>NW_027361800.1:0-1454375 GCF_039654945.1 Dendrobates tinctorius
TTTTAGAAACTTGTTTGGGCTGTTGAGAGGAGTAAAAAACCATCAAAAATTTCAATCCTGCATGATTCTACCAAGAAATGTGATTCTTCATTCAAAACGCTGGTTTTTGCTATTGGGCTCTATTGAATAATGAATGTTTTGAATTTTCTCCAAAAGTAAAGTAGTTGCAAACTCATGCTTTTAGAGACTTGTTTGGGCTCATGAGAGGAGTAGAAAAACATCAAAAATTTCAGTCCTGCATGATTCTACCAAGAAATGTGTGTTCATTGAAACCGCTGGTTTTTGATAGTTTGGGCCCTATTGAATAATGAATGTTTTGAATTTTCTCCAAAAGTAAAGTAGTTGCATACTCATCCTTTTAGAAACTTGTTTGGGCTGTTGAGAGGAGTAAAAAACCATCAAAAATTTCAATCCTGCATGATTCTACCAAGAAATGTGATTCTTCATTCACAACGCTGGTTTTTGCTATTGGGCTCTATTGAATAATGAATGTTTTGAATTTTCTCCAAAAGTAAAGTAGTTGCAAACTCATGCTTTTAGAGACTTGTTTGGGCTCATGAGAGGAGTAGAAAAACATCAAAAATTTCAGTCCTGCATGATTCTACCAAGAAATGTGTGTTCATTGAAACCGCTGGTTTTTGATATTTTGGGCCCCATTGAATAATGAATGTTTTGAATTTTCTCCAAAAGTAAAGTAGTTGCAAACTCATCATTTTAGAAACTTGTTTGGGCTGTTGAGAGGAGTAAAAAACCATCAAAAATTTCAATCCTGCATGATTCTACCAAGAAATGTGATTCTTCATTCAAAACGCTGGTTTTTGCTATTGGGCTCTATTGAATAATGAATGTTTTGAATTTTCTCCAAAAGTAAAGTAGTTGCAAACTCATGCTTTTAGAGACTTGTTTGGGCTCATGAGAGGAGTAGAAAAACATCAAAAATTTCAGTCCTGCATGATTCTACCAAGAAATGTGTGTTCATTGAAACCGCTGGTTTTTGATAGTTTGGGCCCTATTGAATAATGAATGTTTTGAATTTTCTCCAAAAGTAAAGTAGTTGCAAACTCATCCTTTTAGAAACTTGTTTGGGCTGTTGAGAGGAGTAAAAAACCATCAAAAATTTCAATCCTGCATGATTCTACCAAGAAATGTGATTCTTCATTCAAAACGCTGGTTTTTGCTATTGGGCTCTATTGAATAATGAATGTTTTGAATTTTCTCCAAAAGTAAAGTAGTTGCAAACTCATGCTTTTAGAGACTTGTTTGGGCTCATGAGAGGAGTAGAAAAACATCAAAATTTCAGTCCTGCATGATTCTACCAAGAAATGTGTGTTCATTGAAACCGCTGGTTTTTGATAGTTTGGGCCCTATTGAATAATGAATGTTTTGAATTTTCTCCAAAAGTAAAGTAGTTGCATACTCATCCTTTTAGAAACTTGTTTGGGCTGTTGAGAGGAGTAAAAAACCATCAAAAATTTCAATCCTGCATGATTCTACCAAGAAATGTGATTCTTCATTCACAACGCTGGTTTTTGCTATTGGGCTCTATTGAATAATGAATGTTTTGAATTTTCTCCAAAAGTAAAGTAGTTGCAAACTCATGCTTTTAGAGACTTGTTTGGGCTCATGAGAGGAGTAGAAAAACATCAAAAATTTCAGTCCTGCATGATTCTACCAAGAAATGTGTGTTCATTGAAACCGCTGGTTTTTGATATTTTGGGCCCCATTGAATAATGAATGTTTTGAATTTTCTCCAAAAGTAAAGTAGTTGCAAACTCATCCTTTTAGAAACTTGTTTGGGCTGTTGAGAGGAGTAAAAAACCATCAAAAATTTCAATCCTGCATGATTCTACCAAGAAATGTGATTCTTCATTCAAAACGCTGGTTTTTGCTATTGGGCTCTATTGAATAATGAATGTTTTGAATTTTCTCCAAAAGTAAAGTAGTTGCAAACTCATGCTTTTAGAGACTTGTTTGGGCTCATGAGAGGAGTAGAAAAACATCAAAAATTTCAGTCCTGCATGATTCTACCAAGAAATGTGTGTTCATTGAAACCGCTGGTTTTTGATAGTTTGGGCCCTATTGAATAATGAATGTTTTGAATTTTCTCCAAAAGTAAAGTAGTTGCAAACTCATCCTTTTAGAAACTTGTTTGGGCTGTTGAGAGGAGTAAAAAAACCAGCAAAAATTTCAAATCCTGCATGATTCTACCAAGAAATGTGATTCTTCATTCAAAACGCTGGTTTTTGCTATTGGGCTCTATTGAATAATGAATGTTTTGAATTTTCTCCAAAAGTAAAGTAGTTGCAAACTCATGCTTTTAGAGACTTGTTTGGGCTCATGAGAGGAGTAGAAAAACATCAAAAATTTCAGTCCTGCATGATTCTACCAGAAATGTGTGTTGATTCAAACCGCTGGTTTTTGATAGTTTGGGCCCTATTGAATAATGAATGTTTTGAATTTTCTCCAAAAGTAAAGTAGTTGCAAAACTCATGCTTTTAGAGACTTGTTTGGGCTCATGAGAGGAGTAGAAAAACATCAAAAATTTCAGTCCTGCATGATTCTACCAAGAAATGTGTGTTCATTGAAACCGCTGGGTTTTTGATAGTTTGGGCCCTATTGAATAATGAATGTTTTGAATTTTCTCCAAAAGTAAAGTAGTTGCAAACTCATCCTTTTAGAAACTTGTTTGGGCTGTTGAGAGGAGGTAAAAAACCATCAAAAATTTCAATCCTGCATGATTCTACCAAGAAATGTGATTCTTCATTCAAAACGCTGGTTTTTGCTATGGGGCTCTATTGAATAATGAATGTTTTGAATTTTCTCCAAAAGTAAAGTAGTTGCAAACTCATGCCTTTTAGAGACTTGTTTGGGCTCATGAGAGGAGTAGAAAAACATCAAAAATTTCAGTCCTGCATGATTCTACCAAGAAATGTGTGTTCATTGAAACCGCTGGTTTTTGATAGTTTGGGCCCTATTGAATAATGAATGTTTTGAATTTTCTCCAAAAGTAAAGTAGTTGCAAACTCATCCTTTAGAAACTTGTTTGGGCTGTTGAGAGGAGTAAAAAACCATCAAAAATTTCAATCAAGCATGATTCTACCAAGAAATGTGATTCTTCATTCAAAACGCTGGTTTTTGCTATTGGGCTCTATTTGAATAATGAATGTTTTGAATTTTCTCCAAAAGTAAAGTAGTTGCAAACTCATGCTTTTAGAGACTTGTTTGGGCTCATGAGAGGAGTAGAAAAACATCAAAAATTTCAGTCCTGCATGATTCTACCAAGAAATGTGTGTTCATTGAAACCGCTGGTTTTTGATAGTTTGGGCCCTATTGAATAATGAATGTTTTGAATTTTCTCCAAAAGTAAAGTAGTTGCAAACTCATCCTTTTAGAAACTTGTTTGGGCTGTTGAGAGGAGTAAAAAACCATCAAAAATTTCAATCCTGCATGATTCTACCAAGAAATGTGATTCTTCATTCAAACGCTGGTTTTTGCTATTGGGCTCTATTGAATAATGAATGTTTTGAATTTTCTCCAAAAGTAAAGTAGTTGCAAACTCATGCTTTTAGAGACTTGTTTGGGCTCATGAGATGAGTAGAAAAACATCAAAATTTCAGTCCTGCATGATTCTACCAAGACATGTGTGTTCATTGAAACGGCTGGTTTTTGATAGTTTGGGCCCTATTGAATAATGAATGTTTTGAATTTTCTCCAAAAGTAAAGTAGTTGCAAACTCATCCTTTTAGAAACTTGTTTGGGCTGTTGAGAGGAGTAAAAAACCATCAAAAATTTCAATCCTGCATGATTCTACCAAGAAATGTGATTCTTCATTCAAAACGCTGGTTTTTGCTATTGGGCTCTATTGAATAATGAATGTTTGAATTTTCTCCAAAAGTAAAGTAGTTGCAAACTCATGCTTTTAGAGACTTGTTTGGGCTCATGAGAGGAGTAGAAAACATCAAAAATTTCAGTCCTGCATGATTCTACCAAGAAATGTGTGTTCATTGAAACCGCTGGTTTTTGATAGTTTGGGCCCTATTGAATAATGAATGTTTTGAATTTTCTCCAAAAGTAAAGTAGTTGCAAACTCATCCTTTTAGAAACTTGTTTGGGCTGTTGAGAGGAGTAAAAAACCATCAAAAATTTCAATCCTGCATGATTCTACCAAGAAATGTGATTCTTCATTCAAAACGCTGGTTTTTGCTATTGGGCTCTATTGAATAATGAATGTTTTGAATTTTCTCCAAAAGTAAAGTAGTTGCAAACTCATGCTTTTAGAGACTTGTTTGGGCTCATGAGAGGAGTAGAAAAACATCAAAAATTTCAGTCCTGCATGATTCTACCAAGAAATGTGTGTTCATTGAAACCGCTGGTTTTTGATAGTTTGGGCCCTATTGAATAATGAATGTTTTGAATTTTCTCCAAAAGTAAAGTAGTTGCAAACATCCTTTTAGAAACTTGTTTGGGCTGTTGAGAGGAGTAAAAAACCATCAAAAATTTCAATCCTGCATGATTTTACCAAGAAATGTGATTCTTCATTCAAAACCTGATTTTTGCTATTGGGCTCTATTGAATAGTGAATGTTTTGAATTTTCTCCAAAAGTAAAGTAGTTGCAAACTCATGCTTTTAGAGACTTGTTTGGGCTCATGAGAGGAGTAGAAAAACATCAAAAATTTCAGTCCTGCATGATTCTACCAAGAAATGTGTTCATTCAAACCGCTGGTTTTTGATAGTTTGGGCCCTATTGAATAATGAATGTTTTGAATTTTCTCCAAAAGTAAAGTAGTTGCAAACTCATCCTTTTAGAAACTTGTTTGGGCTGTTGAGAGGAGTAAAAAACCATCAAAAATTTCAATCCTGCATGATTCTACCAAGAATTGTGATTCTTCATTCAAAACGCTGGTTTTTGCTATTGGGCTCTATTGAATAATGAATGTTTTGAATTTTCTCCAAAAGTAAAGTAGTTGCAAAATCATGCTTTTAGAGACTTGTTTGGGCTCATGAGAGGAGTAGAAAAACATCAAAAATTTCAGTCCTGCATGATTCTACCAAGAAATGTGTGTTCATTGAAACCGCTGGTTTTTGATAGTTTGGGCCCTATTGAATAATGAATGTTTTGAATTTTCTCCAAAAGTAAAGTAGTTGCAAACTCATCCTTTTAGAAACTTGTTTGGGCTGTTGAGAGGAGTAAAAAACCATCAAAAATTTCAATCCTGCATGATTCTACCAAGAAATGTGATTCTTCATTCAAAACGCTGGTTTTTGCTATTGGGCTCTATTGAATAATGAATGTTTTGAATTTTCTCCAAAAGTAAAGTAGTTGCAAACTCATGCTTTTAGAGACTTGTTTGGGCTCATGAGAGGAGTAGAAAAACATCAAAAATTTCAGTCCTGCATGATTCTACCAAGAAATGTGTGTTCATTGAAACCGCTGGTTTTTGATAGTTTGGGCCCTATTGAATAATGAATGTTTTGAATTTTCTCCAAAAGTAAAGTAGTTGCAAACTCATCCTTTTAGAAACTTGTTTGGGCTGTTGAGAGGAGTAAAAAACCATCAAAAATTTCAATCCTGCATGATTCTACCAAGAAATGTGATTCTTCATTCAAAACGCTGGTTTTTGCTATTGGGCTCTATTGAATAATGAATGTTTTGAATTTTCTCCAAAAGTAAAGTAGTTGCAAACTCATGCTTTTAGAGACTTGTTTGGGCTCATGAGAGGAGTAGAAAAACATCAAAAATTTCAGTCCTGCATGATTCTACCAAGAAATGTGTGTTGATTCAAACCGCTGGTTTTTGATAGTTTGGGCCCTATTGAATAATGAATGTTTTGAATTTTCTCCAAAAGTAAAGTAGTTGCAAACTCATGCTTTTAGAGACTTGTTTGGGCTCATGAGAGGAGTAGAAAAACATCAAAAATTTCAGTCCTGCATGATTCTACCAAGAAATGTGTGTTCATTGAAACCGCTGGTTTTTGATAGTTTGGGCCCTATTGAATAATGAATGTTTTGAATTTTCTCCAAAAGTAAAGTAGTTGCAAACTCATCCTTTTAGAAACTTGTTTGGGCTGTTGAGAGGAGTAAAAAACCATCAAAAATTTCAATCCTGCATGATTCTACCAAGAAATGTGATTCTTCATTCAAAACGCTGGTTTTTGCTATTGGGCTCTATTGAATAATGAATGTTTTGAATTTTCTCCAAAAGTAAAGTAGTTGCAAACTCATCCTTTTAGAAACTTGTTTGGGCTGTTGAGAGGAGTAAAAAACCATCAAAAATTTCAATCCTGCATGATTCTACCAAGAAATGTGATTCTTCATTCAAAACGCTGGTTTTTGCTATTGGGCTCTATTGAATAATGAATGTTTTGAATTTTCTCCAAAAGTAAAGTAGTTGCAAACTCATGCTTTTAGAGACTTGTTTGGGCTCATGAGAGGAGTAGAAAAACATCAAAAATTTCAGTCCTGCATGATTCTACCAAGAAATGTGTGTTCATTGAAACCGCTGGTTTTTGATAGTTTGGGCCCTATTGAATAATGAATGTTTTGAATTTTCTCCAAAAGTAAAGTAGTTGCAAACTCATCCTTTTAGAAACTTGTTTGGGCTGTTGAGAGGAGTAAAAAACCATCAAAAATTTCAATCCTGCATGATTCTACCAAGAAATGTGATTCTTCATTCAAAACGCTGGTTTTTGCTATTGGGCTCTATTGAATAATGAATGTTTTGAATTTTCTCCAAAAGTAAAGTAGTTGCAAACTCATGCTTTTAGAGACTTGTTTGGGCTCATGAGAGTAGAAAAGCATCAAAAATTTCAGTCCTGCATGATTCTACCAAGAAATGTGTGTTCATTCAAACCGCTGGTTTTTGATAGTTTGGGCCCTATTGAATAATGAATGTTTTGAATTTTCTCCAAAAGTAAAGTAGTTGCAAACTCATGCTTTTAGAGACTTGTTTGGGCTCATGAGAGGAGTAGAAAAACATCAAAAATTTCAGTCCTGCATGATTCTACCAAGAAATGTGTGTTCATTGAAACCGCTGGTTTTTGATAGTTTGGGCCCTATTGAATAATGAATGTTTTGAATTTTCTCCAAAAGTAAAGTAGTTGCAAACTCATCCTTTTAGAAACTTGTTTGGGCTGTTGAGAGGAGTAAAAAACCATCAAAAATTTCAATCCTGCATGATTCTACCAAGAAATGTGATTCTTCATTCAAAACGCTGGTTTTTGCTATTGGGCTCCATTGAATAATGAATGTTTTGAATTTTCTCCAAAAGTAAAGTAGTTGCAAACTCATGCTTTTAGAGACTTGTTTGGGCTCATGAGAGGAGTAGAAAAACATCAAAAATTTCAGTCCTGCATGATTCTACCAAGAAATGTGTGTTCATTGAAACCGCTGGTTTTTGATAGTTTGGGCCCTATTGAATAATGAATGTTTTGAATTTTCTCCAAAAGTAAAGTAGTTGCAAACTCATCCTTTTAGAAACTTGTTTGGGCTGTTGAGAGGAGTAAAAAACCATCAAAAATTTCAATCCTGCATGATTCTACCAAGAATTGTGATTCTTCATTCAAAACGCTGGTTTTTGCTATTGGGCTCTATTGAATAATGAATGTTTTGAATTTTCTCCAAAAGTAAAGTAGTTGCAAAATCATGCTTTTAGAGACTTGTTTGGGCTCATGAGAGGAGTAGAAAAACATCAAAAATTTCAGTCCTGCATGATTCTACCAAGAAATGTGTGTTCATTGAAACCGCTGGTTTTTGATAGTTTGGGCCCTATTGAATAATGAATGTTTTGAATTTTCTCCAAAAGTAAAGTAGTTGCAAACTCATCCTTTTAGAAACTTGTTTGGGCTGTTGAGAGGAGTAAAAAACCATCAAAAATTTCAATCCTGCATGATTCTACCAAGAAATGTGATTCTTCATTCAAAACGCTGGTTTTTGCTATTGGGCTCTATTGAATAATGAATGTTTTGAATTTTCTCCAAAAGTAAAGTAGTTGCAAACTCATGCTTTTAGAGACTTGTTTGGGCTCATGAGAGGAGTAGAAAAACATCAAAAATTTCAGTCCTGCATGATTCTACCAAGAAATGTGTGTTCATTGAAACCGCTGGTTTTTGATAGTTTGGGCCCTATTGAATAATGAATGTTTTGAATTTTCTCCAAAAGTAAAGTAGTTGCAAACTCATCCTTTTAGAAACTTGTTTGGGCTGTTGAGAGGAGTAAAAAACCATCAAAAATTTCAATCCTGCATGATTCTACCAAGAAATGTGATTCTTCATTCAAAACGCTGGTTTTTGCTATTGGGCTCTATTGAATAATGAATGTTTTGAATTTTCTCCAAAAGTAAAGTAGTTGCAAACTCATGCTTTTAGAGACTTGTTTGGGCTCATGAGAGGAGTAGAAAAACATCAAAAATTTCAGTCCTGCATGATTCTACCAAGAAATGTGTGTTGATTCAAACCGCTGGTTTTTGATAGTTTGGGCCCTATTGAATAATGAATGTTTTGAATTTTCTCCAAAAGTAAAGTAGTTGCAAACTCATGCTTTTAGAGACTTGTTTGGGCTCATGAGAGGAGTAGAAAAACATCAAAAATTTCAGTCCTGCATGATTCTACCAAGAAATGTGTGTTCATTGAAACCGCTGGTTTTTGATAGTTTGGGCCCTATTGAATAATGAATGTTTTGAATTTTCTCCAAAAGTAAAGTAGTTGCAAACTCATCCTTTTAGAAACTTGTTTGGGCTGTTGAGAGGAGTAAAAAACCATCAAAAATTTCAATCCTGCATGATTCTACCAAGAAATGTGATTCTTCATTCAAAACGCTGGTTTTTGCTATTGGGCTCTATTGAATAATGAATGTTTTGAATTTTCTCCAAAAGTAAAGTAGTTGCAAACTCATCCTTTTAGAAACTTGTTTGGGCTGTTGAGAGGAGTAAAAAACCATCAAAAATTTCAATCCTGCATGATTCTACCAAGAAATGTGATTCTTCATTCAAAACGCTGGTTTTTGCTATTGGGCTCTATTGAATAATGAATGTTTTGAATTTTCTCCAAAAGTAAAGTAGTTGCAAACTCATGCTTTTAGAGACTTGTTTGGGCTCATGAGAGGAGTAGAAAAACATCAAAAATTTCAGTCCTGCATGATTCTACCAAGAAATGTGTGTTCATTGAAACCGCTGGTTTTTGATAGTTTGGGCCCTATTGAATAATGAATGTTTTGAATTTTCTCCAAAAGTAAAGTAGTTGCAAACTCATCCTTTTAGAAACTTGTTTGGGCTGTTGAGAGGAGTAAAAAACCATCAAAAATTTCAATCCTGCATGATTCTACCAAGAAATGTGATTCTTCATTCAAAACGCTGGTTTTTGCTATTGGGCTCTATTGAATAATGAATGTTTTGAATTTTCTCCAAAAGTAAAGTAGTTGCAAACTCATGCTTTTAGAGACTTGTTTGGGCTCATGAGAGTAGAAAAGCATCAAAAATTTCAGTCCTGCATGATTCTACCAAGAAATGTGTGTTCATTCAAACCGCTGGTTTTTGATAGTTTGGGCCCTATTGAATAATGAATGTTTTGAATTTTCTCCAAAAGTAAAGTAGTTGCAAACTCATGCTTTTAGAGACTTGTTTGGGCTCATGAGAGGAGTAGAAAAACATCAAAAATTTCAGTCCTGCATGATTCTACCAAGAAATGTGTGTTCATTGAAACCGCTGGTTTTTGATAGTTTGGGCCCTATTGAATAATGAATGTTTTGAATTTTCTCCAAAAGTAAAGTAGTTGCAAACTCATCCTTTTAGAAACTTGTTTGGGCTGTTGAGAGGAGTAAAAAACCATCAAAAATTTCAATCCTGCATGATTCTACCAAGAAATGTGATTCTTCATTCAAAACGCTGGTTTTTGCTATTGGGCTCTATTGAATAATGAATGTTTTGAATTTTCTCCAAAAGTAAAGTAGTTGCAAACTCATGCTTTTAGAGACTTGTTTGGGCTCATGAGAGTAGAAAAGCATCAAAAATTTCAGTCCTGCATGATTCTACCAAGAAATGTGTGTTCATTCAAACCGCTGGTTTTTGATAGTTTGGGCCCTATTGAATAATGAATGTTTTGAATTTTCTCCAAAAGTAAAGTAGTTGCAAACTCATGCTTTTAGAGACTTGTTTGGGCTCATGAGAGGAGTAGAAAAACATCAAAAATTTCAGTCCTGCATGATTCTACCAAGAAATGTGTGTTCATTGAAACCGCTGGTTTTTGATAGTTTGGGCCCTATTGAATAATGAATGTTTTGAATTTTCTCCAAAAGTAAAGTAGTTGCAAACTCATCCTTTTAGAAACTTGTTTGGGCTGTTGAGAGGAGTAAAAAACCATCAAAAATTTCAATCCTGCATGATTCTACCAAGAAATGTGATTCTTCATTCAAAACGCTGGTTTTTGCTATTGGGCTCTATTGAATAATGAATGTTTTGAATTTTCTCCAAAAGTAAAGTAGTTGCAAACTCATGCTTTTAGAGACTTGTTTGGGCTCATGAGAGGAGTAGAAAAACATCAAAAATTTCAGTCCTGCATGATTCTACCAAGAAATGTGTGTTCATTGAAACCGCTGGTTTTTGATAGTTTGGGCCCTATTGAATAATGAATGTTTTGAATTTTCTCCAAAAGTAAAGTAGTTGCAAACTCATCCTTTTAGAAACTTGTTTGGGCTGTGAGAGGAGTAAAAAACCATCAAAAATTTCAATCCTGCATGATTCTACCAAGAAATGTGATTCTTCATTCAAAACGCTGGTTTTTGCTATTGGGCTCTATTGAATAATGAATGTTTTGAATTTTCTCCAAAAGTAAAGTAGTTGCAAACTCATGCTTTTAGAGACTTGTTTGGGCTCATGAGAGGAGTAGAAAAACATCAAAAATTTCAGTCCTGCATGATTCTACCAAGAAATGTGTGTTCATTGAAACCGCTGGTTTTTGATAATTTGTGCCCTATTGAATAATGAATGTTTTGAATTTTCTCCAAAAGTAAAGTAGTTGCAAACTCATCCTTTTAGAAACTTGTTTGGGCTGTTGAGAGGAGTAAAAAACCATCAAAAATTTCAATCCTGCATGATTCTACCAAGAAATGTGATTCTTCATTCAAAACGCTGGTTTTTGCTATTGGGCTCTATTGAATAATGAATGTTTTGAATTTTCTCCAAAAGTAAAGTAGTTGCAAACTCATGCTTTTAGAGACTTGTTTGGGCTCATGAGAGGAGTAGAAAAACATCAAAAATTTCAGTCCTGCATGATTCTACCAAGAAATGTGTGTTCATTGAAACCGCTGGTTTTTGATAGTTTGGGCCCTATTGAATAATGAATGTTTTGAATTTTCTCCAAAAGTAAAGTAGTTGCAAACTCATCCTTTTAGAAACTTGTTTGGGCTGTTGAGAGGAGTAAAAAACCATCAAAAATTTCAATCCTGCATGATTTTACCAAGAAATGTGATTCTTCATTCAAAACCTGATTTTTGCTATTGGGCTCTATTGAATAGTGAATGTTTTGAATTTTCTCCAAAAGTAAAGTTGTTGCAAACTCATGCTTTTAGAGACTTGTTTGGGCTCATGAGAGGAGTAGAAAAACATCAAAAATTTCAGTCCTGCATGATTCTACCAAGAAATGTGTTCATTCAAACCGCTGGATTTTGATAGTTTGGGCCCTATTGAATAATGAATGTTTTGAATTTTCTCCAAAAGTAAAGTAGTTGCAAACTCATCCTTTTAGAAACTTGTTTGGGCTGTTGAGAGGAGTAAAAAACCATCAAAAATTTCAATCCTGCATGATTCTACCAAGAAATGTGATTCTTCATTCAAAACGCTGGTTTTTGCTATTGGGCTCTATTGAATAATGAATGTTTTGAATTTTCTCCAAAAGTAAAGTAGTTGCAAACTCATGCTTTTAGAGACTTGTTTGGGCTCATGAGATGAGTAGAAAAACATCAAAAATTTCAGTCCTGCATGATTCTACCAAGACATGTGTGTTCATTGAAACGGCTGGTTTTTGATAGTTTGGGCCCTATTGAATAATGAATGTTTTGAATTTTCTCCAAAAGTAAAGTAGTTGCAAACTCATCCTTTTAGAAACTTGTTTGGGCTGTTGAGAGGAGTAAAAAACCATCAAAAATTTCAATCCTGCATGATTCTACCAAGAAATGTGATTCTTCATTCAAAACGCTGGTTTTTGCTATTGGGCTCTATTGAATAATGAATGTTTTGAATTTTCTCCAAAAGTAAAGTAGTTGCAAACTCATGCTTTTAGAGACTTGTTTGGGCTCATGAGAGGAGTAGAAAAACATCAAAAATTTCAGTCCTGCATGATTCTACCAAGAAATGTGTGTTGATTCAAACCGCTGGTTTTTGATAGTTTGGGCCCTATTGAATAATGAATGTTTTGAATTTTCTCCAAAAGTAAAGTAGTTGCAAACTCATGCTTTTAGAGACTTGTTTGGGCTCATGAGAGGAGTAGAAAAACATCAAAAATTTCAGTCCTGCATGATTCTACCAAGAAATGTGTGTTCATTGAAACCGCTGGTTTTTGATAGTTTGGGCCCTATTGAATAATGAATGTTTTGAATTTTCTCCAAAAGTAAAGTAGTTGCAAACTCATCCTTTTAGAAACTTGTTTGGGCTGTTGAGAGGAGTAAAAAACCATCAAAAATTTCAATCCTGCATGATTCTACCAAGAAATGTGATTCTTCATTCAAAACGCTGGTTTTTGCTATTGGGCTCCATTGAATAATGAATGTTTTGAATTTTCTCCAAAAGTAAAGTAGTTGCAAACTCATGCTTTTAGAGACTTGTTTGGGCTCATGAGAGGAGTAGAAAAACATCAAAAATTTCAGTCCTGCATGATTCTACCAAGAAATGTGTGTTCATTGAAACCGCTGGTTTTTGATAGTTTGGGCCCTATTGAATAATGAATGTTTTGAATTTTCTCCAAAAGTAAAGTAGTTGCAAACTCATCCTTTTAGAAACTTGTTTGGGCTGTTGAGAGGAGTAAAAAACCATCAAAAATTTCAATCCTGCATGATTCTACCAAGAAATGTGATTCTTCATTCAAAACGCTGGTTTTTGCTATTGGGCTCTATTGAATAATGAATGTTTTGAATTTTCTCCAAAAGTAAAGTAGTTGCAAACTCATGCTTTTAGAGACTTGTTTGGGCTCATGAGAGGAGTAGAAAAACATCAAAAATTTCAGTCCTGCATGATTCTACCAAGAAATGTGTGTTCATTGAAACCGCTGGTTTTTGATAGTTTGGGCCCTATTGAATAATGAATGTTTTGAATTTTCTCCAAAAGTAAAGTAGTTGCAAACTCATCCTTTTAGAAACTTGTTTGGGCTGTTGAGAGGAGTAAAAAACCATCAAAAATTTCAATCCTGCATGATTCTACCAAGAAATGTGATTCTTCATTCAAAACGCTGGTTTTTGCTATTGGGCTCTATTGAATAATGAATGTTTTGAATTTTCTCCAAAAGTAAAGTAGTTGCAAACTCATGCTTTTAGAGACTTGTTTGGGCTCATGAGATGAGTAGAAAAACATCAAAAATTTCAGTCCTGCATGATTCTACCAAGACATGTGTGTTCATTGAAACGGCTGGTTTTTGATAGTTTGGGCCCTATTGAATAATGAATGTTTTGAATTTTCTCCAAAAGTAAAGTAGTTGCAAACTCATCCTTTTAGAAACTTGTTTGGGCTGTTGAGAGGAGTAAAAAACCATCAAAAATTTCAATCCTGCATGATTCTACCAAGAAATGTGATTCTTCATTCAAAACGCTGGTTTTTGCTATTGGGCTCTATTGAATAATGAATGTTTTGAATTTTCTCCAAAAGTAAAGTAGTTGCAAACTCATGCTTTTAGAGACTTGTTTGGGCTCATGAGAGGAGTAGAAAAACATCAAAAATTTCAGTCCTGCATGATTCTACCAAGAAATGTGTGTTCATTGAAACCGCTGGTTTTTGATAGTTTGGGCCCTATTGAATAATGAATGTTTTGAATTTTCTCCAAAAGTAGTTGCAAACTCATCCTTTTAGAAACTTGTTTGGGCTGTTGAGAGGAGTAAAAAACCATCAAAAATTTCAATCCTGCATGATTCTACCAAGAAATGTGATTCTTCATTCAAAACGCTGGTTTTTGCTATTGGGCTCTATTGAATAATGAATGTTTTGAATTTTCTCCAAAAGTAAAGTAGTTGCAAACTCATGCTTTTAGAGACTTGTTTGGGCTCATGAGAGGAGTAGAAAAACATCAAAAATTTCAGTCCTGCATGATTCTACCAAGAAATGTGTGTTCATTGAAACCGCTGGTTTTTGATAGTTTGGGCCCTATTGAATAATGAATGTTTTGAATTTTCTCCAAAAGTAAAGTAGTTGCATACTCATCCTTTTAGAAACTTGTTTGGGCTGTTGAGAGGAGTAAAAAACCATCAAAAATTTCAATCCTGCATGATTCTACCAAGAAATGTGATTCTTCATTCACAACGCTGGTTTTTGCTATTGGGCTCTATTGAATAATGAATGTTTTGAATTTTCTCCAAAAGTAAAGTAGTTGCAAACTCATGCTTTTAGAGACTTGTTTGGGCTCATGAGAGGAGTAGAAAAACATCAAAAATTTCAGTCCTGCATGATTCTACCAAGAAATGTGTGTTCATTGAAACCGCTGGTTTTTGATATTTTGGGCCCCATTGAATAATGAATGTTTTGAATTTTCTCCAAAAGTAAAGTAGTTGCAAACTCATCATTTTAGAAACTTGTTTGGGCTGTTGAGAGGAGTAAAAAACCATCAAAAATTTCAATCCTGCATGATTCTACCAAGAAATGTGATTCTTCATTCAAAACGCTGGTTTTTGCTATTGGGCTCTATTGAATAATGAATGTTTTGAATTTTCTCCAAAAGTAAAGTAGTTGCAAACTCATGCTTTTAGAGACTTGTTTGGGCTCATGAGAGGAGTAGAAAAACATCAAAAATTTCAGTCCTGCATGATTCTACCAAGAAATGTGTGTTCATTGAAACCGCTGGTTTTTGATAGTTTGGGCCCTATTGAATAATGAATGTTTTGAATTTTCTCCAAAAGTAAAGTAGTTGCAAACTCATCCTTTTAGAAACTTGTTTGGGCTGTTGAGAGGAGTAAAAAACCATCAAAAATTTCAATCCTGCATGATTCTACCAAGAAATGTGATTCTTCATTCAAAACGCTGGTTTTTGCTATTGGGCTCTATTGAATAATGAATGTTTTGAATTTTCTCCAAAAGTAAAGTAGTTGCAAACTCATGCTTTTAGAGACTTGTTTGGGCTCATGAGAGGAGTAGAAAAACATCAAAAATTTCAGTCCTGCATGATTCTACCAAGAAATGTGTGTTCATTGAAACCGCTGGTTTTTGATAGTTTGGGCCCTATTGAATAATGAATGTTTTGAATTTTCTCCAAAAGTAAAGTAGTTGCATACTCATCCTTTTAGAAACTTGTTTGGGCTGTTGAGAGGAGTAAAAAACCATCAAAAATTTCAATCCTGCATGATTCTACCAAGAAATGTGATTCTTCATTCACAACGCTGGTTTTTGCTATTGGGCTCTATTGAATAATGAATGTTTTGAATTTTCTCCAAAAGTAAAGTAGTTGCAAACTCATGCTTTTAGAGACTTGTTTGGGCTCATGAGAGGAGTAGAAAAACATCAAAAATTTCAGTCCTGCATGATTCTACCAAGAAATGTGTGTTCATTGAAACCGCTGGTTTTTGATATTTTGGGCCCCATTGAATAATGAATGTTTTGAATTTTCTCCAAAAGTAAAGTAGTTGCAAACTCATCATTTTAGAAACTTGTTTGGGCTGTTGAGAGGAGTAAAAAACCATCAAAAATTTCAATCCTGCGTGATTTTACCAAGAAATGTGATTCTTCATTCAAAACCTGATTTTTGCTATTGGGCTCTATTGAATAGTGAATGTTTTGAATTTTCTCCAAAAGTAAAGTAGTTGCAAACTCATGCTTTTAGAGACTTGTTTGGGCTCAAGAGAGGAGTAGAAAAACATCAAAAATTTCAGTCCTGAATGATTCTACCAAGAAATGTGTTCATTCAAACCGCTGGTTTTTGATAGTTTGGGCCCTATTGAATAATGAATGGTTTGAATTTTCTCCAAAAGTAAAGTAGTTGCAAACTCATCCTTTTAGAAACTTGTTTGGGCTGTTGAGAGGAGTAAAAAACCATCAAAAATTTCAATCCTGCATGATTCTACCAAGAAATGTGATTCTTCATTCAAAACGCTGGTTTTTGCTATTGGGCTCTATTGAATAATGAATGTTTTGAATTTTCTCCAAAAGTAAAGTAGTTGCAAACTCATGCTTTTAGAGACTTGTTTGGGCTCATGAGAGGAGTAGAAAAACATCAAAAATTTCAGTCCTGCATGATTCTACCAAGAAATGTGTGTTCATTGAAACCGCTGGTTTTTGATAGTTTGGGCCCTATTGAATAATGAATGTTTTGAATTTTCTCCAAAAGTAAAGTAGTTGCAAACTCATCCTTTTAGAAACTTGTTTGGGCTGTTGAGAGGAGTAAAAAACCATCAAAAATTTCAATCCTGCATGATTCTACCAAGAAATGTGATTCTTCATTCAAAACGCTGGTTTTTGCTATTGGGCTCTATTGAATAATGAATGTTTTGAATTTTCTCCAAAAGTAAAGTAGTTGCAAACTCATGCTTTTAGAGACTTGTTTGGGCTCATGAGAGGAGTAGAAAAACATCAAAAATTTCAGTCCTGCATGATTCTACCAAGAAATGTGTGTTGATTCAAACCGCTGGTTTTTGATAGTTTGGGCCCTATTGAATAATGAATGTTTTGAATTTTCTCCAAAAGTAAAGTAGTTGCAAACTCATGCTTTTAGAGACTTGTTTGGGCTCATGAGAGGAGTAGAAAAACATCAAAAATTTCAGTCCTGCATGATTCTACCAAGAAATGTGTGTTCATTGAAACCGCTGGTTTTTGATAGTTTGGGCCCTATTGAATAATGAATGTTTTGAATTTTCTCCAAAAGTAAAGTAGTTGCAAACTCATCCTTTTAGAAACTTGTTTGGGCTGTTGAGAGGAGTAAAAAACCATCAAAAATTTCAATCCTGCATGATTCTACCAAGAAATGTGATTCTTCATTCAAAACGCTGGTTTTTGCTATTGGGCTCCATTGAATAATGAATGTTTTGAATTTTCTCCAAAAGTAAAGTAGTTGCAAACTCATGCTTTTAGAGACTTGTTTGGGCTCATGAGAGGAGTAGAAAAACATCAAAAATTTCAGTCCTGCATGATTCTACCAAGAAATGTGTGTTCATTGAAACCGCTGGTTTTTGATAGTTTGGGCCCTATTGAATAATGAATGTTTTGAATTTTCTCCAAAAGTAAAGTAGTTGCAAACTCATCCTTTTAGAAACTTGTTTGGGCTGTTGAGAGGAGTAAAAAACCATCAAAAATTTCAATCCTGCATGATTCTACCAAGAAATGTGATTCTTCATTCAAAACGCTGGTTTTTGCTATTGGGCTCTATTGAATAATGAATGTTTTGAATTTTCTCCAAAAGTAAAGTAGTTGCAAACTCATGCTTTTAGAGACTTGTTTGGGCTCATGAGAGGAGTAGAAAAACATCAAAAATTTCAGTCCTGCATGATTCTACCAAGAAATGTGTGTTCATTGAAACCGCTGGTTTTTGATAGTTTGGGCCCTATTGAATAATGAATGTTTTGAATTTTCTCCAAAAGTAAAGTAGTTGCAAACTCATCCTTTTAGAAACTTGTTTGGGCTGTTGAGAGGAGTAAAAAACCATCAAAAATTTCAATCCTGCATGATTCTACCAAGAAATGTGATTCTTCATTCAAAACGCTGGTTTTTGCTATTGGGCTCTATTGAATAATGAATGTTTTGAATTTTCTCCAAAAGTAAAGTAGTTGCAAACTCATGCTTTTAGAGACTTGTTTGGGCTCATGAGATGAGTAGAAAAACATCAAAAATTTCAGTCCTGCATGATTCTACCAAGACATGTGTGTTCATTGAAACGGCTGGTTTTTGATAGTTTGGGCCCTATTGAATAATGAATGTTTTGAATTTTCTCCAAAAGTAAAGTAGTTGCAAACTCATCCTTTTAGAAACTTGTTTGGGCTGTTGAGAGGAGTAAAAAACCATCAAAAATTTCAATCCTGCATGATTCTACCAAGAAATGTGATTCTTCATTCAAAACGCTGGTTTTTGCTATTGGGCTCTATTGAATAATGAATGTTTTGAATTTTCTCCAAAAGTAAAGTAGTTGCAAACTCATGCTTTTAGAGACTTGTTTGGGCTCATGAGAGGAGTAGAAAAACATCAAAAATTTCAGTCCTGCATGATTCTACCAAGAAATGTGTGTTCATTGAAACCGCTGGTTTTTGATAGTTTGGGCCCTATTGAATAATGAATGTTTTGAATTTTCTCCAAAAGTAGTTGCAAACTCATCCTTTTAGAAACTTGTTTGGGCTGTTGAGAGGAGTAAAAAACCATCAAAAATTTCAATCCTGCATGATTCTACCAAGAAATGTGATTCTTCATTCAAAACGCTGGTTTTTGCTATTGGGCTCTATTGAATAATGAATGTTTTGAATTTTCTCCAAAAGTAAAGTAGTTGCAAACTCATGCTTTTAGAGACTTGTTTGGGCTCATGAGAGGAGTAGAAAAACATCAAAAATTTCAGTCCTGCATGATTCTACCAAGAAATGTGTGTTCATTGAAACCGCTGGTTTTTGATAGTTTGGGCCCTATTGAATAATGAATGTTTTGAATTTTCTCCAAAAGTAAAGTAGTTGCATACTCATCCTTTTAGAAACTTGTTTGGGCTGTTGAGAGGAGTAAAAAACCATCAAAAATTTCAATCCTGCATGATTCTACCAAGAAATGTGATTCTTCATTCACAACGCTGGTTTTTGCTATTGGGCTCTATTGAATAATGAATGTTTTGAATTTTCTCCAAAAGTAAAGTAGTTGCAAACTCATGCTTTTAGAGACTTGTTTGGGCTCATGAGAGGAGTAGAAAAACATCAAAAATTTCAGTCCTGCATGATTCTACCAAGAAATGTGTGTTCATTGAAACCGCTGGTTTTTGATATTTTGGGCCCCATTGAATAATGAATGTTTTGAATTTTCTCCAAAAGTAAAGTAGTTGCAAACTCATCATTTTAGAAACTTGTTTGGGCTGTTGAGAGGAGTAAAAAACCATCAAAAATTTCAATCCTGCATGATTCTACCAAGAAATGTGATTCTTCATTCAAAACGCTGGTTTTTGCTATTGGGCTCTATTGAATAATGAATGTTTTGAATTTTCTCCAAAAGTAAAGTAGTTGCAAACTCATGCTTTTAGAGACTTGTTTGGGCTCATGAGAGGAGTAGAAAAACATCAAAAATTTCAGTCCTGCATGATTCTACCAAGAAATGTGTGTTCATTGAAACCGCTGGTTTTTGATAGTTTGGGCCCTATTGAATAATGAATGTTTTGAATTTTCTCCAAAAGTAAAGTAGTTGCAAACTCATCCTTTTAGAAACTTGTTTGGGCTGTTGAGAGGAGTAAAAAACCATCAAAAATTTCAATCCTGCATGATTCTACCAAGAAATGTGATTCTTCATTCAAAACGCTGGTTTTTGCTATTGGGCTCTATTGAATAATGAATGTTTTGAATTTTCTCCAAAAGTAAAGTAGTTGCAAACTCATGCTTTTAGAGACTTGTTTGGGCTCATGAGAGGAGTAGAAAAACATCAAAAATTTCAGTCCTGCATGATTCTACCAAGAAATGTGTGTTCATTGAAACCGCTGGTTTTTGATAGTTTGGGCCCTATTGAATAATGAATGTTTTGAATTTTCTCCAAAAGTAAAGTAGTTGCATACTCATCCTTTTAGAAACTTGTTTGGGCTGTTGAGAGGAGTAAAAAACCATCAAAAATTTCAATCCTGCATGATTCTACCAAGAAATGTGATTCTTCATTCACAACGCTGGTTTTTGCTATTGGGCTCTATTGAATAATGAATGTTTTGAATTTTCTCCAAAAGTAAAGTAGTTGCAAACTCATGCTTTTAGAGACTTGTTTGGGCTCATGAGAGGAGTAGAAAAACATCAAAAATTTCAGTCCTGCATGATTCTACCAAGAAATGTGTGTTCATTGAAACCGCTGGTTTTTGATATTTTGGGCCCCATTGAATAATGAATGTTTTGAATTTTCTCCAAAAGTAAAGTAGTTGCAAACTCATCATTTTAGAAACTTGTTTGGGCTGTTGAGAGGAGTAAAAAACCATCAAAAATTTCAATCCTGCGTGATTTTACCAAGAAATGTGATTCTTCATTCAAAACCTGATTTTTGCTATTGGGCTCTATTGAATAGTGAATGTTTTGAATTTTCTCCAAAAGTAAAGTAGTTGCAAACTCATGCTTTTAGAGACTTGTTTGGGCTCAAGAGAGGAGTAGAAAAACATCAAAAATTTCAGTCCTGAATGATTCTACCAAGAAATGTGTTCATTCAAACCGCTGGTTTTTGATAGTTTGGGCCCTATTGAATAATGAATGGTTTGAATTTTCTCCAAAAGTAAAGTAGTTGCAAACTCATCCTTTTAGAAACTTGTTTGGGCTGTTGAGAGGAGTAAAAAACCATCAAAAATTTCAATCCTGCATGATTCTACCAAGAAATGTGATTCTTCATTCAAAACGCTGGTTTTTGCTATTGGGCTCTATTGAATAATGAATGTTTTGAATTTTCTCCAAAAGTAAAGTAGTTGCAAACTCATGCTTTTAGAGACTTGTTTGGGCTCATGAGAGGAGTAGAAAAACATCAAAAATTTCAGTCCTGCATGATTCTACCAAGAAATGTGTGTTCATTGAAACCGCTGGTTTTTGATAGTTTGGGCCCTATTGAATAATGAATGTTTTGAATTTTCTCCAAAAGTAAAGTAGTTGCAAACTCATCCTTTTAGAAACTTGTTTGGGCTGTTGAGAGGAGTAAAAAACCATCAAAAATTTCAATCCTGCATGATTCTACCAAGAAATGTGATTCTTCATTCAAAACGCTGGTTTTTGCTATTGGGCTCTATTGAATAATGAATGTTTTGAATTTTCTCCAAAAGTAAAGTAGTTGCAAACTCATGCTTTTAGAGACTTGTTTGGGCTCATGAGAGGAGTAGAAAAACATCAAAAATTTCAGTCCTGCATGATTCTACCAAGAAATGTGTGTTCATTGAAACCGCTGGTTTTTGATAGTTTGGGCCCTATTGAATAATGAATGTTTTGAATTTTCTCCAAAAGTAAAGTAGTTGCAAACTCATCCTTTTAGAAACTTGTTTGGGCTGTTGAGAGGAGTAAAAAACCATCAAAAATTTCAATCCTGCATGATTCTACCAAGAAATGTGATTCTTCATTCAAAACGCTGGTTTTTGCTATTGGGCTCTATTGAATAATGAATGTTTTGAATTTTCTCCAAAAGTAAAGTAGTTGCAAACTCATGCTTTTAGAGACTTGTTTGGGCTCATGAGAGGAGTAGAAAAACATCAAAAATTTCAGTCCTGCATGATTCTACCAAGAAATGTGTGTTGATTCAAACCGCTGGTTTTTGATAGTTTGGGCCCTATTGAATAATGAATGTTTTGAATTTTCTCCAAAAGTAAAGTAGTTGCAAACTCATGCTTTTAGAGACTTGTTTGGGCTCATGAGAGGAGTAGAAAAACATCAAAAATTTCAGTCCTGCATGATTCTACCAAGAAATGTGTGTTCATTGAAACCGCTGGTTTTTGATAGTTTGGGCCCTATTGAATAATGAATGTTTTGAATTTTCTCCAAAAGTAAAGTAGTTGCAAACTCATCCTTTTAGAAACTTGTTTGGGCTGTTGAGAGGAGTAAAAAACCATCAAAAATTTCAATCCTGCATGATTCTACCAAGAAATGTGATTCTTCATTCACAACGCTGGTTTTTGCTATTGGGCTCTATTGAATAATGAATGTTTTGAATTTTCTCCAAAAGTAAAGTAGTTGCAAACTCATGCTTTTAGAGACTTGTTTGGGCTCATGAGAGGAGTAGAAAAACATCAAAAATTTCAGTCCTGCATGATTCTACCAAGAAATGTGTGTTCATTGAAACCGCTGGTTTTTGATATTTTGGGCCCCATTGAATAATGAATGTTTTGAATTTTCTCCAAAAGTAAAGTAGTTGAAAACTCATCATTTTAGAAACTTGTTTGGGCTGTTGAGAGGAGTAAAAAACCATCAAAAATTTCAATCCTGCATGATTTTACCAAGAAATGTGATTCTTCATTCAAAACCTGATTTTTGCTATTGGGCTCTATTGAATAGTGAATGTTTTGAATTTTCTCCAAAAGTAAAGTAGTTGCAAACTCATGCTTTTAGAGACTTGTTTGGGCTCAAGAGAGGAGTAGAAAAACATCAAAAATTTCAGTCCTGAATGATTCTACCAAGAAATGTGTTCATTCAAACCGCTGGTTTTTGATAGTTTGGGCCCTATTGAATAATGAATGTTTTGAATTTTCTCCAAAAGTAAAGTAGTTGCAAACTCATCCTTTTAGAAACTTGTTTGGGCTGTTGAGAGGAGTAAAAAACCATCAAAAATTTCAATCCTGCATGATTCTACCAAGAAATGTGATTCTTCATTCAAAACGCTGGTTTTTGCTATTGGGCTCTATTGAATAGTGAATGTTTTGAATTTTCTCCAAAAGTAAAGTAGTTGCAAACTCATGCTTTTAGAGACTTGTTTGGGCTCATGAGAGGAGTAGAAAAACATCAAAAATTTCAGTCCTGCATGATTCTACCAAGAAATGTGTGTTCATTGAAACCGCTGGTTTTTGATAGTTTGGGCCCTATTGAATAATGAATGTTTTGAATTTTCTCCAAAAGTAAAGTAGTTGCAAACTCATCCTTTTAGAAACTTGTTTGGGCTGTTGAGAGGAGTAAAAAACCATCAAAAATTTCAATCCTGCATGATTCTACCAAGAAATGTGATTCTTCATTCAAAACGCTGGTTTTTGCTATTGGGCTCTATTGAATAATGAATGTTTTGAATTTTCTCCAAAAGTAAAGTAGTTGCAAACTCATGCTTTTAGAGACTTGTTTGGGCTCATGAGAGGAGTAGAAAAACATCAAAAATTTCTGTCCTGCATGATTCTACCAAGAAATGTGTGTTCATTGAAACGGCTGGTTTTTGATAGTTTGGGCCCTATTGAATAATGAATGTTTTGAATTTTCTCCAAAAGTAAAGTAGTTGCAAACTCATCCTTTTAGAAACTTGTTTGGGCTGTTGAGAGGAGTAAAAAACCATCAAAAATTTCAATCCTGCATGATTCTACCAAGAAATGTGATTCTTCATTCAAAACGCTGGTTTTTGCTATTGGGCTCTATTGAATAATGAATGTTTTGAATTTTCTCCAAAAGTAAAGTAGTTGCAAACTCATGCTTTTAGAGACTTGTTTGGGCTCATGAGAGGAGTAGAAAAACATCAAAAATTTCAGTCCTGCATGATTCTACCAAGAAATGTGTGTTGATTCAAACCGCTGGTTTTTGATAGTTTGGGCCCTATTGAATAATGAATGTTTTGAATTTTCTCCAAAAGTAAAGTAGTTGCAAACTCATGCTTTTAGAGACTTGTTTGGGCTCATGAGAGGAGTAGAAAAACATCAAAAATTTCAGTCCTGCATGATTCTACCAAGAAATGTGTGTTCATTGAAACCGCTGGTTTTTGATAGTTTGGGCCCTATTGAATAATGAATGTTTTGAATTTTCTCCAAAAGTAAAGTAGTTGCAAACTCATCCTTTTAGAAACTTGTTTGGGCTGTTGAGAGGAGTAAAAAACCATCAAAAATTTCAATCCTGCATGATTCTACCAAGAAATGTGATTCTTCATTCAAAACGCTGGTTTTTGCTATTGGGCTCTATTGAATAATGAATGTTTTGAATTTTCTCCAAAAGTAAAGTAGTTGCAAACTCATGCTTTTAGAGACTTGTTTGGGCTCATGAGAGGAGTAGAAAAACATCAAAAATTTCAGTCCTGCATGATTCTACCAAGAAATGTGTGTTCATTGAAACCGCTGGTTTTTGATAGTTTGGGCCCTATTGAATAATGAATGTTTTGAATTTTCACCAAAAGTAAAGTAGTTGCAAACTCATCCTTTTAGAAACTTGTTTGGGCTGTTGAGAGGAGTAAAAAACCATCAAAAATTTCAATCCTGCATGATTCTACCAAGAAATGTGATTCTTCATTCAAAACGCTGGTTTTTGCTATTGGGCTCTATTGAATAATGAATGTTTTGAATTTTCTCCAAAAGTAAAGTAGTTGCAAACTCATGCTTTTAGAGACTTGTTTGGGCTCATGAGAGGAGTAGAAAAACATCAAAAATTTCAGTCCTGCATGATTCTACCAAGAAATGTGTGTTCATTGAAACCGCTGGTTTTTGATAGTTTGGGCCCTATTGAATAATGAATGTTTTGAATTTTCTCCAAAAGTAAAGTAGTTGCAAACTCATCCTTTTAGAAACTTGTTTGGGCTGTTGAGAGGAGTAAAAAACCATCAAAAATTTCAATCCTGCATGATTCTACCAAGAAATGTGATTCTTCATTCAAAACGCTGGTTTTTGCTATTGGGCTCTATTGAATAATGAATGTTTTGAATTTTCTCCAAAAGTAAAGTAGTTGCAAACTCATGCTTTTAGAGACTTGTTTGGGCTCATGAGATGAGTAGAAAAACATCAATAATTTCAGTCCTGCATGATTCTACCAAGACATGTGTGTTCATTGAAACGGCTGGTTTTTGATAGTTTGGGCCCTATTGAATAATGAATGTTTTTAATTTTCTCCAAAAGTAAAGTAGTTGCAAACTCATCCTTTTAGAAACTTGTTTGGGCTGTTGAGAGGAGTAAAAAACCATCAAAAATTTCAATCCTGCATGATTCTACCAAGAAATGTGATTCTTCATTCAAAACGCTGGTTTTTGCTATTGGGCTCTATTGAATAATGAATGTTTTGAATTTTCTCCAAAAGTAAAGTAGTTGCAAACTCATGCTTTTAGAGACTTGTTTGGGCTCATGAGAGGAGTAGAAAAACATCAAAAATTTCAGTCCTGCATGATTCTACCAAGAAATGTGTGTTCATTGAAACCGCTGGTTTTTGATAGTTTGGGCCCTATTGAATAATGAATGTTTTGAATTTTCTCCAAAAGTAAAGTAGTTGCAAACTCATCCTTTTAGAAACTTGTTTGGGCTGTTGAGAGGAGTAAAAAACCATCAAAAATTTCAATCCTGCATGATTCTACCAAGAAATGTGATTCTTCATTCAAAACGCTGGTTTTTGCTATTGGGCTCTATTGAATAATGAATGTTTTGAATTTTCTCCAAAAGTAAAGTAGTTGCAAACTCATGCTTTTAGAGACTTGTTTGGGCTCATGAGAGGAGTAGAAAAACATCAAAAATTTCAGTCCTGCATGATTCTACCAAGAAATGTGTGTTCATTGAAACCGCTGGTTTTTGATAGTTTGGGCCCTATTGAATAATGAATGTTTTGAATTTTCTCCAAAAGTAAAGTAGTTGCAAACTCATCCTTTTAGAAACTTGTTTGGGCTGTTGAGAGGAGTAAAAAACCATCAAAAATTTCAATCCTGCATGATTCTACCAAGAAATGTGATTCTTCATTCAAAACGCTGGTTTTTGCTATTGGGCTCTATTGAATAATGAATGTTTTGAATTTTCTCAAAAAGTAAAGTAGTTGCAAACTCATGCTTTTAGAGACTTGTTTGGGCTCATGAGATGAGTAGAAAAACATCAATAATTTCAGTCCTGCATGATTCTACCAAGACATGTGTGTTCATTGAAACGGCTGGTTTTTGATAGTTTGGGCCCTATTGAATAATGAATGTTTTTAATTTTCTCCAAAAGTAAAGTAGTTGCAAACTCATCCTTTTAGAAACTTGTTTGGGCTGTTGAGAGGAGTAAAAAACCATCAAAAATTTCAATCCTGCATGATTCTACCAAGAAATGTGATTCTTCATTCAAAACGCTGGTTTTTGCTATTGGGCTCTATTGAATAATGAATGTTTTGAATTTTCTCCAAAAGTAAAGTAGTTGCAAACTCATGCTTTTAGAGACTTGTTTGGGCTCATGAGAGGAGTAGAAAAACATCAAAAATTTCAGTCCTGCATGATTCTACCAAGAAATGTGTGTTCATTGAAACCGCTGGTTTTTGATAGTTTGGGCCCTATTGAATAATGAATGTTTTGAATTTTCTCCAAAAGTAAAGTAGTTGCAAACTCATCCTTTTAGAAACTTGTTTGGGCTGTTGAGAGGAGTAAAAAACCATCAAAAATTTCAATCCTGCATGATTCTACCAAGAAATGTGATTCTTCATTCAAAACGCTGGTTTTTGCTATTGGGCTCTATTGAATAATGAATGTTTTGAATTTTCTCCAAAAGTAAAGTAGTTGCAAACTCATGCTTTTAGAGACTTGTTTGGGCTCATGAGAGGAGTAGAAAAACATCAAAAATTTCAGTCCTGCATGATTCTACCAAGAAATGTGTGTTCATTGAAACCGCTGGTTTTTGATAGTTTGGGCCCTATTGAATAATGAATGTTTTGAATTTTCTCCAAAAGTAAAGTAGTTGCAAACTCATCCTTTTAGAAACTTGTTTGGGCTGTTGAGAGGAGTAAAAAACCATCAAAAATTTCAATCCTGCATGATTTTACCAAGAAATGTGATTCTTCATTCAAAACCTGATTTTTGCTATTGGGCTCTATTGAATAGTGAATGTTTTGAATTTTCTCCAAAAGTAAAGTAGTTGCAAACTCATGCTTTTAGAGACTTGTTTGGGCTCATGAGAGGAGTAGAAAAACATCAAAAATTTCAGTCCTGCATGATTCTACCAAGAAATGTGTTCATTCAAACCGCTGGTTTTTGATAGTTTGGGCCCTATTGAATAATGAATGTTTTGAATTTTCTCCAAAAGTAAAGTAGTTGCAAACTCATCCTTTTAGAAACTTGTTTGGGCTGTTGAGAGGAGTAAAAAACCATCAAAAATTTCAATCCTGCATGATTCTACCAAGAAATGTGATTCTTCATTCAAAACGCTGGTTTTTGCTATTGGGCTCTATTGAATAATGAATGTTTTGAATTTTCTCCAAAAGTAAAGTAGTTGCAAACTCATGCTTTTAGAGACTTGTTTGGGCTCATGAGAGGAGTAGAAAAACATCAAAAATTTCAGTCCTGCATGATTCTACCAAGAAATGTGTGTTCATTGAAACCGCTGGTTTTTGATAGTTTGGGCCCTATTGAATAATGAATGTTTTGAATTTTCTCCAAAAGTAAAGTAGTTGCAAACTCATCCTTTTAGAAACTTGTTTGGGCTGTTGAGAGGAGTAAAAAACCATCAAAAATTTCAATCCTGCATGATTCTACCAAGAAATGTGATTCTTCATTCAAAACGCTGGTTTTTGCTATTGGGCTCTATTGAATAATGAATGTTTTGAATTTTCTCCAAAAGTAAAGTAGTTGCAAACTCATGCTTTTAGAGACTTGTTTGGGCTCATGAGAGGAGTAGAAAAACATCAAAAATTTCAGTCCTGCATGATTCTACCAAGAAATGTGTGTTCATTGAAACCGCTGGTTTTTGATAGTTTGGGCCCTATTGAATAATGAATGTTTTGAATTTTCTCCAAAAGTAAAGTAGTTGCAAACTCATCCTTTTAGAAACTTGTTTGGGCTGTTGAGAGGAGTAAAAAACCATCAAAAATTTCAATCCTGCATGATTCTACCAAGAAATGTGATTCTTCATTCAAAACGCTGGTTTTTGCTATTGGGCTCTATTGAATAATGAATGTTTTGAATTTTCTCCAAAAGTAAAGTAGTTGCAAACTCATTCTTTTAGAGACTTGTTTGGGCTCATGAGAGGAGTAGAAAAACATCAAAAATTTCAGTCCTGCATGATTCTACCAAGAAATGTGTGTTCATTGAAACCGCTGGTTTTTGATAGTTTGGGCCCTATTGAATAATGAATGTTTTGAATTTTCTCCAAAAGTAAAGTAGTTGCAAACTCATCCTTTTAGAAACTTGTTTGGGCTGTTGAGAGGAGTAAAAAACCATCAAAAATTTCAATCCTGCATGATTCTACCAAGAAATGTGATTCTTCATTCAAAACGCTGGTTTTTGCTATTGGGCTCTATTGAATAATGAATGTTTTGAATTTTCTCCAAAAGTAAAGTAGTTGCAAACTCATGCTTTTAGAGACTTGTTTGGGCTCATGAGAGGAGTAGAAAAACATCAAAAATTTCAGTCCTGCATGATTCTACCAAGAAATGTGTGTTCATTGAAACCGCTGGTTTTTGATAGTTTGGGCCCTATTGAATAATGAATGTTTTGAATTTTCTCCAAAAGTAAAGTAGTTGCAAACTCATGCTTTTAGAGACTTGTTTGGGCTCATGAGAGGAGTAGAAAAACATCAAAAATTTCAGTCCTGCATGATTCTACCAAGAAATGTGTGTTCATTGAAACCGCTGTTTTTTGATAGTTTGGGCCCTATTGAATAATGAATGTTTTGAATTTTCTCCAAAAGTAAAGTAGTTGCAAACTCATCCTTTTAGAAACTTGTTTGGGCTGTTGAGAGGAGTAAAAAACCATCAAAAATTTCAATCCTGCATGATTCTACCAAGAAATGTGATTCTTCATTCAAAACGCTGGTTTTTGCTATTGGGCTCTATTGAATAATGAATGTTTTGAATTTTCTCCAAAAGTAAAGTAGTTGCAAACTCATGCTTTTAGAGACTTGTTTGGGCTCATGAGAGGAGTAGAAAAACATCAAAAATTTCAGTCCTGCATGATTCTACCAAGAAATGTGTGTTCATTGAAACCGCTGGTTTTTGATAGTTTGGGCCCTATTGAATAATGAATGTTTTGAATTTTCTCCAAAAGTAAAGTAGTTGCAAACTCATCCTTTTAGAAACTTGTTTGGGCTGTTGAGGGGAGTAAAAAACCATCAAAAATTTCAATCCTGCATGATTCTACCAAGAAATGTGATTCTTCATTCAAAACGCTGGTTTTTGCTATTGGGCTCTATTGAATAATGAATGTTTTGAATTTTCTCCAAAAGTAAAGTAGTTTCAAACTCATGCTTTTAGAGACTTGTTTGGGCTCATGAGAGGAGTAGAAAAACATCAAAAATTTCAGTCCTGCATGATTCTACCAAGAAATGTGTGTTCATTGAAACCGCTGGTTTTTGATAGTTTGGGCCCTATTGAATAATGAATGTTTTGAATTTTCTCCAAAAGTAAAGTAGTTGCAAACTCATCCTTTTAGAAACTTGTTTGGGCTGTTGAGAGGAGTAAAAAACCATCAAAAATTTCAATCCTGCATGATTCTACCAAGAAATGTGATTCTTCATTCAAAACGCTGGTTTTTGCTATTGGGCTCTATTGAATAATGAATGTTTTGAATTTTCTCCAAAAGTAAAGTAGTTGCAAACTCATGCTTTTAGAGACTTGTTTGGGCTCATGAGAGGAGAAGAAAAACATCAAAAATTTCAGTCCTGCATGATTCTACCAAGAAATGTGTGTTCATTGAAACCGCTGGTTTTTGATAGTTTGGGCCCTATTGAATAATGAATGTTTTGAATTTTCTCCAAAAGTAAAGTAGTTGCAAACTCATCCTTTTAGAAACTTGTTTGGGCTGTTGAGAGGAGTAAAAAACTATCAAAAATTTCAATCCTGCATGATTTTACCAAGAAATGTGATTCTTCATTCAAAACCTGATTTTTGCTATTGGGCTCTATTGAATAGTGAATGTTTTGAATTTTCTCCAAAAGTAAAGTAGTTGCAAACTCATGCTTTTAGAGACTTGTTTGGGCTCATGAGAGGAGTAGAAAAACATCAAAAATTTCAGTCCTGCATGATTCTACCAAGAAATGTGTTCATTCAAACCGCTGGTTTTTGATAGTTTGGGCCCTATTGAATAATGAATGTTTTGAATTTTCTCCAAAAGTAAAGTAGTTGCAAACTCATCCTTTTAGAAACTTGTTTGGGCTGTTGAGAGGAGTAAAAAACCATCAAAAATTTCAATCCTGCATGATTCTACCAAGAAATGTGATTCTTCATTCAAAACGCTGGTTTTTGCTATTGGGCTCTATTGAATAATGAATGTTTTGAATTTTCTCCAAAAGTAAAGTAGTTGCAAACTCATGCTTTTAGAGACTTGTTTGGGCTCATGAGATGAGTAGAAAAACATCAAAAATTTCAGTCCTGCATGATTCTACCAAGACATGTGTGTTCATTGAAACGGCTGGTTTTTGATAGTTTGGGCCCTATTGAATAATGAATGTTTTTAATTTTCTCCAAAAGTAAAGTAGTTGCAAACTCATCCTTTTAGAAACTTGTTTGGGCTGTTGAGAGGAGTAAAAAACCATCAAAAAATTTCAATCCTGCATGATTCTACCAAGAAATGTGATTCTTCATTCAAAACGCTGGTTTTTGCTATTGGGCTCTATTGAATAATGAATGTTTTGAATTTTCTCCAAAAGTAAAGTAGTTGCAAACTCATGCTTTTAGAGACTTGTTTGGGCTCATGAGAGGAGTAGAAAAACATCAAAAATTTCAGTCCTGCATGATTCTACCAAGAAATGTGTGTTCATTGAAACCGCTGGTTTTTGATAGTTTGGGCCCTATTGAATAATGAATGTTTTGAATTTTCTCCAAAAGTAAAGTAGTTGCAAACTCATCCTTTTAGAAACTTGTTTGGGCTGTTGAGAGGAGTAAAAAACCATCAAAAATTTCAATCCTGCATGATTCTACCAAGAAATGTGATTCTTCATTCAAAACGCTGGTTTTTGCTATTGGGCTCTATTGAATAATGAATGTTTTGAATTTTCTCCAAAAGTAAAGTAGTTGCAAACTCATGCTTTTAGAGACTTGTTTGGGCTCATGAGAGGAGTAGAAAAACATCAAAAATTTCAGTCCTGCATGATTCTACCAAGAAATGTGTGTTCATTGAAACCGCTGGTTTTTGATAGTTTGGGCCCTATTGAATAATGAATGTTTTGAATTTTCTCCAAAAGTAAAGTAGTTGCAAACTCATCCTTTTAGAAACTTGTTTGGGCTGTTGAGAGGAGTAAAAAACCATCAAAAATTTCAATCCTGCATGATTCTACCAAGAAATGTGATTCTTCATTCAAAACGCTGGTTTTTGCTATTGGGCTCTATTGAATAATGAATGTTTTGAATTTTCTCCAAAAGTAAAGTAGTTGCAAACTCATGCTTTTAGAGACTTGTTTGGGCTCATGAGAGGAGTAGAAAAACATCAAAAATTTCAGTCCTGCATGATTCTACCAAGAAATGTGTGTTCATTGAAACCGCTGGTTTTTGATAGTTTGGGCCCTATTGAATAATGAATGTTTTGAATTTTCTCCAAAAGTAAAGTAGTTGCAAACTCATCCTTTTAGAAACTTGTTTGGGCTGTTGAGAGGAGTAAAAAACCATCAAAAATTTCAATCCTGCATGATTCTACCAAGAAATGTGATTCTTCATTCAAAACGCTGGTTTTTGCTATTGGGCTCTATTGAATAATGAATGTTTTGAATTTTCTCCAAAAGTAAAGTAGTTGCAAACTCATGCTTTTAGAGACTTGTTTGGGCTCATGAGAGGAGTAGAAAAACATCAAAAATTTCAGTCCTGCATGATTCTACCAAGAAATGTGTGTTCATTGAAGCCGCTGGTTTTTGATAGTTTGGGCCCTATTGAATAATGAATGTTTTGAATTTTCTCCAAAAGTAAAGTAGTTGCAAACTCATCCTTTTAGAAACTTGTTTGGGCTGTTGAGAGGAGTAAAAAACCATCAAAAATTTCAATCCTGCATGATTCTACCAAGAAATGTGATTCTTCATTCACAACGCTGGTTTTTGCTATTGGGCTCTATTGAATAATGAATGTTTTGAATTTTCTCCAAAAGTAAAGTAGTTGCAAACTCATGCTTTTAGAGACTTGTTTGGGCTCATGAGAAGAGTAGAAAAACATCAAAAATTTCAGTCCTGCATGATTCTACCAAGAAATGTGTGTTCATTGAAACCGCTGGTTTTTGATAGTTTGGGCCCTATTGAATAATGAATGTTTTGAATTTTCTCCAAAAGTAAAGTAGTTGCAAACTCATCCTTTTAGAAACTTGTTTGGGCTGTTGAGAGGAGTAAAAAACCATCAAAAATTTCAATCCTGCATGATTCTACCAAGAAATGTGATTCTTCATTCAAAACGCTGGTTTTTGCTATTGGGCTCTATTGAATAATGAATGTTTTGAATTTTCTCCAAAAGTAAAGTAGTTGCAAACTCATGCTTTTAGAGACTTGTTTGGGCTCATGAGAGGAGTAGAAAAACATCAAAAATTTCAGTCCTGCATGATTCTACCAAGAAATGTGTGTTCATTGAAACCGCTGGTTTTTGATAGTTTGGGCCCTATTGAATAATGAATGTTTTGAATTTTCACCAAAAGTAAAGTAGTTGCAAACTCATCCTTTTAGAAACTTGTTTGGGCTGTTGAGAGGAGTAAAAAACCATCAAAAATTTCAATCCTGCATGATTCTACCAAGAAATGTGATTCTTCATTCAAAACGCTGGTTTTTGCTATTGGGCTCTATTGAATAATGAATGTTTTGAATTTTCTCCAAAAGTAAAGTAGTTGCAAACTCATGCTTTTAGAGACTTGTTTGGGCTCATGAGAGGAGTAGAAAAACATCAAAAATTTCAGTCCTGCATGATTCTACCAAGAAATGTGTGTTCATTGAAACCGCTGGTTTTTGATAGTTTGGGCCCTATTGAATAATGAATGTTTTGAATTTTCTCCAAAAGTAAAGTAGTTGCAAACTCATCCTTTTAGAAACTTGTTTGGGCTGTTGAGAGGAGTAAAAAACCATCAAAAATTTCAATCCTGCATGATTCTACCAAGAAATGTGATTCTTCATTCAAAACGCTGGTTTTTGCTATTGGGCTCTATTGAATAATGAATGTTTTGAATTTTCTCCAAAAGTAAAGTAGTTGCAAACTCATGCTTTTAGAGACTTGTTTGGGCTCATGAGATGAGTAGAAAAACATCAATAATTTCAGTCCTGCATGATTCTACCAAGACATGTGTGTTCATTGAAACGGCTGGTTTTTGATAGTTTGGGCCCTATTGAATAATGAATGTTTTTAATTTTCTCCAAAAGTAAAGTAGTTGCAAACTCATCCTTTTAGAAACTTGTTTGGGCTGTTGAGAGGAGTAAAAAACCATCAAAAATTTCAATCCTGCATGATTCTACCAAGAAATGTGATTCTTCATTCAAAACGCTGGTTTTTGCTATTGGGCTCTATTGAATAATGAATGTTTTGAATTTTCTCCAAAAGTAAAGTAGTTGCAAACTCATGCTTTTAGAGACTTGTTTGGGCTCATGAGAGGAGTAGAAAAACATCAAAAATTTCAGTCCTGCATGATTCTACCAAGAAATGTGTGTTCATTGAAACCGCTGGTTTTTGATAGTTTGGGCCCTATTGAATAATGAATGTTTTGAATTTTCTCCAAAAGTAAAGTAGTTGCAAACTCATCCTTTTAGAAACTTGTTTGGGCTGTTGAGAGGAGTAAAAAACCATCAAAAATTTCAATCCTGCATGATTCTACCAAGAAATGTGATTCTTCATTCAAAACGCTGGTTTTTGCTATTGGGCTCTATTGAATAATGAATGTTTTGAATTTTCTCCAAAAGTAAAGTAGTTGCAAACTCATGCTTTTAGAGACTTGTTTGGGCTCATGAGAGGAGTAGAAAAACATCAAAAATTTCAGTCCTGCATGATTCTACCAAGAAATGTGTGTTCATTGAAACCGCTGGTTTTTGATAGTTTGGGCCCTATTGAATAATGAATGTTTTGAATTTTCTCCAAAAGTAAAGTAGTTGCAAACTCATCCTTTTAGAAACTTGTTTGGGCTGTTGAGAGGAGTAAAAAACCATCAAAAATTTCAATCCTGCATGATTCTACCAAGAAATGTGATTCTTCATTCAAAACGCTGGTTTTTGCTATTGGGCTCTATTGAATAATGAATGTTTTGAATTTTCTCAAAAAGTAAAGTAGTTGCAAACTCATGCTTTTAGAGACTTGTTTGGGCTCATGAGATGAGTAGAAAAACATCAATAATTTCAGTCCTGCATGATTCTACCAAGACATGTGTGTTCATTGAAACGGCTGGTTTTTGATAGTTTGGGCCCTATTGAATAATGAATGTTTTTAATTTTCTCCAAAAGTAAAGTAGTTGCAAACTCATCCTTTTAGAAACTTGTTTGGGCTGTTGAGAGGAGTAAAAAACCATCAAAAATTTCAATCCTGCATGATTCTACCAAGAAATGTGATTCTTCATTCAAAACGCTGGTTTTTGCTATTGGGCTCTATTGAATAATGAATGTTTTGAATTTTCTCCAAAAGTAAAGTAGTTGCAAACTCATGCTTTTAGAGACTTGTTTGGGCTCATGAGAGGAGTAGAAAAACATCAAAAATTTCAGTCCTGCATGATTCTACCAAGAAATGTGTGTTCATTGAAACCGCTGGTTTTTGATAGTTTGGGCCCTATTGAATAATGAATGTTTTGAATTTTCTCCAAAAGTAAAGTAGTTGCAAACTCATCCTTTTAGAAACTTGTTTGGGCTGTTGAGAGGAGTAAAAAACCATCAAAAATTTCAATCCTGCATGATTCTACCAAGAAATGTGATTCTTCATTCAAAACGCTGGTTTTTGCTATTGGGCTCTATTGAATAATGAATGTTTTGAATTTTCTCCAAAAGTAAAGTAGTTGCAAACTCATGCTTTTAGAGACTTGTTTGGGCTCATGAGAGGAGTAGAAAAACATCAAAAATTTCAGTCCTGCATGATTCTACCAAGAAATGTGTGTTCATTGAAACCGCTGGTTTTTGATAGTTTGGGCCCTATTGAATAATGAATGTTTTGAATTTTCTCCAAAAGTAAAGTAGTTGCAAACTCATCCTTTTAGAAACTTGTTTGGGCTGTTGAGAGGAGTAAAAAACCATCAAAAATTTCAATCCTGCATGATTTTACCAAGAAATGTGATTCTTCATTCAAAACCTGATTTTTGCTATTGGGCTCTATTGAATAGTGAATGTTTTGAATTTTCTCCAAAAGTAAAGTAGTTGCAAACTCATGCTTTTAGAGACTTGTTTGGGCTCATGAGAGGAGTAGAAAAACATCAAAAATTTCAGTCCTGCATGATTCTACCAAGAAATGTGTTCATTCAAACCGCTGGTTTTTGATAGTTTGGGCCCTATTGAATAATGAATGTTTTGAATTTTCTCCAAAAGTAAAGTAGTTGCAAACTCATCCTTTTAGAAACTTGTTTGGGCTGTTGAGAGGAGTAAAAAACCATCAAAAATTTCAATCCTGCATGATTCTACCAAGAAATGTGATTCTTCATTCAAAACGCTGGTTTTTGCTATTGGGCTCTATTGAATAATGAATGTTTTGAATTTTCTCCAAAAGTAAAGTAGTTGCAAACTCATGCTTTTAGAGACTTGTTTGGGCTCATGAGAGGAGTAGAAAAACATCAAAAATTTCAGTCCTGCATGATTCTACCAAGAAATGTGTGTTCATTGAAACCGCTGGTTTTTGATAGTTTGGGCCCTATTGAATAATGAATGTTTTGAATTTTCTCCAAAAGTAAAGTAGTTGCAAACTCATCCTTTTAGAAACTTGTTTGGGCTGTTGAGAGGAGTAAAAAACCATCAAAAATTTCAATCCTGCATGATTCTACCAAGAAATGTGATTCTTCATTCAAAACGCTGGTTTTTGCTATTGGGCTCTATTGAATAATGAATGTTTTGAATTTTCTCCAAAAGTAAAGTAGTTGCAAACTCATGCTTTTAGAGACTTGTTTGGGCTCATGAGAGGAGTAGAAAAACATCAAAAATTTCAGTCCTGCATGATTCTACCAAGAAATGTGTGTTCATTGAAACCGCTGGTTTTTGATAGTTTGGGCCCTATTGAATAATGAATGTTTTGAATTTTCTCCAAAAGTAAAGTAGTTGCAAACTCATCCTTTTAGAAACTTGTTTGGGCTGTTGAGAGGAGTAAAAAACCATCAAAAATTTCAATCCTGCATGATTCTACCAAGAAATGTGATTCTTCATTCAAAACGCTGGTTTTTGCTATTGGGCTCTATTGAATAATGAATGTTTTGAATTTTCTCCAAAAGTAAAGTAGTTGCAAACTCATGCTTTTAGAGACTTGTTTGGGCTCATGAGAGGAGTAGAAAAACATCAAAAATTTCAGTCCTGCATGATTCTACCAAGAAATGTGTGTTCATTGAAACCGCTGGTTTTTGATAGTTTGGGCCCTATTGAATAATGAATGTTTTGAATTTTCTCCAAAAGTAAAGTAGTTGCAAACTCATCCTTTTAGAAACTTGTTTGGGCTGTTGAGAGGAGTAAAAAACCATCAAAAATTTCAATCCTGCATGATTCTACCAAGAAATGTGATTCTTCATTCAAAACGCTGGTTTTTGCTATTGGGCTCTATTGAATAATGAATGTTTTGAATTTTCTCCAAAAGTAAAGTAGTTGCAAACTCATGCTTTTAGAGACTTGTTTGGGCTCATGAGAGGAGTGGAAAAACATCAAAAATTTCAGTCCTGCATGATTCTACCAAGAAATGTGTGTTCATTGAAACCGCTGGTTTTTGATAGTTTGGGCCCTATTGAATAATGAATGTTTTGAATTTTCTCCAAAAGTAAAGTAGTTGCAAACTCATGCTTTTAGAGACTTGTTTGGGCTCATGAGAGGAGTAGAAAAACATCAAAAATTTCAGTCCTGCATGATTCTACCAAGAAATGTGTGTTCATTGAAACCGCTGGTTTTTGATAGTTTGGGCCCTATTGAATAATGAATGTTTTGAATTTTCTCCAAAAGTAAAGTAGTTGCAAACTCATCCTTTTAGAAACTTGTTTGGGCTGTTGAGAGGAGTAAAAAACCATCAAAAATTTCAATCCTGCATGATTCTACCAAGAAATGTGATTCTTCATTCAAAACGCTGGTTTTTGCTATTGGGCTCTATTGAATAATGAATGTTTTGAATTTTCTCCAAAAGTAAAGTAGTTGCAAACTCATGCTTTTAGAGACTTGTTTGGGCTCATGAGAGGAGTAGAAAAACATCAAAAATTTCAGTCCTGCATGATTCTACCAAGAAATGTGTGTTCATTGAAACCGCTGGTTTTTGATAGTTTGGGCCCTATTGAATAATGAATGTTTTGAATTTTCTCCAAAAGTAAAGTAGTTGCAAACTCATCCTTTTAGAAACTTGTTTGGGCTGTTGAGGGGAGTAAAAAACCATCAAAAATTTCAATCCTGCATGATTCTACCAAGAAATGTGATTCTTCATTCAAAACGCTGGTTTTTGCTATTGGGCTCTATTGAATAATGAATGTTTTGAATTTTCTCCAAAAGTAAAGTAGTTTCAAACTCATGCTTTTAGAGACTTGTTTGGGCTCATGAGAGGAGTAGAAAAACATCAAAAATTTCAGTCCTGCATGATTCTACCAAGAAATGTGTGTTCATTGAAACCGCTGGTTTTTGATAGTTTGGGCCCTATTGAATAATGAATGTTTTGAATTTTCTCCAAAAGTAAAGTAGTTGCAAACTCATCCTTTTAGAAACTTGTTTGGGCTGTTGAGAGGAGTAAAAAACCATCAAAAATTTCAATCCTGCATGATTCTACCAAGAAATGTGATTCTTCATTCAAAACGCTGGTTTTTGCTATTGGGCTCTATTGAATAATGAATGTTTTGAATTTTCTCCAAAAGTAAAGTAGTTGCAAACTCATGCTTTTAGAGACTTGTTTGGGCTCATGAGAGGAGTAGAAAAACATCAAAAATTTCAGTCCTGCATGATTCTACCAAGAAATGTGTGTTCATTGAAACCGCTGGTTTTTGATAGTTTGGGCCCTATTGAATAATGAATGTTTTGAATTTTCTCCAAAAGTAAAGTAGTTGCAAACTCATCCTTTTAGAAACTTGTTTGGGCTGTTGAGAGGAGTAAAAAACTATCAAAAATTTCAATCCTGCATGATTTTACCAAGAAATGTGATTCTTCATTCAAAACCTGATTTTTGCTATTGGGCTCTATTGAATAGTGAATGTTTTGAATTTTCTCCAAAAGTAAAGTAGTTGCAAACTCATGCTTTTAGAGACTTGTTTGGGCTCATGAGAGGAGTAGAAAAACATCAAAAATTTCAGTCCTGCATGATTCTACCAAGAAATGTGTTCATTCAAACCGCTGGTTTTTGATAGTTTGGGCCCTATTGAATAATGAATGTTTTGAATTTTCTCCAAAAGTAAAGTAGTTGCAAACTCATCCTTTTAGAAACTTGTTTGGGCTGTTGAGAGGAGTAAAAAACCATCAAAAATTTCAATCCTGCATGATTCTACCAAGAAATGTGATTCTTCATTCAAAACGCTGGTTTTTGCTATTGGGCTCTATTGAATAATGAATGTTTTGAATTTTCTCCAAAAGTAAAGTAGTTGCAAACTCATGCTTTTAGAGACTTGTTTGGGCTCATGAGATGAGTAGAAAAACATCAAAAATTTCAGTCCTGCATGATTCTACCAAGACATGTGTGTTCATTGAAACGGCTGGTTTTTGATAGTTTGGGCCCTATTGAATAATGAATGTTTTTAATTTTCTCCAAAAGTAAAGTAGTTGCAAACTCATCCTTTTAGAAACTTGTTTGGGCTGTTGAGAGGAGTAAAAAACCATCAAAAAATTTCAATCCTGCATGATTCTACCAAGAAATGTGATTCTTCATTCAAAACGCTGGTTTTTGCTATTGGGCTCTATTGAATAATGAATGTTTTGAATTTTCTCCATTTTCAATGAACTTTATTAAATTTTAAAATATAATAACAGTAATGTCTTCCAATGGGATTCCAATGTAGATGTCACATATGTAATAAATAAAGAAAGAGGGGAGGGGGGGGTTGGGGGAAGGTATGGGAAGGGAAAGAAGTTTGGAATGATTTTTAGTTGTTTTATTGAGACACACAAAGGTCAAACCACGAGGTAAAAGGAAAGAAGGATAAAGGGGGGGAGGGGGGGGGGGGGGGGGGAGGGGAATTGAATTTTCTCCAAAAGTAAAGTAGTTGCAAACTCATGCTTTTAGAGACTTGTTTGGGCTCATGAGAGGAGTAGAAAAACATCAAAAATTTCAGTCCTGCATGATTCTACCAAGAAATGTGTGTTCATTGAAACCGCTGGTTTTTGATAGTTTGGGCCCTATTGAATAATGAATGTTTTGAATTTTCTCCAAAAGTAAAGTAGTTGCAAACTCATCCTTTTAGAAACTTGTTTGGGCTGTTGAGAGGAGTAAAAAACCATCAAAAATTTCAATCCTGCATGATTCTACCAAGAAATGTGATTCTTCATTCAAAACGCTGGTTTTTGCTATTGGGCTCTATTGAATAATGAATGTTTTGAATTTTCTCCAAAAGTAAAGTAGTTGCAAACTCATGCTTTTAGAGACTTGTTTGGGCTCATGAGAGGAGTAGAAAAACATCAAAAATTTCAGTCCTGCATGATTCTACCAAGAAATGTGTGTTCATTGAAACCGCTGGTTTTTGATAGTTTGGGCCCTATTGAATAATGAATGTTTTGAATTTTCTCCAAAAGTAAAGTAGTTGCAAACTCATCCTTTTAGAAACTTGTTTGGGCTGTTGAGAGGAGTAAAAAACCATCAAAAATTTCAATCCTGCATGATTCTACCAAGAAATGTGATTCTTCATTCAAAACGCTGGTTTTTGCTATTGGGCTCTATTGAATAATGAATGTTTTGAATTTTCTCCAAAAGTAAAGTAGTTGCAAACTCATGCTTTTAGAGACTTGTTTGGGCTCATGAGAGGAGTAGAAAAACATCAAAAATTTCAGTCCTGCATGATTCTACCAAGAAATGTGTGTTCATTGAAACCGCTGGTTTTTGATAGTTTGGGCCCTATTGAATAATGAATGTTTTGAATTTTCTCCAAAAGTAAAGTAGTTGCAAACTCATCCTTTTAGAAACTTGTTTGGGCTGTTGAGAGGAGTAAAAAACCATCAAAAATTTCAATCCTGCATGATTCTACCAAGAAATGTGATTCTTCATTCAAAACGCTGGTTTTTGCTATTGGGCTCTATTGAATAATGAATGTTTTGAATTTTCTCCAAAAGTAAAGTAGTTGCAAACTCATGCTTTTAGAGACTTGTTTGGGCTCATGAGAGGAGTAGAAAAACATCAAAAATTTCAGTCCTGCATGATTCTACCAAGAAATGTGTGTTCATTGAAGCCGCTGGTTTTTGATAGTTTGGGCCCTATTGAATAATGAATGTTTTGAATTTTCTCCAAAAGTAAAGTAGTTGCAAACTCATCCTTTTAGAAACTTGTTTGGGCTGTTGAGAGGAGTAAAAAACCATCAAAAATTTCAATCCTGCATGATTCTACCAAGAAATGTGATTCTTCATTCACAACGCTGGTTTTTGCTATTGGGCTCTATTGAATAATGAATGTTTTGAATTTTCTCCAAAAGTAAAGTAGTTGCAAACTCATGCTTTTAGAGACTTGTTTGGGCTCATGAGAAGAGTAGAAAAACATCAAAAATTTCAGTCCTGCATGATTCTACCAAGAAATGTGTGTTCATTGAAACCGCTGGTTTTTGATAGTTTGGGCCCTATTGAATAATGAATGTTTTGAATTTTCTCCAAAAGTAAAGTAGTTGCAAACTCATCCTTTTAGAAACTTGTTTGGGCTGTTGAGAGGAGTAAAAAACCATCAAAAATTTCAATCCTGCATGATTCTACCAAGAAATGTGATTCTTCATTCAAAACGCTGGTTTTTGCTATTGGGCTCTATTGAATAATGAATGTTTTGAATTTTCTCCAAAAGTAAAGTAGTTGCAAACTCATGCTTTTAGAGACTTGTTTGGGCTCATGAGATGAGTAGAAAAACATCAAAAATTTCAGTCCTGCATGATTCTACCAAGACATGTGTGTTCATTGAAACGGCTGGTTTTTGATAGTTTGGGCCCTATTGAATAATGAATGTTTTGAATTTTCTCCAAAAGTAAAGTAGTTGCAAACTCATCCTTTTAGAAACTTGTTTGGGCTGTTGAGAGGAGTAAAAAACCATCAAAAATTTCAATCCTGCATGATTCTACCAAGAAATGTGATTCTTCATTCAAAACGCTGGTTTTTGCTAATGGGCTCTATTGAATAATGAATGTTTTGAATTTTCTCCAAAAGTAAAGTAGTTGCAAACTCATGCTTTTAGAGACTTGTTTGGGCTCATGAGATGAGTAGAAAAACATCAAAAATTTCAGTCCTGCATGATTCTACCAAGAAATGTGTGTTCATTGAAACCGCTGGTTTTTGATAGTTTGGGCCCTATTGAATAATGAATGTTTTGAATTTTCTCCAAAAGTAAAGTAGTTGCAAACTCATCCTTTTAGAAACTTGTTTGGGCTGTTGAGAGGAGTAAAAAACCATCAAAAATTTCAATCCTGCATGATTCTACCAAGAAATGTGATTCTTCATTCAAAACGCTGGTTTTTGCTATTGGGCTCTATTGAATAATGAATGTTTTGAATTTTCTCCAAAAGTAAAGTAGTTGCAAACTCATGCTTTTAGAGACTTGTTTGGGCTCATGAGAGGAGTAGAAAAACATCAAAAATTTCAGTCCTGCATGATTCTACCAAGAAATGTGTGTTCATTGAAACCGCTGGTTTTTGATAGTTTGGGCCCTATTGAATAATGAATGTTTTGAATTTTCTCCAAAAGTAAAGTAGTTGCAAACTCATCCTTTTAGAAACTTGTTTGGGCTGTTGAGAGGAGTAAAAAACCATCAAAAATTTCAATCCTGCATGATTCTACCAAGAAATGTGATTCTTCATTCAAAACGCTGGTTTTTGCTATTGGGCTCTATTGAATAATGAATGTTTTGAATTTTCTCCAAAAGTAAAGTAGTTGCAAACTCATGCTTTTAGAGACTTGTTTGGGCTCATGAGAGGAGTAGAAAAACATCAAAAATTTCAGTCCTGCATGATTCTACCAAGAAATGTGTGTTCATTGAAACCGCTGGTTTTTGATAGTTTGGGCCCTATTGAATAATGAATGTTTTGAATTTTCTCCAAAAGTAAAGTAGTTGCAAACTCATCCTTTTAGAAACTTGTTTGGGCTGTTGAGAGGAGTAAAAAACCATCAAAAATTTCAATCCTGCATGATTCTACCAAGAAATGTGATTCTTCATTCAAAACGCTGGTTTTTGCTATTGGGCTCTATTGAATAATGAATGTTTTGAATTTTCTCCAAAAGTAAAGTAGTTGCAAACTCATGCTTTTAGAGACTTGTTTGGGCTCATGAGAGGAGTAGAAAAACATCAAAAATTTCAGTCCTGCATGATTCTACCAAGAAATGTGTGTTCATTGAAACCGCTGGTTTTTGATAGTTTGGGCCCTATTGAATAATGAATGTTTTGAATTTTCTCCAAAAGTAAAGTAGTTGCAAACTCATGCTTTTAGAGACTTGTTTGGGCTCATGAGAGGAGTAGAAAAACATCAAAAATTTCAGTCCTGCATGATTCTACCAAGAAATGTGTGTTCATTGAAACCGCTGGTTTTTGATAGTTTGGGCCCTATTGAATAATGAATGTTTTGAATTTTCTCCAAAAGTAAAGTAGTTGCAAACTCATCCTTTTAGAAACTTGTTTGGGCTGTTGAGAGGAGTAAAAAACCATCAAAAATTTCAATCCTGCATGATTCTACCAAGAAATGTGATTCTTCATTCAAAACGCTGGTTTTTGCTATTGGGCTCTATTGAATAATGAATGTTTTGAATTTTCTCCAAAAGTAATGTAGTTGCAAACTCATGCTTTTAGAGACTTGTTTGGGCTCATGAGAGGAGTAGAAAAACATCAAAAATTTCAGTCCTGCATGATTCTACCAAGAAATGTGTGTTCATTGAAACCGCTGGTTTTGATAGTTTGGGCCCTATTGAATTATGAAGGTTTTGAATTTTCTCCAAAAGTAAAGTAGTTGCAAACTCATCCTTTGAGAAACTTGTTTGGGCTGTTGAGGGGAGTAAAAAACCATCAAAAATTTCAATCCTGCATGATTCTACCAAGAAATGTGATTCTTCATTCAAAACGCTGGTTTTTGCTATTGGGCTCTATTGAATAATGAATGTTTTGAATTTTCTCCAAAAGTAAAGTAGTTTCAAACTCATGCTTTTAGAGACTTGTTTGGGCTCATGAGAGGAGTAGAAAAACATCAAAAATTTCAGTCCTGCATGATTCTACCAAGAAATGTGTGTTCATTGAAACCGCTGGTTTTTGATAGTTTGGGCCCTATTGAATAATGAATGTTTTGAATTTTCTCCAAAAGTAAAGTAGTTGCAAACTCATCCTTTTAGAAACTTGTTTGGGCTGTTGAGAGGAGTAAAAAACCATCAAAAATTTCAATCCTGCATGATTCTACCAAGAAATGTGATTCTTCATTCAAAACGCTGGTTTTTGCTATTGGGCTCTATTGAATAATGAATGTTTTGAATTTTCTCCAAAAGTAAAGTAGTTGCAAACTCATGCTTTTAGAGACTTGTTTGGGCTCATGAGAGGAGTAGAAAAACATCAAAAATTTCAGTCCTGCATGATTCTACCAAGAAATGTGTGTTCATTGAAACCGCTGGTTTTTGATAGTTTGGGCCCTATTGAATAATGAATGTTTTGAATTTTCTCCAAAAGTAAAGTAGTTGCAAACTCATCCTTTTAGAAACTTGTTTGGGCTGTTGAGAGGAGTAAAAAACCATCAAAAATTTCAATCCTGCATGATTCTACCAAGAAATGTGATTCTTCATTCAAAACGCTGGTTTTTGCTATTGGGCTCTATTGAATAATGAATGTTTTGAATTTTCTCCAAAAGTAAAGTAGTTGCAAACTCATGCTTTTAGAGACTTGTTTGGGCTCATGAGATGAGTAGAAAAACATCAAAAATTTCAGTCCTGCATGATTCTACCAAGACATGTGTGTTCATTGAAACGGCTGGTTTTTGATAGTTTGGGCCCTATTGAATAATGAATGTTTTGAATTTTCTCCAAAAGTAAAGTAGTTGCAAACTCATCCTTTTAGAAACTTGTTTGGGCTGTTGAGAGGAGTAAAAAACCATCAAAAATTTCAATCCTGCATGATTCTACCAAGAAATGTGATTCTTCATTCAAAACGCTGGTTTTTGCTAATGGGCTCTATTGAATAATGAATGTTTTGAATTTTCTCCAAAAGTAAAGTAGTTGCAAACTCATGCTTTTAGAGACTTGTTTGGGCTCATGAGAGGAGTAGAAAAACATCAAAAATTTCAGTCCTGCATGATTCTACCAAGAAATGTGTGTTCATTGAAACCGCTGGTTTTTGATAGTTTGGGCCCTATTGAATAATGAATGTTTTTAATTTTCTCCAAAAGTAAAGTAGTTGCAAACTCATCCTTTTAGAAACTTGTTTGGGCTGTTGAGAGGAGTAAAAAACCATCAAAAATTTCAATCCTGCATGATTCTACCAAGAAATGTGATTCTTCATTCAAAACGCTGGTTTTTGCTATTGGGCTCTATTGAATAATGAATGTTTTGAATTTTCTCCAAAAGTAAAGTAGTTGCAAACTCATGCTTTTAGAGACTTGTTTGGGCTCATGAGAGGAGTAGAAAAACATCAAAAATTTCAGTCCTGCATGATTCTACCAAGAAATGTGTGTTCATTGAAACCGCTGGTTTTTGATAGTTTGGGCCCTATTGAATAATGAATGTTTTGAATTTTCTCCAAAAGTAAAGTAGTTGCAAACTCATCCTTTTAGAAACTTGTTTGGGCTGTTGAGAGGAGTAAAAAACCATCAAAAATTTCAATCCTGCATGATTCTACCAAGAAATGTGATTCTTCATTCAAAACGCTGGTTTTTGCTATTGGGCTCTATTGAATAATGAATGTTTTGAATTTTCTCCAAAAGTAAAGTAGTTGCAAACTCATGCTTTTAGAGACTTGTTTGGGCTCATGAGAGGAGTAGAAAAACATCAAAAATTTCAGTCCTGCATGATTCTACCAAGAAATGTGTGTTCATTGAAACCGCTGGTTTTTGATAGTTTGGGCCCTATTGAATAATGAATGTTTTGAATTTTCTCCAAAAGTAAAGTAGTTGCAAACTCATCCTTTTAGAAACTTGTTTGGGCTGTTGAGAGGAGTAAAAAACCATCAAAAATTTCAATCCTGCATGATTCTACCAAGAAATGTGATTCTTCATTCAAAACGCTGGTTTTTGCTATTGGGCTCTATTGAATAATGAATGTTTTGAATTTTCTCCAAAAGTAAAGTAGTTGCAAACTCATGCTTTTAGAGACTTGTTTGGGCTCATGAGAGGAGTAGAAAAACATCAAAAATTTCAGTCCTGCATGATTCTACCAAGAAATGTGTGTTCATTGAAACCGCTGGTTTTTGATAGTTTGGGCCCTATTGAATAATGAATGTTTTGAATTTTCTCCAAAAGTAAAGTAGTTGCAAACTCATCCTTTTAGAAACTTGTTTGGGCTGTTGAGAGGAGTAAAAAACCATCAAAAATTTCAATCCTGCATGATTCTACCAAGAAATGTGATTCTTCATTCACAACGCTGGTTTTTGCTATTGGGCTCTATTGAATAATGAATGTTTTGAATTTTCTCCAAAAGTAAAGTAGTTGCAAACTCATGCTTTTAGAGACTTGTTTGGGCTCATGAGAAGAGTAGAAAAACATCAAAAATTTCAGTCCTGCATGATTCTACCAAGAAATGTGTGTTCATTGAAACCGCTGGTTTTTGATAGTTTGGGCCCTATTGAATAATGAATGTTTTGAATTTTCTCCAAAAGTAAAGTAGTTGCAAACTCATCCTTTTAGAAACTTGTTTGGGCTGTTGAGAGGAGTAAAAAACCATCAAAAATTTCAATCCTGCATGATTCTACCAAGAAATGTGATTCTTCATTCAAAACGCTGGTTTTTGCTATTGGGCTCTATTGAATAATGAATGTTTTGAATTTTCTCCAAAAGTAAAGTAGTTGCAAACTCATGCTTTTAGAGACTTGTTTGGGCTCATGAGATGAGTAGAAAAACATCAAAAATTTCAGTCCTGCATGATTCTACCAAGACATGTGTGTTCATTGAAACGGCTGGTTTTTGATAGTTTGGGCCCTATTGAATAATGAATGTTTTGAATTTTCTCCAAAAGTAAAGTAGTTGCAAACTCATCCTTTTAGAAACTTGTTTGGGCTGTTGAGAGGAGTAAAAAACCATCAAAAATTTCAATCCTGCATGATTCTACCAAGAAATGTGATTCTTCATTCAAAACGCTGGTTTTTGCTAATGGGCTCTATTGAATAATGAATGTTTTGAATTTTCTCCAAAAGTAAAGTAGTTGCAAACTCATGCTTTTAGAGACTTGTTTGGGCTCATGAGAGGAGTAGAAAAACATCAAAAATTTCAGTCCTGCATGATTCTACCAAGAAATGTGTGTTCATTGAAACCGCTGGTTTTTGATAGTTTGGGCCCTATTGAATAATGAATGTTTTGAATTTTCTCCAAAAGTAAAGTAGTTGCAAACTCATCCTTTTAGAAACTTGTTTGGGCTGTTGAGAGGAGTAAAAAACCATCAAAAATTTCAATCCTGCATGATTCTACCAAGAAATGTGATTCTTCATTCAAAACGCTGGTTTTTGCTATTGGGCTCTATTGAATAATGAATGTTTTGAATTTTCTCCAAAAGTAAAGTAGTTGCAAACTCATGCTTTTAGAGACTTGTTTGGGCTCATGAGAGGAGTAGAAAAACATCAAAAATTTCAGTCCTGCATGATTCTACCAAGAAATGTGTGTTCATTGAAACCGCTGGTTTTTGATAGTTTGGGCCCTATTGAATAATGAATGTTTTGAATTTTCTCCAAAAGTAAAGTAGTTGCAAACTCATCCTTTTAGAAACTTGTTTGGGCTGTTGAGAGGAGTAAAAAACCATCAAAAATTTCAATCCTGCATGATTCTACCAAGAAATGTGATTCTTCATTCAAAACGCTGGTTTTTGCTATTGGGCTCTATTGAATAATGAATGTTTTGAATTTTCTCCAAAAGTAAAGTAGTTGCAAACTCATGCTTTTAGAGACTTGTTTGGGCTCATGAGAGGAGTAGAAAAACATCAAAAATTTCAGTCCTGCATGATTCTACCAAGAAATGTGTGTTCATTGAAACCGCTGGTTTTTGATAGTTTGTGCCCTATTGAATAATGAATGTTTTGAATTTTCTCCAAAAGTAAAGTAGTTGCAAACTCATCCTTTTAGAAACTTGTTTGGGCTGTTGAGAGGAGTAAAAAACCATCAAAAATTTCAATCCTGCATGATTCTACCAAGAAATGTGATTCTTCATTCAAAACGCTGGTTTTTGCTATTGGGCTCTATTGAATAATGAATGTTTTGAATTTTCTCCAAAAGTAAAGTAGTTGCAAACTCATGCTTTTAGAGACTTGTTTGGGCTCATGAGAGGAGTAGAAAAACATCAAAAATTTCAGTCCTGCATGATTCTACCAAGAAATGTGTGTTCATTGAAACCGCTGGTTTTTGATAGTTTGGGCCCTATTGAATAATGAATGTTTTGAATTTTCTCCAAAAGTAAAGTAGTTGCAAACTCATCCTTTTAGAAACTTGTTTGGGCTGTTGAGAGGAGTAAAAAACCATCAAAAATTTCAATCCTGCATGATTCTACCAAGAAATGTGATTCTTCATTCACAACGCTGGTTTTTGCTATTGGGCTCTATTGAATAATGAATGTTTTGAATTTTCTCCAAAAGTAAAGTAGTTGCAAACTCATGCTTTTAGAGACTTGTTTGGGCTCATGAGAAGAGTAGAAAAACATCAAAAATTTCAGTCCTGCATGATTCTACCAAGAAATGTGTGTTCATTGAAACCGCTGGTTTTTGATAGTTTGGGCCCTATTGAATAATGAATGTTTTGAATTTTCTCCAAAAGTAAAGTAGTTGCAAACTCATCCTTTTAGAAACTTGTTTGGGCTGTTGAGAGGAGTAAAAAACCATCAAAAATTTCAATCCTGCATGATTCTACTAAGAAATGTGATTCTTCATTCACAACGCTGGTTTTTGCTATTGGGCTCTATTGAATAATGAATGTTTTGAATTTTCTCCAAAAGTAAAGTAGTTGCAAACTCATGCTTTTAGAGACTTGTTTGGGCTCATGAGACGAGTAGAAAAACATCAAAAATTTCAGTCCTGCATGATTCTACCAAGAAATGTGTGTTCATTGAAACCGCTGGTTTTTGATATTTTGGGCCCTATTGAATAATGAATGTTTTGAATTTTCTCCAAAAGTAAAGTAGTTGCAAACTCATCATTTTAGAAACTTGTTTGGGCTGTTGAGAGGAGTAAAAAACCATCAAAAATTTCAATCCTGCATGATTTTACCAAGAAATGTGATTCTTCATTCAAAACCTGATTTTTGCTATTGGGCTCTATTGAATAGTGAATGTTTTGAATTTTCTCCAAAAGTAAAGTAGTTGCAAACTCATGCTTTTAGAGACTTGTTTGGGCTCATGAGAGGAGTAGAAAAACATCAAAAATTTCAGTCCTGCATGATTCTACCAAGAAATGTGTTCATTCAAACCGCTGGTTTTTGATAGTTTGGGCCCTATTGAATAATGAATGTTTTGAATTTTCTCCAAAAGTAAAGTAGTTGCAAACTCATCCTTTTAGAAACTTGTTTGGGCTGTTGAGAGGAGTAAAAAACCATCAAAAATTTCAATCCTGCATGATTCTACCAAGAAATGTGATTCTTCATTCAAAACGCTGGTTTTTGCTATTGGGCTCTATTGAATAATGAATGTTTTGAATTTTCTCCAAAAGTAAAGTAGTTGCAAACTCATGCTTTTAGAGACTTGTTTGGGCTCATGAGAGGAGTAGAAAAACATCAAAAATTTCAGTCCTGCATGATTCTACCAAGAAATGTGTGTTCATTGAAACCGCTGGTTTTTGATAGTTTGGGCCCTATTGAATAATGAATGTTTTGAATTTTCTCCAAAAGTAAAGTAGTTGCAAACTCATCCTTTTAGAAACTTGTTTGGGCTGTTGAGAGGAGTAAAAAACCATCAAAAATTTCAATCCTGCATGATTCTACCAAGAAATGTGATTCTTCATTCAAAACGCTGGTTTTTGCTATTGGGCTCTATTGAATAATGAATGTTTTGAATTTTCTCCAAAAGTAAAGTAGTTGCAAACTCATGCTTTTAGAGACTTGTTTGGGCTCATGAGAGGAGTAGAAAAACATCAAAAATTTCAGTCCTGCATGATTCTACCAAGAAATGTGTGTTCATTGAAACCGCTGGTTTTTGATAGTTTGGGCCCTATTGAATAATGAATGTTTTGAATTTTCTCCAAAAGTAAAGTAGTTGCAAACTCATCCTTTTAGAAACTTGTTTGGGCTGTTGAGAGGAGTAAAAAACCATCAAAAATTTCAATCCTGCATGATTCTACCAAGAAATGTGATTCTTCATTCAAAACGCTGGTTTTTGCTATTGGGCTCTATTGAATAATGAATGTTTTGAATTTTCTCCAAAAGTAAAGTAGTTGCAAACTCATGCTTTTAGAGACTTGTTTGGGCTCATGAGAGGAGTAGAAAAACATCAAAAATTTCAGTCCTGCATGATTCTACCAAGAAATGTGTGTTGATTCAAACCGCTGGTTTTTGATAGTTTGGGCCCTATTGAATAATGAATGTTTTGAATTTTCTACAAAAGTAAAGTAGTTGCAAACTCATGCTTTTAGAGACTTGTTTGGGCTCATGAGAGGAGTAGAAAAACATCAAAAATTTCAGTCCTGCATGATTCTACCAAGAAATGTGTGTTCATTGAAACCGCTGGTTTTTGATAGTTTGGGCCCTATTGAATAATGAATGTTTTGAATTTTCTCCAAAAGTAAAGTAGTTGCAAACTCATCCTTTTAGAAACTTGTTTGGGCTGTTGAGAGGAGTAAAAAACCATCAAAAATTTCAATCCTGCATGATTCTACCAAGAAATGTGATTCTTCATTCAAAACGCTGGTTTTTGCTATTGGGCTCTATTGAATAATGAATGTTTTGAATTTTCTCCAAAAGTAAAGTAGTTGCAAACTCATGCTTTTAGAGACTTGTTTGGGCTCATGAGAGGAGTAGAAAAACATCAAAAATTTCAGTCCTGCATGATTCTACCAAGAAATGTGTGTTCATTGAAACCGCTGGTTTTTGATAGTTTGGGCCCTATTGAATAATGAATATTTTGAACTTTCTCCAAAAGTAAAGTAGTTGCAAACTTATCCTTTTAGAAACTTGTTTGGGCTGTTGAGAGGAGTAAAAAACCATCAAAAATTTCAATCCTGCATGATTCTACCAAGAAATGTGATTCTTCATTCAAAACGCTGGTTTTTGCTATTGGGCTCTATTGAATAATGAATGTTTTGAATTTTCTTAAACAATATTTTTATTGAGTTTTCAAAATAATAGGAATGTATAAACATACCTCATATATATCATGTTCGAATAGAGTCAAGATAATGTACATCAGGACATCATCATATGGTATCTGAACATCATATCATCATTTAAAGTATGTACAATTAACATTAATTGAAATAGATTTGAAAAACAATTACAACAGCACAGGCAAACACCAAATACATGTGAAATTTTGGCACACAAAAAGAGCAAAAATCAAGATATCAAGATATAAATTCTTCTTCTATCTTAGATTTGAGTTTCAACCATCTATGCCATCTGTCGTCAAATAACTTTATTGACATATTGTTAATATAATGAATTTTTTCATAAACACAATGTTTGTCCACCAACATGATCAATGTGGCAATGTTCGGAGGTTGCTTATTGTTCCAACCTTTCGCTATAAGGTATATTGCAGACATGAGTATGTGGGCAACCAAATACTTTGTTGTTTTGAATCTGCAAATATCTATGAGTAGTAAGGCCAAGGCAGGGTGCAACTGAACACGCCAGTTGCATATGATCGAAATCAAATTGGAGACCTTAAGCCAGTATGGTTTCAGTACCGGGCATCCCCAGAAAATATGGAGTAAGTCAGCCTGAGACCCGCATCCCCGCCAACACAGATCAGATCCCCCTTCCCCAAAATGTTTAATCCTGTTTGGGGTCAAGTAATATCTGTGGACTAGTTTGTAATGTGTTTCCAAAATGTTCATGCAATTTGTAGACCTCACTGCAATCTTAAAAGACAATGTCCACTGTGGGGCACAAATCTGCTTCTGCAGAGTAGTCTCCCATTTTTCAAAGCATCCACCCTTAGAAAAGGTGTATTTGCCGGTCAGGAAGTTATACAGGGGTTTAAGAGAGCTCTTGTGCCTGGGGGTTGTGCTGGTTAGGAAATTATAAATGGTATGGTTGACCAAAACTATCTTGCAGAAATATCTCTTAAATTTGTTATATTCCTCTTTGAGTATGAGGTATTTCATATATTCCGTATTAGGGATTTTAAATTTAGCCTTGACTAACTCAAAAGGCATGACTTTATTATTGTCCAATAAATCATCCACATAAGCAATGGGGAATGTTTTCCAGTTATCAAACATGGGTCTCAAAGAAACCTTGACAGGTGCCAAAAAGTGAAGTCTCAGTCTTTTGGTTGAAACAGGGGAGACATTAAACCTTCTCCTGCACATATGTGACCAGCTCTGCACAGAGGCTCTGAGTATTGGGTTTTCTATGTCTCCAATCTCTCCTCTGTGCAGAAGAAAATAGGAAACATAAAGTGTCGGTTCTTTATTAGGCATTAAATCTCTTTCAATTTTTGGCCATCCCAATTCTGTCTGTTCTGTGAGCCACATTTTTGTCAATTCAGTTGTGGTGGCAAAGTAATACGCCTCCAAGTCTGGAAGGGCTATCCCCCCATTTTCTCTAGATTTAAGTAGTGTGTGTTTCTTTACCCTAGGCTTTTTATTATTCCAAATAAATCTGTTCATTTGATGAGTTAATTTTTGTATGTGTTGCATTGATAAAGGCAGAGGGACATTCCTGTACAAAAACAACACCTTTGGGAGGCAGAACATCTTATATAGTACTATTCTTCCCAACCAAGTGGCTGGGGTTTTTGACAATTCTCCCAACTTAGTGTCAAGGGATTTCAAAAGGCTATCTATGTTTACCTCACTTGTGTGTGTGAGGTCGCTTGTGAGCCAAATTCCTAGATATGGGATTTTAGTGCAGTCCCAAGTAAAAGGGTACTTATCTTGTAATTGCTGTTTTATAGGGGCTGAAATAAATAGTGACAAAACGTTAGTCTTTTTTACATTGAGTTTATAATATGATATTGAACCAAACAACTCTATGATGTCCCAAGTCGCCTTCAATGACTCAACAGGATCTGTCAGTGTGAGTATGATATCGTCTGCATATAAATTTATTTTATGCTCTACATCTCCCAACCGTACTCCCCTCACCTCACTCGAGTCCCTTATCCTTTGAGCCAGTGGTTCCAGACTCAGGATAAAAATAATTGGGGACAGAGGGCATCCCTGTCTTGTTCCGTTTGTTATGTCAAATTTCCCTGACATCGTGCTATTGACCAGCACAGAGGCAGACGGTTGGGAGTACAGAGCCTGAACACTTTTCAACATCTCCTCACCAAAACCCATCTTCTTTAATACTGCGAATGCATATGTCCAATTGATGCGGTCAAAAGCTTTCTCCGCATCAAGGGCCACAAACAGACTGGGAATTTTTTTCTTGTTACAAAAGTGTATATGGTGCAAGACACTTCTTGAACTGTCAGAAGTCTGTCTAAATTTTACAAAACCCACTTGATCGGGATGTATGAGATATTGGATAACATCCTGCACCCTTTCTGCCAGTATTTTTGCATAGACCTTGATGTCTGCATTCAGGAGGGATATGGGTCTATAGTTTTCTATCTTGGTGGGATCTTTGTCCGGTTTGGGGATTACCACTATGGTGGCTCTCAGCATATCTGCACTACATGTTCCTTTTGATTTTATAAAATTTAGGGTGTTTGTTAAATAGGGGACCAGATTTTCCTGAAATGTTTTATAATATTCCACAGGGAATCCGTCTGGACCAGGAGCCTTATTACATTTGAGATTTTTTATTGCCAGAGAGACCTCTCCCTCAGAGAAGGGTGCATCAAGCATTTCCCTTTGCTCAGAAGACAGAGATCTCAACTCTACTCCTCCCAGGAAATTATCTATCATCTCCTCTGTAGGAGGGGGATAAGTCCCATTTTTCCCTATATTGTAAAGGTTTGAGTAGTATTTTTCAAAAGCCAAAGCTATGTCCCTTGGCTTTTCTATATTCACTGAGTTCTGGGAAAGTTTTTTAATTAAATGCTTTTTATTTATGGGTTTGAATCTATTTGCCATAGTTTTTGAGTTTTTGTTGTTATTTATGTAGAACCCTGCCCTGTTAAACAGAGTCTTTTTTTCGTAAATATTTATGAGAAGATTTCTAAATTCCAATCTAAGGGAGTATAACTCCTTGTATTTAGTAAAAGATTTTTCCACTTTGGCCTGGTCTTCAAGTTTTTTGATTTGTTCTAGTAACAGCCTCTGTTTGCTCTCTCTTTCCCTCTTTTGTCTTGAGGCCATCTGAATTAAGTGGCCTCTAATGACACATTTATGTGCTAACCATAAGGTTTCAGGGGAGATTTCCTGGGAGTCATTTTCTTTAAAATAATTCATTATAGTGTTTTTTATTGTTGCTATATTATCTGGGGAGTCTACTACAAATTTGCTATATCTCCAATTGTAGTGTCTTTGAGTCGAAGAGGAAACCTGTAATGTTAATAGAATTGGAGCATGGTCCGACCATGTGATGGGGCCAGTTTGGAAATCTATATACGAATCTAGTAAGGAAAAACTGGTAAATATATGATCTATTTTGGTATAAGATCTGTTGTGTGGGCAGAATCTGGTGTATTCTCTAGAATTAGGGTTCAATATTTTACAACTGTCGTGTAGGTTAGCATTGCTCAGCCACTTCCCCAAATTCACACTTCTGTAGTATGGAGCAGAGGATGAGCAATCAGTGCTTGGGTCAACAATACAATTAAAGTCTCCCCCCCATATGATTTGTCCCTTGCTAAATTTAGATAATTTTCTTTTGACTTTATTGAGAAAGCTAATTTGTCTCACATTAGGGGCGTATACATTAACCACAGTGTATTCCATTCCCTCCAAGGTAAAATTGATGATTAAATATCTGCCTTTATTGTCTTTATAAACATCTGAAATAACCACTGGTAGGTCTCTGTGGAAGGCAATGGCCACCCCAGCTTTTTTCCCTCCCTCGTTGTTGGAGAAGAAAATCTGAGGATAATCTTTGTTTTTAAATCTGTTATTATCAGTTTCCAGGAGGTGGGTTTCCTGTATCATAGCAACATTTGCTTTCAATCTTTTGATCTCCTTCCACAGAGCATACCTTTTAAAGGGACTATTAAGCCCATTTACATTAAATGATAGGATTTTCAACTCCATAATATATCAAAAAGAAAGAAATGTGTTAAATAACTCAATAAGATAGAATAGTCCATCTGGACATATATCCAAGAAGAGTGGTATTTCTCTAGAAATTTGTTGTCAGTGCCTGGTGTGCCTGTGAATAGAAACATGTTATAACCTGGAATAACCTAGAACAAAACAAACTTGTTAACAAGGAAGGTGAATTTCTCAAAAGAAATGATACCAAGAGAAATCTCTCGGTTAGTGTTTGGGGATGAAAGTTCAGGCCAAGAGCCAGGGTCAACACCTACCAAGTCCATTATCTTTTCTTTTGTGTGGTCCAGGACTGTGACAAACGTCTTGGCTGTCGTGAAGAGTTGCTCCTCTCTTGATTGTAGGATAAAGATGAGTTCTTCATTGGAGGAATACCAAGGTCCTGAAAGAATCTATCACAGTTATCAATGTTAGATAAGGCAAAAGTAGTGTTTTCCTTCATGACCAATATTTTTGTAGGAAAGCCCCATCTGTATAGCACCCTGTGCTCCCGTAGGTGTGCAGTGATAGGGAAAAAGTCTCTCCTTTTTTGCAACGTGGCTTTTGAAAAGTCTGCAAAGATCTTAATACCCTCATATGGTCTTGGTAAGATGGGTGACTGCTTGCTCTTCCTCAAAATGTCCTCCTTTGTCAGAAAATAGTGAAAGAATGCAATAACATCCCGCGGAGCTCTTTCAGGGGCATATTTGGACTTAGGTAGTCTGTGTATGCGTTCTATTAAGAGGTCTCCTTTGGAAGCACCTGGGAGCATAGCATGGAGCATTTTTTGCACATATGAATCAAGATCTCTGTCCTTGACATTCTCAGGTATTCCTCTGAATTTAAGGTTGTTTCTCCTACTCCTGTCCTCTTGTTCTATCAGTCTTGACTTTAGGAAGGTAACTTCTTTCTCTAAGGCATAATGTTCGTCTATCAAATTGTTGTGAGACTGGACTATCTCCTCCATTTTCGACTCCAAGTGATTCACCCTCTGACCCAGACTGTCTATATTGTTTTGGAGGTTTGTATTATATCCCTCTAGTTGTTTTTGGAATGTCTTTGCAAGAAGGCACACCATATTTTTTATGAACATTTCTGAAGCTGCTTTGTTGGTAGCCTCTACCTCAGTCAAAACATGTAAAAAGTTTTCAGGCATGGGGTTATCTGGAGTGCAGAAGTCCTCCATCTGCGTCTCACTTTGCAGCTCAGCCGAGCTACTGCTTAATCTGCAGCTATTTTGTGAGGCAGGAGACAGTTCCCTCTGTGGTGGCGTTAGAGGGGTGTCTGAAATTGTGGAGATATCTGGACAAGATGAGGAGGCCCTTATTGTATTTGTGGCCTCCATAGCGGCTGTGAGCGTTGCTGCTGTGCAAGATTTCACAGGCTGCGCAAGATTTTTGCTTAAGGTACGCAATTTGCGTACTTGCTGCGCAATCCCGTCTGTTTCCCGGTTAATCTCGCGATATTTTGCCTCCTTCTTCTCAGCGCTACTTTTAACACTGAATTTAGCGCTTTCTTTAATATATGGAGCGGCGGTTTTTGCAGGGATGGGGGCAGACTTACCCCCTGACTTGAATACTGCGTGTTTCAGTCTCTGTGGCGTTCTCTCCCGCTGTGCGCCGCTCAGGCTGGGGCTGCAGGCTGTGGCTGCTGTGTGGCGGGCGCCATCTTGGCTCCTCAGCATGAGGGGAGAGCGCTCCAGATTTTTTGATTTTCCTGCTTTTCTATTAAGCGGATCCATTATGTGGGGGCACCGCTGGTGCCTATGGAGGTTCCCACAAGTTTTCAGCCAGTCCTGGCTTGTAAGTCGCTTGTTAATAGCGCTTGGTAGGTTGCCCTGTGGAGGAGCTCAGAGCTCAGGCTTCCATTCAGCTCAGACGCTGGCCACGCCCCCCAATGTTTTGAATTTTCTCCAAAAGTAAAGTAGTTGCAAACTCATGCTTTTAGAGACTTGTTTGGGCTCATGAGAGGAGTAGAAAAACATCAAAAATTTCAGTCCTGCATGATTCTACCAAGAAATGTGTGTTCATTGAAACCGCTGGTTTTTGATAGTTTGGGCCCTATTGAATAATGAATGTTTTGAATTTTCTCCAAAAGTAAAGTAGTTGCAAACTCATCCTTTTAGAAACTTGTTTGGGCTGTTGAGAGGAGTAAAAAACCATCAAAAATTTCAATCCTGCATGATTCTACCAAGAAATGTGATTCTTCATTCAAAACGCTGGTTTTTGCTATTGGGCTCTATTGAATAATGAATGTTTTGAATTTTCTCCAAAAGTAAAGTAGTTGCAAACTCATGCTTTTAGAGACTTGTTTGGGCTCATGAGAGGAGTAGAAAAACATCAAAAATTTCAGTCCTGCATGATTCTACCAAGAAATGTGTGTTCATTGAAACCGCTGGTTTTTGATAGTTTGGGCCCTATTGAATAATGAATGTTTTGAATTTTCTCCAAAAGTAAAGTAGTTGCAAACTCATCCTTTTAGAAACTTGTTTGGGCTGTTGAGAGGAGTAAAAAACCATCAAAAATTTCAATCCTGCATGATTCTACCAAGAAATGTGATTCTTCATTCAAAACGCTGGTTTTTGCTATTGGGCTCTATTGAATAATGAATGTTTTGAATTTTCTCCAAAAGTAAAGTAGTTGCAAACTCATGCTTTTAGAGACTTGTTTGGGCTCATGAGAGGAGTAGAAAAACATCAAAAATTTCAGTCCTGCATGATTCTACCAAGAAATGTGTGTTCATTGAAACCGCTGGTTTTTGATAGTTTGGGCCCTATTGAATAATGAATGTTTTGAATTTTCTCCAAAAGTAAAGTAGTTGCAAACTCATCCTTTTAGAAACTTGTTTGGGCTGTTGAGAGGAGTAAAAAACCATCAAAAATTTCAATCCTGCATGATTCTACCAAGAAATGTGATTCTTCATTCAAAACGCTGGTTTTTGCTATTGGGCTCTATTGAATAATGAATGTTTTGAATTTTCTCCAAAAGTAAAGTAGTTGCAAACTCATGCTTTTAGAGACTTGTTTGGGCTCATGAGATGAGTAGAAAAACATCAAAAATTTCAGTCCTGCATGATTCTACCAAGACATGTGTGTTCATTGAAACGGCTGGTTTTTGATAGTTTGGGCCCTATTGAATAATGAATGTTTTGAATTTTCTCCAAAAGTAAAGTAGTTGCAAACTCATCCTTTTAGAAACTTGTTTGGGCTGTTGAGAGGAGTAAAAAACCATCAAAAATTTCAATCCTGCATGATTCTACCAAGAAATGTGATTCTTCATTCAAAACGCTGGTTTTTGCTAATGGGCTCTATTGAATAATGAATGTTTTGAATTTTCTCCAAAAGTAAAGTAGTTGCAAACTCATGCTTTTAGAGACTTGTTTGGGCTCATGAGAGGAGTAGAAAAACATCAAAAATTTCAGTCCTGCATGATTCTACCAAGAAATGTGTGTTCATTGAAACCGCTGGTTTTTGATAGTTTGGGCCCTATTGAATAATGAATGTTTTGAATTTTCTCCAAAAGTAAAGTAGTTGCAAACTCATCCTTTTAGAAACTTGTTTGGGCTGTTGAGAGGAGTAAAAAACCATCAAAAATTTCAATCCTGCATGATTCTACCAAGAAATGTGATTCTTCATTCAAAACGCTGGTTTTTGCTATTGGGCTCTATTGAATAATGAATGTTTTGAATTTTCTCCAAAAGTAAAGTAGTTGCAAACTCATGCTTTTAGAGACTTGTTTGGGCTCATGAGAGGAGTAGAAAAACATCAAAAATTTCAGTCCTGCATGATTCTACCAAGAAATGTGTGTTCATTGAAACCGCTGGTTTTTGATAGTTTGGGCCCTATTGAATAATGAATGTTTTGAATTTTCTCCAAAAGTAAAGTAGTTGCAAACTCATCCTTTTAGAAACTTGTTTGGGCTGTTGAGAGGAGTAAAAAACCATCAAAAATTTCAATCCTGCATGATTCTACCAAGAAATGTGATTCTTCATTCAAAACGCTGGTTTTTGCTATTGGGCTCTATTGAATAATGAATGTTTTGAATTTTCTCCAAAAGTAAAGTAGTTGCAAACTCATGCTTTTAGAGACTTGTTTGGGCTCATGAGAGGAGTAGAAAAACATCAAAAATTTCAGTCCTGCATGATTCTACCAAGAAATGTGTGTTCATTGAAACCGCTGGTTTTTGATAGTTTGGGCCCTATTGAATAATGAATGTTTTGAATTTTCTCCAAAAGTAAAGTAGTTGCAAACTCATCCTTTTAGAAACTTGTTTGGGCTGTTGAGAGGAGTAAAAAACCATCAAAAATTTCAATCCTGCATGATTCTACCAAGAAATGTGATTCTTCATTCAAAACGCTGGTTTTTGCTATTGGGCTCTATTGAATAATGAATGTTTTGAATTTTCTCCAAAAGTAAAGTAGTTGCAAACTCATGCTTTTAGAGACTTGTTTGGGCTCATGAGAGGAGTAGAAAAACATCAAAAATTTCAGTCCTGCATGATTCTACCAAGAAATGTGTGTTCATTGAAACCGCTGGTTTTTGATAGTTTGGGCCCTATTGAATAATGAATGTTTTGAATTTTCTCCAAAAGTAAAGTAGTTGCAAACTCATCCTTTTAGAAACTTGTTTGGGCTGTTGAGAGGAGTAAAAAACCATCAAAAATTTCAATCCTGCATGATTCTACCAAGAAATGTGATTCTTCATTCAAAACGCTGGTTTTTGCTATTGGGCTCTATTGAATAATGAATGTTTTGAATTTTCTCCAAAAGTAAAGTAGTTGCAAACTCATGCTTTTAGAGACTTGTTTGGGCTCATGAGATGAGTAGAAAAACATCAAAAATTTCAGTCCTGCATGATTCTACCAAGACATGTGTGTTCATTGAAACGGCTGGTTTTTGATAGTTTGGGCCCTATTGAATAATGAATGTTTTGAATTTTCTCCAAAAGTAAAGTAGTTGCAAACTCATCCTTTTAGAAACTTGTTTGGGCTGTTGAGAGGAGTAAAAAACCATCAAAAATTTCAATCCTGCATGATTCTACCAAGAAATGTGATTCTTCATTCAAAACGCTGGTTTTTGCTAATGGGCTCTATTGAATAATGAATGTTTTGAATTTTCTCCAAAAGTAAAGTAGTTGCAAACTCATGCTTTTAGAGACTTGTTTGGGCTCATGAGAGGAGTAGAAAAACATCAAAAATTTCAGTCCTGCATGATTCTACCAAGAAATGTGTGTTCATTGAAACCGCTGGTTTTTGATAGTTTGGGCCCTATTGAATAATGAATGTTTTGAATTTTCTCCAAAAGTAAAGTAGTTGCAAACTCATCCTTTTAGAAACTTGTTTGGGCTGTTGAGAGGAGTAAAAAACCATCAAAAATTTCAATCCTGCATGATTCTACCAAGAAATGTGATTCTTCATTCAAAACGCTGGTTTTTGCTATTGGGCTCTATTGAATAATGAATGTTTTGAATTTTCTCCAAAAGTAAAGTAGTTGCAAACTCATGCTTTTAGAGACTTGTTTGGGCTCATGAGAGGAGTAGAAAAACATCAAAAATTTCAGTCCTGCATGATTCTACCAAGAAATGTGTGTTCATTGAAACCGCTGGTTTTTGATAGTTTGGGCCCTATTGAATAATGAATGTTTTGAATTTTCTCCAAAAGTAAAGTAGTTGCAAACTCATCCTTTTAGAAACTTGTTTGGGCTGTTGAGAGGAGTAAAAAACCATCAAAAATTTCAATCCTGCATGATTCTACCAAGAAATGTGATTCTTCATTCAAAACGCTGGTTTTTGCTATTGGGCTCTATTGAATAATGAATGTTTTGAATTTTCTCCAAAAGTAAAGTAGTTGCAAACTCATGCTTTTAGAGACTTGTTTGGGCTCATGAGAGGAGTAGAAAAACATCAAAAATTTCAGTCCTGCATGATTCTACCAAGAAATGTGTGTTCATTGAAACCGCTGGTTTTTGATAGTTTGGGCCCTATTGAATAATGAATGTTTTGAATTTTCTCCAAAAGTAAAGTAGTTGCAAACTCATCCTTTTAGAAACTTGTTTGGGCTGTTGAGAGGAGTAAAAAACCATCAAAAATTTCAATCCTGCATGATTCTACCAAGAAATGTGATTCTTCATTCAAAACGCTGGTTTTTGCTATTGGGCTCTATTGAATAATGAATGTTTTGAATTTTCTCCAAAAGTAAAGTAGTTGCAAACTCATGCTTTTAGAGACTTGTTTGGGCTCATGAGAGGAGTAGAAAAACATCAAAAATTTCAGTCCTGCATGATTCTACCAAGAAATGTGTGTTCATTGAAACCGCTGGTTTTTGATAGTTTGGGCCCTATTGAATAATGAATGTTTTGAATTTTCTCCAAAAGTAAAGTAGTTGCAAACTCATCCTTTTAGAAACTTGTTTGGGCTGTTGAGAGGAGTAAAAAACCATCAAAAATTTCAATCCTGCATGATTCTACCAAGAAATGTGATTCTTCATTCACAACGCTGGTTTTTGCTATTGGGCTCTATTGAATAATGAATGTTTTGAATTTTCTCCAAAAGTAAAGTAGTTGCAAACTCATGCTTTTAGAGACTTGTTTGGGCTCATGAGAAGAGTAGAAAAACATCAAAAATTTCAGTCCTGCATGATTCTACCAAGAAATGTGTGTTCATTGAAACCGCTGGTTTTTGATAGTTTGGGCCCTATTGAATAATGAATGTTTTGAATTTTCTCCAAAAGTAAAGTAGTTGCAAACTCATCCTTTTAGAAACTTGTTTGGGCTGTTGAGAGGAGTAAAAAACCATCAAAAATTTCAATCCTGCATGATTCTACCAAGAAATGTGATTCTTCATTCAAAACGCTGGTTTTTGCTATTGGGCTCTATTGAATAATGAATGTTTTGAATTTTCTCCAAAAGTAAAGTAGTTGCAAACTCATGCTTTTAGAGACTTGTTTGGGCTCATGAGATGAGTAGAAAAACATCAAAAATTTCAGTCCTGCATGATTCTACCAAGACATGTGTGTTCATTGAAACGGCTGGTTTTTGATAGTTTGGGCCCTATTGAATAATGAATGTTTTGAATTTTCTCCAAAAGTAAAGTAGTTGCAAACTCATCCTTTTAGAAACTTGTTTGGGCTGTTGAGAGGAGTAAAAAACCATCAAAAATTTCAATCCTGCATGATTCTACCAAGAAATGTGATTCTTCATTCAAAACGCTGGTTTTTGCTAATGGGCTCTATTGAATAATGAATGTTTTGAATTTTCTCCAAAAGTAAAGTAGTTGCAAACTCATGCTTTTAGAGACTTGTTTGGGCTCATGAGAGGAGTAGAAAAACATCAAAAATTTCAGTCCTGCATGATTCTACCAAGAAATGTGTGTTCATTGAAACCGCTGGTTTTTGATAGTTTGGGCCCTATTGAATAATGAATGTTTTGAATTTTCTCCAAAAGTAAAGTAGTTGCAAACTCATCCTTTTAGAAACTTGTTTGGGCTGTTGAGAGGAGTAAAAAAACATCAAAAATTTCAATCCTGCATGATTCTACCAAGAAATGTGATTCTTCATTCAAAACGCTGGTTTTTGCTATTGGGCTCTATTGAATAATGAATGTTTTGAATTTTCTCCAAAAGTAAAGTAGTTGCAAACTCATGCTTTTAGAGACTTGTTTGGGCTCATGAGAGGAGTAGAAAAACATCAAAAATTTCAGTCCTGCATGATTCTACCAAGAAATGTGTGTTCATTGAAACCGCTGGTTTTTGATAGTTTGGGCCCTATTGAATAATGAATGTTTTGAATTTTCTCCAAAAGTAAAGTAGTTGCAAACTCATCCTTTTAGAAACTTGTTTGGGCTGTTGAGAGGAGTAAAAAACCATCAAAAATTTCAATCCTGCATGATTCTACCAAGAAATGTGATTCTTCATTCAAAACGCTGGTTTTTGCTATTGGGCTCTATTGAATAATGAATGTTTTGAATTTTCTCCAAAAGTAAAGTAGTTGCAAACTCATGCTTTTAGAGACTTGTTTGGGCTCATGAGAGGAGTAGAAAAACATCAAAAATTTCAGTCCTGCATGATTCTACCAAGAAATGTGTGTTCATTGAAACCGCTGGTTTTTGATAGTTTGGGCCCTATTGAATAATGAATGTTTTGAATTTTCTCCAAAAGTAAAGTAGTTGCAAACTCATCCTTTTAGAAACTTGTTTGGGCTGTTGAGAGGAGTAAAAAACCATCAAAAATTTCAATCCTGCATGATTCTACCAAGAAATGTGATTCTTCATTCAAAACGCTGGTTTTTGCTATTGGGCTCTATTGAATAATGAATGTTTTGAATTTTCTCCAAAAGTAAAGTAGTTGCAAACTCATGCTTTTAGAGACTTGTTTGGGCTCATGAGAGGAGTAGAAAAACATCAAAAATTTCAGTCCTGCATGATTCTACCAAGAAATGTGTGTTCATTGAAACCGCTGGTTTTTGATAGTTTGGGCCCTATTGAATAATGAATGTTTTGAATTTTCTCCAAAAGTAAAGTAGTTGCAAACTCATCCTTTTAGAAACTTGTTTGGGCTGTTGAGAGGAGTAAAAAACCATCAAAAATTTCAATCCTGCATGATTCTACCAAGAAATGTGATTCTTCATTCACAACGCTGGTTTTTGCTATTGGGCTCTATTGAATAATGAATGTTTTGAATTTTCTCCAAAAGTAAAGTAGTTGCAAACTCATGCTTTTAGAGACTTGTTTGGGCTCATGAGAAGAGTAGAAAAACATCAAAAATTTCAGTCCTGCATGATTCTACCAAGAAATGTGTGTTCATTGAAACCGCTGGTTTTTGATATTTTGGGCCCTATTGAATAATGAATGTTTTGAATTTTCTCCAAAAGTAAAGTAGTTGCAAACTCATCATTTTAGAAACTTGTTTGGGCTGTTGAGAGGAGTAAAAAACCATCAAAAATTTCAATCCTGCATGATTTTACCAAGAAATGTGATTCTTCATTCAAAACCTGATTTTTGCTATTGGGCTCTATTGAATAGTGAATGTTTTGAATTTTCTCCAAAAGTAAAGTAGTTGCAAACTCATGCTTTTAGAGACTTGTTTGGGCTCATGAGAGGAGTAGAAAAACATCAAAAATTTCAGTCCTGCATGATTCTACCAAGAAATGTGTTCATTCAAACCGCTGGTTTTTGATAGTTTGGGCCCTATTGAATAATGAATGTTTTGAATTTTCTCCAAAAGTAAAGTAGTTGCAAACTCATCCTTTTAGAAACTTGTTTGGGCTGTTGAGAGGAGTAAAAAACCATCAAAAATTTCAATCCTGCATGATTCTACCAAGAAATGTGATTCTTCATTCAAAACGCTGGTTTTTGCAATTGGGCTCTATTGAATAATGAATGTTTTGAATTTTCTCCAAAAGTAAAGTAGTTGCAAACTCATGCTTTTAGAGACTTGTTTGGGCTCATGAGAGGAGTAGAAAAACATCAAAAATTTCAGTCCTGCATGATTCTACCAAGAAATGTGTGTTCATTGAAACCGCTGGTTTTTGATAGTTTGGGCCCTATTGAATAATGAATGTTTTGAATTTTCTCCAAAAGTAAAGTAGTTGCAAACTCATCCTTTTAGAAACTTGTTTGGGCTGTTGAGAGGAGTAAAAAACCATCAAAAATTTCAATCCTGCATGATTCTACCAAGAAATGTGATTCTTCATTCAAAACGCTGGTTTTTGCTATTGGGCTCTATTGAATAATGAATGTTTTGAATTTTCTCCAAAAGTAAAGTAGTTGCAAACTCATGCTTTTAGAGACTTGTTTGGGCTCATGAGAGGAGTAGAAAAACATCAAAAATTTCAGTCCTGCATGATTCTACCAAGAAATGTGTGTTCATTGAAACCGCTGGTTTTTGATAGTTTGGGCCCTATTGAATAATGAATGTTTTGAATTTTCTCCAAAAGTAAAGTAGTTGCAAACTCATCCTTTTAGAAACTTGTTTGGGCTGTTGAGAGGAGTAAAAAACCATCAAAAATTTCAATCCTGCATGATTCTACCAAGAAATGTGATTCTTCATTCAAAACGCTGGTTTTTGCTATTGGGCTCTATTGAATAATGAATGTTTTGAATTTTCTCCAAAAGTAAAGTAGTTGCAAACTCATGCTTTTAGAGACTTGTTTGGGCTCATGAGAGGAGTAGAAAAACATCAAAAATTTCAGTCCTGCATGATTCTACCAAGAAATGTGTGTTGATTCAAACCGCTGGTTTTTGATAGTTTGGGCCCTATTGAATAATGAATGTTTTGAATTTTCTACAAAAGTAAAGTAGTTGCAAACTCATGCTTTTAGAGACTTGTTTGGGCTCATGAGAGGAGTAGAAAAACATCAAAAATTTCAGTCCTGCATGATTCTACCAAGAAATGTGTGTTCATTGAAACCGCTGGTTTTTGATAGTTTGGGCCCTATTGAATAATGAATGTTTTGAATTTTCTCCAAAAGTAAAGTAGTTGCAAACTCATCCTTTTAGAAACTTGTTTGGGCTGTTGAGAGGAGTAAAAAACCATCAAAAATTTCAATCCTGCATGATTCTACCAAGAAATGTGATTCTTCATTCAAAACGCTGGTTTTTGCTATTGGGCTCTATTGAATAATGAATGTTTTGAATTTTCTCCAAAAGTAAAGTAGTTGCAAACTCATGCTTTTAGAGACTTGTTTGGGCTCATGAGAGGAGTAGAAAAACATCAAAAATTTCAGTCCTGCATGATTCTACCAAGAAATGTGTGTTCATTGAAACCGCTGGTTTTTGATAGTTTGGGCCCTATTGAATAATGAATGTTTTGAATTTTCTCCAAAAGTAAAGTAGTTGCAAACTCATCCTTTTAGAAACTTGTTTGGGCTGTTGAGAGGAGTAAAAAACCATCAAAAATTTCAATCCTGCATGATTCTACCAAGAAATGTGATTCTTCATTCAAAACGCTGGTTTTTGCTATTGGGCTCTATTGAATAATGAATGTTTTGAATTTTCTCCAAAAGTAAAGTAGTTGCAAACTCATGCTTTTAGAGACTTGTTTGGGCTCATGAGATGAGTAGAAAAACATCAAAAATTTCAGTCCTGCATGATTCTACCAAGACATGTGTGTTCATTGAAACGGCTGGTTTTTGATAGTTTGGGCCCTATTGAATAATGAATGTTTTGAATTTTCTCCAAAAGTAAAGTAGTTGCAAACTCATCCTTTTAGAAACTTGTTTGGGCTGTTGAGAGGAGTAAAAAACCATCAAAAATTTCAATCCTGCATGATTCTACCAAGAAATGTGATTCTTCATTCAAAACGCTGGTTTTTGCTAATGGGCTCTATTGAATAATGAATGTTTTGAATTTTCTCCAAAAGTAAAGTAGTTGCAAACTCATGCTTTTAGAGACTTGTTTGGGCTCATGAGAGGAGTAGAAAAACATCAAAAATTTCAGTCCTGCATGATTCTACCAAGAAATGTGTGTTCATTGAAACCGCTGGTTTTTGATAGTTTGGGCCCTATTGAATAATGAATGTTTTGAATTTTCTCCAAAAGTAAAGTAGTTGCAAACTCATCCTTTTAGAAACTTGTTTGGGCTGTTGAGAGGAGTAAAAAACCATCAAAAATTTCAATCCTGCATGATTCTACCAAGAAATGTGATTCTTCATTCAAAACGCTGGTTTTTGCTATTGGGCTCTATTGAATAATGAATGTTTTGAATTTTCTCCAAAAGTAAAGTAGTTGCAAACTCATGCTTTTAGAGACTTGTTTGGGCTCATGAGAGGAGTAGAAAAACATCAAAAATTTCAGTCCTGCATGATTCTACCAAGAAATGTGTGTTCATTGAAACCGCTGGTTTTTGATAGTTTGGGCCCTATTGAATAATGAATGTTTTGAATTTTCTCCAAAAGTAAAGTAGTTGCAAACTCATCCTTTTAGAAACTTGTTTGGGCTGTTGAGAGGAGTAAAAAACCATCAAAAATTTCAATCCTGCATGATTCTACCAAGAAATGTGATTCTTCATTCAAAACGCTGGTTTTTGCTATTGGGCTCTATTGAATAATGAATGTTTTGAATTTTCTCCAAAAGTAAAGTAGTTGCAAACTCATGCTTTTAGAGACTTGTTTGGGCTCATGAGAGGAGTAGAAAAACATCAAAAATTTCAGTCCTGCATGATTCTACCAAGAAATGTGTGTTCATTGAAACCGCTGGTTTTTGATAGTTTGGGCCCTATTGAATAATGAATGTTTTGAATTTTCTCCAAAAGTAAAGTAGTTGCAAACTCATCCTTTTAGAAACTTGTTTGGGCTGTTGAGAGGAGTAAAAAACCATCAAAAATTTCAATACTGCATGATTCTACCAAGAAATGTGATTCTTCATTCAAAACGCTGGTTTTTGCTATTGGGCTCTATTGAATAATGAATGTTTTGAATTTTCTCCAAAAGTAAAGTAGTTGCAAACTCATGCTTTTAGAGACTTGTTTGGGCTCATGAGAGGAGTAGAAAAACATCAAAAATTTCAGTCCTGCATGATTCTACCAAGAAATGTGTGTTCATTGAAACCGCTGGTTTTTGATAGTTTGGGCCCTATTGAATAATGAATGTTTTGAATTTTCTCCAAAAGTAAAGTAGTTGCAAACTCATCCTTTTAGAAACTTGTTTGGGCTGTTGAGAGGAGTAAAAAACCATCAAAAATTTCAATCCTGCATGATTCTACCAAAAAATGTGATTCTTCATTCACAACGCTGGTTTTTGCTATTGGGCTCTATTGAATAATGAATGTTTTGAATTTTCTCCAAAAGTAAAGTAGTTGCAAACTCATGCTTTTAGAGACTTGTTTGGGCTCATGAGAAGAGTAGAAAAACATCAAAAATTTCAGTCCTGCATGATTCTACCAAGAAATGTGTGTTCATTGAAACCGCTGGTTTTTGATAGTTTGGGCCCTATTGAATAATGAATGTTTTGAATTTTCTCCAAAAGTAAAGTAGTTGCAAACTCATCCTTTTAGAAACTTGTTTGGGCTGTTGAGAGGAGTAAAAAACCATCAAAAATTTCAATCCTGCATGATTCTACCAAGAAATGTGATTCTTCATTCAAAACGCTGGTTTTTGCTATTGGGCTCTATTGAATAATGAATGTTTTGAATTTTCTCCAAAAGTAAAGTAGTTGCAAACTCATGCTTTTAGAGACTTGTTTGGGCTCATGAGATGAGTAGAAAAACATCAAAAATTTCAGTCCTGCATGATTCTACCAAGACATGTGTGTTCATTGAAACGGCTGGTTTTTGATAGTTTGGGCCCTATTGAATAATGAATGTTTTGAATTTTCTCCAAAAGTAAAGTAGTTGCAAACTCATCCTTTTAGAAACTTGTTTGGGCTGTTGAGAGGAGTAAAAAACCATCAAAAATTTCAATCCTGCATGATTCTACCAAGAAATGTGATTCTTCATTCAAAACGCTGGTTTTTGCTAATGGGCTCTATTGAATAATGAATGTTTTGAATTTTCTCCAAAAGTAAAGTAGTTGCAAACTCATGCTTTTAGAGACTTGTTTGGGCTCATGAGAGGAGTAGAAAAACATCAAAAATTTCAGTCCTGCATGATTCTACCAAGAAATGTGTGTTCATTGAAACCGCTGGTTTTTGATAGTTTGGGCCCTATTGAATAATGAATGTTTTGAATTTTCTCCAAAAGTAAAGTAGTTGCAAACTCATCCTTTTAGAAACTTGTTTGGGCTGTTGAGAGGAGTAAAAAAACATCAAAAATTTCAATCCTGCATGATTCTACCAAGAAATGTGATTCTTCATTCAAAACGCTGGTTTTTGCTATTGGGCTCTATTGAATAATGAATGTTTTGAATTTTCTCCAAAAGTAAAGTAGTTGCAAACTCATGCTTTTAGAGACTTGTTTGGGCTCATGAGAGGAGTAGAAAAACATCAAAAATTTCAGTCCTGCATGATTCTACCAAGAAATGTGTGTTCATTGAAACCGCTGGTTTTTGATAGTTTGGGCCCTATTGAATAATGAATGTTTTGAATTTTCTCCAAAAGTAAAGTAGTTGCAAACTCATCCTTTTAGAAACTTGTTTGGGCTGTTGAGAGGAGTAAAAAACCATCAAAAATTTCAATCCTGCATGATTCTACCAAGAAATGTGATTCTTCATTCAAAACGCTGGTTTTTGCTATTGGGCTCTATTGAATAATGAATGTTTTGAATTTTCTCCAAAAGTAAAGTAGTTGCAAACTCATGCTTTTAGAGACTTGTTTGGGCTCATGAGAGGAGTAGAAAAACATCAAAAATTTCAGTCCTGCATGATTCTACCAAGAAATGTGTGTTCATTGAAACCGCTGGTTTTTGATAGTTTGGGCCCTATTGAATAATGAATGTTTTGAATTTTCTCCAAAAGTAAAGTAGTTGCAAACTCATCCTTTTAGAAACTTGTTTGGGCTGTTGAGAGGAGTAAAAAACCATCAAAAATTTCAATCCTGCATGATTCTACCAAGAAATGTGATTCTTCATTCAAAACGCTGGTTTTTGCTATTGGGCTCTATTGAATAATGAATGTTTTGAATTTTCTCCAAAAGTAAAGTAGTTGCAAACTCATGCTTTTAGAGACTTGTTTGGGCTCATGAGAGGAGTAGAAAAACATCAAAAATTTCAGTCCTGCATGATTCTACCAAGAAATGTGTGTTCATTGAAACCGCTGGTTTTTGATAGTTTGGGCCCTATTGAATAATGAATGTTTTGAATTTTCTCCAAAAGTAAAGTAGTTGCAAACTCATCCTTTTAGAAACTTGTTTGGGCTGTTGAGAGGAGTAAAAAACCATCAAAAATTTCAATCCTGCATGATTCTACCAAGAAATGTGATTCTTCATTCACAACGCTGGTTTTTGCTATTGGGCTCTATTGAATAATGAATGTTTTGAATTTTCTCCAAAAGTAAAGTAGTTGCAAACTCATGCTTTTAGAGACTTGTTTGGGCTCATGAGAAGAGTAGAAAAACATCAAAAATTTCAGTCCTGCATGATTCTACCAAGAAATGTGTGTTCATTGAAACCGCTGGTTTTTGATAGTTTGGGCCCTATTGAATAATGAATGTTTTGAATTTTCTCCAAAAGTAAAGTAGTTGCAAACTCATCCTTTTAGAAACTTGTTTGGGCTGTTGAGAGGAGTAAAAAACCATCAAAAATTTCAATCCTGCATGATTCTACTAAGAAATGTGATTCTTCATTCACAACGCTGGTTTTTGCTATTGGGCTCTATTGAATAATGAATGTTTTGAATTTTCTCCAAAAGTAAAGTAGTTGCAAACTCATGCTTTTAGAGACTTGTTTGGGCTCATGAGAGGAGTAGAAAAACATCAAAAATTTCAGTCCTGCATGATTCTACCAAGAAATGTGTGTTCATTGAAACCGCTGGTTTTTGATATTTTGGGCCCTATTGAATAATGAATGTTTTGAATTTTCTCCAAAAGTAAAGTAGTTGCAAACTCATCATTTTAGAAACTTGTTTGGGCTGTTGAGAGGAGTAAAAAACCATCAAAAATTTCAATCCTGCATGATTTTACCAAGAAATGTGATTCTTCATTCAAAACCTGATTTTTGCTATTGGGCTCTATTGAATAGTGAATGTTTTGAATTTTCTCCAAAAGTAAAGTAGTTGCAAACTCATGCTTTTAGAGACTTGTTTGGGCTCATGAGAGGAGTAGAAAAACATCAAAAATTTCAGTCCTGCATGATTCTACCAAGAAATGTGTTCATTCAAACCGCTGGTTTTTGATAGTTTGGGCCCTATTGAATAATGAATGTTTTGAATTTTCTCCAAAAGTAAAGTAGTTGCAAACTCATCCTTTTAGAAACTTGTTTGGGCTGTTGAGAGGAGTAAAAAACCATCAAAAATTTCAATCCTGCATGATTCTACCAAGAAATGTGATTCTTCATTCAAAACGCTGGTTTTTGCTATTGGGCTCTATTGAATAATGAATGTTTTGAATTTTCTCCAAAAGTAAAGTAGTTGCAAACTCATGCTTTTAGAGACTTGTTTGGGCTCATGAGAGGAGTAGAAAAACATCAAAAATTTCAGTCCTGCATGATTCTACCAAGAAATGTGTGTTCATTGAAACCGCTGGTTTTTGATAGTTTGGGCCCTATTGAATAATGAATGTTTTGAATTTTCTCCAAAAGTAAAGTAGTTGCAAACTCATCCTTTTAGAAACTTGTTTGGGCTGTTGAGAGGAGTAAAAAACCATCAAAAATTTCAATCCTGCATGATTCTACCAAGAAATGTGATTCTTCATTCAAAACGCTGGTTTTTGCTATTGGGCTCTATTGAATAATGAATGTTTTGAATTTTCTCCAAAAGTAAAGTAGTTGCAAACTCATGCTTTTAGAGACTTGTTTGGGCTCATGAGAGGAGTAGAAAAACATCAAAAATTTCAGTCCTGCATGATTCTACCAAGAAATGTGTGTTCATTGAAACCGCTGGTTTTTGATAGTTTGGGCCCTATTGAATAATGAATGTTTTGAATTTTCTCCAAAAGTAAAGTAGTTGCAAACTCATCCTTTTAGAAACTTGTTTGGGCTGTTGAGAGGAGTAAAAAACCATCAAAAATTTCAATCCTGCATGATTCTACCAAGAAATGTGATTCTTCATTCAAAACGCTGGTTTTTGCTATTGGGCTCTATTGAATAATGAATGTTTTGAATTTTCTCCAAAAGTAAAGTAGTTGCAAACTCATGCTTTTAGAGACTTGTTTGGGCTCATGAGAGGAGTAGAAAAACATCAAAAATTTCAGTCCTGCATGATTCTACCAAGAAATGTGTGTTGATTCAAACCGCTGGTTTTTGATAGTTTGGGCCCTATTGAATAATGAATGTTTTGAATTTTCTACAAAAGTAAAGTAGTTGCAAACTCATGCTTTTAGAGACTTGTTTGGGCTCATGAGAGGAGTAGAAAAACATCAAAAATTTCAGTCCTGCATGATTCTACCAAGAAATGTGTGTTCATTGAAACCGCTGGTTTTTGATAGTTTGGGCCCTATTGAATAATGAATGTTTTGAATTTTCTCCAAAAGTAAAGTAGTTGCAAACTCATCCTTTTAGAAACTTGTTTGGGCTGTTGAGAGGAGTAAAAAACCATCAAAAATTTCAATCCTGCATGATTCTACCAAGAAATGTGATTCTTCATTCAAAACGCTGGTTTTTGCTATTGGGCTCTATTGAATAATGAATGTTTTGAATTTTCTCCAAAAGTAAAGTAGTTGCAAACTCATGCTTTTAGAGACTTGTTTGGGCTCATGAGAGGAGTAGAAAAACATCAAAAATTTCAGTCCTGCATGATTCTACCAAGAAATGTGTGTTCATTGAAACCGCTGGTTTTTGATAGTTTGGGCCCTATTGAATAATGAATATTTTGAACTTTCTCCAAAAGTAAAGTAGTTGCAAACTTATCCTTTTAGAAACTTGTTTGGGCTGTTGAGAGGAGTAAAAAACCATCAAAAATTTCAATCCTGCATGATTCTACCAAGAAATGTGATTCTTCATTCAAAACGCTGGTTTTTGCTATTGGGCTCTATTGAATAATGAATGTTTTGAATTTTCTCCAAAAGTAAAGTAGTTGCAAACTCATGCTTTTAGAGACTTGTTTGGGCTCATGAGAGGAGTAGAAAAACATCAAAAATTTCAGTCCTGCATGATTCTACCAAGAAATGTGTGTTCATTGAAACCGCTGGTTTTTGATAGTTTGGGCCCTATTGAATAATGAATGTTTTGAATTTTCTCCAAAAGTAAAGTAGTTGCAAACTCATCCTTTTAGAAACTTGTTTGGGCTGTTGAGAGGAGTAAAAAACCATCAAAAATTTCAATCCTGCATGATTCTACCAAGAAATGTGATTCTTCATTCAAAACGCTGGTTTTTGCTATTGGGCTCTATTGAATAATGAATGTTTTGAATTTTCTCCAAAAGTAAAGTAGTTGCAAACTCATGCTTTTAGAGACTTGTTTGGGCTCATGAGAGGAGTAGAAAAACATCAAAAATTTCAGTCCTGCATGATTCTACCAAGAAATGTGTGTTCATTGAAACCGCTGGTTTTTGATAGTTTGGGCCCTATTGAATAATGAATGTTTTGAATTTTCTCCAAAAGTAAAGTAGTTGCAAACTCATCCTTTTAGAAACTTGTTTGGGCTGTTGAGAGGAGTAAAAAACCATCAAAAATTTCAATCCTGCATGATTCTACCAAGAAATGTGATTCTTCATTCAAAACGCTGGTTTTTGCTATTGGGCTCTATTGAATAATGAATGTTTTGAATTTTCTCCAAAAGTAAAGTAGTTGCAAACTCATGCTTTTAGAGACTTGTTTGGGCTCATGAGAGGAGTAGAAAAACATCAAAAATTTCAGTCCTGCATGATTCTACCAAGAAATGTGTGTTGATTCAAACCGCTGGTTTTTGATAGTTTGGGCCCTATTGAATAATGAATGTTTTGAATTTTCTCCAAAAGTAAAGTAGTTGCAAACTCATGCTTTTAGAGACTTGTTTGGGCTCATGAGAGGAGTAGAAAAACATCAAAAATTTCAGTCCTGCATGATTCTACCAAGAAATGTGTGTTCATTGAAACCGCTGGTTTTTGATAGTTTGGGCCCTATTGAATAATGAATGTTTTGAATTTTCTCCAAAAGTAAAGTAGTTGCAAACTCATCCTTTTAGAAACTTGTTTGGGCTGTTGAGAGGAGTAAAAAACCATCAAAAATTTCAATCCTGCATGATTCTACCAAGAAATGTGATTCTTCATTCAAAACGCTGGTTTTTGCTATTGGGCTCTATTGAATAATGAATGTTTTGAATTTTCTCCAAAAGTAAAGTAGTTGCAAACTCATGCTTTTAGAGACTTGTTTGGGCTCATGAGAGGAGTAGAAAAACATCAAAAATTTCAGTCCTGCATGATTCTACCAAGAAATGTGTGTTGATTCAAACCGCTGGTTTTTGATAGTTTGGGCCCTATTGAATAATGAATGTTTTGAATTTTCTCCAAAAGTAAAGTAGTTGCAAACTCATGCTTTTAGAGACTTGTTTGGGCTCATGAGAGGAGTAGAAAAACATCAAAAATTTCAGTCCTGCATGATTCTACCAAGAAATGTGTGTTCATTGAAACCGCTGGTTTTTGATAGTTTGGGCCCTATTGAATAATGAATGTTTTGAATTTTCTCCAAAAGTAAAGTAGTTGCAAACTCATCCTTTTAGAAACTTGTTTGGGCTGTTGAGCGGAGTAAAAAACCATCAAAAATTTCAATCCTGCATGATTCTACCAAGAAATGTGATTCTTCATTCAAAACGCTGGTTTTTGCTATTGGGCTCTATTGAATAATGAATGTTTTGAATTTTCTCCAAAAGTAAAGTAGTTGCAAACTCATGCTTTTAGAGACTTGTTTGGGCTCATGAGAGGAGTAGAAAAACATCAAAAATTTCAGTCCTGCATGATTCTACCAAGAAATGTGTGTTCATTGAAACCGCTGGTTTTTGATAGTTTGGGCCCTATTGAATAATGAATGTTTTGAATTTTCTCCAAAAGTAAAGTAGTTGCAAACTCATCCTTTTAGAAACTTGTTTGGGCTGTTGAGAGGAGTAAAAAACCATCAAAAATTTCAATCCTGCATGATTCTACCAAGAAATGTGATTCTTCATTCAAAACGCTGGTTTTTGCTATTGGGCTCTATTGAATAATGAATGTTTTGAATTTTCTCCAAAAGTAAAGTAGTTGCAAACTCATGCTTTTAGAGACTTGTTTGGGCTCATGAGAGGAGTAGAAAAACATCAAAAATTTCAGTCCTGCATGATTCTACCAAGAAATGTGTGTTCATTGAAACCGCTGGTTTTTGATAGTTTGGGCCCTATTGAATAATGAATGTTTTGAATTTTCTCCAAAAGTAAAGTAGTTGCAAACTCATCCTTTTAGAAACTTGTTTGGGCTGTTGAGAGGAGTAAAAAACCATCAAAAATTTCAATCCTGCATGATTCTACCAAGAAATGTGATTCTTCATTCAAAACGCTGGTTTTTGCTATTGGGCTCTATTGAATAATGAATGTTTTGAATTTTCTCCAAAAGTAAAGTAGTTGCAAACTCATGCTTTTAGAGACTTGTTTGGGCTCATGAGAGGAGTAGAAAAACATCAAAAATTTCAGTCCTGCATGATTCTACCAAGAAATGTGTGTTCATTGAAACCGCTGGTTTTTGATAGTTTGGGCCCTATTGAATAATGAATGTTTTGAATTTTCTCCAAAAGTAAAGTAGTTGCAAACTCATCCTTTTAGAAACTTGTTTGGGCTGTTGAGAGGAGTAAAAAACCATCAAAAATTTCAATCCTGCATGATTCTACCAAGAAATGTGATTCTTCATTCACAACGCTGGTTTTTGCTATTGGGCTCTATTGAATAATGAATGTTTTGAATTTTCTCCAAAAGTAAAGTAGTTGCAAACTCATGCTTTTAGAGACTTGTTTGGGCTCATGAGAAGAGTAGAAAAACATCAAAAATTTCAGTCCTGCATGATTCTACCAAGAAATGTGTGTTCATTGAAACCGCTGGTTTTTGATAGTTTGGGCCCTATTGAATAATGAATGTTTTGAATTTTCTCCAAAAGTAAAGTAGTTGCAAACTCATCCTTTTAGAAACTTGTTTGGGCTGTTGAGAGGAGTAAAAAACCATCAAAAATTTCAATCCTGCATGATTCTACCAAGAAATGTGATTCTTCATTCAAAACGCTGGTTTTTGCTATTGGGCTCTATTGAATAATGAATGTTTTGAATTTTCTCCAAAAGTAAAGTAGTTGCAAACTCATGCTTTTAGAGACTTGTTTGGGCTCATGAGATGAGTAGAAAAACATCAAAAATTTCAGTCCTGCATGATTCTACCAAGACATGTGTGTTCATTGAAACGGCTGGTTTTTGATAGTTTGGGCCCTATTGAATAATGAATGTTTTGAATTTTCTCCAAAAGTAAAGTAGTTGCAAACTCATCCTTTTAGAAACTTGTTTGGGCTGTTGAGAGGAGTAAAAAACCATCAAAAATTTCAATCCTGCATGATTCTACCAAGAAATGTGATTCTTCATTCAAAACGCTGGTTTTTGCTAATGGGCTCTATTGAATAATGAATGTTTTGAATTTTCTCCAAAAGTAAAGTAGTTGCAAACTCATGCTTTTAGAGACTTGTTTGGGCTCATGAGAGGAGTAGAAAAACATCAAAAATTTCAGTCCTGCATGATTCTACCAAGAAATGTGTGTTCATTGAAACCGCTGGTTTTTGATAGTTTGGGCCCTATTGAATAATGAATGTTTTGAATTTTCTCCAAAAGTAAAGTAGTTGCAAACTCATCCTTTTAGAAACTTGTTTGGGCTGTTGAGAGGAGTAAAAAACCATCAAAAATTTCAATCCTGCATGATTCTACCAAGAAATGTGATTCTTCATTCAAAACGCTGGTTTTTGCTATTGGGCTCTATTGAATAATGAATGTTTTGAATTTTCTCCAAAAGTAAAGTAGTTGCAAACTCATGCTTTTAGAGACTTGTTTGGGCTCATGAGAGGAGTAGAAAAACATCAAAAATTTCAGTCCTGCATGATTCTACCAAGAAATGTGTGTTCATTGAAACCGCTGGTTTTTGATAGTTTGGGCCCTATTGAATAATGAATGTTTTGAATTTTCTCCAAAAGTAAAGTAGTTGCAAACTCATCCTTTTAGAAACTTGTTTGGGCTGTTGAGAGGAGTAAAAAACCATCAAAAATTTCAATCCTGCATGATTCTACCAAGAAATGTGATTCTTCATTCAAAACGCTGGTTTTTGCTATTGGGCTCTATTGAATAATGAATGTTTTGAATTTTCTCCAAAAGTAAAGTAGTTGCAAACTCATGCTTTTAGAGACTTGTTTGGGCTCATGAGAGGAGTAGAAAAACATCAAAAATTTCAGTCCTGCATGATTCTACCAAGAAATGTGTGTTCATTGAAACCGCTGGTTTTTGATAGTTTGGGCCCTATTGAATAATGAATGTTTTGAATTTTCTCCAAAAGTAAAGTAGTTGCAAACTCATCCTTTTAGAAACTTGTTTGGGCTGTTGAGAGGAGTAAAAAACCATCAAAAATTTCAATCCTGCATGATTCTACCAAGAAATGTGATTCTTCATTCAAAACGCTGGTTTTTGCTATTGGGCTCTATTGAATAATGAATGTTTTGAATTTTCTCCAAAAGTAAAGTAGTTGCAAACTCATGCTTTTAGAGACTTGTTTGGGCTCATGAGAGGAGTAGAAAAACATCAAAAATTTCAGTCCTGCATGATTCTACCAAGAAATGTGTGTTCATTGAAACCGCTGGTTTTTGATAGTTTGGGCCCTATTGAATAATGAATGTTTTGAATTTTCTCCAAAAGTAAAGTAGTTGCAAACTCATCCTTTTAGAAACTTGTTTGGGCTGTTGAGAGGAGTAAAAAACCATCAAAAATTTCAATCCTGCATGATTCTACCAAGAAATGTGATTCTTCATTCACAACGCTGGTTTTTGCTATTGGGCTCTATTGAATAATGAATGTTTTGAATTTTCTCCAAAAGTAAAGTAGTTGCAAACTCATGCTTTTAGAGACTTGTTTGGGCTCATGAGAAGAGTAGAAAAACATCAAAAATTTCAGTCCTGCATGATTCTACCAAGAAATGTGTGTTCATTGAAACCGCTGGTTTTTGATAGTTTGGGCCCTATTGAATAATGAATGTTTTGAATTTTCTCCAAAAGTAAAGTAGTTGCAAACTCATCCTTTTAGAAACTTGTTTGGGCTGTTGAGAGGAGTAAAAAACCATCAAAAATTTCAATCCTGCATGATTCTACTAAGAAATGTGATTCTTCATTCACAACGCTGGTTTTTGCTATTGGGCTCTATTGAATAATGAATGTTTTGAATTTTCTCCAAAAGTAAAGTAGTTGCAAACTCATGCTTTTAGAGACTTGTTTGGGCTCATGAGAGGAGTAGAAAAACATCAAAAATTTCAGTCCTGCATGATTCTACCAAGAAATGTGTGTTCATTGAAACCGCTGGTTTTTGATATTTTGGGCCCTATTGAATAATGAATGTTTTGAATTTTCTCCAAAAGTAAAGTAGTTGCAAACTCATCATTTTAGAAACTTGTTTGGGCTGTTGAGAGGAGTAAAAAACCATCAAAAATTTCAATCCTGCATGATTTTACCAAGAAATGTGATTCTTCATTCAAAACCTGATTTTTGCTATTGGGCTCTATTGAATAGTGAATGTTTTGAATTTTCTCCAAAAGTAAAGTAGTTGCAAACTCATGCTTTTAGAGACTTGTTTGGGCTCATGAGAGGAGTAGAAAAACATCAAAAATTTCAGTCCTGCATGATTCTACCAAGAAATGTGTTCATTCAAACCGCTGGTTTTTGATAGTTTGGGCCCTATTGAATAATGAATGTTTTGAATTTTCTCCAAAAGTAAAGTAGTTGCAAACTCATCCTTTTAGAAACTTGTTTGGGCTGTTGAGAGGAGTAAAAAACCATCAAAAATTTCAATCCTGCATGATTCTACCAAGAAATGTGATTCTTCATTCAAAACGCTGGTTTTTGCTATTGGGCTCTATTGAATAATGAATGTTTTGAATTTTCTCCAAAAGTAAAGTAGTTGCAAACTCATGCTTTTAGAGACTTGTTTGGGCTCATGAGAGGAGTAGAAAAACATCAAAAATTTCAGTCCTGCATGATTCTACCAAGAAATGTGTGTTCATTGAAACCGCTGGTTTTTGATAGTTTGGGCCCTATTGAATAATGAATGTTTTGAATTTTCTCCAAAAGTAAAGTAGTTGCAAACTCATCCTTTTAGAAACTTGTTTGGGCTGTTGAGAGGAGTAAAAAACCATCAAAAATTTCAATCCTGCATGATTCTACCAAGAAATGTGATTCTTCATTCAAAACGCTGGTTTTTGCTATTGGGCTCTATTGAATAATGAATGTTTTGAATTTTCTCCAAAAGTAAAGTAGTTGCAAACTCATGCTTTTAGAGACTTGTTTGGGCTCATGAGAGGAGTAGAAAAACATCAAAAATTTCAGTCCTGCATGATTCTACCAAGAAATGTGTGTTCATTGAAACCGCTGGTTTTTGATAGTTTGGGCCCTATTGAATAATGAATGTTTTGAATTTTCTCCAAAAGTAAAGTAGTTGCAAACTCATCCTTTTAGAAACTTGTTTGGGCTGTTGAGAGGAGTAAAAAACCATCAAAAATTTCAATCCTGCATGATTCTACCAAGAAATGTGATTCTTCATTCAAAACGCTGGTTTTTGCTATTGGGCTCTATTGAATAATGAATGTTTTGAATTTTCTCCAAAAGTAAAGTAGTTGCAAACTCATGCTTTTAGAGACTTGTTTGGGCTCATGAGAGGAGTAGAAAAACATCAAAAATTTCAGTCCTGCATGATTCTACCAAGAAATGTGTGTTGATTCAAACCGCTGGTTTTTGATAGTTTGGGCCCTATTGAATAATGAATGTTTTGAATTTTCTACAAAAGTAAAGTAGTTGCAAACTCATGCTTTTAGAGACTTGTTTGGGCTCATGAGAGGAGTAGAAAAACATCAAAAATTTCAGTCCTGCATGATTCTACCAAGAAATGTGTGTTCATTGAAACGCTGGTTTTTGATAGTTTGGGCCCTATTGAATAATGAATGTTTTGAATTTTCTCCAAAAGTAAAGTAGTTGCAAACTCATCCTTTTAGAAACTTGTTTGGGCTGTTGAGAGGAGTAAAAAACCATCAAAAATTTCAATCCTGCATGATTCTACCAAGAAATGTGATTCTTCATTCAAAACGCTGGTTTTTGCTATTGGGCTCTATTGAATAATGAATGTTTTGAATTTTCTCCAAAAGTAAAGTAGTTGCAAACTCATGCTTTTAGAGACTTGTTTGGGCTCATGAGAGGAGTAGAAAAACATCAAAAATTTCAGTCCTGCATGATTCTACCAAGAAATGTGTGTTCATTGAAACCGCTGGTTTTTGATAGTTTGGGCCCTATTGAATAATGAATATTTTGAACTTTCTCCAAAAGTAAAGTAGTTGCAAACTTATCCTTTTAGAAACTTGTTTGGGCTGTTGAGAGGAGTAAAAAACCATCAAAAATTTCAATCCTGCATGATTCTACCAAGAAATGTGATTCTTCATTCAAAACGCTGGTTTTTGCTATTGGGCTCTATTGAATAATGAATGTTTTGAATTTTCTCCAAAAGTAAAGTAGTTGCAAACTCATGCTTTTAGAGACTTGTTTGGGCTCATGAGAGGAGTAGAAAAACATCAAAAATTTCAGTCCTGCATGATTCTACCAAGAAATGTGTGTTCATTGAAACCGCTGGTTTTTGATAGTTTGGGCCCTATTGAATAATGAATGTTTTGAATTTTCTCCAAAAGTAAAGTAGTTGCAAACTCATCCTTTTAGAAACTTGTTTGGGCTGTTGAGAGGAGTAAAAAACCATCAAAAATTTCAATCCTGCATGATTCTACCAAGAAATGTGATTCTTCATTCAAAACGCTGGTTTTTGCTATTGGGCTCTATTGAATAATGAATGTTTTGAATTTTCTCCAAAAGTAAAGTAGTTGCAAACTCATGCTTTTAGAGACTTGTTTGGGCTCATGAGAGGAGTAGAAAAACATCAAAAATTTCAGTCCTGCATGATTCTACCAAGAAATGTGTGTTCATTGAAACCGCTGGTTTTTGATAGTTTGGGCCCTATTGAATAATGAATGTTTTGAATTTTCTCCAAAAGTAAAGTAGTTGCAAACTCATCCTTTTAGAAACTTGTTTGGGCTGTTGAGAGGAGTAAAAAACCATCAAAAATTTCAATCCTGCATGATTCTACCAAGAAATGTGATTCTTCATTCAAAACGCTGGTTTTTGCTATTGGGCTCTATTGAATAATGAATGTTTTGAATTTTCTCCAAAAGTAAAGTAGTTGCAAACTCATGCTTTTAGAGACTTGTTTGGGCTCATGAGAGGAGTAGAAAAACATCAAAAATTTCAGTCCTGCATGATTCTACCAAGAAATGTGTGTTGATTCAAACCGCTGGTTTTTGATAGTTTGGGCCCTATTGAATAATGAATGTTTTGAATTTTCTCCAAAAGTAAAGTAGTTGCAAACTCATGCTTTTAGAGACTTGTTTGGGCTCATGAGAGGAGTAGAAAAACATCAAAAATTTCAGTCCTGCATGATTCTACCAAGAAATGTGTGTTCATTGAAACCGCTGGTTTTTGATAGTTTGGGCCCTATTGAATAATGAATGTTTTGAATTTTCTCCAAAAGTAAAGTAGTTGCAAACTCATCCTTTTAGAAACTTGTTTGGGCTGTTGAGCGGAGTAAAAAACCATCAAAAATTTCAATCCTGCATGATTCTACCAAGAAATGTGATTCTTCATTCAAAACGCTGGTTTTTGCTATTGGGCTCTATTGAATAATGAATGTTTTGAATTTTCTCCAAAAGTAAAGTAGTTGCAAACTCATGCTTTTAGAGACTTGTTTGGGCTCATGAGAGGAGTAGAAAAACATCAAAAATTTCAGTCCTGCATGATTCTACCAAGAAATGTGTGTTCATTGAAACCGCTGGTTTTTGATAGTTTGGGCCCTATTGAATAATGAATGTTTTGAATTTTCTCCAAAAGTAAAGTAGTTGCAAACTCATCCTTTTAGAAACTAGTTTGGGCTGTTGAGAGGAGTAAAAAACCATCAAAAATTTCAATCCTGCATGATTCTACCAAGAAATGTGATTCTTCATTCAAAACGCTGGTTTTTGCTATTGGGCTCTATTGAATAATGAATGTTTTGAATTTTCTCCAAAAGTAAAGTAGTTGCAAACTCATGCTTTTAGAGACTTGTTTGGGCTCATGAGAGGAGTAGAAAAACATCAAAAATTTCAGTCCTGCATGATTCTACCAAGAAATGTGTGTTCATTGAAACCGCTGGTTTTTGATAGTTTGGGCCCTATTGAATAATGAATGTTTTGAATTTTCTCCAAAAGTAAAGTAGTTGCAAACTCATCCTTTTAGAAACTTGTTTGGGCTGTTGAGAGGAGTAAAAAACCATCAAAAATTTCAATCCTGCATGATTTTACCAAGAAATGTGATTCTTCATTAAAAACCTGATTTTTGCTATTGGGCTCTATTGAATAGTGAATGTTTTGAATTTTCTCCAAAAGTAAAGTAGTTGCAAACTCATGCTTTTAGAGACTTGTTTGGGCTCATGAGAGGAGTAGAAAAACATCAAAAATTTCAGTCCTGCATGATTCTACCAAGAAATGTGTGTTCATTGAAACCGCTGGTTTTTGATAGTTTGGGCCCTATTGAATAATGAATGTTTTGAATTTTCTCCAAAAGTAAAGTAGTTGCAAACTCATCCTTTTAGAAACTTGTTTGGGCTGTTGAGAGGAGTAAAAAACCATCAAAAATTTCAATCCTGCATGATTCTACCAAGAAATGTGATTCTTCATTCAAAACGCTGGTTTTTGCTATTGGGCTCTATTGAATAATGAATGTTTTGAATTTTCTCCAAAAGTAAAGTAGTTGCAAACTCATGCTTTTAGAGACTTGTTTGGGCTCATGAGAGGAGTAGAAAAACATCAAAAATTTCAGTCCTGCATGATTCTACCAAGAAATGTGTGTTGATTCAAACCGCTGGTTTTTGATAGTTTGGGCCCTATTGAATAATGAATGTTTTGAATTTTCTCCAAAAGTAAAGTAGTTGCAAACTCATGCTTTTAGAGACTTGTTTGGGCTCATGAGAGGAGTAGAAAAACATCAAAAATTTCAGTCCTGCGTGATTCTACCAAGAAATGTGTGTTCATTGAAACCGCTGGTTTTTGATAGTTTGGGCCCTATTGAATAATGAATGTTTTGAATTTTCTCCAAAAGTAAAGTAGTTGCAAACTCATCCTTTTAGAAACTTGTTTGGGCTGTTGAGAGGAGTAAAAAACCATCAAAAATTTCAATCCTGCATGATTTTACCAAGAAATGTGATTCTTCATTCAAAACCTGATTTTTGCTATTGGGCTCTATTGAATAGTGAATGTTTTGAATTTTCTCCAAAAGTAAAGTAGTTGCAAACTCATGCTTTTAGAGACTTGTTTGGGCTCATGAGAGGAGTAGAAAAACATCAAAAATTTCAGTCCTGCATGATTCTACCAAGAAATGTGTTCATTCAAACCGCTGGTTTTTGATAGTTTGGGCCCTATTGAATAATGAATGTTTTGAATTTTCTCCAAAAGTAAAGTAGTTGCAAACTCATCCTTTTAGAAACTTGTTTGGGCTGTTGAGAGGAGTAAAAAACCATCAAAAATTTCAATCCTGCATGATTCTACCAAGAAATGTGATTCTTCATTCAAAACGCTGGTTTTTGCTATTGGGCTCTATTGAATAATGAATGTTTTGAATTTTCTCCAAAAGTAAAGTAGTTGCAAACTCATGCTTTTAGAGACTTGTTTGGGCTCATGAGAGGAGTAGAAAAACATCAAAAATTTCAGTCCTGCATGATTCTACCAAGAAATGTGTGTTCATTGAAACCGCTGGTTTTTGATAGTTTGGGCCCTATTGAATAATGAATGTTTTGAATTTTCTCCAAAAGTAAAGTAGTTGCAAACTCATCCTTTTAGAAACTTGTTTGGGCTGTTGAGAGGAGTAAAAAACCATCAAAAATTTCAATCCTGCATGATTCTACCAAGAAATGTGATTCTTCATTCAAAACGCTGGTTTTTGCTATTGGGCTCTATTGAATAATGAATGTTTTGAATTTTCTCCAAAAGTAAAGTAGTTGCAAACTCATGCTTTTAGAGACTTGTTTGGGCTCATGAGAGGAGTAGAAAAACATCAAAAATTTCAGTCCTGCATGATTCTACCAAGAAATGTGTGTTCATTGAAACCGCTGGTTTTTGATAGTTTGGGCCCTATTGAATAATGAATGTTTTGAATTTTCTCCAAAAGTAAAGTAGTTGCAAACTCATCCTTTTAGAAACTTGTTTGGGCTGTTGAGAGGAGTAAAAAACCATCAAAAATTTCAATCCTGCATGATTCTACCAAGAAATGTGATTCTTCATTCAAAACGCTGGTTTTTGCTATTGGGCTCTATTGAATAATGAATGTTTTGAATTTTCTCCAAAAGTAAAGTAGTTGCAAACTCATGCTTTTAGAGACTTGTTTGGGCTCATGAGAGGAGTAGAAAAACATCAAAAATTTCAGTCCTGCATGATTCTACCAAGAAATGTGTGTTGATTCAAACCGCTGGTTTTTGATAGTTTGGGCCCTATTGAATAATGAATGTTTTGAATTTTCTCCAAAAGTAAAGTAGTTGCAAACTCATGCTTTTAGAGACTTGTTTGGGCTCATGAGAGGAGTAGAAAAACATCAAAAATTTCAGTCCTGCATGATTCTACCAAGAAATGTGTGTTCATTGAAACCGCTGGTTTTTGATAGTTTGGGCCCTATTGAATAATGAATGTTTTGAATTTTCTCCAAAAGTAAAGTAGTTGCAAACTCATCCTTTTAGAAACTTGTTTGGGCTGTTGAGAGGAGTAAAAAACCATCAAAAATTTCAATCCTGCATGATTCTACCAAGAAATGTGATTCTTCATTCAAAACGCTGGTTTTTGCTATTGGGCTCTATTGAATAATGAATGTTTTGAATTTTCTCCAAAAGTAAAGTAGTTGCAAACTCATGCTTTTAGAGACTTGTTTGGGCTCATGAGAGGAGTAGAAAAACATCAAAAATTTCAGTCCTGCATGATTCTACCAAGAAATGTGTGTTCATTGAAACCGCTGGTTTTTGATAGTTTGGGCCCTATTGAATAATGAATGTTTTGAATTTTCTCCAAAAGTAAAGTAGTTGCAAACTCATCCTTTTAGAAACTTGTTTGGGCTGTTGAGAGGAGTAAAAAACCATCAAAAATTTCAATCCTGCATGATTCTACCAAGAAATGTGATTCTTCATTCAAAACGCTGGTTTTTGCTATTGGGCTCTATTGAATAATGAATGTTTTGAATTTTCTCCAAAAGTAAAGTAGTTGCAAACTCATGCTTTTAGAGACTTGTTTGGGCTCATGAGAGGAGTAGAAAAACATCAAAAATTTCAGTCCTGCATGATTCTACCAAGAAATGTGTTCATTCAAACCGCTGGTTTTTGATAGTTTGGGCCCTATTGAATAATGAATGTTTTGAATTTTCTCCAAAAGTAAAGTAGTTGGAAACTCATCCTTTTAGAAACTTGTTTGGGCTGTTGAGAGGAGTAAAAAACCATCAAAAATTTCAATCCTGCATGATTCTACCAAGAAATGTGATTCTTCATTCAAAACGCTGGTTTTTGCTATTGGGCTCTATTGAATAATGAATGTTTTGAATTTTCTCCAAAAGTAAAGTAGTTGCAAACTCATGCTTTTAGAGACTTGTTTGGGCTCATGAGAGGAGTAGAAAAACATCAAAAATTTCAGTCCTGCATGATTCTACCAAGAAATGTGTGTTCATTGAAACCGCTGGTTTTTGATAGTTTGGGCCCTATTGAATAATGAATGTTTTGAATTTTCTCCAAAAGTAAAGTAGTTGCAAACTCATCCTTTTAGAAACTTGTTTGGGCTGTTGAGAGGAGTAAAAAACCATCAAAAATTTCAATCCTGCATGATTCTACCAAGAAATGTGATTCTTCATTCAAAACGCTGGTTTTTGCTATTGGGCTCTATTGAATAATGAATGTTTTGAATTTTCTCCAAAAGTAAAGTAGTTGCAAACTCATGCTTTTAGAGACTTGTTTGGGCTCATGAGAGGAGTAGAAAAACATCAAAAATTTCAGTCCTGCATGATTCTACCAAGAAATGTGTGTTCATTGAAACCGCTGGTTTTTGATAGTTTGGGCCCTATTGAATAATGAATGTTTTGAATTTTCTCCAAAAGTAAAGTAGTTGCAAACTCATCCTTTTAGAAACTTGTTTGGGCTGTTGAGAGGAGTAAAAAACCATCAAAAATTTCAATCCTGCATGATTCTACCAAGAAATGTGATTCTTCATTCAAAACGCTGGTTTTTGCTATTGGGCTCTATTGAATAATGAATGTTTTGAATTTTCTCCAAAAGTAAAGTAGTTGCAAACTCATGCTTTTAGAGACTTGTTTGGGCTCATGAGAGGAGTAGAAAAACATCAAAAATTTCAGTCCTGCATGATTCTACCAAGAAATGTGTGTTCATTGAAACAGCTGGTTTTTGATAGTTTGGGCCCTATTGAATAATGAATGTTTTGAATTTTCTCCAAAAGTAAAGTAGTTGCAAACTCATCCTTTTAGAAACTTGTTTGGGCTGTTGAGAGGAGTAAAAAACCATCAAAAATTTCAATCCTGCATGATTCTACCAAGAAATGTGATTCTTCATTCAAAACGCTGGTTTTTGCTATTGGGCTCTATTGAATAATGAATGTTTTGAATTTTCTCCAAAAGTAAAGTAGTTGCAAACTCATGCTTTTAGAGACTTGTTTGGGCTCATGAGAGGAGTAGAAAAACATCAAAAATTTCAGTCCTGCATGATTCTACCAAGAAATGTGTGTTGATTCAAACCGCTGGTTTTTGATAGTTTGGGCCCTATTGAATAATGAATGTTTTGAATTTTCTCCAAAAGTAAAGTAGTTGCAAACTCATGCTTTTAGAGACTTGTTTGGGCTCATGAGAGGAGTAGAAAAACATCAAAAATTTCAGTCCTGCATGATTCTACCAAGAAATGTGTGTTCATTGAAACCGCTGGTTTTTGATAGTTTGGGCCCTATTGAATAATGAATGTTTTGAATTTTCTCCAAAAGTAAAGTAGTTGCAAACTCATCCTTTTAGAAACTTGTTTGGGCTGTTGAGAGGAGTAAAAAACCATCAAAAATTTCAATCCTGCATGATTTTACCAAGAAATGTGATTCTTCATTCAAAACCTGATTTTTGCTATTGGGCTCTATTGAATAGTGAATGTTTTGAATTTTCTCCAAAAGTAAAGTACTTGCAAACTCATGCTTTTAGAGACTTGTTTGGGCTCATGAGAGGAGTAGAAAAACATCAAAAATTTCAGTCCTGCATGATTCTACCAAGAAATGTGTTCATTCAAACCGCTGGTTTTTGATAGTTTGGGCCCTATTGAATAATGAATGTTTTGAATTTTCTCCAAAAGTAAAGTAGTTGCAAACTCATCCTTTTAGAAACTTGTTTGGGCTGTTGAGAGGAGTAAAAAACCATCAAAAATTTCAATCCTGCATGATTCTACCAAGAAATGTGATTCTTCATTCAAAACGCTGGTTTTTGCTATTGGGCTCTATTGAATAATGAATGTTTTGAATTTTCTCCAAAAGTAAAGTAGTTGCAAACTCATGCTTTTAGAGACTTGTTTGGGCTCATGAGAGGAGTAGAAAAACATCAAAAATTTCAGTCCTGCATGATTCTACCAAGAAATGTGTGTTGATTCAAACCGCTGGTTTTTGATAGTTTGGGCCCTATTGAATAATGAATGTTTTGAATTTTCTCCAAAAGTAAAGTAGTTGCAAACTCATGCTTTTAGAGACTTGTTTGGGCTCATGAGAGGAGTAGAAAAACATCAAAAATTTCAGTCCTGCATGATTCTACGAAGAAATGTGTGTTCATTGAAACCGCTGGTTTTTGATAGTTTGGGCCCTATTGAATAATGAATGTTTTGAATTTTCTCCAAAAGTAAAGTAGTTGCAAACTCATCCTTTTAGAAACTTGTTTGGGCTGTTGAGAGGAGTAAAAAACCATCAAAAATTTCAATCCTGCATGATTTTACCAAGAAATGTGATTCTTCATTCAAAACCTGATTTTTGCTATTGGGCTCTATTGAATAGTGAATGTTTTGAATTTTCTCCAAAAGTAAAGTACTTGCAAACTCATGCTTTTAGAGACTTGTTTGGGCTCATGAGAGGAGTAGAAAAACATCAAAAATTTCAGTCCTGCATGATTCTACCAAGAAATGTGTTCATTCAAACCGCTGGTTTTTGATAGTTTGGGCCCTATTGAATAATGAATGTTTTGAATTTTCTCCAAAAGTAAAGTAGTTGCAAACTCATCCTTTTAGAAACTTGTTTGGGCTGTTGAGAGGAGTAAAAAACCATCAAAAATTTCAATCCTGCATGATTCTACCAAGAAATGTGATTCTTCATTCAAAACGCTGGTTTTTGCTATTGGGCTCTATTGAATAATGAATGTTTTGAATTTTCTCCAAAAGTAAAGTAGTTGCAAACTCATGCTTTTAGAGACTTGTTTGGGCTCATGAGAGGAGTAGAAAAACATCAAAAATTTCAGTCCTGCATGATTCTACCAAGAAATGTGTGTTCATTGAAACCGCTGGTTTTTGATAGTTTGGGCCCTATTGAATAATGAATGTTTTGAATTTTCTCCAAAAGTAAAGTAGTTGCAAACTCATCCTTTTAGAAACTTGTTTGGGCTGTTGAGAGGAGTAAAAAACCATCAAAAATTTCAATCCTGCATGATTCTACCAAGAAATGTGATTCTTCATTCAAAACGCTGGTTTTTGCTATTGGGCTCTATTGAATAATGAATGTTTTGAATTTTCTCCAAAAGTAAAGTAGTTGCAAACTCATGCTTTTAGAGACTTGTTTGGGCTCATGAGAGGAGTAGAAAACATCAAAAATTTCAGTCCTGCATGATTCTACCAAGAAATGTGTGTTCATTGAAACCGCTGGTTTTTGATAGTTTGGGCCCTATTGAATAATGAATGTTTTGAATTTTCTCCAAAAGTAAAGTAGTTGCAAACTCATCCTTTTAGAAACTTGTTTGGGCTGTTGAGAGGAGTAAAAAACCATCAAAAATTTCAATCCTGCATGATTTTACCAAGAAATGTGATTCTTCATTCAAAACCTGATTTTTGCTATTGGGCTCTATTGAATAGTGAATGTTTTGAATTTTCTCCAAAAGTAAAGTAGTTGCAAACTCATGCTTTTAGAGACTTGTTTGGGCTCATGAGAGGAGTAGAAAAACATCAAAAATTTCAGTCCTGCATGATTCTACCAAGAAATGTGTGTTGATTCAAACCGCTGGTTTTTGATAGTTTGGGCCCTATTGAATAATGAATGTTTTGAATTTTCTCCAAAAGTAAAGTAGTTGCAAACTCATGCTTTTAGAGACTTGTTTGGGCTCATGAGAGGAGTAGAAAAACATCAAAAATTTCAGTCCTGCATGATTCTACCAAGAAATGTGTGTTCATTGAAACCGCTGGTTTTTGATAGTTTGGGCCCTATTGAATAATGAATGTTTTGAATTTTCTCCAAAAGTAAAGTAGTTGCAAACTCATCCTTTTAGAAACTTGTTTGGGCTGTTGAGAGGAGTAAAAAACCATCAAAAATTTCAATCCTGCATGATTCTACCAAGAAATGTGATTCTTCATTCAAAACGCTGGTTTTTGCTATTGGGCTCTATTGAATAATGAATGTTTTGAATTTTCTCCAAAAGTAAAGTAGTTGCAAACTCATGCTTTTAGAGACTTGTTTGGGCTCATGAGAGGAGTAGAAAAACATCAAAAATTTCAGTCCTGCATGATTCTACCAAGAAATGTGTGTTCATTGAAACCGCTGGTTTTTGATAGTTTGGGCCCTATTGAATAATGAATGTTTTGAATTTTCTCCAAAAGTAAAGTAGTTGCAAACTCATCCTTTTAGAAACTTGTTTGGGCTGTTGAGAGGAGTAAAAAACCATCAAAAATTTCAATCCTGCATGATTCTACCAAGAAATGTGATTCTTCATTCAAAACGCTGGTTTTTGCTATTGGGCTCTATTGAATAATGAATGTTTTGAATTTTCTCCAAAAGTAAAGTAGTTGCAAACTCATGCTTTTAGAGACTTGTTTGGGCTCATGAGAGGAGTAGAAAAACATCAAAAATTTCAGTCCTGCATGATTCTACCAAGAAATGTGTGTTCATTGAAACCGCTGGTTTTTGATAGTTTGGGCCCTATTGAATAATGAATGTTTTGAATTTTCTTAAACAATATTTTTATTGAGTTTTCAAAATAATAGGAATGTATAAACATACCTCATATATATCATGTTCGAATAGAGTCAAGATAATGTACATCAGGACATCATCATATGGTATCTGAACATCATATCATCATTTAAAGTATGTACAATTAACATTAATTGAAATAGATTTGAAAAACAATTACAACAGCACAGGCAAACACCAAATACATGTGAAATTTTGGCACACAAAAAGAGCAAAAATCAAGATATCAAGATATAAATTCTTCTTCTATCTTAGATTTGAGTTTCAACCATCTATGCCATCTGTCGTCAAATAACTTTATTGACATATTGTTAATATAATGAATTTTTTCATAAACACAATGTTTGTCCACCAACATGATCAATGTGGCAATGTTCGGAGGTTGCTTATTGTTCCAACCTTTCGCTATAAGGTATATTGCAGACATGAGTATGTGGGCAACCAAATACTTTGTTGTTTTGAATCTGCAAATATCTATGAGTAGTAAGGCCAAGGCAGGGTGCAACTGAACACGCCAGTTGCATATGATCGAAATCAAATTGGAGACCTTAAGCCAGTATGGTTTCAGTACCGGGCATCCCCAGAAAATATGGAGTAAGTCAGCCTGAGACCCGCATCCCCGCCAACACAGATCAGATCCCCCTTCCCCAAAATGTTTAATCCTGTTTGGGGTCAAGTAATATCTGTGGACTAGTTTGTAATGTGTTTCCAAAATGTTCATGCAATTTGTAGACCTCACTGCAGTCTTAAAAGACAATGTCCACTGTGGGGCACAAATCTGCTTCTGCAGAGTAGTCTCCCATTTTTCAAAGCATCCACCCTTAGAAAAGGTGTATTTGCCGGTCAGGAAGTTATACAGGGGTTTAAGAGAGCTCTTGTGCCTGGGGGTTGTGCTGGTTAGGAAATTATAAATGGTATGGTTGACCAAAACTATCTTGCAGAAATATCTCTTAAATTTGTTATATTCCTCTTTGAGTATGAGGTATTTCATATATTCCGTATTAGGGATTTTAAATTTAGCCTTGACCAACTCAAAAGGCATGACTTTATTATTGTCCAATAAATCATCCACATAAGCAATGGGGAATGTTTTCCAGTTATCAAACATGGGTCTCAAAGAAACCTTGACAGGTGCCAAAAAGTGAAGTCTCAGTCTTTTGGTTGAAACAGGGGAGACATTAAACCTTCTCCTGCACATATGTGACCAGCTCTGCACAGAGGCTCTGAGTATTGGGTTTTCTATGTCTCCAATCTCTCCTCTGTGCAGAAGAAAATAGGAAACATAAAGTGTCGGTTCTTTATTAGGCATTAAATCTCTTTCAATTTTTGGCCATCCCAATTCTGTCTGTTCTGTGAGCCACATTTTTGTCAATTCAGTTGTGGTGGCAAAGTAATACGCCTCCAAGTCTGGAAGGGCTATCCCCCCATTTTCTCTAGATTTAAGTAGTGTGTGTTTCTTTACCCTAGGCTTTTTATTATTCCAAATAAATCTGTTCATTTGATGAGTTAATTTTTGTATGTGTTGCATTGATAAAGGCAGAGGGACATTCCTGTACAAAAACAACACCTTTGGGAGGCAGAACATCTTATATAGTACTATTCTTCCCAACCAAGTGGCTGGGGTTTTTGACAATTCTCCCAACTTAGTGTCAAGGGATTTCAAAAGGCTATCTATGTTTACCTCACTTGTGTGTGTGAGGTCGCTTGTGAGCCAAATTCCTAGATATGGGATTTTAGTGCAGTCCCAAGTAAAAGGGTACTTATCTTGTAATTGCTGTTTTATAGGGGCTGAAATAAATAGTGACAAAACGTTAGTCTTTTTTACATTGAGTTTATAATATGATATTGAACCAAACAACTCTATGATGTCCCAAGTCGCCTTCAATGACTCAACAGGATCTGTCAGTGTGAGTATGATATCGTCTGCATATAAATTTATTTTATGCTCTACATCTCCCAACCGTACTCCCCTCACCTCACTCGAGTCCCTTATCCTTTGAGCCAGTGGTTCCAGACTCAGGATAAAAATAATTGGGGACAGAGGGCATCCCTGTCTTGTTCCGTTTGTTATGTCAAATTTCCCTGACATCGTGCTATTGACCAGCACAGAGGCAGACGGTTGGGAGTACAGAGCCTGAACACTTTTCAACATCTCCTCACCAAAACCCATCTTCTTTAATACTGCGAATGCATATGTCCAATTGATGCGGTCAAAAGCTTTCTCCGCATCAAGGGCCACAAACAGACTGGGAATTTTTTTCTTGTTACAAAAGTGTATATGGTGCAAGACACTTCTTGAACTGTCAGAAGTCTGTCTAAATTTTACAAAACCCACTTGATCGGGATGTATGAGATATTGGATAACATCCTGCACCCTTTCTGCCAGTATTTTTGCATAGACCTTGATGTCTGCATTCAGGAGGGATATGGGTCTATAGTTTTCTATCTTGGTGGGATCTTTGTCCGGTTTGGGGATTACCACTATGGTGGCTCTCAGCAAATCTGCACTACATGTTCCTTTTGATTTTATAAAATTTAGGGTGTTTGTTAAATAGGGGACCAGATTTTCCTGAAATGTTTTATAATATTCCACAGGGAATCCGTCTGGACCAGGAGCCTTATTACATTTGAGATTTTTTATTGCCAGAGAGACCTCTCCCTCAGAGAAGGGTGCATCAAGCATTTCCCTTTGCTCAGAAGACAGAGATCTCAACTCTACTCCTCCCAGGAAATTATCTATCATCTCCTCTGTAGGAGGGGGATAAGTCCCATTTTTCCCTATATTGTAAAGGTTTGAGTAGTATTTTTCAAAAGCCAAAGCTATGTCCCTTGGCTTTTCTATATTCACTGAGTTCTGGGAAAGTTTTTTAATTAAATGCTTTTTATTTATGGGTTTGAATCTATTTGCCATAGTTTTTGAGTTTTTGTTGTTATTTATGTAGAACCCTGCCCTGTTAAACAGAGTCTTTTTTTCGTAAATATTTATGAGAAGATTTCTAAATTCCAATCTAAGGGAGTATAACTCCTTGTATTTAGTAAAAGATTTTTCCACTTTGGCCTGGTCTTCAAGTTTTTTGATTTGTTCTAGTAACAGCCTCTGTTTGCTCTCTCTTTCCCTCTTTTGTCTTGAGGCCATCTGAATTAAGTGGCCTCTAATGACACATTTATGTGCTAACCATAAGGTTTCAGGGGAGATTTCCTGGGAGTCATTTTCTTTAAAATAATTCATTATAGTGTTTTTTATTGTTGCTATATTATCTGGGGAGTCTACTACAAATTTGCTATATCTCCAATTGTAGTGTCTTTGAGTCGAAGAGGAAACCTGTAATGTTAATAGAATTGGAGCATGGTCCGACCATGTGATGGGGCCAGTTTGGAAATCTATATACGAATCTAGTAAGGAAAAACTGGTAAATATATGATCTATTTTGGTATAAGATCTGTTGTGTGGGCAGAATCTGGTGTATTCTCTAGAATTAGGGTTCAATATTTTACAACTGTCGTGTAGGTTAGCATTGCTCAGCCACTTCCCCAAATTCACACTTCTGTAGTATGGAGCAGAGGATGAGCAATCAGTGCTTGGGTCAACAATACAATTAAAGTCTCCCCCCATATGATTTGTCCCTTGCTAAATTTAGATAATTTTCTTTTGACTTTATTGAGAAAGCTAATTTGTCTCACATTAGGGGCGTATACATTAACCACAGTGTATTCCATTCCCTCCAAGGTAAAATTGATGATTAAATATCTGCCTTTATTGTCTTTATAAACATCTGAAATAACCACTGGTAGGTCTCTGTGGAAGGCAATGGCCACCCCAGCTTTTTTCCCTCCCTCGTTGTTGGAGAAGAAAATCTGAGGATAATCTTTGTTTTTAAATCTGTTATTATCAGTTTCCAGGAGGTGGGTTTCCTGTATCATAGCAACATTTGCTTTCAATCTTTTGATCTCCTTCCACAGAGCATACCTTTTAAAGGGACTATTAAGCCCATTTACATTAAATGATAGGATTTTCAACTCCATAATATATCAAAAAGAAAGAAATGTGTTAAATAACTCAATAAGATAGAATAGTCCATCTGGACATATATCCAAGAAGAGTGGTATTTCTCTAGAAATTTGTTGTCAGTGCCTGGTGTGCCTGTGAATAGAAACATGTTATAACCTGGAATAACCTAGAACAAAACAAACTTGTTAACAAGGAAGGTGAATTTCTCAAAAGAAATGATACCAAGAGAAATCTCTCGGTTAGTGTTTGGGGATGAAAGTTCAGGCCAAGAGCCAGGGTCAACACCTACCAAGTCCATTATCTTTTCTTTTGTGTGGTCCAGGACTGTGACAAACGTCTTGGCTGTCGTGAAGAGTTGCTCCTCTCTTGATTGTAGGATAAAGATGAGTTCTTCATTGGAGGAATACCAAGGTCCTGAAAGAATCTATCACAGTTATCAATGTTAGATAAGGCAAAAGTAGTGTTTTCCTTCATGACCAATATTTTTGTAGGAAAGCCCCATCTGTATAGCACCCTGTGCTCCCGTAGGTGTGCAGTGATAGGGAAAAAGTCTCTCCTTTTTTGCAACGTGGCTTTTGAAAAGTCTGCAAAGATCTTAATACCCTCATATGGTCTTGGTAAGATGGGTGACTGCTTGCTCTTCCTCAAAATGTCCTCCTTTGTCAGAAAATAGTGAAAGAATGCAATAACATCCCGCGGAGCTCTTTCAGGGGCATATTTGGACTTAGGTAGTCTGTGTATGCGTTCTATTAAGAGGTCTCCTTTGGAAGCACCTGGGAGCATAGCATGGAGCATTTTTTGCACATATGAATCAAGATCTCTGTCCTTGACATTCTCAGGTATTCCTCTGAATTTAAGGTTGTTTCTCCTACTCCTGTCCTCTTGTTCTATCAGTCTTGACTTTAGGAAGGTAACTTCTTTCTCTAAGGCATAATGTTCGTCTATCAAATTGTTGTGAGACTGGACTATCTCCTCCATTTTCGACTCCAAGTGATTCACCCTCTGACCCAGACTGTCTATATTGTTTTGGAGGTTTGTATTATATCCCTCTAGTTGTTTTTGGAATGTCTTTGCAAGAAGGCACACCATATTTTTTATGAACATTTCTGAAGCTGCTTTGTTGGTAGCCTCTACCTCAGTCAAAACATGTAAAAAGTTTTCAGGCATGGGGTTATCTGGAGTGCAGAAGTCCTCCATCTGCGTCTCACTTTGCAGCTCAGCCGAGCTACTGCTTAATCTGCAGCTATTTTGTGAGGCAGGGGACAGTTCCCTCTGTGGTGGCGTTAGAGGGGTGTCTGAAATTGTGGAGATATCTGGACAAGATGAGGAGGCCCTTATTGTATTTGTGGCCTCCATAGCGGCTGTGAGCGTTGCTGCTGTGCAAGATTTCACAGGCTGCGCAAGATTTTTGCTTAAGGTACGCAATTTGCGTACTTGCTGCGCAATCCCGTCTGTTTCCCGGTTAATCTCGCGATATTTTGCCTCCTTCTTCTCAGCGCTACTTTTAACACTGAATTTAGCGCTTTCTTTAATATATGGAGCGGCGGTTTTTGCAGGGATGGGGGCAGACTTACCCCCTGACTTGAATACTGCGTGTTTCAGTCTCTGTGGCGTTCTCTCCCGCTGTGCGCCGCTCAGGCTGGGGCTGCAGGCTGTGGCTGCTGTGTGGCGGGCGCCATCTTGGCTCCTCAGCATGAGGGGAGAGCGCTCCAGATTTTTTGATTTTCCTGCTTTTCTATTAAGCGGATCCATTATGTGGGGGCACCGCTGGTGCCTATGGAGGTTCCCACAAGTTTTCAGCCAGTCCTGGCTTGTAAGTCGCTTGTTAATAGCGCTTGGTAGGCTGCCCTGTGGAGGAGCTCAGAGCTCAGGCTTCCATTCAGCTCAGACGCTGGCCACGCCCCCCAATGTTTTGAATTTTCTCCAAAAGTAAAGTAGTTGCAAACTCATCCTTTTAGAAACTTGTTTGGGCTGTTGAGAGGAGTAAAAAACCATCAAAAATTTCAATCCTGCATGATTCTACCAAGAAATGTGATTCTTCATTCAAAACGCTGGTTTTTGCTATTGGGCTCTATTGAATAATGAATGTTTTGAATTTTCTCCAAAAGTAAAGTAGTTGCAAACTCATGCTTTTAGAGACTTGGTTGGGCTCATGAGAGGAGTAAAAAACCATCAAAAATTTCAATCCTGCATGATTTTACCAAGAAATGTGATTCTTCATTCAAAACCTGATTTTTGCTATTGGGCTCTATTGAATAGTGAATGTTTTGAATTTTCTCCAAAAGTAAAGTAGTTGCAAACTCATGCTTTTAGAGACTTGTTTGGGCTCATGAGAGGAGTAGAAAAACATCAAAAATTTCAGTCCTGCATGATTCTACCAAGAAATGTGTGTTCATTGAAACCGCTGGTTTTTGATAGTTTGGGCCCTATTGAATAATGAATGTTTTGAATTTTCTCCAAAAGTAAAGTAGTTGCAAACTCATCCTTTTAGAAACTTGTTTGGGCTGTTGAGAGGAGTAAAAAACCATCAAAAATTTCAATCCTGCATGATTCTACCAAGAAATGTGATTCTTCATTCAAAACGCTGGTTTTTGCTATTGGGCTCTATTGAATAATGAATGTTTTGAATTTTCTCCAAAAGTAAAGTAGTTGCAAACTCATGCTTTTAGAGACTTGTTTGGGCTCATGAGAGGAGTAGAAAAACATCAAAAATTTCAGTCCTGCATGATTCTACCAAGAAATGTGTGTTGATTCAAACCGCTGGTTTTTGATAGTTTGGGCCCTATTGAATAATGAATGTTTTGAATTTTCTCCAAAAGTAAAGTAGTTGCCAACTCATGCTTTTAGAGACTTGTTTGGGCTCATGAGAGGAGTAGAAAAACATCAAAAATTTCAGTCCTGCATGATTCTACCAAGAAATGTGTGTTCATTGAAACCGCTGGTTTTTGATAGTTTGGGCCCTATTGAATAATGAATGTTTTGAATTTTCTCCAAAAGTAAAGTAGTTGCAAACTCATCCTTTTAGAAACTTGTTTGGGCTGTTGAGAGGAGTAAAAAACCATCAAAAATTTCAATCCTGCATGATTCTACCAAGAAATGTGATTCTTCATTCAAAACGCTGGTTTTTGCTATTGGGCTCTATTGAATAATGAATGTTTTGAATTTTCTCCAAAAGTAAAGTAGTTGCAAACTCATGCTTTTAGAGACTTGTTTGGGCTCATGAGAGGAGTAGAAAAACATCAAAAATTTCAGTCCTGCATGATTCTACCAAGAAATGTGTGTTGATTCAAACCGCTGGTTTTTGATAGTTTGGGCCCTATTGAATAATGAATGTTTTGAATTTTCTCCAAAAGTAAAGTAGTTGCAAACTCATGCTTTTAGAGACTTGTTTGGGCTCATGAGAGGAGTAGAAAAACATCAAAAATTTCAGTCCTGCGTGATTCTACCAAGAAATGTGTGTTCATTGAAACCGCTGGTTTTTGATAGTTTGGGCCCTATTGAATAATGAATGTTTTGAATTTTCTCCAAAAGTAAAGTAGTTGCAAACTCATCCTTTTAGAAACTTGTTTGGGCTGTTGAGAGGAGTAAAAAACCATCAAAAATTTCAATCCTGCATGATTTTACCAAGAAATGTGATTCTTCATTCAAAACCTGATTTTTGCTATTGGGCTCTATTGAATAGTGAATGTTTTGAATTTTCTCCAAAAGTAAAGTACTTGCAAACTCATGCTTTTAGAGACTTGTTTGGGCTCATGAGAGGAGTAGAAAAACATCAAAAATTTCAGTCCTGCATGATTCTACCAAGAAATGTGTTCATTGAAACCGCTGGTTTTTGATAGTTTGGGCCCTATTGAATAATGAATGTTTTGAATTTTCTCCAAAAGTAAAGTAGTTGCAAACTCATCCTTTTAGAAACTTGTTTGGGCTGTTGAGAGGAGTAAAAAACCATCAAAAATTTCAATCCTGCATGATTTTACCAAGAAATGTGATTCTTCATTCAAAACCTGATTTTTGCTATTGGGCTCTATTGAATAGTGAATGTTTTGAATTTTCTCCAAAAGTAAAGTAGTTGCAAACTCATGCTTTTAGAGACTTGTTTGGGCTCATGAGAGGAGTAGAAAAACATCAAAATTTCAGTCCTGCATGATTCTACCAAGAAATGTGTGTTCATTGAAACCGCTGGTTTTTGATAGTTTGGGCCCTATTGAATAATGAATGTTTTGAATTTTCTCCAAAAGTAAAGTAGTTGCAAACTCATTCTTTTAGAAACTTGTTTGGGCTGTTGAGAGGAGTAAAAAACCATCAAAAATTTCAATCCTGCATGATTCTACCAAGAAATGTGATTCTTCATTCAAAACGCTGGTTTTTGCTATTGGGCTCTATTGAATAATGAATGTTTTGAATTTTCTCCAAAAGTAAAGTAGTTGCAAACTCATGCTTTTAGAGACTTGTTTGGGCTCATGAGAGGAGTAGAAAAACATCAAAAATTTCAGTCCTGCATGATTCTACCAAGAAATGTGTGTTCATTGAAACCGCTGGTTTTTGATAGTTTGGGCCCTATTGAATAATGAATGTTTTGAATTTTCTCCAAAAGTAAAGTAGTTGCAAACTCATCCTTTTAGAAACTTGTTTGGGCTGTTGAGAGGAGTAAAAAACCATCAAAAATTTCAATCCTGCATGATTCTACCAAGAAATGTGATTCTTCATTCAAAACGCTGGTTTTTGCTATTGGGCTCTATTGAATAATGAATGTTTTGAATTTTCTCCAAAAGTAAAGTAGTTGCAAACTCATGCTTTTAGAGACTTGTTTGGGCTCATGAGAGGAGTAGAAAAACATCAAAAATTTCAGTCCTGCATGATTCTACCAAGAAATGTGTGTTGATTCAAACCGCTGGTTTTTGATAGTTTGGGCCCTATTGAATAATGAATGTTTTGAATTTTCTCCAAAAGTAAAGTAGTTGCCAACTCATGCTTTTAGAGACTTGTTTGGGCTCATGAGAGGAGTAGAAAAACATCAAAAATTTCAGTCCTGCATGATTCTACCAAGAAATGTGTGTTCATTGAAACCGCTGGTTTTTGATAGTTTGGGCCCTATTGAATAATGAATGTTTTGAATTTTCTCCAAAAGTAAAGTAGTTGCAAACTCATCCTTTTAGAAACTTGTTTGGGCTGTTGAGAGGAGTAAAAAACCATCAAAAATTTCAATCCTGCATGATTCTACCAAGAAATGTGATTCTTCATTCAAAACGCTGGTTTTTGCTATTGGGCTCTATTGAATAATGAATGTTTTGAATTTTCTCCAAAAGTAAAGTAGTTGCAAACTCATGCTTTTAGAGACTTGTTTGTGCTCATGAGAGGAGTAGAAAAACATCAAAAATTTCAGTCCTGCATGATTCTACCAAGAAATGTGTGTTGATTCAAACCGCTGGTTTTTGATAGTTTGGGCCCTATTGAATAATGAATGTTTTGAATTTTCTCCAAAAGTAAAGTAGTTGCAAACTCATGCTTTTAGAGACTTGTTTGGGCTCATGAGAGGAGTAGAAAAACATCAAAAATTTCAGTCCTGCGTGATTCTACCAAGAAATGTGTGTTCATTGAAACCGCTGGTTTTTGATAGTTTGGGCCCTATTGAATAATGAATGTTTTGAATTTTCTCCAAAAGTAAAGTAGTTGCAAACTCATCCTTTTAGAAACTTGTTTGGGCTGTTGAGAGGAGTAAAAAACCATCAAAAATTTCAATCCTGCATGATTTTACCAAGAAATGTGATTCTTCATTCAAAACCTGATTTTTGCTATTGGGCTCTATTGAATAGTGAATGTTTTGAATTTTCTCCAAAAGTAAAGTACTTGCAAACTCATGCTTTTAGAGACTTGTTTGGGCTCATGAGAGGAGTAGAAAAACATCAAAAATTTCAGTCCTGCATGATTCTACCAAGAAATGTGTTCATTCAAACCGCTGGTTTTTGATAGTTTGGGCCCTATTGAATAATGAATGTTTTGAATTTTCTCCAAAAGTAAAGTAGTTGCAAACTCATCCTTTTAGAAACTTGTTTGGGCTGTTGAGAGGAGTAAAAAACCATCAAAAATTTCAATCCTGCATGATTCTACCAAGAAATGTGATTCTTCATTCAAAACGCTGGTTTTTGCTATTGGGCTCTATTGAATAATGAATGTTTTGAATTTTCTCCAAAAGTAAAGTAGTTGCAAACTCATGCTTTTAGAGACTTGTTTGGGCTCATGAGAGGAGTAGAAAAACATCAAAAATTTCAGTCCTGCATGATTCTACCAAGAAATGTGTGTTCATTGAAACCGCTGGTTTTTGATAGTTTGGGCCCTATTGAATAATGAATGTTTTGAATTTTCTCCAAAAGTAAAGTAGTTGCAAACTCATCCTTTTAGAAACTTGTTTGGGCTGTTGAGAGGAGTAAAAAACCATCAAAAATTTCAATCCTGCATGATTTTACCAAGAAATGTGATTCTTCATTCAAAACCTGATTTTTGCTATTGGGCTCTATTGAATAGTGAATGTTTTGAATTTTCTCCAAAAGTAAAGTAGTTGCAAACTCATGCTTTTAGAGACTTGTTTGGGCTCATGAGAGGAGTAGAAAAACATCAAAAATTTCAGTCCTGCATGATTCTACCAAGAAATGTGTTCATTCAAACCGCTGGTTTTTGATAGTTTGGGCCCTATTGAATAATGAATGTTTTGAATTTTCTCCAAAAGTAAAGTAGTTGCAAACTCATCCTTTTAGAAACTTGTTTGGGCTGTTGAGAGGAGTAAAAAACCATCAAAAATTTCAATCCTGCATGATTCTACCAAGAAATGTGATTCTTCATTCAAAACGCTGGTTTTTGCTATTGGGCTCTATTGAATAATGAATGTTTTGAATTTTCTCCAAAAGTAAAGTAGTTGCAAACTCATGCTTTTAGAGACTTGTTTGGGCTCATGAGAGGAGTAGAAAAACATCAAAATTTTCAGTCCTGCATGATTCTACCAAGAAATGTGTGTTCATTGAAACCGCTGGTTTTTGATAGTTTGGGCCCTATTGAATAATGAATGTTTTGAATTTTCTCCAAAAGTAAAGTAGTTGCAAACTCATCCTTTTAGAAACTTGTTTGGGCTGTTGAGAGGAGTAAAAAACCATCAAAAATTTCAATCCTGCATGATTCTACCAAGAAATGTGATTCTTCATTCACAACGCTGGTTTTTGCTATTGGGCTCTATGGAATAATGAATGTTTTGAATTTTCTCCAAAAGTAAAGTAGTTGCAAACTCATGCTTTTAGAGACTTGTTTGGGCTCATGAGAGGAGTAGAAAAACATCAAAAATTTCAGTCCTGCATGATTCTACCAAGAAATGTGTGTTCATTGAAACCGCTGGTTTTTGATAGTTTGGGCCCTATTGAATAATGAATGTTTTGAATTTTCTCCAAAAGTAAAGTAGTTGCAAACTCATCCTTTTAGAAACTTGTTTGGGCTGTTGAGAGGAGTAAAAAACCATCAAAAATTTCAATCCTGCATGATTCTACCAAGAAATGTGATTCTTCATTCAAAACGCTGGTTTTTGCTATTGGGCTCTATTGAATAATGAATGTTTTGAATTTTCTCCAAAAGTAAAGTAGTTGCAAACTCATGCTTTTAGAGACTTGTTTGGGCTCATGAGAGGAGTAGAAAAACATCAAAAATTTCAGTCCTGCATGATTCTACCAAGAAATGTGTGTTCATTGAAACCGCTGGTTTTTGATAGTTTGGGCCCTATTGAATAATGAATGTTTTGAATTTTCTCCAAAAGTAAAGTAGTTGCAAACTCATCCTTTTAGAAACTTGTTTGGGCTGTTGAGAGGAGTAAAAAACCATCAAAAATTTCAATCCTGCATGATTTTACCAAGAAATGTGATTCTTCATTCAAAACCTGATTTTTGCTATTGGGCTCTATTGAATAGTGAATGTTTTGAATTTTCTCCAAAAGTAAAGTAGTTGCAAACTCATGCTTTTAGAGACTTGTTTGGGCTCATGAGAGGAGTAGAAAAACATCAAAAATTTCAGTCCTGCATGATTCTACCAAGAAATGTGTTCATTCAAACCGCTGGTTTTTGATAGTTTGGGCCCTATTGAATAATGAATGTTTTGAATTTTCTCCAAAAGTAAAGTAGTTGCAAACTCATCCTTTTAGAAACTTGTTTGGGCTGTTGAGAGGAGTAAAAAACCATCAAAAATTTCAATCCTGCATGATTCTACCAAGAAATGTGATTCTTCATTCAAAACGCTGGTTTTTGCTATTGGGCTCTATTGAATAATGAATGTTTTGAATTTTCTCCAAAAGTAAAGTAGTTGCAAACTCATGCTTTTAGAGACTTGTTTGGGCTCATGAGATGAGTAGAAAAACATCAAAAATTTCAGTCCTGCATGATTCTACCAAGACATGTGTGTTCATTGAAACGGCTGGTTTTTGATAGTTTGGGCCCTATTGAATAATGAATGTTTTGAATTTTCTCAAAAAGTAAAGTAGTTGCAAACTCATCCTTTTAGAAACTTGTTTGGGCTGTTGAGAGGAGTAAAAAACCATCAAAAATTTCAATCCTGCATGATTTTAACAAGAAATGTGATTCTTCATTCAAAACCTGATTTTTGCTATTGGGCTCTATTGAATAGTGAATGTTTTGAATTTTCTCCAAAAGTAAAGTAGTTGCAAACTCATGCTTTTAGAGACTTGTTTGGGCTCATGAGAGGAGTAGAAAAACATCAAAAATTTCAGTCCTGCATGATTCTACCAAGAAATGTGTGTTCATTGAAACCGCTGGTTTTTGATAGTTTGGGCCCTATTGAATAATGAATGTTTTGAATTTTCTCCAAAAGTAAAGTAGTTGCAAACTCATCCTTTTAGAAACTTGTTTGGGCTGTTGAGAGGAGTAAAAAACCATCAAAAATTTCAATCCTGCATGATTCTACCAAGAAATGTGATTCTTCATTCAAAACGCTGGTTTTTGCTATTGGGCTCTATTGAATAATGAATGTTTTGAATTTTCTCCAAAAGTAAAGTAGTTGCAAACTCATGCTTTTAGAGACTTGTTTGGGCTCATGAGAGGAGTAGAAAAACATCAAAAATTTCAGTCCTGCATGATTCTACCAAGAAATGTGTGTTCATTGAAACCGCTGGTTTTTGATAGTTTGGGCCCTATTGAATAATGAATGTTTTGAATTTTCTCCAAAAGTAAAGTAGTTGCAAACTCATCCTTTTAGAAACTTGTTTGGGCTGTTGAGAGGAGTAAAAAACCATCAAAAATTTCAATCCTGCATGATTCTACCAAGAAATGTGATTCTTCATTCAAAACGCTGGTTTTTGCTATTGGGCTCTATTGAATAATGAATGTTTTGAATTTTCTCCAAAAGTAAAGTAGTTGCAAACTCATGCTTTTAGAGACTTGTTTGGGCTCATGAGAGGAGTAGAAAAACATCAAAAATTTCAGTCCTGCATGATTCTACCAAGAAATGTGTGTTCATTGAAACCGCTGGTTTTTGATAGTTTGGGCCCTATTGAATAATGAATGTTTTGAATTTTCTCCAAAAGTAAAGTAGTTGCAAACTCATCCTTTTAGAAACTTGTTTGGGCTGTTGAGAGGAGTAAAAAACCATCAAAAATTTCAATCCTGCATGATTCTACCAAGAAATGTGATTCTTCATTCAAAACGCTGGTTTTTGCTATTGGGCTCTATTGAATAATGAATGTTTTGAATTTTCTCCAAAAGTAAAGTAGTTGCAAACTCATGCTTTTAGAGACTTGTTTGGGCTCATGAGATGAGTAGAAAAACATCAAAAATTTCAGTCCTGCATGATTCTACCAAGACATGTGTGTTCATTGAAACGGCTGGTTTTTGATAGTTTGGGCCCTATTGAATAATGAATGTTTTGAATTTTCTCCAAAAGTAAAGTAGTTGCAAACTCATCCTTTTAGAAACTTGTTTGGGCTGTTGAGAGGAGTAAAAAACCATCAAAAATTTCAATCCTGCATGATTCTACCAAGAAATGTGATTCTTCATTCAAAACGCTGGTTTTTGCAATTGGGCTCTATTGAATAATGAATGTTTTGAATTTTCTCCAAAAGTAAAGTAGTTGCAAACTCATGCTTTTAGAGACTTGTTTGGGCTCATGAGAGGAGTAGAAAAACATCAAAAATTTCAGTCCTGCATGATTCTACCAAGAAATGTGTGTTCATTGAAACCGCTGGTTTTTGATAGTTTGGGCCCTATTGAATAATGAATGTTTTGAATTTTCTCCAAAAGTAAAGTAGTTGCAAACTCATCCTTTTAGAAACTTGTTTGGGCTGTTGAGAGGAGTAAAAAACCATCAAAAATTTCAATCCTGCATGATTCTACCAAGAAATGTGATTCTTCATTCAAAACGCTGGTTTTTGCTATTGGGCTCTATTGAATAATGAATGTTTTGAATTTTCTCCAAAAGTAAAGTAGTTGCAAACTCATGCTTTTAGAGACTTGTTTGGGCTCATGAGAGGAGTAGAAAAACATCAAAAATTTCAGTCCTGCATGATTCTACCAAGAAATGTGTGTTCATTGAAACCGCTGGTTTTTGATAGTTTGGGCCCTATTGAATAATGAATGTTTTGAATTTTCTCCAAAAGTAAAGTAGTTGCAAACTCATCCTTTTAGAAACTTGTTTGGGCTGTTGAGAGGAGTAAAAAACCATCAAAAATTTCAATCCTGCATGATTTTACCAAGAAATGTGATTCTTCATTCAAAACCTGATTTTTGCTATTGGGCTCTATTGAATAGTGAATGTTTTGAATTTTCTCCAAAAGTAAAGTAGTTGCAAACTCATGCTTTTAGAGACTTGTTTGGGCTCATGAGAGGAGTAGAAAAACATCAAAAATTTCAGTCCTGCATGATTCTACCAAGAAATGTGTTCATTCAAACCGCTGGTTTTTGATAGTTTGGGCCCTATTGAATAATGAATGTTTTGAATTTTCTCCAAAAGTAAAGTAGTTGCAAACTCATCCTTTTAGAAACTTGTTTGGGCTGTTGAGAGGAGTAAAAAACCATCAAAAATTTCAATCCTGCATGATTCTACCAAGAAATGTGATTCTTCATTCAAAACGCTGGTTTTTGCTATTGGGCTCTATTGAATAATGAATGTTTTGAATTTTCTCCAAAAGTAAAGTAGTTGCAAACTCATGCTTTTAGAGACTTGTTTGGGCTCATGAGATGAGTAGAAAAACATCAAAAATTTCAGTCCTGCATGATTCTACCAAGACATGTGTGTTCATTGAAACGGCTGGTTTTTGATAGTTTGGGCCCTATTGAATAATGAATGTTTTGAATTTTCTCAAAAAGTAAAGTAGTTGCAAACTCATCCTTTTAGAAACTTGTTTGGGCTGTTGAGAGGAGTAAAAAACCATCAAAAATTTCAATCCTGCATGATTCTACCAAGAAATGTGATTCTTCATTCAAAACGCTGGTTTTTGCTATTGGGCTCTATTGAATAATGAATGTTTTGAATTTTCTCCAAAAGTAAAGTAGTTGCAAACTCATGCTTTTAGAGACTTGTTTGGGCTCATGAGAGGAGTAGAAAAACATCAAAAATTTCAGTCCTGCATGATTCTACCAAGAAATGTGTGTTCATTGAAACCGCTGGTTTTTGATAGTTTGGGCCCTATTGAATAATGAATGTTTTGAATTTTCTCCAAAAGTAAAGTAGTTGCAAACTCATCCTTTTAGAAACTTGTTTGGGCTGTTGAGAGGAGTAAAAAACCATCAAAAATTTCAATCCTGCATGATTCTACCAAGAAATGTGATTCTTCATTCAAAACGCTGTTTTTTGCTATTGGGCTCTATTGAATAATGAATGTTTTGAATTTTCTCCAAAAGTAAAGTAGTTGCAAACTCATGCTTTTAGAGACTTGTTTGGGCTCATGAGAGGAGTAGAAAAACATCAAAAATTTCAGTCCTGCATGATTCTACCAAGAAATGTGTGTTCATTGAAACCGCTGGTTTTTGATAGTTTGGGCCCTATTGAATAATGAATGTTTTGAATTTTCTCCAAAAGTAAAGTAGTTGCAAACTCATCCTTTTAGAAACTTGTTTGGGCTGTTGAGAGGAGTAAAAAAACATCAAAAATTTCAATCCTGCATGATTCTACCAAGAAATGTGATTCTTCATTCAAAACGCTGGTTTTTGCTATTGGGCTCTATTGAATAATGAATGTTTTGAATTTTCTCCAAAAGTAAAGTAGTTGCAAACTCATGCTTTTAGAGACTTGTTTGGGCTCATGAGAGGAGTAGAAAAACATCAAAAATTTCAGTCCTGCATGATTCTACCAAGAAATGTGTGTTCATTGAAACCGCTGGTTTTTGATAGTTTGGGCCCTATTGAATAATGAATGTTTTGAATTTTCTCCAAAAGTAAAGTAGTTGCAAACTCATCCTTTTAGAAACTTGTTTGGGCTGTTGAGAGGAGTAAAAAACCATCAAAAATTTCAATCCTGCATGATTCTACCAAGAAATGTGATTCTTCATTCACAACGCTGGTTTTTGCTATTGGGCTCTATGGAATAATGAATGTTTTGAATTTTCTCCAAAAGTAAAGTAGTTGCAAACTCATGCTTTTAGAGACTTGTTTGGGCTCATGAGAGGAGTAGAAAAACATCAAAAATTTCAGTCCTGCATGATTCTACCAAGAAATGTGTGTTCATTGAAACCGCTGGTTTTTGATAGTTTGGGCCCTATTGAATAATGAATGTTTTGAATTTTCTCCAAAAGTAAAGTAGTTGCAAACTCATCCTTTTAGAAACTTGTTTGGGCTGTTGAGAGGAGTAAAAAACCATCAAAAATTTCAATCCTGCATGATTCTACCAAGAAATGTGATTCTTCATTCACAACGCTGGTTTTTGCTATTGGGCTCTATTGAATAATGAATGTTTTGAATTTTCTCCAAAAGTAAAGTAGTTGCAAACTCATGCTTTTAGAGACTTGTTTGGGCTCATGAGAGGAGTAGAAAAACATCAAAAATTTCAGTCCTGCATGATTCTACCAAGAAATGTGTGTTCATTGAAACCGCTGGTTTTTGATATTTTGGGCCCTATTGAATAATGAATGTTTTGAATTTTCTCCAAAAGTAAAGTAGTTGCAAACTCATCATTTTAGAAACTTGTTTGGGCTGTTGAGAGGAGTAAAAAACCATCAAAAATTTCAATCCTGCATGATTTTAACAAGAAATGTGATTCTTCATTCAAAACCTGATTTTTGCTATTGGGCTCTATTGAATAGTGAATGTTTTGAATTTTCTCCAAAAGTAAAGTAGTTGCAAACTCATGCTTTTAGAGACTTGTTTGGGCTCATGAGAGGAGTAGAAAAACATCAAAAATTTCAGTCCTGCATGATTCTACCAAGAAATGTGTTCATTCAAACCGCTGGTTTTTGATAGTTTGGGCCCTATTGAATAATGAATGTTTTGAATTTTCTCCAAAAGTAAAGTAGTTGCAAACTCATCCTTTTAGAAACTTGTTTGGGCTGTTGAGAGGAGTAAAAAACCATCAAAAATTTCAATCCTGCATGATTCTACCAAGAAATGTGATTCTTCATTCAAAACGCTGGTTTTTGCTATTGGGCTCTATTGAATAATGAATGTTTTGAATTTTCTCCAAAAGTAAAGTAGTTGCAAACTCATGCTTTTAGAGACTTGTTTGGGCTCATGAGAGGAGTAGAAAAACATCAAAAATTTCAGTCCTGCATGATTCTACCAAGAAATGTGTGTTCATTGAAACCGCTGGTTTTTGATAGTTTGGGCCCTATTGAATAATGAATGTTTTGAATTTTCTCCAAAAGTAAAGTAGTTGCAAACTCATCCTTTTAGAAACTTGTTTGGGCTGTTGAGAGGAGTAAAAAACCATCAAAAATTTCAATCCTGCATGATTCTACCAAGAAATGTGATTCTTCATTCAAAACGCTGGTTTTTGCTATTGGGCTCTATTGAATAATGAATGTTTTGAATTTTCTCCAAAAGTAAAGTAGTTGCAAACTCATGCTTTTAGAGACTTGTTTGGGCTCATGAGAGGAGTAGAAAAACATCAAAAATTTCAGTCCTGCATGATTCTACCAAGAAATGTGTGTTCATTGAAACCGCTGGTTTTTGATAGTTTGGGCCCTATTGAATAATGAATGTTTTGAATTTTCTCCAAAAGTAAAGTAGTTGCAAACTCATCCTTTTAGAAACTTGTTTGGGCTGTTGAGAGGAGTAAAAAACCATCAAAAATTTCAATCCTGCATGATTCTACCAAGAAATGTGATTCTTCATTCAAAACGCTGGTTTTTGCTATTGGGCTCTATTGAATAATGAATGTTTTGAATTTTCTCCAAAAGTAAAGTAGTTGCAAACTCATGCTTTTAGAGACTTGTTTGGGCTCATGAGAGGAGTAGAAAAACATCAAAAATTTCAGTCCTGCATGATTCTACCAAGAAATGTGTGTTGATTCAAACCGCTGGTTTTTGATAGTTTGGGCCCTATTGAATAATGAATGTTTTGAATTTTCTCCAAAAGTAAAGTAGTTGCAAACTCATGCTTTTAGAGACTTGTTTGGGCTCATGAGAGGAGTAGAAAAACATCAAAAATTTCAGTCCTGCATGATTCTACCAAGAAATGTGTGTTCATTGAAACCGCTGGTTTTTGATAGTTTGGGCCCTATTGAATAATGAATGTTTTGAATTTTCTCCAAAAGTAAAGTAGTTGCAAACTCATCCTTTTAGAAACTTGTTTGGGCTGTTGAGAGGAGTAAAAAACCATCAAAAATTTCAATCCTGCATGATTCTACCAAGAAATGTGATTCTTCATTCAAAACGCTGGTTTTTGCTATTGGGCTCTATTGAATAATGAATGTTTTGAATTTTCTCCAAAAGTAAAGTAGTTGCAAACTCATGCTTTTAGAGACTTGTTTGGGCTCATGAGAGGAGTAGAAAAACATCAAAAATTTCAGTCCTGCATGATTCTACCAAGAAATGTGTGTTCATTGAAACCGCTGGTTTTTGATAGTTTGGGCCCTATTGAATAATGAATGTTTTGAATTTTCTCCAAAAGTAAAGTAGTTGCAAACTCATCCTTTTAGAAACTTGTTTGGGCTGTTGAGAGGAGTAAAAAACCATCAAAAATTTCAATCAAGCATGATTCTACCAAGAAATGTGATTCTTCATTCAAAACGCTGGTTTTTGCTATTGGGCTCTATTGAATAATGAATGTTTTGAATTTTCTCCAAAAGTAAAGTAGTTGCAAACTCATGCTTTTAGAGACTTGTTTGGGCTCATGAGAGGAGTAGAAAAACATCAAAAATTTCAGTCCTGCATGATTCTACCAAGAAATGTGTGTTCATTGAAACCGCTGGTTTTTGATAGTTTGGGCCCTATTGAATAATGAATGTTTTGAATTTTCTCCAAAAGTAAAGTAGTTGCAAACTCATCCTTTTAGAAACTTGTTTGGGCTGTTGAGAGGAGTAAAAAACCATCAAAAATTTCAATCCTGCATGATTCTACCAAGAAATGTGATTCTTCATTCAAAACGCTGGTTTTTGCTATTGGGCTCTATTGAATAATGAATGTTTTGAATTTTCTCCAAAAGTAAAGTAGTTGCAAACTCATGCTTTTAGAGACTTGTTTGGGCTCATGAGATGAGTAGAAAAACATCAAAAATTTCAGTCCTGCATGATTCTACCAAGACATGTGTGTTCATTGAAACGGCTGGTTTTTGATAGTTTGGGCCCTATTGAATAATGAATGTTTTGAATTTTCTCCAAAAGTAAAGTAGTTGCAAACTCATCCTTTTAGAAACTTGTTTGGGCTGTTGAGAGGAGTAAAAAACCATCAAAAATTTCAATCCTGCATGATTCTACCAAGAAATGTGATTCTTCATTCAAAACGCTGGTTTTTGCTATTGGGCTCTATTGAATAATGAATGTTTTGAATTTTCTCCAAAAGTAAAGTAGTTGCAAACTCATGCTTTTAGAGACTTGTTTGGGCTCATGAGAGGAGTAGAAAAACATCAAAAATTTCAGTCCTGCATGATTCTACCAAGAAATGTGTGTTCATTGAAACCGCTGGTTTTTGATAGTTTGGGCCCTATTGAATAATGAATGTTTTGAATTTTCTCCAAAAGTAAAGTAGTTGCAAACTCATCCTTTTAGAAACTTGTTTGGGCTGTTGAGAGGAGTAAAAAACCATCAAAAATTTCAATCCTGCATGATTCTACCAAGAAATGTGATTCTTCATTCAAAACGCTGGTTTTTGCTATTGGGCTCTATTGAATAATGAATGTTTTGAATTTTCTCCAAAAGTAAAGTAGTTGCAAACTCATGCTTTTAGAGACTTGTTTGGGCTCATGAGAGGAGTAGAAAAACATCAAAAATTTCAGTCCTGCATGATTCTACCAAGAAATGTGTGTTCATTGAAACCGCTGGTTTTTGATAGTTTGGGCCCTATTGAATAATGAATGTTTTGAATTTTCTCCAAAAGTAAAGTAGTTGCAAACATCCTTTTAGAAACTTGTTTGGGCTGTTGAGAGGAGTAAAAAACCATCAAAAATTTCAATCCTGCATGATTTTACCAAGAAATGTGATTCTTCATTCAAAACCTGATTTTTGCTATTGGGCTCTATTGAATAGTGAATGTTTTGAATTTTCTCCAAAAGTAAAGTAGTTGCAAACTCATGCTTTTAGAGACTTGTTTGGGCTCATGAGAGGAGTAGAAAAACATCAAAAATTTCAGTCCTGCATGATTCTACCAAGAAATGTGTTCATTCAAACCGCTGGTTTTTGATAGTTTGGGCCCTATTGAATAATGAATGTTTTGAATTTTCTCCAAAAGTAAAGTAGTTGCAAACTCATCCTTTTAGAAACTTGTTTGGGCTGTTGAGAGGAGTAAAAAACCATCAAAAATTTCAATCCTGCATGATTCTACCAAGAATTGTGATTCTTCATTCAAAACGCTGGTTTTTGCTATTGGGCTCTATTGAATAATGAATGTTTTGAATTTTCTCCAAAAGTAAAGTAGTTGCAAAATCATGCTTTTAGAGACTTGTTTGGGCTCATGAGAGGAGTAGAAAAACATCAAAAATTTCAGTCCTGCATGATTCTACCAAGAAATGTGTGTTCATTGAAACCGCTGGTTTTTGATAGTTTGGGCCCTATTGAATAATGAATGTTTTGAATTTTCTCCAAAAGTAAAGTAGTTGCAAACTCATCCTTTTAGAAACTTGTTTGGGCTGTTGAGAGGAGTAAAAAACCATCAAAAATTTCAATCCTGCATGATTCTACCAAGAAATGTGATTCTTCATTCAAAACGCTGGTTTTTGCTATTGGGCTCTATTGAATAATGAATGTTTTGAATTTTCTCCAAAAGTAAAGTAGTTGCAAACTCATGCTTTTAGAGACTTGTTTGGGCTCATGAGAGGAGTAGAAAAACATCAAAAATTTCAGTCCTGCATGATTCTACCAAGAAATGTGTGTTCATTGATACCGCTGGTTTTTGATAGTTTGGGCCCTATTGAATAATGAATGTTTTGAATTTTCTCCAAAAGTAAAGTAGTTGCAAACTCATCCTTTTAGAAACTTGTTTGGGCTGTTGAGAGGAGTAAAAAACCATCAAAAATTTCAATCCTGCATGATTCTACCAAGAAATGTGATTCTTCATTCAAAACGCTGGTTTTTGCTATTGGGCTCTATTGAATAATGAATGTTTTGAATTTTCTCCAAAAGTAAAGTAGTTGCAAACTCATGCTTTTAGAGACTTGTTTGGGCTCATGAGAGGAGTAGAAAAACATCAAAAATTTCAGTCCTGCATGATTCTACCAAGAAATGTGTGTTGATTCAAACCGCTGGTTTTTGATAGTTTGGGCCCTATTGAATAATGAATGTTTTGAATTTTCTCCAAAAGTAAAGTAGTTGCAAACTCATGCTTTTAGAGACTTGTTTGGGCTCATGAGAGGAGTAGAAAAACATCAAAAATTTCAGTCCTGCATGATTCTACCAAGAAATGTGTGTTCATTGAAACCGCTGGTTTTTGATAGTTTGGGCCCTATTGAATAATGAATGTTTTGAATTTTCTCCAAAAGTAAAGTAGTTGCAAACTCATCCTTTTAGAAACTTGTTTGGGCTGTTGAGAGGAGTAAAAAACCATCAAAAATTTCAATCCTGCATGATTCTACCAAGAAATGTGATTCTTCATTCAAAACGCTGGTTTTTGCTATTGGGCTCTATTGAATAATGAATGTTTTGAATTTTCTCCAAAAGTAAAGTAGTTGCAAACTCATCCTTTTAGAAACTTGTTTGGGCTGTTGAGAGGAGTAAAAAACCATCAAAAATTTCAATCCTGCATGATTCTACCAAGAAATGTGATTCTTCATTCAAAACGCTGGTTTTTGCTATTGGGCTCTATTGAATAATGAATGTTTTGAATTTTCTCCAAAAGTAAAGTAGTTGCAAACTCATGCTTTTAGAGACTTGTTTGGGCTCATGAGAGGAGTAGAAAAACATCAAAAATTTCAGTCCTGCATGATTCTACCAAGAAATGTGTGTTCATTGAAACCGCTGGTTTTTGATAGTTTGGGCCCTATTGAATAATGAATGTTTTGAATTTTCTCCAAAAGTAAAGTAGTTGCAAACTCATCCTTTTAGAAACTTGTTTGGGCTGTTGAGAGGAGTAAAAAACCATCAAAAATTTCAATCCTGCATGATTCTACCAAGAAATGTGATTCTTCATTCAAAACGCTGGTTTTTGCTATTGGGCTCTATTGAATAATGAATGTTTTGAATTTTCTCCAAAAGTAAAGTAGTTGCAAACTCATGCTTTTAGAGACTTGTTTGGGCTCATGAGAGTAGAAAAGCATCAAAAATTTCAGTCCTGCATGATTCTACCAAGAAATGTGTGTTCATTCAAACCGCTGGTTTTTGATAGTTTGGGCCCTATTGAATAATGAATGTTTTGAATTTTCTCCAAAAGTAAAGTAGTTGCAAACTCATGCTTTTAGAGACTTGTTTGGGCTCATGAGAGGAGTAGAAAAACATCAAAAATTTCAGTCCTGCATGATTCTACCAAGAAATGTGTGTTCATTGAAACCGCTGGTTTTTGATAGTTTGGGCCCTATTGAATAATGAATGTTTTGAATTTTCTCCAAAAGTAAAGTAGTTGCAAACTCATCCTTTTAGAAACTTGTTTGGGCTGTTGAGAGGAGTAAAAAACCATCAAAAATTTCAATCCTGCATGATTCTACCAAGAAATGTGATTCTTCATTCAAAACGCTGGTTTTTGCTATTGGGCTCTATTGAATAATGAATGTTTTGAATTTTCTCCAAAAGTAAAGTAGTTGCAAACTCATGCTTTTAGAGACTTGTTTGGGCTCATGAGAGTAGAAAAGCATCAAAAATTTCAGTCCTGCATGATTCTACCAAGAAATGTGTGTTCATTCAAACCGCTGGTTTTTGATAGTTTGGGCCCTATTGAATAATGAATGTTTTGAATTTTCTCCAAAAGTAAAGTAGTTGCAAACTCATGCTTTTAGAGACTTGTTTGGGCTCATGAGAGGAGTAGAAAAACATCAAAAATTTCAGTCCTGCATGATTCTACCAAGAAATGTGTGTTCATTGAAACCGCTGGTTTTTGATAGTTTGGGCCCTATTGAATAATGAATGTTTTGAATTTTCTCCAAAAGTAAAGTAGTTGCAAACTCATCCTTTTAGAAACTTGTTTGGGCTGTTGAGAGGAGTAAAAAACCATCAAAAATTTCAATCCTGCATGATTCTACCAAGAAATGTGATTCTTCATTCAAAACGCTGGTTTTTGCTATTGGGCTCTATTGAATAATGAATGTTTTGAATTTTCTCCAAAAGTAAAGTAGTTGCAAACTCATGCTTTTAGAGACTTGTTTGGGCTCATGAGAGGAGTAGAAAAACATCAAAAATTTCAGTCCTGCATGATTCTACCAAGAAATGTGTGTTCATTGAAACCGCTGGTTTTTGATAGTTTGGGCCCTATTGAATAATGAATGTTTTGAATTTTCTCCAAAAGTAAAGTAGTTGCAAACTCATCCTTTTAGAAACTTGTTTGGGCTGTTGAGAGGAGTAAAAAACCATCAAAAATTTCAATCCTGCATGATTCTACCAAGAAATGTGATTCTTCATTCAAAACGCTGGTTTTTGCTATTGGGCTCTATTGAATAATGAATGTTTTGAATTTTCTCCAAAAGTAAAGTAGTTGCAAACTCATGCTTTTAGAGACTTGTTTGGGCTCATGAGAGGAGTAGAAAAACATCAAAAATTTCAGTCCTGCATGATTCTACCAAGAAATGTGTGTTCATTGAAACCGCTGGTTTTTGATAATTTGTGCCCTATTGAATAATGAATGTTTTGAATTTTCTCCAAAAGTAAAGTAGTTGCAAACTCATCCTTTTAGAAACTTGTTTGGGCTGTTGAGAGGAGTAAAAAACCATCAAAAATTTCAATCCTGCATGATTCTACCAAGAAATGTGATTCTTCATTCAAAACGCTGGTTTTTGCTATTGGGCTCTATTGAATAATGAATGTTTTGAATTTTCTCCAAAAGTAAAGTAGTTGCAAACTCATGCTTTTAGAGACTTGTTTGGGCTCATGAGAGGAGTAGAAAAACATCAAAAATTTCAGTCCTGCATGATTCTACCAAGAAATGTGTGTTCATTGAAACCGCTGGTTTTTGATAGTTTGGGCCCTATTGAATAATGAATGTTTTGAATTTTCTCCAAAAGTAAAGTAGTTGCAAACTCATCCTTTTAGAAACTTGTTTGGGCTGTTGAGAGGAGTAAAAAACCATCAAAAATTTCAATCCTGCATGATTTTACCAAGAAATGTGATTCTTCATTCAAAACCTGATTTTTGCTATTGGGCTCTATTGAATAGTGAATGTTTTGAATTTTCTCCAAAAGTAAAGTTGTTGCAAACTCATGCTTTTAGAGACTTGTTTGGGCTCATGAGAGGAGTAGAAAAACATCAAAAATTTCAGTCCTGCATGATTCTACCAAGAAATGTGTTCATTCAAACCGCTGGATTTTGATAGTTTGGGCCCTATTGAATAATGAATGTTTTGAATTTTCTCCAAAAGTAAAGTAGTTGCAAACTCATCCTTTTAGAAACTTGTTTGGGCTGTTGAGAGGAGTAAAAAACCATCAAAAATTTCAATCCTGCATGATTCTACCAAGAAATGTGATTCTTCATTCAAAACGCTGGTTTTTGCTATTGGGCTCTATTGAATAATGAATGTTTTGAATTTTCTCCAAAAGTAAAGTAGTTGCAAACTCATGCTTTTAGAGACTTGTTTGGGCTCATGAGATGAGTAGAAAAACATCAAAAATTTCAGTCCTGCATGATTCTACCAAGACATGTGTGTTCATTGAAACGGCTGGTTTTTGATAGTTTGGGCCCTATTGAATAATGAATGTTTTGAATTTTCTCCAAAAGTAAAGTAGTTGCAAACTCATCCTTTTAGAAACTTGTTTGGGCTGTTGAGAGGAGTAAAAAACCATCAAAAATTTCAATCCTGCATGATTCTACCAAGAAATGTGATTCTTCATTCAAAACGCTGGTTTTTGCTATTGGGCTCTATTGAATAATGAATGTTTTGAATTTTCTCCAAAAGTAAAGTAGTTGCAAACTCATGCTTTTAGAGACTTGTTTGGGCTCATGAGAGGAGTAGAAAAACATCAAAAATTTCAGTCCTGCATGATTCTACCAAGAAATGTGTGTTGATTCAAACCGCTGGTTTTTGATAGTTTGGGCCCTATTGAATAATGAATGTTTTGAATTTTCTCCAAAAGTAAAGTAGTTGCAAACTCATGCTTTTAGAGACTTGTTTGGGCTCATGAGAGGAGTAGAAAAACATCAAAAATTTCAGTCCTGCATGATTCTACCAAGAAATGTGTGTTCATTGAAACCGCTGGTTTTTGATAGTTTGGGCCCTATTGAATAATGAATGTTTTGAATTTTCTCCAAAAGTAAAGTAGTTGCAAACTCATCCTTTTAGAAACTTGTTTGGGCTGTTGAGAGGAGTAAAAAACCATCAAAAATTTCAATCCTGCATGATTCTACCAAGAAATGTGATTCTTCATTCAAAACGCTGGTTTTTGCTATTGGGCTCCATTGAATAATGAATGTTTTGAATTTTCTCCAAAAGTAAAGTAGTTGCAAACTCATGCTTTTAGAGACTTGTTTGGGCTCATGAGAGGAGTAGAAAAACATCAAAAATTTCAGTCCTGCATGATTCTACCAAGAAATGTGTGTTCATTGAAACCGCTGGTTTTTGATAGTTTGGGCCCTATTGAATAATGAATGTTTTGAATTTTCTCCAAAAGTAAAGTAGTTGCAAACTCATCCTTTTAGAAACTTGTTTGGGCTGTTGAGAGGAGTAAAAAACCATCAAAAATTTCAATCCTGCATGATTCTACCAAGAAATGTGATTCTTCATTCAAAACGCTGGTTTTTGCTATTGGGCTCTATTGAATAATGAATGTTTTGAATTTTCTCCAAAAGTAAAGTAGTTGCAAACTCATGCTTTTAGAGACTTGTTTGGGCTCATGAGAGGAGTAGAAAAACATCAAAAATTTCAGTCCTGCATGATTCTACCAAGAAATGTGTGTTCATTGAAACCGCTGGTTTTTGATAGTTTGGGCCCTATTGAATAATGAATGTTTTGAATTTTCTCCAAAAGTAAAGTAGTTGCAAACTCATCCTTTTAGAAACTTGTTTGGGCTGTTGAGAGGAGTAAAAAACCATCAAAAATTTCAATCCTGCATGATTCTACCAAGAAATGTGATTCTTCATTCAAAACGCTGGTTTTTGCTATTGGGCTCTATTGAATAATGAATGTTTTGAATTTTCTCCAAAAGTAAAGTAGTTGCAAACTCATGCTTTTAGAGACTTGTTTGGGCTCATGAGATGAGTAGAAAAACATCAAAAATTTCAGTCCTGCATGATTCTACCAAGACATGTGTGTTCATTGAAACGGCTGGTTTTTGATAGTTTGGGCCCTATTGAATAATGAATGTTTTGAATTTTCTCCAAAAGTAAAGTAGTTGCAAACTCATCCTTTTAGAAACTTGTTTGGGCTGTTGAGAGGAGTAAAAAACCATCAAAAATTTCAATCCTGCATGATTCTACCAAGAAATGTGATTCTTCATTCAAAACGCTGGTTTTTGCTATTGGGCTCTATTGAATAATGAATGTTTTGAATTTTCTCCAAAAGTAAAGTAGTTGCAAACTCATGCTTTTAGAGACTTGTTTGGGCTCATGAGAGGAGTAGAAAAACATCAAAAATTTCAGTCCTGCATGATTCTACCAAGAAATGTGTGTTCATTGAAACCGCTGGTTTTTGATAGTTTGGGCCCTATTGAATAATGAATGTTTTGAATTTTCTCCAAAAGTAAAGTAGTTGCAAACTCATCCTTTTAGAAACTTGTTTGGGCTGTTGAGAGGAGTAAAAAACCATCAAAAATTTCAATCCTGCATGATTCTACCAAGAAATGTGATTCTTCATTCAAAACGCTGGTTTTTGCTATTGGGCTCTATTGAATAATGAATGTTTTGAATTTTCTCCAAAAGTAAAGTAGTTGCAAACTCATGCTTTTAGAGACTTGTTTGGGCTCATGAGAGGAGTAGAAAAACATCAAAAATTTCAGTCCTGCATGATTCTACCAAGAAATGTGTGTTCATTGAAACCGCTGGTTTTTGATAGTTTGGGCCCTATTGAATAATGAATGTTTTGAATTTTCTCCAAAAGTAAAGTAGTTGCATACTCATCCTTTTAGAAACTTGTTTGGGCTGTTGAGAGGAGTAAAAAACCATCAAAAATTTCAATCCTGCATGATTCTACCAAGAAATGTGATTCTTCATTCACAACGCTGGTTTTTGCTATTGGGCTCTATTGAATAATGAATGTTTTGAATTTTCTCCAAAAGTAAAGTAGTTGCAAACTCATGCTTTTAGAGACTTGTTTGGGCTCATGAGAGGAGTAGAAAAACATCAAAAATTTCAGTCCTGCATGATTCTACCAAGAAATGTGTGTTCATTGAAACCGCTGGTTTTTGATATTTTGGGCCCCATTGAATAATGAATGTTTTGAATTTTCTCCAAAAGTAAAGTAGTTGCAAACTCATCATTTTAGAAACTTGTTTGGGCTGTTGAGAGGAGTAAAAAACCATCAAAAATTTCAATCCTGCATGATTCTACCAAGAAATGTGATTCTTCATTCAAAACGCTGGTTTTTGCTATTGGGCTCTATTGAATAATGAATGTTTTGAATTTTCTCCAAAAGTAAAGTAGTTGCAAACTCATGCTTTTAGAGACTTGTTTGGGCTCATGAGAGGAGTAGAAAAACATCAAAAATTTCAGTCCTGCATGATTCTACCAAGAAATGTGTGTTCATTGAAACCGCTGGTTTTTGATAGTTTGGGCCCTATTGAATAATGAATGTTTTGAATTTTCTCCAAAAGTAAAGTAGTTGCAAACTCATCCTTTTAGAAACTTGTTTGGGCTGTTGAGAGGAGTAAAAAACCATCAAAAATTTCAATCCTGCATGATTCTACCAAGAAATGTGATTCTTCATTCAAAACGCTGGTTTTTGCTATTGGGCTCTATTGAATAATGAATGTTTTGAATTTTCTCCAAAAGTAAAGTAGTTGCAAACTCATGCTTTTAGAGACTTGTTTGGGCTCATGAGAGGAGTAGAAAAACATCAAAAATTTCAGTCCTGCATGATTCTACCAAGAAATGTGTGTTCATTGAAACCGCTGGTTTTTGATAGTTTGGGCCCTATTGAATAATGAATGTTTTGAATTTTCTCCAAAAGTAAAGTAGTTGCATACTCATCCTTTTAGAAACTTGTTTGGGCTGTTGAGAGGAGTAAAAAACCATCAAAAATTTCAATCCTGCATGATTCTACCAAGAAATGTGATTCTTCATTCACAACGCTGGTTTTTGCTATTGGGCTCTATTGAATAATGAATGTTTTGAATTTTCTCCAAAAGTAAAGTAGTTGCAAACTCATGCTTTTAGAGACTTGTTTGGGCTCATGAGAGGAGTAGAAAAACATCAAAAATTTCAGTCCTGCATGATTCTACCAAGAAATGTGTGTTCATTGAAACCGCTGGTTTTTGATATTTTGGGCCCCATTGAATAATGAATGTTTTGAATTTTCTCCAAAAGTAAAGTAGTTGCAAACTCATCATTTTAGAAACTTGTTTGGGCTGTTGAGAGGAGTAAAAAACCATCAAAAATTTCAATCCTGCGTGATTTTACCAAGAAATGTGATTCTTCATTCAAAACCTGATTTTTGCTATTGGGCTCTATTGAATAGTGAATGTTTTGAATTTTCTCCAAAAGTAAAGTAGTTGCAAACTCATGCTTTTAGAGACTTGTTTGGGCTCAAGAGAGGAGTAGAAAAACATCAAAAATTTCAGTCCTGAATGATTCTACCAAGAAATGTGTTCATTCAAACCGCTGGTTTTTGATAGTTTGGGCCCTATTGAATAATGAATGGTTTGAATTTTCTCCAAAAGTAAAGTAGTTGCAAACTCATCCTTTTAGAAACTTGTTTGGGCTGTTGAGAGGAGTAAAAAACCATCAAAAATTTCAATCCTGCATGATTCTACCAAGAAATGTGATTCTTCATTCAAAACGCTGGTTTTTGCTATTGGGCTCTATTGAATAATGAATGTTTTGAATTTTCTCCAAAAGTAAAGTAGTTGCAAACTCATGCTTTTAGAGACTTGTTTGGGCTCATGAGAGGAGTAGAAAAACATCAAAAATTTCAGTCCTGCATGATTCTACCAAGAAATGTGTGTTCATTGAAACCGCTGGTTTTTGATAGTTTGGGCCCTATTGAATAATGAATGTTTTGAATTTTCTCCAAAAGTAAAGTAGTTGCAAACTCATCCTTTTAGAAACTTGTTTGGGCTGTTGAGAGGAGTAAAAAACCATCAAAAATTTCAATCCTGCATGATTCTACCAAGAAATGTGATTCTTCATTCAAAACGCTGGTTTTTGCTATTGGGCTCTATTGAATAATGAATGTTTTGAATTTTCTCCAAAAGTAAAGTAGTTGCAAACTCATGCTTTTAGAGACTTGTTTGGGCTCATGAGAGGAGTAGAAAAACATCAAAAATTTCAGTCCTGCATGATTCTACCAAGAAATGTGTGTTCATTGAAACCGCTGGTTTTTGATAGTTTGGGCCCTATTGAATAATGAATGTTTTGAATTTTCTCCAAAAGTAAAGTAGTTGCAAACTCATCCTTTTAGAAACTTGTTTGGGCTGTTGAGAGGAGTAAAAAACCATCAAAAATTTCAATCCTGCATGATTCTACCAAGAAATGTGATTCTTCATTCAAAACGCTGGTTTTTGCTATTGGGCTCTATTGAATAATGAATGTTTTGAATTTTCTCCAAAAGTAAAGTAGTTGCAAACTCATGCTTTTAGAGACTTGTTTGGGCTCATGAGAGGAGTAGAAAAACATCAAAAATTTCAGTCCTGCATGATTCTACCAAGAAATGTGTGTTGATTCAAACCGCTGGTTTTTGATAGTTTGGGCCCTATTGAATAATGAATGTTTTGAATTTTCTCCAAAAGTAAAGTAGTTGCAAACTCATGCTTTTAGAGACTTGTTTGGGCTCATGAGAGGAGTAGAAAAACATCAAAAATTTCAGTCCTGCATGATTCTACCAAGAAATGTGTGTTCATTGAAACCGCTGGTTTTTGATAGTTTGGGCCCTATTGAATAATGAATGTTTTGAATTTTCTCCAAAAGTAAAGTAGTTGCAAACTCATCCTTTTAGAAACTTGTTTGGGCTGTTGAGAGGAGTAAAAAACCATCAAAAATTTCAATCCTGCATGATTCTACCAAGAAATGTGATTCTTCATTCACAACGCTGGTTTTTGCTATTGGGCTCTATTGAATAATGAATGTTTTGAATTTTCTCCAAAAGTAAAGTAGTTGCAAACTCATGCTTTTAGAGACTTGTTTGGGCTCATGAGAGGAGTAGAAAAACATCAAAAATTTCAGTCCTGCATGATTCTACCAAGAAATGTGTGTTCATTGAAACCGCTGGTTTTTGATATTTTGGGCCCCATTGAATAATGAATGTTTTGAATTTTCTCCAAAAGTAAAGTAGTTGAAAACTCATCATTTTAGAAACTTGTTTGGGCTGTTGAGAGGAGTAAAAAACCATCAAAAATTTCAATCCTGCATGATTTTACCAAGAAATGTGATTCTTCATTCAAAACCTGATTTTTGCTATTGGGCTCTATTGAATAGTGAATGTTTTGAATTTTCTCCAAAAGTAAAGTAGTTGCAAACTCATGCTTTTAGAGACTTGTTTGGGCTCAAGAGAGGAGTAGAAAAACATCAAAAATTTCAGTCCTGAATGATTCTACCAAGAAATGTGTTCATTCAAACCGCTGGTTTTTGATAGTTTGGGCCCTATTGAATAATGAATGTTTTGAATTTTCTCCAAAAGTAAAGTAGTTGCAAACTCATCCTTTTAGAAACTTGTTTGGGCTGTTGAGAGGAGTAAAAAACCATCAAAAATTTCAATCCTGCATGATTCTACCAAGAAATGTGATTCTTCATTCAAAACGCTGGTTTTTGCTATTGGGCTCTATTGAATAGTGAATGTTTTGAATTTTCTCCAAAAGTAAAGTAGTTGCAAACTCATGCTTTTAGAGACTTGTTTGGGCTCATGAGAGGAGTAGAAAAACATCAAAAATTTCAGTCCTGCATGATTCTACCAAGAAATGTGTGTTCATTGAAACCGCTGGTTTTTGATAGTTTGGGCCCTATTGAATAATGAATGTTTTGAATTTTCTCCAAAAGTAAAGTAGTTGCAAACTCATCCTTTTAGAAACTTGTTTGGGCTGTTGAGAGGAGTAAAAAACCATCAAAAATTTCAATCCTGCATGATTCTACCAAGAAATGTGATTCTTCATTCAAAACGCTGGTTTTTGCTATTGGGCTCTATTGAATAATGAATGTTTTGAATTTTCTCCAAAAGTAAAGTAGTTGCAAACTCATGCTTTTAGAGACTTGTTTGGGCTCATGAGAGGAGTAGAAAAACATCAAAAATTTCTGTCCTGCATGATTCTACCAAGAAATGTGTGTTCATTGAAACCGCTGGTTTTTGATAGTTTGGGCCCTATTGAATAATGAATGTTTTGAATTTTCTCCAAAAGTAAAGTAGTTGCAAACTCATCCTTTTAGAAACTTGTTTGGGCTGTTGAGAGGAGTAAAAAACCATCAAAAATTTCAATCCTGCATGATTCTACCAAGAAATGTGATTCTTCATTCAAAACGCTGGTTTTTGCTATTGGGCTCTATTGAATAATGAATGTTTTGAATTTTCTCCAAAAGTAAAGTAGTTGCAAACTCATGCTTTTAGAGACTTGTTTGGGCTCATGAGAGGAGTAGAAAAACATCAAAAATTTCAGTCCTGCATGATTCTACCAAGAAATGTGTGTTGATTCAAACCGCTGGTTTTTGATAGTTTGGGCCCTATTGAATAATGAATGTTTTGAATTTTCTCCAAAAGTAAAGTAGTTGCAAACTCATGCTTTTAGAGACTTGTTTGGGCTCATGAGAGGAGTAGAAAAACATCAAAAATTTCAGTCCTGCATGATTCTACCAAGAAATGTGTGTTCATTGAAACCGCTGGTTTTTGATAGTTTGGGCCCTATTGAATAATGAATGTTTTGAATTTTCACCAAAAGTAAAGTAGTTGCAAACTCATCCTTTTAGAAACTTGTTTGGGCTGTTGAGAGGAGTAAAAAACCATCAAAAATTTCAATCCTGCATGATTCTACCAAGAAATGTGATTCTTCATTCAAAACGCTGGTTTTTGCTATTGGGCTCTATTGAATAATGAATGTTTTGAATTTTCTCCAAAAGTAAAGTAGTTGCAAACTCATGCTTTTAGAGACTTGTTTGGGCTCATGAGAGGAGTAGAAAAACATCAAAAATTTCAGTCCTGCATGATTCTACCAAGAAATGTGTGTTCATTGAAACCGCTGGTTTTTGATAGTTTGGGCCCTATTGAATAATGAATGTTTTGAATTTTCTCCAAAAGTAAAGTAGTTGCAAACTCATCCTTTTAGAAACTTGTTTGGGCTGTTGAGAGGAGTAAAAAACCATCAAAAATTTCAATCCTGCATGATTCTACCAAGAAATGTGATTCTTCATTCAAAACGCTGGTTTTTGCTATTGGGCTCTATTGAATAATGAATGTTTTGAATTTTCTCCAAAAGTAAAGTAGTTGCAAACTCATGCTTTTAGAGACTTGTTTGGGCTCATGAGATGAGTAGAAAAACATCAATAATTTCAGTCCTGCATGATTCTACCAAGACATGTGTGTTCATTGAAACGGCTGGTTTTTGATAGTTTGGGCCCTATTGAATAATGAATGTTTTTAATTTTCTCCAAAAGTAAAGTAGTTGCAAACTCATCCTTTTAGAAACTTGTTTGGGCTGTTGAGAGGAGTAAAAAACCATCAAAAATTTCAATCCTGCATGATTCTACCAAGAAATGTGATTCTTCATTCAAAACGCTGGTTTTTGCTATTGGGCTCTATTGAATAATGAATGTTTTGAATTTTCTCCAAAAGTAAAGTAGTTGCAAACTCATGCTTTTAGAGACTTGTTTGGGCTCATGAGAGGAGTAGAAAAACATCAAAAATTTCAGTCCTGCATGATTCTACCAAGAAATGTGTGTTCATTGAAACCGCTGGTTTTTGATAGTTTGGGCCCTATTGAATAATGAATGTTTTGAATTTTCTCCAAAAGTAAAGTAGTTGCAAACTCATCCTTTTAGAAACTTGTTTGGGCTGTTGAGAGGAGTAAAAAACCATCAAAAATTTCAATCCTGCATGATTCTACCAAGAAATGTGATTCTTCATTCAAAACGCTGGTTTTTGCTATTGGGCTCTATTGAATAATGAATGTTTTGAATTTTCTCCAAAAGTAAAGTAGTTGCAAACTCATGCTTTTAGAGACTTGTTTGGGCTCATGAGAGGAGTAGAAAAACATCAAAAATTTCAGTCCTGCATGATTCTACCAAGAAATGTGTGTTCATTGAAACCGCTGGTTTTTGATAGTTTGGGCCCTATTGAATAATGAATGTTTTGAATTTTCTCCAAAAGTAAAGTAGTTGCAAACTCATCCTTTTAGAAACTTGTTTGGGCTGTTGAGAGGAGTAAAAAACCATCAAAAATTTCAATCCTGCATGATTCTACCAAGAAATGTGATTCTTCATTCAAAACGCTGGTTTTTGCTATTGGGCTCTATTGAATAATGAATGTTTTGAATTTTCTCAAAAAGTAAAGTAGTTGCAAACTCATGCTTTTAGAGACTTGTTTGGGCTCATGAGATGAGTAGAAAAACATCAATAATTTCAGTCCTGCATGATTCTACCAAGACATGTGTGTTCATTGAAACGGCTGGTTTTTGATAGTTTGGGCCCTATTGAATAATGAATGTTTTTAATTTTCTCCAAAAGTAAAGTAGTTGCAAACTCATCCTTTTAGAAACTTGTTTGGGCTGTTGAGAGGAGTAAAAAACCATCAAAAATTTCAATCCTGCATGATTCTACCAAGAAATGTGATTCTTCATTCAAAACGCTGGTTTTTGCTATTGGGCTCTATTGAATAATGAATGTTTTGAATTTTCTCCAAAAGTAAAGTAGTTGCAAACTCATGCTTTTAGAGACTTGTTTGGGCTCATGAGAGGAGTAGAAAAACATCAAAAATTTCAGTCCTGCATGATTCTACCAAGAAATGTGTGTTCATTGAAACCGCTGGTTTTTGATAGTTTGGGCCCTATTGAATAATGAATGTTTTGAATTTTCTCCAAAAGTAAAGTAGTTGCAAACTCATCCTTTTAGAAACTTGTTTGGGCTGTTGAGAGGAGTAAAAAACCATCAAAAATTTCAATCCTGCATGATTCTACCAAGAAATGTGATTCTTCATTCAAAACGCTGGTTTTTGCTATTGGGCTCTATTGAATAATGAATGTTTTGAATTTTCTCCAAAAGTAAAGTAGTTGCAAACTCATGCTTTTAGAGACTTGTTTGGGCTCATGAGAGGAGTAGAAAAACATCAAAAATTTCAGTCCTGCATGATTCTACCAAGAAATGTGTGTTCATTGAAACCGCTGGTTTTTGATAGTTTGGGCCCTATTGAATAATGAATGTTTTGAATTTTCTCCAAAAGTAAAGTAGTTGCAAACTCATCCTTTTAGAAACTTGTTTGGGCTGTTGAGAGGAGTAAAAAACCATCAAAAATTTCAATCCTGCATGATTTTACCAAGAAATGTGATTCTTCATTCAAAACCTGATTTTTGCTATTGGGCTCTATTGAATAGTGAATGTTTTGAATTTTCTCCAAAAGTAAAGTAGTTGCAAACTCATGCTTTTAGAGACTTGTTTGGGCTCATGAGAGGAGTAGAAAAACATCAAAAATTTCAGTCCTGCATGATTCTACCAAGAAATGTGTTCATTCAAACCGCTGGTTTTTGATAGTTTGGGCCCTATTGAATAATGAATGTTTTGAATTTTCTCCAAAAGTAAAGTAGTTGCAAACTCATCCTTTTAGAAACTTGTTTGGGCTGTTGAGAGGAGTAAAAAACCATCAAAAATTTCAATCCTGCATGATTCTACCAAGAAATGTGATTCTTCATTCAAAACGCTGGTTTTTGCTATTGGGCTCTATTGAATAATGAATGTTTTGAATTTTCTCCAAAAGTAAAGTAGTTGCAAACTCATGCTTTTAGAGACTTGTTTGGGCTCATGAGAGGAGTAGAAAAACATCAAAAATTTCAGTCCTGCATGATTCTACCAAGAAATGTGTGTTCATTGAAACCGCTGGTTTTTGATAGTTTGGGCCCTATTGAATAATGAATGTTTTGAATTTTCTCCAAAAGTAAAGTAGTTGCAAACTCATCCTTTTAGAAACTTGTTTGGGCTGTTGAGAGGAGTAAAAAACCATCAAAAATTTCAATCCTGCATGATTCTACCAAGAAATGTGATTCTTCATTCAAAACGCTGGTTTTTGCTATTGGGCTCTATTGAATAATGAATGTTTTGAATTTTCTCCAAAAGTAAAGTAGTTGCAAACTCATGCTTTTAGAGACTTGTTTGGGCTCATGAGAGGAGTAGAAAAACATCAAAAATTTCAGTCCTGCATGATTCTACCAAGAAATGTGTGTTCATTGAAACCGCTGGTTTTTGATAGTTTGGGCCCTATTGAATAATGAATGTTTTGAATTTTCTCCAAAAGTAAAGTAGTTGCAAACTCATCCTTTTAGAAACTTGTTTGGGCTGTTGAGAGGAGTAAAAAACCATCAAAAATTTCAATCCTGCATGATTCTACCAAGAAATGTGATTCTTCATTCAAAACGCTGGTTTTTGCTATTGGGCTCTATTGAATAATGAATGTTTTGAATTTTCTCCAAAAGTAAAGTAGTTGCAAACTCATTCTTTTAGAGACTTGTTTGGGCTCATGAGAGGAGTAGAAAAACATCAAAAATTTCAGTCCTGCATGATTCTACCAAGAAATGTGTGTTCATTGAAACCGCTGGTTTTTGATAGTTTGGGCCCTATTGAATAATGAATGTTTTGAATTTTCTCCAAAAGTAAAGTAGTTGCAAACTCATCCTTTTAGAAACTTGTTTGGGCTGTTGAGAGGAGTAAAAAACCATCAAAAATTTCAATCCTGCATGATTCTACCAAGAAATGTGATTCTTCATTCAAAACGCTGGTTTTTGCTATTGGGCTCTATTGAATAATGAATGTTTTGAATTTTCTCCAAAAGTAAAGTAGTTGCAAACTCATGCTTTTAGAGACTTGTTTGGGCTCATGAGAGGAGTAGAAAAACATCAAAAATTTCAGTCCTGCATGATTCTACCAAGAAATGTGTGTTCATTGAAACCGCTGGTTTTTGATAGTTTGGGCCCTATTGAATAATGAATGTTTTGAATTTTCTCCAAAAGTAAAGTAGTTGCAAACTCATGCTTTTAGAGACTTGTTTGGGCTCATGAGAGGAGTAGAAAAACATCAAAAATTTCAGTCCTGCATGATTCTACCAAGAAATGTGTGTTCATTGAAACCGCTGTTTTTTGATAGTTTGGGCCCTATTGAATAATGAATGTTTTGAATTTTCTCCAAAAGTAAAGTAGTTGCAAACTCATCCTTTTAGAAACTTGTTTGGGCTGTTGAGAGGAGTAAAAAACCATCAAAAATTTCAATCCTGCATGATTCTACCAAGAAATGTGATTCTTCATTCAAAACGCTGGTTTTTGCTATTGGGCTCTATTGAATAATGAATGTTTTGAATTTTCTCCAAAAGTAAAGTAGTTGCAAACTCATGCTTTTAGAGACTTGTTTGGGCTCATGAGAGGAGTAGAAAAACATCAAAAATTTCAGTCCTGCATGATTCTACCAAGAAATGTGTGTTCATTGAAACCGCTGGTTTTTGATAGTTTGGGCCCTATTGAATAATGAATGTTTTGAATTTTCTCCAAAAGTAAAGTAGTTGCAAACTCATCCTTTTAGAAACTTGTTTGGGCTGTTGAGGGGAGTAAAAAACCATCAAAAATTTCAATCCTGCATGATTCTACCAAGAAATGTGATTCTTCATTCAAAACGCTGGTTTTTGCTATTGGGCTCTATTGAATAATGAATGTTTTGAATTTTCTCCAAAAGTAAAGTAGTTTCAAACTCATGCTTTTAGAGACTTGTTTGGGCTCATGAGAGGAGTAGAAAAACATCAAAAATTTCAGTCCTGCATGATTCTACCAAGAAATGTGTGTTCATTGAAACCGCTGGTTTTTGATAGTTTGGGCCCTATTGAATAATGAATGTTTTGAATTTTCTCCAAAAGTAAAGTAGTTGCAAACTCATCCTTTTAGAAACTTGTTTGGGCTGTTGAGAGGAGTAAAAAACCATCAAAAATTTCAATCCTGCATGATTCTACCAAGAAATGTGATTCTTCATTCAAAACGCTGGTTTTTGCTATTGGGCTCTATTGAATAATGAATGTTTTGAATTTTCTCCAAAAGTAAAGTAGTTGCAAACTCATGCTTTTAGAGACTTGTTTGGGCTCATGAGAGGAGAAGAAAAACATCAAAAATTTCAGTCCTGCATGATTCTACCAAGAAATGTGTGTTCATTGAAACCGCTGGTTTTTGATAGTTTGGGCCCTATTGAATAATGAATGTTTTGAATTTTCTCCAAAAGTAAAGTAGTTGCAAACTCATCCTTTTAGAAACTTGTTTGGGCTGTTGAGAGGAGTAAAAAACTATCAAAAATTTCAATCCTGCATGATTTTACCAAGAAATGTGATTCTTCATTCAAAACCTGATTTTTGCTATTGGGCTCTATTGAATAGTGAATGTTTTGAATTTTCTCCAAAAGTAAAGTAGTTGCAAACTCATGCTTTTAGAGACTTGTTTGGGCTCATGAGAGGAGTAGAAAAACATCAAAAATTTCAGTCCTGCATGATTCTACCAAGAAATGTGTTCATTCAAACCGCTGGTTTTTGATAGTTTGGGCCCTATTGAATAATGAATGTTTTGAATTTTCTCCAAAAGTAAAGTAGTTGCAAACTCATCCTTTTAGAAACTTGTTTGGGCTGTTGAGAGGAGTAAAAAACCATCAAAAATTTCAATCCTGCATGATTCTACCAAGAAATGTGATTCTTCATTCAAAACGCTGGTTTTTGCTATTGGGCTCTATTGAATAATGAATGTTTTGAATTTTCTCCAAAAGTAAAGTAGTTGCAAACTCATGCTTTTAGAGACTTGTTTGGGCTCATGAGATGAGTAGAAAAACATCAAAAATTTCAGTCCTGCATGATTCTACCAAGACATGTGTGTTCATTGAAACGGCTGGTTTTTGATAGTTTGGGCCCTATTGAATAATGAATGTTTTTAATTTTCTCCAAAAGTAAAGTAGTTGCAAACTCATCCTTTTAGAAACTTGTTTGGGCTGTTGAGAGGAGTAAAAAACCATCAAAAAATTTCAATCCTGCATGATTCTACCAAGAAATGTGATTCTTCATTCAAAACGCTGGTTTTTGCTATTGGGCTCTATTGAATAATGAATGTTTTGAATTTTCTCCAAAAGTAAAGTAGTTGCAAACTCATGCTTTTAGAGACTTGTTTGGGCTCATGAGAGGAGTAGAAAAACATCAAAAATTTCAGTCCTGCATGATTCTACCAAGAAATGTGTGTTCATTGAAACCGCTGGTTTTTGATAGTTTGGGCCCTATTGAATAATGAATGTTTTGAATTTTCTCCAAAAGTAAAGTAGTTGCAAACTCATCCTTTTAGAAACTTGTTTGGGCTGTTGAGAGGAGTAAAAAACCATCAAAAATTTCAATCCTGCATGATTCTACCAAGAAATGTGATTCTTCATTCAAAACGCTGGTTTTTGCTATTGGGCTCTATTGAATAATGAATGTTTTGAATTTTCTCCAAAAGTAAAGTAGTTGCAAACTCATGCTTTTAGAGACTTGTTTGGGCTCATGAGAGGAGTAGAAAAACATCAAAAATTTCAGTCCTGCATGATTCTACCAAGAAATGTGTGTTCATTGAAACCGCTGGTTTTTGATAGTTTGGGCCCTATTGAATAATGAATGTTTTGAATTTTCTCCAAAAGTAAAGTAGTTGCAAACTCATCCTTTTAGAAACTTGTTTGGGCTGTTGAGAGGAGTAAAAAACCATCAAAAATTTCAATCCTGCATGATTCTACCAAGAAATGTGATTCTTCATTCAAAACGCTGGTTTTTGCTATTGGGCTCTATTGAATAATGAATGTTTTGAATTTTCTCCAAAAGTAAAGTAGTTGCAAACTCATGCTTTTAGAGACTTGTTTGGGCTCATGAGAGGAGTAGAAAAACATCAAAAATTTCAGTCCTGCATGATTCTACCAAGAAATGTGTGTTCATTGAAACCGCTGGTTTTTGATAGTTTGGGCCCTATTGAATAATGAATGTTTTGAATTTTCTCCAAAAGTAAAGTAGTTGCAAACTCATCCTTTTAGAAACTTGTTTGGGCTGTTGAGAGGAGTAAAAAACCATCAAAAATTTCAATCCTGCATGATTCTACCAAGAAATGTGATTCTTCATTCAAAACGCTGGTTTTTGCTATTGGGCTCTATTGAATAATGAATGTTTTGAATTTTCTCCAAAAGTAAAGTAGTTGCAAACTCATGCTTTTAGAGACTTGTTTGGGCTCATGAGAGGAGTAGAAAAACATCAAAAATTTCAGTCCTGCATGATTCTACCAAGAAATGTGTGTTCATTGAAGCCGCTGGTTTTTGATAGTTTGGGCCCTATTGAATAATGAATGTTTTGAATTTTCTCCAAAAGTAAAGTAGTTGCAAACTCATCCTTTTAGAAACTTGTTTGGGCTGTTGAGAGGAGTAAAAAACCATCAAAAATTTCAATCCTGCATGATTCTACCAAGAAATGTGATTCTTCATTCACAACGCTGGTTTTTGCTATTGGGCTCTATTGAATAATGAATGTTTTGAATTTTCTCCAAAAGTAAAGTAGTTGCAAACTCATGCTTTTAGAGACTTGTTTGGGCTCATGAGAAGAGTAGAAAAACATCAAAAATTTCAGTCCTGCATGATTCTACCAAGAAATGTGTGTTCATTGAAACCGCTGGTTTTTGATAGTTTGGGCCCTATTGAATAATGAATGTTTTGAATTTTCTCCAAAAGTAAAGTAGTTGCAAACTCATCCTTTTAGAAACTTGTTTGGGCTGTTGAGAGGAGTAAAAAACCATCAAAAATTTCAATCCTGCATGATTCTACCAAGAAATGTGATTCTTCATTCAAAACGCTGGTTTTTGCTATTGGGCTCTATTGAATAATGAATGTTTTGAATTTTCTCCAAAAGTAAAGTAGTTGCAAACTCATGCTTTTAGAGACTTGTTTGGGCTCATGAGAGGAGTAGAAAAACATCAAAAATTTCAGTCCTGCATGATTCTACCAAGAAATGTGTGTTCATTGAAACCGCTGGTTTTTGATAGTTTGGGCCCTATTGAATAATGAATGTTTTGAATTTTCACCAAAAGTAAAGTAGTTGCAAACTCATCCTTTTAGAAACTTGTTTGGGCTGTTGAGAGGAGTAAAAAACCATCAAAAATTTCAATCCTGCATGATTCTACCAAGAAATGTGATTCTTCATTCAAAACGCTGGTTTTTGCTATTGGGCTCTATTGAATAATGAATGTTTTGAATTTTCTCCAAAAGTAAAGTAGTTGCAAACTCATGCTTTTAGAGACTTGTTTGGGCTCATGAGAGGAGTAGAAAAACATCAAAAATTTCAGTCCTGCATGATTCTACCAAGAAATGTGTGTTCATTGAAACCGCTGGTTTTTGATAGTTTGGGCCCTATTGAATAATGAATGTTTTGAATTTTCTCCAAAAGTAAAGTAGTTGCAAACTCATCCTTTTAGAAACTTGTTTGGGCTGTTGAGAGGAGTAAAAAACCATCAAAAATTTCAATCCTGCATGATTCTACCAAGAAATGTGATTCTTCATTCAAAACGCTGGTTTTTGCTATTGGGCTCTATTGAATAATGAATGTTTTGAATTTTCTCCAAAAGTAAAGTAGTTGCAAACTCATGCTTTTAGAGACTTGTTTGGGCTCATGAGATGAGTAGAAAAACATCAATAATTTCAGTCCTGCATGATTCTACCAAGACATGTGTGTTCATTGAAACGGCTGGTTTTTGATAGTTTGGGCCCTATTGAATAATGAATGTTTTTAATTTTCTCCAAAAGTAAAGTAGTTGCAAACTCATCCTTTTAGAAACTTGTTTGGGCTGTTGAGAGGAGTAAAAAACCATCAAAAATTTCAATCCTGCATGATTCTACCAAGAAATGTGATTCTTCATTCAAAACGCTGGTTTTTGCTATTGGGCTCTATTGAATAATGAATGTTTTGAATTTTCTCCAAAAGTAAAGTAGTTGCAAACTCATGCTTTTAGAGACTTGTTTGGGCTCATGAGAGGAGTAGAAAAACATCAAAAATTTCAGTCCTGCATGATTCTACCAAGAAATGTGTGTTCATTGAAACCGCTGGTTTTTGATAGTTTGGGCCCTATTGAATAATGAATGTTTTGAATTTTCTCCAAAAGTAAAGTAGTTGCAAACTCATCCTTTTAGAAACTTGTTTGGGCTGTTGAGAGGAGTAAAAAACCATCAAAAATTTCAATCCTGCATGATTCTACCAAGAAATGTGATTCTTCATTCAAAACGCTGGTTTTTGCTATTGGGCTCTATTGAATAATGAATGTTTTGAATTTTCTCCAAAAGTAAAGTAGTTGCAAACTCATGCTTTTAGAGACTTGTTTGGGCTCATGAGAGGAGTAGAAAAACATCAAAAATTTCAGTCCTGCATGATTCTACCAAGAAATGTGTGTTCATTGAAACCGCTGGTTTTTGATAGTTTGGGCCCTATTGAATAATGAATGTTTTGAATTTTCTCCAAAAGTAAAGTAGTTGCAAACTCATCCTTTTAGAAACTTGTTTGGGCTGTTGAGAGGAGTAAAAAACCATCAAAAATTTCAATCCTGCATGATTCTACCAAGAAATGTGATTCTTCATTCAAAACGCTGGTTTTTGCTATTGGGCTCTATTGAATAATGAATGTTTTGAATTTTCTCAAAAAGTAAAGTAGTTGCAAACTCATGCTTTTAGAGACTTGTTTGGGCTCATGAGATGAGTAGAAAAACATCAATAATTTCAGTCCTGCATGATTCTACCAAGACATGTGTGTTCATTGAAACGGCTGGTTTTTGATAGTTTGGGCCCTATTGAATAATGAATGTTTTTAATTTTCTCCAAAAGTAAAGTAGTTGCAAACTCATCCTTTTAGAAACTTGTTTGGGCTGTTGAGAGGAGTAAAAAACCATCAAAAATTTCAATCCTGCATGATTCTACCAAGAAATGTGATTCTTCATTCAAAACGCTGGTTTTTGCTATTGGGCTCTATTGAATAATGAATGTTTTGAATTTTCTCCAAAAGTAAAGTAGTTGCAAACTCATGCTTTTAGAGACTTGTTTGGGCTCATGAGAGGAGTAGAAAAACATCAAAAATTTCAGTCCTGCATGATTCTACCAAGAAATGTGTGTTCATTGAAACCGCTGGTTTTTGATAGTTTGGGCCCTATTGAATAATGAATGTTTTGAATTTTCTCCAAAAGTAAAGTAGTTGCAAACTCATCCTTTTAGAAACTTGTTTGGGCTGTTGAGAGGAGTAAAAAACCATCAAAAATTTCAATCCTGCATGATTCTACCAAGAAATGTGATTCTTCATTCAAAACGCTGGTTTTTGCTATTGGGCTCTATTGAATAATGAATGTTTTGAATTTTCTCCAAAAGTAAAGTAGTTGCAAACTCATGCTTTTAGAGACTTGTTTGGGCTCATGAGAGGAGTAGAAAAACATCAAAAATTTCAGTCCTGCATGATTCTACCAAGAAATGTGTGTTCATTGAAACCGCTGGTTTTTGATAGTTTGGGCCCTATTGAATAATGAATGTTTTGAATTTTCTCCAAAAGTAAAGTAGTTGCAAACTCATCCTTTTAGAAACTTGTTTGGGCTGTTGAGAGGAGTAAAAAACCATCAAAAATTTCAATCCTGCATGATTTTACCAAGAAATGTGATTCTTCATTCAAAACCTGATTTTTGCTATTGGGCTCTATTGAATAGTGAATGTTTTGAATTTTCTCCAAAAGTAAAGTAGTTGCAAACTCATGCTTTTAGAGACTTGTTTGGGCTCATGAGAGGAGTAGAAAAACATCAAAAATTTCAGTCCTGCATGATTCTACCAAGAAATGTGTTCATTCAAACCGCTGGTTTTTGATAGTTTGGGCCCTATTGAATAATGAATGTTTTGAATTTTCTCCAAAAGTAAAGTAGTTGCAAACTCATCCTTTTAGAAACTTGTTTGGGCTGTTGAGAGGAGTAAAAAACCATCAAAAATTTCAATCCTGCATGATTCTACCAAGAAATGTGATTCTTCATTCAAAACGCTGGTTTTTGCTATTGGGCTCTATTGAATAATGAATGTTTTGAATTTTCTCCAAAAGTAAAGTAGTTGCAAACTCATGCTTTTAGAGACTTGTTTGGGCTCATGAGAGGAGTAGAAAAACATCAAAAATTTCAGTCCTGCATGATTCTACCAAGAAATGTGTGTTCATTGAAACCGCTGGTTTTTGATAGTTTGGGCCCTATTGAATAATGAATGTTTTGAATTTTCTCCAAAAGTAAAGTAGTTGCAAACTCATCCTTTTAGAAACTTGTTTGGGCTGTTGAGAGGAGTAAAAAACCATCAAAAATTTCAATCCTGCATGATTCTACCAAGAAATGTGATTCTTCATTCAAAACGCTGGTTTTTGCTATTGGGCTCTATTGAATAATGAATGTTTTGAATTTTCTCCAAAAGTAAAGTAGTTGCAAACTCATGCTTTTAGAGACTTGTTTGGGCTCATGAGAGGAGTAGAAAAACATCAAAAATTTCAGTCCTGCATGATTCTACCAAGAAATGTGTGTTCATTGAAACCGCTGGTTTTTGATAGTTTGGGCCCTATTGAATAATGAATGTTTTGAATTTTCTCCAAAAGTAAAGTAGTTGCAAACTCATCCTTTTAGAAACTTGTTTGGGCTGTTGAGAGGAGTAAAAAACCATCAAAAATTTCAATCCTGCATGATTCTACCAAGAAATGTGATTCTTCATTCAAAACGCTGGTTTTTGCTATTGGGCTCTATTGAATAATGAATGTTTTGAATTTTCTCCAAAAGTAAAGTAGTTGCAAACTCATGCTTTTAGAGACTTGTTTGGGCTCATGAGAGGAGTAGAAAAACATCAAAAATTTCAGTCCTGCATGATTCTACCAAGAAATGTGTGTTCATTGAAACCGCTGGTTTTTGATAGTTTGGGCCCTATTGAATAATGAATGTTTTGAATTTTCTCCAAAAGTAAAGTAGTTGCAAACTCATCCTTTTAGAAACTTGTTTGGGCTGTTGAGAGGAGTAAAAAACCATCAAAAATTTCAATCCTGCATGATTCTACCAAGAAATGTGATTCTTCATTCAAAACGCTGGTTTTTGCTATTGGGCTCTATTGAATAATGAATGTTTTGAATTTTCTCCAAAAGTAAAGTAGTTGCAAACTCATGCTTTTAGAGACTTGTTTGGGCTCATGAGAGGAGTAGAAAAACATCAAAAATTTCAGTCCTGCATGATTCTACCAAGAAATGTGTGTTCATTGAAACCGCTGGTTTTTGATAGTTTGGGCCCTATTGAATAATGAATGTTTTGAATTTTCTCCAAAAGTAAAGTAGTTGCAAACTCATGCTTTTAGAGACTTGTTTGGGCTCATGAGAGGAGTAGAAAAACATCAAAAATTTCAGTCCTGCATGATTCTACCAAGAAATGTGTGTTCATTGAAACCGCTGGTTTTTGATAGTTTGGGCCCTATTGAATAATGAATGTTTTGAATTTTCTCCAAAAGTAAAGTAGTTGCAAACTCATCCTTTTAGAAACTTGTTTGGGCTGTTGAGAGGAGTAAAAAACCATCAAAAATTTCAATCCTGCATGATTCTACCAAGAAATGTGATTCTTCATTCAAAACGCTGGTTTTTGCTATTGGGCTCTATTGAATAATGAATGTTTTGAATTTTCTCCAAAAGTAAAGTAGTTGCAAACTCATGCTTTTAGAGACTTGTTTGGGCTCATGAGAGGAGTAGAAAAACATCAAAAATTTCAGTCCTGCATGATTCTACCAAGAAATGTGTGTTCATTGAAACCGCTGGTTTTTGATAGTTTGGGCCCTATTGAATAATGAATGTTTTGAATTTTCTCCAAAAGTAAAGTAGTTGCAAACTCATCCTTTTAGAAACTTGTTTGGGCTGTTGAGGGGAGTAAAAAACCATCAAAAATTTCAATCCTGCATGATTCTACCAAGAAATGTGATTCTTCATTCAAAACGCTGGTTTTTGCTATTGGGCTCTATTGAATAATGAATGTTTTGAATTTTCTCCAAAAGTAAAGTAGTTTCAAACTCATGCTTTTAGAGACTTGTTTGGGCTCATGAGAGGAGTAGAAAAACATCAAAAATTTCAGTCCTGCATGATTCTACCAAGAAATGTGTGTTCATTGAAACCGCTGGTTTTTGATAGTTTGGGCCCTATTGAATAATGAATGTTTTGAATTTTCTCCAAAAGTAAAGTAGTTGCAAACTCATCCTTTTAGAAACTTGTTTGGGCTGTTGAGAGGAGTAAAAAACCATCAAAAATTTCAATCCTGCATGATTCTACCAAGAAATGTGATTCTTCATTCAAAACGCTGGTTTTTGCTATTGGGCTCTATTGAATAATGAATGTTTTGAATTTTCTCCAAAAGTAAAGTAGTTGCAAACTCATGCTTTTAGAGACTTGTTTGGGCTCATGAGAGGAGTAGAAAAACATCAAAAATTTCAGTCCTGCATGATTCTACCAAGAAATGTGTGTTCATTGAAACCGCTGGTTTTTGATAGTTTGGGCCCTATTGAATAATGAATGTTTTGAATTTTCTCCAAAAGTAAAGTAGTTGCAAACTCATCCTTTTAGAAACTTGTTTGGGCTGTTGAGAGGAGTAAAAAACTATCAAAAATTTCAATCCTGCATGATTTTACCAAGAAATGTGATTCTTCATTCAAAACCTGATTTTTGCTATTGGGCTCTATTGAATAGTGAATGTTTTGAATTTTCTCCAAAAGTAAAGTAGTTGCAAACTCATGCTTTTAGAGACTTGTTTGGGCTCATGAGAGGAGTAGAAAAACATCAAAAATTTCAGTCCTGCATGATTCTACCAAGAAATGTGTTCATTCAAACCGCTGGTTTTTGATAGTTTGGGCCCTATTGAATAATGAATGTTTTGAATTTTCTCCAAAAGTAAAGTAGTTGCAAACTCATCCTTTTAGAAACTTGTTTGGGCTGTTGAGAGGAGTAAAAAACCATCAAAAATTTCAATCCTGCATGATTCTACCAAGAAATGTGATTCTTCATTCAAAACGCTGGTTTTTGCTATTGGGCTCTATTGAATAATGAATGTTTTGAATTTTCTCCAAAAGTAAAGTAGTTGCAAACTCATGCTTTTAGAGACTTGTTTGGGCTCATGAGATGAGTAGAAAAACATCAAAAATTTCAGTCCTGCATGATTCTACCAAGACATGTGTGTTCATTGAAACGGCTGGTTTTTGATAGTTTGGGCCCTATTGAATAATGAATGTTTTTAATTTTCTCCAAAAGTAAAGTAGTTGCAAACTCATCCTTTTAGAAACTTGTTTGGGCTGTTGAGAGGAGTAAAAAACCATCAAAAAATTTCAATCCTGCATGATTCTACCAAGAAATGTGATTCTTCATTCAAAACGCTGGTTTTTGCTATTGGGCTCTATTGAATAATGAATGTTTTGAATTTTCTCCAAAAGTAAAGTAGTTGCAAACTCATGCTTTTAGAGACTTGTTTGGGCTCATGAGAGGAGTAGAAAAACATCAAAAATTTCAGTCCTGCATGATTCTACCAAGAAATGTGTGTTCATTGAAACCGCTGGTTTTTGATAGTTTGGGCCCTATTGAATAATGAATGTTTTGAATTTTCTCCAAAAGTAAAGTAGTTGCAAACTCATCCTTTTAGAAACTTGTTTGGGCTGTTGAGAGGAGTAAAAAACCATCAAAAATTTCAATCCTGCATGATTCTACCAAGAAATGTGATTCTTCATTCAAAACGCTGGTTTTTGCTATTGGGCTCTATTGAATAATGAATGTTTTGAATTTTCTCCAAAAGTAAAGTAGTTGCAAACTCATGCTTTTAGAGACTTGTTTGGGCTCATGAGAGGAGTAGAAAAACATCAAAAATTTCAGTCCTGCATGATTCTACCAAGAAATGTGTGTTCATTGAAACCGCTGGTTTTTGATAGTTTGGGCCCTATTGAATAATGAATGTTTTGAATTTTCTCCAAAAGTAAAGTAGTTGCAAACTCATCCTTTTAGAAACTTGTTTGGGCTGTTGAGAGGAGTAAAAAACCATCAAAAATTTCAATCCTGCATGATTCTACCAAGAAATGTGATTCTTCATTCAAAACGCTGGTTTTTGCTATTGGGCTCTATTGAATAATGAATGTTTTGAATTTTCTCCAAAAGTAAAGTAGTTGCAAACTCATGCTTTTAGAGACTTGTTTGGGCTCATGAGAGGAGTAGAAAAACATCAAAAATTTCAGTCCTGCATGATTCTACCAAGAAATGTGTGTTCATTGAAACCGCTGGTTTTTGATAGTTTGGGCCCTATTGAATAATGAATGTTTTGAATTTTCTCCAAAAGTAAAGTAGTTGCAAACTCATCCTTTTAGAAACTTGTTTGGGCTGTTGAGAGGAGTAAAAAACCATCAAAAATTTCAATCCTGCATGATTCTACCAAGAAATGTGATTCTTCATTCAAAACGCTGGTTTTTGCTATTGGGCTCTATTGAATAATGAATGTTTTGAATTTTCTCCAAAAGTAAAGTAGTTGCAAACTCATGCTTTTAGAGACTTGTTTGGGCTCATGAGAGGAGTAGAAAAACATCAAAAATTTCAGTCCTGCATGATTCTACCAAGAAATGTGTGTTCATTGAAGCCGCTGGTTTTTGATAGTTTGGGCCCTATTGAATAATGAATGTTTTGAATTTTCTCCAAAAGTAAAGTAGTTGCAAACTCATCCTTTTAGAAACTTGTTTGGGCTGTTGAGAGGAGTAAAAAACCATCAAAAATTTCAATCCTGCATGATTCTACCAAGAAATGTGATTCTTCATTCACAACGCTGGTTTTTGCTATTGGGCTCTATTGAATAATGAATGTTTTGAATTTTCTCCAAAAGTAAAGTAGTTGCAAACTCATGCTTTTAGAGACTTGTTTGGGCTCATGAGAAGAGTAGAAAAACATCAAAAATTTCAGTCCTGCATGATTCTACCAAGAAATGTGTGTTCATTGAAACCGCTGGTTTTTGATAGTTTGGGCCCTATTGAATAATGAATGTTTTGAATTTTCTCCAAAAGTAAAGTAGTTGCAAACTCATCCTTTTAGAAACTTGTTTGGGCTGTTGAGAGGAGTAAAAAACCATCAAAAATTTCAATCCTGCATGATTCTACCAAGAAATGTGATTCTTCATTCAAAACGCTGGTTTTTGCTATTGGGCTCTATTGAATAATGAATGTTTTGAATTTTCTCCAAAAGTAAAGTAGTTGCAAACTCATGCTTTTAGAGACTTGTTTGGGCTCATGAGATGAGTAGAAAAACATCAAAAATTTCAGTCCTGCATGATTCTACCAAGACATGTGTGTTCATTGAAACGGCTGGTTTTTGATAGTTTGGGCCCTATTGAATAATGAATGTTTTGAATTTTCTCCAAAAGTAAAGTAGTTGCAAACTCATCCTTTTAGAAACTTGTTTGGGCTGTTGAGAGGAGTAAAAAACCATCAAAAATTTCAATCCTGCATGATTCTACCAAGAAATGTGATTCTTCATTCAAAACGCTGGTTTTTGCTAATGGGCTCTATTGAATAATGAATGTTTTGAATTTTCTCCAAAAGTAAAGTAGTTGCAAACTCATGCTTTTAGAGACTTGTTTGGGCTCATGAGATGAGTAGAAAAACATCAAAAATTTCAGTCCTGCATGATTCTACCAAGAAATGTGTGTTCATTGAAACCGCTGGTTTTTGATAGTTTGGGCCCTATTGAATAATGAATGTTTTGAATTTTCTCCAAAAGTAAAGTAGTTGCAAACTCATCCTTTTAGAAACTTGTTTGGGCTGTTGAGAGGAGTAAAAAACCATCAAAAATTTCAATCCTGCATGATTCTACCAAGAAATGTGATTCTTCATTCAAAACGCTGGTTTTTGCTATTGGGCTCTATTGAATAATGAATGTTTTGAATTTTCTCCAAAAGTAAAGTAGTTGCAAACTCATGCTTTTAGAGACTTGTTTGGGCTCATGAGAGGAGTAGAAAAACATCAAAAATTTCAGTCCTGCATGATTCTACCAAGAAATGTGTGTTCATTGAAACCGCTGGTTTTTGATAGTTTGGGCCCTATTGAATAATGAATGTTTTGAATTTTCTCCAAAAGTAAAGTAGTTGCAAACTCATCCTTTTAGAAACTTGTTTGGGCTGTTGAGAGGAGTAAAAAACCATCAAAAATTTCAATCCTGCATGATTCTACCAAGAAATGTGATTCTTCATTCAAAACGCTGGTTTTTGCTATTGGGCTCTATTGAATAATGAATGTTTTGAATTTTCTCCAAAAGTAAAGTAGTTGCAAACTCATGCTTTTAGAGACTTGTTTGGGCTCATGAGAGGAGTAGAAAAACATCAAAAATTTCAGTCCTGCATGATTCTACCAAGAAATGTGTGTTCATTGAAACCGCTGGTTTTTGATAGTTTGGGCCCTATTGAATAATGAATGTTTTGAATTTTCTCCAAAAGTAAAGTAGTTGCAAACTCATCCTTTTAGAAACTTGTTTGGGCTGTTGAGAGGAGTAAAAAACCATCAAAAATTTCAATCCTGCATGATTCTACCAAGAAATGTGATTCTTCATTCAAAACGCTGGTTTTTGCTATTGGGCTCTATTGAATAATGAATGTTTTGAATTTTCTCCAAAAGTAAAGTAGTTGCAAACTCATGCTTTTAGAGACTTGTTTGGGCTCATGAGAGGAGTAGAAAAACATCAAAAATTTCAGTCCTGCATGATTCTACCAAGAAATGTGTGTTCATTGAAACCGCTGGTTTTTGATAGTTTGGGCCCTATTGAATAATGAATGTTTTGAATTTTCTCCAAAAGTAAAGTAGTTGCAAACTCATCCTTTTAGAAACTTGTTTGGGCTGTTGAGAGGAGTAAAAAACCATCAAAAATTTCAATCCTGCATGATTCTACCAAGAAATGTGATTCTTCATTCACAACGCTGGTTTTTGCTATTGGGCTCTATTGAATAATGAATGTTTTGAATTTTCTCCAAAAGTAAAGTAGTTGCAAACTCATGCTTTTAGAGACTTGTTTGGGCTCATGAGAAGAGTAGAAAAACATCAAAAATTTCAGTCCTGCATGATTCTACCAAGAAATGTGTGTTCATTGAAACGGCTGGTTTTTGATAGTTTGGGCCCTATTGAATAATGAATGTTTTGAATTTTCTCCAAAAGTAAAGTAGTTGCAAACTCATCCTTTTAGAAACTTGTTTGGGCTGTTGAGAGGAGTAAAAAACCATCAAAAATTTCAATCCTGCATGATTCTACTAAGAAATGTGATTCTTCATTCACAACGCTGGTTTTTGCTATTGGGCTCTATTGAATAATGAATGTTTTGAATTTTCTCCAAAAGTAAAGTAGTTGCAAACTCATGCTTTTAGAGACTTGTTTGGGCTCATGAGAGGAGTAGAAAAACATCAAAAATTTCAGTCCTGCATGATTCTACCAAGAAATGTGTGTTCATTGAAACCGCTGGTTTTTGATAGTTTGGGCCCTATTGAATAATGAATGTTTTGAATTTTCTCCAAAAGTAAAGTAGTTGCAAACTCATCCTTTTAGAAACTTGTTTGGGCTGTTGAGAGGAGTAAAAAACCATCAAAAATTTCAATCCTGCATGATTCTACCAAGAAATGTGATTCTTCATTCAAAACGCTGGTTTTTGCTATTGGGCTCTATTGAATAATGAATGTTTTGAATTTTCTCCAAAAGTAAAGTAGTTGCAAACTCATGCTTTTAGAGACTTGTTTGGGCTCATGAGAGGAGTAGAAAAACATCAAAAATTTCAGTCCTGCATGATTCTACCAAGAAATGTGTGTTCATTCAAACCGCTGGTTTTTGATAGTTTGGGCCCTATTGAATAATGAATGTTTTGAATTTTCTCCAAAAGTAAAGTAGTTGCAAACTCATCCTTTTAGAAACTTGTTTGGGCTGTTGAGAGGAGTAAAAAACCATCAAAAATTTCAATCCTGCATGATTCTACCAAGAAATGTGATTCTTCATTCAAAACGCTGGTTTTTGCTATTGGGCTCTATTGAATAATGAATGTTTTGAATTTTCTCCAAAAGTAAAGTAGTTGCAAACTCATGCTTTTAGAGACTTGTTTGGGCTCATGAGAGGAGTAGAAAAACATCAAAAATTTCAGTCCTGCATGATTCTACCAAGAAATGTGTGTTCATTGAAACCGCTGGTTTTTGATAGTTTGGGCCCTATTGAATAATGAATGTTTTGAATTTTCTCCAAAAGTAAAGTAGTTGCAAACTCATCCTTTTAGAAACTTGTTTGGGCTGTTGAGAGGAGTAAAAAACCATCAAAAATTTCAATCCTGCATGATTCTACCAAGAAATGTGATTCTTCATTCAAAACGCTGGTTTTTGCTATTGGGCTCTATTGAATAATGAATGTTTTGAATTTTCTCCAAAAGTAAAGTAGTTGCAAACTCATGCTTTTAGAGACTTGTTTGGGCTCATGAGAGGAGTAGAAAAACATCAAAAATTTCAGTCCTGCATGATTCTACCAAGAAATGTGTGTTCATTGAAACCGCTGGTTTTTGATAGTTTGGGCCCTATTGAATAATGAATGTTTTGAATTTTCTCCAAAAGTAAAGTAGTTGCAAACTCATCCTTTTAGAAACTTGTTTGGGCTGTTGAGAGGAGTAAAAAACCATCAAAAATTTCAATCCTGCATGATTCTACCAAGAAATGTGATTCTTCATTCAAAACGCTGGTTTTTGCTATTGGGCTCTATTGAATAATGAATGTTTTGAATTTTCTCCAAAAGTAAAGTAGTTGCAAACTCATGCTTTTAGAGACTTGTTTGGGCTCATGAGAGGAGTAGAAAAACATCAAAAATTTCAGTCCTGCATGATTCTACCAAGAAATGTGTGTTCATTGAAACCGCTGGTTTTTGATAGTTTGGGCCCTATTGAATAATGAATGTTTTGAATTTTCTCCAAAAGTAAAGTAGTTGCAAACTCATCCTTTTAGAAACTTGTTTGGGCTGTTGAGAGGAGTAAAAAACCATCAAAAATTTCAATCCTGCATGATTCTACCAAGAAATGTGATTCTTCATTCAAAACGCTGGTTTTTGCTATTGGGCTCTATTGAATAATGAATGTTTTGAATTTTCTCCAAAAGTAAAGTAGTTGCAAACTCATGCTTTTAGAGACTTGTTTGGGCTCATGAGAGGAGTAGAAAAACATCAAAAATTTCAGTCCTGCATGATTCTACCAAGAAATGTGTGTTCATTGAAACCGCTGGTTTTTGATAGTTTGGGCCCTATTGAATAATGAATGTTTTGAATTTTCTCCAAAAGTAAAGTAGTTGCAAACTCATCCTTTTAGAAACTTGTTTGGGCTGTTGAGAGGAGTAAAAAACCATCAAAAATTTCAATCCTGCATGATTCTACCAAGAAATGTGATTCTTCATTCACAACGCTGGTTTTTGCTATTGGGCTCTATTGAATAATGAATGTTTTGAATTTTCTCCAAAAGTAAAGTAGTTGCAAACTCATGCTTTTAGAGACTTGTTTGGGCTCATGAGAAGAGTAGAAAAACATCAAAAATTTCAGTCCTGCATGATTCTACCAAGAAATGTGTGTTCATTGAAACCGCTGGTTTTTGATAGTTTGGGCCCTATTGAATAATGAATGTTTTGAATTTTCTCCAAAAGTAAAGTAGTTGCAAACTCATCCTTTTAGAAACTTGTTTGGGCTGTTGAGAGGAGTAAAAAACCATCAAAAATTTCAATCCTGCATGATTCTACCAAGAAATGTGATTCTTCATTCAAAACGCTGGTTTTTGCTATTGGGCTCTATTGAATAATGAATGTTTTGAATTTTCTCCAAAAGTAAAGTAGTTGCAAACTCATGCTTTTAGAGACTTGTTTGGGCTCATGAGATGAGTAGAAAAACATCAAAAATTTCAGTCCTGCATGATTCTACCAAGACATGTGTGTTCATTGAAACGGCTGGTTTTTGATAGTTTGGGCCCTATTGAATAATGAATGTTTTGAATTTTCTCCAAAAGTAAAGTAGTTGCAAACTCATCCTTTTAGAAACTTGTTTGGGCTGTTGAGAGGAGTAAAAAACCATCAAAAATTTCAATCCTGCATGATTCTACCAAGAAATGTGATTCTTCATTCAAAACGCTGGTTTTTGCTAATGGGCTCTATTGAATAATGAATGTTTTGAATTTTCTCCAAAAGTAAAGTAGTTGCAAACTCATGCTTTTAGAGACTTGTTTGGGCTCATGAGAGGAGTAGAAAAACATCAAAAATTTCAGTCCTGCATGATTCTACCAAGAAATGTGTGTTCATTGAAACCGCTGGTTTTTGATAGTTTGGGCCCTATTGAATAATGAATGTTTTGAATTTTCTCCAAAAGTAAAGTAGTTGCAAACTCATCCTTTTAGAAACTTGTTTGGGCTGTTGAGAGGAGTAAAAAACCATCAAAAATTTCAATCCTGCATGATTCTACCAAGAAATGTGATTCTTCATTCAAAACGCTGGTTTTTGCTATTGGGCTCTATTGAATAATGAATGTTTTGAATTTTCTCCAAAAGTAAAGTAGTTGCAAACTCATGCTTTTAGAGACTTGTTTGGGCTCATGAGAGGAGTAGAAAAACATCAAAAATTTCAGTCCTGCATGATTCTACCAAGAAATGTGTGTTCATTGAAACCGCTGGTTTTTGATAGTTTGGGCCCTATTGAATAATGAATGTTTTGAATTTTCTCCAAAAGTAAAGTAGTTGCAAACTCATCCTTTTAGAAACTTGTTTGGGCTGTTGAGAGGAGTAAAAAACCATCAAAAATTTCAATCCTGCATGATTCTACCAAGAAATGTGATTCTTCATTCAAAACGCTGGTTTTTGCTATTGGGCTCTATTGAATAATGAATGTTTTGAATTTTCTCCAAAAGTAAAGTAGTTGCAAACTCATGCTTTTAGAGACTTGTTTGGGCTCATGAGAGGAGTAGAAAAACATCAAAAATTTCAGTCCTGCATGATTCTACCAAGAAATGTGTGTTCATTGAAACCGCTGGTTTTTGATAGTTTGTGCCCTATTGAATAATGAATGTTTTGAATTTTCTCCAAAAGTAAAGTAGTTGCAAACTCATCCTTTTAGAAACTTGTTTGGGCTGTTGAGAGGAGTAAAAAACCATCAAAAATTTCAATCCTGCATGATTCTACCAAGAAATGTGATTCTTCATTCAAAACGCTGGTTTTTGCTATTGGGCTCTATTGAATAATGAATGTTTTGAATTTTCTCCAAAAGTAAAGTAGTTGCAAACTCATGCTTTTAGAGACTTGTTTGGGCTCATGAGAGGAGTAGAAAAACATCAAAAATTTCAGTCCTGCATGATTCTACCAAGAAATGTGTGTTCATTGAAACCGCTGGTTTTTGATAGTTTGGGCCCTATTGAATAATGAATGTTTTGAATTTTCTCCAAAAGTAAAGTAGTTGCAAACTCATCCTTTTAGAAACTTGTTTGGGCTGTTGAGAGGAGTAAAAAACCATCAAAAATTTCAATCCTGCATGATTCTACCAAGAAATGTGATTCTTCATTCACAACGCTGGTTTTTGCTATTGGGCTCTATTGAATAATGAATGTTTTGAATTTTCTCCAAAAGTAAAGTAGTTGCAAACTCATGCTTTTAGAGACTTGTTTGGGCTCATGAGAAGAGTAGAAAAACATCAAAAATTTCAGTCCTGCATGATTCTACCAAGAAATGTGTGTTCATTGAAACCGCTGGTTTTTGATAGTTTGGGCCCTATTGAATAATGAATGTTTTGAATTTTCTCCAAAAGTAAAGTAGTTGCAAACTCATCCTTTTAGAAACTTGTTTGGGCTGTTGAGAGGAGTAAAAAACCATCAAAAATTTCAATCCTGCATGATTCTACTAAGAAATGTGATTCTTCATTCACAACGCTGGTTTTTGCTATTGGGCTCTATTGAATAATGAATGTTTTGAATTTTCTCCAAAAGTAAAGTAGTTGCAAACTCATGCTTTTAGAGACTTGTTTGGGCTCATGAGACGAGTAGAAAAACATCAAAAATTTCAGTCCTGCATGATTCTACCAAGAAATGTGTGTTCATTGAAACCGCTGGTTTTTGATATTTTGGGCCCTATTGAATAATGAATGTTTTGAATTTTCTCCAAAAGTAAAGTAGTTGCAAACTCATCATTTTAGAAACTTGTTTGGGCTGTTGAGAGGAGTAAAAAACCATCAAAAATTTCAATCCTGCATGATTTTACCAAGAAATGTGATTCTTCATTCAAAACCTGATTTTTGCTATTGGGCTCTATTGAATAGTGAATGTTTTGAATTTTCTCCAAAAGTAAAGTAGTTGCAAACTCATGCTTTTAGAGACTTGTTTGGGCTCATGAGAGGAGTAGAAAAACATCAAAAATTTCAGTCCTGCATGATTCTACCAAGAAATGTGTTCATTCAAACCGCTGGTTTTTGATAGTTTGGGCCCTATTGAATAATGAATGTTTTGAATTTTCTCCAAAAGTAAAGTAGTTGCAAACTCATCCTTTTAGAAACTTGTTTGGGCTGTTGAGAGGAGTAAAAAACCATCAAAAATTTCAATCCTGCATGATTCTACCAAGAAATGTGATTCTTCATTCAAAACGCTGGTTTTTGCTATTGGGCTCTATTGAATAATGAATGTTTTGAATTTTCTCCAAAAGTAAAGTAGTTGCAAACTCATGCTTTTAGAGACTTGTTTGGGCTCATGAGAGGAGTAGAAAAACATCAAAAATTTCAGTCCTGCATGATTCTACCAAGAAATGTGTGTTCATTGAAACCGCTGGTTTTTGATAGTTTGGGCCCTATTGAATAATGAATGTTTTGAATTTTCTCCAAAAGTAAAGTAGTTGCAAACTCATCCTTTTAGAAACTTGTTTGGGCTGTTGAGAGGAGTAAAAAACCATCAAAAATTTCAATCCTGCATGATTCTACCAAGAAATGTGATTCTTCATTCAAAACGCTGGTTTTTGCTATTGGGCTCTATTGAATAATGAATGTTTTGAATTTTCTCCAAAAGTAAAGTAGTTGCAAACTCATGCTTTTAGAGACTTGTTTGGGCTCATGAGAGGAGTAGAAAAACATCAAAAATTTCAGTCCTGCATGATTCTACCAAGAAATGTGTGTTCATTGAAACCGCTGGTTTTTGATAGTTTGGGCCCTATTGAATAATGAATGTTTTGAATTTTCTCCAAAAGTAAAGTAGTTGCAAACTCATCCTTTTAGAAACTTGTTTGGGCTGTTGAGAGGAGTAAAAAACCATCAAAAATTTCAATCCTGCATGATTCTACCAAGAAATGTGATTCTTCATTCAAAACGCTGGTTTTTGCTATTGGGCTCTATTGAATAATGAATGTTTTGAATTTTCTCCAAAAGTAAAGTAGTTGCAAACTCATGCTTTTAGAGACTTGTTTGGGCTCATGAGAGGAGTAGAAAAACATCAAAAATTTCAGTCCTGCATGATTCTACCAAGAAATGTGTGTTGATTCAAACCGCTGGTTTTTGATAGTTTGGGCCCTATTGAATAATGAATGTTTTGAATTTTCTACAAAAGTAAAGTAGTTGCAAACTCATGCTTTTAGAGACTTGTTTGGGCTCATGAGAGGAGTAGAAAAACATCAAAAATTTCAGTCCTGCATGATTCTACCAAGAAATGTGTGTTCATTGAAACCGCTGGTTTTTGATAGTTTGGGCCCTATTGAATAATGAATGTTTTGAATTTTCTCCAAAAGTAAAGTAGTTGCAAACTCATCCTTTTAGAAACTTGTTTGGGCTGTTGAGAGGAGTAAAAAACCATCAAAAATTTCAATCCTGCATGATTCTACCAAGAAATGTGATTCTTCATTCAAAACGCTGGTTTTTGCTATTGGGCTCTATTGAATAATGAATGTTTTGAATTTTCTCCAAAAGTAAAGTAGTTGCAAACTCATGCTTTTAGAGACTTGTTTGGGCTCATGAGAGGAGTAGAAAAACATCAAAAATTTCAGTCCTGCATGATTCTACCAAGAAATGTGTGTTCATTGAAACCGCTGGTTTTTGATAGTTTGGGCCCTATTGAATAATGAATATTTTGAACTTTCTCCAAAAGTAAAGTAGTTGCAAACTTATCCTTTTAGAAACTTGTTTGGGCTGTTGAGAGGAGTAAAAAACCATCAAAAATTTCAATCCTGCATGATTCTACCAAGAAATGTGATTCTTCATTCAAAACGCTGGTTTTTGCTATTGGGCTCTATTGAATAATGAATGTTTTGAATTTTCTTAAACAATATTTTTATTGAGTTTTCAAAATAATAGGAATGTATAAACATACCTCATATATATCATGTTCGAATAGAGTCAAGATAATGTACATCAGGACATCATCATATGGTATCTGAACATCATATCATCATTTAAAGTATGTACAATTAACATTAATTGAAATAGATTTGAAAAACAATTACAACAGCACAGGCAAACACCAAATACATGTGAAATTTTGGCACACAAAAAGAGCAAAAATCAAGATATCAAGATATAAATTCTTCTTCTATCTTAGATTTGAGTTTCAACCATCTATGCCATCTGTCGTCAAATAACTTTATTGACATATTGTTAATATAATGAATTTTTTCATAAACACAATGTTTGTCCACCAACATGATCAATGTGGCAATGTTCGGAGGTTGCTTATTGTTCCAACCTTTCGCTATAAGGTATATTGCAGACATGAGTATGTGGGCAACCAAATACTTTGTTGTTTTGAATCTGCAAATATCTATGAGTAGTAAGGCCAAGGCAGGGTGCAACTGAACACGCCAGTTGCATATGATCGAAATCAAATTGGAGACCTTAAGCCAGTATGGTTTCAGTACCGGGCATCCCCAGAAAATATGGAGTAAGTCAGCCTGAGACCCGCATCCCCGCCAACACAGATCAGATCCCCCTTCCCCAAAATGTTTAATCCTGTTTGGGGTCAAGTAATATCTGTGGACTAGTTTGTAATGTGTTTCCAAAATGTTCATGCAATTTGTAGACCTCACTGCAATCTTAAAAGACAATGTCCACTGTGGGGCACAAATCTGCTTCTGCAGAGTAGTCTCCCATTTTTCAAAGCATCCACCCTTAGAAAAGGTGTATTTGCCGGTCAGGAAGTTATACAGGGGTTTAAGAGAGCTCTTGTGCCTGGGGGTTGTGCTGGTTAGGAAATTATAAATGGTATGGTTGACCAAAACTATCTTGCAGAAATATCTCTTAAATTTGTTATATTCCTCTTTGAGTATGAGGTATTTCATATATTCCGTATTAGGGATTTTAAATTTAGCCTTGACTAACTCAAAAGGCATGACTTTATTATTGTCCAATAAATCATCCACATAAGCAATGGGGAATGTTTTCCAGTTATCAAACATGGGTCTCAAAGAAACCTTGACAGGTGCCAAAAAGTGAAGTCTCAGTCTTTTGGTTGAAACAGGGGAGACATTAAACCTTCTCCTGCACATATGTGACCAGCTCTGCACAGAGGCTCTGAGTATTGGGTTTTCTATGTCTCCAATCTCTCCTCTGTGCAGAAGAAAATAGGAAACATAAAGTGTCGGTTCTTTATTAGGCATTAAATCTCTTTCAATTTTTGGCCATCCCAATTCTGTCTGTTCTGTGAGCCACATTTTTGTCAATTCAGTTGTGGTGGCAAAGTAATACGCCTCCAAGTCTGGAAGGGCTATCCCCCCATTTTCTCTAGATTTAAGTAGTGTGTGTTTCTTTACCCTAGGCTTTTTATTATTCCAAATAAATCTGTTCATTTGATGAGTTAATTTTTGTATGTGTTGCATTGATAAAGGCAGAGGGACATTCCTGTACAAAAACAACACCTTTGGGAGGCAGAACATCTTATATAGTACTATTCTTCCCAACCAAGTGGCTGGGGTTTTTGACAATTCTCCCAACTTAGTGTCAAGGGATTTCAAAAGGCTATCTATGTTTACCTCACTTGTGTGTGTGAGGTCGCTTGTGAGCCAAATTCCTAGATATGGGATTTTAGTGCAGTCCCAAGTAAAAGGGTACTTATCTTGTAATTGCTGTTTTATAGGGGCTGAAATAAATAGTGACAAAACGTTAGTCTTTTTTACATTGAGTTTATAATATGATATTGAACCAAACAACTCTATGATGTCCCAAGTCGCCTTCAATGACTCAACAGGATCTGTCAGTGTGAGTATGATATCGTCTGCATATAAATTTATTTTATGCTCTACATCTCCCAACCGTACTCCCCTCACCTCACTCGAGTCCCTTATCCTTTGAGCCAGTGGTTCCAGACTCAGGATAAAAATAATTGGGGACAGAGGGCATCCCTGTCTTGTTCCGTTTGTTATGTCAAATTTCCCTGACATCGTGCTATTGACCAGCACAGAGGCAGACGGTTGGGAGTACAGAGCCTGAACACTTTTCAACATCTCCTCACCAAAACCCATCTTCTTTAATACTGCGAATGCATATGTCCAATTGATGCGGTCAAAAGCTTTCTCCGCATCAAGGGCCACAAACAGACTGGGAATTTTTTTCTTGTTACAAAAGTGTATATGGTGCAAGACACTTCTTGAACTGTCAGAAGTCTGTCTAAATTTTACAAAACCCACTTGATCGGGATGTATGAGATATTGGATAACATCCTGCACCCTTTCTGCCAGTATTTTTGCATAGACCTTGATGTCTGCATTCAGGAGGGATATGGGTCTATAGTTTTCTATCTTGGTGGGATCTTTGTCCGGTTTGGGGATTACCACTATGGTGGCTCTCAGCATATCTGCACTACATGTTCCTTTTGATTTTATAAAATTTAGGGTGTTTGTTAAATAGGGGACCAGATTTTCCTGAAATGTTTTATAATATTCCACAGGGAATCCGTCTGGACCAGGAGCCTTATTACATTTGAGATTTTTTATTGCCAGAGAGACCTCTCCCTCAGAGAAGGGTGCATCAAGCATTTCCCTTTGCTCAGAAGACAGAGATCTCAACTCTACTCCTCCCAGGAAATTATCTATCATCTCCTCTGTAGGAGGGGGATAAGTCCCATTTTTCCCTATATTGTAAAGGTTTGAGTAGTATTTTTCAAAAGCCAAAGCTATGTCCCTTGGCTTTTCTATATTCACTGAGTTCTGGGAAAGTTTTTTAATTAAATGCTTTTTATTTATGGGTTTGAATCTATTTGCCATAGTTTTTGAGTTTTTGTTGTTATTTATGTAGAACCCTGCCCTGTTAAACAGAGTCTTTTTTTCGTAAATATTTATGAGAAGATTTCTAAATTCCAATCTAAGGGAGTATAACTCCTTGTATTTAGTAAAAGATTTTTCCACTTTGGCCTGGTCTTCAAGTTTTTTGATTTGTTCTAGTAACAGCCTCTGTTTGCTCTCTCTTTCCCTCTTTTGTCTTGAGGCCATCTGAATTAAGTGGCCTCTAATGACACATTTATGTGCTAACCATAAGGTTTCAGGGGAGATTTCCTGGGAGTCATTTTCTTTAAAATAATTCATTATAGTGTTTTTTATTGTTGCTATATTATCTGGGGAGTCTACTACAAATTTGCTATATCTCCAATTGTAGTGTCTTTGAGTCGAAGAGGAAACCTGTAATGTTAATAGAATTGGAGCATGGTCCGACCATGTGATGGGGCCAGTTTGGAAATCTATATACGAATCTAGTAAGGAAAAACTGGTAAATATATGATCTATTTTGGTATAAGATCTGTTGTGTGGGCAGAATCTGGTGTATTCTCTAGAATTAGGGTTCAATATTTTACAACTGTCGTGTAGGTTAGCATTGCTCAGCCACTTCCCCAAATTCACACTTCTGTAGTATGGAGCAGAGGATGAGCAATCAGTGCTTGGGTCAACAATACAATTAAAGTCTCCCCCCCATATGATTTGTCCCTTGCTAAATTTAGATAATTTTCTTTTGACTTTATTGAGAAAGCTAATTTGTCTCACATTAGGGGCGTATACATTAACCACAGTGTATTCCATTCCCTCCAAGGTAAAATTGATGATTAAATATCTGCCTTTATTGTCTTTATAAACATCTGAAATAACCACTGGTAGGTCTCTGTGGAAGGCAATGGCCACCCCAGCTTTTTTCCCTCCCTCGTTGTTGGAGAAGAAAATCTGAGGATAATCTTTGTTTTTAAATCTGTTATTATCAGTTTCCAGGAGGTGGGTTTCCTGTATCATAGCAACATTTGCTTTCAATCTTTTGATCTCCTTCCACAGAGCATACCTTTTAAAGGGACTATTAAGCCCATTTACATTAAATGATAGGATTTTCAACTCCATAATATATCAAAAAGAAAGAAATGTGTTAAATAACTCAATAAGATAGAATAGTCCATCTGGACATATATCCAAGAAGAGTGGTATTTCTCTAGAAATTTGTTGTCAGTGCCTGGTGTGCCTGTGAATAGAAACATGTTATAACCTGGAATAACCTAGAACAAAACAAACTTGTTAACAAGGAAGGTGAATTTCTCAAAAGAAATGATACCAAGAGAAATCTCTCGGTTAGTGTTTGGGGATGAAAGTTCAGGCCAAGAGCCAGGGTCAACACCTACCAAGTCCATTATCTTTTCTTTTGTGTGGTCCAGGACTGTGACAAACGTCTTGGCTGTCGTGAAGAGTTGCTCCTCTCTTGATTGTAGGATAAAGATGAGTTCTTCATTGGAGGAATACCAAGGTCCTGAAAGAATCTATCACAGTTATCAATGTTAGATAAGGCAAAAGTAGTGTTTTCCTTCATGACCAATATTTTTGTAGGAAAGCCCCATCTGTATAGCACCCTGTGCTCCCGTAGGTGTGCAGTGATAGGGAAAAAGTCTCTCCTTTTTTGCAACGTGGCTTTTGAAAAGTCTGCAAAGATCTTAATACCCTCATATGGTCTTGGTAAGATGGGTGACTGCTTGCTCTTCCTCAAAATGTCCTCCTTTGTCAGAAAATAGTGAAAGAATGCAATAACATCCCGCGGAGCTCTTTCAGGGGCATATTTGGACTTAGGTAGTCTGTGTATGCGTTCTATTAAGAGGTCTCCTTTGGAAGCACCTGGGAGCATAGCATGGAGCATTTTTTGCACATATGAATCAAGATCTCTGTCCTTGACATTCTCAGGTATTCCTCTGAATTTAAGGTTGTTTCTCCTACTCCTGTCCTCTTGTTCTATCAGTCTTGACTTTAGGAAGGTAACTTCTTTCTCTAAGGCATAATGTTCGTCTATCAAATTGTTGTGAGACTGGACTATCTCCTCCATTTTCGACTCCAAGTGATTCACCCTCTGACCCAGACTGTCTATATTGTTTTGGAGGTTTGTATTATATCCCTCTAGTTGTTTTTGGAATGTCTTTGCAAGAAGGCACACCATATTTTTTATGAACATTTCTGAAGCTGCTTTGTTGGTAGCCTCTACCTCAGTCAAAACATGTAAAAAGTTTTCAGGCATGGGGTTATCTGGAGTGCAGAAGTCCTCCATCTGCGTCTCACTTTGCAGCTCAGCCGAGCTACTGCTTAATCTGCAGCTATTTTGTGAGGCAGGAGACAGTTCCCTCTGTGGTGGCGTTAGAGGGGTGTCTGAAATTGTGGAGATATCTGGACAAGATGAGGAGGCCCTTATTGTATTTGTGGCCTCCATAGCGGCTGTGAGCGTTGCTGCTGTGCAAGATTTCACAGGCTGCGCAAGATTTTTGCTTAAGGTACGCAATTTGCGTACTTGCTGCGCAATCCCGTCTGTTTCCCGGTTAATCTCGCGATATTTTGCCTCCTTCTTCTCAGCGCTACTTTTAACACTGAATTTAGCGCTTTCTTTAATATATGGAGCGGCGGTTTTTGCAGGGATGGGGGCAGACTTACCCCCTGACTTGAATACTGCGTGTTTCAGTCTCTGTGGCGTTCTCTCCCGCTGTGCGCCGCTCAGGCTGGGGCTGCAGGCTGTGGCTGCTGTGTGGCGGGCGCCATCTTGGCTCCTCAGCATGAGGGGAGAGCGCTCCAGATTTTTTGATTTTCCTGCTTTTCTATTAAGCGGATCCATTATGTGGGGGCACCGCTGGTGCCTATGGAGGTTCCCACAAGTTTTCAGCCAGTCCTGGCTTGTAAGTCGCTTGTTAATAGCGCTTGGTAGGTTGCCCTGTGGAGGAGCTCAGAGCTCAGGCTTCCATTCAGCTCAGACGCTGGCCACGCCCCCCAATGTTTTGAATTTTCTCCAAAAGTAAAGTAGTTGCAAACTCATGCTTTTAGAGACTTGTTTGGGCTCATGAGAGGAGTAGAAAAACATCAAAAATTTCAGTCCTGCATGATTCTACCAAGAAATGTGTGTTCATTGAAACCGCTGGTTTTTGATAGTTTGGGCCCTATTGAATAATGAATGTTTTGAATTTTCTCCAAAAGTAAAGTAGTTGCAAACTCATCCTTTTAGAAACTTGTTTGGGCTGTTGAGAGGAGTAAAAAACCATCAAAAATTTCAATCCTGCATGATTCTACCAAGAAATGTGATTCTTCATTCAAAACGCTGGTTTTTGCTATTGGGCTCTATTGAATAATGAATGTTTTGAATTTTCTCCAAAAGTAAAGTAGTTGCAAACTCATGCTTTTAGAGACTTGTTTGGGCTCATGAGAGGAGTAGAAAAACATCAAAAATTTCAGTCCTGCATGATTCTACCAAGAAATGTGTGTTCATTGAAACCGCTGGTTTTTGATAGTTTGGGCCCTATTGAATAATGAATGTTTTGAATTTTCTCCAAAAGTAAAGTAGTTGCAAACTCATCCTTTTAGAAACTTGTTTGGGCTGTTGAGAGGAGTAAAAAACCATCAAAAATTTCAATCCTGCATGATTCTACCAAGAAATGTGATTCTTCATTCAAAACGCTGGTTTTTGCTATTGGGCTCTATTGAATAATGAATGTTTTGAATTTTCTCCAAAAGTAAAGTAGTTGCAAACTCATGCTTTTAGAGACTTGTTTGGGCTCATGAGAGGAGTAGAAAAACATCAAAAATTTCAGTCCTGCATGATTCTACCAAGAAATGTGTGTTCATTGAAACCGCTGGTTTTTGATAGTTTGGGCCCTATTGAATAATGAATGTTTTGAATTTTCTCCAAAAGTAAAGTAGTTGCAAACTCATCCTTTTAGAAACTTGTTTGGGCTGTTGAGAGGAGTAAAAAACCATCAAAAATTTCAATCCTGCATGATTCTACCAAGAAATGTGATTCTTCATTCAAAACGCTGGATTTTGCTATTGGGCTCTATTGAATAATGAATGTTTTGAATTTTCTCCAAAAGTAAAGTAGTTGCAAACTCATGCTTTTAGAGACTTGTTTGGGCTCATGAGATGAGTAGAAAAACATCAAAAATTTCAGTCCTGCATGATTCTACCAAGACATGTGTGTTCATTGAAACGGCTGGTTTTTGATAGTTTGGGCCCTATTGAATAATGAATGTTTTGAATTTTCTCCAAAAGTAAAGTAGTTGCAAACTCATCCTTTTAGAAACTTGTTTGGGCTGTTGAGAGGAGTAAAAAACCATCAAAAATTTCAATCCTGCATGATTCTACCAAGAAATGTGATTCTTCATTCAAAACGCTGGTTTTTGCTAATGGGCTCTATTGAATAATGAATGTTTTGAATTTTCTCCAAAAGTAAAGTAGTTGCAAACTCATGCTTTTAGAGACTTGTTTGGGCTCATGAGAGGAGTAGAAAAACATCAAAAATTTCAGTCCTGCATGATTCTACCAAGAAATGTGTGTTCATTGAAACCGCTGGTTTTTGATAGTTTGGGCCCTATTGAATAATGAATGTTTTGAATTTTCTCCAAAAGTAAAGTAGTTGCAAACTCATCCTTTTAGAAACTTGTTTGGGCTGTTGAGAGGAGTAAAAAACCATCAAAAATTTCAATCCTGCATGATTCTACCAAGAAATGTGATTCTTCATTCAAAACGCTGGTTTTTGCTATTGGGCTCTATTGAATAATGAATGTTTTGAATTTTCTCCAAAAGTAAAGTAGTTGCAAACTCATGCTTTTAGAGACTTGTTTGGGCTCATGAGAGGAGTAGAAAAACATCAAAAATTTCAGTCCTGCATGATTCTACCAAGAAATGTGTGTTCATTGAAACCGCTGGTTTTTGATAGTTTGGGCCCTATTGAATAATGAATGTTTTGAATTTTCTCCAAAAGTAAAGTAGTTGCAAACTCATCCTTTTAGAAACTTGTTTGGGCTGTTGAGAGGAGTAAAAAACCATCAAAAATTTCAATCCTGCATGATTCTACCAAGAAATGTGATTCTTCATTCAAAACGCTGGTTTTTGCTATTGGGCTCTATTGAATAATGAATGTTTTGAATTTTCTCCAAAAGTAAAGTAGTTGCAAACTCATGCTTTTAGAGACTTGTTTGGGCTCATGAGAGGAGTAGAAAAACATCAAAAATTTCAGTCCTGCATGATTCTACCAAGAAATGTGTGTTCATTGAAACCGCTGGTTTTTGATAGTTTGGGCCCTATTGAATAATGAATGTTTTGAATTTTCTCCAAAAGTAAAGTAGTTGCAAACTCATCCTTTTAGAAACTTGTTTGGGCTGTTGAGAGGAGTAAAAAACCATCAAAAATTTCAATCCTGCATGATTCTACCAAGAAATGTGATTCTTCATTCAAAACGCTGGTTTTTGCTATTGGGCTCTATTGAATAATGAATGTTTTGAATTTTCTCCAAAAGTAAAGTAGTTGCAAACTCATGCTTTTAGAGACTTGTTTGGGCTCATGAGAGGAGTAGAAAAACATCAAAAATTTCAGTCCTGCATGATTCTACCAAGAAATGTGTGTTCATTGAAACCGCTGGTTTTTGATAGTTTGGGCCCTATTGAATAATGAATGTTTTGAATTTTCTCCAAAAGTAAAGTAGTTGCAAACTCATCCTTTTAGAAACTTGTTTGGGCTGTTGAGAGGAGTAAAAAACCATCAAAAATTTCAATCCTGCATGATTCTACCAAGAAATGTGATTCTTCATTCAAAACGCTGGTTTTTGCTATTGGGCTCTATTGAATAATGAATGTTTTGAATTTTCTCCAAAAGTAAAGTAGTTGCAAACTCATGCTTTTAGAGACTTGTTTGGGCTCATGAGATGAGTAGAAAAACATCAAAAATTTCAGTCCTGCATGATTCTACCAAGACATGTGTGTTCATTGAAACGGCTGGTTTTTGATAGTTTGGGCCCTATTGAATAATGAATGTTTTGAATTTTCTCCAAAAGTAAAGTAGTTGCAAACTCATCCTTTTAGAAACTTGTTTGGGCTGTTGAGAGGAGTAAAAAACCATCAAAAATTTCAATCCTGCATGATTCTACCAAGAAATGTGATTCTTCATTCAAAACGCTGGTTTTTGCTAATGGGCTCTATTGAATAATGAATGTTTTGAATTTTCTCCAAAAGTAAAGTAGTTGCAAACTCATGCTTTTAGAGACTTGTTTGGGCTCATGAGAGGAGTAGAAAAACATCAAAAATTTCAGTCCTGCATGATTCTACCAAGAAATGTGTGTTCATTGAAACCGCTGGTTTTTGATAGTTTGGGCCCTATTGAATAATGAATGTTTTGAATTTTCTCCAAAAGTAAAGTAGTTGCAAACTCATCCTTTTAGAAACTTGTTTGGGCTGTTGAGAGGAGTAAAAAACCATCAAAAATTTCAATCCTGCATGATTCTACCAAGAAATGTGATTCTTCATTCAAAACGCTGGTTTTTGCTATTGGGCTCTATTGAATAATGAATGTTTTGAATTTTCTCCAAAAGTAAAGTAGTTGCAAACTCATGCTTTTAGAGACTTGTTTGGGCTCATGAGAGGAGTAGAAAAACATCAAAAATTTCAGTCCTGCATGATTCTACCAAGAAATGTGTGTTCATTGAAACCGCTGGTTTTTGATAGTTTGGGCCCTATTGAATAATGAATGTTTTGAATTTTCTCCAAAAGTAAAGTAGTTGCAAACTCATCCTTTTAGAAACTTGTTTGGGCTGTTGAGAGGAGTAAAAAACCATCAAAAATTTCAATCCTGCATGATTCTACCAAGAAATGTGATTCTTCATTCAAAACGCTGGTTTTTGCTATTGGGCTCTATTGAATAATGAATGTTTTGAATTTTCTCCAAAAGTAAAGTAGTTGCAAACTCATGCTTTTAGAGACTTGTTTGGGCTCATGAGAGGAGTAGAAAAACATCAAAAATTTCAGTCCTGCATGATTCTACCAAGAAATGTGTGTTCATTGAAACCGCTGGTTTTTGATAGTTTGGGCCCTATTGAATAATGAATGTTTTGAATTTTCTCCAAAAGTAAAGTAGTTGCAAACTCATCCTTTTAGAAACTTGTTTGGGCTGTTGAGAGGAGTAAAAAACCATCAAAAATTTCAATCCTGCATGATTCTACCAAGAAATGTGATTCTTCATTCAAAACGCTGGTTTTTGCTATTGGGCTCTATTGAATAATGAATGTTTTGAATTTTCTCCAAAAGTAAAGTAGTTGCAAACTCATGCTTTTAGAGACTTGTTTGGGCTCATGAGAGGAGTAGAAAAACATCAAAAATTTCAGTCCTGCATGATTCTACCAAGAAATGTGTGTTGATTCAAACCGCTGGTTTTTGATAGTTTGGGCCCTATTGAATAATGAATGTTTTGAATTTTCTACAAAAGTAAAGTAGTTGCAAACTCATGCTTTTAGAGACTTGTTTGGGCTCATGAGAGGAGTAGAAAAACATCAAAAATTTCAGTCCTGCATGATTCTACCAAGAAATGTGTGTTCATTGAAACCGCTGGTTTTTGATAGTTTGGGCCCTATTGAATAATGAATGTTTTGAATTTTCTCCAAAAGTAAAGTAGTTGCAAACTCATCCTTTTAGAAACTTGTTTGGGCTGTTGAGAGGAGTAAAAAACCATCAAAAATTTCAATCCTGCATGATTCTACCAAGAAATGTGATTCTTCATTCAAAACGCTGGTTTTTGCTATTGGGCTCTATTGAATAATGAATGTTTTGAATTTTCTCCAAAAGTAAAGTAGTTGCAAACTCATGCTTTTAGAGACTTGTTTGGGCTCATGAGAGGAGTAGAAAAACATCAAAAATTTCAGTCCTGCATGATTCTACCAAGAAATGTGTGTTCATTGAAACCGCTGGTTTTTGATAGTTTGGGCCCTATTGAATAATGAATATTTTGAACTTTCTCCAAAAGTAAAGTAGTTGCAAACTTATCCTTTTAGAAACTTGTTTGGGCTGTTGAGAGGAGTAAAAAACCATCAAAAATTTCAATCCTGCATGATTCTACCAAGAAATGTGATTCTTCATTCAAAACGCTGGTTTTTGCTATTGGGCTCTATTGAATAATGAATGTTTTGAATTTTCTCCAAAAGTAAAGTAGTTGCAAACTCATGCTTTTAGAGACTTGTTTGGGCTCATGAGAGGAGTAGAAAAACATCAAAAATTTCAGTCCTGCATGATTCTACCAAGAAATGTGTGTTCATTGAAACCGCTGGTTTTTGATAGTTTGGGCCCTATTGAATAATGAATGTTTTGAATTTTCTCCAAAAGTAAAGTAGTTGCAAACTCATCCTTTTAGAAACTTGTTTGGGCTGTTGAGAGGAGTAAAAAACCATCAAAAATTTCAATCCTGCATGATTCTACCAAGAAATGTGATTCTTCATTCACAACGCTGGTTTTTGCTATTGGGCTCTATTGAATAATGAATGTTTTGAATTTTCTCCAAAAGTAAAGTAGTTGCAAACTCATGCTTTTAGAGACTTGTTTGGGCTCATGAGAAGAGTAGAAAAACATCAAAAATTTCAGTCCTGCATGATTCTACCAAGAAATGTGTGTTCATTGAAACCGCTGGTTTTTGATAGTTTGGGCCCTATTGAATAATGAATGTTTTGAATTTTCTCCAAAAGTAAAGTAGTTGCAAACTCATCCTTTTAGAAACTTGTTTGGGCTGTTGAGAGGAGTAAAAAACCATCAAAAATTTCAATCCTGCATGATTCTACCAAGAAATGTGATTCTTCATTCAAAACGCTGGTTTTTGCTATTGGGCTCTATTGAATAATGAATGTTTTGAATTTTCTCCAAAAGTAAAGTAGTTGCAAACTCATGCTTTTAGAGACTTGTTTGGGCTCATGAGATGAGTAGAAAAACATCAAAAATTTCAGTCCTGCATGATTCTACCAAGACATGTGTGTTCATTGAAACGGCTGGTTTTTGATAGTTTGGGCCCTATTGAATAATGAATGTTTTGAATTTTCTCCAAAAGTAAAGTAGTTGCAAACTCATCCTTTTAGAAACTTGTTTGGGCTGTTGAGAGGAGTAAAAAACCATCAAAAATTTCAATCCTGCATGATTCTACCAAGAAATGTGATTCTTCATTCAAAACGCTGGTTTTTGCTAATGGGCTCTATTGAATAATGAATGTTTTGAATTTTCTCCAAAAGTAAAGTAGTTGCAAACTCATGCTTTTAGAGACTTGTTTGGGCTCATGAGAGGAGTAGAAAAACATCAAAAATTTCAGTCCTGCATGATTCTACCAAGAAATGTGTGTTCATTGAAACCGCTGGTTTTTGATAGTTTGGGCCCTATTGAATAATGAATGTTTTGAATTTTCTCCAAAAGTAAAGTAGTTGCAAACTCATCCTTTTAGAAACTTGTTTGGGCTGTTGAGAGGAGTAAAAAAACATCAAAAATTTCAATCCTGCATGATTCTACCAAGAAATGTGATTCTTCATTCAAAACGCTGGTTTTTGCTATTGGGCTCTATTGAATAATGAATGTTTTGAATTTTCTCCAAAAGTAAAGTAGTTGCAAACTCATGCTTTTAGAGACTTGTTTGGGCTCATGAGAGGAGTAGAAAAACATCAAAAATTTCAGTCCTGCATGATTCTACCAAGAAATGTGTGTTCATTGAAACCGCTGGTTTTTGATAGTTTGGGCCCTATTGAATAATGAATGTTTTGAATTTTCTCCAAAAGTAAAGTAGTTGCAAACTCATCCTTTTAGAAACTTGTTTGGGCTGTTGAGAGGAGTAAAAAACCATCAAAAATTTCAATCCTGCATGATTCTACCAAGAAATGTGATTCTTCATTCAAAACGCTGGTTTTTGCTATTGGGCTCTATTGAATAATGAATGTTTTGAATTTTCTCCAAAAGTAAAGTAGTTGCAAACTCATGCTTTTAGAGACTTGTTTGGGCTCATGAGAGGAGTAGAAAAACATCAAAAATTTCAGTCCTGCATGATTCTACCAAGAAATGTGTGTTCATTGAAACCGCTGGTTTTTGATAGTTTGGGCCCTATTGAATAATGAATGTTTTGAATTTTCTCCAAAAGTAAAGTAGTTGCAAACTCATCCTTTTAGAAACTTGTTTGGGCTGTTGAGAGGAGTAAAAAACCATCAAAAATTTCAATCCTGCATGATTCTACCAAGAAATGTGATTCTTCATTCAAAACGCTGGTTTTTGCTATTGGGCTCTATTGAATAATGAATGTTTTGAATTTTCTCCAAAAGTAAAGTAGTTGCAAACTCATGCTTTTAGAGACTTGTTTGGGCTCATGAGAGGAGTAGAAAAACATCAAAAATTTCAGTCCTGCATGATTCTACCAAGAAATGTGTGTTCATTGAAACCGCTGGTTTTTGATAGTTTGGGCCCTATTGAATAATGAATGTTTTGAATTTTCTCCAAAAGTAAAGTAGTTGCAAACTCATCCTTTTAGAAACTTGTTTGGGCTGTTGAGAGGAGTAAAAAACCATCAAAAATTTCAATCCTGCATGATTCTACCAAGAAATGTGATTCTTCATTCACAACGCTGGTTTTTGCTATTGGGCTCTATTGAATAATGAATGTTTTGAATTTTCTCCAAAAGTAAAGTAGTTGCAAACTCATGCTTTTAGAGACTTGTTTGGGCTCATGAGAAGAGTAGAAAAACATCAAAAATTTCAGTCCTGCATGATTCTACCAAGAAATGTGTGTTCATTGAAACCGCTGGTTTTTGATAGTTTGGGCCCTATTGAATAATGAATGTTTTGAATTTTCTCCAAAAGTAAAGTAGTTGCAAACTCATCCTTTTAGAAACTTGTTTGGGCTGTTGAGAGGAGTAAAAAACCATCAAAAATTTCAATCCTGCATGATTCTACTAAGAAATGTGATTCTTCATTCACAACGCTGGTTTTTGCTATTGGGCTCTATTGAATAATGAATGTTTTGAATTTTCTCCAAAAGTAAAGTAGTTGCAAACTCATGCTTTTAGAGACTTGTTTGGGCTCATGAGAGGAGTAGAAAAACATCAAAAATTTCAGTCCTGCATGATTCTACCAAGAAATGTGTGTTCATTGAAACCGCTGGTTTTTGATATTTTGGGCCCTATTGAATAATGAATGTTTTGAATTTTCTCCAAAAGTAAAGTAGTTGCAAACTCATCATTTTAGAAACTTGTTTGGGCTGTTGAGAGGAGTAAAAAACCATCAAAAATTTCAATCCTGCATGATTTTACCAAGAAATGTGATTCTTCATTCAAAACCTGATTTTTGCTATTGGGCTCTATTGAATAGTGAATGTTTTGAATTTTCTCCAAAAGTAAAGTAGTTGCAAACTCATGCTTTTAGAGACTTGTTTGGGCTCATGAGAGGAGTAGAAAAACATCAAAAATTTCAGTCCTGCATGATTCTACCAAGAAATGTGTTCATTCAAACCGCTGGTTTTTGATAGTTTGGGCCCTATTGAATAATGAATGTTTTGAATTTTCTCCAAAAGTAAAGTAGTTGCAAACTCATCCTTTTAGAAACTTGTTTGGGCTGTTGAGAGGAGTAAAAAACCATCAAAAATTTCAATCCTGCATGATTCTACCAAGAAATGTGATTCTTCATTCAAAACGCTGGTTTTTGCTATTGGGCTCTATTGAATAATGAATGTTTTGAATTTTCTCCAAAAGTAAAGTAGTTGCAAACTCATGCTTTTAGAGACTTGTTTGGGCTCATGAGAGGAGTAGAAAAACATCAAAAATTTCAGTCCTGCATGATTCTACCAAGAAATGTGTGTTGATTCAAACCGCTGGTTTTTGATAGTTTGGGCCCTATTGAATAATGAATGTTTTGAATTTTCTACAAAAGTAAAGTAGTTGCAAACTCATGCTTTTAGAGACTTGTTTGGGCTCATGAGAGGAGTAGAAAAACATCAAAAATTTCAGTCCTGCATGATTCTACCAAGAAATGTGTGTTCATTGAAACCGCTGGTTTTTGATAGTTTGGGCCCTATTGAATAATGAATGTTTTGAATTTTCTCCAAAAGTAAAGTAGTTGCAAACTCATCCTTTTAGAAACTTGTTTGGGCTGTTGAGAGGAGTAAAAAACCATCAAAAATTTCAATCCTGCATGATTCTACCAAGAAATGTGATTCTTCATTCAAAACGCTGGTTTTTGCTATTGGGCTCTATTGAATAATGAATGTTTTGAATTTTCTCCAAAAGTAAAGTAGTTGCAAACTCATGCTTTTAGAGACTTGTTTGGGCTCATGAGAGGAGTAGAAAAACATCAAAAATTTCAGTCCTGCATGATTCTACCAAGAAATGTGTGTTCATTGAAACCGCTGGTTTTTGATAGTTTGGGCCCTATTGAATAATGAATATTTTGAACTTTCTCCAAAAGTAAAGTAGTTGCAAACTTATCCTTTTAGAAACTTGTTTGGGCTGTTGAGAGGAGTAAAAAACCATCAAAAATTTCAATCCTGCATGATTCTACCAAGAAATGTGATTCTTCATTCAAAACGCTGGTTTTTGCTATTGGGCTCTATTGAATAATGAATGTTTTGAATTTTCTCCAAAAGTAAAGTAGTTGCAAACTCATGCTTTTAGAGACTTGTTTGGGCTCATGAGAGGAGTAGAAAAACATCAAAAATTTCAGTCCTGCATGATTCTACCAAGAAATGTGTGTTCATTGAAACCGCTGGTTTTTGATAGTTTGGGCCCTATTGAATAATGAATGTTTTGAATTTTCTCCAAAAGTAAAGTAGTTGCAAACTCATCCTTTTAGAAACTTGTTTGGGCTGTTGAGAGGAGTAAAAAACCATCAAAAATTTCAATCCTGCATGATTCTACCAAGAAATGTGATTCTTCATTCACAACGCTGGTTTTTGCTATTGGGCTCTATTGAATAATGAATGTTTTGAATTTTCTCCAAAAGTAAAGTAGTTGCAAACTCATGCTTTTAGAGACTTGTTTGGGCTCATGAGAAGAGTAGAAAAACATCAAAAATTTCAGTCCTGCATGATTCTACCAAGAAATGTGTGTTCATTGAAACCGCTGGTTTTTGATAGTTTGGGCCCTATTGAATAATGAATGTTTTGAATTTTCTCCAAAAGTAAAGTAGTTGCAAACTCATCCTTTTAGAAACTTGTTTGGGCTGTTGAGAGGAGTAAAAAACCATCAAAAATTTCAATCCTGCATGATTCTACCAAGAAATGTGATTCTTCATTCAAAACGCTGGTTTTTGCTATTGGGCTCTATTGAATAATGAATGTTTTGAATTTTCTCCAAAAGTAAAGTAGTTGCAAACTCATGCTTTTAGAGACTTGTTTGGGCTCATGAGATGAGTAGAAAAACATCAAAAATTTCAGTCCTGCATGATTCTACCAAGACATGTGTGTTCATTGAAACGGCTGGTTTTTGATAGTTTGGGCCCTATTGAATAATGAATGTTTTGAATTTTCTCCAAAAGTAAAGTAGTTGCAAACTCATCCTTTTAGAAACTTGTTTGGGCTGTTGAGAGGAGTAAAAAACCATCAAAAATTTCAATCCTGCATGATTCTACCAAGAAATGTGATTCTTCATTCAAAACGCTGGTTTTTGCTAATGGGCTCTATTGAATAATGAATGTTTTGAATTTTCTCCAAAAGTAAAGTAGTTGCAAACTCATGCTTTTAGAGACTTGTTTGGGCTCATGAGAGGAGTAGAAAAACATCAAAAATTTCAGTCCTGCATGATTCTACCAAGAAATGTGTGTTCATTGAAACCGCTGGTTTTTGATAGTTTGGGCCCTATTGAATAATGAATGTTTTGAATTTTCTCCAAAAGTAAAGTAGTTGCAAACTCATCCTTTTAGAAACTTGTTTGGGCTGTTGAGAGGAGTAAAAAAACATCAAAAATTTCAATCCTGCATGATTCTACCAAGAAATGTGATTCTTCATTCAAAACGCTGGTTTTTGCTATTGGGCTCTATTGAATAATGAATGTTTTGAATTTTCTCCAAAAGTAAAGTAGTTGCAAACTCATGCTTTTAGAGACTTGTTTGGGCTCATGAGAGGAGTAGAAAAACATCAAAAATTTCAGTCCTGCATGATTCTACCAAGAAATGTGTGTTCATTGAAACCGCTGGTTTTTGATAGTTTGGGCCCTATTGAATAATGAATGTTTTGAATTTTCTCCAAAAGTAAAGTAGTTGCAAACTCATCCTTTTAGAAACTTGTTTGGGCTGTTGAGAGGAGTAAAAAACCATCAAAAATTTCAATCCTGCATGATTCTACCAAGAAATGTGATTCTTCATTCAAAACGCTGGTTTTTGCTATTGGGCTCTATTGAATAATGAATGTTTTGAATTTTCTCCAAAAGTAAAGTAGTTGCAAACTCATGCTTTTAGAGACTTGTTTGGGCTCATGAGAGGAGTAGAAAAACATCAAAAATTTCAGTCCTGCATGATTCTACCAAGAAATGTGTGTTCATTGAAACCGCTGGTTTTTGATAGTTTGGGCCCTATTGAATAATGAATGTTTTGAATTTTCTCCAAAAGTAAAGTAGTTGCAAACTCATCCTTTTAGAAACTTGTTTGGGCTGTTGAGAGGAGTAAAAAACCATCAAAAATTTCAATCCTGCATGATTCTACCAAGAAATGTGATTCTTCATTCAAAACGCTGGTTTTTGCTATTGGGCTCTATTGAATAATGAATGTTTTGAATTTTCTCCAAAAGTAAAGTAGTTGCAAACTCATGCTTTTAGAGACTTGTTTGGGCTCATGAGAGGAGTAGAAAAACATCAAAAATTTCAGTCCTGCATGATTCTACCAAGAAATGTGTGTTCATTGAAACCGCTGGTTTTTGATAGTTTGGGCCCTATTGAATAATGAATGTTTTGAATTTTCTCCAAAAGTAAAGTAGTTGCAAACTCATCCTTTTAGAAACTTGTTTGGGCTGTTGAGAGGAGTAAAAAACCATCAAAAATTTCAATCCTGCATGATTCTACCAAGAAATGTGATTCTTCATTCACAACGCTGGTTTTTGCTATTGGGCTCTATTGAATAATGAATGTTTTGAATTTTCTCCAAAAGTAAAGTAGTTGCAAACTCATGCTTTTAGAGACTTGTTTGGGCTCATGAGAAGAGTAGAAAAACATCAAAAATTTCAGTCCTGCATGATTCTACCAAGAAATGTGTGTTCATTGAAACCGCTGGTTTTTGATAGTTTGGGCCCTATTGAATAATGAATGTTTTGAATTTTCTCCAAAAGTAAAGTAGTTGCAAACTCATCCTTTTAGAAACTTGTTTGGGCTGTTGAGAGGAGTAAAAAACCATCAAAAATTTCAATCCTGCATGATTCTACTAAGAAATGTGATTCTTCATTCACAACGCTGGTTTTTGCTATTGGGCTCTATTGAATAATGAATGTTTTGAATTTTCTCCAAAAGTAAAGTAGTTGCAAACTCATGCTTTTAGAGACTTGTTTGGGCTCATGAGAGGAGTAGAAAAACATCAAAAATTTCAGTCCTGCATGATTCTACCAAGAAATGTGTGTTCATTGAAACCGCTGGTTTTTGATATTTTGGGCCCTATTGAATAATGAATGTTTTGAATTTTCTCCAAAAGTAAAGTAGTTGCAAACTCATCATTTTAGAAACTTGTTTGGGCTGTTGAGAGGAGTAAAAAACCATCAAAAATTTCAATCCTGCATGATTTTACCAAGAAATGTGATTCTTCATTCAAAACCTGATTTTTGCTATTGGGCTCTATTGAATAGTGAATGTTTTGAATTTTCTCCAAAAGTAAAGTAGTTGCAAACTCATGCTTTTAGAGACTTGTTTGGGCTCATGAGAGGAGTAGAAAAACATCAAAAATTTCAGTCCTGCATGATTCTACCAAGAAATGTGTTCATTCAAACCGCTGGTTTTTGATAGTTTGGGCCCTATTGAATAATGAATGTTTTGAATTTTCTCCAAAAGTAAAGTAGTTGCAAACTCATCCTTTTAGAAACTTGTTTGGGCTGTTGAGAGGAGTAAAAAACCATCAAAAATTTCAATCCTGCATGATTCTACCAAGAAATGTGATTCTTCATTCAAAACGCTGGTTTTTGCTATTGGGCTCTATTGAATAATGAATGTTTTGAATTTTCTCCAAAAGTAAAGTAGTTGCAAACTCATGCTTTTAGAGACTTGTTTGGGCTCATGAGAGGAGTAGAAAAACATCAAAAATTTCAGTCCTGCATGATTCTACCAAGAAATGTGTGTTCATTGAAACCGCTGGTTTTTGATAGTTTGGGCCCTATTGAATAATGAATGTTTTGAATTTTCTCCAAAAGTAAAGTAGTTGCAAACTCATCCTTTTAGAAACTTGTTTGGGCTGTTGAGAGGAGTAAAAAACCATCAAAAATTTCAATCCTGCATGATTCTACCAAGAAATGTGATTCTTCATTCAAAACGCTGGTTTTTGCTATTGGGCTCTATTGAATAATGAATGTTTTGAATTTTCTCCAAAAGTAAAGTAGTTGCAAACTCATGCTTTTAGAGACTTGTTTGGGCTCATGAGAGGAGTAGAAAAACATCAAAAATTTCAGTCCTGCATGATTCTACCAAGAAATGTGTGTTCATTGAAACCGCTGGTTTTTGATAGTTTGGGCCCTATTGAATAATGAATGTTTTGAATTTTCTCCAAAAGTAAAGTAGTTGCAAACTCATCCTTTTAGAAACTTGTTTGGGCTGTTGAGAGGAGTAAAAAACCATCAAAAATTTCAATCCTGCATGATTCTACCAAGAAATGTGATTCTTCATTCAAAACGCTGGTTTTTGCTATTGGGCTCTATTGAATAATGAATGTTTTGAATTTTCTCCAAAAGTAAAGTAGTTGCAAACTCATGCTTTTAGAGACTTGTTTGGGCTCATGAGAGGAGTAGAAAAACATCAAAAATTTCAGTCCTGCATGATTCTACCAAGAAATGTGTGTTGATTCAAACCGCTGGTTTTTGATAGTTTGGGCCCTATTGAATAATGAATGTTTTGAATTTTCTACAAAAGTAAAGTAGTTGCAAACTCATGCTTTTAGAGACTTGTTTGGGCTCATGAGAGGAGTAGAAAAACATCAAAAATTTCAGTCCTGCATGATTCTACCAAGAAATGTGTGTTCATTGAAACCGCTGGTTTTTGATAGTTTGGGCCCTATTGAATAATGAATGTTTTGAATTTTCTCCAAAAGTAAAGTAGTTGCAAACTCATCCTTTTAGAAACTTGTTTGGGCTGTTGAGAGGAGTAAAAAACCATCAAAAATTTCAATCCTGCATGATTCTACCAAGAAATGTGATTCTTCATTCAAAACGCTGGTTTTTGCTATTGGGCTCTATTGAATAATGAATGTTTTGAATTTTCTCCAAAAGTAAAGTAGTTGCAAACTCATGCTTTTAGAGACTTGTTTGGGCTCATGAGAGGAGTAGAAAAACATCAAAAATTTCAGTCCTGCATGATTCTACCAAGAAATGTGTGTTCATTGAAACCGCTGGTTTTTGATAGTTTGGGCCCTATTGAATAATGAATGTTTTGAATTTTCTCCAAAAGTAAAGTAGTTGCAAACTCATCCTTTTAGAAACTTGTTTGGGCTGTTGAGAGGAGTAAAAAACCATCAAAAATTTCAATCCTGCATGATTCTACCAAGAAATGTGATTCTTCATTCAAAACGCTGGTTTTTGCTATTGGGCTCTATTGAATAATGAATGTTTTGAATTTTCTCCAAAAGTAAAGTAGTTGCAAACTCATGCTTTTAGAGACTTGTTTGGGCTCATGAGATGAGTAGAAAAACATCAAAAATTTCAGTCCTGCATGATTCTACCAAGACATGTGTGTTCATTGAAACGGCTGGTTTTTGATAGTTTGGGCCCTATTGAATAATGAATGTTTTGAATTTTCTCCAAAAGTAAAGTAGTTGCAAACTCATCCTTTTAGAAACTTGTTTGGGCTGTTGAGAGGAGTAAAAAACCATCAAAAATTTCAATCCTGCATGATTCTACCAAGAAATGTGATTCTTCATTCAAAACGCTGGTTTTTGCTAATGGGCTCTATTGAATAATGAATGTTTTGAATTTTCTCCAAAAGTAAAGTAGTTGCAAACTCATGCTTTTAGAGACTTGTTTGGGCTCATGAGAGGAGTAGAAAAACATCAAAAATTTCAGTCCTGCATGATTCTACCAAGAAATGTGTGTTCATTGAAACCGCTGGTTTTTGATAGTTTGGGCCCTATTGAATAATGAATGTTTTGAATTTTCTCCAAAAGTAAAGTAGTTGCAAACTCATCCTTTTAGAAACTTGTTTGGGCTGTTGAGAGGAGTAAAAAACCATCAAAAATTTCAATCCTGCATGATTCTACCAAGAAATGTGATTCTTCATTCAAAACGCTGGTTTTTGCTATTGGGCTCTATTGAATAATGAATGTTTTGAATTTTCTCCAAAAGTAAAGTAGTTGCAAACTCATGCTTTTAGAGACTTGTTTGGGCTCATGAGAGGAGTAGAAAAACATCAAAAATTTCAGTCCTGCATGATTCTACCAAGAAATGTGTGTTCATTGAAACCGCTGGTTTTTGATAGTTTGGGCCCTATTGAATAATGAATGTTTTGAATTTTCTCCAAAAGTAAAGTAGTTGCAAACTCATCCTTTTAGAAACTTGTTTGGGCTGTTGAGAGGAGTAAAAAACCATCAAAAATTTCAATCCTGCATGATTCTACCAAGAAATGTGATTCTTCATTCAAAACGCTGGTTTTTGCTATTGGGCTCTATTGAATAATGAATGTTTTGAATTTTCTCCAAAAGTAAAGTAGTTGCAAACTCATGCTTTTAGAGACTTGTTTGGGCTCATGAGAGGAGTAGAAAAACATCAAAAATTTCAGTCCTGCATGATTCTACCAAATGTGTGTTCATTGAAACCGCTGGTTTTTGATAGTTTGGGCCCTATTGAATAATGAATGTTTTGAATTTTCTCCAAAAGTAAAGTAGTTGCAAACTCATCCTTTTAGAAACTTGTTTGGGCTGTTGAGAGGAGTAAAAAACCATCAAAAATTTCAATCCTGCATGATTCTACCAAGAAATGTGATTCTTCATTCAAAACGCTGGTTTTTGCTATTGGGCTCTATTGAATAATGAATGTTTTGAATTTTCTCCAAAAGTAAAGTAGTTGCAAACTCATGCTTTTAGAGACTTGTTTGGGCTCATGAGAGGAGTAGAAAAACATCAAAAATTTCAGTCCTGCATGATTCTACCAAGAAATGTGTGTTCATTGAAACCGCTGGTTTTTGATAGTTTGGGCCCTATTGAATAATGAATGTTTTGAATTTTCTCCAAAAGTAAAGTAGTTGCAAACTCATCCTTTTAGAAACTTGTTTGGGCTGTTGAGAGGAGTAAAAAACCATCAAAAATTTCAATCCTGCATGATTCTACCAAGAAATGTGATTCTTCATTCACAACGCTGGTTTTTGCTATTGGGCTCTATTGAATAATGAATGTTTTGAATTTTCTCCAAAAGTAAAGTAGTTGCAAACTCATGCTTTTAGAGACTTGTTTGGGCTCATGAGAAGAGTAGAAAAACATCAAAAATTTCAGTCCTGCATGATTCTACCAAGAAATGTGTGTTCATTGAAACCGCTGGTTTTTGATAGTTTGGGCCCTATTGAATAATGAATGTTTTGAATTTTCTCCAAAAGTAAAGTAGTTGCAAACTCATCCTTTTAGAAACTTGTTTGGGCTGTTGAGAGGAGTAAAAAACCATCAAAAATTTCAATCCTGCATGATTCTACCAAGAAATGTGATTCTTCATTCAAAACGCTGGTTTTTGCTATTGGGCTCTATTGAATAATGAATGTTTTGAATTTTCTCCAAAAGTAAAGTAGTTGCAAACTCATGCTTTTAGAGACTTGTTTGGGCTCATGAGATGAGTAGAAAAACATCAAAAATTTCAGTCCTGCATGATTCTACCAAGACATGTGTGTTCATTGAAACGGCTGGTTTTTGATAGTTTGGGCCCTATTGAATAATGAATGTTTTGAATTTTCTCCAAAAGTAAAGTAGTTGCAAACTCATCCTTTTAGAAACTTGTTTGGGCTGTTGAGAGGAGTAAAAAACCATCAAAAATTTCAATCCTGCATGATTCTACCAAGAAATGTGATTCTTCATTCAAAACGCTGGTTTTTGCTAATGGGCTCTATTGAATAATGAATGTTTTGAATTTTCTCCAAAAGTAAAGTAGTTGCAAACTCATGCTTTTAGAGACTTGTTTGGGCTCATGAGAGGAGTAGAAAAACATCAAAAATTTCAGTCCTGCATGATTCTACCAAGAAATGTGTGTTCATTGAAACCGCTGGTTTTTGATAGTTTGGGCCCTATTGAATAATGAATGTTTTGAATTTTCTCCAAAAGTAAAGTAGTTGCAAACTCATCCTTTTAGAAACTTGTTTGGGCTGTTGAGAGGAGTAAAAAACCATCAAAAATTTCAATCCTGCATGATTCTACCAAGAAATGTGATTCTTCATTCAAAACGCTGGTTTTTGCTATTGGGCTCTATTGAATAATGAATGTTTTGAATTTTCTCCAAAAGTAAAGTAGTTGCAAACTCATGCTTTTAGAGACTTGTTTGGGCTCATGAGAGGAGTAGAAAAACATCAAAAATTTCAGTCCTGCATGATTCTACCAAGAAATGTGTGTTCATTGAAACCGCTGGTTTTTGATAGTTTGGGCCCTATTGAATAATGAATGTTTTGAATTTTCTCCAAAAGTAAAGTAGTTGCAAACTCATCCTTTTAGAAACTTGTTTGGGCTGTTGAGAGGAGTAAAAAACCATCAAAAATTTCAATCCTGCATGATTCTACCAAGAAATGTGATTCTTCATTCAAAACGCTGGTTTTTGCTATTGGGCTCTATTGAATAATGAATGTTTTGAATTTTCTCCAAAAGTAAAGTAGTTGCAAACTCATGCTTTTAGAGACTTGTTTGGGCTCATGAGAGGAGTAGAAAAACATCAAAAATTTCAGTCCTGCATGATTCTACCAAGAAATGTGTGTTCATTGAAACCGCTGGTTTTTGATAGTTTGGGCCCTATTGAATAATGAATGTTTTGAATTTTCTCCAAAAGTAAAGTAGTTGCAAACTCATCCTTTTAGAAACTTGTTTGGGCTGTTGAGAGGAGTAAAAAACCATCAAAAATTTCAATCCTGCATGATTCTACCAAGAAATGTGATTCTTCATTCAAAACGCTGGTTTTTGCTATTGGGCTCTATTGAATAATGAATGTTTTGAATTTTCTCCAAAAGTAAAGTAGTTGCAAACTCATGCTTTTAGAGACTTGTTTGGGCTCATGAGAGGAGTAGAAAAACATCAAAAATTTCAGTCCTGCATGATTCTACCAAGAAATGTGTGTTCATTGAAACCGCTGGTTTTTGATAGTTTGGGCCCTATTGAATAATGAATGTTTTGAATTTTCTCCAAAAGTAAAGTAGTTGCAAACTCATCCTTTTAGAAACTTGTTTGGGCTGTTGAGAGGAGTAAAAAACCATCAAAAATTTCAATCCTGCATGATTCTACCAAGAAATGTGATTCTTCATTCACAACGCTGGTTTTTGCTATTGGGCTCTATTGAATAATGAATGTTTTGAATTTTCTCCAAAAGTAAAGTAGTTGCAAACTCATGCTTTTAGAGACTTGTTTGGGCTCATGAGAAGAGTAGAAAAACATCAAAAATTTCAGTCCTGCATGATTCTACCAAGAAATGTGTGTTCATTGAAACCGCTGGTTTTTGATAGTTTGGGCCCTATTGAATAATGAATGTTTTGAATTTTCTCCAAAAGTAAAGTAGTTGCAAACTCATCCTTTTAGAAACTTGTTTGGGCTGTTGAGAGGAGTAAAAAACCATCAAAAATTTCAATCCTGCATGATTCTACTAAGAAATGTGATTCTTCATTCACAACGCTGGTTTTTGCTATTGGGCTCTATTGAATAATGAATGTTTTGAATTTTCTCCAAAAGTAAAGTAGTTGCAAACTCATGCTTTTAGAGACTTGTTTGGGCTCATGAGAGGAGTAGAAAAACATCAAAAATTTCAGTCCTGCATGATTCTACCAAGAAATGTGTGTTCATTGAAACCGCTGGTTTTTGATATTTTGGGCCCTATTGAATAATGAATGTTTTGAATTTTCTCCAAAAGTAAAGTAGTTGCAAACTCATCATTTTAGAAACTTGTTTGGGCTGTTGAGAGGAGTAAAAAACCATCAAAAATTTCAATCCTGCATGATTTTACCAAGAAATGTGATTCTTCATTCAAAACCTGATTTTTGCTATTGGGCTCTATTGAATAGTGAATGTTTTGAATTTTCTCCAAAAGTAAAGTAGTTGCAAACTCATGCTTTTAGAGACTTGTTTGGGCTCATGAGAGGAGTAGAAAAACATCAAAAATTTCAGTCCTGCATGATTCTACCAAGAAATGTGTTCATTCAAACCGCTGGTTTTTGATAGTTTGGGCCCTATTGAATAATGAATGTTTTGAATTTTCTCCAAAAGTAAAGTAGTTGCAAACTCATCCTTTTAGAAACTTGTTTGGGCTGTTGAGAGGAGTAAAAAACCATCAAAAATTTCAATCCTGCATGATTCTACCAAGAAATGTGATTCTTCATTCAAAACGCTGGTTTTTGCTATTGGGCTCTATTGAATAATGAATGTTTTGAATTTTCTCCAAAAGTAAAGTAGTTGCAAACTCATGCTTTTAGAGACTTGTTTGGGCTCATGAGAGGAGTAGAAAAACATCAAAAATTTCAGTCCTGCATGATTCTACCAAGAAATGTGTGTTCATTGAAACCGCTGGTTTTTGATAGTTTGGGCCCTATTGAATAATGAATGTTTTGAATTTTCTCCAAAAGTAAAGTAGTTGCAAACTCATCCTTTTAGAAACTTGTTTGGGCTGTTGAGAGGAGTAAAAAACCATCAAAAATTTCAATCCTGCATGATTCTACCAAGAAATGTGATTCTTCATTCAAAACGCTGGTTTTTGCTATTGGGCTCTATTGAATAATGAATGTTTTGAATTTTCTCCAAAAGTAAAGTAGTTGCAAACTCATGCTTTTAGAGACTTGTTTGGGCTCATGAGAGGAGTAGAAAAACATCAAAAATTTCAGTCCTGCATGATTCTACCAAGAAATGTGTGTTCATTGAAACCGCTGGTTTTTGATAGTTTGGGCCCTATTGAATAATGAATGTTTTGAATTTTCTCCAAAAGTAAAGTAGTTGCAAACTCATCCTTTTAGAAACTTGTTTGGGCTGTTGAGAGGAGTAAAAAACCATCAAAAATTTCAATCCTGCATGATTCTACCAAGAAATGTGATTCTTCATTCAAAACGCTGGTTTTTGCTATTGGGCTCTATTGAATAATGAATGTTTTGAATTTTCTCCAAAAGTAAAGTAGTTGCAAACTCATGCTTTTAGAGACTTGTTTGGGCTCATGAGAGGAGTAGAAAAACATCAAAAATTTCAGTCCTGCATGATTCTACCAAGAAATGTGTGTTGATTCAAACCGCTGGTTTTTGATAGTTTGGGCCCTATTGAATAATGAATGTTTTGAATTTTCTACAAAAGTAAAGTAGTTGCAAACTCATGCTTTTAGAGACTTGTTTGGGCTCATGAGAGGAGTAGAAAAACATCAAAAATTTCAGTCCTGCATGATTCTACCAAGAAATGTGTGTTCATTGAAACGCTGGTTTTTGATAGTTTGGGCCCTATTGAATAATGAATGTTTTGAATTTTCTCCAAAAGTAAAGTAGTTGCAAACTCATCCTTTTAGAAACTTGTTTGGGCTGTTGAGAGGAGTAAAAAACCATCAAAAATTTCAATCCTGCATGATTCTACCAAGAAATGTGATTCTTCATTCAAAACGCTGGTTTTTGCTATTGGGCTCTATTGAATAATGAATGTTTTGAATTTTCTCCAAAAGTAAAGTAGTTGCAAACTCATGCTTTTAGAGACTTGTTTGGGCTCATGAGAGGAGTAGAAAAACATCAAAAATTTCAGTCCTGCATGATTCTACCAAGAAATGTGTGTTCATTGAAACCGCTGGTTTTTGATAGTTTGGGCCCTATTGAATAATGAATATTTTGAACTTTCTCCAAAAGTAAAGTAGTTGCAAACTTATCCTTTTAGAAACTTGTTTGGGCTGTTGAGAGGAGTAAAAAACCATCAAAAATTTCAATCCTGCATGATTCTACCAAGAAATGTGATTCTTCATTCAAAACGCTGGTTTTTGCTATTGGGCTCTATTGAATAATGAATGTTTTGAATTTTCTCCAAAAGTAAAGTAGTTGCAAACTCATGCTTTTAGAGACTTGTTTGGGCTCATGAGAGGAGTAGAAAAACATCAAAAATTTCAGTCCTGCATGATTCTACCAAGAAATGTGTGTTCATTGAAACCGCTGGTTTTTGATAGTTTGGGCCCTATTGAATAATGAATGTTTTGAATTTTCTCCAAAAGTAAAGTAGTTGCAAACTCATCCTTTTAGAAACTTGTTTGGGCTGTTGAGAGGAGTAAAAAACCATCAAAAATTTCAATCCTGCATGATTCTACCAAGAAATGTGATTCTTCATTCAAAACGCTGGTTTTTGCTATTGGGCTCTATTGAATAATGAATGTTTTGAATTTTCTCCAAAAGTAAAGTAGTTGCAAACTCATGCTTTTAGAGACTTGTTTGGGCTCATGAGAGGAGTAGAAAAACATCAAAAATTTCAGTCCTGCATGATTCTACCAAGAAATGTGTGTTCATTGAAACCGCTGGTTTTTGATAGTTTGGGCCCTATTGAATAATGAATGTTTTGAATTTTCTCCAAAAGTAAAGTAGTTGCAAACTCATCCTTTTAGAAACTTGTTTGGGCTGTTGAGAGGAGTAAAAAACCATCAAAAATTTCAATCCTGCATGATTCTACCAAGAAATGTGATTCTTCATTCAAAACGCTGGTTTTTGCTATTGGGCTCTATTGAATAATGAATGTTTTGAATTTTCTCCAAAAGTAAAGTAGTTGCAAACTCATGCTTTTAGAGACTTGTTTGGGCTCATGAGAGGAGTAGAAAAACATCAAAAATTTCAGTCCTGCATGATTCTACCAAGAAATGTGTGTTGATTCAAACCGCTGGTTTTTGATAGATTGGGCCCTATTGAATAATGAATGTTTTGAATTTTCTCCAAAAGTAAAGTAGTTGCAAACTCATGCTTTTAGAGACTTGTTTGGGCTCATGAGAGGAGTAGAAAAACATCAAAAATTTCAGTCCTGCATGATTCTACCAAGAAATGTGTGTTCATTGAAACCGCTGGTTTTTGATAGTTTGGGCCCTATTGAATAATGAATGTTTTGAATTTTCTCCAAAAGTAAAGTAGTTGCAAACTCATCCTTTTAGAAACTTGTTTGGGCTGTTGAGCGGAGTAAAAAACCATCAAAAATTTCAATCCTGCATGATTCTACCAAGAAATGTGATTCTTCATTCAAAACGCTGGTTTTTGCTATTGGGCTCTATTGAATAATGAATGTTTTGAATTTTCTCCAAAAGTAAAGTAGTTGCAAACTCATGCTTTTAGAGACTTGTTTGGGCTCATGAGAGGAGTAGAAAAACATCAAAAATTTCAGTCCTGCATGATTCTACCAAGAAATGTGTGTTCATTGAAACCGCTGGTTTTTGATAGTTTGGGCCCTATTGAATAATGAATGTTTTGAATTTTCTCCAAAAGTAAAGTAGTTGCAAACTCATCCTTTTAGAAACTAGTTTGGGCTGTTGAGAGGAGTAAAAAACCATCAAAAATTTCAATCCTGCATGATTCTACCAAGAAATGTGATTCTTCATTCAAAACGCTGGTTTTTGCTATTGGGCTCTATTGAATAATGAATGTTTTGAATTTTCTCCAAAAGTAAAGTAGTTGCAAACTCATGCTTTTAGAGACTTGTTTGGGCTCATGAGAGGAGTAGAAAAACATCAAAAATTTCAGTCCTGCATGATTCTACCAAGAAATGTGTGTTCATTGAAACCGCTGGTTTTTGATAGTTTGGGCCCTATTGAATAATGAATGTTTTGAATTTTCTCCAAAAGTAAAGTAGTTGCAAACTCATCCTTTTAGAAACTTGTTTGGGCTGTTGAGAGGAGTAAAAAACCATCAAAAATTTCAATCCTGCATGATTTTACCAAGAAATGTGATTCTTCATTAAAAACCTGATTTTTGCTATTGGGCTCTATTGAATAGTGAATGTTTTGAATTTTCTCCAAAAGTAAAGTAGTTGCAAACTCATGCTTTTAGAGACTTGTTTGGGCTCATGAGAGGAGTAGAAAAACATCAAAAATTTCAGTCCTGCATGATTCTACCAAGAAATGTGTGTTCATTGAAACCGCTGGTTTTTGATAGTTTGGGCCCTATTGAATAATGAATGTTTTGAATTTTCTCCAAAAGTAAAGTAGTTGCAAACTCATCCTTTTAGAAACTTGTTTGGGCTGTTGAGAGGAGTAAAAAACCATCAAAAATTTCAATCCTGCATGATTCTACCAAGAAATGTGATTCTTCATTCAAAACGCTGGTTTTTGCTATTGGGCTCTATTGAATAATGAATGTTTTGAATTTTCTCCAAAAGTAAAGTAGTTGCAAACTCATGCTTTTAGAGACTTGTTTGGGCTCATGAGAGGAGTAGAAAAACATCAAAAATTTCAGTCCTGCATGATTCTACCAAGAAATGTGTGTTGATTCAAACCGCTGGTTTTTGATAGTTTGGGCCCTATTGAATAATGAATGTTTTGAATTTTCTCCAAAAGTAAAGTAGTTGCAAACTCATCCTTTTAGAAACTTGTTTGGGCTGTTGAGAGGAGTAAAAAACCATCAAAAATTTCAATCCTGCATGATTCTACCAAGAAATGTGATTCTTCATTCAAAACGCTGGTTTTTGCTATTGGGCTCTATTGAATAATGAATGTTTTGAATTTTCTCCAAAAGTAAAGTAGTTGCAAACTCATGCTTTTAGAGACTTGTTTGGGCTCATGAGAGGAGTAGAAAAACATCAAAAATTTCAGTCCTGCATGATTCTACCAAGAAATGTGTGTTCATTGAAACCGCTGGTTTTTGATAGTTTGGGCCCTATTGAATAATGAATGTTTTGAATTTTCTCCAAAAGTAAAGTAGTTGCAAACTCATCCTTTTAGAAACTTGTTTGGGCTGTTGAGAGGAGTAAAAAACCATCAAAAATTTCAATCCTGCATGATTCTACCAAGAAATGTGATTCTTCATTCAAAACGCTGGTTTTTGCTATTGGGCTCTATTGAATAATGAATGTTTTGAATTTTCTCCAAAAGTAAAGTAGTTGCAAACTCATGCTTTTAGAGACTTGTTTGGGCTCATGAGAGGAGTAGAAAAACATCAAAAATTTCAGTCCTGCATGATTCTACCAAGAAATGTGTGTTCATTGAAACCGCTGGTTTTTGATAGTTTGGGCCCTATTGAATAATGAATGTTTTGAATTTTCTCCAAAAGTAAAGTAGTTGCAAACTCATCCTTTTAGAAACTTGTTTGGGCTGTTGAGAGGAGTAAAAAACCATCAAAAATTTCAATCCTGCATGATTCTACCAAGAAATGTGATTCTTCATTCAAAACGCTGGTTTTTGCTATTGGGCTCTATTGAATAATGAATGTTTTGAATTTTCTCCAAAAGTAAAGTAGTTGCAAACTCATGCTTTTAGAGACTTGTTTGGGCTCATGAGAGGAGTAGAAAAACATCAAAAATTTCAGTCCTGCATGATTCTACCAAGAAATGTGTGTTGATTCAAACCGCTGGTTTTTGATAGTTTGGGCCCTATTGAATAATGAATGTTTTGAATTTTCTCCAAAAGTAAAGTAGTTGCAAACTCATCCTTTTAGAAACTTGTTTGGGCTGTTGAGAGGAGTAAAAAACCATCAAAAATTTCAATCCTGCATGATTCTACCAAGAAATGTGATTCTTCATTCAAAACGCTGGTTTTTGCTATTGGGCTCTATTGAATAATGAATGTTTTGAATTTTCTCCAAAAGTAAAGTAGTTGCAAACTCATGCTTTTAGAGACTTGTTTGGGCTCATGAGAGGAGTAGAAAAACATCAAAAATTTCAGTCCTGCATGATTCTACCAAGAAATGTGTGTTCATTGAAACCGCTGGTTTTTGATAGTTTGGGCCCTATTGAATAATGAATGTTTTGAATTTTCTCCAAAAGTAAAGTAGTTGCAAACTCATCCTTTTAGAAACTTGTTTGGGCTGTTGAGAGGAGTAAAAAACCATCAAAAATTTCAATCCTGCATGATTCTACCAAGAAATGTGATTCTTCATTCAAAACGCTGGTTTTTGCTATTGGGCTCTATTGAATAATGAATGTTTTGAATTTTCTCCAAAAGTAAAGTAGTTGCAAACTCATGCTTTTAGAGACTTGTTTGGGCTCATGAGAGGAGTAGAAAAACATCAAAAATTTCAGTCCTGCATGATTCTACCAAGAAATGTGTTCATTCAAACCGCTGGTTTTTGATAGTTTGGGCCCTATTGAATAATGAATGTTTTGAATTTTCTCCAAAAGTAAAGTAGTTGGAAACTCATCCTTTTAGAAACTTGTTTTGGCTGTTGAGAGGAGTAAAAAACCATCAAAAATTTCAATCCTGCATGATTCTACCAAGAAATGTGATTCTTCATTCAAAACGCTGGTTTTTGCTATTGGGCTCTATTGAATAATGAATGTTTTGAATTTTCTCCAAAAGTAAAGTAGTTGCAAACTCATGCTTTTAGAGACTTGTTTGGGCTCATGAGAGGAGTAGAAAAACATCAAAAATTTCAGTCCTGCATGATTCTACCAAGAAATGTGTGTTCATTGAAACCGCTGGTTTTTGATAGTTTGGGCCCTATTGAATAATGAATGTTTTGAATTTTCTCCAAAAGTAAAGTAGTTGCAAACTCATCCTTTTAGAAACTTGTTTGGGCTGTTGAGAGGAGTAAAAAACCATCAAAAATTTCAATCCTGCATGATTCTACCAAGAAATGTGATTCTTCATTCAAAACGCTGGTTTTTGCTATTGGGCTCTATTGAATAATGAATGTTTTGAATTTTCTCCAAAAGTAAAGTAGTTGCAAACTCATGCTTTTAGAGACTTGTTTGGGCTCATGAGAGGAGTAGAAAACCATCAAAAATTTCAATCCTGCATGATTTTACCAAGAAATGTGATTCTTCATTAAAAACCTGATTTTTGCTATTGGGCTCTATTGAATAGTGAATGTTTTGAATTTTCTCCAAAAGTAAAGTAGTTGCAAACTCATGCTTTTAGAGACTTGTTTGGGCTCATGAGAGGAGTAGAAAAACATCAAAAATTTCAGTCCTGCATGATTCTACCAAGAAATGTGTGTTCATTGAAACCGCTGGTTTTTGATAGTTTGGGCCCTATTGAATAATGAATGTTTTGAATTTTCTCCAAAAGTAAAGTAGTTGCAAACTCATCCTTTTAGAAACTTGTTTGGGCTGTTGAGAGGAGTAAAAAACCATCAAAAATTTCAATCCTGCATGATTCTACCAAGAAATGTGATTCTTCATTCAAAACGCTGGTTTTTGCTATTGGGCTCTATTGAATAATGAATGTTTTGAATTTTCTCCAAAAGTAAAGTAGTTGCAAACTCATGCTTTTAGAGACTTGTTTGGGCTCATGAGAGGAGTAGAAAAACATCAAAAATTTCAGTCCTGCATGATTCTACCAAGAAATGTGTGTTGATTCAAACCGCTGGTTTTTGATAGTTTGGGCCCTATTGAATAATGAATGTTTTGAATTTTCTCCAAAAGTAAAGTAGTTGCAAACTCATCCTTTTAGAAACTTGTTTGGGCTGTTGAGAGGAGTAAAAAACCATCAAAAATTTCAATCCTGCATGATTCTACCAAGAAATGTGATTCTTCATTCAAAACGCTGGTTTTTGCTATTGGGCTCTATTGAATAATGAATGTTTTGAATTTTCTCCAAAAGTAAAGTAGTTGCAAACTCATGCTTTTAGAGACTTGTTTGGGCTCATGAGAGGAGTAGAAAAACATCAAAAATTTCAGTCCTGCATGATTCTACCAAGAAATGTGTGTTCATTGAAACCGCTGGTTTTTGATAGTTTGGGCCCTATTGAATAATGAATGTTTTGAATTTTCTCCAAAAGTAAAGTAGTTGCAAACTCATCCTTTTAGAAACTTGTTTGGGCTGTTGAGAGGAGTAAAAAACCATCAAAAATTTCAATCCTGCATGATTCTACCAAGAAATGTGATTCTTCATTCAAAACGCTGGTTTTTGCTATTGGGCTCTATTGAATAATGAATGTTTTGAATTTTCTCCAAAAGTAAAGTAGTTGCAAACTCATGCTTTTAGAGACTTGTTTGGGCTCATGAGAGGAGTAGAAAAACATCAAAAATTTCAGTCCTGCATGATTCTACCAAGAAATGTGTGTTCATTGAAACCGCTGGTTTTTGATAGTTTGGGCCCTATTGAATAATGAATGTTTTGAATTTTCTCCAAAAGTAAAGTAGTTGCAAACTCATCCTTTTAGAAACTTGTTTGGGCTGTTGAGAGGAGTAAAAAACCATCAAAAATTTCAATCCTGCATGATTCTACCAAGAAATGTGATTCTTCATTCAAAACGCTGGTTTTTGCTATTGGGCTCTATTGAATAATGAATGTTTTGAATTTTCTCCAAAAGTAAAGTAGTTGCAAACTCATGCTTTTAGAGACTTGTTTGGGCTCATGAGAGGAGTAGAAAAACATCAAAAATTTCAGTCCTGCATGATTCTACCAAGAAATGTGTGTTGATTCAAACCGCTGGTTTTTGATAGTTTGGGCCCTATTGAATAATGAATGTTTTGAATTTTCTCCAAAAGTAAAGTAGTTGCAAACTCATCCTTTTAGAAACTTGTTTGGGCTGTTGAGAGGAGTAAAAAACCATCAAAAATTTCAATCCTGCATGATTCTACCAAGAAATGTGATTCTTCATTCAAAACGCTGGTTTTTGCTATTGGGCTCTATTGAATAATGAATGTTTTGAATTTTCTCCAAAAGTAAAGTAGTTGCAAACTCATGCTTTTAGAGACTTGTTTGGGCTCATGAGAGGAGTAGAAAAACATCAAAAATTTCAGTCCTGCATGATTCTACCAAGAAATGTGTGTTCATTGAAACCGCTGGTTTTTGATAGTTTGGGCCCTATTGAATAATGAATGTTTTGAATTTTCTCCAAAAGTAAAGTAGTTGCAAACTCATCCTTTTAGAAACTTGTTTGGGCTGTTGAGAGGAGTAAAAAACCATCAAAAATTTCAATCCTGCATGATTCTACCAAGAAATGTGATTCTTCATTCAAAACGCTGGTTTTTGCTATTGGGCTCTATTGAATAATGAATGTTTTGAATTTTCTCCAAAAGTAAAGTAGTTGCAAACTCATGCTTTTAGAGACTTGTTTGGGCTCATGAGAGGAGTAGAAAAACATCAAAAATTTCAGTCCTGCATGATTCTACCAAGAAATGTGTTCATTCAAACCGCTGGTTTTTGATAGTTTGGGCCCTATTGAATAATGAATGTTTTGAATTTTCTCCAAAAGTAAAGTAGTTGGAAACTCATCCTTTTAGAAACTTGTTTTGGCTGTTGAGAGGAGTAAAAAACCATCAAAAATTTCAATCCTGCATGATTCTACCAAGAAATGTGATTCTTCATTCAAAACGCTGGTTTTTGCTATTGGGCTCTATTGAATAATGAATGTTTTGAATTTTCTCCAAAAGTAAAGTAGTTGCAAACTCATGCTTTTAGAGACTTGTTTGGGCTCATGAGAGGAGTAGAAAAACATCAAAAATTTCAGTCCTGCATGATTCTACCAAGAAATGTGTGTTCATTGAAACCGCTGGTTTTTGATAGTTTGGGCCCTATTGAATAATGAATGTTTTGAATTTTCTCCAAAAGTAAAGTAGTTGCAAACTCATCCTTTTAGAAACTTGTTTGGGCTGTTGAGAGGAGTAAAAAACCATCAAAAATTTCAATCCTGCATGATTCTACCAAGAAATGTGATTCTTCATTCAAAACGCTGGTTTTTGCTATTGGGCTCTATTGAATAATGAATGTTTTGAATTTTCTCCAAAAGTAAAGTAGTTGCAAACTCATGCTTTTAGAGACTTGTTTGGGCTCATGAGAGGAGTAGAAAAACATCAAAAATTTCAGTCCTGCATGATTCTACCAAGAAATGTGTGTTCATTGAAACCGCTGGTTTTTGATAGTTTGGGCCCTATTGAATAATGAATGTTTTGAATTTTCTCCAAAAGTAAAGTAGTTGCAAACTCATCCTTTTAGAAACTTGTTTGGGCTGTTGAGAGGAGTAAAAAACCATCAAAAATTTCAATCCTGCATGATTCTACCAAGAAATGTGATTCTTCATTCAAAACGCTGGTTTTTGCTATTGGGCTCTATTGAATAATGAATGTTTTGAATTTTCTCCAAAAGTAAAGTAGTTGCAAACTCATGCTTTTAGAGACTTGTTTGGGCTCATGAGAGGAGTAGAAAAACATCAAAAATTTCAGTCCTGCATGATTCTACCAAGAAATGTGTGTTCATTGAAACAGCTGGTTTTTGATAGTTTGGGCCCTATTGAATAATGAATGTTTTGAATTTTCTCCAAAAGTAAAGTAGTTGCAAACTCATCCTTTTAGAAACTTGTTTGGGCTGTTGAGAGGAGTAAAAAACCATCAAAAATTTCAATCCTGCATGATTCTACCAAGAAATGTGATTCTTCATTCAAAACGCTGGTTTTTGCTATTGGGCTCTATTGAATAATGAATGTTTTGAATTTTCTCCAAAAGTAAAGTAGTTGCAAACTCATGCTTTTAGAGACTTGTTTGGGCTCATGAGAGGAGTAGAAAAACATCAAAAATTTCAGTCCTGCATGATTCTACCAAGAAATGTGTGTTGATTCAAACCGCTGGTTTTTGATAGTTTGGGCCCTATTGAATAATGAATGTTTTGAATTTTCTCCAAAAGTAAAGTAGTTGCAAACTCATGCTTTTAGAGACTTGTTTGGGCTCATGAGAGGAGTAGAAAAACATCAAAAATTTCAGTCCTGCATGATTCTACCAAGAAATGTGTGTTCATTGAAACCGCTGGTTTTTGATAGTTTGGGCCCTATTGAATAATGAATGTTTTGAATTTTCTCCAAAAGTAAAGTAGTTGCAAACTCATCCTTTTAGAAACTTGTTTGGGCTGTTGAGAGGAGTAAAAAACCATCAAAAATTTCAATCCTGCATGATTTTTCCAAGAAATGTGATTCTTCATTCAAAACCTGATTTTTGCTATTGGGCTCTATTGAATAGTGAATGTTTTGAATTTTCTCCAAAAGTAAAGTACTTGCAAACTCATGCTTTTAGAGACTTGTTTGGGCTCATGAGAGGAGTAGAAAAACATCAAAAATTTCAGTCCTGCATGATTCTACCAAGAAATGTGTTCATTCAAACCGCTGGTTTTTGATAGTTTGGGCCCTATTGAATAATGAATGTTTTGAATTTTCTCCAAAAGTAAAGTAGTTGCAAACTCATCCTTTTAGAAACTTGTTTGGGCTGTTGAGAGGAGTAAAAAACCATCAAAAATTTCAATCCTGCATGATTCTACCAAGAAATGTGATTCTTCATTCAAAACGCTGGTTTTTGCTATTGGGCTCTATTGAATAATGAATGTTTTGAATTTTCTCCAAAAGTAAAGTAGTTGCAAACTCATGCTTTTAGAGACTTGTTTGGGCTCATGAGAGGAGTAGAAAAACATCAAAAATTTCAGTCCTGCATGATTCTACCAAGAAATGTGTGTTGATTCAAACCGCTGGTTTTTGATAGTTTGGGCCCTATTGAATAATGAATGTTTTGAATTTTCTCCAAAAGTAAAGTAGTTGCAAACTCATGCTTTTAGAGACTTGTTTGGGCTCATGAGAGGAGTAGAAAAACATCAAAAATTTCAGTCCTGCATGATTCTACCAAGAAATGTGTGTTCATTGAAACCGCTGGTTTTTGATAGTTTGGGCCCTATTGAATAATGAATGTTTTGAATTTTCTCCAAAAGTAAAGTAGTTGCAAACTCATCCTTTTAGAAACTTGTTTGGGCTGTTGAGAGGAGTAAAAAACCATCAAAAATTTCAATCCTGCATGATTTTACCAAGAAATGTGATTCTTCATTCAAAACCTGATTTTTGCTATTGGGCTCTATTGAATAGTGAATGTTTTGAATTTTCTCCAAAAGTAAAGTACTTGCAAACTCATGCTTTTAGAGACTTGTTTGGGCTCATGAGAGGAGTAGAAAAACATCAAAAATTTCAGTCCTGCATGATTCTACCAAGAAATGTGTTCATTCAAACCGCTGGTTTTTGATAGTTTGGGCCCTATTGAATAATGAATGTTTTGAATTTTCTCCAAAAGTAAAGTAGTTGCAAACTCATCCTTTTAGAAACTTGTTTGGGCTGTTGAGAGGAGTAAAAAACCATCAAAAATTTCAATCCTGCATGATTCTACCAAGAAATGTGATTCTTCATTCAAAACGCTGGTTTTTGCTATTGGGCTCTATTGAATAATGAATGTTTTGAATTTTCTCCAAAAGTAAAGTAGTTGCAAACTCATGCTTTTAGAGACTTGTTTGGGCTCATGAGAGGAGTAGAAAAACATCAAAAATTTCAGTCCTGCATGATTCTACCAAGAAATGTGTGTTCATTGAAACCGCTGGTTTTTGATAGTTTGGGCCCTATTGAATAATGAATGTTTTGAATTTTCTCCAAAAGTAAAGTAGTTGCAAACTCATCCTTTTAGAAACTTGTTTGGGCTGTTGAGAGGAGTAAAAAAACATCAAAAATTTCAATCCTGCATGATTCTACCAAGAAATGTGATTCTTCATTCAAAACGCTGGTTTTTGCTATTGGGCTCTATTGAATAATGAATGTTTTGAATTTTCTCCAAAAGTAAAGTAGTTGCAAACTCATGCTTTTAGAGACTTGTTTGGGCTCATGAGAGGAGTAGAAAACATCAAAAATTTCAGTCCTGCATGATTCTACCAAGAAATGTGTGTTCATTGAAACCGCTGGTTTTTGATAGTTTGGGCCCTATTGAATAATGAATGTTTTGAATTTTCTCCAAAAGTAAAGTAGTTGCAAACTCATCCTTTTAGAAACTTGTTTGGGCTGTTGAGAGGAGTAAAAAACCATCAAAAATTTCAATCCTGCATGATTTTACCAAGAAATGTGATTCTTCATTCAAAACCTGATTTTTGCTATTGGGCTCTATTGAATAGTGAATGTTTTGAATTTTCTCCAAAAGTAAAGTAGTTGCAAACTCATGCTTTTAGAGACTTGTTTGGGCTCATGAGAGGAGTAGAAAAACATCAAAAATTTCAGTCCTGCATGATTCTACCAAGAAATGTGTGTTGATTCAAACCGCTGGTTTTTGATAGTTTGGGCCCTATTGAATAATGAATGTTTTGAATTTTCTCCAAAAGTAAAGTAGTTGCAAACTCATGCTTTTAGAGACTTGTTTGGGCTCATGAGAGGAGTAGAAAAACATCAAAAATTTCAGTCCTGCATGATTCTACCAAGAAATGTGTGTTCATTGAAACCGCTGGTTTTTGATAGTTTGGGCCCTATTGAATAATGAATGTTTTGAATTTTCTCCAAAAGTAAAGTAGTTGCAAACTCATCCTTTTAGAAACTTGTTTGGGCTGTTGAGAGGAGTAAAAAACCATCAAAAATTTCAATCCTGCATGATTCTACCAAGAAATGTGATTCTTCATTCAAAACGCTGGTTTTTGCTATTGGGCTCTATTGAATAATGAATGTTTTGAATTTTCTCCAAAAGTAAAGTAGTTGCAAACTCATGCTTTTAGAGACTTGTTTGGGCTCATGAGAGGAGTAGAAAAACATCAAAAATTTCAGTCCTGCATGATTCTACCAAGAAATGTGTGTTCATTGAAACCGCTGGTTTTTGATAGTTTGGGCCCTATTGAATAATGAATGTTTTGAATTTTCTCCAAAAGTAAAGTAGTTGCAAACTCATCCTTTTAGAAACTTGTTTGGGCTGTTGAGAGGAGTAAAAAACCATCAAAAATTTCAATCCTGCATGATTCTACCAAGAAATGTGATTCTTCATTCAAAACGCTGGTTTTTGCTATTGGGCTCTATTGAATAATGAATGTTTTGAATTTTCTCCAAAAGTAAAGTAGTTGCAAACTCATGCTTTTAGAGACTTGTTTGGGCTCATGAGAGGAGTAGAAAAACATCAAAAATTTCAGTCCTGCATGATTCTACCAAGAAATGTGTGTTCATTGAAACCGCTGGTTTTTGATAGTTTGGGCCCTATTGAATAATGAATGTTTTGAATTTTCTTAAACAATATTTTTATTGAGTTTTCAAAATAATAGGAATGTATAAACATACCTCATATATATCATGTTCGAATAGAGTCAAGATAATGTACATCAGGACATCATCATATGGTATCTGAACATCATATCATCATTTAAAGTATGTACAATTAACATTAATTGAAATAGATTTGAAAAACAATTACAACAGCACAGGCAAACACCAAATACATGTGAAATTTTGGCACACAAAAAGAGCAAAAATCAAGATATCAAGATATAAATTCTTCTTCTATCTTAGATTTGAGTTTCAACCATCTATGCCATCTGTCGTCAAATAACTTTATTGACATATTGTTAATATAATGAATTTTTTCATAAACACAATGTTTGTCCACCAACATGATCAATGTGGCAATGTTCGGAGGTTGCTTATTGTTCCAACCTTTCGCTATAAGGTATATTGCAGACATGAGTATGTGGGCAACCAAATACTTTGTTGTTTTGAATCTGCAAATATCTATGAGTAGTAAGGCCAAGGCAGGGTGCAACTGAACACGCCAGTTGCATATGATCGAAATCAAATTGGAGACCTTAAGCCAGTATGGTTTCAGTACCGGGCATCCCCAGAAAATATGGAGTAAGTCAGCCTGAGACCCGCATCCCCGCCAACACAGATCAGATCCCCCTTCCCCAAAATGTTTAATCCTGTTTGGGGTCAAGTAATATCTGTGGACTAGTTTGTAATGTGTTTCCAAAATGTTCATGCAATTTGTAGACCTCACTGCAGTCTTAAAAGACAATGTCCACTGTGGGGCACAAATCTGCTTCTGCAGAGTAGTCTCCCATTTTTCAAAGCATCCACCCTTAGAAAAGGTGTATTTGCCGGTCAGGAAGTTATACAGGGGTTTAAGAGAGCTCTTGTGCCTGGGGGTTGTGCTGGTTAGGAAATTATAAATGGTATGGTTGACCAAAACTATCTTGCAGAAATATCTCTTAAATTTGTTATATTCCTCTTTGAGTATGAGGTATTTCATATATTCCGTATTAGGGATTTTAAATTTAGCCTTGACCAACTCAAAAGGCATGACTTTATTATTGTCCAATAAATCATCCACATAAGCAATGGGGAATGTTTTCCAGTTATCAAACATGGGTCTCAAAGAAACCTTGACAGGTGCCAAAAAGTGAAGTCTCAGTCTTTTGGTTGAAACAGGGGAGACATTAAACCTTCTCCTGCACATATGTGACCAGCTCTGCACAGAGGCTCTGAGTATTGGGTTTTCTATGTCTCCAATCTCTCCTCTGTGCAGAAGAAAATAGGAAACATAAAGTGTCGGTTCTTTATTAGGCATTAAATCTCTTTCAATTTTTGGCCATCCCAATTCTGTCTGTTCTGTGAGCCACATTTTTGTCAATTCAGTTGTGGTGGCAAAGTAATACGCCTCCAAGTCTGGAAGGGCTATCCCCCCATTTTCTCTAGATTTAAGTAGTGTGTGTTTCTTTACCCTAGGCTTTTTATTATTCCAAATAAATCTGTTCATTTGATGAGTTAATTTTTGTATGTGTTGCATTGATAAAGGCAGAGGGACATTCCTGTACAAAAACAACACCTTTGGGAGGCAGAACATCTTATATAGTACTATTCTTCCCAACCAAGTGGCTGGGGTTTTTGACAATTCTCCCAACTTAGTGTCAAGGGATTTCAAAAGGCTATCTATGTTTACCTCACTTGTGTGTGTGAGGTCGCTTGTGAGCCAAATTCCTAGATATGGGATTTTAGTGCAGTCCCAAGTAAAAGGGTACTTATCTTGTAATTGCTGTTTTATAGGGGCTGAAATAAATAGTGACAAAACGTTAGTCTTTTTTACATTGAGTTTATAATATGATATTGAACCAAACAACTCTATGATGTCCCAAGTCGCCTTCAATGACTCAACAGGATCTGTCAGTGTGAGTATGATATCGTCTGCATATAAATTTATTTTATGCTCTACATCTCCCAACCGTACTCCCCTCACCTCACTCGAGTCCCTTATCCTTTGAGCCAGTGGTTCCAGACTCAGGATAAAAATAATTGGGGACAGAGGGCATCCCTGTCTTGTTCCGTTTGTTATGTCAAATTTCCCTGACATCGTGCTATTGACCAGCACAGAGGCAGACGGTTGGGAGTACAGAGCCTGAACACTTTTCAACATCTCCTCACCAAAACCCATCTTCTTTAATACTGCGAATGCATATGTCCAATTGATGCGGTCAAAAGCTTTCTCCGCATCAAGGGCCACAAACAGACTGGGAATTTTTTTCTTGTTACAAAAGTGTATATGGTGCAAGACACTTCTTGAACTGTCAGAAGTCTGTCTAAATTTTACAAAACCCACTTGATCGGGATGTATGAGATATTGGATAACATCCTGCACCCTTTCTGCCAGTATTTTTGCATAGACCTTGATGTCTGCATTCAGGAGGGATATGGGTCTATAGTTTTCTATCTTGGTGGGATCTTTGTCCGGTTTGGGGATTACCACTATGGTGGCTCTCAGCAAATCTGCACTACATGTTCCTTTTGATTTTATAAAATTTAGGGTGTTTGTTAAATAGGGGACCAGATTTTCCTGAAATGTTTTATAATATTCCACAGGGAATCCGTCTGGACCAGGAGCCTTATTACATTTGAGATTTTTTATTGCCAGAGAGACCTCTCCCTCAGAGAAGGGTGCATCAAGCATTTCCCTTTGCTCAGAAGACAGAGATCTCAACTCTACTCCTCCCAGGAAATTATCTATCATCTCCTCTGTAGGAGGGGGATAAGTCCCATTTTTCCCTATATTGTAAAGGTTTGAGTAGTATTTTTCAAAAGCCAAAGCTATGTCCCTTGGCTTTTCTATATTCACTGAGTTCTGGGAAAGTTTTTTAATTAAATGCTTTTTATTTATGGGTTTGAATCTATTTGCCATAGTTTTTGAGTTTTTGTTGTTATTTATGTAGAACCCTGCCCTGTTAAACAGAGTCTTTTTTTCGTAAATATTTATGAGAAGATTTCTAAATTCCAATCTAAGGGAGTATAACTCCTTGTATTTAGTAAAAGATTTTTCCACTTTGGCCTGGTCTTCAAGTTTTTTGATTTGTTCTAGTAACAGCCTCTGTTTGCTCTCTCTTTCCCTCTTTTGTCTTGAGGCCATCTGAATTAAGTGGCCTCTAATGACACATTTATGTGCTAACCATAAGGTTTCAGGGGAGATTTCCTGGGAGTCATTTTCTTTAAAATAATTCATTATAGTGTTTTTTATTGTTGCTATATTATCTGGGGAGTCTACTACAAATTTGCTATATCTCCAATTGTAGTGTCTTTGAGTCGAAGAGGAAACCTGTAATGTTAATAGAATTGGAGCATGGTCCGACCATGTGATGGGGCCAGTTTGGAAATCTATATACGAATCTAGTAAGGAAAAACTGGTAAATATATGATCTATTTTGGTATAAGATCTGTTGTGTGGGCAGAATCTGGTGTATTCTCTAGAATTAGGGTTCAATATTTTACAACTGTCGTGTAGGTTAGCATTGCTCAGCCACTTCCCCAAATTCACACTTCTGTAGTATGGAGCAGAGGATGAGCAATCAGTGCTTGGGTCAACAATACAATTAAAGTCTCCCCCCCATATGATTTGTCCCTTGCTAAATTTAGATAATTTTCTTTTGACTTTATTGAGAAAGCTAATTTGTCTCACATTAGGGGCGTATACATTAACCACAGTGTATTCCATTCCCTCCAAGGTAAAATTGATGATTAAATATCTGCCTTTATTGTCTTTATAAACATCTGAAATAACCACTGGTAGGTCTCTGTGGAAGGCAATGGCCACCCCAGCTTTTTTCCCTCCCTCGTTGTTGGAGAAGAAAATCTGAGGATAATCTTTGTTTTTAAATCTGTTATTATCAGTTTCCAGGAGGTGGGTTTCCTGTATCATAGCAACATTTGCTTTCAATCTTTTGATCTCCTTCCACAGAGCATACCTTTTAAAGGGACTATTAAGCCCATTTACATTAAATGATAGGATTTTCAACTCCATAATATATCAAAAAGAAAGAAATGTGTTAAATAACTCAATAAGATAGAATAGTCCATCTGGACATATATCCAAGAAGAGTGGTATTTCTCTAGAAATTTGTTGTCAGTGCCTGGTGTGCCTGTGAATAGAAACATGTTATAACCTGGAATAACCTAGAACAAAACAAACTTGTTAACAAGGAAGGTGAATTTCTCAAAAGAAATGATACCAAGAGAAATCTCTCGGTTAGTGTTTGGGGATGAAAGTTCAGGCCAAGAGCCAGGGTCAACACCTACCAAGTCCATTATCTTTTCTTTTGTGTGGTCCAGGACTGTGACAAACGTCTTGGCTGTCGTGAAGAGTTGCTCCTCTCTTGATTGTAGGATAAAGATGAGTTCTTCATTGGAGGAATACCAAGGTCCTGAAAGAATCTATCACAGTTATCAATGTTAGATAAGGCAAAAGTAGTGTTTTCCTTCATGACCAATATTTTTGTAGGAAAGCCCCATCTGTATAGCACCCTGTGCTCCCGTAGGTGTGCAGTGATAGGGAAAAAGTCTCTCCTTTTTTGCAACGTGGCTTTTGAAAAGTCTGCAAAGATCTTAATACCCTCATATGGTCTTGGTAAGATGGGTGACTGCTTGCTCTTCCTCAAAATGTCCTCCTTTGTCAGAAAATAGTGAAAGAATGCAATAACATCCCGCGGAGCTCTTTCAGGGGCATATTTGGACTTAGGTAGTCTGTGTATGCGTTCTATTAAGAGGTCTCCTTTGGAAGCACCTGGGAGCATAGCATGGAGCATTTTTTGCACATATGAATCAAGATCTCTGTCCTTGACATTCTCAGGTATTCCTCTGAATTTAAGGTTGTTTCTCCTACTCCTGTCCTCTTGTTCTATCAGTCTTGACTTTAGGAAGGTAACTTCTTTCTCTAAGGCATAATGTTCGTCTATCAAATTGTTGTGAGACTGGACTATCTCCTCCATTTTCGACTCCAAGTGATTCACCCTCTGACCCAGACTGTCTATATTGTTTTGGAGGTTTGTATTATATCCCTCTAGTTGTTTTTGGAATGTCTTTGCAAGAAGGCACACCATATTTTTTATGAACATTTCTGAAGCTGCTTTGTTGGTAGCCTCTACCTCAGTCAAAACATGTAAAAAGTTTTCAGGCATGGGGTTATCTGGAGTGCAGAAGTCCTCCATCTGCGTCTCACTTTGCAGCTCAGCCGAGCTACTGCTTAATCTGCAGCTATTTTGTGAGGCAGGGGACAGTTCCCTCTGTGGTGGCGTTAGAGGGGTGTCTGAAATTGTGGAGATATCTGGACAAGATGAGGAGGCCCTTATTGTATTTGTGGCCTCCATAGCGGCTGTGAGCGTTGCTGCTGTGCAAGATTTCACAGGCTGCGCAAGATTTTTGCTTAAGGTACGCAATTTGCGTACTTGCTGCGCAATCCCGTCTGTTTCCCGGTTAATCTCGCGATATTTTGCCTCCTTCTTCTCAGCGCTACTTTTAACACTGAATTTAGCGCTTTCTTTAATATATGGAGCGGCGGTTTTTGCAGGGATGGGGGCAGACTTACCCCCTGACTTGAATACTGCGTGTTTCAGTCTCTGTGGCGTTCTCTCCCGCTGTGCGCCGCTCAGGCTGGGGCTGCAGGCTGTGGCTGCTGTGTGGCGGGCGCCATCTTGGCTCCTCAGCATGAGGGGAGAGCGCTCCAGATTTTTTGATTTTCCTGGTTTTCTATTAAGCGGATCCATTATGTGGGGGCACCGCTGGTGCCTATGGAGGTTCCCACAAGTTTTCAGCCAGTCCTGGCTTGTAAGTCGCTTGTTAATAGCGCTTGGTAGGCTGCCCTGTGGAGGAGCTCAGAGCTCAGGCTTCCATTCAGCTCAGACGCTGGCCACGCCCCCCAATGTTTTGAATTTTCTCCAAAAGTAAAGTAGTTGCAAACTCATCCTTTTAGAAACTTGTTTGGGCTGTTGAGAGGAGTAAAAAACCATCAAAAATTTCAATCCTGCATGATTCTACCAAGAAATGTGATTCTTCATTCAAAACGCTGGTTTTTGCTATTGGGCTCTATTGAATAATGAATGTTTTGAATTTTCTCCAAAAGTAAAGTAGTTGCAAACTCATGCTTTTAGAGACTTGGTTGGGCTCATGAGAGGAGTAAAAAACCATCAAAAATTTCAATCCTGCATGATTTTACCAAGAAATGTGATTCTTCATTCAAAACCTGATTTTTGCTATTGGGCTCTATTGAATAGTGAATGTTTTGAATTTTCTCCAAAAGTAAAGTAGTTGCAAACTCATGCTTTTAGAGACTTGTTTGGGCTCATGAGAGGAGTAGAAAAACATCAAAAATTTCAGTCCTGCATGATTCTACCAAGAAATGAGTGTTCATTGAAACCGCTGGTTTTTGATAGTTTGGGCCCTATTGAATAATGAATGTTTTGAATTTTCTCCAAAAGTAAAGTAGTTGCAAACTCATCCTTTTAGAAACTTGTTTGGGCTGTTGAGAGGAGTAAAAAACCATCAAAAATTTCAATCCTGCATGATTCTACCAAGAAATGTGATTCTTCATTCAAAACGCTGGTTTTTGCTATTGGGCTCTATTGAATAATGAATGTTTTGAATTTTCTCCAAAAGTAAAGTAGTTGCAAACTCATGCTTTTAGAGACTTGTTTGGGCTCATGAGAGGAGTAGAAAAACATCAAAAATTTCAGTCCTGCATGATTCTACCAAGAAATGTGTGTTGATTCAAACCGCTGGTTTTTGATAGTTTGGGCCCTATTGAATAATGAATGTTTTGAATTTTCTCCAAAAGTAAAGTAGTTGCCAACTCATGCTTTTAGAGACTTGTTTGGGCTCATGAGAGGAGTAGAAAAACATCAAAAATTTCAGTCCTGCATGATTCTACCAAGAAATGTGTGTTCATTGAAACCGCTGGTTTTTGATAGTTTGGGCCCTATTGAATAATGAATGTTTTGAATTTTCTCCAAAAGTAAAGTAGTTGCAAACTCATCCTTTTAGAAACTTGTTTGGGCTGTTGAGAGGAGTAAAAAACCATCAAAAATTTCAATCCTGCATGATTCTACCAAGAAATGTGATTCTTCATTCAAAACGCTGGTTTTTGCTATTGGGCTCTATTGAATAATGAATGTTTTGAATTTTCTCCAAAAGTAAAGTAGTTGCAAACTCATGCTTTTAGAGACTTGTTTGGGCTCATGAGAGGAGTAGAAAAACATCAAAAATTTCAGTCCTGCATGATTCTACCAAGAAATGTGTGTTGATTCAAACCGCTGGTTTTTGATAGTTTGGGCCCTATTGAATAATGAATGTTTTGAATTTTCTCCAAAAGTAAAGTAGTTGCAAACTCATGCTTTTAGAGACTTGTTTGGGCTCATGAGAGGAGTAGAAAAACATCAAAAATTTCAGTCCTGCGTGATTCTACCAAGAAATGTGTGTTCATTGAAACCGCTGGTTTTTGATAGTTTGGGCCCTATTGAATAATGAATGTTTTGAATTTTCTCCAAAAGTAAAGTAGTTGCAAACTCATCCTTTTAGAAACTTGTTTGGGCTGTTGAGAGGAGTAAAAAACCATCAAAAATTTCAATCCTGCATGATTTTACCAAGAAATGTGATTCTTCATTCAAAACCTGATTTTTGCTATTGGGCTCTATTGAATAGTGAATGTTTTGAATTTTCTCCAAAAGTAAAGTACTTGCAAACTCATGCTTTTAGAGACTTGTTTGGGCTCATGAGAGGAGTAGAAAAACATCAAAAATTTCAGTCCTGCATGATTCTACCAAGAAATGTGTTCATTGAAACCGCTGGTTTTTGATAGTTTGGGCCCTATTGAATAATGAATGTTTTGAATTTTCTCCAAAAGTAAAGTAGTTGCAAACTCATCCTTTTAGAAACTTGTTTGGGCTGTTGAGAGGAGTAAAAAACCATCAAAAATTTCAATCCTGCATGATTTTACCAAGAAATGTGATTCTTCATTCAAAACCTGATTTTTGCTATTGGGCTCTATTGAATAGTGAATGTTTTGAATTTTCTCCAAAAGTAAAGTAGTTGCAAACTCATGCTTTTAGAGACTTGTTTGGGCTCATGAGAGGAGTAGAAAAACATCAAAATTTCAGTCCTGCATGATTCTACCAAGAAATGTGTGTTCATTGAAACCGCTGGTTTTTGATAGTTTGGGCCCTATTGAATAATGAATGTTTTGAATTTTCTCCAAAAGTAAAGTAGTTGCAAACTCATTCTTTTAGAAACTTGTTTGGGCTGTTGAGAGGAGTAAAAAACCATCAAAAATTTCAATCCTGCATGATTCTACCAAGAAATGTGATTCTTCATTCAAAACGCTGGTTTTTGCTATTGGGCTCTATTGAATAATGAATGTTTTGAATTTTCTCCAAAAGTAAAGTAGTTGCAAACTCATGCTTTTAGAGACTTGTTTGGGCTCATGAGAGGAGTAGAAAAACATCAAAAATTTCAGTCCTGCATGATTCTACCAAGAAATGTGTGTTCATTGAAACCGCTGGTTTTTGATAGTTTGGGCCCTATTGAATAATGAATGTTTTGAATTTTCTCCAAAAGTAAAGTAGTTGCAAACTCATCCTTTTAGAAACTTGTTTGGGCTGTTGAGAGGAGTAAAAAACCATCAAAAATTTCAATCCTGCATGATTCTACCAAGAAATGTGATTCTTCATTCAAAACGCTGGTTTTTGCTATTGGGCTCTATTGAATAATGAATGTTTTGAATTTTCTCCAAAAGTAAAGTAGTTGCAAACTCATGCTTTTAGAGACTTGTTTGGGCTCATGAGAGGAGTAGAAAAACATCAAAAATTTCAGTCCTGCATGATTCTACCAAGAAATGTGTGTTGATTCAAACCGCTGGTTTTTGATAGTTTGGGCCCTATTGAATAATGAATGTTTTGAATTTTCTCCAAAAGTAAAGTAGTTGCCAACTCATGCTTTTAGAGACTTGTTTGGGCTCATGAGAGGAGTAGAAAAACATCAAAAATTTCAGTCCTGCATGATTCTACCAAGAAATGTGTGTTCATTGAAACCGCTGGTTTTTGATAGTTTGGGCCCTATTGAATAATGAATGTTTTGAATTTTCTCCAAAAGTAAAGTAGTTGCAAACTCATCCTTTTAGAAACTTGTTTGGGCTGTTGAGAGGAGTAAAAAACCATCAAAAATTTCAATCCTGCATGATTCTACCAAGAAATGTGATTCTTCATTCAAAACGCTGGTTTTTGCTATTGGGCTCTATTGAATAATGAATGTTTTGAATTTTCTCCAAAAGTAAAGTAGTTGCAAACTCATGCTTTTAGAGACTTGTTTGTGCTCATGAGAGGAGTAGAAAAACATCAAAAATTTCAGTCCTGCATGATTCTACCAAGAAATGTGTGTTGATTCAAACCGCTGGTTTTTGATAGTTTGGGCCCTATTGAATAATGAATGTTTTGAATTTTCTCCAAAAGTAAAGTAGTTGCAAACTCATGCTTTTAGAGACTTGTTTGGGCTCATGAGAGGAGTAGAAAAACATCAAAAATTTCAGTCCTGCGTGATTCTACCAAGAAATGTGTGTTCATTGAAACCGCTGGTTTTTGATAGTTTGGGCCCTATTGAATAATGAATGTTTTGAATTTTCTCCAAAAGTAAAGTAGTTGCAAACTCATCCTTTTAGAAACTTGTTTGGGCTGTTGAGAGGAGTAAAAAACCATCAAAAATTTCAATCCTGCATGATTTTACCAAGAAATGTGATTCTTCATTCAAAACCTGATTTTTGCTATTGGGCTCTATTGAATAGTGAATGTTTTGAATTTTCTCCAAAAGTAAAGTACTTGCAAACTCATGCTTTTAGAGACTTGTTTGGGCTCATGAGAGGAGTAGAAAAACATCAAAAATTTCAGTCCTGCATGATTCTACCAAGAAATGTGTTCATTCAAACCGCTGGTTTTTGATAGTTTGGGCCCTATTGAATAATGAATGTTTTGAATTTTCTCCAAAAGTAAAGTAGTTGCAAACTCATCCTTTTAGAAACTTGTTTGGGCTGTTGAGAGGAGTAAAAAACCATCAAAAATTTCAATCCTGCATGATTCTACCAAGAAATGTGATTCTTCATTCAAAACGCTGGTTTTTGCTATTGGGCTCTATTGAATAATGAATGTTTTGAATTTTCTCCAAAAGTAAAGTAGTTGCAAACTCATGCTTTTAGAGACTTGTTTGGGCTCATGAGAGGAGTAGAAAAACATCAAAAATTTCAGTCCTGCATGATTCTACCAAGAAATGTGTGTTCATTGAAACCGCTGGTTTTTGATAGTTTGGGCCCTATTGAATAATGAATGTTTTGAATTTTCTCCAAAAGTAAAGTAGTTGCAAACTCATCCTTTTAGAAACTTGTTTGGGCTGTTGAGAGGAGTAAAAAACCATCAAAAATTTCAATCCTGCATGATTTTACCAAGAAATGTGATTCTTCATTCAAAACCTGATTTTTGCTATTGGGCTCTATTGAATAGTGAATGTTTTGAATTTTCTCCAAAAGTAAAGTAGTTGCAAACTCATGCTTTTAGAGACTTGTTTGGGCTCATGAGAGGAGTAGAAAAACATCAAAAATTTCAGTCCTGCATGATTCTACCAAGAAATGTGTTCATTCAAACCGCTGGTTTTTGATAGTTTGGGCCCTATTGAATAATGAATGTTTTGAATTTTCTCCAAAAGTAAAGTAGTTGCAAACTCATCCTTTTAGAAACTTGTTTGGGCTGTTGAGAGGAGTAAAAAACCATCAAAAATTTCAATCCTGCATGATTCTACCAAGAAATGTGATTCTTCATTCAAAACGCTGGTTTTTGCTATTGGGCTCTATTGAATAATGAATGTTTTGAATTTTCTCCAAAAGTAAAGTAGTTGCAAACTCATGCTTTTAGAGACTTGTTTGGGCTCATGAGAGGAGTAGAAAAACATCAAAATTTTCAGTCCTGCATGATTCTACCAAGAAATGTGTGTTCATTGAAACCGCTGGTTTTTGATAGTTTGGGCCCTATTGAATAATGAATGTTTTGAATTTTCTCCAAAAGTAAAGTAGTTGCAAACTCATCCTTTTAGAAACTTGTTTGGGCTGTTGAGAGGAGTAAAAAACCATCAAAAATTTCAATCCTGCATGATTCTACCAAGAAATGTGATTCTTCATTCAAAACGCTGGTTTTTGCTATTGGGCTCTATTGAATAATGAATGTTTTGAATTTTCTCCAAAAGTAAAGTAGTTGCAAACTCATGCTTTTAGAGACTTGTTTGGGCTCATGAGTGGAGTAGAAAAACATCAAAATTTCAGTCCTGCATGATTCTACCAAGAAATGTGTGTTCATTGAAACCGCTGGTTTTTGATAGTTTGGGCCCTATTGAATAATGAATGTTTTGAATTTTCTCCAAAAGTAAAGTAGTTGCAAACTCATTCTTTTAGAAACTTGTTTGGGCTGTTGAGAGGAGTAAAAAACCATCAAAAATTTCAATCCTGCATGATTCTACCAAGAAATGTGATTCTTCATTCAAAACGCTGGTTTTTGCTATTGGGCTCTATTGAATAATGAATGTTTTGAATTTTCTCCAAAAGTAAAGTAGTTGCAAACTCATGCTTTTAGAGACTTGTTTGGGCTCATGAGAGGAGTAGAAAAACATCAAAAATTTCAGTCCTGCATGATTCTACCAAGAAATGTGTGTTCATTGAAACCGCTGGTTTTTGATAGTTTGGGCCCTATTGAATAATGAATGTTTTGAATTTTCTCCATTTTCAATCAACTTTATTAAATTTTCAAAGGTAACAGTAATGTTTTTTAGTAGCATTGAAATGTAGATGTTACATTTATACTGATAAAAGAAAAAAAAAAAAAAAAAAAAAAAAAAAAAAAAAAAAAAAAAAAGGGGGGGGGTAGGTTATGATGAGGGTAAGGAGTTCAGAATGAGTTTAATTGTTTTATTGAGACAAACAAAGGCCAAAACAAAAGGAGAAGGGGGGGGAAAGAAATATAACAGTAATGTTACAAATATGAAGTAAGTTGAGATATAGATCTAACTAACAGTACAGTCACAAATAAATTGCAGGTACAAACATAGAATTTCAATACAAATAAAAAATTAACCGTTGTTTAATAAAACAATAGTGCGGTTAAGGAATTGTACAATATGAACAACCATACAGATAATCAATTTGGATTAGGAGTAGGAGAGAGGCCAATGCAGAAATCTAGGAAGCGCTAAAATCTGTCCAGCATTTCCATCTTTTACTATAAGTTATATAGTAGTTGTTTGCAGTAGCATGGCTTTTTTCGTATGATTCATGAAGATTCATTTTATCGATAATGTCGCTAATTTTGGGAACTGAATCTTCTTTCCAGAAAAGAGCTATTGCATTTTTAGTTATTAAGAGTAGATGGATAATGACAGAACGGTGAGATGAATGAATATCTTCAAGGTCAAGTGATAACAGGGCCTTATGTGGAGTTAACTGAATTTTCTCCAAAAGTAAAGTAGTTGCAAACTCATCCTTTTAGAAACTTGTTTGGGCTGTTGAGAGGAGTAAAAAACCATCAAAAATTTCAATCCTGCATGATTCTACCAAGAAATGTGATTCTTCATTCAAAACGCTGGTTTTTGCTATTGGGCTCTATTGAATAATGAATGTTTTGAATTTTCTCCAAAAGTAAAGTAGTTGCAAACTCATGCTTTTAGAGACTTGTTTGGGCTCATGAGAGGAGTAGAAAAACATCAAAAATTTCAGTCCTGCATGATTCTACCAAGAAATGTGTGTTCATTGAAACCGCTGGTTTTTGATAGTTTGGGCCCTATTGAATAATGAATGTTTTGAATTTTCTCCAAAAGTAAAGTAGTTGCAAACTCATCCTTTTAGAAACTTGTTTGGGCTGTTGAGAGGAGTAAAAAACCATCAAAAATTTCAATCCTGCATGATTTTACCAAGAAATGTGATTCTTCATTCAAAACCTGATTTTTGCTATTGGGCTCTATTGAATAGTGAATGTTTTGAATTTTCTCCAAAAGTAAAGTAGTTGCAAACTCATGCTTTTAGAGACTTGTTTGGGCTCATGAGAGGAGTAGAAAAACATCAAAAATTTCAGTCCTGCATGATTCTACCAAGAAATGTGTGTTCATTGAAACCGCTGGTTTTTGATAGTTTGGGCCCTATTGAATAATGAATGTTTTGAATTTTCTCCAAAAGTAAAGTAGTTGCAAACTCATCCTTTTAGAAACTTGTTTGGGCTGTTGAGAGGAGTAAAAAACCATCAAAAATTTCAATCCTGCATGATTCTACCAAGAAATGTGATTCTTCATTCAAAACGCTGGTTTTTGCTATTGGGCTCTATTGAATAATGAATGTTTTGAATTTTCTCCAAAAGTAAAGTAGTTGCAAACTCATGCTTTTAGAGACTTGTTTGGGCTCATGAGAGGAGTAGAAAAACATCAAAAATTTCAGTCCTGCATGATTCTACCAAGAAATGTGTGTTGATTCAAACCGCTGGTTTTTGATAGTTTGGGCCCTATTGAATAATGAATGTTTTGAATTTTCTCCAAAAGTAAAGTAGTTGCCAACTCATGCTTTTAGAGACTTGTTTGGGCTCATGAGAGGAGTAGAAAAACATCAAAAATTTCAGTCCTGCATGATTCTACCAAGAAATGTGTGTTCATTGAAACCGCTGGTTTTTGATAGTTTGGGCCCTATTGAATAATGAATGTTTTGAATTTTCTCCAAAAGTAAAGTAGTTGCAAACTCATCCTTTTAGAAACTTGTTTGGGCTGTTGAGAGGAGTAAAAAACCATCAAAAATTTCAATCCTGCATGATTCTACCAAGAAATGTGATTCTTCATTCAAAACGCTGGTTTTTGCTATTGGGCTCTATTGAATAATGAATGTTTTGAATTTTCTCCAAAAGTAAAGTAGTTGCAAACTCATGCTTTTAGAGACTTGTTTGGGCTCATGAGAGGAGTAGAAAAACATCAAAAATTTCAGTCCTGCATGATTCTACCAAGAAATGTGTGTTGATTCAAACCACTGGTTTTTGATAGTTTGGGCCCTATTGAATAATGAATGTTTTGAATTTTCTCCAAAAGTAAAGTAGTTGCAAACTCATGCTTTTAGAGACTTGTTTGGGCTCATGAGAGGAGTAGAAAAACATCAAAAATTTCAGTCCTGCATGATTCTACCAAGAAATGTGTGTTCATTGAAACCGCTGGTTTTTGATAGTTTGGGCCCTATTGAATAATGAATGTTTTGAATTTTCTCCAAAAGTAAAGTAGTTGCAAACTCATCCTTTTAGAAACTTGTTTGGGCTGTTGAGAGGAGTAAAAAACCATCAAAAATTTCAATCCTGCATGATTCTACCAAGAAATGTGATTCTTCATTCAAAACGCTGGTTTTTGCTATTGGGCTCTATTGAATAATGAATGTTTTGAATTTTCTCCAAAAGTAAAGTAGTTGCAAACTCATGCTTTTAGAGACTTGTTTGGGCTCATGAGAGGAGTAGAAAAACATCAAAAATTTCAGTCCTGCATGATTCTACCAAGAAATGTGTGTTCATTGAAACCGCTGGTTTTTGATAGTTTGGGCCCTATTGAATAATGAATGTTTTGAATTTTCTCCAAAAGTAAAGTAGTTGCAAACTCATCCTTTTAGAAACTTGTTTGGGCTGTTGAGAGGAGTAAAAAACCATCAAAAATTTCAATCCTGCATGATTTTACCAAGAAATGTGATTCTTCATTCAAAACCTGATTTTTGCTATTGGGCTCTATTGAATAGTGAATGTTTTGAATTTTCTCCAAAAGTAAAGTAGTTGCAAACTCATGCTTTTAGAGACTTGTTTGGGCTCATGAGAGGAGTAGAAAAACATCAAAAATTTCAGTCCTGCATGATTCTACCAAGAAATGTGTGTTCATTGAAACCGCTGGTTTTTGATAGTTTGGGCCCTATTGAATAATGAATGTTTTGAATTTTCTCCAAAAGTAAAGTAGTTGCAAACTCATCCTTTTAGAAACTTGTTTGGGCTGTTGAGAGGAGTAAAAAACCATCAAAAATTTCAATCCTGCATGATTCTACCAAGAAATGTGATTCTTCATTCAAAACGCTGGTTTTTGCTATTGGGCTCTATTGAATAATGAATGTTTTGAATTTTCTCCAAAAGTAAAGTAGTTGCAAACTCATGCTTTTAGAGACTTGTTTGGGCTCATGAGAGGAGTAGAAAAACATCAAAAATTTCAGTCCTGCATGATTCTACCAAGAAATGTGTGTTGATTCAAACCGCTGGTTTTTGATAGTTTGGGCCCTATTGAATAATGAATGTTTTGAATTTTCTCCAAAAGTAAAGTAGTTGCCAACTCATGCTTTTAGAGACTTGTTTGGGCTCATGAGAGGAGTAGAAAAACATCAAAAATTTCAGTCCTGCATGATTCTACCAAGAAATGTGTGTTCATTGAAACCGCTGGTTTTTGATAGTTTGGGCCCTATTGAATAATGAATGTTTTGAATTTTCTCCAAAAGTAAAGTAGTTGCAAACTCATCCTTTTAGAAACTTGTTTGGGCTGTTGAGAGGAGTAAAAAACCATCAAAAATTTCAATCCTGCATGATTCTACCAAGAAATGTGATTCTTCATTCAAAACGCTGGTTTTTGCTATTGGGCTCTATTGAATAATGAATGTTTTGAATTTTCTCCAAAAGTAAAGTAGTTGCAAACTCATGCTTTTAGAGACTTGTTTGGGCTCATGAGAGGAGTAGAAAAACATCAAAAATTTCAGTCCTGCATGATTCTACCAAGAAATGTGTGTTGATTCAAACCGCTGGTTTTTGATAGTTTGGGCCCTATTGAATAATGAATGTTTTGAATTTTCTCCAAAAGTAAAGTAGTTGCAAACTCATGCTTTTAGAGACTTGTTTGGGCTCATGAGAGGAGTAGAAAAACATCAAAAATTTCAGTCCTGCGTGATTCTACCAAGAAATGTGTGTTCATTGAAACCGCTGGTTTTTGATAGTTTGGGCCCTATTGAATAATGAATGTTTTGAATTTTCTCCAAAAGTAAAGTAGTTGCAAACTCATCCTTTTAGAAACTTGTTTGGGCTGTTGAGAGGAGTAAAAAACCATCAAAAATTTCAATCCTGCATGATTTTACCAAGAAATGTGATTCTTCATTCAAAACCTGATTTTTGCTATTGGGCTCTATTGAATAGTGAATGTTTTGAATTTTCTCCAAAAGTAAAGTACTTGCAAACTCATGCTTTTAGAGACTTGTTTGGGCTCATGAGAGGAGTAGAAAAACATCAAAAATTTCAGTCCTGCATGATTCTACCAAGAAATGTGTTCATTCAAACCGCTGGTTTTTGATAGTTTGGGCCCTATTGAATAATGAATGTTTTGAATTTTCTCCAAAAGTAAAGTAGTTGCAAACTCATCCTTTTAGAAACTTGTTTGGGCTGTTGAGAGGAGTAAAAAACCATCAAAAATTTCAATCCTGCATGATTCTACCAAGAAATGTGATTCTTCATTCAAAACGCTGGTTTTTGCTATTGGGCTCTATTGAATAATGAATGTTTTGAATTTTCTCCAAAAGTAAAGTAGTTGCAAACTCATGCTTTTAGAGACTTGTTTGGGCTCATGAGAGGAGTAGAAAAACATCAAAAATTTCAGTCCTGCATGATTCTACCAAGAAATGTGTGTTCATTGAAACCGCTGGTTTTTGATAGTTTGGGCCCTATTGAATAATGAATGTTTTGAATTTTCTCCAAAAGTAAAGTAGTTGCAAACTCATCCTTTTAGAAACTTGTTTGGGCTGTTGAGAGGAGTAAAAAAACATCAAAAATTTCAATCCTGCATGATTCTACCAAGAAATGTGATTCTTCATTCAAAACGCTGGTTTTTGCTATTGGGCTCTATTGAATAATGAATGTTTTGAATTTTCTCCAAAAGTAAAGTAGTTGCAAACTCATGCTTTTAGAGACTTGTTTGGGCTCATGAGAGGAGTAGAAAAACATCAAAAATTTCAGTCCTGCATGATTCTACCAAGAAATGTGTGTTCATTGAAACCGCTGGTTTTTGATAGTTTGGGCCCTATTGAATAATGAATGTTTTGAATTTTCTCCAAAAGTAAAGTAGTTGCAAACTCATCCTTTTAGAAACTTGTTTGGGCTGTTGAGAGGAGTAAAAAACCATCAAAAATTTCAATCCTGCATGATTCTACCAAGAAATGTGATTCTTCATTCAAAACGCTGGTTTTTGCTATTGGGCTCTATTGAATAATGAATGTTTTGAATTTTCTCCAAAAGTAAAGTAGTTGCAAACTCATGCTTTTAGAGACTTGTTTGGGCTCATGAGAGGAGTAGAAAAACATCAAAAATTTCAGTCCTGCATGATTCTACCAAGAAATGTGTGTTGATTCAAACCGCTGGTTTTTGATAGTTTGGGCCCTACTGAATAATGAATGTTTTGAATTTTCTCCAAAAGTAAAGTAGTTGCAAACTCATGCTTTTAGAGACTTGTTTGGGCTCATGAGAGGAGTAGAAAAACATCAAAAATTTCAGTCCTGCATGATTCTACCAAGAAATGTGTGTTCATTGAAACCGCTGGTTTTTGATAGTTTGGGCCCTATTGAATAATGAATGTTTTGAATTTTCTCCAAAAGTAAAGTAGTTGCAAACTCATCCTTTTAGAAACTTGTTTGGGCTGTTGAGAGGAGTAAAAAACCATCAAAAATTTCAATCCTGCATGATTCTACCAAGAAATGTGATTCTTCATTCAAAACGCTGGTTTTTGCTATTGGGCTCTATTGAATAATGAATGTTTTGAATTTTCTCCAAAAGTAAAGTAGTTGCAAACTCATGCTTTTAGAGACTTGTTTGGGCTCATGAGAGGAGTAGAAAAACATCAAAAATTTCAGTCCTGCATGATTCTACCAAGAAATGTGTGTTGATTCAAACCGCTGGTTTTTGATAGTTTGGGCCCTATTGAATAATGAATGTTTTGAATTTTCTCCAAAAGTAAAGTAGTTGCAAACTCATGCTTTTAGAGACTTGTTTGGGCTCATGAGAGGAGTAGAAAAACATCAAAAATTTCAGTCCTGCATGATTCTACCAAGAAATGTGTGTTCATTGAAACCGCTGGTTTTTGATAGTTTGGGCCCTATTGAATAATGAATGTTTTGAATTTTCTCCAAAAGTAAAGTAGTTGCAAACTCATCCTTTTAGAAACTTGTTTGGGCTGTTGAGAGGAGTAAAAAACCATCAAAAATTTCAATCCTGCATGATTCTACCAAGAAATGTGATTCTTCATTCAAAACGCTGGTTTTTGCTATTGGGCTCTATTGAATAATGAATGTTTTGAATTTTCTCCAAAAGTAAAGTAGTTGCAAACTCATGCTTTTAGAGACTTGTTTGGGCTCATGAGAGGAGTAGAAAAACATCAAAAATTTCAGTCCTGCATGATTCTACCAAGAAATGTGTGTTCATTGAAACCGCTGGTTTTTGATAGTTTGGGCCCTATTGAATAATGAATGTTTTGAATTTTCTCCAAAAGTAAAGTAGTTGCAAACTCATCCTTTTAGAAACTTGTTTGGGCTGTTGAGAGGAGTAAAAAACCATCAAAAATTTCAATCCTGCATGATTCTACCAAGAAATGTGATTCTTCATTCAAAACGCTGGTTTTTGCTATTGGGCTCTATTGAATAAGGAATGTTTTGAATTTTCTCCAAAAGTAAAGTAGTTGCAAACTCATGCTTTTAGAGACTTGTTTGGGCTCATGAGAGGAGTAGAAAAACATCAAAAATTTCAGTCCTGCATGATTCTACCAAGAAATGTGTGTTGATTCAAACCGCTGGTTTTTGATAGTTTGGGCCCTATTGAATAATGAATGTTTTGAATTTTCTCCAAAAGTAAAGTAGTTGCAAACTCATGCTTTTAGAGACTTGTTTGGGCTCATGAGAGGAGTAGAAAAACATCAAAAATTTCAGTCCTGCATGATTCTACCAAGAAATGTGTGTTCATTGAAACCGCTGGTTTTTGATAGTTTGGGCCCTATTGAATAATGAATGTTTTGAATTTTCTCCAAAAGTAAAGTAGTTGCAAACTCATCCTTTTAGAAACTTGTTTGGGCTGTTGAGAGGAGTAAAAAAACATCAAAAATTTCAATCCTGCATGATTCTACCAAGAAATGTGATTCTTCATTCAAAACGCTGGTTTTTGCTATTGGGCTCTATTGAATAATGAATGTTTTGAATTTTCTCCAAAAGTAAAGTAGTTGCAAACTCATGCTTTTAGAGACTTGTTTGGGCTCATGAGAGGAGTAGAAAAACATCAAAAATTTCAGTCCTGCATGATTCTACCAAGAAATGTGTGTTCATTGAAACCGCTGGTTTTTGATAGTTTGGGCCCTATTGAATAATGAATATTTTGAACTTTCTCCAAAAGTAAAGTAGTTGCAAACTTATCCTTTTAGAAACTTGTTTGGGCTGTTGAGAGGAGTAAAAAACCATCAAAAATTTCAATCCTGCATGATTCTACCAAGAAATGTGATTCTTCATTCAAAACGCTGGTTTTTGCTATTGGGCTCTATTGAATAATGAATGTTTTGAATTTTCTCCAAAAGTAAAGTAGTTGCAAACTCATGCTTTTAGAGACTTGTTTGGGCTCATGAGAGGAGTAGAAAAACATCAAAAATTTCAGTCCTGCATGATTCTACCAAGAAATGTGTGTTCATTGAAACCGCTGGTTTTTGATAGTTTGGGCCCTATTGAATAATGAATGTTTTGAATTTTCTCCAAAAGTAAAGTAGTTGCAAACTCATCCTTTTAGAAACTTGTTTGGGCTGTTGAGAGGAGTAAAAAACCATCAAAAATTTCAATCCTGCATGATTCTACCAAGAAATGTGATTCTTCATTCAAAACGCTGGTTTTTGCTATTGGGCTCTATTGAATAATGAATGTTTTGAATTTTCTCCAAAAGTAAAGTAGTCGCAAACTCATGCTTTTAGAGACTTGTTTGGGCTCATGAGAGGAGTAGAAAAACATCAAAAATTTCAGTCCTGCATGATTCTACCAAGAAATGTGTGTTCATTGAAACCGCTGGTTTTTGATAGTTTGGGCCCTATTGAATAATGAATGTTTTGAATTTTCTCCAAAAGTAAAGTAGTTGCAAACTCATCCTTTTAGAAACTTGTTTGGGCTGTTGAGAGGAGTAAAAAACCATCAAAAATTTCAATCCTGCATGATTCTACCAAGAAATGTGACTCTTCATTCAAAACGCTGGTTTTTGCTATTGGGCTCTATTGAATAATGAATGTTTTGAATTTTCTCCAAAAGTAAAGTAGTTGCAAACTCATGCTTTTAGAGACTTGTTTGGGCTCATGAGAGGAGTAGAAAAACATCAAAAATTTCAGTCCTGCATGATTCTACCAAGAAATGTGTGTTCATTGAAACCGCTGGTTTTTGATAGTTTGGGCCCTAATGAATAATGAATGTTTTGAATTTTCTCCAAAAGTAAAGTAGTTGCAAACTCATCCTTTTAGAAACTTGTTTGGGCTGTTGAGAGGAGTAAAAAACCATCAAAAATTTCAATCCTGCATGATTCTACCAAGAAATGTGATTCTTCATTCAAAACGCTGGTTTTTGCTATTGGGCTCTATTGAATAATGAATGTTTTGAATTTTCTCCAAAAGTAAAGTAGTTGCAAACTCATGCTTTTAGAGACTTGTTTGGGCTCATGAGAGGAGTAGAAAAACATCAAAAATTTCAGTCCTGCATGATTCTACCAAGAAATGTGTGTTGATTCAAACCGCTGGTTTTTGATAGTTTGGGCCCTATTGAATAATGAATGTTTTGAATTTTCTCCAAAAGTAAAGTAGTTGCCAACTCATGCTTTTAGAGACTTGTTTGGGCTCATGAGAGGAGTAGAAAAACATCAAAAATTTCAGTCCTGCATGATTCTACCAAGAAATGTGTGTTCATTGAAACCGCTGGTTTTTGATAGTTTGGGCCCTATTGAATAATGAATGTTTTGAATTTTCTCCAAAAGTAAAGTAGTTGCAAACTCATCCTTTTATAAACTTGTTTGGGCTGTTGAGAGGAGTAAAAAACCATCAAAAATTTCAATCCTGCATGATTCTACCAAGAAATGTGATTCTTCATTCAAAACGCTGGTTTTTGCTATTGGGCTCTATTGAATAATGAATGTTTTGAATTTTCTCCAAAAGTAAAGTAGTTGCAAACTCATGCTTTTAGAGACTTGTTTGGGCTCATGAGAGGAGTAGAAAAACATCAAAATTTTCAGTCCTGCATGATTCTACCAAGAAATGTGTGTTGATTCAAACCGCTGGTTTTTGATAGTTTGGGCCCTATTGAATAATGAATGTTTTGAATTTTCTCCAAAAGTAAAGTAGTTGCAAACTCATGCTTTTAGAGACTTGTTTGGGCTCATGAGAGGAGTAGAAAAACATCAAAAATTTCAGTCCTGCGTGATTCTACCAAGAAATGTGTGTTCATTGAAACCGCTGGTTTTTGATAGTTTGGGCCCTATTGAATAATGAATGTTTTGAATTTTCTCCAAAAGTAAAGTAGTTGCAAACTCATCCTTTTAGAAACTTGTTTGGGCTGTTGAGAGGAGTAAAAAACCATCAAAAATTTCAATCCTGCATGATTTTACCAAGAAATGTGATTCTTCATTCAAAACCTGATTTTTGCTATTGGGCTCTATTGAATAGTGAATGTTTTGAATTTTCTCCAAAAGTAAAGTACTTGCAAACTCATGCTTTTAGAGACTTGTTTGGGCTCATGAGAGGAGTAGAAAAACATCAAAAATTTCAGTCCTGCATGATTCTACCAAGAAATGTGTTCATTCAAACCGCTGGTTTTTGATAGTTTGGGCCCTATTGAATAATGAATGTTTTGAATTTTCTCCAAAAGTAAAGTAGTTGCAAACTCATCCTTTTAGAAACTTGTTTGGGCTGTTGAGAGGAGTAAAAAACCATCAAAAATTTCAATCCTGCATGATTCTACCAAGAAATGTGATTCTTCATTCAAAACGCTGGTTTTTGCTATTGGGCTCTATTGAATAATGAATGTTTTGAATTTTCTCCAAAAGTAAAGTAGTTGCAAACTCATGCTTTTAGAGACTTGTTTGGGCTCATGAGAGGAGTAGAAAAACATCAAAAATTTCAGTCCTGCATGATTCTACCAAGAAATGTGTGTTCATTGAAACCGCTGGTTTTTGATAGTTTGGGCCCTATTGAATAATGAATGTTTTGAATTTTCTCCAAAAGTAAAGTAGTTGCAAACTCATCCTTTTAGAAACTTGTTTGGGCTGTTGAGAGGAGTAAAAAACCATCAAAAATTTCAATCCTGCATGATTTTACCAAGAAATGTGATTCTTCATTCAAAACCTGATTTTTGCTATTGGGCTCTATTGAATAGTGAATGTTTTGAATTTTCTCCAAAAGTAAAGTAGTTGCAAACTCATGCTTTTAGAGACTTGTTTGGGCTCATGAGAGGAGTAGAAAAACATCAAAAATTTCAGTCCTGCATGATTCTACCAAGAAATGTGTTCATTCAAACCGCTGGTTTTTGATAGTTTGGGCCCTATTGAATAATGAATGTTTTGAATTTTCTCCAAAAGTAAAGTAGTTGCAAACTCATCCTTTTAGAAACTTGTTTGGGCTGTTGAGAGGAGTAAAAAACCATCAAAAATTTCAATCCTGCATGATTCTACCAAGAAATGTGATTCTTCATTCAAAACGCTGGTTTTTGCTATTGGGCTCTATTGAATAATGAATGTTTTGAATTTTCTCCAAAAGTAAAGTAGTTGCAAACTCATGCTTTTAGAGACTTGTTTGGGCTCATGAGAGGAGTAGAAAAACATCAAAATTTTCAGTCCTGCATGATTCTACCAAGAAATGTGTGTTCATTGAAACCGCTGGTTTTTGATAGTTTGGGCCCTATTGAATAATGAATGTTTTGAATTTTCTCCAAAAGTAAAGTAGTTGCAAACTCATCCTTTTAGAAACTTGTTTGGGCTGTTGAGAGGAGTAAAAAACCATCAAAAATTTCAATCCTGCATGATTCTACCAAGAAATGTGATTCTTCATTCAAAACGCTGGTTTTTGCTATTGGGCTCTATTGAATAATGAATGTTTTGAATTTTCTCCAAAAGTAAAGTAGTTGCAAACTCATGCTTTTAGAGACTTGTTTGGGCTCATGAGTGGAGTAGAAAAACATCAAAATTTCAGTCCTGCATGATTCTACCAAGAAATGTGTGTTCATTGAAACCGCTGGTTTTTGATAGTTTGGGCCCTATTGAATAATGAATGTTTTGAATTTTCTCCAAAAGTAAAGTAGTTGCAAACTCATTCTTTTAGAAACTTGTTTGGGCTGTTGAGAGGAGTAAAAAACCATCAAAAATTTCAATCCTGCATGATTCTACCAAGAAATGTGATTCTTCATTCAAAACGCTGGTTTTTGCTATTGGGCTCTATTGAATAATGAATGTTTTGAATTTTCTCCAAAAGTAAAGTAGTTGCAAACTCATGCTTTTAGAGACTTGTTTGGGCTCATGAGAGGAGTAGAAAAACATCAAAAATTTCAGTCCTGCATGATTCTACCAAGAAATGTGTGTTCATTGAAACCGCTGGTTTTTGATAGTTTGGGCCCTATTGAATAATGAATGTTTTGAATTTTCTCCAAAAGTAAAGTAGTTGCAAACTCATCCTTTTAGAAACTTGTTTGGGCTGTTGAGAGGAGTAAAAAACCATCAAAAATTTCAATCCTGCATGATTCTACCAAGAAATGTGATTCTTCATTCAAAACGCTGGTTTTTGCTATTGGGCTCTATTGAATAATGAATGTTTTGAATTTTCTCCAAAAGTAAAGTAGTTGCAAACTCATGCTTTTAGAGACTTGTTTGGGCTCATGAGAGGAGTAGAAAAACATCAAAAATTTCAGTCCTGCATGATTCTACCAAGAAATGTGTGTTCATTGAAACCGCTGGTTTTTGATAGTTTGGGCCCTATTGAATAATGAATGTTTTGAATTTTCTCCAAAAGTAAAGTAGTTGCAAACTCATCCTTTTAGAAACTTGTTTGGGCTGTTGAGAGGAGTAAAAAACCATCAAAAATTTCAATCCTGCATGATTTTACCAAGAAATGTGATTCTTCATTCAAAACCTGATTTTTGCTATTGGGCTCTATTGAATAGTGAATGTTTTGAATTTTCTCCAAAAGTAAAGTAGTTGCAAACTCATGCTTTTAGAGACTTGTTTGGGCTCATGAGAGGAGTAGAAAAACATCAAAAATTTCAGTCCTGCATGATTCTACCAAGAAATGTGTGTTCATTGAAACCGCTGGTTTTTGATAGTTTGGGCCCTATTGAATAATGAATGTTTTGAATTTTCTCCAAAAGTAAAGTAGTTGCAAACTCATCCTTTTAGAAACTTGTTTGGGCTGTTGAGAGGAGTAAAAAACCATCAAAAATTTCAATCCTGCATGATTCTACCAAGAAATGTGATTCTTCATTCAAAACGCTGGTTTTTGCTATTGGGCTCTATTGAATAATGAATGTTTTGAATTTTCTCCAAAAGTAAAGTAGTTGCAAACTCATGCTTTTAGAGACTTGTTTGGGCTCATGAGAGGAGTAGAAAAACATCAAAAATTTCAGTCCTGCATGATTCTACCAAGAAATGTGTGTTGATTCAAACCGCTGGTTTTTGATAGTTTGGGCCCTATTGAATAATGAATGTTTTGAATTTTCTCCAAAAGTAAAGTAGTTGCCAACTCATGCTTTTAGAGACTTGTTTGGGCTCATGAGAGGAGTAGAAAAACATCAAAAATTTCAGTCCTGCATGATTCTACCAAGAAATGTGTGTTCATTGAAACCGCTGGTTTTTGATAGTTTGGGCCCTATTGAATAATGAATGTTTTGAATTTTCTCCAAAAGTAAAGTAGTTGCAAACTCATCCTTTTAGAAACTTGTTTGGGCTGTTGAGAGGAGTAAAAAACCATCAAAAATTTCAATCCTGCATGATTCTACCAAGAAATGTGATTCTTCATTCAAAACGCTGGTTTTTGCTATTGGGCTCTATTGAATAATGAATGTTTTGAATTTTCTCCAAAAGTAAAGTAGTTGCAAACTCATGCTTTTAGAGACTTGTTTGGGCTCATGAGAGGAGTAGAAAAACATCAAAAATTTCAGTCCTGCATGATTCTACCAAGAAATGTGTGTTGATTCAAACCGCTGGTTTTTGATAGTTTGGGCCCTATTGAATAATGAATGTTTTGAATTTTCTCCAAAAGTAAAGTAGTTGCAAACTCATGCTTTTAGAGACTTGTTTGGGCTCATGAGAGGAGTAGAAAAACATCAAAAATTTCAGTCCTGCATGATTCTACCAAGAAATGTGTGTTCATTGAAACCGCTGGTTTTTGATAGTTTGGGCCCTATTGAATAATGAATGTTTTGAATTTTCTCCAAAAGTAAAGTAGTTGCAAACTCATCCTTTTAGAAACTTGTTTGGGCTGTTGAGAGGAGTAAAAAACCATCAAAAATTTCAATCCTGCATGATTCTACCAAGAAATGTGATTCTTCATTCAAAACGCTGGTTTTTGCTATTGGGCTCTATTGAATAATGAATGTTTTGAATTTTCTCCAAAAGTAAAGTAGTTGCAAACTCATGCTTTTAGAGACTTGTTTGGGCTCATGAGAGGAGTAGAAAAACATCAAAAATTTCAGTCCTGCATGATTCTACCAAGAAATGTGTGTTCATTGAAACCGCTGGTTTTTGATAGTTTGGGCCCTATTGAATAATGAATGTTTTGAATTTTCTCCAAAAGTAAAGTAGTTGCAAACTCATCCTTTTAGAAACTTGTTTGGGCTGTTGAGAGGAGTAAAAAACCATCAAAAATTTCAATCCTGCATGATTTTACCAAGAAATGTGATTCTTCATTCAAAACCTGATTTTTGCTATTGGGCTCTATTGAATAGTGAATGTTTTGAATTTTCTCCAAAAGTAAAGTAGTTGCAAACTCATGCTTTTAGAGACTTGTTTGGGCTCATGAGAGGAGTAGAAAAACATCAAAAATTTCAGTCCTGCATGATTCTACCAAGAAATGTGTGTTCATTGAAACCGCTGGTTTTTGATAGTTTGGGCCCTATTGAATAATGAATGTTTTGAATTTTCTCCAAAAGTAAAGTAGTTGCAAACTCATCCTTTTAGAAACTTGTTTGGGCTGTTGAGAGGAGTAAAAAACCATCAAAAATTTCAATCCTGCATGATTCTACCAAGAAATGTGATTCTTCATTCAAAACGCTGGTTTTTGCTATTGGGCTCTATTGAATAATGAATGTTTTGAATTTTCTCCAAAAGTAAAGTAGTTGCAAACTCATGCTTTTAGAGACTTGTTTGGGCTCATGAGAGGAGTAGAAAAACATCAAAAATTTCAGTCCTGCATGATTCTACCAAGAAATGTGTGTTGATTCAAACCGCTGGTTTTTGATAGTTTGGGCCCTATTGAATAATGAATGTTTTGAATTTTCTCCAAAAGTAAAGTAGTTGCCAACTCATGCTTTTAGAGACTTGTTTGGGCTCATGAGAGGAGTAGAAAAACATCAAAAATTTCAGTCCTGCATGATTCTACCAAGAAATGTGTGTTCATTGAAACCGCTGGTTTTTGATAGTTTGGGCCCTATTGAATAATGAATGTTTTGAATTTTCTCCAAAAGTAAAGTAGTTGCAAACTCATCCTTTTAGAAACTTGTTTGGGCTGTTGAGAGGAGTAAAAAACCATCAAAAATTTCAATCCTGCATGATTCTACCAAGAAATGTGATTCTTCATTCAAAACGCTGGTTTTTGCTATTGGGCTCTATTGAATAATGAATGTTTTGAATTTTCTCCAAAAGTAAAGTAGTTGCAAACTCATGCTTTTAGAGACTTGTTTGGGCTCATGAGAGGAGTAGAAAAACATCAAAAATTTCAGTCCTGCATGATTCTACCAAGAAATGTGTGTTGATTCAAACCGCTGGTTTTTGATAGTTTGGGCCCTATTGAATAATGAATGTTTTGAATTTTCTCCAAAAGTAAAGTAGTTGCAAACTCATGCTTTTAGAGACTTGTTTGGGCTCATGAGAGGAGTAGAAAAACATCAAAAATTTCAGTCCTGCGTGATTCTACCAAGAAATGTGTGTTCATTGAAACCGCTGGTTTTTGATAGTTTGGGCCCTATTGAATAATGAATGTTTTGAATTTTCTCCAAAAGTAAAGTAGTTGCAAACTCATCCTTTTAGAAACTTGTTTGGGCTGTTGAGAGGAGTAAAAAACCATCAAAAATTTCAATCCTGCATGATTTTACCAAGAAATGTGATTCTTCATTCAAAACCTGATTTTTGCTATTGGGCTCTATTGAATAGTGAATGTTTTGAATTTTCTCCAAAAGTAAAGTACTTGCAAACTCATGCTTTTAGAGACTTGTTTGGGCTCATGAGAGGAGTAGAAAAACATCAAAAATTTCAGTCCTGCATGATTCTACCAAGAAATGTGTTCATTCAAACCGCTGGTTTTTGATAGTTTGGGCCCTATTGAATAATGAATGTTTTGAATTTTCTCCAAAAGTAAAGTAGTTGCAAACTCATCCTTTTAGAAACTTGTTTGGGCTGTTGAGAGGAGTAAAAAACCATCAAAAATTTCAATCCTGCATGATTCTACCAAGAAATGTGATTCTTCATTCAAAACGCTGGTTTTTGCTATTGGGCTCTATTGAATAATGAATGTTTTGAATTTTCTCCAAAAGTAAAGTAGTTGCAAACTCATGCTTTTAGAGACTTGTTTGGGCTCATGAGAGGAGTAGAAAAACATCAAAAATTTCAGTCCTGCATGATTCTACCAAGAAATGTGTGTTCATTGAAACCGCTGGTTTTTGATAGTTTGGGCCCTATTGAATAATGAATGTTTTGAATTTTCTCCAAAAGTAAAGTAGTTGCAAACTCATCCTTTTAGAAACTTGTTTGGGCTGTTGAGAGGAGTAAAAAAACATCAAAAATTTCAATCCTGCATGATTCTACCAAGAAATGTGATTCTTCATTCAAAACGCTGGTTTTTGCTATTGGGCTCTATTGAATAATGAATGTTTTGAATTTTCTCCAAAAGTAAAGTAGTTGCAAACTCATGCTTTTAGAGACTTGTTTGGGCTCATGAGAGGAGTAGAAAAACATCAAAAATTTCAGTCCTGCATGATTCTACCAAGAAATGTGTGTTCATTGAAACCGCTGGTTTTTGATAGTTTGGGCCCTATTGAATAATGAATGTTTTGAATTTTCTCCAAAAGTAAAGTAGTTGCAAACTCATCCTTTTAGAAACTTGTTTGGGCTGTTGAGAGGAGTAAAAAACCATCAAAAATTTCAATCCTGCATGATTCTACCAAGAAATGTGATTCTTCATTCAAAACGCTGGTTTTTGCTATTGGGCTCTATTGAATAATGAATGTTTTGAATTTTCTCCAAAAGTAAAGTAGTTGCAAACTCATGCTTTTAGAGACTTGTTTGGGCTCATGAGAGGAGTAGAAAAACATCAAAAATTTCAGTCCTGCATGATTCTACCAAGAAATGTGTGTTGATTCAAACCGCTGGTTTTTGATAGTTTGGGCCCTATTGAATAATGAATGTTTTGAATTTTCTCCAAAAGTAAAGTAGTTGCAAACTCATGCTTTTAGAGACTTGTTTGGGCTCATGAGAGGAGTAGAAAAACATCAAAAATTTCAGTCCTGCATGATTCTACCAAGAAATGTGTGTTCATTGAAACCGCTGGTTTTTGATAGTTTGGGCCCTATTGAATAATGAATGTTTTGAATTTTCTCCAAAAGTAAAGTAGTTGCAAACTCATCCTTTTAGAAACTTGTTTGGGCTGTTGAGAGGAGTAAAAAACCATCAAAAATTTCAATCCTGCATGATTCTACCAAGAAATGTGATTCTTCATTCAAAACGCTGGTTTTTGCTATTGGGCTCTATTGAATAATGAATGTTTTGAATTTTCTCCAAAAGTAAAGTAGTTGCAAACTCATGCTTTTAGAGACTTGTTTGGGCTCATGAGAGGAGTAGAAAAACATCAAAAATTTCAGTCCTGCATGATTCTACCAAGAAATGTGTGTTGATTCAAACCGCTGGTTTTTGATAGTTTGGGCCCTATTGAATAATGAATGTTTTGAATTTTCTCCAAAAGTAAAGTAGTTGCAAACTCATGCTTTTAGAGACTTGTTTGGGCTCATGAGAGGAGTAGAAAAACATCAAAAATTTCAGTCCTGCATGATTCTACCAAGAAATGTGTGTTCATTGAAACCGCTGGTTTTTGATAGTTTGGGCCCTATTGAATAATGAATGTTTTGAATTTTCTCCAAAAGTAAAGTAGTTGCAAACTCATCCTTTTAGAAACTTGTTTGGGCTGTTGAGAGGAGTAAAAAACCATCAAAAATTTCAATCCTGCATGATTCTACCAAGAAATGTGATTCTTCATTCAAAACGCTGGTTTTTGCTATTGGGCTCTATTGAATAATGAATGTTTTGAATTTTCTCCAAAAGTAAAGTAGTTGCAAACTCATGCTTTTAGAGACTTGTTTGGGCTCATGAGAGGAGTAGAAAAACATCAAAAATTTCAGTCCTGCATGATTCTACCAAGAAATGTGTGTTCATTGAAACCGCTGGTTTTTGATAGTTTGGGCCCTATTGAATAATGAATGTTTTGAATTTTCTCCAAAAGTAAAGTAGTTGCAAACTCATCCTTTTAGAAACTTGTTTGGGCTGTTGAGAGGAGTAAAAAACCATCAAAAATTTCAATCCTGCATGATTCTACCAAGAAATGTGATTCTTCATTCAAAACGCTGGTTTTTGCTATTGGGCTCTATTGAATAAGGAATGTTTTGAATTTTCTCCAAAAGTAAAGTAGTTGCAAACTCATGCTTTTAGAGACTTGTTTGGGCTCATGAGAGGAGTAGAAAAACATCAAAAATTTCAGTCCTGCATGATTCTACCAAGAAATGTGTGTTGATTCAAACCGCTGGTTTTTGATAGTTTGGGCCCTATTGAATAATGAATGTTTTGAATTTTCTCCAAAAGTAAAGTAGTTGCAAACTCATGCTTTTAGAGACTTGTTTGGGCTCATGAGAGGAGTAGAAAAACATCAAAAATTTCAGTCCTGCATGATTCTACCAAGAAATGTGTGTTCATTGAAACCGCTGGTTTTTGATAGTTTGGGCCCTATTGAATAATGAATGTTTTGAATTTTCTCCAAAAGTAAAGTAGTTGCAAACTCATCCTTTTAGAAACTTGTTTGGGCTGTTGAGAGGAGTAAAAAACCATCAAAAATTTCAATCCTGCATGATTCTACCAAGAAATGTGATTCTTCATTCAAAACGCTGGTTTTTGCTATTGGGCTCTATTGAATAATGAATGTTTTGAATTTTCTCCAAAAGTAAAGTAGTTGCAAACTCATGCTTTTAGAGACTTGTTTGGGCTCATGAGAGGAGTAGAAAAACATCAAAAATTTCAGTCCTGCATGATTCTACCAAGAAATGTGTGTTCATTGAAACCGCTGGTTTTTGATAGTTTGGGCCCTATTGAATAATGAATATTTTGAACTTTCTCCAAAAGTAAAGTAGTTGCAAACTTATCCTTTTAGAAACTTGTTTGGGCTGTTGAGAGGAGTAAAAAACCATCAAAAATTTCAATCCTGCATGATTCTACCAAGAAATGTGATTCTTCATTCAAAACGCTGGTTTTTGCTATTGGGCTCTATTGAATAATGAATGTTTTGAATTTTCTCCAAAAGTAAAGTAGTTGCAAACTCATGCTTTTAGAGACTTGTTTGGGCTCATGAGAGGAGTAGAAAAACATCAAAAATTTCAGTCCTGCATGATTCTACCAAGAAATGTGTGTTCATTGAAACCGCTGGTTTTTGATAGTTTGGGCCCTATTGAATAATGAATGTTTTGAATTTTCTCCAAAAGTAAAGTAGTTGCAAACTCATCCTTTTAGAAACTTGTTTGGGCTGTTGAGAGGAGTAAAAAACCATCAAAAATTTCAATCCTGCATGATTCTACCAAGAAATGTGACTCTTCATTCAAAACGCTGGTTTTTGCTATTGGGCTCTATTGAATAATGAATGTTTTGAATTTTCTCCAAAAGTAAAGTAGTTGCAAACTCATGCTTTTAGAGACTTGTTTGGGCTCATGAGAGGAGTAGAAAAACATCAAAAATTTCAGTCCTGCATGATTCTACCAAGAAATGTGTGTTCATTGAAACCGCTGGTTTTTGATAGTTTGGGCCCTATTGAATAATGAATGTTTTGAATTTTCTCCAAAAGTAAAGTAGTTGCAAACTCATCCTTTTAGAAACTTGTTTGGGCTGTTGAGAGGAGTAAAAAACCATCAAAAATTTCAATCCTGCATGATTCTACCAAGAAATGTGATTCTTCATTCAAAACGCTGGTTTTTGCTATTGGGCTCTATTGAATAATGAATGTTTTGAATTTTCTCCAAAAGTAAAGTAGTTGCAAACTCATGCTTTTAGAGACTTGTTTGGGCTCATGAGAGGAGTAGAAAAACATCAAAAATTTCAGTCCTGCATGATTCTACCAAGAAATGTGTGTTCATTGAAACCGCTGGTTTTTGATAGTTTGGGCCCTATTGAATAATGAATGTTTTGAATTTTCTCCAAAAGTAAAGTAGTTGCAAACTCATCCTTTTAGAAACTTGTTTGGGCTGTTGAGAGGAGTAAAAAACCATCAAAAATTTCAATCCTGCATGATTTTACCAAGAAATGTGATTCTTCATTCAAAACCTGATTTTTGCTATTGGGCTCTATTGAATCGTGAATGTTTTGAATTTTCTCCAAAAGTAAAGTAGTTGCAAACTCATGCTTTTAGAGACTTGTTTGGGCTCATGAGTGGAGTAGAAAAACATCAAAAATTTCAGTCCTGCATGATTCTACCAAGAAATGTGTTCATTCAAACCGCTGGTTTTTGATAGTTTGGGCCCTATTGAATAATGAATGTTTTGAATTTTCTCCAAAAGTAAAGTAGTTGCAAACTCATCCTTTTAGAAACTTGTTTGGGCTGTTGAGAGGAGTAAAAAACCATCAAAAATTTCAATCCTGCATGATTCTACCAAGAAATGTGATTCTTCATTCAAAACGCTGGTTTTTGCTATTGGGCTCTATTGAATAATGAATGTTTTGAATTTTCTCCAAAAGTAAAGTAGTTGCAAACTCATGCTTTTAGAGACTTGTTTGGGCTCATGAGATGAGTAGAAAAACATCAAAAATTTCAGTCCTGCATGATTCTACCAAGACATGTGTGTTCATTGAAACGGCTGGTTTTTGATAGTTTGGGCCCTATTGAATAATGAATGTTTTGAATTTTCTCCAAAAGTAAAGTAGTTGCAAACTCATCCTTTTAGAAACTTGTTTGGGCTGTTGAGAGGAGTAAAAAAACATCAAAAATTTCAATCCTGCATGATTCTACCAAGAAATGTGATTCTTCATTCAAAACGCTGGTTTTTGCTATTGGGCTCTATTGAATAATGAATGTTTTGAATTTTCTCCAAAAGTAAAGTAGTTGCAAACTCATGCTTTTAGAGACTTGTTTGGGCTCATGAGAGGAGTAGAAAAACATCAAAAATTTCAGTCCTGCATGATTCTACCAAGAAATGTGTGTTCATTGAAACCGCTGGTTTTTGATAGTTTGGGCCCTATTGAATAATGAATGTTTTGAATTTTCTCCAAAAGTAAAGTAGTTGCAAACTCATCCTTTTAGAAACTTGTTTGGGCTGTTGAGAGGAGTAAAAAACCATCAAAAATTTCAATCCTGCATGATTCTACCAAGAAATGTGATTCTTCATTCAAAACGCTGGTTTTTGCTATTGGGCTCTATTGAATAATGAATGTTTTGAATTTTCTCCAAAAGTAAAGTAGTTGCAAACTCATGCTTTTAGAGACTTGTTTGGGCTCATGAGAGGAGTAGAAAAACATCAAAAATTTCAGTCCTGCATGATTCTACCAAGAAATGTGTGTTCATTGAAACCGCTGGTTTTTGATAGTTTGGGCCCTATTGAATAATGAATGTTTTGAATTTTCTCCAAAAGTAAAGTAGTTGCAAACTCATCCTTTTAGAAACTTGTTTGGGCTGTTGAGAGGAGTAAAAAACCATCAAAAATTTCAATCCTGCATGATTCTACCAAGAAATGTGATTCTTCATTCAAAACGCTGGTTTTTGCTATTGGGCTATATTAAATAATGAATGTTTTGAATTTTCTCCAAAAGTAAAGTAGTTGCAAACTCATGCTTTTAGAGACTTGTTTGGGCTCAAGAGAGGAGTAGAAAAACATCAAAAATTTCAGTCCTGCATGATTCTACCAAGAAATGTGTGTTCATTGAAACCGCTGGTTTTTGATAGTTTGGGCCCTATTGAATAATGAATGTTTTGAATTTTCTCCAAAAATAAAGTAGTTGCAAACTCATCCTTTTAGAAACTTGTTTGGGCTGTTGAGAGGAGTAAAAAACCATCAAAAATTTCAATCCTGCATGATTCTACCAAGAAATGTGATTCTTCATTCAAAACGCTGGTTTTTGCTATTGGGCTCTATTGAATAATGAATGTTTTGAATTTTCTCCAAAAGTAAAGTAGTTGCAAACTCATGCTTTTAGAGACTTGTTTGGGCTCATGAGAGGAGTAGAAAAACATCAAAAATTTCAGTCCTGCATGATTCTACCAAGAAATGTGTGTTCATTGAAACCGCTGGTTTTTGATAGTTTGGGCCCTATTGAATAATGAATGTTTTGAATTTTCTCCAAAAGTAAAGTAGTTGCAAACTCATCCTTTTAGAAACTTGTTTGGGCTGTTGAGAGGAGTAAAAAACCATCAAAAATTTCAATCCTGCATGATTCTACCAAGAAATGTGATTCTTCATTCAAAACGCTGGTTTTTGCTATTGGGCTCTATTGAATAATGAATGTTTTGAATTTTCTCCAAAAGTAAAGTAGTTGCAAACTCATGCTTTTAGAGACTTGTTTGGGCTCATGAGAGGAGTAGAAAAACATCAAAAATTTCAGTCCTGCATGATTCTACCAAGAAATGTGTGTTCATTGAAACCGCTGGTTTTTGATAGTTTGGGCCCTATTGAATAATGAATGTTTTGAATTTTCTCCAAAAGTAAAGTAGTTGCAAACTCATCCTTTTAGAAACTTGTTTGGGCTGTTGAGAGGAGTAAAAAACCATCAAAAATTTCAATCCTGCATGATTCTACCAAGAAATGTGATTCTTCATTCAAAACGCTGGTTTTTGCTATTGGGCTCTATTGAATAATGAATGTTTTGAATTTTCTCCAAAAGTAAAGTAGTTGCAAACTCATGCTTTTAGAGACTTGTTTGGGCTCATGAGAGGAGTAGAAAAACATCAAAAATTTCAGTCCTGCATGATTCTACCAAGAAATGTGTGTTGATTCAAACCGCTGGTTTTTGATAGTTTGGGCCCTATTGAATAATGAATGTTTTGAATTTTCTCCAAAAGTAAAGTAGTTGCAAACTCATGCTTTTAGAGACTTGTTTGGGCTCATGAGAGGAGTAGAAAAACATCAAAAATTTCAGTCCTGCATGATTCTACCAAGAAATGTGTGTTCATTGAAACCGCTGGTTTTTGATAGTTTGGGCCCTATTGAATAATGAATGTTTTGAATTTTCTCCAAAAGTAAAGTAGTTGCAAACTCATCCTTTTAGAAACTTGTTTGGGCTGTTGAGAGGAGTAAAAAACCATCAAAAATTTCAATCCTGCATGATTCTACCAAGAAATGTGATTCTTCATTCAAAACGCTGGTTTTTGCTATTGGGCTCTATTGAATAATGAATGTTTTGAATTTTCTCCAAAAGTAAAGTAGTTGCAAACTCATGCTTTTAGAGACTTGTTTGGGCTCATGAGAGGAGTAGAAAAACATCAAAAATTTCAGTCCTGCATGATTCTACCAAGAAATGTGTGTTGATTCAAACCGCTGGTTTTTGATAGTTTGGGCCCTATTGAATAATGAATGTTTTGAATTTTCTCCAAAAGTAAAGTAGTTGCAAACTCATGCTTTTAGAGACTTGTTTGGGCTCATGAGAGGAGTAGAAAAACATCAAAAATTTCAGTCCTGCATGATTCTACCAAGAAATGTGTGTTCATTGAAACCGCTGGTTTTTGATAGTTTGGGCCCTATTGAATAATGAATGTTTTGAATTTTCTCCAAAAGTAAAGTAGTTGCAAACTCATCCTTTTAGAAACTTGTTTGGGCTGTTGAGAGGAGTAAAAAACCATCAAAAATTTCAATCCTGCATGATTCTACCAAGAAATGTGATTCTTCATTCAAAACGCTGGTTTTTGCTATTGGGCTCTATTGAATAATGAATGTTTTGAATTTTCTCCAAAAGTAAAGTAGTTGCAAACTCATGCTTTTAGAGACTTGTTTGGGCTCATGAGAGGAGTAGAAAAACATCAAAAATTTCAGTCCTGCATGATTCTACCAAGAAATGTGTGTTCATTGAAACCGCTGGTTTTTGATAGTTTGGGCCCTATTGAATAATGAATGTTTTGAATTTTCTCCAAAAGTAAAGTAGTTGCAAACTCATCCTTTTAGAAACTTGTTTGGGCTGTTGAGAGGAGTAAAAAACCATCAAAAATTTCAATCCTGCATGATTCTACCAAGAAATGTGATTCTTCATTCAAAACGCTGGTTTTTGCTATTGGGCTCTATTGAATAAGGAATGTTTTGAATTTTCTCCAAAAGTAAAGTAGTTGCAAACTCATGCTTTTAGAGACTTGTTTGGGCTCATGAGAGGAGTAGAAAAACATCAAAAATTTCAGTCCTGCATGATTCTACCAAGAAATGTGTGTTGATTCAAACCGCTGGTTTTTGATAGTTTGGGCCCTATTGAATAATGAATGTTTTGAATTTTCTCCAAAAGTAAAGTAGTTGCAAACTCATGCTTTTAGAGACTTGTTTGGGCTCATGAGAGGAGTAGAAAAACATCAAAAATTTCAGTCCTGCATGATTCTACCAAGAAATGTGTGTTCATTGAAACCGCTGGTTTTTGATAGTTTGGGCCCTATTGAATAATGAATGTTTTGAATTTTCTCCAAAAGTAAAGTAGTTGCAAACTCATCCTTTTAGAAACTTGTTTGGGCTGTTGAGAGGAGTAAAAAACCATCAAAAATTTCAATCCTGCATGATTCTACCAAGAAATGTGATTCTTCATTCAAAACGCTGGTTTTTGCTATTGGGCTCTATTGAATAATGAATGTTTTGAATTTTCTCCAAAAGTAAAGTAGTTGCAAACTCATGCTTTTAGAGACTTGTTTGGGCTCATGAGAGGAGTAGAAAAACATCAAAAATTTCAGTCCTGCATGATTCTACCAAGAAATGTGTGTTCATTGAAACCGCTGGTTTTTGATAGTTTGGGCCCTATTGAATAATGAATATTTTGAACTTTCTCCAAAAGTAAAGTAGTTGCAAACTTATCCTTTTAGAAACTTGTTTGGGCTGTTGAGAGGAGTAAAAAACCATCAAAAATTTCAATCCTGCATGATTCTACCAAGAAATGTGATTCTTCATTCAAAACGCTGGTTTTTGCTATTGGGCTCTATTGAATAATGAATGTTTTGAATTTTCTCCAAAAGTAAAGTAGTTGCAAACTCATGCTTTTAGAGACTTGTTTGGGCTCATGAGAGGAGTAGAAAAACATCAAAAATTTCAGTCCTGCATGATTCTACCAAGAAATGTGTGTTCATTGAAACCGCTGGTTTTTGATAGTTTGGGCCCTATTGAATAATGAATGTTTTGAATTTTCTCCAAAAGTAAAGTAGTTGCAAACTCATCCTTTTAGAAACTTGTTTGGGCTGTTGAGAGGAGTAAAAAACCATCAAAAATTTCAATCCTGCATGATTCTACCAAGAAATGTGATTCTTCATTCAAAACGCTGGTTTTTGCTATTGGGCTCTATTGAATAATGAATGTTTTGAATTTTCTCCAAAAGTAAAGTAGTTGCAAACTCATGCTTTTAGAGACTTGTTTGGGCTCATGAGAGGAGTAGAAAAACATCAAAAATTTCAGTCCTGCATGATTCTACCAAGAAATGTGTGTTCATTGAAACCGCTGGTTTTTGATAGTTTGGGCCCTATTGAATAATGAATGTTTTGAATTTTCTCCAAAAGTAAAGTAGTTGCAAACTCATCCTTTTAGAAACTTGTTTGGGCTGTTGAGAGGAGTAAAAAACCATCAAAAATTTCAATCCTGCATGATTCTACCAAGAAATGTGACTCTTCATTCAAAACGCTGGTTTTTGCTATTGGGCTCTATTGAATAATGAATGTTTTGAATTTTCTCCAAAAGTAAAGTAGTTGCAAACTCATGCTTTTAGAGACTTGTTTGGGCTCATGAGAGGAGTAGAAAAACATCAAAAATTTCAGTCCTGCATGATTCTACCAAGAAATGTGTGTTCATTGAAACCGCTGGTTTTTGATAGTTTGGGCCCTATTGAATAATGAATGTTTTGAATTTTCTCCAAAAGTAAAGTAGTTGCAAACTCATCCTTTTAGAAACTTGTTTGGGCTGTTGAGAGGAGTAAAAAACCATCAAAAATTTCAATCCTGCATGATTCTACCAAGAAATGTGATTCTTCATTCAAAACGCTGGTTTTTGCTATTGGGCTCTATTGAATAATGAATGTTTTGAATTTTCTCCAAAAGTAAAGTAGTTGCAAACTCATGCTTTTAGAGACTTGTTTGGGCTCATGAGAGGAGTAGAAAAACATCAAAAATTTCAGTCCTGCATGATTCTACCAAGAAATGTGTGTTCATTGAAACCGCTGGTTTTTGATAGTTTGGGCCCTATTGAATAATGAATATTTTGAACTTTCTCCAAAAGTAAAGTAGTTGCAAACTTATCCTTTTAGAAACTTGTTTGGGCTGTTGAGAGGAGTAAAAAACCATCAAAAATTTCAATCCTGCATGATTCTACCAAGAAATGTGATTCTTCATTCAAAACGCTGGTTTTTGCTATTGGGCTCTATTGAATAATGAATGTTTTGAATTTTCTCCAAAAGTAAAGTAGTTGCAAACTCATGCTTTTAGAGACTTGTTTGGGCTCATGAGAGGAGTAGAAAAACATCAAAAATTTCAGTCCTGCATGATTCTACCAAGAAATGTGTGTTCATTGAAACCGCTGGTTTTTGATAGTTTGGGCCCTATTGAATAATGAATGTTTTGAATTTTCTCCAAAAGTAAAGTAGTTGCAAACTCATCCTTTTAGAAACTTGTTTGGGCTGTTGAGAGGAGTAAAAAACCATCAAAAATTTCAATCCTGCATGATTCTACCAAGAAATGTGATTCTTCATTCAAAACGCTGGTTTTTGCTATTGGGCTCTATTGAATAATGAATGTTTTGAATTTTCTCCAAAAGTAAAGTAGTTGCAAACTCATGCTTTTAGAGACTTGTTTGGGCTCATGAGAGGAGTAGAAAAACATCAAAAATTTCAGTCCTGCATGATTCTACCAAGAAATGTGTGTTCATTGAAACCGCTGGTTTTTGATAGTTTGGGCCCTATTGAATAATGAATGTTTTGAATTTTCTCCAAAAGTAAAGTAGTTGCAAACTCATCCTTTTAGAAACTTGTTTGGGCTGTTGAGAGGAGTAAAAAACCATCAAAAATTTCAATCCTGCATGATTCTACCAAGAAATGTGACTCTTCATTCAAAACGCTGGTTTTTGCTATTGGGCTCTATTGAATAATGAATGTTTTGAATTTTCTCCAAAAGTAAAGTAGTTGCAAACTCATGCTTTTAGAGACTTGTTTGGGCTCATGAGAGGAGTAGAAAAACATCAAAAATTTCAGTCCTGCATGATTCTACCAAGAAATGTGTGTTCATTGAAACCGCTGGTTTTTGATAGTTTGGGCCCTATTGAATAATGAATGTTTTGAATTTTCTCCAAAAGTAAAGTAGTTGCAAACTCATCCTTTTAGAAACTTGTTTGGGCTGTTGAGAGGAGTAAAAAACCATCAAAAATTTCAATCCTGCATGATTCTACCAAGAAATGTGATTCTTCATTCAAAACGCTGGTTTTTGCTATTGGGCTCTATTGAATAATGAATGTTTTGAATTTTCTACAAAAGTAAAGTAGTTGCAAACTCATGCTTTTAGAGACTTGTTTGGGCTCATGAGAGGAGTAGAAAAACATCAAAAATTTCAGTCCTGCATGATTCTACCAAGAAATGTGTGTTCATTGAAACCGCTGGTTTTTGATAGTTTGGGCCCTATTGAATAATGAATGTTTTGAATTTTCTCCAAAAGTAAAGTAGTTGCAAACTCATCCTTTTAGAAACTTGTTTGGGCTGTTGAGAGGAGTAAAAAACCATCAAAAATTTCAATCCTGCATGATTTTACCAAGAAATGTGATTCTTCATTCAAAACCTGATTTTTGCTATTGGGCTCTATTGAATCGTGAATGTTTTGAATTTTCTCCAAAAGTAAAGTAGTTGCAAACTCATGCTTTTAGAGACTTGTTTGGGCTCATGAGTGGAGTAGAAAAACATCAAAAATTTCAGTCCTGCATGATTCTACCAAGAAATGTGTTCATTCAAACCGCTGGTTTTTGATAGTTTGGGCCCTATTGAATAATGAATGTTTTGAATTTTCTCCAAAAGTAAAGTAGTTGCAAACTCATCCTTTTAGAAACTTGTTTGGGCTGTTGAGAGGAGTAAAAAACCATCAAAAATTTCAATCCTGCATGATTCTACCAAGAAATGTGATTCTTCATTCAAAACGCTGGTTTTTGCTATTGGGCTCTATTGAATAATGAATGTTTTGAATTTTCTCCAAAAGTAAAGTAGTTGCAAACTCATGCTTTTAGAGACTTGTTTGGGCTCATGAGATGAGTAGAAAAACATCAAAAATTTCAGTCCTGCATGATTCTACCAAGACATGTGTGTTCATTGAAACGGCTGGTTTTTGATAGTTTGGGCCCTATTGAATAATGAATGTTTTGAATTTTCTCCAAAAGTAAAGTAGTTGCAAACTCATCCTTTTAGAAACTTGTTTGGGCTGTTGAGAGGAGTAAAAAACCATCAAAAATTTCAATCCTGCATGATTCTACCAAGAAATGTGATTCTTCATTCAAAACGCTGGTTTTTGCTATTGGGCTCTATTGAATAATGAATGTTTTGAATTTTCTCCAAAAGTAAAGTAGTTGCAAACTCATGCTTTTAGAGACTTGTTTGGGCTCATGAGAGGAGTAGAAAAACATCAAAAATTTCAGTCCTGCATGATTCTACCAAGAAATGTGTGTTCATTGAAACCGCTGGTTTTTGATAGTTTGGGCCCTATTGAATAATGAATGTTTTGAATTTTCTCCAAAAGTAAAGTAGTTGCAAACTCATCCTTTTAGAAACTTGTTTGGGCTGTTGAGAGGAGTAAAAAACCATCAAAAATTTCAATCCTGCATGATTCTACCAAGAAATGTGATTCTTCATTCAAAACGCTGGTTTTTGCTATTGGGCTCTATTGAATAATGAATGTTTTGAATTTTCTCCAAAAGTAAAGTAGTTGCAAACTCATGCTTTTAGAGACTTGTTTGGGCTCATGAGAGGAGTAGAAAAACATCAAAAATTTCAGTCCTGCATGATTCTACCAAGAAATGTGTGTTCATTGAAACCGCTGGTTTTTGATAGTTTGGGCCCTATTGAATAATGAATGTTTTGAATTTTCTCCAAAAGTAAAGTAGTTGCAAACTCATCCTTTTAGAAACTTGTTTGGGCTGTTGAGAGGAGTAAAAAACCATCAAAAATTTCAATCCTGCATGATTCTACCAAGAAATGTGATTCTTCATTCAAAACGCTGGTTTTTGCTATTGGGCTATATTAAATAATGAATGTTTTGAATTTTCTCCAAAAGTAAAGTAGTTGCAAACTCATGCTTTTAGAGACTTGTTTGGGCTCAAGAGAGGAGTAGAAAAACATCAAAAATTTCAGTCCTGCATGATTCTACCAAGAAATGTGTGTTCATTGAAACCGCTGGTTTTTGATAGTTTGGGCCCTATTGAATAATGAATGTTTTGAATTTTCTCCAAAAATAAAGTAGTTGCAAACTCATCCTTTTAGAAACTTGTTTGGGCTGTTGAGAGGAGTAAAAAACCATCAAAAATTTCAATCCTGCATGATTCTACCAAGAAATGTGATTCTTCATTCAAAACGCTGGTTTTTGCTATTGGGCTCTATTGAATAATGAATGTTTTGAATTTTCTCCAAAAGTAAAGTAGTTGCAAACTCATGCTTTTAGAGACTTGTTTGGGCTCATGAGAGGAGTAGAAAAACATCAAAAATTTCAGTCCTGCATGATTCTACCAAGAAATGTGTGTTCATTGAAACCGCTGGTTTTTGATAGTTTGGGCCCTATTGAATAATGAATGTTTTGAATTTTCTCCAAAAGTAAAGTAGTTGCAAACTCATCCTTTTAGAAACTTGTTTGGGCTGTTGAGAGGAGTAAAAAAACATCAAAAATTTCAATCCTGCATGATTCTACCAAGAAATGTGATTCTTCATTCAAAACGCTGGTTTTTGCTATTGGGCTCTATTGAATAATGAATGTTTTGAATTTTCTCCAAAAGTAAAGTAGTTGCAAACTCATGCTTTTAGAGACTTGTTTGGGCTCTTGAGAGGAGTAGAAAAACATCAAAAATTTCAGTCCTGCATGATTCTACCAAGAAATGTGTGTTCATTGAAACCGCTGGTTTTTGATAGTTTGGGCCCTATTGAATAATGAATGTTTTGAATTTTCTCCAAAAGTAAAGTAGTTGCAAACTCATCCTTTTAGAAACTTGTTTGGGCTGTTGAGAGGAGTAAAAAACCATCAAAAATTTCAATCCTGCATGATTCTACCAAGAAATGTGATTCTTCATTCACAACGCTGGTTTTTGCTATTGGGCTCTATTGAATAATGAATGTTTTGAATTTTCTCCAAAAGTAAAGTAGTTGCAAACTCATGCTTTTAGAGACTTGTTTGGGCTCATGAGAGGAGTAGAAAAACATCAAAAATTTCAGTCCTGCATGATTCTACCAAGAAATGTGTGTTCATTGAAACCGCTGGCTTTTGATAGTTTGGGCCCTATTGAATAATGAATGTTTTGAATTTTCTCCAAAAGTAAAGTAGTTGCAAACTCATCCTTTTAGAAACTTGTTTGGGCTGTTGAGAGGAGTAAAAAACCAACAAAAATTTCAATCCTGCATGATTCTACCAAGAAATGTGATTCTTCATTCACAACTCTGGTTTTTGCTATTGGGCTCTATTGAATAATGAATGTTTTGAATTTTCTCCAAAAGTAAAGTAGTTGCAAACTCATGCTTTTAGAGACTTGTTTGGGCTCATGAGAGGAGTAGAAAAACATCAAAAATTTCAGTCCTGCATGATTCTACCAAGAAATGTGTGTTCATTGAAACCGCTGGTTTTTGATATTTTGGGCCCTATTGAATAATGAATGTTTTGAATTTTCTCCAAAAGTAAAGTAGTTGCAAACTCATCCTTTTAGAAACTTGTTTGGGCTGTTGAGAGGAGTAAAAAACCATCAAAAATTTCAATCCTGCATGATTTTACCAAGAAATGTGATTCTTCATTCAAAACGCTGGTTTTTGCTATTGGGCTCTATTGAATAATGAATGTTTTGAATTTTCTCCAAAAGTAAAGTAGTTGCAAACTCATGCTTTTAGAGACTTGTTTGGGCTCATGAGAGGAGTAGAAAAACATCAAAAATTTCAGTCCTGCATGATTCTACCAAGAAATGTGTTCATTCAAACCGCTGGTTTTTGATAGTTTGGGCCCTATTGAATAATGAATGTTTTGAATTTTCTCCAAAAGTAAAGTAGTTGCAAACTCATCCTTTTAGAAACTTGTTTGGGCTGTTGAGAGGAGTAAAAAACCATCAAAAATTTCAATCCTGCATGATTCTACCAAGAAATGTGATTCTTCATTCAAAACGCTGGTTTTTGCTATTGGGCTCTATTGAATAATGAATGTTTTGAATTTTCTCCAAAAGTAAAGTAGTTGCAAACTCATGCTTTTAGAGACTTGTTTGGGCTCATGAGAGGAGTAGAAAAACATCAAAAATTTCAGTCCTGCATGATTCTACCAAGAAATGTGTGTTCATTGAAACCGCTGGTTTTTGATAGTTTGGGCCCTATTGAATAATGAATGTTTTGAATTTTCTCCAAAAGTAAAGTAGTTGCAAACTCATCCTTTTAGAAACTTGTTTGGGCTGTTGAGAGGAGTAAAAAACCATCAAAAATTTCAATCCTGCATGATTCTACCAAGAAATGTGATTCTTCATTCAAAACGCTGGTTTTTGCTATTGGGCTCTATTGAATAATGAATGTTTTGAATTTTCTCCAAAAGTAAAGTAGTTGCAAACTCATGCTTTTAGAGACTTGTTTGGGCTCATGAGAGGAGTAGAAAAACATCAAAAATTTCAGTCCTGCATGATTCTACCAAGAAATGTGTGTTCATTGAAACCGCTGGTTTTTGATAGTTTGGGCCCTATTGAATAATGAATGTTTTGAATTTTCTCCAAAAGTAAAGTAGTTGCAAACTCATCCTTTTAGAAACTTGTTTGGGCTGTTGAGAGGAGTAAAAAACCATCAAAAATTTCAATCCTGCATGATTCTACCAAGAAATGTGATTCTTCATTCAAAACGCTGGTTTTTGCTATTGGGCTCTATTGAATAATGAATGTTTTGAATTTTCTCCAAAAGTAAAGTAGTTGCAAACTCATGCTTTTAGAGACTTGTTTGGGCTCATGAGAGGAGTAGAAAAACATCAAAAATTTCAGTCCTGCATGATTCTACCAAGAAATGTGTGTTCATTGAAACCGCTGGTTTTTGATAGTTTGGGCCCTATTGAATAATGAATGTTTTGAATTTTCTCCAAAAGTAAAGTAGTTGCAAACTCATCCTTTTAGAAACTTGTTTGGGCTGTTGAGAGGAGTAAAAAACCATCAAAAATTTCAATCCTGCATGATTCTACCAAGAAATGTGATTCTTCATTCAAAACGCTGGTTTTTGCTATTGGGCTCTATTGAATAATGAATGTTTTGAATTTTCTCCAAAAGTAAAGTAGTTGCAAACTCATGCTTTTAGAGACTTGTTTGGGCTCATGAGAGGAGTAGAAAAACATCAAAAATTTCAGTCCTGCATGATTCTACCAAGAAATGTGTGTTCATTGAAACCGCTGGTTTTTGATAGTTTGGGCCCTATTGAATAATGAATGTTTTGAATTTTCTCCAAAAGTAAAGTAGTTGCAAACTCATCCTTTTAGAAACTTGTTTGGGCTGTTGAGAGGAGTAAAAAACCATCAAAAATTTCAATCCTGCATGATTCTACCAAGAAATGTGATTCTTCATTCAAAACGCTGGTTTTTGCTATTGGGCTCTATTGAATAATGAATGTTTTGAATTTTCTCCAAAAGTAAAGTAGTTGCAAACTCATGCTTTTAGAGACTTGTTTGGGCTCATGAGAGGAGTAGAAAAACATCAAAAATTTCAGTCCTGCATGATTCTACCAAGAAATGTGTGTTCATTGAAACCGCTGGTTTTTGATAGTTTGGGCCCTATTGAATAATGAATGTTTTGAATTTTCTCCAAAAGTAAAGTAGTTGCAAACTCATCCTTTTAGAAACTTGTTTGGGCTGTTGAGAGGAGTAAAAAACCATCAAAAATTTCAATCCTGCATGATTCTACCAAGAAATGTGATTCTTCATTCAAAACGCTGGTTTTTGCTATTGGGCTCTATTGAATAATGAATGTTTTGAATTTTCTCCAAAAGTAAAGTAGTTGCAAACTCATGCTTTTAGAGACTTGTTTGGGCTCATGAGAGGAGTAGAAAAACATCAAAAATTTCAGTCCTGCATGATTCTACCAAGAAATGTGTGTTGATTCAAACCTCTGGTTTTTGATAGTTTGGGCCCTATTGAATAATGAATGTTTTGAATTTTCTCCAAAAGTAAAGTAGTTGCAAACTCATGCTTTTAGAGACTTGTTTGGGCTCATGAGAGGAGTAGAAAAACATCAAAAATTTCAGTCCTGCGTGATTCTACCAAGAAATGTGTGTTCATTGAAACCGCTGGTTTTTGATAGTTTGGGCCCTATTGAATAATGAATGTTTTGAATTTTCTGCAAAAGTAAAGTAGTTGCAAACTCATCCTTTTAGAAACTTGTTTGGGCTGTTGAGAGGAGTAAAAAACCATCAAAAATTTCAATCCTGCATGATTTTACCAAGAAATGTGATTCTTCATTCAAAACCTGATTTTTGCTATTGGGCTCTATTGAATAGTGAATGTTTTGAATTTTCTCCAAAAGTAAAGTAGTTGCAAACTCATGCTTTTAGAGACTTGTTTGGGCTCATGAGAGGAGTAGAAAAACATCAAAAATTTCAGTCCTGCATGATTCTACCAAGAAATGTGTTCATTCAAACCGCTGGTTTTTGATAGTTTGGGCCCTATTGAATAATGAATGTTTTGAATTTTCTCCAAAAGTAAAGTAGTTGCAAACTCATCCTTTTAGAAACTTGTTTGGGCTGTTGAGAGGAGTAAAAAACCATCAAAAATTTCAATCCTGCATGATTCTACCAAGAAATGTGATTCTTCATTCAAAACGCTGGTTTTTGCTATTGGGCTCTATTGAATAATGAATGTTTTGAATTTTCTCCAAAAGTAAAGTAGTTGCAAACTCATGCTTTTAGAGACTTGTTTGGGCTCATGAGAGGAGTAGAAAAACATCAAAAATTTCAGTCCTGCATGATTCTACCAAGAAATGTGTGTTCATTGAAACCGCTGGTTTTTGATAGTTTGGGCCCTATTGAATAATGAATGTTTTGAATTTTCTCCAAAAGTAAAGTAGTTGCAAACTCATCCTTTTAGAAACTTGTTTGGGCTGTTGAGAGGAGTAAAAAACCATCAAAAATTTCAATCCTGCATGATTCTACCAAGAAATGTGATTCTTCATTCAAAACGCTGGTTTTTGCTATTGGGCTCTATTGAATAATGAATGTTTTGAATTTTCTCCAAAAGTAAAGTAGTTGCAAACTCATGCTTTTAGAGACTTGTTTGGGCTCATGAGAGGAGTAGAAAAACATCAAAAATTTCAGTCCTGCATGATTCTACCAAGAAATGTGTGTTCATTGAAACCGCTGGTTTTTGATAGTTTGGGCCCTATTGAATAATGAATGTTTTGAATTTTCTCCAAAAGTAAAGTAGTTGCAAACTCATCCTTTTAGAAACTTGTTTGGGCTGTTGAGAGGAGTAAAAAACCATCAAAAATTTCAATCCTGCATGATTCTACCAAGAAATGTGATTCTTCATTCAAAACGCTGGTTTTTGCTATTGGGCTCTATTGAATAATGAATGTTTTGAATTTTCTCCAAAAGTAAAGTAGTTGCAAACTCATGCTTTTAGAGACTTGTTTGGGCTCATGAGAGGAGTAGAAAAACATCAAAAATTTCAGTCCTGCATGATTCTACCAAGAAATGTGTGTTGATTCAAACCGCTGGTTTTTGATAGTTTGGGCCCTATTGAATAATGAATGTTTTGAATTTTCTCCAAAAGTAAAGTAGTTGCAAACTCATGCTTTCAGAGACTTGTTTGGGCTCATGAGAAGAGTAGAAAAACATCAAAAATTTCAGTCCTGCATGATTCTACCAAGAAATGTGTGTTCATTGAAACCGCTGGTTTTTGATAGTTTGGGCCCTATTGAATAATGAATGTTTTGAATTTTCTCCAAAAGTAAAGTAGTTGCAAACTCATCCTTTTAGAAACTTGTTTGGGCTGTTGAGAGGAGTAAAAAACCATCAAAAATTTCAATCCTGCATGATTCTACCAAGAAATGTGATTCTTCATTCAAAACGCTGGTTTTTGCTATTGGGCTCTATTGAATAATGAATGTTTTGAATTTTCTCCAAAAGTAAAGTAGTTGCAAACTCATGCTTTTAGAGACTTGTTTGGGCTCATGAGAGGAGTAGAAAAACATCAAAAATTTCAGTCCTGCATGATTCTACCAAGAAATGTGTGTTCATTGAAACCGCTGGTTTTTGATAGTTTGGGCCCTATTGAATAATGAATGTTTTGAATTTTCTCCAAAAGTAAAGTAGTTGCAAACTCATCCTTTTAGAAACTTGTTTGGGCTGTTGAGAGGAGTAAAAAACCATCAAAAATTTCAATCCTGCATGATTCTACCAAGAAATGTGATTCTTCATTCAAAACGCTGGTTTTTGCTATTGGGCTCTATTGAATAATGAATGTTTTGAATTTTCTCCAAAAGTAAAGTAGTTGCAAACTCATGCTTTTAGAGACTTGTTTGGGCTCATGAGAGGAGTAGAAAAACATCAAAAATTTCAGTCCTGCATGATTCTACCAAGAAATGTGTGTTCATTGAAACCGCTGGTTTTTGATAGTTTGGGCCCTATTGAATAATGAATGTTTTGAATTTTCTCCAAAAGTAAAGTAGTTGCAAACTCATCCTTTTAGAAACTTGTTTGGGCTGTTGAGAGGAGTAAAAAACCATCAAAAATTTCAATCCTGCATGATTTTACCAAGAAATGTGATTCTTCATTCAAAACCTGATTTTTGCTATTGGGCTCTATTGAATAGTGAATGTTTTGAATTTTCTCCAAAAGTAAAGTAGTTGCAAACTCATGCTTTTAGAGACTTGTTTGGGCTCATGAGAGGAGTAGAAAAACATCAAAAATTTCAGTCCTGCATGATTCTACCAAGAAATGTGTTCATTCAAACCGCTGGTTTTTGATAGTTTGGGCCCTATTGAATAATGAATGTTTTGAATTTTCTCCAAAAGTAAAGTAGTTGGAAACTCATCCTTTTAGAAACTTGTTTGGGCTGTTGAGAGGAGTAAAAAACCATCAAAAATTTCAATCCTGCATGATTCTACCAAGAAATGTGATTCTTCATTCAAAACGCTGGTTTTTGCTATTGGGCTCTATTGAATAATGAATGTTTTGAATTTTCTCCAAAAGTAAAGTAGTTGCAAACTCATGCTTTTAGAGACTTGTTTGGGCTCATGAGAGGAGTAGAAAAACATCAAAAATTTCAGTCCTGCATGATTCTACCAAGAAATGTGTGTTCATTGAAACCGCTGGTTTTTGATAGTTTGGGCCCTATTGAATAATGAATGTTTTGAATTGTCTCCAAAAGTAAAGTAGTTGCAAACTCATCCTTTTAGAAACTTGTTTGGGCTGTTGAGAGGAGTAAAAAACCATCAAAAATTTCAATCCTGCATGATTCTACCAAGAAATGTGATTCTTCATTCAAAACGCTGGTTTTTGCTATTGGGCTCTATTGAATAATGAATGTTTTGAATTTTCTCCAAAAGTAAAGTAGTTGCAAACTCATGCTTTTAGAGACTTGTTTGGGCTCATGAGAGGAGTAGAAAAACATCAAAAATTTCAGTCCTGCATGATTCTACCAAGAAATGTGTGTTGATTCAAACCGCTGGTTTTTGATAGTTTGGGCCCTATTGAATAATGAATGTTTTGAATTTTCTCCAAAAGTAAAGTAGTTGCAAACTCATGCTTTTAGAGACTTGTTTGGGCTCATGAGAGGAGTAGAAAAACATCAAAAATTTCAGTCCTGCATGATTCTACCAAGAAATGTGTGTTCATTGAAACCGCTGGTTTTTGATAGTTTGGGCCCTATTGAATAATGAATGTTTTGAATTTTCTCCAAAAGTAAAGTAGTTGCAAACTCATCCTTTTAGAAACTTGTTTGGGCTGTTGAGAGGAGTAAAAAACCATCAAAAATTTCAATCCTGCATGATTCTACCAAGAAATGTGATTCTTCATTCAAAACGCTGGTTTTTGCTATTGGGCTCTATTGAATAATGAATGTTTTGAATTTTCTCCAAAAGTAAAGTAGTTGCAAACTCATGCTTTTAGAGACTTGTTTGGGCTCATGAGAGGAGTAGAAAAACATCAAAAATTTCAGTCCTGCATGATTCTACCAAGAAATGTGTGTTCATTGAAACCGCTGGTTTTTGATAGTTTGGGCCCTATTGAATAATGAATGTTTTGAATTTTCTCCAAAAGTAAAGTAGTTGCAAACTCATCCTTTTAGAAACTTGTTTGGGCTGTTGAGAGGAGTAAAAAACCATCAAAAATTTCAATCCTGCATGATTCTACCAAGAAATGTGATTCTTCATTCAAAACGCTGGTTTTTGCTATTGGGCTCTATTGAATAATGAATGTTTTGAATTTTCTCCAAAAGTAAAGTAGTTGCAAACTCATGCTTTTAGAGACTTGTTTGGGCTCATGAGAGGAGTAGAAAAACATCAAAAATTTCAGTCCTGCATGATTCTACCAAGAAATGTGTGTTCATTGAAACCGCTGGTTTTTGATAGTTTGGGCCCTATTGAATAATGAATGTTTTGAATTTTCTCCAAAAGTAAAGTAGTTGCAAACTCATCCTTTTAGAAACTTGTTTGGGCTGTTGAGAGGAGTAAAAAACCATCAAAAATTTCAATCCTGCATGATTCTACCAAGAAATGTGATTCTTCATTCAAAACGCTGGTTTTTGCTATTGGGCTCTATTGAATAATGAATGTTTTGAATTTTCTCCAAAAGTAAAGTAGTTGCAAACTCATGCTTTTAGAGACTTGTTTGGGCTCATGAGAGGAGTAGAAAAACATCAAAAATTTCAGTCCTGCATGATTCTACCAAGAAATGTGTATGGATTCAAACCGCTGGTTTTTGATAGTTTGGGCCCTATTGAATAATGAATGTTTTGAATTTTCTCCAAAAGTAAAGTAGTTGCAAACTCATGCTTTTAGAGACTTGTTTGGGCTCATGAGAGGAGTAGAAAAACATCAAAAATTTCAGTCCAGCATGATTCTACCAAGAAATGTGTGTTCATTGAAACCGCTGGTTTTTGATAGTTTGGGCCCTATTGAATAATGAATGTTTTGAATTTTCTCCAAAAGTAAAGTAGTTGCAAACTCATCCTTTTAGAAACTTGTTTGGGCTGTTGAGAGGAGTAAAAAACCATCAAAAATGTCAATCCTGCATGATTCTACCAAGAAATGTGATTCTTCATTCAAAACGCTGGTTTTTGCTATTGGGCTCTATTGAATAATGAATGTTTTGAATTTTCTCCAAAAGTAAAGTAGTTGCAAACTCATGCTTTTAGAGACTTGTTTGGGCTCATGAGAGGAGTAGAAAAACATCAAAAATTTCAGTCCTGCATGATTCTACCAAGAAATGTGTGTTCATTGAAACCGCTGGTTTTTGATAGTTTGGGCCCTATTGAATAATGAATGTTTTGAATTTTCTCCAAAAGTAAAGTAGTTGCAAACTCATCCTTTTAGAAACTTGTTTGGGCTGTTGAGAGGAGTAAAAAACCATCAAAAATTTCAATCCTGCATGATTCTACCAAGAAATGTGATTCTTCATTCAAAACGCTGGTTTTTGCTATTGGGCTCTATTGAATAATGAATGTTTTGAATTTTCTCCAAAAGTAAAGTAGTTGCAAACTCATGCTTTTAGAGACTTGTTTGGGCTCATGAGAGGAGTAGAAAAACATCAAAAATTTCAGTCCTGCATGATTCTACCAAGAAATGTGTGTTCATTGAAACCGCTGGTTTTTGATAGTTTGGGCCCTATTGAATAATGAATGTTTTGAATTTTCTCCAAAAGTAAAGTAGTTGCAAACTCATCCTTTTAGAAACTTGTTTGGGCTGTTGAGAGGAGTAAAAAACCATCAAAAATTTCAATCCTGCATGATTCTACCAAGAAATGTGATTCTTCATTCAAAACGCTGGTTTTTGCTATTGGGCTCTATTGAATAATGAATGTTTTGAATTTTCTCCAAAAGTAAAGTAGTTGCAAACTCATGCTTTTAGAGACTTGTTTGGGCTCATGAGAGGAGTAGAAAAACATCAAAAATTTCAGTCCTGCATGATTCTACCAAGAAATGTGTGTTGATTCAAACCGCTGGTTTTTGATAGTTTGGGCCCTATTGAATAATGAATGTTTTGAATTTTCTCCAAAAGTAAAGTAGTTGCAAACTCATGCTTTTAGAGACTTGTTTGGGCTCATGAGAGGAGTAGAAAAACATCAAAAATTTCAGTCCTGCATGATTCTACCAAGAAATGTGTGTTCATTGAAACCGCTGGTTTTTGATAGTTTGGGCCCTATTGAATAATGAATGTTTTGAATTTTCTCCAAAAGTAAAGTAGTTGCAAACTCATCCTTTTAGAAACTTGTTTGGGCTGTTGAGAGGAGTAAAAAACCATCAAAAATTTCAATCCTGCATGATTCTACCAAGAAATGTGATTCTTCATTCAAAACGCTGGTTTTTGCTATTGGGCTCTATTGAATAATGAATGTTTTGAATTTTCTCCAAAAGTAAAGTAGTTGCAAACTCATGCTTTTAGAGACTTGTTTGGGCTCATGAGAGGAGTAGAAAAACATCAAAAATTTCAGTCCTGCATGATTCTACCAAGAAATGTGTGTTCATTGAAACCGCTGGTTTTTGATAGTTTGGGCCCTATTGAATAATGAATGTTTTGAATTTTCTCCAAAAGTAAAGTAGTTGCAAACTCATCCTTTTAGAAACTTGTTTGGGCTGTTGAGAGGAGTAAAAAACCATCAAAAATTTCAATCCTGCATGATTCTACCAAGAAATGTGATTCTTCATTCAAAACGCTGGTTTTTGCTATTGGGCTCTATTGAATAATGAATGTTTTGAATTTTCTCCAAAAGTAAAGTAGTTGCAAACTCATGCTTTTAGAGACTTGTTTGGGCTCATGAGAGGAGTAGAAAAACATCAAAAATTTCAGTCCTGCATGATTCTACCAAGAAATGTGTGTTCATTGAAACCGCTGGTTTTTGATAGTTTGGGCCCTATTGAATAATGAATGTTTTGAATTTTCTCCAAAAGTAAAGTAGTTGCAAACTCATCCTTTTAGAAACTTGTTTGGGCTGTTGAGAGGAGTAAAAAACCATCAAAAATTTCAATCCTGCATGATTCTACCAAGAAATGTGATTCTTCATTCAAAACGCTGGTTTTTGCTATTGGGCTCTATTGAATAATGAATGTTTTGAATTTTCTCCAAAAGTAAAGTAGTTGCAAACTCATGCTTTTAGAGACTTGTTTGGGCTCATGAGAGGAGTAGAAAAACATCAAAAATTTCAGTCCTGCATGATTCTACCAAGAAATGTGTGTTCATTGAAACCGCTGGTTTTTGATAGTTTGGGCCCTATTGAATAATGAATGTTTTGAATTTTCTCCAAAAGTAAAGTAGTTGCAAACTCATCCTTTTAGAAACTTGTTTGGGCTGTTGAGAGGAGTAAAAAACCATCAAAAATTTCAATCCTGCATGATTTTACCAAGAAATGTGATTCTTCATTCAAAACCTGATTTTTGCTATTGGGCTCTATTGAATAGTGAATGTTTTGAATTTTCTCCAAAAGTAAAGTAGTTGCAAACTCATGCTTTTAGAGACTTGTTTGGGCTCATGAGAGGAGTAGAAAAACATCAAAAATTTCAGTCCTGCATGATTCTACCAAGAAATGTGTTCATTCAAACCGCTGGTTTTTGATAGTTTGGGCCCTATTGAATAATGAATGTTTTGAATTTTCTCCAAAAGTAAAGTAGTTGCAAACTCATCCTTTTAGAAACTTGTTTGGGCTGTTGAGAGGAGTAAAAAACCATCAAAAATTTCAATCCTGCATGATTCTACCAAGAAATGTGATTCTTCATTCAAAACGCTGGTTTTTGCTATTGGGCTCTATTGAATAATGAATGTTTTGAATTTTCTCCAAAAGTAAAGTAGTTGCAAACTCATGCTTTTAGAGACTTGTTTGGGCTCATGAGAGGAGTAGAAAAACATCAAAATTTTCAGTCCTGCATGATTCTACCAAGAAATGTGTGTTCATTGAAACCGCTGGTTTTTGATAGTTTGGGCCCTATTGAATAATGAATGTTTTGAATTTTCTCCAAAAGTAAAGTAGTTGCAAACTCATCCTTTTAGAAACTTGTTTGGGCTGTTGAGAGGAGTAAAAAACCATCAAAAATTTCAATCCTGCATGATTCTACCAAGAAATGTGATTCTTCATTCAAAACGCTGGTTTTTGCTATTGGGCTCTATTGAATAATGAATGTTTTGAATTTTCTCCAAAAGTAAAGTAGTTGCAAACTCATGCTTTTAGAGACTTGTTTGGGCTCATGAGTGGAGTAGAAAAACATCAAAAATTTCAGTCCTGCATGATTCTACCAAGAAATGTGTGTTCATTGAAACCGCTGGTTTTTGATAGTTTGGGCCCTATTGAATAATGAATGTTTTGAATTTTCTCCAAAAGTAAAGTAGTTGCAAACTCATTCTTTTAGAAACTTGTTTGGGCTGTTGAGAGGAGTAAAAAACCATCAAAAATTTCAATCCTGCATGATTCTACCAAGAAATGTGATTCTTCATTCAAAACGCTGGTTTTTGCTATTGGGCTCTATTGAATAATGAATGTTTTGAATTTTCTCCAAAAGTAAAGTAGTTGCAAACTCATGCTTTTAGAGACTTGTTTGGGCTCATGAGAGGAGTAGAAAAACATCAAAAATTTCAGTCCTGCATGATTCTACCAAGAAATGTGTGTTCATTGAAACCGCTGGTTTTTGATAGTTTGGGCCCTATTGAATAATGAATGTTTTGAATTTTCTCCAAAAGTAAAGTAGTTGCAAACTCATCCTTTTAGAAACTTGTTTGGGCTGTTGAGAGGAGTAAAAAACCATCAAAAATTTCAATCCTGCATGATTTTACCAAGAAATGTGATTCTTCATTCAAAACCTGATTTTTGCTATTGGGCTCTATTGAATAGTGAATGTTTTGAATTTTCTCCAAAAGTAAAGTAGTTGCAAACTCATGCTTTTAGAGACTTGTTTGGGCTCATGAGAGGAGTAGAAAAACATCAAAAATTTCAGTCCTGCATGATTCTACCAAGAAATGTGTTCATTCAAACCGCTGGTTTTTGATAGTTTGGGCCCTATTGAATAATGAATGTTTTGAATTTTCTCCAAAAGTAAAGTAGTTGCAAACTCATCCTTTTAGAAACTTGTTTGGGCTGTTGAGAGGAGTAAAAAACCATCAAAAATTTCAATCCTGCATGATTCTACCAAGAAATGTGATTCTTCATTCAAAACGCTGGTTTTTGCTATTGGGCTCTATTGAATAATGAATGTTTTGAATTTTCTCCAAAAGTAAAGTAGTTGCAAACTCATGCTTTTAGAGACTTGTTTGGGCTCATGAGTGGAGTAGAAAAACATCAAAAATTTCAGTCCTGCATGATTCTACCAAGAAATGTGTGTTCATTGAAACCGCTGGTTTTTGATAGTTTGGGCCCTATTGAATAATGAATGTTTTGAATTTTCTCCAAAAGTAAAGTAGTTGCAAACTCATTCTTTTAGAAACTTGTTTGGGCTGTTGAGAGGAGTAAAAAACCATCAAAAATTTCAATCCTGCATGATTCTACCAAGAAATGTGATTCTTCATTCAAAACGCTGGTTTTTGCTATTGGGCTCTATTGAATAATGAATGTTTTGAATTTTCTCCAAAAGTAAAGTAGTTGCAAACTCATGCTTTTAGAGACTTGTTTGGGCTCATGAGAGGAGTAGAAAAACATCAAAAATTTCAGTCCTGCATGATTCTACCAAGAAATGTGTGTTGATTCAAACCGCTGGTTTTTGATAGTTTGGGCCCTATTGAATAATGAATGTTTTGAATTTTCTCCAAAAGTAAAGTAGTTGCAAACTCATGCTTTTAGAGACTTGTTTGGGCTCATGAGAGGAGTAGAAAAACATCAAAAATTTCAGTCCTGCATGATTCTACCAAGAAATGTGTGTTCATTGAAACCGCTGGTTTTTGATAGTTTGGGCCCTATTGAATAATGAATGTTTTGAATTTTCTCCAAAAGTAAAGTAGTTGCAAACTCATCCTTTTAGAAACTTGTTTGGGCTGTTGAGAGGAGTAAAAAACCATCAAAAATTTCAATCCTGCATGATTCTACCAAGAAATGTGATTCTTCATTCAAAACGCTGGTTTTTGCTATTGGGCTCTATTGAATAATGAATGTTTTGAATTTTCTCCAAAAGTAAAGTAGTTGCAAACTCATGCTTTTAGAGACTTGTTTGGGCTCATGAGAGGAGTAGAAAAACATCAAAAATTTCAGTCCTGCATGATTCTACCAAGAAATGTGTGTTCATTGAAACCGCTGGTTTTTGATAGTTTGGGCCCTATTGAATAATGAATGTTTTGAATTTTCTCCAAAAGTAAAGTAGTTGCAAACTCATCCTTTTAGAAACTTGTTTGGGCTGTTGAGAGGAGTAAAAAACCATCAAAAATTTCAATCCTGCATGATTCTACCAAGAAATGTGATTCTTCATTCAAAACGCTGGTTTTTGCTATTGGGCTCTATTGAATAATGAATGTTTTGAATTTTCTCCAAAAGTAAAGTAGTTGCAAACTCATGCTTTTAGAGACTTGTTTGGGCTCATGAGAGGAGTAGAAAAACATCAAAAATTTCAGTCCTGCATGATTCTACCAAGAAATGTGTGTTCATTGAAACCGCTGGTTTTTGATAGTTTGGGCCCTATTGAATAATGAATGTTTTGAATTTTCTCCAAAAGTAAAGTAGTTGCAAACTCATCCTTTTAGAAACTTGTTTGGGCTGTTGAGAGGAGTAAAAAACCATCAAAAATTTCAATCCTGCATGATTTTACCAAGAAATGTGATTCTTCATTCAAAACCTGATTTTTGCTATTGGGCTCTATTGAATAGTGAATGTTTTGAATTTTCTCCAAAAGTAAAGTAGTTGCAAACTCATGCTTTTAGAAACTTGTTTGGGCTCATGAGAGGAGTAGAAAAACATCAAAAATTTCAGTCCTGCATGATTCTACCAAGAAATGTGTGTTCATTGAAACCGCTGGTTTTTGATAGTTTGGGCCCTATTGAATAATGAATGTTTTGAATTTTCTCCAAAAGTAAAGTAGTTGCAAACTCATCCTTTTAGAAACTTGTTTGGGCTGTTGAGAGGAGTAAAAAACCATCAAAAATTTCAATCCTGCATGATTCTACCAAGAAATGTGATTCTTCATTCAAAACGCTGGTTTTTGCTATTGGGCTCTATTGAATAATGAATGTTTTGAATTTTCTCCAAAAGTAAAGTAGTTGCAAACTCATGCTTTTAGAGACTTGTTTGGGCTCATGAGAGGAGTAGAAAAACATCAAAAATTTCAGTCCTGCATGATTCTACCAAGAAATGTGTGTTCATTGAAACCGCTGGTTTTTGATAGTTTGGGCCCTATTGAATAATGAATGTTTTGAATTTTCTCCAAAAGTAAAGTAGTTGCAAACTCATCCTTTTAGAAACTTGTTTGGGCTGTTGAGAGGAGTAAAAAACCATCAAAAATTTCAATCCTGCATGATTTTACCAAGAAATGTGATTCTTCATTCAAAACCTGATTTTTGCTATTGGGCTCTATTGAATAGTGAATGTTTTGAATTTTCTCCAAAAGTAAAGTAGTTGCAAACTCATGCTTTTAGAGACTTGTTTGGGCTCATGAGAGGAGTAGAAAAACATCAAAAATTTCAGTCCTGCATGATTCTACCAAGAAATGTGTTCATTCAAACCGCTGGTTTTTGATAGTTTGGGCCCTATTGAATAATGAATGTTTTGAATTTTCTCCAAAAGTAAAGTAGTTGCAAACTCATCCTTTTAGAAACTTGTTTGGGCTGTTGAGAGGAGTAAAAAACCATCAAAAATTTCAATCCTGCATGATTCTACCAAGAAATGTGATTCTTCATTCAAAACGCTGGTTTTTGCTATTGGGCTCTATTGAATAATGAATGTTTTGAATTTTCTCCAAAAGTAAAGTAGTTGCAAACTCATGCTTTTAGAGACTTGTTTGGGCTCATGAGATGAGTAGAAAAACATCAAAAATTTCAGTCCTGCATGATTCTACCAAGACATGTGTGTTCATTGAAACGGCTGGTTTTTGATAGTTTGGGCCCTATTGAATAATGAATGTTTTGAATTTTCTCCAAAAGTAAAGTAGTTGCAAACTCATCCTTTTAGAAACTTGTTTGGGCTGTTGAGAGGAGTAAAAAACCATCAAAAATTTCAATCCTGCATGATTCTACCAAGAAATGTGATTCTTCATTCAAAACGCTGGTTTTTGCTATTGGGCTCTATTGAATAATGAATGTTTTGAATTTTCTCCAAAAGTAAAGTAGTTGCAAACTCATGCTTTTAGAGACTTGTTTGGGCTCATGAGAGGAGTAGAAAAACATCAAAAATTTCAGTCCTGCATGATTCTACCAAGAAATGTGTGTTCATTGAAACCGCTGGTTTTTGATAGTTTGGGCCCTATTGAATAATGAATGTTTTGAATTTTCTCCAAAAGTAAAGTAGTTGCAAACTCATCCTTTTAGAAACTTGTTTGGGCTGTTGAGAGGAGTAAAAAACCATCAAAAATTTCAATCCTGCATGATTCTACCAAGAAATGTGATTCTTCATTCAAAACGCTGGTTTTTGCTATTGGGCTCTATTGAATAATGAATGTTTTGAATTTTCTCCAAAAGTAAAGTAGTTGCAAACTCATCCTTTTAGAAACTTGTTTGGGCTGTTGAGAGGAGTAAAAAACCATCAAAAATTTCAATCCTGCATGATTCTACCAAGAAATGTGATTCTTCATTCAAAACGCTGGTTTTTGCTATTGGGCTCTATTGAATAATGAATGTTTTGAATTTTCTCCAAAAGTAAAGTAGTTGCAAACTCATGCTTTTAGAGACTTGTTTGGGCTCATGAGAGGAGTAGAAAAACATCAAAAATTTCAGTCCTGCATGATTCTACCAAGAAATGTGTGTTGATTCAAACCGCTGGTTTTTGATAGTTTGGGCCCTATTGAATAATGAATGTTTTGAATTTTCTCCAAAAGTAAAGTAGTTGCCAACTCATGCTTTTAGAGACTTGTTTGGGCTCATGAGAGGAGTAGAAAAACATCAAAAATTTCAGTCCTGCATGATTCTACCAAGAAATGTGTGTTCATTGAAACCGCTGGTTTTTGATAGTTTGGGCCCTATTGAATAATGAATGTTTTGAATTTTCTCCAAAAGTAAAGTAGTTGCAAACTCATCCTTTTAGAAACTTGTTTGGGCTGTTGAGAGGAGTAAAAAACCATCAAAAATTTCAATCCTGCATGATTCTACCAAGAAATGTGATTCTTCATTCAAAACGCTGGTTTTTGCTATTGGGCTCTATTGAATAATGAATGTTTTGAATTTTCTCCAAAAGTAAAGTAGTTGCAAACTCATGCTTTTAGAGACTTGTTTGGGCTCATGAGAGGAGTAGAAAAACATCAAAAATTTCAGTCCTGCATGATTCTACCAAGAAATGTGTGTTGATTCAAACCGCTGGTTTTTGATAGTTTGGGCCCTATTGAATAATGAATGTTTTGAATTTTCTCCAAAAGTAAAGTAGTTGCAAACTCATACTTTTAGAGACTTGTTTGGGCTCATGAGAGGAGTAGAAAAACATCAAAAATTTCAGTCCTGCGTGATTCTACCAAGAAATGTGTGTTCATTGAAACCGCTGGTTTTTGATAGTTTGGGCCCTATTGAATAATGAATGTTTTGAATTTTCTCCAAAAGTAAAGTAGTTGCAAACTCATCCTTTTAGAAACTTGTTTGGGCTGTTGAGAGGAGTAAAAAACCATCAAAAATTTCAATCCTGCATGATTTTACCAAGAAATGTGATTCTTCATTCAAAACCTGATTTTTGCTATTGGGCTCTATTGAATAGTGAATGTTTTGAATTTTCTCCAAAAGTAAAGTACTTGCAAACTCATGCTTTTAGAGACTTGTTTGGGCTCATGAGAGGAGTAGAAAAACATCAAAAATTTCAGTCCTGCATGATTCTACCAAGAAATGTGTTCATTCAAACCGCTGGTTTTTGATAGTTTGGGCCCTATTGAATAATGAATGTTTTGAATTTTCTCCAAAAGTAAAGTAGTTGCAAACTCATCCTTTTAGAAACTTGTTTGGGCTGTTGAGAGGAGTAAAAAACCATCAAAAATTTCAATCCTGCATGATTCTACCAAGAAATGTGATTCTTCATTCAAAACGCTGGTTTTTGCTATTGGGCTCTATTGAATAATGAATGTTTTGAATTTTCTCCAAAAGTAAAGTAGTTGCAAACTCATGCTTTTAGAGACTTGTTTGGGCTCATGAGAGGAGTAGAAAAACATCAAAAATTTCAGTCCTGCATGATTCTACCAAGAAATGTGTGTTCATTGAAACCGCTGGTTTTTGATAGTTTGGGCCCTATTGAATAATGAATGTTTTGAATTTTCTCCAAAAGTAAAGTAGTTGCAAACTCATCCTTTTAGAAACTTGTTTGGGCTGTTGAGAGGAGTAAAAAACCATCAAAAATTTCAATCCTGCATGATTCTACCAAGAAATGTGATTCTTCATTCAAAACGCTGGTTTTTGCTATTGGGCTCTATTGAATAATGAATGTTTTGAATTTTCTCCAAAAGTAAAGTAGTTGCAAACTCATGCTTTTAGAGACTTGTTTGGGCTCATGAGAGGAGTAGAAAAACATCAAAAATTTCAGTCCTGCATGATTCTACCAAGAAATGTGTGTTCATTGAAACCGCTGGTTTTTGATAGTTTGGGCCCTATTGAATAATGAATGTTTTGAATTTTCTCCAAAAGTAAAGTAGTTGCAAACTCATCCTTTTAGAAACTTGTTTGGGCTGTTGAGAGGAGTAAAAAACCATCAAAAATTTCAATCCTGCATGATTCTACCAAGAAATGTGATTCTTCATTCAAAACGCTGGTTTTTGCTATTGGGCTCTATTGAATAATGAATGTTTTGAATTTTCTCCAAAAGTAAAGTAGTTGCAAACTCATGCTTTTAGAGACTTGTTTGGGCTCATGAGAGGAGTAGAAAAACATCAAAAATTTCAGTCCTGCATGATTCTACCAAGAAATGTGTGTTGATTCAAACCGCTGGTTTTTGATAGTTTGGGCCCTATTGAATAATGAATGTTTTGAATTTTCTCCAAAAGTAAAGTAGTTGCAAACTCATGCTTTTAGAGACTTGTTTGGGCTCATGAGAGGAGTAGAAAAACATCAAAAATTTCAGTCCTGCATGATTCTACCAAGAAATGTGTGTTCATTGAAACCGCTGGTTTTTGATAGTTTGGGCCCTATTGAATAATGAATGTTTTGAATTTTCTCCAAAAGTAAAGTAGTTGCAAACTCATCCTTTTAGAAACTTGTTTGGGCTGTTGAGAGGAGTAAAAAACCATCAAAAATTTCAATCCTGCATGATTCTACCAAGAAATGTGATTCTTCATTCAAAACGCTGGTTTTTGCTATTGGGCTCTATTGAATAATGAATGTTTTGAATTTTCTCCAAAAGTAAAGTAGTTGCAAACTCATGCTTTTAGAGACTTGTTTGGGCTCATGAGAGGAGTAGAAAAACATCAAAAATTTCAGTCCTGCATGATTCTACCAAGAAATGTGTGTTCATTGAAACCGCTGGTTTTTGATAGTTTGGGCCCTATTGAATAATGAATGTTTTGAATTTTCTCCAAAAGTAAAGTAGTTGCAAACTCATCCTTTTAGAAACTTGTTTGGGCTGTTGAGAGGAGTAAAAAACCATCAAAAATTTCAATCCTGCATGATTTTACCAAGAAATGTGATTCTTCATTCAAAACCTGATTTTTGCTATTGGGCTCTATTGAATAGTGAATGTTTTGAATTTTATCCAAAAGTAAAGTAGTTGCAAACTCATGCTTTTAGAGACTTGTTTGGGCTCATGAGAGGAGTAGAAAAACATCAAAAATTTCAGTCCTGCATGATTCTACCAAGAAATGTGTTCATTCAAACCGCTGGTTTTTGATAGTTTGGGCCCTATTGAATAATGAATGTTTTGAATTTTCTCCAAAAGTAAAGTAGTTGGAAACTCATCCTTTTAGAAACTTGTTTGGGCTGTTGAGAGGAGTAAAAAACCATCAAAAATTTAAATCCTGCATGATTCTACCAAGAAATGTGATTCTTCATTCAAAACGCTGGTTTTTGCTATTGGGCTCTATTGAATAATGAATGTTTTGAATTTTCTCCAAAAGTAAAGTAGTTGCAAACTCATGCTTTTAGAGACTTGTTTGGGCTCATGAGAGGAGTAGAAAAACATCAAAAATTTCAGTCCTGCATGATTCTACCAAGAAATGTGTGTTCATTGAAACCGCTGGTTTTTGATAGTTTGGGCCCTATTGAATAATGAATGTTTTGAATTTTCTCCAAAAGTAAAGTAGTTGCAAACTCATCCTTTTAGAAACTTGTTTGGGCTGTTGAGAGGAGTAAAAAACCATCAAAAATTTCAATCCTGCATGATTCTACCAAGAAATGTGATTCTTCATTCAAAACGCTGGTTTTTGCTATTGGGCTCTATTGAATAATGAATGTTTTGAATTTTCTCCAAAAGTAAAGTAGTTGCAAACTCATGCTTTTAGAGACTTGTTTGGGCTCATGAGAGGAGTAGAAAAACATCAAAAATTTCAGTCCTGCATGATTCTACCAAGAAATGTGTGTTCATTCAAACCGCTGGTTTTTGATAGTTTGGGCCCTATTGAATAATGAATGTTTTGAATTTTCTCCAAAAGTAAAGTAGTTGCAAACTCATCCTTTTAGAAACTTGTTTGGGCTGTTGAGAGGAGTAAAAAACCATCAAAAATTTCAATCCTGCATGATTCTACCAAGAAATGTGATTCTTCATTCAAAACGCTGGTTTTTGCTATTGGGCTCTATTGAATAATGAATGTTTTGAATTTTCTCCAAAAGTAAAGTAGTTGCAAACTCATGCTTTTAGAGACTTGTTTGGGCTCATGAGAGGAGTAGAAAAACATCAAAAATTTCAGTCCTGCATGATTCTACCAAGAAATGTGTGTTGATTCAAACCGCTGGTTTTTGATAGTTTGGGCCCTATTGAATAATGAATGTTTTGAATTTTCTCCAAAAGTAAAGTAGTTGCAAACTCATGCTTTTAGAGACTTGTTTGGGCTCATGAGAGGAGTAGAAAAACATAAAAAATTTCAGTCCTGCATGATTCTACCAAGAAATGTGTGTTCATTGAAACCGCTGGTTTTTGATAGTTTGGGCCCTATTGAATAATGAATGTTTTGAATTTTCTCCAAAAGTAAAGTAGTTGCAAACTCATCCTTTTAGAAACTTGTTTGGGCTGTTGAGAGGAGTAAAAAACCATCAAAAATTTCAATCCTGCATGATTCTACCAAGAAATGTGATTCTTCATTCAAAACGCTGGTTTTTGCTATTGGGCTCTATTGAATAATGAATGTTTTGAATTTTCTCCAAAAGTAAAGTAGTTGCAAACTCATGCTTTTAGAGACTTGTTTGGGCTCATGAGAGGAGTAGAAAAACATCAAAAATTTCAGTCCTGCATGATTCTACCAAGAAATGTGTGTTCATTGAAACCGCTGGTTTTTGATAGTTTGGGCCCTATTGAATAATGAATGTTTTGAATTTTCTCCAAAAGTAAAGTAGTTGCAAACTCATCCTTTTAGAAACTTGTTTGGGCTGTTGAGAGGAGTAAAAAACCATCAAAAATTTCAATCCTGCATGATTCTACCAAGAAATGTGATTCTTCATTCAAAACGCTGGTTTTTGCTATTGGGCTCTATTGAATAATGAATGTTTTGAATTTTCTCCAAAAGTAAAGTAGTTGCAAACTCATGCTTTTAGAGACTTGTTTGGGCTCATGAGAGGAGTAGAAAAACATCAAAAATTTCAGTCCTGCATGATTCTACCAAGAAATGTGTGTTCATTGAAACCGCTGGTTTTTGATAGTTTGGGCCCTATTGAATAATGAATGTTTTGAATTTTCTCCAAAAGTAAAGTAGTTGCAAACTCATCCTTTTAGAAACTTGTTTGGGCTGTTGAGAGGAGTAAAAAACCATCAAAAATTTCAATCCTGCATGATTCTACCAAGAAATGTGATTCTTCATTCAAAACGCTGGTTTTTGCTATTGGGCTCTATTGAATAATGAATGTTTTGAATTTTCTCCAAAAGTAAAGTAGTTGCAAACTCATGCTTTTAGAGACTTGTTTGGGCTCATGAGAGGAGTAGAAAAACATCAAAAATTTCAGTCCTGCATGATTTTACCAAGAAATGTGTGTTCATTGAAACCGCTGGTTTTTGATAGTTTGGGCCCTATTGAATAATGAATGTTTTGAATTTTCTCCAAAAGTAAAGTAGTTGCAAACTCATCCTTTTAGAAACTTGTTTGGGCTGTTGAGAGGAGTAAAAAACCATCAAAAATTTCAATCCTGCATGATTCTACCAAGAAATGTGATTCTTCATTCAAAACGCTGGTTTTTGCTATTGGGCTCTATTGAATAATGAATGTTTTGAATTTTCTCCAAAAGTAAAGTAGTTGCAAACTCATGCTTTTAGAGACTTGTTTGGGCTCATGAGAGGAGTAGAAAAACATCAAAAATTTCAGTCCTGCATGATTCTACCAAGAAATGTGTGTTCATTGAAACCGCTGGTTTTTGATAGTTTGGGCCCTATTGAATAATGAATGTTTTGAATTTTCTCCAAAAGTAAAGTAGTTGCAAACTCATCCTTTTAGAAACTTGTTTGGGCTGTTGAGAGGAGTAAAAAACCATCAAAAATTTCAATCCTGCATGATTCTACCAAGAAATGTGATTCTTCATTCAAAACGCTGGTTTTTGCTATTGGGCTCTATTGAATAATGAATGTTTTGAATTTTCTCCAAAAGTAAAGTAGTTGCAAACTCATGCTTTTAGAGACTTGTTTGGGCTCATGAGAGGAGTAGAAAAACATCAAAAATTTCAGTCCTGCATGATTCTACCAAGAAATGTGTGTTCATTGAAACCGCTGGTTTTTGATAGTTTGGGCCCTATTGAATAATGAATGTTTTGAATTTTCTCCAAAAGTAAAGTAGTTGCAAACTCATCCTTTTAGAAACTTGTTTGGGCTGTTGAGAGGAGTAAAAAACCATCAAAAATTTCAATCCTGCATGATTCTACCAAGAAATGTGATTCTTCATTCAAAACGCTGGTTTTTGCTATTGGGCTCTATTGAATAATGAATGTTTTGAATTTTCTCCAAAAGTAAAGTAGTTGCAAACTCATGCTTTTAGAGACTTGTTTGGGCTCATGAGAGGAGTAGAAAAACATCAAAAATTTCAGTCCTGCATGATTCTACCAAGAAATGTGTGTTGATTCAAACCGCTGGTTTTTGATAATTTGGGCCCTATTGAATAATGAATGTTTTGAATTTTCTCCAAAAGTAAAGTAGTTGCAAACTCATGCTTTTAGAGACTTGTTTGGGCTCATGAGAGGAGTAGAAAAACATCAAAAATTTCAGTCCTGCATGATTCTACCAAGAAATGTGTGTTCATTGAAACCGCTGGTTTTTGATAGTTTGGGCCCTATTGAATAATGAATGTTTTGAATTTTCTCCAAAAGTAAAGTAGTTGCAAACTCATCCTTTTAGAAACTTGTTTGGGCTGTTGAGAGGAGTAAAAAACCATCAAAAATTTCAATCCTGCATGATTCTACCAAGAAATGTGATTCTTCATTCAAAACGCTGGTTTTTGCTATTGGGCTCTATTGAATAATGAATGTTTTGAATTTTCTCCAAAAGTAAAGTAGTTGCAAACTCATGCTTTTAGAGACTTGTTTGGGCTCATGAGAGGAATAGAAAAACATCAAAAATTTCAGTCCTGCATGATTCTACCAAGAAATGTGTGTTCATTGAAACCGCTGGTTTTTGATAGTTTGGGCCCTATTGAATAATGAATGTTTTGAATTTTCTCCAAAAGTAAAGTAGTTGCAAACTCATCCTTTTAGAAACTTGTTTGGGCTGTTGAGAGGAGTAAAAAACCATCAAAAATTTCAATCCTGCATGATTCTACCAAGAAATGTGATTCTTCATTCAAAACGCTGGTTTTTGCTATTGGGCTCTATTGAATAATGAATGTTTTGAATTTTCTCCAAAAGTAAAGTAGTTGCAAACTCATGCTTTTAGAGACTTGTTTGGGCTCATGAGAGGAGTAGAAAAACATCAAAAATTTCAGTCCTGCATGATTCTACCAAGAAATGTGTGTTCATTGAAACCGCTGGTTTTTGATAGTTTGGGCCCTATTGAATAATGAATGTTTTGAATTTTCTCCAAAAGTAAAGTAGTTGCAAACTCATCCTTTTAGAAACTTGTTTGGGCTGTTGAGAGGAGTAAAAAACCATCAAAAATTTCAATCCTGCATGATTCTACCAAGAAATGTGATTCTTCATTCAAAACGCTGGTTTTTGCTATTGGGCTCTATTGAATAATGAATGTTTTGAATTTTCTCCAAAAGTAAAGTAGTTGCAAACTCATGCTTTTAGAGACTTGTTTGGGCTCATGAGATGAGTAGAAAAACATCAAAAATTTCAGTCCTGCATGATTCTACCAAGACATGTGTGTTCATTGAAACGGCTGGTTTTTGATAGTTTGGACCCTATTGAATAATGAATGTTTTGAATTTTCTCCAAAAGTAAAGTAGTTGCAAACTCATCCTTTTAGAAACTTGCTTGGGCTGTTGAGAGGAGTAAAAAACCATCAAAAATTTCAATCCTGCATGATTCTACCAAGAAATGTGATTCTTCATTCAAAACGCTGGTTTTTGCTATTGGGCTCTATTGAATAATGAATGTTTTGAATTTTCTCCAAAAGTAAAGTAGTTGCAAACTCATGCTTTTAGAGACTTGTTTGGGCTCATGAGAGGAGTAGAAAAACATCAAAAATTTCAGTCCTGCATGATTCTACCAAGAAATGTGTGTTCATTGAAACCGCTGGTTTTTGATAGTTTGGGCCCTATTGAATAATGAATGTTTTGAATTTTCTCCAAAAGTAAAGTAGTTGCAAACTCATCCTTTTAGAAACTTGTTTGGGCTGTTGAGAGGAGTAAAAAACCATCAAAAATTTCAATCCTGCATGATTCTACCAAGAAATGTGATTCTTCATTCAAAACGCTGGTTTTTGCTATTGGGCTCTATTGAATAATGAATGTTTTGAATTTTCTCCAAAAGTAAAGTAGTTGCAAACTCATGCTTTTAGAGACTTGTTTGGGCTCATGAGAGGAGTAGAAAAACATCAAAAATTTCAGTCCTGCATGATTCTACCAAGAAATGTGTGTTGATTCAAACCGCTGGTTTTTGATAGTTTGGGCCCTATTGAATAATGAATGTTTTGAATTTTCTCCAAAAGTAAAGTAGTTGCAAACTCATGCTTTTAGAGACTTGTTTGGGCTCATGAGAGGAGTAGAAAAACATCAAAAATTTCAGTCCTGCATGATTCTACCAAGAAATGTGTGTTCATTGAAACCGCTGGTCTTTGATAGTTTGGGCCCTATTGAATAATGAATGTTTTGAATTTTCTCCAAAAGTAAAGTAGTTGCAAACTCATCCTTTTAGAAACTTGTTTGGGCTGTTGAGAGGAGTAAAAAACCATCAAAAATTTCAATCCTGCATGATTCTACCAAGAAATGTGATTCTTCATTCAAAACGCTGGTTTTTGCTATTGGGCTCTATTGAATAATGAATGTTTTGAATTTTCTCCAAAAGTAAAGTAGTTGCAAACTCATGCTTTTAGAGACTTGTTTGGGCTCATGAGAGGAGTAGAAAAACATCAAAAATTTCAGTCCTGCATGATTCTACCAAGAAATGTGTGTTCATTGAAACCGCTGGTTTTTGATAGTTTGGGCCCTATTGAATAATGAATGTTTTGAATTTTCTCCAAAAGTAAAGTAGTTGCAAACTCATCCTTTTAGAAACTTGTTTGGGCTGTTGAGAGGAGTAAAAAACATCAAAAATTTCAATCCTGCATGATTTTACCAAGAAATGTGATTCTTCATTCAAAACCTGATTTTTGCTATTGGGCTCTATTGAATAGTGAATGTTTTGAATTTTCTCCAAAAGTAAAGTATTTGCAAACTCATGCTTTTAGAGACTTGTTTGGGCTCATGAGAGGAGTAGAAAAACATCAAAAATTTCAGTCCTGCATGATTCTACCAAGAAATGTGTTCATTCAAACCGCTGGTTTTTGATAGTTTGGGCCCTATTGAATAATGAATGTTTTGAATTTTCTCCAAAAGTAAAGTAGTTGCAAACTCATCCTTTTAGAAACTTGTTTGGGCTGTTGAGAGGAGTAAAAAACCATCAAAAATTTCAATCCTGCATGATTCTACCAAGAAATGTGATTCTTCATTCAAAACGCTGGTTTTTGCTATTGGGCTCTATTGAATAATGAATGTTTTGAATTTTCTCCAAAAGTAAAGTAGTTGCAAACTCATGCTTTTAGAGATTTGTTTGGGCTCATGAGAGGAGTAGAAAAACATCAAAAATTTCAGTCCTGCATGATTCTACCAAGAAATGTGTGTTCATTGAAACCGCTGGTTTTTAATAGTTTGGGCCCTATTGAATAATGAATGTTTTGAATTTTCTCCAAAAGTAAAGTAGTTGCAAACTCATCCTTTTAGAAACTTGTTTGGGCTGTTGAGAGGAGTAAAAAACCATCAAAAATTTCAATCCTGCATGATTCTACCAAGAAATGTGATTCTTCATTCAAAACGCTGGTTTTTGCTATTGGGCTCTATTGAATAATGAATGTTTTGAATTTTCTCCAAAAGTAAAGTAGTTGCAAACTCATGCTTTTAGAGACTTGTTTGGGCTCATGAGAGGAGTAGAAAAACATCAAAAATTTCAGTCCTGCATGATTCTACCAAGAAATGTGTGTTCATTGAAACCGCTGGTTTTTGATAGTTTGGGCCCTATTGAATAATGAATGTTTTGAATTTTCTCCAAAAGTAAAGTAGTTGCAAACTCATCCTTTTAGAAACTTGTTTGGGCTGTTGAGAGGAGTAAAAAACCATCAAAAATTTCAATCCTGCATGATTCTACCAAGAAATGTGATTCTTCATTCAAAACGCTGGTTTTTGCTATTGGGCTCTATTGAATAATGAATGTTTTGAATTTTCTCCAAAAGTAAAGTAGTTGCAAACTCATGCTTTTAGAGACTTGTTTGGGCTCATGAGAGGAGTAGAAAAACATCAAAAATTTCAGTCCTGCATGATTCTACCAAGAAATGTGTGTTCATTGAAACCGCTGGTTTTTGATAGTTTGGGCCCTATTTAATAATGAATGTTTTGAATTTTCTCCAAAAGTAAAGTAGTTGCAAACTCATCCTTTTAGAAACTTGTTTGGGCTGTTGAGAGGAGTAAAAAACCATCAAAAATTTCAATCCTGCATGATTCTACCAAGAAATGTGATTCTTCATTCAAAACGCTGGTTTTTGCTATTGGGCTCTATTGAATAATGAATGTTTTGAATTTTCTCCAAAAGTAAAGTAGTTGCAAACTCATGCTTTTAGAGACTTGTTTGGGCTCATGAGAGGAGTAGAAAACATCAAAAATTTCAGTCCTGCATGATTCTACCAAGAAATGTGTGTTCATTGAAACCGCTGGTTTTTGATAGTTTGGGCCCTATTGAATAATGAATGTTTTGAATTTTCTCCAAAAGTAAAGTAGTTGCAAACTCATCCTTTTAGAAACTTGTTTGGGCTGTTGAGAGGAGTAAAAAACCATCAAAAATTTCAATCCTGCATGATTCTACCAAGAAATGTGATTCTTCATTCAAAACGCTGGTTTTTGCTATTGGGCTCTATTGAATAATGAATGTTTTGAATTTTCTCCAAAAGTAAAGTAGTTGCAAACTCATGCTTTTAGAGACTTGTTTGGGCTCATGAGATGAGTAGAAAAACATCAAAAATTTCAGTCCTGCATGATTCTACCAAGACATGTGTGTTCATTGAAACGGCTGGTTTTTGATAGTTTGGGCCCTATTGAATAATGAATGTTTTGAATTTTCTCCAAAAGTAAAGTAGTTGCAAACTCATCCTTTTAGAAACTTGTTTGGGCTGTTGAGAGGAGTAAAAAACCATCAAAAATTTCAATCCTGCATGATTCTACCAAGAAATGTGATTCTTCATTCAAAACGCTGGTTTTTGCTATTGGGCTCTATTGAATAATGAATGTTTTGAATTTTCTCCAAAAGTAAAGTAGTTGCAAACTCATGCTTTTAGAGACTTGTTTGGGCTCATGAGAGGAGTAGAAAAACATCAAAAATTTCAGTCCTGCATGATTCTACCAAGAAATGTGTGTTCATTGAAACCGCTGGTTTTTGATAGTTTGGGCCCTATTGAATAATGAATGTTTTGAATTTTCTCCAAAAGTAAAGTAGTTGCAAACTCATCCTTTTAGAAACTTGTTTGGGCTGTTGAGAGGAGTAAAAAACCGTCAAAAATTTCAATCCTGCATGATTCTACCAAGAAATGTGATTCTTCATTCAAAACGCTGTTTTTTGCTATTGGGCTCTATTGAATAATGAATGTTTTGAATTTTCTCCAAAAGTAAAGTAGTTGCAAACTCATGCTTTTAGAGACTTGTTTGGGCTCATGAGAGGAGTAGAAAAACATCAAAAATTTCAGTCCTGCATGATTCTACCAAGAAATGTGTGTTCATTGAAACCGCTGGTTTTTGATAGTTTGGGCCCTATTGAATAATGAATGTTTTGAATTTTCTCCAAAAGTAAAGTAGTTGCAAACTCATCCTTTTAGAAACTTGTTTGGGCTGTTGAGAGGAGTAAAAAACCATCAAAAATTTCAATCCTGCATGATTTTACCAAGAAATGTGATTCTTCATTCAAAACCTGATTTTTGCTATTGGGCTCTATTGAATAGTGAATGTTTTGAATTTTCTCCAAAAGTAAAGTAGTTGCAAACTCATGCTTTTAGAGACTTGTTTGGGCTCATGAGAGGAGTAGAAAAACATCAAAAATTTCAGTCCTGCATGATTCTACCAAGAAATGTGTTCATTCAAACCGCTGGTTTTTGATAGTTTGGGCCCTATTGAATAATGAATGTTTTGAATTTTCTCCAAAAGTAAAGTAGTTGCAAACTCATCCTTTTAGAAACTTGTTTGGGCTGTTGAGAGGAGTAAAAAACCATCAAAAATTTCAATCCTGCATGATTCTACCAAGAAATGTGATTCTTCATTCAAAACGCTGGTTTTTGCTATTGGGCTCTATTGAATAATGAATGTTTTGAATTTTCTCCAACAGTAAAGTAGTTGCAAACTCATGCTTTTAGAGACTTGTTTGGGCTCATGAGATGAATAGAAAAACATCAAAAATTTCAGTCCTGCATGATTCTACCAAGACATGTGTGTTCATTGAAACGGCTGGTTTTTGATAGTTTGGGCCCTATTGAATAATGAATGTTTTGAATTTTCTCCAAAAGTAAAGTAGTTGCAAACTCATCCTTTTAGAAACTTGTTTGGGCTGTTGAGAGGAGTAAAAAACCATCAAAAATTTCAATCCTGCATGATTCTACCAAGAAATGTGATTCTTCATTCAAAACGCTGGTTTTTGCTATTGGGCTCTATTGAATAATGAATGTTTTGAATTTTCTCCAAAAGTAAAGTAGTTGCAAACTCATGCTTTTAGAGACTTGTTTGGGCTCATGAGAGGAGTAGAAAAACATCAAAAATTTCAGTCCTGCATGATTCTACCAAGAAATGTGTGTTGATTCAAACCGCTGGTTTTTGATAGTTTGGGCCCTATTGAATAATGAATGTTTTGAATTTTCTCCAAAAGTAAAGTAGTTGCAAACTCATGCTTTTAGAGACTTGTTTGGGCTCATGAGAGGAGTAGAAAAACATGAAAAATTTCAGTCCTGCATGATTCTACCAAGAAATGTGTGTTCATTGAAACCGCTGGTTTTTGATAGTTTGGGCCCTATTGAATAATGAATGTTTTGAATTTTCTCCAAAAGTAAAGTAGTTGCAAACTCATCCTTTTAGAAACTTGTTTGGGCTGTTGAGAGGAGTAAAAAACCATCAAAAATTTCAATCCTGCATGATTCTACCAAGAAATGTGATTCTTCATTCAAAACGCTGGTTTTTGCTATTGGGCTCTATTGAATAATGAATGTTTTGAATTTTCTCCAAAAGTAAAGTAGTTGCAAACTCATGCTTTTAGAGACTTGTTTGGGCTCATGAGAGGAGTAGAAAAACATCAAAAATTTCAGTCCTGCATGATTCTACCAAGAAATGTGTGTTCATTGAAACCGCTGGTTTTTGATAGTTTGGGCCCTATTGATTAATGAATGTTTTGAATTTTCTCCAAAAGTAAAGTAGTTGCAAACTCATCCTTTTAGAAACTTGTTTGGGCTGTTGAGAGGAGTAAAAAACCATCAAAAATTTCAATCCTGCATGATTCTACCAAGAAATGTGATTCTTCATTCAAAACGCTGGTTTTTGCTATTGGGCTCTATTGAATAATGAATGTTTTGAATTTTCTCCAAAAGTAAAGTAGTTGCAAACTCATGCTTTTAGAGACTTGTTTGGGCTCATGAGAGGAGTAGAAAAACATCAAAAATTTCAGTCCTGCATGATTCTACCAAGAAATGTGTGTTCATTGAAACCGCTGGTTTTTGATAGTTTGGGCCCTATTGAATAATGAATGTTTTGAATTTTCTCCAAAAGTAAAGTAGTTGCAAACTCATCCTTTTAGAAACTTGTTTGGGCTGTTGAGAGGAGTAAAAAACCATCAAAAATTTCAATCCTGCATGATTCTACCAAGAAATGTGATTCTTCATTCAAAACGCTGGTTTTTGCTATTAGGCTCTATTGAATAATGAATGTTTTGAATTTTCTCCATTTTCAATAACTTTATTAAAAATTTTACATAAAGTTAACAGTAGTATTTTTACAGCATACTGTTGACAGTAGGGTTCAGGATAATATACAAAATAACAGTAATGTATTACATTGAGTAGATCAGTAGGAGTAACAATACACCTAACAATATAAACACTTAACAGTAGTGTGGTATATTGTCAAGAACCAAGAGATAATCCTAAAATAAACAAACGTAATGAGTTACCTTGTATTCTGTTTTAAGAGAGTAATGCGCGTTTTTACCAGATAAATTCAGAGAGGAGAGATATCAGCAATAAAAATAAAAAAAAATCACATAGTGGGAGAGACCAAGAGCAGTTCAATTAGGAGAAATTCTGATCAGAGGCAAATCTTATCCAAGAATTCCACCTTTTGCTATATGTACTGAAGTAGTCATTTGCCAAAGCATGGCTTTTTTCGTATGAGCAATGTAATGACATCTTGTCTACAATATCACTAATTTTGGGAGTAGCCTCTTCGTTCCATAAGGATGCTATGGCATTTTTAGTTATTAGAAAAAGGTGGATAACTGTTGGGATATGAGATGTATGAATCACTTCTAAACCTATGGACAGTAATGCCATCTGTGGCGTAAGGGTGATGTTTTGTTTAGTCAGAATATTAATTGTTCTAGAGATTTCTATCCAAATGGGCCTGATTTTAGGACATTCCCAGAATACATGTAATAGTGTACCTGTGAATCCGCAATCTCTCCAACAATCTGGGGATCTACCTGGGAACATCCTGGCCAGCTTCACAGGAGTATAGTACCACCTAGATGTCAGTTTGTAAAAGGATTCATGTAGGGATGCGCAAATGTTGGATGAATATGTCTGTTTAAGAGCCAGCTCCCATTGTTCCAGAGAGAATAGAGTATCAAAATCGCTCTCCCATTTAATCATATATGGACTCTTTTCTCCAATTTCAGAGCCGTTCAAAAAATCATATATATTTCTTGATCTCCAATGGACCTTAACATTAGGATTACAAAGTAGCAAACTTGTAGATTCTGTAATGTAAGATTTTTTTTTCAAAAATTTTGAGATATTTTTCTTAATCGAGGGAAGGAGTTCCAAATCCTGGCAAGAAAAATTATTTTGAGATATTAAAGATTCGTTGCTTATAAATTTCTTACCATCGAACAAATCTATCACCTTAATACCAAATTTTATCCATTCTTTCGGGATTTTTTTATCCATTAGTAAACCAAGAAATTTGATAGGGATATTTTTTAATTGAACGTATCTCTGGCTTCTGTTTCTCTTAACCTGCGGCTTAGCCAGTTGTTTCCATGCAGAGAGAGTTGCGGAGATTATTGGGGAGTCATAACGTAAAGGAGTAGATGACCCCAAACACTCTAGAATTGCGCTTAAAAGAGTTTTGTTTTTATTAAAATATGTCTCGATTTCTACCCAAGCTGGGACGTTATTTGAATTAACCCAAGAAAAGGATTGTTTTATTAAATTGGCATAGTAATAATTAATTAAATTTGGAAGGGCTAGGCCTCCATTGACTTTGCTTCTGTATAGTATATGGGAAGCCACTCTCGCCCTTTTCTTATTCCAAACGAACTTATTTATAATAGACTGAAGTTTCCTAATAAATTTTAAGGGAACAAGTAAAGGTATTGCTCTAAAGATATATAGTATCTTTGGAAGGGTAAAAAGTTTAAATAGTGTTATCCTTCCCACCCATGAAATTTCGTGAGTCGCAAAATTGTTCAATTCGATCTGAGTCTTTTTTGTAATGTTTTGTATGTTCAACTCAACTGTCTTCCTAAAGTTCCTGGATATACGAATACCCAAGTATGAAACATCCTCTTTCTCCCAATCAAACCGGGAAATTTCCTTAATGCGTGAGATGGTTAGGTCGTCTAGAAAGAAATCCAAGATTTTAGATTTGTTCTCATTGATTTTGTAAAATGAGATTTTAGAGAAATTCTCGATAGTAGATAATACACCCCTAATAGAGTTCAGTGGATCTGATAGACTCAGTATAATGTCATCAGCGAATAGACCGATTTTAAATTGGTGATCTTCAATTTGGATACCTTGGATCTCATCATTGGTTCTTATTGCTTCTGCTAAGGGTTCCATAATCAGCGCAAATAACAGGGGGGAGAGTGGGCATCCCTGTCTAGTTCCGTTAGTTATCATGATGCGATCTGAAGTGTGGTTATTTGTATAAACATTAGCGGAAGGGTTTGTGTATAAAGCCATTATAGTTTTTATTATATTATCACTGAAGCCAAATTTATTCAGAGTTGCTTTAAGGAAGTCCCAATTAACCCTGTCGAAGGCTTTCTCTGCGTCTAAAGCCAGGAGGAGAGAGGGGATTTTCTTTCTTTTAATAAAATTTACCAAGTTCAATGTTCTCCTAGTGCCATCGGTAGTCTGGCGTCCCTCTATAAACCCGAGTTGATCTTTATGAATAATGTTTGGGAGGATATTTTTTAGTCTATTTGCTATAATTTTTGAATATAGTTTGACGTCGGTATTTATTAGAGAGATAGGCCTATAATTTTTGACTGACTCCGGGTCTCCCTTAGGTTTGGGTATTAAAATTATATTAGCCTGTAACATTTCCTGAGGAAATTTTCCAGTCCGAGATGCCTTGTCAAAGATGCGGACTAAGTGTGGGGTTATGATATTTGCGAATGCTTGGTAATATTCATTCGAGAATCCATCGGGGCCCGGAGTTTTCTTTTTTTTAAATGATTTAATTACTTCCAGGACTTCAGACGCAGAGAAAGGGGCCTCAAGTTTAGACAGTTGTTGGGGGGTAATCTTAGGTAACCCCAGAGGGGCAAGAAAATCATTTATGCCTTGTTCGTCGTGTTGTTGGGTATGTTCATCTAGTTTAAGATTGTAAATAGACGAATAATATTTAGCAAATGCTTCAACGATTTTCTTGGGGTGTTCTAATTTATTGCCCTCATGGTTAATTTTATTGATTTTGCATTTGATCCTAATTGATCTGAATTTTTGTGCCATAAGTCTAGTGGGTTTGTTGTATGAAGAATAATGGTTTGATTTCATTAGTTTTGCGAATTTTTCGTATTCACTGAATAACTCCGATCTAAGATCTATTCTTAGTTTAAGAATCTCCGAGTGTATATTTGGTGGAGGAGAGGATGAATTTTGTAATATTGCTTCCAATTTTTGTAACTCTAATTGTAAGGTACGGATTTTTTCTTTGGAAAGTTTTTTTTTGTTGTAGGCCAGATATGTCATAACCCCCCTAATTACTGCCTTGTGCGCGTTCCAAAGGGTGAATGGGCAAATGTTGTTTATATCATTTTCTATGAAATAATTATTTAAGGCTTTTTCAATTTCTTTTTTAAATTTTGGGTTGAACAACAGGGATGAGTCGCATCTCCATTGGGATCTGAACTCTGCCGACCTACCAAGGAAAATTTCTGCAACAATTGGAGAGTGATCAGAAAATGTTTTGGGGAGAATTTCAATTTTCTTAAATTTCGAAATTGAGAACGTATCTGTCAAAAACAAGTCAATCCTAGCGAAAGACTTGTGTGCCTCTGAGAAATGGGTATATTCCCTAGAAGATGTATTTAAACATCTGAATACATCTAGGTATTCATGGTTGCAAAGCCAATTTTTTAATTCAGGAAATGATGAGCGAGTGAGAGAGGTGGAGTCCATTGCTCCATCAGGAACAATGTTGAAATCACCCACCAAAACAATAACACCTTTTTTCACTTCCTGGATTTTTCTATCGAGACCATTGAAGAAACGCATTTGACCATTGCATGGAGCATAAACGTTCACAAGTGTCGTTAGTTGATTGTCTATCAGACAAGTAAGAATCAAATATCTGCCCTCGCTGTCAGAGTATTCGTTAATGATTTCGAATGAAATAGTATCTTTAATTAGTATGAGGACTCCTGCTCGTTTCTTTACATTAAGAGATTTGTATATATATGGGAAATTTTTATTCTCTATCTTGGGGTGTCCATCCCTAGCCAATTTCACCTCTTGGAGGCAAATTATATCTGCTCTGCTGCCCCTGATCTCTCTCCACGTGAGATACCTCTTAGCGGGACTATTCAATCCCCTCACATTGAGTGATAGTATCTTAACCATATACTAAAGAATACAAAAAAAAAAAACTGAAATATAAACAGAACAATAAACAGGAAGAGATTACCACAATCTTAGGTAAACTTCCTAAAATGGGGAAAAGCTCGTGAAACTCCGCAGGAAGCCTCCTGCATACAAAATAATGTAAGTGATATAGCCATTAAAATTTGCATTTTTCACCCTGGAGCCTCTTCTCTCTTGTCCAAGGATTTAAGAAAATTTTTCCCCTCATGTGGAGATAGGATTACTACTACCTTCCCACCATGAATTATCAAAAGCTTAGTAGGGAACCCCCACCTATAAACCACACCCTTTTGTCTCAGAATTGTTGTATTGAATTTTCTCCAAAAGTAAAGTAGTTGCAAACTCATGCTTTTAGAGACTTGTTTGGGCTCATGAGATGAGTAGAAAAACATCAAAAATTTCAGTCCTGCATGATTCTACCAAGACATGTGTGTTCATTGAAACGGCTGGTTTTTGATAGTTTGGGCCCTATTGAATAATGAATGTTTTGAATTTTCTCCAAAAGTAAAGTAGTTGCAAACTCATCCTTTTAGAAACTTGTTTGGGCTGTTGAGAGGAGTAAAAAACCATCAAAAATTTCAATCCTGCATGATTCTACCAAGAAATGTGATTCTTCATTCAAAACGCTGGTTTTTGCTATTGGGCTCTATTGAATAATGAATGTTTTGAATTTTCTCCAAAAGTAAAGTAGTTGCAAACTCATGCTTTTAGAGACTTGTTTGGGCTCATGAGATGAGTAGAAAAACATCAAAAATTTCAGTCCTGCATGATTCTACCAAGACATGTGTGTTCATTGAAACGGCTGGTTTTTGATAGTTTGGGCCCTATTGAATAATGAATGTTTTGAATTTTCTCCAAAAGTAAAGTAGTTGCAAACTCATCCTTTTAGAAACTTGTTTGGGCTGTTGAGAGGAGTAAAAAACCATCAAAAATTTCAATCCTGCATGATTCTACCAAGAAATGTGATTCTTCATTCAAAACGCTGGTTTTTACTATTGGGCTCTATTGAATAATGAATGTTTTGAATTTTCTCCAAAAGTAAAGTAGTTGCAAACTCATGCTTTTAGAGACTTGTTTGGGCTCATGAGAGGAGTAGAAAAACATCAAAAATTTCAGTCCTGCATGATTCTACCAAGAAATGTGTGTTCATTGAAACCGCTGGTTTTTGATAGTTTGGGCCCTATTGAATAATGAATGTTTTGAATTTTCTCCAAAAGTAAAGTAGTTGCAAACTCATCCTTTTAGAAACTTGTTTGGGCTGTTGAGAGGAGTAAAAAACCATCAAAAATTTCAATCCTGCATGATTCTACCAAGAAATGTGATTCTTCATTCAAAACGCTGGTTTTTGCTATTGGGCTCTATTGAATAATGAATGTTTTGAATTTTCTCCAAAAGTAAAGTAGTTGCAAACTCATGCGTTTAGAGACTTGTTTGGGCTCATGAGAGGAGTAGAAAAACATCAAAAATTTCAGTCCTGCATGATTCTACCAAGAAATGTGTGTTGATTCAAACCGCTGGTTTTTGATAGTTTGGGCCCTATTGAATAATGAATGTTTTGAATTTTCTCCAAAAGTAAAGTAGTTGCAAACTCATGCTTTTAGAGACTTGTTTGGGCTCATGAGAGGAGTAGAAAAACATCAAAAATTTCAGTCCTGCATGATTCTACCAAGAAATGTGTGTTCATTGAAACCGCTGGTTTTTGATAGTTTGGGCCCTATTGAATAATGAATGTTTTGAATTTTCTCCAAAAGTAAAGTAGTTGCAAACTCATCCTTTTAGAAACTTGTTTGGGCTGTTGAGAGGAGTAAAAAACCATCAAAAATTTCAATCCTGCATGATTCTACCAAGAAATGTGATTCTTCATTCAAAACGCTGGTTTTTGCTATTGGGCTCTATTGAATAATGAATGTTTTGAATTTTCTCCAAAAGTAAAGTAGTTGCAAACTCATGCTTTTAGAGACTTGTTTGGGCTCATGAGAGGAGTAGAAAAACATCAAAAATTTCAGTCCTGCATGATTCTACCAAGAAATGTGTGTTCATTGAAACCGCTGGTTTTTGATAGTTTGGGCCCTATTGAATAATGAATGTTTTGAATTTTCTCCAAAAGTAAAGTAGTTGCAAACTCATCCTTTTAGAAACTTGTTTGGGCTGTTGAGAGGAGTAAAAAACCATCAAAAATTTCAATCCTGCATGATTCTACCAAGAAATGTGATTCTTCATTCAAAACGCTGGTTTTTGCTATTGGGCTCTATTGAATAATGAATGTTTTGAATTTTCTCCAAAAGTAAAGTAGTTGCAAACTCATGCTTTTAGAGACTTGTTTGGGCTCATGAGAGGAGTAGAAAAACATCAAAAATTTCAGTCCTGCATGATTCTACCAAGAAATGTGTGTTCATTGAAACCGCTGGTTTTTGATAGTTTGGGCCCTATTGAATAATGAATGTTTTGAATTTTCTCCAAAAGTAAAGTAGTTGCAAACTCATCCTTTTAGAAACTTGTTTGGGCTGTTGAGAGGAGTAAAAAACCATCAAAAATTTCAATCCTGCATGATTCTACCAAGAAATGTGATTCTTCATTCAAAACGCTGGTTTTTGCTATTGGGCTCTATTGAATAATGAATGTTTTGAATTTTCTCCAAAAGTAAAGTAGTTGCAAACTCATGCTTTTAGAGACTTGTTTGGGCTCATGAGAGGAGTAGAAAAACATCAAAAATTTCAGTCCTGCATGATTCTACCAAGAAATGTGTGTTCATTGAAACCGCTGGTTTTTGATAGTTTGGGCCCTATTGAATAATGAATGTTTTGAATTTTCTCCAAAAGTAAAATAGTTGCAAACTCATCCTTTTAGAAACTTGTTTGGGCTGTTGAGAGGAGTAAAAAACCATCAAAAATTTCAATCCTGCATGATTCTACCAAGAAATGTGATTCTTCATTCAAAACGCTGGTTTTTGCTATTGGGCTCTATTGAATAATGAATGTTTTGAATTTTCTCCAAAAGTAAAGTAGTTGCAAACTCATGCTTTTAGAGACTTGTTTGGGCTCATGAGAGGAGTAGAAAAACATCAAAAATTTCAGTCCTGCATGATTCTACCAAGAAATGTGTGTTCATTGAAACCGCTGGTTTTTGATAGTTTGGACCCTATTGAATAATTAATGTTTTGAATTTTCTCCAAAAGTAAAGTAGTTGCAAACTCATCCTTTTAGAAACTTGTTTGGGCTGTTGAGAGGAGTAAAAAACCATCAAAAATTTCAATCCTGCATGATTCTACCAAGAAATGTGATTCTTCATTCAAAACGCTGGTTTTTGCTATTGGGCTCTATTGAATAATGAATGTTTTGAATTTTCTCCAAAAGTAAAGTAGTTGCAAACTCATGCTTTTAGAGACTTGTTTGGGCTCATGAGAGGAGTAGAAAAACATCAAAAATTTCAGTCCTGCATGATTCTACCAAGAAATGTGTGTTCATTGAAACCGCTGGTTTTTGATAGTTTGGGCCCTATTGAATAATGAATGTTTTGAATTTTCTCCAAAAGTAAAGTAGTTGCAAACTCATCCTTTTAGAAACTTGTTTGGGCTGTTGAGAGGAGTAAAAAACCATCAAAAATTTCAATCCTGCATGATTCTACCAAGAAATGTGATTCTTCATTCAAAACGCTGGTTTTTGCTATTGGGCTCTATTGAATAATGAATGTTTTGAATTTTCTCCAAAAGTAAAGTAGTTGCAAACTCATGCTTTTAGAGACTTGTTTGGGCTCATGAGAGGAGTAGAAAAACATCAAAAATTTCAGTCCTGCATGATTCTACCAAGAAATGTGTGTTGATTCAAACCGCTGGTTTTTGATAGTTTGGGCCCTATTGAATAATGAATGTTTTGAATTTTCTCCAAAAGTAAAGTAGTTGCAAACTCAAGCTTTTAGAGACTTGTTTGGGCTCATGAGAGGAGTAGAAAAACATCAAAAATTTCAGTCCTGCATGATTCTACCAAGAAATGTGTGTTCATTGAAACCGCTGGTTTTTGATAGTTTGGGCCCTATTGAATAATGAATGTTTTGAATTTTCTCCAAAAGTAAAGTAGTTGCAAACTCATCCTTTTAGAAACTTGTTTGGGCTGTTGAGAGGAGTAAAAAACCATCAAAAATTTCAATCCTGCATGATTCTACCAAGAAATGTGATTCTTCATTCAAAACGCTGGTTTTTGCTATTGGGCTCTATTGAATAATGAATGTTTTGAATTTTCTCCAAAAGTAAAGTAGTTGCAAACTCATGCTTTTAGAGACTTGTTTGGGCTCATGAGAGGAGTAGAAAAACATCAAAAATTTCAGTCCTGCATGATTCTACCAAGAAATGTGTGTTCATTGAAACCGCTGGTTTTTGATAGTTTGGGCCCTATTGAATAATGAATGTTTTGAATTTTCTCCAAAAGTAAAGTAGTTGCAAACTCATCCTTTTAGAAACTTGTTTGGGCTGTTGAGAGGAGTAAAAAACCATCAAAAATTTCAATCCTGCATGATTCTACCAAGAAATGTGATTCTTCATTCAAAACGCTGGTTTTTGCTATTGGGCTCTATTGAATAATGAATGTTTTGAATTTTCTCCAAAAGTAAAGTAGTTGCAAACTCATGCTTTTAGAGACTTGTTTGGGCTCATGAGAGGAGTAGAAAAACATCAAAAATTTCAGTCCTGCATGATTCTACCAAGAAATGTGTGTTCATTGAAACCGCTGGTTTTTGATAGTTTGGGCCCTATTGAATAATGAATGTTTTGAATTTTCTTAAACAATATTTTTATTGAGTTTTCAAAATAATAGGAATGTATAAACATACCTCATATATATCATGTTCGAATAGAGTCAAGATAATGTACATCAGGACATCATCATATGGTATCTGAACATCATATCATCATTTAAAGTATGTACAATTAACATTAATTGAAATAGATTTGAAAAACAATTACAACAGTACAGGCAAACACCAAATACATGTGAAATTTTGGCACACAAAAAGAGCAAAAATCAAGATATCAAGATATAAATTCTTCTTCTATCTTAGATTTGAGTTTCAACCATCTATGCCATCTGTCGTCAAATAACTTTATTGACATATTGTTAATATAATGAATTTTTTCATAAACACAATGTTTGTCCACCAACATGATCAATGTGGCAATGTTCGGAGGTTGCTTGTTGTTCCAACCTTTCGCTATAAGGTATATTGCAGACATGAGTATGTGGGCAACCAAATACTTTGTTGTTTTGAATCTGCAAATATCTATGAGTAGTAAGGCCAAGGCAGGGTGCAACTGAACACGCCAGTTGCATATGATCGAAATCAAATTGGAGACCTTAAGCCAGTATGGTTTCAGTACCGGGCATCCCCAGAAAATATGGAGTAAGTCAGCCTGAGACCCGCATCCCCGCCAACACAGATCAGATCCCCCTTCCCCAAAATGTTTAATCCTGTTTGGGGTCAAGTAATATCTGTGGACTAGTTTGTAATGTGTTTCCAAAATGTTCATGCAATTTGTAGACCTCACTGCAGTCTTAAAAGACAATGTCCACTGTGGGGCACAAATCTGCTTCTGCAGAGTAGTCTCCCATTTTTCAAAGCATCCACCCTTAGAAAAGGTGTATTTGCCGGTCAGGAAGTTATACAGGGGTTTAAGAGAGCTCTTGTGCCTGGGGGTTGTGCTGGTTAGGAAATTATAAATGGTATGGTTGACCAAAACTATCTTGCAGAAATATCTCTTAAATTTGTTATATTCCTCTTTGAGTATGAGGTATTTCATATATTCCGTATTAGGGATTTTAAATTTAGCCTTGACCAACTCAAAAGGCATGACTTTATTATTGTCCAATAAATCATCCACATAAGCAATGGGGAATGTTTTCCAGTTATCAAACATGGGTCTCAAAGAAACCTTGACAGGTGCCAAAAAGTGAAGTCTCAGTCTTTTGGTTGAAACAGGGGAGACATTAAACCTTCTCCTGCACATATGTGACCAGCTCTGCACAGAGGCTCTGAGTATTGGGTTTTCTATGTCTCCAATCTCTCCTCTGTGCAGAAGAAAATAGGAAACATAAAGTGTCGGTTCTTTATTAGGCATTAAATCTCTTTCAATTTTTGGCCATCCCAATTCTGTCTGTTCTGTGAGCCACATTTTTGTCAATTCAGTTGTGGTGGCAAAGTAATACGCCTCCAAGTCTGGAAGGGCTATCCCCCCATTTTCTCTAGATTTAAGTAGTGTGTGTTTCTTTACCCTAGGCTTTTTATTATTCCAAATAAATCTGTTCATTTGATGAGTTAATTTTTGTATGTGTTGCATTGATAAAGGCAGAGGGACATTCCTGTACAAAAACAACACCTTTGGGAGGCAGAACATCTTATATAGTACTATTCTTCCCAACCAAGTGGCTGGGGTTTTTGACAATTCTCCCAACTTAGTGTCAAGGGATTTCAAAAGGCTATCTATGTTTACCTCACTTGTGTGTGTGAGGTCGCTTGTGAGCCAAATTCCTAGATATGGGATTTTAGTGCAGTCCCAAGTAAAAGGGTACTTATCTTGTAATTGCTGTTTTATAGGGGCTGAAATAAATAGTGACAAAACGTTAGTCTTTTTTACATTGAGTTTATAATATGATATTGAACCAAACAACTCTATGATGTCCCAAGTCGCCTTCAACGACTCAACAGGATCTGTCAGTGTGAGTATGATATCGTCTGCATATAAATTTATTTTATGCTCTACATCTCCCAACCGTACTCCCCTCACCTCACTCGAGTCCCTTATCCTTTGAGCCAGTGGTTCCAGACTCAGGATAAAAATAATTGGGGACAGAGGGCATCCCTGTCTTGTTCCGTTTGTTATGTCAAATTTCCCTGACATCGTGCTATTGACCAGCACAGAGGCAGACGGTTGGGAGTACAGAGCCTGAACACTTTTCAACATCTCCTCACCAAAACCCATCTTCTTTAATACTGCGAATGCATATGTCCAATTGATGCGGTCAAAAGCTTTCTCCGCATCAAGGGCCACAAACAGACTGGGAATTTTTTTCTTGTTACAAAAGTGTATATGGTGCAAGACACTTCTTGAACTGTCAGAAGTCTGTCTAAATTTTACAAAACCCACTTGATCGGGATGTATGAGATATTGGATAACATCCTGCACCCTTTCTGCCAGTATTTTTGCATAGACCTTGATGTCTGCATTCAGGAGGGATATGGGTCTATAGTTTTCTATCTTGGTGGGATCTTTGTCCGGTTTGGGGATTACCACTATGGTGGCTCTCAGCATATCTGCACTACATGTTCCTTTTGATTTTATAAAATTTAGGGTGTTTGTTAAATAGGGGACCAGATTTTCCTGAAATGTTTTATAATATTCCACAGGGAATCCGTCTGGACCAGGAGCCTTATTACATTTGAGATTTTTTATTGCCAGAGAGACCTCTCCCTCAGAGAAGGGTGCATCAAGCATTTCCCTTTGCTCAGAAGACAGAGATCTCAACTCTACTCCTCCCAGGAAATTATCTATCATCTCCTCTGTAGGAGGGGGATAAGTCCCATTTTTCCCTATATTGTAAAGGTTTGAGTAGTATTTTTCAAAAGCCAAAGCTATGTCCCTTGGCTTTTCTATATTCACTGAGTTCTGGGAAAGTTTTTTAATTAAATGCTTTTTATTTATGGGTTTGAATCTATTTGCCATAGTTTTTGAGTTTTTGTTGTTATTTATGTAGAACCCTGCCCTGTTAAACAGAGTCTTTTTTTCGTAAATATTTATGAGAAGATTTCTAAATTCCAATCTAAGGGAGTATAACTCCTTGTATTTAGTAAAAGATTTTTCCACTTTGGCCTGGTCTTCAAGTTTTTTGATTTGTTCTAGTAACAGCCTCTGTTTGCTCTCTCTTTCCCTCTTTTGTCTTGAGGCCATCTGAATTAAGTGGCCTCTAATGACACATTTATGTGCTAACCATAAGGTTTCAGGGGAGATTTCCTGGGAGTCATTTTCTTTAAAATAATTCATTATAGTGTTTTTTATTGTTGCTATATTATCTGGGGAGTCTACTACAAATTTGCTATATCTCCAATTGTAGTGTCTTTGAGTCGAAGAGGAAACCTGTAATGTTAATAGAATTGGAGCATGGTCCGACCATGTGATGGGGCCAGTTTGGAAATCTATATACGAATCTAGTAAGGAAAAACTGGTAAATATATGATCTATTTTGGTATAAGATCTGTTGTGTGGGCAGAATCTGGTGTATTCTCTAGAATTAGGGTTCAATATTTTACAACTGTCGTGCAGGTTAGCATTGCTCAGCCACTTCCCCAAATTCACACTTCTGTAGTATGGAGCAGAGGATGAGCAATCAGTGCTTGGGTCAACAATACAATTAAAGTCTCCCCCCCATATGATTTGTCCCTTGCTAAATTTGGATAATTTTCTTTTGACTTTATTGAGAAAGCTAATTTGTCTCACATTAGGGGCGTATACATTAACCACAGTGTATTCCATTCCCTCCAAGGTAAAATTGATGATTAAATATCTGCCTTTATTGTCTTTATAAACATCTGAAATAACCACTGGTAGGTCTCTGTGGAAGGCAATGGCCACCCCAGCTTTTTTCCCTCCCTCGTTGTTGGAGAAGAAAATCTGAGGATAATCTTTGTTTTTAAATCTGTTATTATCAGTTTCCAGGAGGTGGGTTTCCTGTATCATAGCAACATTTGCTTTCAATCTTTTGATCTCCTTCCACAGAGCATACCTTTTAAAGGGACTATTAAGCCCATTTACATTAAATGATAGGATTTTCAACTCCATAATATATCAAAAAGAAAGAAATGTGTTAAATAACTCAATAAGATAGAATAGTCCATCTGGACATATATCCAAGAAGAGTGGTATTTCTCTAGAAATTTGTTGTCAGTGCCTGGTGTGCCTGTGAATAGAAACATGTTATAACCTGGAATAACCTAGAACAAAACAAACTTGTTAACAAGGAAGGTGAATTTCTCAAAAGAAATGATACCAAGAGAAATCTCTCGGTTAGTGTTTGGGGATGAAAGTTCAGGCCAAGAGCCAGGGTCAACACCTACCAAGTCCATTATCTTTTCTTTTGTGTGGTCCAGGACTGTGACAAACGTCTTGGCTGTCGTGAAGAGTTGCTCCTCTCTTGATTGTAGGATAAAGATGAGTTCTTCATTGGAGGAATACCAAGGTCCTGAAAGAATCTATCACAGTTATCAATGTTAGATAAGGCAAAAGTAGTGTTTTCCTTCATGACCAATATTTTTGTAGGAAAGCCCCATCTGTATAGCACCCTGTGCTCCCGTAGGTGTGCAGTGATAGGGAAAAAGTCTCTCCTTTTTTGCAACGTGGCTTTTGAAAAGTCTGCAAAGATCTTAATACCCTCATATGGTCTTGGTAAGATGGGTGACTGCTTGCTCTTCCTCAAAATGTCCTCCTTTGTCAGAAAATAGTGAAAGAATGCAATAACATCCCGCGGAGCTCTTTCAGGGGCATATTTGGACTTAGGTAGTCTGTGTATGCGTTCTATTAAGAGGTCTCCTTTGGAAGCACCTGGGAGCATAGCATGGAGCATTTTTTGCACATATGAATCAAGATCTCTGTCCTTGACATTCTCAGGTATTCCTCTGAATTTAAGGTTGTTTCTCCTACTCCTGTCCTCTTGTTCTATCAGTCTTGACTTTAGGAAGGTAACTTCTTTCTCTAAGGCATAATGTTCGTCTATCAAATTGTTGTGAGACTGGACTATCTCCTCCATTTTCGACTCCAAGTGATTCACCCTCTGACCCAGACTGTCTATATTGTTTTGGAGGTTTGTATTATATCCCTCTAGTTGTTTTTGGAATGTCTTTGCAAGAAGGCACACCATATTTTTTATGAACATTTCTGAAGCTGCTTTGTTGGTAGCCTCTACCTCAGTCAAAACATGTAAAAAGTTTTCAGGCATGGGGTTATCTGGAGTGCAGAAGTCCTCCATCTGCGTCTCACTTTGCAGCTCAGCCGAGCTACTGCTTAATCTGCAGCTATTTTGTGAGGCAGGGGACAGTTCCCTCTGTGGTGGCGTTAGAGGGGTGTCTGAAATTGTGGAGATATCTGGACAAGATGAGGAGGCCCTTATTGTATTTGTGGCCTCCATAGCGGCTGTGAGCGTTGCTGCTGTGCAAGATTTCACAGGCTGCGCAAGATTTTTGCTTAAGGTACGCAATTTGCGTACTTGCTGCGCAATCCCGTCTGTTTCCCGGTTAATCTCGCGATATTTTGCCTCCTTCTTCTCAGCGCTACTTTTAACACTGAATTTAGCGCTTTCTTTAATATATGGAGCGGCGGTTTTTGCAGGGATGGGGGCAGACTTACCCCCTGACTTGAATACTGCGTGTTTCAGTCTCTGTGGCGTTCTCTCCCGCTGTGCGCCGCTCAGGCTGGGGCTGCAGGCTGTGGCTGCTGTGTGGCGGGCGCCATCTTGGCTCCTCAGCATGAGGGGAGAGCGCTCCAGATTTTTTGATTTTCCTGCTTTTCTATTAAGCGGATCCATTATGTGGGGGCACCGCTGGTGCCTATGGAGGTTCCCACAAGTTTTCAGCCAGTCCTGGCTTATAAGTCGCTTGTTAATAGCGCTTGGTAGGCTGCCCTGTGGAGGAGCTCAGAGCTCAGGCTTCCATTCAGCTCAGACGCTGGCCACGCCCCCCAATGTTTTGAATTTTCTCCAAAAGTAAAATAGTTGCAAACTCATCCTTTTAGAAACTTGTTTGGGCTGTTGAGAGGAGTAAAAAACCATCAAAAATTTCAATCCTGCATGATTCTACCAAGAAATGTGATTCTTCATTCAAAACGCTGGTTTTTGCTATTGGGCTCTATTGAATAATGAATGTTTTGAATTTTCTCCAAAAGTAAAGTAGTTGCAAACTCATGCTTTTAGAGACTTGTTTGGGCTCATGAGAGGAGTAGAAAAACATCAAAAATTTCAGTCCTGCATGATTCTACCAAGAAATGTGTGTTCATTGAAACCGCTGGTTTTTGATAGTTTGGACCCTATTGAATAATTAATGTTTTGAATTTTCTCCAAAAGTAAAGTAGTTGCAAACTCATCCTTTTAGAAACTTGTTTGGGCTGTTGAGAGGAGTAAAAAACCATCAAAAATTTCAATCCTGCATGATTCTACCAAGAAATGTGATTCTTCATTCAAAACGCTGGTTTTTGCTATTGGGCTCTATTGAATAATGAATGTTTTGAATTTTCTCCAAAAGTAAAGTAGTTGCAAACTCATGCTTTTAGAGACTTGTTTGGGCTCATGAGAGGAGTAGAAAAACATCAAAAATTTCAGTCCTGCATGATTCTACCAAGAAATGTGTGTTCATTGAAACCGCTGGTTTTTGATAGTTTGGGCCCTATTGAATAATGAATGTTTTGAATTTTCTCCAAAAGTAAAGTAGTTGCAAACTCATCCTTTTAGAAACTTGTTTGGGCTGTTGAGAGGAGTAAAAAACCATCAAAAATTTCAATCCTGCATGATTCTACCAAGAAATGTGATTCTTCATTCAAAACGCTGGTTTTTGCTATTGGGCTCTATTGAATAATGAATGTTTTGAATTTTCTCCAAAAGTAAAGTAGTTGCAAACTCATGCTTTTAGAGACTTGTTTGGGCTCATGAGAGGAGTAGAAAAACATCAAAAATTTCAGTCCTGCATGATTCTACCAAGAAATGTGTGTTGATTCAAACCGCTGGTTTTTGATAGTTTGGGCCCTATTGAATAATGAATGTTTTGAATTTTCTCCAAAAGTAAAGTAGTTGCAAACTCATGCTTTTAGAGACTTGTTTGGGCTCATGAGAGGAGTAGAAAAACATCAAAAATTTCAGTCCTGCATGATTCTACCAAGAAATGTGTGTTCATTGAAACCGCTGGTTTTTGATAGTTTGGGCCCTATTGAATAATGAATGTTTTGAATTTTCTCCAAAAGTAAAGTAGTTGCAAACTCATCCTTTTAGAAACTTGTTTGGGCTGTTGAGAGGAGTAAAAAACCATCAAAAATTTCAATCCTGCATGATTCTACCAAGAAATGTGATTCTTCATTCAAAACGCTGGTTTTTGCTATTGGGCTCTATTGAATAATGAATGTTTTGAATTTTCTCCAAAAGTAAAGTAGTTGCAAACTCATGCTTTTAGAGACTTGTTTGGGCTCATGAGAGGAGTAGAAAAACATCAAAAATTTCAGTCCTGCATGATTCTACCAAGAAATGTGTGTTCATTGAAACCGCTGGTTTTTGATAGTTTGGGCCCTATTGAATAATGAATGTTTTGAATTTTCTCCAAAAGTAAAGTAGTTGCAAACTCATCCTTTTAGAAACTTGTTTGGGCTGTTGAGAGGAGTAAAAAACCATCAAAAATTTCAATCCTGCATGATTCTACCAAGAAATGTGATTCTTCATTCAAAACGCTGGTTTTTGCTATTGGGCTCTATTGAATAATGAATGTTTTGAATTTTCTCCAAAAGTAAAGTAGTTGCAAACTCATGCTTTTAGAGACTTGTTTGGGCTCATGAGAGGAGTAGAAAAACATCAAAAATTTCAGTCCTGCATGATTCTACCAAGAAATGTGTGTTCATTGAAACCGCTGGTTTTTGATAGTTTGGGCCCTATTGAATAATGAATGTTTTGAATTTTCTCCAAAAGTAAAGTAGTTGCAAACTCATCCTTTTAGAAACTTGTTTGGGCTGTTGAGAGGAGTAAAAAACCATCAAAAATTTCAATCCTGCATGATTCTACCAAGAAATGTGATTCTTCATTCAAAACGCTGGTTTTTGCTATTGGGCTCTATTGAATAATGAATGTTTTGAATTTTCTCCAAAAGTAAAGTAGTTGCAAACTCATGCTTTTAGAGACTTGTTTGGGCTCATGAGATGAGTAGAAAAACATCAAAAATTTCAGTCCTGCATGATTCTACCAAGACATGTGTGTTCATTGAAACGGCTGGTTTTTGATAGTTTGGGCCCTATTGAATAATGAATGTTTTGAATTTTCTCCAAAAGTAAAGTAGTTGCAAACTCATCCTTTTAGAAACTTGTTTGGGCTGTTGAGAGGAGTAAAAAACCATCAAAAATTTCAATCCTGCATGATTCTACCAAGAAATGTGATTCTTCATTCAAAACGCTGGTTTTTGCTATTGGGCTCTATTGAATAATGAATGTTTTGAATTTTCTCCAAAAGTAAAGTAGTTGCAAACTCATGCTTTTAGAGACTTGTTTGGGCTCATGAGAGGAGTAGAAAAACATCAAAAATTTCAGTCCTGCATGATTCTACCAAGAAATGTGTGTTCATTGAAACCGCTGGTTTTTGATAGTTTGGGCCCTATTGAATAATGAATGTTTTGAATTTTCTCCAAAAGTAAAGTAGTTGCAAACTCATCCTTTTAGAAACTTGTTTGGGCTGTTGAGAGGAGTAAAAAACCATCAAAAATTTCAATCCTGCATGATTCTACCAAGAAATGTGATTCTTCATTCAAAACGCTGGTTTTTGCTATTGGGCTCTATTGAATAATGAATGTTTTGAATTTTCTCCAAAAGTAAAGTAGTTGCAAACTCATGCTTTTAGAGACTTGTTTGGGCTCATGAGAGGAGTAGAAAAACATCAAAAATTTCAGTCCTGCATGATTCTACCAAGAAATGTGTGTTCATTGAAACCGCTGGTTTTTGATAGTTTGGGCCCTATTGAATAATGAATGTTTTGAATTTTCTCCAAAAGTAAAGTAGTTGCAAACTCATCCTTTTAGAAACTTGTTTGGGCTGTTGAGAGGAGTAAAAAACCATCAAAAATTTCAATCCTGCATGATTTTACCAAGAAATGTGATTCTTCATTCAAAACCTGATTTTTGCTATTGGGCTCTATTGAATAGTGAATGTTTTGAATTTTCTCCAAAAGTAAAGTAGTTGCAAACTCATGCTTTTAGAGACTTGTTTGGGCTCATGAGAGGAGTAGAAAAACATCAAAAATTTCAGTCCTGCATGATTCTACCAAGAAATGTGTTCATTCAAACCGCTGGTTTTTGATAGTTTGGGCCCTATTGAATAATGAATGTTTTGAATTTTCTCCAAAAGTAAAGTAGTTGCAAACTCATCCTTTTAGAAACTTGTTTGGGCTGTTGAGAGGAGTAAAAAACCATCAAAAATTTCAATCCTGCATGATTCTACCAAGAAATGTGATTCTTCATTCAAAACGCTGGTTTTTGCTATTGGGCTCTATTGAATAATGAATGTTTTGAATTTTCTCCAAAAGTAAAGTAGTTGCAAACTCATGCTTTTAGAGACTTGTTTGGGCTCATGAGATGAGTAGAAAAACATCAAAAATTTCAGTCCTGCATGATTCTACCAAGACATGTGTGTTCATTGAAACGGCTGGTTTTTGATAGTTTGGGCCCTATTGAATAATGAATGTTTTGAATTTTCTCCAAAAGTAAAGTAGTTGCAAACTCATCCTTTTAGAAACTTGTTTGGGCTGTTAAGAGGAGTAAAAAACCATCAAAAATTTCAATCCTGCATGATTCTACCAAGAAATGTGATTCTTCATTCAAAACGCTGGTTTTTGCTATTGGGCTCTATTGAATAATGAATGTTTTGAATTTTCTCCAAAAGTAAAGTAGTTGCAAACTCAAGCTTTTAGAGACTTGTTTGGGCTCATGAGAGGAGTAGAAAAACATCAAAAATTTCAGTCCTGCATGATTCTACCAAGACATGTGTGTTCATTGAAACAGCTGGTTTTTGATAGTTTGGGCCCTATTGAATAATGAATGTTTTGAATTTTCTCCAAAAGTAAAGTAGTTGCAAACTCATCCTTTTAGAAACTTGTTTGGGCTGTTGAGAGGAGTAAAAAACCATCAAAAATTTCAATCCTGCATGATTCTACCAAGAAATGTGATTCTTCATTCAAAACGCTGGTTTTTGCTATTGGGCTCTATTGAATGAATGTTTTGAATTTTCTCCAAAAGTAAAGTAGTTGCAAACTCATGCTTTTAGAGACTTGTTTGGGCTCATGAGATGAGTAGAAAAACATCAAAAATTTCAGTCCTGCATGATTCTACCAAGACATGTGTGTTCATTGAAACGGCTGGTTTTTGATAGTTTGGGCCCTATTGAATAATGAATGTTTTGAATTTTCTCCAAAAGTAAAGTAGTTGCAAACTCATCCTTTTAGAAACTTGTTTGGGCTGTTGAGAGGAGTAAAAAACCATCAAAAATTTCAATCCTGCATGATTCTACCAAGAAATGTGATTCTTCATTCAAAACGCTGGTTTTTGCTATTGGGCTCTATTGAATAATGAATGTTTTGAATTTTCTCCAAAAGTAAAGTAGTTGCAAACTCATGCTTTTAGAGACTTGTTTGGGCTCATGAGAGGAGTAGAAAAACATCAAAAATTTCAGTCCTGCATGATTCTACCAAGAAATGTGTGTTCATTGAAACCGCTGGTTTTTGATAGTTTGGGCCCTATTGAATAATGAATGTTTTGAATTTTCTCCAAAAGTAAAATAGTTGCAAACTCATCCTTTTAGAAACTTGTTTGGGCTGTTGAGAGGAGTAAAAAACCATCAAAAATTTCAATCCTGCATGATTCTACCAAGAAATGTGATTCTTCATTCAAAACGCTGGTTTTTGCTATTGGGCTCTATTGAATAATGAATGTTTTGAATTTTCTCCAAAAGTAAAGTAGTTGCAAACTCATGCTTTTAGAGACTTGTTTGGGCTCATGAGAGGAGTAGAAAAACATCAAAAATTTCAGTCCTGCATGATTCTACCAAGAAATGTGTGTTCATTGAAACCGCTGGTTTTTGATAGTTTGGGCCCTATTGAATAATTAATGTTTTGAATTTTCTCCAAAAGTAAAGTAGTTGCAAACTCATCCTTTTAGAAACTTGTTTGGGCTGTTGAGAGGAGTAAAAAACCATCAAAAATTTCAATCCTGCATGATTCTACCAAGAAATGTGATTCTTCATTCAAAACGCTGGTTTTTGCTATTGGGCTCTATTGAATAATGAATGTTTTGAATTTTCTCCAAAAGTAAAGTAGTTGCAAACTCATGCTTTTAGAGACTTGTTTGGGCTCATGAGATGAGTAGAAAAACATCAAAAATTTCAGTCCTGCATGATTCTACCAAGACATGTGTGTTCATTGAAACGGCTGGTTTTTGATAGTTTGGGCCCTATTGAATAATGAATGTTTTGAATTTTCTCCAAAAGTAAAGTAGTTGCAAACTCATCCTTTTAGAAACTTGTTTGGGCTGTTAAGAGGAGTAAAAAACCATCAAAAATTTCAATCCTGCATGATTCTACCAAGAAATGTGATTCTTCATTCAAAACGCTGGTTTTTGCTATTGGGCTCTATTGAATAATGAATGTTTTGAATTTTCTCCAAAAGTAAAGTAGTTGCAAACTCAAGCTTTTAGAGACTTGTTTGGGCTCATGAGAGGAGTAGAAAAACATCAAAAATTTCAGTCCTGCATGATTCTACCAAGACATGTGTGTTCATTGAAACAGCTGGTTTTTGATAGTTTGGGCCCTATTGAATAATGAATGTTTTGAATTTTCTCCAAAAGTAAAGTAGTTGCAAACTCATCCTTTTAGAAACTTGTTTGGGCTGTTGAGAGGAGTAAAAAACCATCAAAAATTTCAATCCTGCATGATTCTACCAAGAAATGTGATTCTTCATTCAAAACGCTGGTTTTTGCTATTGGGCTCTATTGAATGAATGTTTTGAATTTTCTCCAAAAGTAAAGTAGTTGCAAACTCATGCTTTTAGAGACTTGTTTGGGCTCATGAGATGAGTAGAAAAACATCAAAAATTTCAGTCCTGCATGATTCTACCAAGACATGTGTGTTCATTGAAACGGCTGGTTTTTGATAGTTTGGGCCCTATTGAATAATGAATGTTTTGAATTTTCTCCAAAAGTAAAGTAGTTGCAAACTCATCCTTTTAGAAACTTGTTTGGGCTGTTGAGAGGAGTAAAAAACCATCAAAAATTTCAATCCTGCATGATTCTACCAAGAAATGTGATTCTTCATTCAAAACGCTGGTTTTTGCTATTGGGCTCTATTGAATAATGAATGTTTTGAATTTTCTCCAAAAGTAAAGTAGTTGCAAACTCATGCTTTTAGAGACTTGTTTGGGCTCATGAGAGGAGTAGAAAAACATCAAAAATTTCAGTCCTGCATGATTCTACCAAGAAATGTGTGTTCATTGAAACCGCTGGTTTTTGATAGTTTGGGCCCTATTGAATAATGAATGTTTTGAATTTTCTCCAAAAGTAAAATAGTTGCAAACTCATCCTTTTAGAAACTTGTTTGGGCTGTTGAGAGGAGTAAAAAACCATCAAAAATTTCAATCCTGCATGATTCTACCAAGAAATGTGATTCTTCATTCAAAACGCTGGTTTTTGCTATTGGGCTCTATTGAATAATGAATGTTTTGAATTTTCTCCAAAAGTAAAGTAGTTGCAAACTCATGCTTTTAGAGACTTGTTTGGGCTCATGAGAGGAGTAGAAAAACATCAAAAATTTCAGTCCTGCATGATTCTACCAAGAAATGTGTGTTCATTGAAACCGCTGGTTTTTGATAGTTTGGGCCCTATTGAATAATTAATGTTTTGAATTTTCTCCAAAAGTAAAGTAGTTGCAAACTCATCCTTTTAGAAACTTGTTTGGGCTGTTGAGAGGAGTAAAAAACCATCAAAAATTTCAATCCTGCATGATTCTACCAAGAAATGTGATTCTTCATTCAAAACGCTGGTTTTTGCTATTGGGCTCTATTGAATAATGAATGTTTTGAATTTTCTCCAAAAGTAAAGTAGTTGCAAACTCATGCTTTTAGAGACTTGTTTGGGCTCATGAGAGGAGTAGAAAAACATCAAAAATTTCAGTCCTGCATGATTCTACCAAGAAATGTGTGTTCATTGAAACCGCTGGTTTTTGATAGTTTGGGCCCTATTGAATAATGAATGTTTTGAATTTTCTCCAAAAGTAAAGTAGTTGCAAACTCATCCTTTTAGAAACTTGTTTGGGCTGTTGAGAGGAGTAAAAAACCATCAAAAATTTCAATCCTGCATGATTCTACCAAGAAATGTGATTCTTCATTCAAAACGCTGGTTTTTGCTATTGGGCTCTATTGAATGAATGTTTTGAATTTTCTCCAAAAGTAAAGTAGTTGCAAACTCATGCTTTTAGAGACTTGTTTGGGCTCATGAGATGAGTAGAAAAACATCAAAAATTTCAGTCCTGCATGATTCTACCAAGACATGTGTGTTCATTGAAACGGCTGGTTTTTGATAGTTTGGGCCCTATTGAATAATGAATGTTTTGAATTTTCTCCAAAAGTAAAGTAGTTGCAAACTCATCCTTTTAGAAACTTGTTTGGGCTGTTGAGAGGAGTAAAAAACCATCAAAAATTTCAATCCTGCATGATTCTACCAAGAAATGTGATTCTTCATTCAAAACGCTGGTTTTTGCTATTGGGCTCTATTGAATAATGAATGTTTTGAATTTTCTCCAAAAGTAAAGTAGTTGCAAACTCATGCTTTTAGAGACTTGTTTGGGCTCATGAGAGGAGTAGAAAAACATCAAAAATTTCAGTCCTGCATGATTCTACCAAGAAATGTGTGTTCATTGAAACCGCTGGTTTTTGATAGTTTGGGCCCTATTGAATAATGAATGTTTTGAATTTTCTCCAAAAGTAAAATAGTTGCAAACTCATCCTTTTAGAAACTTGTTTGGGCTGTTGAGAGGAGTAAAAAACCATCAAAAATTTCAATCCTGCATGATTCTACCAAGAAATGTGATTCTTCATTCAAAACGCTGGTTTTTGCTATTGGGCTCTATTGAATAATGAATGTTTTGAATTTTCTCCAAAAGTAAAGTAGTTGCAAACTCATGCTTTTAGAGACTTGTTTGGGCTCATGAGAGGAGTAGAAAAACATCAAAAATTTCAGTCCTGCATGATTCTACCAAGAAATGTGTGTTCATTGAAACCGCTGGTTTTTGATAGTTTGGGCCCTATTGAATAATTAATGTTTTGAATTTTCTCCAAAAGTAAAGTAGTTGCAAACTCATCCTTTTAGAAACTTGTTTGGGCTGTTGAGAGGAGTAAAAAACCATCAAAAATTTCAATCCTGCATGATTCTACCAAGAAATGTGATTCTTCATTCAAAACGCTGGTTTTTGCTATTGGGCTCTATTGAATAATGAATGTTTTGAATTTTCTCCAAAAGTAAAGTAGTTGCAAACTCATGCTTTTAGAGACTTGTTTGGGCTCATGAGAGGAGTAGAAAAACATCAAAAATTTCAGTCCTGCATGATTCTACCAAGAAATGTGTGTTCATTGAAACCGCTGGTTTTTGATAGTTTGGGCCCTATTGAATAATGAATGTTTTGAATTTTCTCCAAAAGTAAAGTAGTTGCAAACTCATCCTTTTAGAAACTTGTTTGGGCTGTTGAGAGGAGTAAAAAACCATCAAAAATTTCAATCCTGCATGATTCTACCAAGAAATGTGATTCTTCATTCAAAACGCTGGTTTTTGCTATTGGGCTCTATTGAATAATGAATGTTTTGAATTTTCTCCAAAAGTAAAGTAGTTGCAAACTCATGCTTTTAGAGACTTGTTTGGGCTCATGAGAGGAGTAGAAAAACATCAAAAATTTCAGTCCTGCATGATTCTACCAAGAAATGTGTGTTCATTGAAACCGCTGGTTTTTGATAGTTTGGGCCCTATTGAATAATGAATGTTTTGAATTTTCTCCAAAAGTAAAGTAGTTGCAAACTCATCCTTTTAGAAACTTGTTTGGGCTGTTGAGAGGAGTAAAAAACCATCAAAAATTTCAATCCTGCATGATTCTACCAAGAAATGTGATTCTTCATTCAAAACGCTGGTTTTTGCTATTGGGCTCTATTGAATAATGAATGTTTTGAATTTTCTCCAAAAGTAAAGTAGTTGCAAACTCATGCTTTTAGAGACTTGTTTGGGCTCATGAGATGAGTAGAAAAACATCAAAAATTTCAGTCCTGCATGATTCTACCAAGACATGTGTGTTCATTGAAACGGCTGGTTTTTGATAGTTTGGGCCCTATTGAATAATGAATGTTTTGAATTTTCTCCAAAAGTAAAGTAGTTGCAAACTCATCCTTTTAGAAACTTGTTTGGGCTGTTGAGAGGAGTAAAAAACCATCAAAAATTTCAATCCTGCATGATTCTACCAAGAAATGTGATTCTTCATTCAAAACGCTGGTTTTTGCTATTGGGCTCTATTGAATAATGAATGTTTTGAATTTTCTCCAAAAGTAAAGTAGTTGCAAACTCATGCTTTTAGAGACTTGTTTGGGCTCATGAGAGGAGTAGAAAAACATCAAAAATTTCAGTCCTGCATGATTCTACCAAGAAATGTGTGTTCATTGAAACCGCTGGTTTTTGATAGTTTGGGCCCTATTGAATAATGAATGTTTTGAATTTTCTCCAAAAGTAAAATAGTTGCAAACTCATCCTTTTAGAAACTTGTTTGGGCTGTTGAGAGGAGTAAAAAACCATCAAAAATTTCAATCCTGCATGATTCTACCAAGAAATGTGATTCTTCATTCAAAACGCTGGTTTTTGCTATTGGGCTCTATTGAATAATGAATGTTTTGAATTTTCTCCAAAAGTAAAGTAGTTGCAAACTCATGCTTTTAGAGACTTGTTTGGGCTCATGAGAGGAGTAGAAAAACATCAAAAATTTCAGTCCTGCATGATTCTACCAAGAAATGTGTGTTCATTGAAACCGCTGGTTTTTGATAGTTTGGGCCCTATTGAATAATTAATGTTTTGAATTTTCTCCAAAAGTAAAGTAGTTGCAAACTCATCCTTTTAGAAACTTGTTTGGGCTGTTGAGAGGAGTAAAAAACCATCAAAAATTTCAATCCTGCATGATTCTACCAAGAAATGTGATTCTTCATTCAAAACGCTGGTTTTTGCTATTGGGCTCTATTGAATAATGAATGTTTTGAATTTTCTCCAAAAGTAAAGTAGTTGCAAACTCATGCTTTTAGAGACTTGTTTGGGCTCATGAGAGGAGTAGAAAAACATCAAAAATTTCAGTCCTGCATGATTCTACCAAGAAATGTGTGTTCATTGAAACCGCTGGTTTTTGATAGTTTGGGCCCTATTGAATAATGAATGTTTTGAATTTTCTCCAAAAGTAAAGTAGTTGCAAACTCATCCTTTTAGAAACTTGTTTGGGCTGTTGAGAGGAGTAAAAAACCATCAAAAATTTCAATCCTGCATGATTCTACCAAGAAATGTGATTCTTCATTCAAAACGCTGGTTTTTGCTATTGGGCTCTATTGAATAATGAATGTTTTGAATTTTCTCCAAAAGTAAAGTAGTTGCAAACTCATGCTTTTAGAGACTTGTTTGGGCTCATGAGAGGAGTAGAAAAACATGAAAAATTTCAGTCCTGCATGATTCTACCAAGAAATGTGTGTTCATTGAAACCGCTGGTTTTTGATAGTTTGGGCCCTATTGAATAATGAATGTTTTGAATTTTCTCCAAAAGTAAAGTAGTTGCAAACTCATCCTTTTAGAAACTTGTTTGGGCTGTTGAGAGGAGTAAAAAACCATCAAAAATTTCAATCCTGCATGATTCTACCAAGAAATGTGATTCTTCATTCAAAACGCTGATTTTTGCTATTGGGCTCTATTGAATAATGAATGTTTTGAATTTTCTCCAAAAGTAAAGTAGTTGCAAACTCATGCTTTTAGAGACTTGTTTGGGCTCATGAGATGAGTAGAAAAACATCAAAAATTTCAGTCCTGCATGATTCTACCAAGACATGTGTGTTCATTGAAACGGCTGGTTTTTGATAGTTTGGGCCCTATTGAATAATGAATGTTTTGAATTTTCTCCAAAAGTAAAGTAGTTGCAAACTCATCCTTTTAGAAACTTGTTTGGGCTGTTGAGAGGAGTAAAAAACCATCAAAAATTTCAATCCTGCATGATTCTACCAAGAAATGTGATTCTTCATTCAAAACGCTGGTTTTTGCTATTGGGCTCTATTGAATAATGAATGTTTTGAATTTTCTCCAAAAGTAAAGTAGTTGCAAACTCATGCTTTTAGAGACTTGTTTGGGCTCATGAGAGGAGTAGAAAAACATCAAAAATTTCAGTCCTGCATGATTCTACCAAGAAATGTGTGTTCATTGAAACCGCTGGTTTTTGATAGTTTGGGCCCTATTGAATAATGAATGTTTTGAATTTTCTCCAAAAGTAAAGTAGTTGCAAACTCATCCTTTTAGAAACTTGTTTGGGCTGTTGAGAGGAGTAAAAAACCATCAAAAATTTCAATCCTGCATGATTCTACCAAGAAATGTGATTCTTCATTCAAAACGCTGGTTTTTGCTATTGGGCTCTATTGAATAATGAATGTTTTGAATTTTCTCCAAAAGTAAAGTAGTTGCAAACTCATGCTTTTAGAGACTTGTTTGGGCTCATGAGAGGAGTAGAAAAACATCAAAAATTTCAGTCCTGCATGATTCTACCAAGAAATGTGTTCATTCAAACCGCTGGTTTTTGATAGTTTGGGCCCTATTGAATAATGAATGTTTTGAATTTTCTCCAAAAGTAAAGTAGTTGCAAACTCATCCTTTTAGAAACTTGTTTGGGCTGTTGAGAGGAGTAAAAAACCATCAAAAATTTCAATCCTGCATGATTCTACCAAGAAATGTGATTCTTCATTCAAAACGCTGGTTTTTGCTATTGGGCTCTATTGAATAATGAATGTTTTGAATTTTCTCCAAAAGTAAAGTAGTTGCAAACTCATGCTTTTAGAGACTTGTTTGGGCTCATGAGAGGAGTAGAAAAACATCAAAAATTTCAGTCCTGCATGATTCTACCAAGAAATGTGTTCATTCAAACCGCTGGTTTTTGATAGTTTGGGCCCTATTGAATAATGAATGTTTTGAATTTTCTCCAAAAGTAAAGTAGTTGCAAACTCATCCTTTTAGAAACTTGTTTGGGCTGTTGAGAGGAGTAAAAAACCATCAAAAATTTCAATCCTGCATGATTCTACCAAGAAATGTGATTCTTCATTCAAAACGCTGGTTTTTGCTATTGGGCTCTATTGAATAATGAATGTTTTGAATTTTCTCCAAAAGTAAAGTAGTTGCAAACTCATCCTTTTAGAAACTTGTTTGGGCTGTTGAGAGGAGTAAAAAACCATCAAAAATTTCAATCCTGCATGATTCTACCAAGAAATGTGATTCTTCATTCAAAACGCTGGTTTTTGCTATTGGGCTCTATTGAATAATGAATGTTTTGAATTTTCTCCAAAAGTAAAGTAGTTGCAAACTCATGCTTTTAGAGACTTGTTTGGGCTCATGAGAGGAGTAGAAAAACATCAAAAATTTCAGTCCTGCATGATTCTACCAAGAAATGTGTGTTGATTCAAACCGCTGGTTTTTGATAGTTTGGGCCCTATTGAATAATGAATGTTTTGAATTTTCTCCAAAAGTAAAGTAGTTGCAAACTCATGCTTTTAGAGACTTGTTTGGGCTCATGAGAGGAGTAGAAAAACATGAAAAATTTCAGTCCTGCATGATTCTACCAAGAAATGTGTGTTCATTGAAACCGCTGGTTTTTGATAGTTTGGGCCCTATTGAATAATGAATGTTTTGAATTTTCTCCAAAAGTAAAGTAGTTGCAAACTCATCCTTTTAGAAACTTGTTTGGGCTGTTGAGAGGAGTAAAAAACCATCAAAAATTTCAATCCTGCATGATTCTACCAAGAAATGTGATTCTTCATTCAAAACGCTGGTTTTTGCTATTGGGCTCTATTGAATAATGAATGTTTTGAATTTTCTCCAAAAGTAAAGTAGTTGCAAACTCATGCTTTTAGAGACTTGTTTGGGCTCATGAGAGGAGTAGAAAAACATCAAAAATTTCAGTCCTGCATGATTCTACCAAGAAATGTGTGTTCATTGAAACCGCTGGTTTTTGATAGTTTGGGCCCTATTGAATAATGAATGTTTTGAATTTTCTCCAAAAGTAAAGTAGTTGCAAACTCATCCTTTTAGAAACTTGTTTGGGCTGTTGAGAGGAGTAAAAAACCATCAAAAATTTCAATCCTGCATGATTCTACCAAGAAATGTGATTCTTCATTCAAAACGCTGGTTTTTGCTATTGGGCTCTATTGAATAATGAATGTTTTGAATTTTCTCCAAAAGTAAAGTAGTTGCAAACTCATGCTTTTAGAGACTTGTTTGGGCTCATGAGAGGAGTAGAAAAACATCAAAAATTTCAGTCCTGCATGATTCTACCAAGAAATGTGTGTTCATTGAAACCGCTGGTTTTTGATAGTTTGGGCCCTATTGAATAATTAATGTTTTGAATTTTCTCCAAAAGTAAAGTAGTTGCAAACTCATCCTTTTAGAAACTTGTTTGGGCTGTTGAGAGGAGTAAAAAACCATCAAAAATTTCAATCCTGCATGATTCTACCAAGAAATGTGATTCTTCATTCAAAACGCTGGTTTTTGCTATTGGGCTCTATTGAATAATGAATGTTTTGAATTTTCTCCAAAAGTAAAGTAGTTGCAAACTCATGCTTTTAGAGACTTGTTTGGGCTCATGAGAGGAGTAGAAAAACATCAAAAATTTCAGTCCTGCATGATTCTACCAAGAAATGTGTGTTCATTGAAACCGCTGGTTTTTGATAGTTTGGGCCCTATTGAATAATGAATGTTTTGAATTTTCTCCAAAAGTAAAGTAGTTGCAAACTCATCCTTTTAGAAACTTGTTTGGGCTGTTGAGAGGAGTAAAAAACCATCAAAAATTTCAATCCTGCATGATTCTACCAAGAAATGTGATTCTTCATTCAAAACGCTGGTTTTTGCTATTGGGCTCTATTGAATAATGAATGTTTTGAATTTTCTCCAAAAGTAAAGTAGTTGCAAACTCATGCTTTTAGAGACTTGTTTGGGCTCATGAGAGGAGTAGAAAAACATCAAAAATTTCAGTCCTGCATGATTCTACCAAGAAATGTGTGTTCATTGAAACCGCTGGTTTTTGATAGTTTGGGCCCTATTGAATAATGAATGTTTTGAATTTTCTCCAAAAGTAAAGTAGTTGCAAACTCATCCTTTTAGAAACTTGTTTGGGCTGTTGAGAGGAGTAAAAAACCATCAAAAATTTCAATCCTGCATGATTCTACCAAGAAATGTGATTCTTCATTCAAAACGCTGGTTTTTGCTATTGGGCTCTATTGAATAATGAATGTTTTGAATTTTCTCCAAAAGTAAAGTAGTTGCAAACTCATGCTTTTAGAGACTTGTTTGGGCTCATGAGATGAGTAGAAAAACATCAAAAATTTCAGTCCTGCATGATTCTACCAAGACATGTGTGTTCATTGAAACGGCTGGTTTTTGATAGTTTGGGCCCTATTGAATAATGAATGTTTTGAATTTTCTCCAAAAGTAAAGTAGTTGCAAACTCATCCTTTTAGAAACTTGTTTGGGCTGTTGAGAGGAGTAAAAAACCATCAAAAATTTCAATCCTGCATGATTCTACCAAGAAATGTGATTCTTCATTCAAAACGCTGGTTTTTGCTATTGGGCTCTATTGAATAATGAATGTTTTGAATTTTCTCCAAAAGTAAAGTAGTTGCAAACTCATGCTTTTAGAGACTTGTTTGGGCTCATGAGAGGAGTAGAAAAACATCAAAAATTTCAGTCCTGCATGATTCTACCAAGAAATGTGTGTTCATTGAAACCGCTGGTTTTTGATAGTTTGGGCCCTATTGAATAATGAATGTTTTGAATTTTCTCCAAAAGTAAAGTAGTTGCAAACTCATCCTTTTAGAAACTTGTTTGGGCTGTTGAGAGGAGTAAAAAACCATCAAAAATTTCAATCCTGCATGATTCTACCAAGAAATGTGATTCTTCATTCAAAACGCTGGTTTTTGCTATTGGGCTCTATTGAATAATGAATGTTTTGAATTTTCTCCAAAAGTAAAGTAGTTGCAAACTCATGCTTTTAGAGACTTGTTTGGGCTCATGAGAGGAGTAGAAAAACATCAAAAATTTCAGTCCTGCATGATTCTACCAAGAAATGTGTGTTCATTGAAACCGCTGGTTTTTGATAGTTTGGGCCCTATTGAATAATGAATGTTTTGAATTTTCTCCAAAAGTAAAGTAGTTGCAAACTCATCCTTTTAGAAACTTGTTTGGGCTGTTGAGAGGAGTAAAAAACCATCAAAAATTTCAATCCGGCATGATTTTACCAAGAAATGTGATTCTTCATTCAAAACCTGATTTTTGCTATTGGGCTCTATTGAATAGTGAATGTTTTGAATTTTCTCCAAAAGTAAAGTAGTTGCAAACTCATGCTTTTAGAGACTTGTTTGGGCTCATGAGAGGAGTAGAAAAACATCAAAAATTTCAGTCCTGCATGATTCTACCAAGAAATGTGTTCATTCAAACCGCTGGTTTTTGATAGTTTGGGCCCTATTGAATAATGAATGTTTTGAATTTTCTCCAAAAGTAAAGTAGTTGCAAACTCATCCTTTTAGAAACTTGTTTGGGCTGTTGAGAGGAGTAAAAAACCATCAAAAATTTCAATCCTGCATGATTCTACCAAGAAATGTGATTCTTCATTCAAAACGCTGGTTTTTGCTATTGGGCTCTATTGAATAATGAATGTTTTGAATTTTCTCCAAAAGTAAAGTAGTTGCAAACTCATGCTTTTAGAGACTTGTTTGGGCTCATGAGATGAGTAGAAAAACATCAAAAATTTCAGTCCTGCATGATTCTACCAAGACATGTGTGTTCATTGAAACGGCTGGTTTTTGATGGTTTGGGCCCTATTGAATAATGAATGTTTTGAATTTTCTCCAAAAGTAAAGTAGTTGCAAACTCATCCTTTTAGAAACTTGTTTGGGCTGTTGAGAGGAGTAAAAAACCATCAAAAATTTCAATCCTGCATGATTCTACCAAGAAATGTGATTCTTCATTCAAAACGCTGGTTTTTGCTATTGGGCTCTATTGAATAATGAATGTTTTGAATTTTCTCCAAAAGTAAAGTAGTTGCAAACTCATGCTTTTAGAGACTTGTTTGGGCTCATGAGAGGAGTAGAAAAACATCAAAAATTTCAGTCCTGCATGATTCTACCAAGAAATGTGTGTTCATTGAAACCGCTGGTTTTTGATAGTTTGGGCCCTATTGAATAATGAATGTTTTGAATTTTCTCCAAAAGTAAAGTAGTTGCAAACTCATCCTTTTAGAAACTTGTTTGGGCTGTTGAGAGGAGTAAAAAACCATCAAAAATTTCAATCCTGCATGATTCTACCAAGAAATGTGATTCTTCATTCAAAACGCTGGTTTTTGCTATTGGGCTCTATTGAATAATGAATGTTTTGAATTTTCTCCAAAAGTAAAGTAGTTGCAAACTCATGCTTTTAGAGACTTGTTTGGGCTCATGAGAGGAGTAGAAAAACATCAAAAATTTCAGTCCTGCATGATTCTACCAAGAAATGTGTGTTCATTGAAACCGCTGGTTTTTGATAGTTTGGGCCCTATTGAATAATGAATGTTTTGAATTTTCTCCAAAAGTAAAGTAGTTGCAAACTCATCCTTTTAGAAACTTGTTTGGGCTGTTGAGAGGAGTAAAAAACCATCAAAAATTTCAATCCGGCATGATTTTACCAAGAAATGTGATTCTTCATTCAAAACCTGATTTTTGCTATTGGGCTCTATTGAATAGTGAATGTTTTGAATTTTCTCCAAAAGTAAAGTAGTTGCAAACTCATGCTTTTAGAGACTTGTTTGGGCTCATGAGAGGAGTAGAAAAACATCAAAAATTTCAGTCCTGCATGATTCTACCAAGAAATGTGTTCATTCAAACCGCTGGTTTTTGATAGTTTGGGCCCTATTGAATAATGAATGTTTTGAATTTTCTCCAAAAGTAAAGTAGTTGCAAACTCATCCTTTTAGAAACTTGTTTGGGCTGTTGAGAGGAGTAAAAAACCATCAAAAATTTCAATCCTGCATGATTCTACCAAGAAATGTGATTCTTCATTCAAAACGCTGGTTTTTGCTATTGGGCTCTATTGAATAATGAATGTTTTGAATTTTCTCCAAAAGTAAAGTAGTTGCAAACTCATGCTTTTAGAGACTTGTTTGGGCTCATGAGATGAGTAGAAAAACATCAAAAATTTCAGTCCTGCATGATTCTACCAAGACATGTGTGTTCATTGAAACGGCTGGTTTTTGATAGTTTGGGCGCTATTGAATAATGAATGTTTTGAATTTTCTCCAAAAGTAAAGTAGTTGCAAACTCATCCTTTTAGAAACTTGTTTGGGCTGTTGAGAGGAGTAAAAAACCATCAAAAATTTCAATCCTGCATGATTCTACCAAGAAATGTGATTCTTCATTCAAAACGCTGGTTTTTGCTATTGGGCTCTATTGAATAATGAATGTTTTGAATTTTCTCCAAAAGTAAAGTAGTTGCAAACTCATGCTTTTAGAGACTTGTTTGGGCTCATGAGAGGAGTAGAAAAACATCAAAAATTTCAGTCCTGCATGATTCTGCCAAGAAATGTGTGTTGATTCAAACCGCTGGTTTTTGATAGTTTGGGCCCTATTGAATAATGAATGTTTTGAATTTTCTCCAAAAGTAAAGTAGTTGCAAACTCATGCTTTTAGAGACTTGTTTGGGCTCATGAGAGGAGTAGAAAAACATGAAAAATTTCAGTCCTGCATGATTCTACCAAGAAATGTGTGTTCATTGAAACCGCTGGTTTTTGATAGTTTGGGCCCTATTGAATAATGAATGTTTTGAATTTTCTCCAAAAGTAAAGTAGTTGCAAACTCATGCTTTTAGAAACTTGTTTGGGCTGTTGAGAGGAGTAAAAAACCATCAAAAATTTCAATCCTGCATGATTCTACCAAGAAATGTGATTCTTCATTCAAAACGCTGGTTTTTGCTATTGGGCTCTATTGAATAATGAATGTTTTGAATTTTCTCCAAAAGTAAAGTAGTTGCAAACTCATGCTTTTAGAGACTTGTTTGGGCTCATGAGAGGAGTAGAAAAACATGAAAAATTTCAGTCCTGCATGATTCTACCAAGAAATGTGTGTTCATTGAAACCGCTGGTTTTTGATAGTTTGGGCCCTATTGAATAATGAATGTTTTGAATTTTCTCCAAAAGTAAAGTAGTTGCAAACTCATCCTTTTAGAAACTTGTTTGGGCTGTTGAGAGGAGTAAAAAACCATCAAAAATTTCAATCCTGCATGATTCTACCAAGAAATGTGATTCTTCATTCAAAACGCTGGTTTTTGCTATTGGGCTCTATTGAATAATGAATGTTTTGAATTTTCTCCAAAAGTAAAGTAGTTGCAAACTCATGCTTTTAGAGACTTGTTTGGGCTCATGAGAGGAGTAGAAAAACATCAAAAATTTCAGTCCTGCATGATTCTACCAAGAAATGTGTGTTCATTGAAACCGCTGGTTTTTGATAGTTTGGGCCCTATTGAATAATGAATGTTTTGAATTTTCTCCAAAAGTAAAGTAGTTGCAAACTCATCCTTTTAGAAACTTGTTTGGGCTGTTGAGAGGAGTAAAAAACCATCAAAAATTTCAATCCTGCATGATTCTACCAAGAAATGTGATTCTTCATTCAAAACGCTGGTTTTTGCTATTGGGCTCTATTGAATAATGAATGTTTTGAATTTTCTCCAAAAGTAAAGTAGTTGCAAACTCATGCTTTTAGAGACTTGTTTGGGCTCATGAGAGGAGTAGAAAAACATCAAAAATTTCAGTCCTGCATGATTCTACCAAGAAATGTGTGTTCATTGAAACCGCTGGTTTTTGATAGTTTGGGCCCTATTGAATAATGAATGTTTTGAATTTTCTCCAAAAGTAAAGTAGTTGCAAACTCATCCTTTTAGAAACTTGTTTGGGCTGTTGAGAGGAGTAAAAAACCATCAAAAATTTCAATCCTGCATGATTCTACCAAGAAATGTGATTCTTCATTCAAAACGCTGGTTTTTGCTATTGGGCTCTATTGAATAATGAATGTTTTGAATTTTCTCCATTTTCAATAACTTTATTAAAAATTTTACATAAAGTTAACAGTAGTATTTTTACAGCATACTGTTGACAGTAGGGTTCAGGATAATATACAAAATAACAGTAATGTATTACATTGAGTAGATCAGTAGGAGTAACAATACACCTAACAATATAAACACTTAACAGTAGTGTGGTATATTGTCAAGAACCAAGAGATAATCCTAAAATAAACAAACGTAATGAGTTACCTTGTATTCTGTTTTAAGAGAGTAATGCGCGTTTTTACCAGATAAATTCAGAGAGGAGAGATATCAGCAATAAAAATAAAAAAAAATCACATAGTGGGAGAGACCAAGAGCAGTTCAATTAGGAGAAATTCTGATCAGAGGCAAATCTTATCCAAGAATTCCACCTTTTGCTATATGTACTGAAGTAGTCATTTGCCAAAGCATGGCTTTTTTCGTATGAGCAATGTAATGACATCTTGTCTACAATATCACTAATTTTGGGAGTAGCCTCTTCGTTCCATAAGGATGCTATGGCATTTTTAGTTATTAGAAAAAGGTGGATAACTGTTGGGATATGAGATGTATGAATCACTTCTAAACCTATGGACAGTAATGCCATCGGTGGCGTAAGGGTGATGTTTTGTTTAGTCAGAATATTAATTGTTCTAGAGATTTCTATCCAAATGGGCCTGATTTTAGGACATTCCCAGAATACATGTAATAGTGTACCTGTGAATCCGCAATCTCTCCAACAATCTGGGGATCTACCTGGGAACATCCTGGCCAGCTTCACAGGAGTATAGTACCACCTAGATGTCAGTTTGTAAAAGGATTCATGTAGGGATGCGCAAATGTTGGATGAATATGTCTGTTTAAGAGCCAGCTCCCATTGTTCCAGAGAGAATAGAGTATCAAAATCGCTCTCCCATTTATTCATATATGGAGTCTTTTCTCCAATTTCAGAGCCGTTCAAAAAATCATATATATTTCTTGATCTCCAATGGATCTTAACATTAGGATTACAAAGTAGCAAACTTGTAGATTCTGTAATGTAAGATTTTTTTTTCAAAAATTTTGAGATATTTTTCTTAATCGAGGGAAGGAGTTCCAAATCCTGGCAAGAAAAATTATTTTGAGATATTAAAGATTCGTTGCTTATAAATTTCTTACCATCGAACAAATCTCCTATCACCTTAATACCAAATTTTATCCATTCTTTCGGGATTTTTTTATCCATTAGTAAACCAAGAAATTTGATAGGGATATTTTTTAATTGAACGTATCTCTGGCTTCTGTTTCTCTTAACCTGCGGCTTAGCCAGTTGTTTCCATGCAGAGAGAGTTGCGGAGATTATTGGGGAGTCATAACGTAAAGGAGTAGATGACCCCAAACACTCTAGAATTGCGCTTAAAAGAGTTTTGTTTTTATTAAAATATGTCTCGATTTCTACCCAAGCTGGGACGTTATTTGAATTAACCCAAGAAAAGGATTGTTTTATTAAATTGGCATAGTAATAATTAATTAAATTTGGAAGGGCTAGGCCTCCATTGACTTTGCTTCTGTATAGTATATGGGAAGCCACTCTCGCCCTTTTCTTATTCCAAACGAACTTATTTATAATAGACTGAAGTTTCCTAATAAATTTTAAGGGAACAAGTAAAGGTATTGCTCTAAAGATATATAGTATCTTTGGAAGGGTAAAAAGTTTAAATAGTGTTATCCTTCCCACCCATGAAATTTCGTGAGTCGCAAAATTGTTCAATTCGATCTGAGTCTTTTTTGTAATGTTTTGTATGTTCAACTCAACTGTCTTCCTAAAGTTCCTGGATATACGAATACCCAAGTATGAAACATCCTCTTTCTCCCAATCAAACCGGGAAATTTCCTTAATGCGTGAGATGGTTAGGTCGTCTAGAAAGAAATCCAAGATTTTAGATTTGTTCTCATTGATTTTGTAAAATGAGATTTTAGAGAAATTCTCGATAGTAGATAATACACCCCTAATAGAGTTCAGTGGATCTGATAGACTCAGTATAATGTCATCAGCGAATAGACCGATTTTAAATTGGTGATCTTCAATTTGGATACCTTGGATCTCATCATTGGTTCTTATTGCTTCTGCTAAGGGTTCCATAATCAGCGCAAATAACAGGGGGGAGAGTGGGCATCCCTGTCTAGTTCCGTTAGTTATCATGATGCGATCTGAAGTGTGGTTATTTGTATAAACATTAGCGGAAGGGTTTGTGTATAAAGCCATTATAGTTTTTATTATATTATCACTGAAGCCAAATTTATTCAGAGTTGCTTTAAGGAAGTCCCAATTAACCCTGTCGAAGGCTTTCTCTGCGTCTAAAGCCAGGAGGAGAGAGGGGATTTTCTTTCTTTTAATAAAATTTACCAAGTTCAATGTTCTCCTAGTGCCATCGGTAGTCTGGCGTCCCTCTATAAACCCGAGTTGATCTTTATGAATAATGTTTGGGAGGATATTTTTTAGTCTATTTGCTATAATTTTTGAATATAGTTTGACGTCGGTATTTATTAGAGAGATAGGCCTATAATTTTTGACTGACTCCGGGTCTCCCTTAGGTTTGGGTATTAAAATTATATTAGCCTGTAACATTTCCTGAGGAAATTTTCCAGTCTGAGATGCCTTGTCAAAGATGCGGACTAAGTGTGGGGTTATGATATTTGCGAATGCTTGGTAATATTCATTCGAGAATCCATCGGGGCCCGGAGTTTTCTTTTTTTTAAATGATTTAATTACTTCCAGGACTTCAGACGCAGAGAAAGGGGCCTCAAGTTTAGACAGTTGTTGGGGGGTAATCTTAGGTAACCCCAGAGGGGCAAGAAAATCATTTATGCCTTGTTCGTCGTGTTGTTGGGTATGTTCATCTAGTTTAAGATTGTAAATAGACGAATAATATTTAGCAAATGCTTCAACGATTTTCTTGGGGTGTTCTAATTTATTGCCCTCATGGTTAATTTTATTGATTTTGCATTTGATCCTAATTGATCTGAATTTTTGTGCCATAAGTCTAGTGGGTTTGTTGTATGAAGAATAATGGTTTGATTTCATTAGTTTTGCGAATTTTTCGTATTCACTGAATAACTCCGATCTAAGATCTATTCTTAGTTTAAGAATCTCCGAGTGTATATTTGGTGGAGGAGAGGATGAATTTTGTAATATTGCTTCCAATTTTTGTAACTCTAATTGTAAGGTACGGATTTTTTCTTTGGAAAGTTTTTTTTTGTTGTAGTCCAGATATGTCATAACCCCCCTAATTACTGCCTTGTGCGCGTTCCAAAGGGTGAATGGGCAAATGTTGTTTATATCATTTTCTATGAAATAATTATTTAAGGCTTTTTCAATTTCTTTTTTAAATTTTGGGTTGAACAACAGGGATGAGTCGCATCTCCATTGGGATCTGAACTCTGCCGACCTACCAAGGAAAATTTCTGCAACAATTGGAGAGTGATCAGAAAATGTTTTGGGGAGAATTTCAATTTTCTTAAATTTCGAAATTGAGAACGTATCTGTCAAAAACAAGTCAATCCTAGCGAAAGACTTGTGTGCCTCTGAGAAATGGGTATATTCCCTAGAAGATGTATTTAAACATCTGAATACATCTAGGTATTCATGGTTGCAAAGCCAATTTTTTAATTCAGGAAATGATGAGCGAGTGAGAGAGGTGGAGTCCATTGCTCCATCAGGAACAATGTTGAAATCACCCACCAAAACAATAACACCTTTTTTCACTTCCTGGATTTTTCTATCGAGACCATTGAAGAAACGCATTTGACCATTGCATGGAGCATAAACGTTCACAAGTGTCGTTAGTTGATTGTCTATCAGACAAGTAAGAATCAAATATCTGCCCTCGCTGTCAGAGTATTCGTTAATGATTTCGAATGAAATAGTATCTTTAATTAGTATGAGGACTCCTGCTCGTTTCTTTACATTAAGAGATTTGTATATATATGGGAAATTTTTATTCTCTATCTTGGGGTGTCCATCCCTAGCCAATTTCACCTCTTGGAGGCAAATTATATCTGCTCTGCTGCCCCTGATCTCTCTCCACGTGAGATACCTCTTAGCGGGACTATTCAATCCCCTCACATTGAGTGATAGTATCTTAACCATATACTAAAGAATACAAAAAAAAAAACAGAAATATAAACAGAACAATAAACAGGAAGAGATTACCACAATCTTAGGTAAACTTCCTAAAATGGGGAAAAGCTCGTGAAACTCCGCAGGAAGCCTCCTGCATACAAAATAATGTAAGTGATATAGCCATTAAAATTTGCATTTTTCACCCTGGAGCCTCTTCTCTCTTGTCCAAGGATTTAAGAAAATTTTTCCCCTCATGTGGAGATAGGATTACTACTACCTTCCCACCATGAATTATCAAAAGCTTAGTAGGGAACCCCCACCTATAAACCACACCCTTTTGTATCAGAATTGTTGTATTGAATTTTCTCCAAAAGTAAAGTAGTTGCAAACTCATGCTTTTAGAGACTTGTTTGGGCTCATGAGATGAGTAGAAAAACATCAAAAATTTCAGTCCTGCATGATTCTACCAAGACATGTGTGTTCATTGAAACGGCTGGTTTTTGATAGTTTGGGCCCTATTGAATAATGAATGTTTTGAATTTTCTCCAAAAGTAAAGTAGTTGCAAACTCATCCTTTTAGAAACTTGTTTGGGCTGTTGAGAGGAGTAAAAAACCATCAAAAATTTCAATCCTGCATGATTCTACCAAGAAATGTGATTCTTCATTCAAAACGCTGGTTTTTGCTATTGGGCTCTATTGAATAATGAATGTTTTGAATTTTCTCCAAAAGTAAAGTAGTTGCAAACTCATGCTTTTAGAGACTTGTTTGGGCTCATGAGATGAGTAGAAAAACATCAAAAATTTCAGTCCTGCATGATTCTACCAAGACATGTGTGTTCATTGAAACGGCTGGTTTTTGATAGTTTGGGCCCTATTGAATAATGAATGTTTTGAATTTTCTCCAAAAGTAAAGTAGTTGCAAACTCATCCTTTTAGAAACTTGTTTGGGCTGTTGAGAGGAGTAAAAAACCATCAAAAATTTCAATCCTGCATGATTCTACCAAGAAATGTGATTCTTCATTCAAAACGCTGGTTTTTGCTATTGGGCTCTATTGAATAATGAATGTTTTGAATTTTCTCCAAAAGTAAAGTAGTTGCAAACTCATGCTTTTAGAGACTTGTTTGGGCTCATGAGAGGAGTAGAAAAACATCAAAAATTTCAGTCCTGCATGATTCTACCAAGAAATGTGTGTTCATTGAAACCACTGGTTTTTGATAGTTTGGGCCCTATTGAATAATGAATGTTTTGAATTTTCTCCAAAAGTAAAGTAGTTGCAAACTCATCCTTTTAGAAACTTGTTTGGGCTGTTGAGAGGAGTAAAAAACCATCAAAAATTTCAATCCTGCATGATTCTACCAAGAAATGTGATTCTTCATTCAAAACGCTGGTTTTTGCTATTGGGCTCTATTGAATAATGAATGTTTTGAATTTTCTCCAAAAGTAAAGTAGTTGCAAACTCATGCTTTTAGAGACTTGTTTGGGCTCATGAGAGGAGTAGAAAAACATCAAAAATTTCAGTCCTGCATGATTCTACCAAGAAATGTGTGTTGATTCAAACCGCTGGTTTTTGATAGTTTGGGCCCTATTGAATAATGAATGTTTTGAATTTTCTCCAAAAGTAAAGTAGTTGCAAACTCATGCTTTTAGAGACTTGTTTGGGCTCATGAGAGGAGTAGAAAAACATCAAAAATTTCAGTCCTGCATGATTCTACCAAGAAATGTGTGTTCATTGAAACCGCTGGTTTTTGATAGTTTGGGCCCTATTGAATAATGAATGTTTTGAATTTTCTCCAAAAGTAAAGTAGTTGCAAACTCATCCTTTTAGAAACTTGTTTGGGCTGTTGAGAGGAGTAAAAAACCATCAAAAATTTCAATCCTGCATGATTCTACCAAGAAATGTGATTCTTCATTCAAAACGCTGGTTTTTGCTATTGGGCTCTATTGAATAATGAATGTTTTGAATTTTCTCCAAAAGTAAAGTAGTTGCAAACTCATGCTTTTAGAGACTTGTTTGGGCTCATGAGAGGAGTAGAAAAACATCAAAAATTTCAGTCCTGCATGATTCTACCAAGAAATGTGTGTTCATTGAAACCGCTGGTTTTTGATAGTTTGGGCCCTATTGAATAATGAATGTTTTGAATTTTCTCCAAAAGTAAAGTAGTTGCAAACTCATCCTTTTAGAAACTTGTTTGGGCTGTTGAGAGGAGTAAAAAACCATCAAAAATTTCAATCCTGCATGATTCTACCAAGAAATGTGATTCTTCATTCAAAACGCTGGTTTTTGCTATTGGGCTCTATTGAATAATGAATGTTTTGAATTTTCTCCAAAAGTAAAGTAGTTGCAAACTCATGCTTTTAGAGACTTGTTTGGGCTCATGAGAGGAGTAGAAAAACATCAAAAATTTCAGTCCTGCATGATTCTACCAAGAAATGTGTGTTCATTGAAACCGCTGGTTTTTGATAGTTTGGGCCCTATTGAATAATGAATGTTTTGAATTTTCTCCAAAAGTAAAGTAGTTGCAAACTCATCCTTTTAGAAACTTGTTTGGGCTGTTGAGAGGAGTAAAAAACCATCAAAAATTTCAATCCTGCATGATTTTACCAAGAAATGTGATTCTTCATTCAAAACCTGATTTTTGCTATTGGGCTCTATTGAATAGTGAATGTTTTGAATTTTCTCCAAAAGTAAAGTAGTTGCAAACTCATGCTTTTAGAGACTTGTTTGGGCTCATGAGAGGAGTAGAAAAACATCAAAAATTTCAGTCCTGCATGATTCTACCAAGAAATGTGTTCATTCAAACCGCTGGTTTTTGATAGTTTGGGCCCTATTGAATAATGAATGTTTTGAATTTTCTCCAAAAGTAAAGTAGTTGCAAACTCATCCTTTTAGAAACTTGTTTGGGCTGTTGAGAGGAGTAAAAAACCATCAAAAATTTCAATCCTGCATGATTCTACCAAGAAATGTGATTCTTCATTCAAAACGCTGGTTTTTGCTATTGGGCTCTATTGAATAATGAATGTTTTGAATTTTCTCCAAAAGTAAAGTAGTTGCAAACTCATGCTTTTAGAGACTTGTTTGGGCTCATGAGAGGAGTAGAAAAACATCAAAAATTTCAGTCCTGCATGATTCTACCAAGAAATGTGTGTTCATTGAAACCGCTGGTTTTTCATAGTTTGGGCCCTATTGAATAATGAATGTTTTGAATTTTCTCCAAAAGTAAAGTAGTTGCAAACTCATCCTTTTAGAAACTTGTTTGGGCTGTTGAGAGGAGTAAAAAACCATCAAAAATTTCAATCCTGCATGATTCTACCAAGAAATGTGATTCTTCATTCAAAACGCTGGTTTTTGCTATTGGGCTCTATTGAATAATGAATGTTTTGAATTTTCTCCAAAAGTAAAGTAGTTGCAAACTCATGCTTTTAGAGACTTGTTTGGGCTCATGAGATGAGTAGAAAAACATCAAAAATTTCAGTCCTGCATGATTCTACCAAGACATGTGTGTTCATTCAAACCGCTGGTTTTTGATAGTTTGGGCCCTATTGAATAATGAATGTTTTGAATTTTCTCCAAAAGTAAAGTAGTTGCAAACTCATGCTTTTAGAGACTTGTTTGGGCTCATGAGAGGAGTAGAAAAACATCAAAAATTTCAGTCCTGCATGATTCTACCAAGAAATGTGTGTTCATTGAAACCGCTGGTTTTTGATAGTTTGGGCCCTATTGAATAATGAATGTTTTGAATTTTCTCCAAAAGTAAAGTAGTTGCAAACTCATCCTTTTAGAAACTTGTTTGGGCTGTTGAGAGGATTAAAAAACCATCAAAAATTTCAATCCTGCATAATTCTACCAAGAAATGTGATTCTTCATTCAAAACGCTGGTTTTTGCTATTGGGCTCTATTGAATAATGAATGTTTTGAATTTTCTCCAAAAGTAAAGTAGTTGCAAACTCATGCTTTTAGAGACTTGTTTGGGCTCATGAGATGAGTAGAAAAACATCAAAAATTTCAGTCCTGCATGATTCTACCAAGACATGTGTGTTCATTGAAACGGCTGGTTTTTGATAGTTTGGGCCCTATTGAATAATGAATGTTTTGAATTTTCTCCAAAAGTAAAGTAGTTGCAAACTCATCCTTTTAGAAACTTGTTTGGGCTGTTGAGAGGAGTAAAAAACCATCAAAAATTTCAATCCTGCATGATTCTACCAAGAAATGTGATTCTTCATTCAAAACGCTGGTTTTTGCTATTGGGCTCTATTGAATAATGAATGTTTTGAATTTTCTCCAAAAGTAAAGTAGTTGCAAACTCATGCTTTTAGAGACTTGTTTGGGCTCATGAGAGGAGTAGAAAAACATCAAAAATTTCAGTCCTGCATGATTCTACCAAGAAATGTGTGTTCATTCAAACCGCTTTTTTTTGATAGTTTGGGCCCTATTGAATAATGAATGTTTTGAATTTTCTCCAAAAGTAAAGTAGTTGCAAACTCATGCTTTTAGAGACTTGTTTGGGCTCATGAGAGGAGTAGAAAAACATCAAAAATTTCAGTCCTGCATGATTCTACCAAGAAATGTGTGTTCATTGAAACCGCTGGTTTTTGATAGTTTGGGCCCTATTGAATAATGAATGTTTTGAATTTTCTCCAAAAGTAAAGTAGTTGCAAACTCATCCTTTTATAAACTTGTTTGGGCTGTTGAGAGGAGTAAAAAACCATCAAAAATTTCAATCCTGCATGATTCTACCAAGAAATGTGATTCTTCATTCAAAACGCTGGTTTTTGCTATTGGGCTCTATTGAATAATGAATGTTTTGAATTTTCTCCAAAAGTAAAGTAGTTGCAAACTCATGCTTTTAGAGACTTGTTTGGGCTCATGAGAGGAGTAGAAAAACATCAAAAATTTCAGTCCTGCATGATTCTACCAAGAAATGTGTGTTCATTGAAACCGCTGTTTTTTGATAGTTTGGGCCCTTTTGAATAATGAATGTTTTGAATTTTCTCCAAAAGTAAAGTAGTTGCAAACTCATCCTTTTAGAAACTTGTTTGGGCTGTTGAGAGGAGTAAAAAAACATCAAAAATTTCAATCCTGCATGATTCTACCAAGAAATGTGATTCTTCATTCAAAACGCTGGTTTTTGCTATTGGGCTCTATTGAATAATGAATGTTTTGAATTTTCTCCAAAAGTAAAGTAGTTGCAAACTCATGCTTTTAGAGACTTGTTTGGGCTCATGAGAGTAGAAAAACATCAAAAATTTCAGTCCTGCATGATTCTACCAAGAAATGTGTGTTCATTGAAACCGCTGGTTTTTGATAGTTTGGGCCCTATTGAATAATGAATGTTTTGAATTTTCTCCAAAAGTAAAGTAGTTGCAAACTCATCCTTTTAGAAACTTGTTTGGGCTGTTGAGAGGAGTAAAAAACCATCAAAAATTTCAATCCTGCATGATTTTACCAAGAAATGTGATTCTTCATTCAAAACCTGATTTTTGCTATTGGGCTCTATTGAATAGTGAATGTTTTGAATTTTCTCCAAAAGTAAAGTAGTTGCAAACTCATGCTTTTAGAGACTTGTTTGGGCTCATGAGAGGAGTAGAAAAACATCAAAAATTTCAGTCCTGCATGATTCTACCAAGAAATGTGTTCATTCAAACCGCTGGTTTTTGATAGTTTGGGCCCTATTGAATAATGAATGTTTTGAATTTTCTCCAAAAGTAAAGTAGTTGCAAACTCATCCTTTTAGAAACTTGTTTGGGCTGTTGAGAGGAGTAAAAAACCATCAAAAATTTCAATCCTGCATGATTCTACCAAGAAATGTGATTCTTCATTCAAAACGCTGGTTTTTGCTATTGGGCTCTATTGAATAATGAATGTTTTGAATTTTCTCCAAAAGTAAAGTAGTTGCAAACTCATGCTTTTAGAGACTTGTTTGGGCTCATGAGATGAGTAGAAAAACATCAAAAATTTCAGTCCTGCATGATTCTACCAAGACATGTGTGTTCATTGAAACGGCTGGTTTTTGATAGTTTGGGCCCTATTGAATAATGAATGTTTTGAATTTTCTCCAAAAGTAAAGTAGTTGCAAGCTCATCCTTTTAGAAACTTGTTTGGGCTGTTGAGAGGAGTAAAAAACCATCAAAAATTTCAATCCTGCATGATTCTACCAAGAAATGTGATTCTTCATTCAAAACGCTGGTTTTTGCTATTGGGCTCTATTGAATAATGAATGTTTTGAATTTTCTCCAAAAGTAAAGTAGTTGCAAACTCATGCTTTTAGAGACTTGTTTGGGCTCATGAGAGGAGTAGAAAAACATCAAAAATTTCAGTCCTGCATGATTCTACCAAGAAATGTGTGTTCATTGAAACCGCTGGTTTTTGATAGTTTGGGCCCTATTGAATAATGAATGTTTTGAATTTTCTCCAAAAGTAAAGTAGTTGCAAACTCATCCTTTTAGAAACTTGTTTGGGCTGTTGAGAGGAGTAAAAAACCATCAAAAATTTCAATCCTGCATGATTTTACCAAGAAATGTGATTCTTCATTCAAAACCTGATTTTTGCTATTGGGCTCTATTGAATAGTGAATGTTTTGAATTTTCTAAAAAAGTAAAGTAGTTGCAAACTCATGCTTTTAGAGACTTGTTTGGGCTCATGAGAGGAGTAGAAAAACATCAAAAATTTCAGTCCTGCATGATTCTACCAAGAAATGTGTGTTCATTGAAACCGCTGGTTTTTGATAGTTTGGGCCCTATTGAATAATGAATGTTTTGAATTTTCTCCAAAAGTAAAGTAGTTGCAAACTCATCCTTTTATAAACTTGTTTGGGCTGTTGAGAGGAGTAAAAAACCATCAAAAATTTCAATCCTGCATGATTCTACCAAGAAATGTGATTCTTCATTCAAAACGCTGGTTTTTGCTATTGGGCTCTATTGAATAATGAATGTTTTGAATTTTCTCCAAAAGTAAAGTAGTTGCAAACTCATGCTTTTAGAGACTTGTTTGGGCTCATGAGAGGAGTAGAAAAACATCAAAAATTTCAGTCCTGCATGATTCTACCAAGAAATGTGTGTTCATTGAAACCGCTGTTTTTTGATAGTTTGGGCCCTTTTGAATAATGAATGTTTTGAATTTTCTCCAAAAGTAAAGTAGTTGCAAACTCATCCTTTTAGAAACTTGTTTGGGCTGTTGAGAGGAGTAAAAAAACATCAAAAATTTCAATCCTGCATGATTCTACCAAGAAATGTGATTCTTCATTCAAAACGCTGGTTTTTGCTATTGGGCTCTATTGAATAATGAATGTTTTGAATTTTCTCCAAAAGTAAAGTAGTTGCAAACTCATGCTTTTAGAGACTTGTTTGGGCTCATGAGAGTAGAAAAACATCAAAAATTTCAGTCCTGCATGATTCTACCAAGAAATGTGTGTTCATTGAAACCGCTGGTTTTTGATAGTTTGGGCCCTATTGAATAATGAATGTTTTGAATTTTCTCCAAAAGTAAAGTAGTTGCAAACTCATCCTTTTAGAAACTTGTTTGGGCTGTTGAGAGGAGTAAAAAACCATCAAAAATTTCAATCCTGCATGATTTTACCAAGAAATGTGATTCTTCATTCAAAACCTGATTTTTGCTATTGGGCTCTATTGAATAGTGAATGTTTTGAATTTTCTCCAAAAGTAAAGTAGTTGCAAACTCATGCTTTTAGAGACTTGTTTGGGCTCATGAGAGGAGTAGAAAAACATCAAAAATTTCAGTCCTGCATGATTCTACCAAGAAATGTGTTCATTCAAACCGCTGGTTTTTGATAGTTTGGGCCCTATTGAATAATGAATGTTTTGAATTTTCTCCAAAAGTAAAGTAGTTGCAAACTCATCCTTTTAGAAACTTGTTTGGGCTGTTGAGAGGAGTAAAAAACCATCAAAAATTTCAATCCTGCATGATTCTACCAAGAAATGTGATTCTTCATTCAAAACGCTGGTTTTTGCTATTGGGCTCTATTGAATAATGAATGTTTTGAATTTTCTCCAAAAGTAAAGTAGTTGCAAACTCATGCTTTTAGAGACTTGTTTGGGCTCATGAGATGAGTAGAAAAACATCAAAAATTTCAGTCCTGCATGATTCTACCAAGACATGTGTGTTCATTGAAACGGCTGGTTTTTGATAGTTTGGGCCCTATTGAATAATGAATGTTTTGAATTTTCTCCAAAAGTAAAGTAGTTGCAAGCTCATCCTTTTAGAAACTTGTTTGGGCTGTTGAGAGGAGTAAAAAACCATCAAAAATTTCAATCCTGCATGATTCTACCAAGAAATGTGATTCTTCATTCAAAACGCTGGTTTTTGCTATTGGGCTCTATTGAATAATGAATGTTTTGAATTTTCTCCAAAAGTAAAGTAGTTGCAAACTCATGCTTTTAGAGACTTGTTTGGGCTCATGAGAGGAGTAGAAAAACATCAAAAATTTCAGTCCTGCATGATTCTACCAAGAAATGTGTGTTCATTGAAACCGCTGGTTTTTGATAGTTTGGGCCCTATTGAATAATGAATGTTTTGAATTTTCTCCAAAAGTAAAGTAGTTGCAAACTCATCCTTTTAGAAACTTGTTTGGGCTGTTGAGAGGAGTAAAAAACCATCAAAAATTTCAATCCTGCATGATTTTACCAAGAAATGTGATTCTTCATTCAAAACCTGATTTTTGCTATTGGGCTCTATTGAATAGTGAATGTTTTGAATTTTCTAAAAAAGTAAAGTAGTTGCAAACTCATGCTTTTAGAGACTTGTTTGGGCTCATGAGAGGAGTAGAAAAACATCAAAAATTTCAGTCCTGCATGATTCTACCAAGAAATGTGTTCATTCAAACCGCTGGTTTTTGATAGTTTGGGCCCTATTGAATAATGAATGTTTTGAATTTTCTCCAAAAGTAAAGTAGTTGCAAACTCATCCTTTTAGAAACTTGTTTGGGCTGTTGAGAGGAGTAAAAAACCATCAAAAATTTCAGTCCTGCATGATTCTACCAAGAAATGTGTGTTCATTGAAACCGCTGGTTTTTGATAGTTTGGGCCCTATTGAATAATGAATGTTTTGAATTTTCTCCAAAAGTAAAGTAGTTGCAAACTCATCCTTTTAGAAACTTGTTTGGGCTGTTGAGAGGAGTAAAAAACCATCAAAAATTTCAATCCTGCATGATTCTACCAAGAAATGTGATTCTTCATTCAAAACGCTGGCTTTTGCTATTGGGCTCTATTGAATAATGAATGTATTGAATTTTCTCCAAAAGTAAAAAATTGCAAACTCATGCTTTTAGAGACTTGTTTGGGCTCATGAGAGGAGTAGAAAAACATCAAAAATTTCAGTCCTGCATGATTCTACCAAGAAATGTGTGTTCATTGAAACCGCTGGTTTTTGATAGTTTGGGCCCTTTTGAATAATGAATGTTTTGAATTTTCTCCAAAAGTAAAGTAGTTGCAAACTCATCCTTTTAGAAACTTGTTTGGGCTGTTGAGAGGAGTAAAAAACCATCAAAAATTTCAATCCTGCATGATTCTACCAAGAAATGTGATTCTTCATTCAAAACGCTGGTTTTTGCTATTGGGCTCTATTGAATAATGAATGATTTGAATTTTCTCCAAAAGTAAAGTAGTTGCAAACTCATGCTTTTAGAGACTTGTTTGGGCTCATGAGAGGAGTAGAAAAACATCAAAAATTTCAGTCCTGCATGATTCTACCAAGAAATGTGTGTTCATTGAAACCACTGGTTTTTGATAGTTTGGGCCCTATTGAATAATGAATGTTTTGAATTTTCTCCAAAAGTAAAGTAGTTGCAAACTCATCCTTTTAGAAACTTGTTTGGGCTGTTGAGAGGAGTAAAAAACCTTCAACAATTTCAATCCTGCATGATTTTACCAAGAAATGTGATTCTTCATTCAAAACCTGATTTTTGCTATTGGGCTCTATTGAATAGTGAATGTTTTGAATTTTCTCCAAAAGTAAAGTAGTTGCAAACTCATGCTTTTAGAGACTTGTTTGGGCTCATGAGAGGAGTAGAAAAACATCAAAAATTTCAGTCCTGCATGATTCTACCAAGAAATGTGTTCATTCAAACCGCTGGTTTTTGATAGTTTGGGCCCTATTGAAAAATGAATGTTTTGAATTTTCTCCAAAAGTAAAGTAGTTGCAAACTCATCCTTTTAGAAACTTGTTTGGGCTGTTGAGAGGAGTAAAAAACCATCAAAAATTTCAATCCTGCATGATTCTACCAAGAAATGTGATTCTTCATTCAAAACGCTGGTTTTTGCTATTGGGCTCTATTGAATAATGAATGTTTTGAATTTTCTCCAAAAGTAAAGTAGTTGCAAACTCATGCTTTTAGAGACTTGTTTGGGCTCATGAGATGAGTAGAAAAACATCAAAAATTTCAGTCCTGCATGATTCTACCAAGACATGTGTGTTCATTGAAACGGCTGGTTTTTTATAGTTTGGGCCCTATTGAATAATGAATGTTTTGAATTTTCTCCAAAAGTAAAGTAGTTGCAAGCTCATCCTTTTAGAAACTTGTTTGGGCTGTTGAGAGGAGTAAAAAACCATCAAAAATTTCAATCCTGCATGATTCTACCAAGAAATGTGATTCTTCATTCAAAACGCTGGTTTTTGCTATTGGGCTCTATTGAATAATGAATGTTTTGAATTTTCTCCAAAAGTAAAGTAGTTGCAAACTCATGCTTTTAGAGACTTGTTTGGGCTCATGAGAGGAGTAGAAAAACATCAAAAATTTCAGTCCTGCATGATTCTACCAAGAAATGTGTGTTCATTCAAACCGCTGGTTTTTGATAGTTTGGGCCCTATTGAATAATGAATGTTTTGAATTTTCTCCAAATGTAAAGTAGTTGCAAACTCATGCTTTTAGAGACTTGTTTGGGCTCATGAGAGGAGTAGAAAAACATCAAAAATTTCAGTCCTGCATGATTCTACCAAGAAATGTGTGTTCATTGAAACCGCTGGTTTTTGATAGTTTGGGCCCTATTGAATAATGAATGTTTTGAATTTTCTCCAAAAGTAAAGTAGTTGCAAACTCATCCTTTTAGAAACTTGTTTTTGGCTGTTGAGAGGAGTAAAAAACCATCAAAAATTTCAATCCTGCATGATTCTACCAAGAAATGTGATTCTTCATTCAAAACGCTGGTTTTTGCTATTGGGCTCTATTGAATAATGAATGTTTTGAATTTTCTCCAAAAGTAAAGTAGTTGCAAACTCATGCTTTTAGAGACTTGTTTGTGCTCATGAGAGGAGTAGAAAAACATCAAAAATTTCAGTCCTGCATGATTCTACCAAGAAATGTGTGTTCATTGAAACCGCTGGTTTTTGATAGTTTGGGCCCTATTGAATAATGAATGTTTTGAATTTTCTCCAAAAGTAAAGTAGTTGCAAACTCATCCTTTTAGAAACTTGTTTGGGCTGTTGAGAGGAGTAAAAAACCATCAAAAATTTCAATCCTGCATGATTTTACCAAGAAATGTGATTCTTCATTCAAAACCTGATTTTTGCTATTGGGCTCTATTGAATAGTGAATGTTTTGAATTTTCTCCAAAAGTAAAGTAGTTGCAAACTCATGCTTTTAGAGACTTGTTTGGGCTCATGAGAGGAGTAGAAAAACATCAAAAATTTCAGTCCTGCATGATTCTACCAAGAAATGTGTTCATTCAAACCGCTGGTTTTTGACAGTTTGGGCCCTATTGAATAATGAATGTTTTGAATTTTCTCCAAAAGTAAAGTAGTTGCAAACTCATCCTTTTAGAAACTTGTTTTTGGCTGTTGAGAGGAGTAAAAAACCATCAAAAATTTCAGTCCTGCATGATTCTACCAAGAAATGTGTGTTCATTGAAACCGCTGGTTTTTGATAGTTTGGGCCCTATTGAATAATGAATGTTTTGAATTTTCTCCAAAAGTAAAGTAGTTGCAAACTCATCCTTTTAGAAACTTGTTTGGGCTGTTGAGAGGAGTAAAAAACCATCAAAAATTTCAATCCTGCATGATTCTACCAAGAAATGTGATTCTTCATTCAAAACGCTGGTTTTTGCTATTGGGCTCTATTGAATAATGAATGTATTGAATTTTCTCCAAAAGTAAAATAGTTGCAAACTCATGCTTTTAGAGACTTGTTTGGGCTCATGAGAAGAGTAGAAAAACATCAAAAATTTCAGTCCTGCATGATTCTACCAAGAAATGTGTGTTCATTGAAACCGCTGGTTTTTGATAGTTTGGGCCCTATTGAATAATGAATGTTTTGAATTTTCTCCAAAAGTAAAGTAGTTGCAAACTCATCCTTTTAGAAACTTGTTTTTGGCTGTTGAGAGGAGTAAAAAACCATCAAAAATTTCAATCCTGCATGATTCTACCAAGAAATGTGATTCTTCATTCAAAACGCTGGTTTTTGCTATTGGGCTCTATTGAATAATGAATGTTTTGAATTTTCTCCAAAAGTAAAGTAGTTGCAAACTCATGCTTTTAGAGACTTGTTTGGGCTCATGAGAGGAGTAGAAAAACATCAAAAATTTCAGTCCTGCATGATTCTACCAAGAAATGTGTGTTCATTGAAACCGCTGGTTTTTGATAGTTTGGGCCCTATTGAATAATGAATGTTTTGAATTTTCTCCAAAAGTAAAGTAGTTGCAAACTCATCCTTTTAGAAACTTGTTTGGGCTGTTGAGAGGAGTAAAAAACCATCAAAAATTTCAGTCCTGCATGATTCTACCAAGAAATGTGTGTTCATTGAAACCGCTGGTTTTTGATAGTTTGGGCCCTATTGAATAATGAATGTTTTGAATTTTCTCCAAAAGTAAAGTAGTTGCAAACTCATCCTTTTAGAAACTTGTTTGGGCTGTTGAGAGGAGTAAAAAACCATCAAAAATTTCAATCCTGCATGATTCTACCAAGAAATGTGATTCTTCATTCAAAACGCTGGCTTTTGCTATTGGGCTCTATTGAATAATGAATGTATTGAATTTTCTCCAAAAGTAAAAAATTGCAAACTCATGCTTTTAGAGACTTGTTTGGGCTCATGAGAGGAGTAGAAAAACATCAAAAATTTCAGTCCTGCATGATTCTACCAAGAAATGTGTGTTCATTGAAACCGCTGGTTTTTGATAGTTTGGGCCCTTTTGAATAATGAATGTTTTGAATTTTCTCCAAAAGTAAAGTAGTTGCAAACTCATCCTTTTAGAAACTTGTTTGGGCTGTTGAGAGGAGTAAAAAACCATCAAAAATTTCAATCCTGCATGATTCTACCAAGAAATGTGATTATTCATTCAAAACGCTGGTTTTTGCTATTGGGCTCTATTGAATAATGAATGATTTGAATTTTCTCCAAAAGTAAAGTAGTTGCAAACTCATGCTTTTAGAGACTTGTTTGGGCTCATGAGAGGAGTAGAAAAACATCAAAAATTTCAGTCCTGCATGATTCTACCAAGAAATGTGTGTTCATTGAAACCGCTGGTTTTTGATAGTTTGGGCCCTATTGAATAATGAATGTTTTGAATTTTCTCCTAAAGTAAAGTAGTTGCAAACTCATCCTTTTAGAAACTTGTTTGGGCTGTTGAGAGGAGTAAAAAACCTTCAACAATTTCAATCCTGCATGATTTTACCAAGAAATGTGATTCTTCATTCAAAACCTGATTTTTGCTATTGGGCTCTATTGAATAGTGAATGTTTTGAATTTTCTCCAAAAGTAAAGTAGTTGCAAACTCATGCTTTTAGAGACTTGTTTGGGCTCATGAGAGGAGTAGAAAAACATCAAAAATTTCAGTCCTGCATGATTCTACCAAGAAATGTGTTCATTCAAACCGCTGGTTTTTGATAGTTTGGGCCCTATTGAAAAATGAATGTTTTGAATTTTCTCCAAAAGTAAAGTAGTTGCAAACTCATCCTTTTAGAAACTTGTTTGGGCTGTTGAGAGGAGTAAAAAACCATCAAAAATTTCAATCCTGCATGATTCTACCAAGAAATGTGATTCTTCATTCAAAACGCTGGTTTTTGCAATTGGGCTCTATTGAATAATGAATGTTTTGAATTTTCTCCAAAAGTAAAGTAGTTGCAAACTCATGCTTTTAGAGACTTGTTTGGGCTCATGAGATGAGTAGAAAAACATCAAAAATTTCAGTCCTGCATGATTCTACCAAGACATGTGTGTTCATTGAAACGGCTGGTTTTTGATAGTTTGGGCCCTATTGAATAATGAATGTTTTGAATTTTCTCCAAAAGTAAAGTAGTTGCAAGCTCATCCTTTTAGAAACTTGTTTGGGCTGTTGAGAGGAGTAAAAAACCATCAAAAATTTCAATCCTGCATGATTCTACCAAGAAATGTGATTCTTCATTCAAAACGCTGGTTTTTGCTATTGGGCTCTATTGAATAATGAATGTTTTGAATTTTCTCCAAAAGTAAAGTAGTTGCAAACTCATGCTTTTAGAGACTTGTTTGGGCTCATGAGAGGAGTAGAAAAACATCAAAAATTTCAGTCCTGCATGATTCTACCAAGAAATGTGTGTTCATTCAAACCGCTGGTTTTTGATAGTTTGGGCCCTATTGAATAATGAATGTTTTGAATTTTCTCCAAATGTAAAGTAGTTGCAAACTCATGCTTTTAGAGACTTGTTTGGGCTCATGAGAGGAGTAGAAAAACATCAAAAATTTCAGTCCTGCATGATTCTACCAAGAAATGTGTGTTCATTGAAACCGCTGGTTTTTGATAGTTTGGGCCCTATTGAATAATGAATGTTTTGAATTTTCTCCAAAAGTAAAGTAGTTGCAAACTCATCCTTTTAGAAACTTGTTTTTGGCTGTTGAGAGGAGTAAAAAACCATCAAAAATTTCAATCCTGCATGATTCTACCAAGAAATGTGATTCTTCATTCAAAACGCTGGTTTTTGCTATTGGGCTCTATTGAATAATGAATGTTTTGAATTTTCTCCAAAAGTAAAGTAGTTGCAAACTCATGCTTTTAGAGACTTGTTTGTGCTCATGAGAGGAGTAGAAAAACATCAAAAATTTCAGTCCTGCATGATTCTACCAAGAAATGTGTGTTCATTGAAACCGCTGGTTTTTGATAGTTTGGGCCCTATTGAATAATGAATGTTTTGAATTTTCTCCAAAAGTAAAGTAGTTGCAAACTCATCCTTTTAGAAACTTGTTTGGGCTGTTGAGAGGAGTAAAAAACCATCAAAAATTTCAATCCTGCATGATTTTACCAAGAAATGTGATTCTTCATTCAAAACCTGATTTTTGCTATTGGGCTCTATTGAATAGTGAATGTTTTGAATTTTCTCCAAAAGTAAAGTAGTTGCAAACTCATGCTTTTAGAGACTTGTTTGGGCTCATGAGAGGAGTAGAAAAACATCAAAAATTTCAGTCCTGCATGATTCTACCAAGAAATGTGTTCATTCAAACCGCTGGTTTTTGACAGTTTGGGCCCTATTGAATAATGAATGTTTTGAATTTTCTCCAAAAGTAAAGTAGTTGCAAACTCATCCTTTTAGAAACTTGTTTGGGCTGTTGAGAGGAGTAAAAAACCATCAAAAATTTCAGTCCTGCATGATTCTACCAAGAAATGTGTGTTCATTGAAACCGCTGGTTTTTGATAGTTTGGGCCCTATTGAATAATGAATGTTTTGAATTTTCTCCAAAAGTAAAGTAGTTGCAAACTCATCCTTTTAGAAACTTGTTTGGGCTGTTGAGAGGAGTAAAAAACCATCAAAAATTTCAATCCTGCATGATTCTACCAAGAAATGTGATTCTTCATTCAAAACGCTGGTTTTTGCTATTGGGCTCTATTGAATAATGAATGTATTGAATTTTCTCCAAAAGTAAAATAGTTGCAAACTCATGCTTTTAGAGACTTGTTTGGGCTCATGAGAAGAGTAGAAAAACATCAAAAATTTCAGTCCTGCATGATTCTACCAAGAAATGTGTGTTCATTGAAACCGCTGGTTTTTGATAGTTTGGGCCCTATTGAATAATGAATGTTTTGAATTTTCTCCAAAAGTAAAGTAGTTGCAAACTCATCCTTTTAGAAACTTGTTTTTGGCTGTTGAGAGGAGTAAAAAACCATCAAAAATTTCAATCCTGCATGATTCTACCAAGAAATGTGATTCTTCATTCAAAACGCTGGTTTTTGCTATTGGGCTCTATTGAATAATGAATGTTTTGAATTTTCTCCAAAAGTAAAGTAGTTGCAAACTCATGCTTTTAGAGACTTGTTTGGGCTCATGAGAGGAGTAGAAAAACATCAAAAATTTCAGTCCTGCATGATTCTACCAAGAAATGTGTGTTCATTGAAACCGCTGGTTTTTGATAGTTTGGGCCCTATTGAATAATGAATGTTTTGAATTTTCTCCAAAAGTAAAGTAGTTGCAAACTCATCCTTTTAGAAACTTGTTTGGGCTGTTGAGAGGAGTAAAAAACCATCAAAAATTTCAATCCTGCATGATTTTACCAAGAAATGTGATTCTTCATTCAAAACCTGATTTTTGCTATTGGGCTCTATTGAATAGTGAATGTTTTGAATTTTCTCCAAAAGTAAAGTAGTTGCAAACTCATGCTTTTAGAGACTTGTTTGGGCTCATGAGAGGAGTAGAAAAACATCAAAAATTTCAGTCCTGCATGATTCTACCAAGAAATGTGTTCATTCAAACCGCTGGTTTTTGATAGTTTGGGCCCTATTGAATAATGAATGTTTTGAATTTTCTCCAAAAGTAAAGTAGTTGCAAACTCATCCTTTTAGAAACTTGTTTGGGCTGTTGAGAGGAGTAAAAAACCATCAAAAATTTCAATCCTGCATGATTCTACCAAGAAATGTGTGTTCATTGAAACCGCTGGTTTTTGATAGTTTGGGCCCTATTGAATAATGAATGTTTTGAATTTTCTCCAAAAGTAAAGTAGTTGCAAACTCATCCTTTTAGAAACTTGTTTGGGCTGTTGAGAGGAGTAAAAAACCATCAAAAATTTCAATCCTGCATGATTTTACCAAGAAATGTGATTCTTCATTCAAAACCTTATTTTTGCTATTGGGCTCTATTGAATAGTGAATGTTTTGAATTTTCTCCAAAAGTAAAGTAGTTGCAAACTCATGCTTTTAGAGACTTGTTTGGGCTCATGAGAGGAGTAGAAAAACATCAAAAATTTCAGTCCTGCATGATTCTACCAAGAAATGTGTGTTCATTGAAACCGCTGGTTTTTGATAGTTTGGGCCCTTTTGAATAATGAATGTTTTGAATTTTCTCCAAAAGTAAAGTAGTTGCAAACTCATTCTTTTAGAAACTTGTTTGGGCTGTTGAGAGGAGTAAAAAACCATCAAAAATTTCAATCCTGCATGATTCTACCAAGAAATGTGATTCTTCATTCAAAATGCTGGTTTTTGCTATTGGGCTCTATTGAATAATGAATGTTTTGAATTTTCTCCAAAAGTAAAGTAGTTGCAAACTCATGCTTTTAGAGACTTGTTTGGGCTCATGAGAGGAGTAGAAAAACATCAAAAATTTCAGTCCTGCATGATTCTACCAAGAAATGTGTGTTCATTGAAACCGCTGGTTTTTGATAGTTTGGGCCCTATTGAATAATGAATGTTTTGAATTTTCTCCAAAAGTAAAGTAGTTGCAAACTCATCCTTTTAGAAACTTGTTTGGGCTGTTGAGAGGAGTAAAAAACCATCAAAAATTTCAATCCTGCATGATTTTACCAAGAAATGTGATTCTTCATTCAAAACCTGATTTTTGATATTGGGCTCTATTGAATAGTGAATGTTTTGAATTTTCTCCAAGAGTAAAGTAGTTGCAAACGCATGCTTTTAGAGACTTGTTTGGGCTCATGAGAGGAGTAGAAAAACATCAAAAATTTCAGTCCTGCATGATTCTACCAAGAAATGTGTGTTCATTGAAACCGCTGGTTTTTGATAGTTTGGGCCCTATTGAATAATGAATGTTTTGAATTTTCTCCAAAAGTAAAGTAGTTGCAAACTCATCCTTTTAGAAACTTGTTTGGGCTGTTGAGAGGAGTAAAAAACCATCAAAAATTTCAATCCTGCATGATTCTACCAAGAAATGTGATTCTTCATTCAAAACGCTGGTTTTTGCTATTGGGCTCTATTGAATAATGAATGTTTTGAATTTTCTCCAAAAGTAAAGTAGTTGCAAACTCATGCTTTTAGAGACTTGTTTGGGCTCATGAGAGGAGTAGAAAAACATCAAAAATTTCAGTCCTGCATGATTCTACCAAGAAATGTGTGTTCATTGAAACCGCTGGTTTTTGATAGTTTGGGCCCTATTGAATAATGAATGTTTTGAATTTTCTCCAAAAGTAAAGTAGTTGCAAACTCATCCTTTTAGAAACTTGTTTGGGCTGTTGAGAGGAGTAAAAAACCATCAAAAATTTCAATCCTGCATGATTCTACCAAGAAATGTGATTCTTCATTCAAAACGCTGGTTTTTGCTATTGGGCTCTATTGAATAATGAATGTTTTGAATTTTCTCCAAAAGTAAAGTAGTTGCAAACTCATGCTTTTAGAGACTTGTTTGGGCTCATGAGAGGAGTAGAAAAACATCAAAAATTTCAGTCCTGCATGATTCTACCAAGAAATGTGTGTTGATTCAAACCGCTGGTTTTTGATAGTTTGGGCCCTATTGAATAATGAATGTTTTGAATTTTCTCCAAAAGTAAAGTAGTTGCAAACTCATGCTTTTAGAGACTTGTTTGGGCTCATGAGAGGAGTAGAAAAACATCAAAAATTTCATTCCTGCATGATTCTACCAAGAAATGTGTGTTCATTGAAACCGCTGGTTTTTGATAGTTTGGGCCCTATTGAATAATGAATGTTTTGAATTTTCTCCAAAAGTAAAGTAGTTGCAAACTCATCCTTTTAGAAACTTGTTTGGGCTGTTGAGAGGAGTAAAAAACCATCAAAAATTTCAATCCTGCATGATTCTACCAAGAAATGTGATTCTTCATTCAAAACGCTGGTTTTTGCTATTGGGCTCTATTGAATAATGAATGTTTTGAATTTTCTCCAAAAGTAAAGTAGTTGCAAACTCATGCTTTTAGAGACTTGTTTGGGCTCATGAGAGGAGTAGAAAAACATCAAAAATTTCAGTCCTGCATGATTCTACCAAGAAATGTGTTCATTCAAACCGCTGGTTTTTGATAGTTTGGGCCCTATTGAATAATGAATGTTTTGAATTTTCTCCAAAAGTAAAGTAGTTGCAAACTCATCCTTTTAGAAACTTGTTTGGGCTGTTGAGAGGAGTAAAAAACCATCAAAAATTTCAATCCTGCATGATTCTACCAAGAAATGTGTGTTCATTGAAACCGCTGGTTTTTGATAGTTTGGGCCCTATTGAATAATGAATGTTTTGAATTTTCTCCAAAAGTAAAGTAGTTGCAAACTCATCCTTTTAGAAACTTGTTTGGGCTGTTGAGAGGAGTAAAAAACCATCAAAAATTTCAATCCTGCATGATTCTACCAAGAAATGTGATTCTTCATTCAAAACGCTGGTTTTTGCTATTGGGCTCTATTGAATAATGAATGTATTGAATTTTCTCCAAAAGTAAAATAGTTGCAAACTCATGCTTTTAGAGACTTGTTTGGGCTCATGAGAAGAGTAGAAAAACATCAAAAATTTCAGTCCTGCATGATTCTACCAAGAAATGTGTGTTCATTGAAACCGCTGGTTTTTGATAGTTTGGGCCCTATTGAATAATGAATGTTTTGAATTTTCTCCAAAAGTAAAGTAGTTGCAAACTCATCCTTTTAGAAACTTGTTTTTGGCTGTTGAGAGGAGTAAAAAACCATCAAAAATTTCAATCCTGCATGATTCTACCAAGAAATGTGATTCTTCATTCAAAACGCTGGTTTTTGCTATTGGGCTCTATTGAATAATGAATGTTTTGAATTTTCTCCAAAAGTAAAGTAGTTGCAAACTCATGCTTTTAGAGACTTGTTTGGGCTCATGAGAGGAGTAGAAAAACATCAAAAATTTCAGTCCTGCATGATTCTACCAAGAAATGTGTGTTCATTGAAACCGCTGGTTTTTGATAGTTTGGGCCCTATTGAATAATGAATGTTTTGAATTTTCTCCAAAAGTAAAGTAGTTGCAAACTCATCCTTTTAGAAACTTGTTTGGGCTGTTGAGAGGAGTAAAAAACCATCAAAAATTTCAGTCCTGCATGATTCTACCAAGAAATGTGTGTTCATTGAAACCGCTGGTTTTTGATAGTTTGGGCCCTATTGAATAATGAATGTTTTGAATTTTCTCCAAAAGTAAAGTAGTTGCAAACTCATCCTTTTAGAAACTTGTTTGGGCTGTTGAGAGGAGTAAAAAACCATCAAAAATTTCAATCCTGCATGATTCTACCAAGAAATGTGATTCTTCATTCAAAACGCTGGTTTTTGCTATTGGGCTCTATTGAATAATGAATGATTTGAATTTTCTCCAAAAGTAAAGTAGTTGCAAACTCATGCTTTTAGAGACTTGTTTGGGCTCATGAGAGGAGTAGAAAACCATCAAAAATTTCAGTCCTGCATGATTCTACCAAGAAATGTGTGTTCATTGAAACCGCTGGTTTTTGATAGTTTGGGCCCTATTGAATAATGAATGTTTTGAATTTTCTCCAAAAGTAAAGTAGTTGCAAACTCATCCTTTTAGAATCTTGTTTGGGCTGTTGAGAGGAGTAAAAAACCTTCAACAATTTCAATCCTGCATGATTTTACCAAGAAATGTGATTCTTCATTCAAAACCTGATTTTTGCTATTGGGCTCTATTGAATAGTGAATGTTTTGAATTTTCTCCAAAAGTAAAGTAGTTGCAAACTCATGCTTTTAGAGACTTGTTTGGGCTCATGAGAGGAGTAGAAAAACATCAAAAATTTCAGTCCTGCATGATTCTACCAAGAAATGTGTTCATTCAAACCGCTGGTTTTTGATAGTTTGGGCCCTATTGAAAAATGAATGTTTTGAATTTTCTCCAAAAGTAAAGTAGTTGCAAACTCATCCTTTTAGAAACTTGTTTGGGCTGTTGAGAGGAGTAAAAAACCATCAAAAATTTCAATCCTGCATGATTCTACCAAGAAATGTGATTCTTCATTCAAAACTCTGGTTTTTGCAATTGGGCTCTATTGAATAATGAATGTTTTGAATTTTCTCCAAAAGTAAAGTAGTTGCAAACTCATGCTTTTAGAGACTTGTTTGGGCTCATGAGATGAGTAGAAAAACATCAAAAATTTCAGTCCTGCATGATTCTACCAAGACATGTGTGTTCATTGAAACGGCTGGTTTTTGATAGTTTGGGCCCTATTGAATAATGAATGTTTTGAATTTTCTCCAAAAGTAAAGTAGTTGCAAGCTCATCCTTTTAGAAACTTGTTTGGGCTGTTGAGAGGAGTAAAAAACCATCAAAAATTTCAATCCTGCATGATTCTACCAAGAAATGTGATTCTTCATTCAAAACGCTGGTTTTTGCTATTGGGCTCTATTGAATAATGAATGTTTTGAAATTTCTCCAAAAGTAAAGTAGTTGCAAACTCATGCTTTTAGAGACTTGTTTGGGCTCATGAGAGGAGTAGAAAAACATCAAAAATTTCAGTCCTGCATGATTCTACCAAGAAATGTGTGTTCATTCAAACCGCTGGTTTTTGATAGTTTGGGCCCTATTGAATAATGAATGTTTTGAATTTTCTCCAAATGTAAAGTAGTTGCAAACTCATGCTTTTAGAGACTTGTTTGGGCTCATGAGAGGAGTAGAAAAACATCAAAAATTTCAGTCCTGCATGATTCTACCAAGAAATGTGTGTTCATTGAAACCGCTGGTTTTTGATAGTTTGGGCCCTATTGAATAATGAATGTTTTGAATTTTCTCCAAAAGTAAAGTAGTTGCAAACTCATCCTTTTAGAAACTTGTTTTTGGCTGTTGAGAGGAGTAAAAAACCATCAAAAATTTCAATCCTGCATGATTCTACCAAGAAATGTGATTCTTCATTCAAAACGCTGGTTTTTGCTATTGGGCTCTATTGAATAATGAATGTTTTGAATTTTCTCCAAAAGTAAAGTAGTTGCAAACTCATGCTTTTAGAGACTTGTTTGTGCTCATGAGAGGAGTAGAAAAACATCAAAAATTTCAGTCCTGCATGATTCTACCAAGAAATGTGTGTTCATTGAAACCGCTGGTTTTTGATAGTTTGGGCCCTATTGAATAATGAATGTTTTGAATTTTCTCCAAAAGTAAAGTAGTTGCAAACTCATCCTTTTAGAAACTTGTTTGGGCTGTTGAGAGGAGTAAAAAACCATCAAAAATTTCAATCCTGCATGATTTTACCAAGAAATGTGATTCTTCATTCAAAACCTGATTTTTGCTATTGGGCTCTATTGAATAGTGAATGTTTTGAATTTTCTCCAAAAGTAAAGTAGTTGCAAACTCATGCTTTTAGAGACTTGTTTGGGCTCATGAGAGGAGTAGAAAAACATCAAAAATTTCAGTCCTGCATGATTCTACCAAGAAATGTGTTCATTCAAACCGCTGGTTTTTGACAGTTTGGGCCCTATTGAATAATGAATGTTTTGAATTTTCTCCAAAAGTAAAGTAGTTGCAAACTCATCCTTTTAGAAACTTGTTTGGGCTGTTGAGAGGAGTAAAAAACCATCAAAAATTTCAGTCCTGCATGATTCTACCAAGAAATGTGTGTTCATTGAAACCGCTGGTTTTTGATAGTTTGGGCCCTATTGAATAATGAATGTTTTGAATTTTCTCCAAAAGTAAAGTAGTTGCAAACTCATCCTTTTAGAAACTTGTTTGGGCTGTTGAGAGGAGTAAAAAACCATCAAAAATTTCAATCCTGCATGATTCTACCAAGAAATGTGATTCTTCATTCAAAACGCTGGTTTTTGCTATTGGGCTCTATTGAATAATGAATGTATTGAATTTTCTCCAAAAGTAAAATAGTTGCAAACTCATGCTTTTAGAGACTTGTTTGGGCTCATGAGAAGAGTAGAAAAACATCAAAAATTTCAGTCCTGCATGATTCTACCAAGAAATGTGTGTTCATTGAAACCGCTGGTTTTTGATAGTTTGGGCCCTATTGAATAATGAATGTTTTGAATTTTCTCCAAAAGTAAAGTAGTTGCAAACTCATCCTTTTAGAAACTTGTTTTTGGCTGTTGAGAGGAGTAAAAAACCATCAAAAATTTCAATCCTGCATGATTCTACCAAGAAATGTGATTCTTCATTCAAAACGCTGGTTTTTGCTATTGGGCTCTATTGAATAATGAATGTTTTGAATTTTCTCCAAAAGTAAAGTAGTTGCAAACTCATGCTTTTAGAGACTTGTTTGGGCTCATGAGAGGAGTAGAAAAACATCAAAAATTTCAGTCCTGCATGATTCTACCAAGAAATGTGTGTTCATTGAAACCGCTGGTTTTTGATAGTTTGGGCCCTATTGAATAATGAATGTTTTGAATTTTCTCCAAAAGTAAAGTAGTTGCAAACTCATCCTTTTAGAAACTTGTTTGGGCTGTTGAGAGGAGTAAAAAACCATCAAAAATTTCAGTCCTGCATGATTCTACCAAGAAATGTGTGTTCATTGAAACCGCTGGTTTTTGATAGTTTGGGCCCTATTGAATAATGAATGTTTTGAATTTTCTCCAAAAGTAAAGTAGTTGCAAACTCATCCTTTTAGAAACTTGTTTGGGCTGTTGAGAGGAGTAAAAAACCATCAAAAATTTCAATCCTGCATGATTCTACCAAGAAATGTGATTCTTCATTCAAAACGCTGGCTTTTGCTATTGGGCTCTATTGAATAATGAATGTATTGAATTTTCTCCAAAAGTAAAAAATTGCAAACTCATGCTTTTAGAGACTTGTTTGGGCTCATGAGAGGAGTAGAAAAACATCAAAAATTTCAGTCCTGCATGATTCTACCAAGAAATGTGTGTTCATTGAAACCGCTGGTTTTTGATAGTTTGGGCCCTTTTGAATAATGAATGTTTTGAATTTTCTCCAAAAGTAAAGTAGTTGCAAACTCATCCTTTTAGAAACTTGTTTGGGCTGTTGAGAGGAGTAAAAAACCATCAAAAATTTCAATCCTGCATGATTCTACCAAGAAATGTGATTCTTCATTCAAAACGCTGGTTTTTGCTATTGGGCTCTATTGAATAATGAATGATTTGAATTTTCTCCAAAAGTAAAGTAGTTGCAAACTCATGCTTTTAGAGACTTGTTTGGGCTCATGAGAGGAGTAGAAAAACATCAAAAATTTCAGTCCTGCATGATTCTACCAAGAAATGTGTGTTCATTGAAACCGCTGGTTTTTGATAGTTTGGGCCCTATTGAATAATGAATGTTTTGAATTTTCTCCAAAAGTAAAGTAGTTGCAAACTCATCCTTTTAGAAACTTGTTTGGGCTGTTGAGAGGAGTAAAAAACCTTCAACAATTTCAATCCTGCATGATTTTACCAAGAAATGTGATTCTTCATTCAAAACCTGATTTTTGCTATTGGGCTCTATTGAATAGTGAATGTTTTGAATTTTCTCCAAAAGTAAAGTAGTTGCAAACTCATGCTTTTAGAGACTTGTTTGGGCTCATGAGAGGAGTAGAAAAACATCAAAAATTTCAGTCCTGCATGATTCTACCAAGAAATGTGTTCATTCAAACCGCTGGTTTTTGATAGTTTGGGCCCTATTGAAAAATGAATGTTTTGAATTTTCTCCAAAAGTAAAGTAGTTGCAAACTCATCCTTTTAGAAACTTGTTTGGGCTGTTGAGAGGAGTAAAAAACCATCAAAAATTTCAATCCTGCATGATTCTACCAAGAAATGTGATTCTTCATTCAAAACGCTGGTTTTTGCAATTGGGCTCTATTGAATAATGAATGTTTTGAATTTTCTCCAAAAGTAAAGTAGTTGCAAACTCATGCTTTTAGAGACTTGTTTGGGCTCATGAGATGAGTAGAAAAACATCAAAAATTTCAGTCCTGCATGATTCTACCAAGACATGTGTGTTCATTGAAACGGCTGGTTTTTGATAGTTTGGGCCCTATTGAATAATGAATGTTTTGAATTTTCTCCAAAAGTAAAGTAGTTGCAAGCTCATCCTTTTAGAAACTTGTTTGGGCTGTTGAGAGGAGTAAAAAACCATCAAAAATTTCAGTCCTGCATGATTCTACCAAGAAATGTGTGTTCATTGAAACCGCTGGTTTTTGATAGTTTGGGCCCTATTGAATAATGAATGTTTTGAATTTTCTCCAAAAGTAAAGTAGTTGCAAACTCATCCTTTTAGAAACTTGTTTGGGCTGTTGAGAGGAGTAAAAAACCATCAAAAATTTCAATCCTGCATGATTCTACCAAGAAATGTGATTCTTCATTCAAAACGCTGGCTTTTGCTATTGGGCTCTATTGAATAATGAATGTATTGAATTTTCTCCAAAAGTAAAAAATTGCAAACTCATGCTTTTAGAGACTTGTTTGGGCTCATGAGAGGAGTAGAAAAACATCAAAAATTTCAGTCCTGCATGATTCTACCAAGAAATGTGTGTTCATTGAAACCGCTGGTTTTTGATAGTTTGGGCCCTTTTGAATAATGAATGTTTTGAATTTTCTCCAAAAGTAAAGTAGTTGCAAACTCATCCTTTTAGAAACTTGTTTGGGCTGTTGAGAGGAGTAAAAAACCATCAAAAATTTCAATCCTGCATGATTCTACCAAGAAATGTGATTCTTCATTCAAAACGCTGGTTTTTGCTATTGGGCTCTATTGAATAATGAATGATTTGAATTTTCTCCAAAAGTAAAGTAGTTGCAAACTCATGCTTTTAGAGACTTGTTTGGGCTCATGAGAGGAGTAGAAAAACATCAAAAATTTCAGTCCTGCATGATTCTACCAAGAAATGTGTGTTCATTGAAACCGCTGGTTTTTGATAGTTTGGGCCCTATTGAATAATGAATGTTTTGAATTTTCTCCAAAAGTAAAGTAGTTGCAAACTCATCCTTTTAGAAACTTGTTTGGGCTGTTGAGAGGAGTAAAAAACCTTCAACAATTTCAATCCTGCATGATTTTACCAAGAAATGTGATTCTTCATTCAAAACCTGATTTTTGCTATTGGGCTCTATTGAATAGTGAATGTTTTGAATTTTCTCCAAAAGTAAAGTAGTTGCAAACTCATGCTTTTAGAGACTTGTTTGGGCTCATGAGAGGAGTAGAAAAACATCAAAAATTTCAGTCCTGCATGATTCTACCAAGAAATGTGTTCATTCAAACCGCTGGTTTTTGATAGTTTGGGCCCTATTGAAAAATGAATGTTTTGAATTTTCTCCAAAAGTAAAGTAGTTGCAAACTCATCCTTTTAGAAACTTGTTTGGGCTGTTGAGAGGAGTAAAAAACCATCAAAAATTTCAATCCTGCATGATTCTACCAAGAAATGTGATTCTTCATTCAAAACGCTGGTTTTTGCAATTGGGCTCTATTGAATAATGAATGTTTTGAATTTTCTCCAAAAGTAAAGTAGTTGCAAACTCATGCTTTTAGAGACTTGTTTGGGCTCATGAGATGAGTAGAAAAACATCAAAAATTTCAGTCCTGCATGATTCTACCAAGACATGTGTGTTCATTGAAACGGCTGGTTTTTGATAGTTTGGGCCCTATTGAATAATGAATGTTTTGAATTTTCTCCAAAAGTAAAGTAGTTGCAAGCTCATCCTTTTAGAAACTTGTTTGGGCTGTTGAGAGGAGTAAAAAACCATCAAAAATTTCAATCCTGCATGATTCTACCAAGAAATGTGATTCTTCATTCAAAACGCTGGTTTTTGCTATTGGGCTCTATTGAATAATGAATGTTTTGAATTTTCTCCAAAAGTAAAGTAGTTGCAAACTCATGCTTTTAGAGACTTGTTTGGGCTCATGAGAGGAGTAGAAAAACATCAAAAATTTCAGTCCTGCATGATTCTACCAAGAAATGTGTGTTCATTCAAACCGCTGGTTTTTGATAGTTTGGGCCCTATTGAATAATGAATGTTTTGAATTTTCTCCAAATGTAAAGTAGTTGCAAACTCATGCTTTTAGAGACTTGTTTGGGCTCATGAGAGGAGTAGAAAAACATCAAAAATTTCAGTCCTGCATGATTCTACCAAGAAATGTGTGTTCATTGAAACCGCTGGTTTTTGATAGTTTGGGCCCTATTGAATAATGAATGTTTTGAATTTTCTCCAAAAGTAAAGTAGTTGCAAACTCATCCTTTTAGAAACTTGTTTTTGGCTGTTGAGAGGAGTAAAAAACCATCAAAAATTTCAATCCTGCATGATTCTACCAAGAAATGTGATTCTTCATTCAAAACGCTGGTTTTTGCTATTGGGCTCTATTGAATAATGAATGTTTTGAATTTTCTCCAAAAGTAAAGTAGTTGCAAACTCATGCTTTTAGAGACTTGTTTGTGCTCATGAGAGGAGTAGAAAAACATCAAAAATTTCAGTCCTGCATGATTCTACCAAGAAATGTGTGTTCATTGAAACCGCTGGTTTTTGATAGTTTGGGCCCTATTGAATAATGAATGTTTTGAATTTTCTCCAAAAGTAAAGTAGTTGCAAACTCATCCTTTTAGAAACTTGTTTGGGCTGTTGAGAGGAGTAAAAAACCATCAAAAATTTCAATCCTGCATGATTTTACCAAGAAATGTGATTCTTCATTCAAAACCTGATTTTTGCTATTGGGCTCTATTGAATAGTGAATGTTTTGAATTTTCTCCAAAAGTAAAGTAGTTGCAAACTCATGCTTTTAGAGACTTGTTTGGGCTCATGAGAGGAGTAGAAAAACATCAAAAATTTCAGTCCTGCATGATTCTACCAAGAAATGTGTTCATTCAAACCGCTGGTTTTTGACAGTTTGGGCCCTATTGAATAATGAATGTTTTGAATTTTCTCCAAAAGTAAAGTAGTTGCAAACTCATCCTTTTAGAAACTTGTTTGGGCTGTTGAGAGGAGTAAAAAACCATCAAAAATTTCAGTCCTGCATGATTCTACCAAGAAATGTGTGTTCATTGAAACCGCTGGTTTTTGATAGTTTGGGCCCTATTGAATAATGAATGTTTTGAATTTTCTCCAAAAGTAAAGTAGTTGCAAACTCATCCTTTTAGAAACTTGTTTGGGCTGTTGAGAGGAGTAAAAAACCATCAAAAATTTCAATCCTGCATGATTCTACCAAGAAATGTGATTCTTCATTCAAAACGCTGGTTTTTGCTATTGGGCTCTATTGAATAATGAATGTATTGAATTTTCCCCAAAAGTAAAATAGTTGCAAACTCATGCTTTTAGAGACTTGTTTGGGCTCATGAGAAGAGTAGAAAAACATCAATAATTTCAGTCCTGCATGATTCTACCAAGAAATGTGTGTTCATTGAAACCGCTGGTTTTTGATAGTTTGGGCCCTATTGAATAATGAATGTTTTGAATTTTCTCCAAAAGTAAAGTAGTTGCAAACTCATCCTTTTAGAAACTTGTTTTTGGCTGTTGAGAGGAGTAAAAAACCATCAAAAATTTCAATCCTGCATGATTCTACCAAGAAATGTGATTCTTCATTCAAAACGCTGGTTTTTGCTATTGGGCTCTATTGAATAATGAATGTTTTGAATTTTCTCCAAAAGTAAAGTAGTTGCAAACTCATGCTTTTAGAGACTTGTTTGGGCTCATGAGAGGAGTAGAAAAACATCAAAAATTTCAGTCCTGCATGATTCTACCAAGAAATGTGTGTTCATTGAAACCGCTGGTTTTTGATAGTTTGGGCCCTATTGAATAATGAATGTTTTGAATTTTCTCCAAAAGTAAAGTAGTTGCAAACTCATCCTTTTAGAAACTTGTTTGGGCTGTTGAGAGGAGTAAAAAACCATCAAAAATTTCAATCCTGTATGATTTTACCAAGAAATGTGATTCTTCATTCAAAACCTGATTTTTGCTATTGGGCTCTATTGAATAGTGAATGTTTTGAATTTTCTCCAAAAGTAAAGTAGTTGCAAACTCATGCTTTTAGAGACTTGTTTGGGCTCATGAGAGGAGTAGAAAAACATCAAAAATTTCAGTCCTGCATGATTCTACCAAGAAATGTGTTCATTCAAACCGCTGGTTTTTGACAGTTTGGGCCCTATTGAATAATGAATGTTTTGAATTTTCTCCAAAAGTAAAGTAGTTGCAAACTCATCCTTTTAGAAACTTGTTTGGGCTGTTGAGAGGAGTAAAAAACCATCAAAAATTTCAGTCCTGCATGATTCTACCAAGAAATGTGTGTTCATTGAAACCGCTGGTTTTTGATAGTTTGGGCCCTATTGAATAATGAATGTTTTGAATTTTCTCCAAAAGTAAAGTAGTTGCAAACTCATCCTTTTAGAAACTTGTTTGGGCTGTTGAGAGGAGTAAAAAACCATCAAAAATTTCAATCCTGCATGATTCTACCAAGAAATGTGATTCTTCATTCAAAACGCTGGTTTTTTGCTATTGGGCTCTATTGAATAATGAATGTATTGAATTTTCTCCAAAAGTAAAATAGTTGCAAACTCATGCTTTTAGAGACTTGTTTGGGCTCATGAGAAGAGTAGAAAAACATCAAAAATTTCAGTCCTGCATGATTCTACCAAGAAATGTGTGTTCATTGAAACCGCTGGTTTTTGATAGTTTGGGCCCTATTGAATAATGAATGTTTTGAATTTTCTCCAAAAGTAAAGTAGTTGCAAACTCATCCTTTTAGAAACTTGTTTTTGGCTGTTGAGAGGAGTAAAAAACCATCAAAAATTTCAATCCTGCATGATTCTACCAAGAAATGTGATTCTTCATTCAAAACGCTGGTTTTTGCTATTGGGCTCTATTGAATAATGAATGTTTTGAATTTTCTCCAAAAGTAAAGTAGTTGCAAACTCATGCTTTTAGAGACTTGTTTGGGCTCATGAGAGGAGTAGAAAAACATCAAAAATTTCAGTCCTGCATGATTCTACCAAGAAATGTGTGTTCATTGAAACCGCTGGTTTTTGATAGTTTGGGCCCTATTGAATAATGAATGTTTTGAATTTTCTCCAAAAGTAAAGTAGTTGCAAACTCATCCTTTTAGAAACTTGTTTGGGCTGTTGAGAGGAGTAAAAAACCATCAAAAATTTCAGTCCTGCATGATTCTACCAAGAAATGTGTGTTCATTGAAACCGCTGGTTTTTGATAGTTTGGGCCCTATTGAATAATGAATGTTTTGAATTTTCTCCAAAAGTAAAGTAGTTGCAAACTCATCCTTTTAGAAACTTGTTTGGGCTGTTGAGAGGAGTAAAAAACCATCAAAAATTTCAATCCTGCATGATTCTACCAAGAAATGTGATTCTTCATTCAAAACGCTGGCTTTTGCTATTGGGCTCTATTGAATAATGAATGTATTGAATTTTCTCCAAAAGTAAAAAATTGCAAACTCATGCTTTTAGAGACTTGTTTGGGCTCATGAGAGGAGTAGAAAAACATCAAAAATTTCAGTCCTGCATGATTCTACCAAGAAATGTGTGTTCATTGAAACCGCTGGTTTTTGATAGTTTGGGCCCTTTTGAATAATGAATGTTTTGAATTTTCTCCAAAAGTAAAGTAGTTGCAAACTCATCCTTTTAGAAACTTGTTTGGGCTGTTGAGAGGAGTAAAAAACCATCAAAAATTTCAATCCTGCATGATTCTACCAAGAAATGTGATTCTTCATTCAAAACGCTGGTTTTTGCTATTGGGCTCTATTGAATAATGAATGATTTGAATTTTCTCCAAAAGTAAAGTAGTTGCAAACTCATGCTTTTAGAGACTTGTTTGGGCTCATGAGAGGAGTAGAAAAACATCAAAAATTTCAGTCCTGCATGATTCTACCAAGAAATGTGTGTTCATTGAAACCGCTGGTTTTTGATAGTTTGGGCCCTATTGAATAATGAATGTTTTGAATTTTCTCCAAAAGTAAAGTAGTTGCAAACTCATCCTTTTAGAAACTTGTTTGGGCTGTTGAGAGGAGTAAAAAACCTTCAACAATTTCAATCCTGCATGATTTTACCAAGAAAAGTGATTCTTCATTCAAAACCTGATTTTTGCTATTGGGCTCTATTGAATAGTGAATGTTTTGAATTTTCTCCAAAAGTAAAGTAGTTGCAAACTCATGCTTTTAGAGACTTGTTTGGGCTCATGAGAGGAGTAGAAAAACATCAAAAATTTCAGTCCTGCATGATTCTACCAAGAAATGTGTTCATTCAAACCGCTGGTTTTTGATAGTTTGGGCCCTATTGAAAAATGAATGTTTTGAATTTTCTCCAAAAGTAAAGTAGTTGCAAACTCATCCTTTTAGAAACTTGTTTGGGCTGTTGAGAGGAGTAAAAAACCATCAAAAATTTCAATCCTGCATGATTCTACCAAGAAATGTGATTCTTCATTCAAAACGCTGGTTTTTGGAATTGGGCTCTATTGAATAATGAATGTTTTGAATTTTCTCCAAAAGTAAAGTAGTTGCAAACTCATGCTTTTAGAGACTTGTTTGGGCTCATGAGATGAGTAGAAAAACATCAAAAATTTCAGTCCTGCATGATTCTACCAAGACATGTGTGTTCATTGAAACGGCTGGTTTTTGATAGTTTGGGCCCTATTGAATAATGAATGTTTTGAATTTTCTCCAAAAGTAAAGTAGTTGCAAGCTCATCCTTTTAGAAACTTGTTTGGGCTGTTGAGAGGAGTAAAAAACCATCAAAAATTTCAATCCTGCATGATTCTACCAAGAAATGTGATTCTTCATTCAAAACGCTGGTTTTTGCTATTGGGCTCTATTGAATAATGAATGTTTTGAATTTTCTCCAAAAGTAAAGTAGTTGCAAACTCATGCTTTTAGAGACTTGTTTGGGCTCATGAGAGGAGTAGAAAAACATCAAAAATTTCAGTCCTGCATGATTCTACCAAGAAATGTGTGTTCATTCAAACCGCTGGTTTTTGATAGTTTGGGCCCTATTGAATAATGAATGTTTTGAATTTTCTCCAAATGTAAAGTAGTTGCAAACTCATGCTTTTAGAGACTTGTTTGGGCTCATGAGAGGAGTAGAAAAACATCAAAAATTTCAGTCCTGCATGATTCTACCAAGAAATGTGTGTTCATTGAAACCGCTGGTTTTTGATAGTTTGGGCCCTATTGAATAATGAATGTTTTGAATTTTCTCCAAAAGTAAAGTAGTTGCAAACTCATCCTTTTAGAAACTTGTTTTTGGCTGTTGAGAGGAGTAAAAAACCATCAAAAATTTCAATCCTGCATGATTCTACCAAGAAATGTGATTCTTCATTCAAAACGCTGGTTTTTGCTATTGGGCTCTATTGAATAATGAATGTTTTGAATTTTCTCCAAAAGTAAAGTAGTTGCAAACTCATGCTTTTAGAGACTTGTTTGTGCTCATGAGAGGAGTAGAAAAACATCAAAAATTTCAGTCCTGCATGATTCTACCAAGAAATGTGTGTTCATTGAAACCGCTGGTTTTTGATAGTTTGGGCCCTATTGAATAATGAATGTTTTGAATTTTCTCCAAAAGTAAAGTAGTTGCAAACTCATAATTTTAGAAACTTGTTTGGGCTGTTGAGAGGAGTAAAAAACCATCAAAAATTTCAATCCTGCATGATTTTACCAAGAAATGTGATTCTTCATTCAAAACCTGATTTTTGCTATTGGGCTCTATTGAATAGTGAATGTTTTGAATTTTCTCCAAAAGTAAAGTAGTTGCAAACTCATGCTTTTAGAGACTTGTTTGGGCTCATGAGAGGAGTAGAAAAACATCAAAAATTTCAGTCCTGCATGATTCTACCAAGAAATGTGTTCATTCAAACCGCTGGTTTTTGACAGTTTGGGCCCTATTGAATAATGAATGTTTTGAATTTTCTCCAAAAGTAAAGTAGTTGCAAACTCATCCTTTTAGAAACTTGTTTGGGCTGTTGAGAGGAGTAAAAAACCATCAAAAATTTCAGTCCTGCATGATTCTACCAAGAAATGTGTGTTCATTGAAACCGCTGGTTTTTGATAGTTTGGGCCCTATTGAATAATGAATGTTTTGAATTTTCTCCAAAAGTAAAGTAGTTGCAAACTCATCCTTTTAGAAACTTGTTTGGGCTGTTGAGAGGAGTAAAAAACCATCAAAAATTTCAATCCTGCATGATTCTACCAAGAAATGTGATTCTTCATTCAAAACGCTGGTTTTTGATATTGGGCTCTATTGAATAATGAATGTATTGAATTTTCTCCAAAAGTAAAATAGTTGCAAACTCATGCTTTTAGAGACTTGTTTGGGCTCATGAGAAGAGTAGAAAAACATCAAAAATTTCAGTCCTGCATGATTCTACCAAGAAATGTGTGTTCATTGAAACCGCTGGTTTTTGATAGTTTGGGCCCTATTGAATAATGAATGTTTTGAATTTTCTCCAAAAGTAAAGTAGTTGCAAACTCATCCTTTTAGAAACTTGTTTTTGGCTGTTGAGAGGAGTAAAAAACCATCAAAAATTTCAATCCTGCATGATTCTACCAAGAAATGTGATTCTTCATTCAAAACGCTGGTTTTTGCTATTGGGCTCTATTGAATAATGAATGTTTTGAATTTTCTCCAAAAGTAAAGTAGTTGCAAACTCATGCTTTTAGAGACTTGTTTGGGCTCATGAGAGGAGTAGAAAAACATCAAAAATTTCAGTCCTGCATGATTCTACCAAGAAATGTGTGTTCATTGAAACCGCTGGTTTTTGATAGTTTGGGCCCTATTGAATAATGAATGTTTTGAATTTTCTCCAAAAGTAAAGTAGTTGCAAACTCATCCTTTTAGAAACTTGTTTGGGCTGTTGAGAGGAGTAAAAAACCATCAAAAATTTCAGTCCTGCATGATTCTACCAAGAAATGTGTGTTCATTGAAACCGCTGGTTTTTGATAGTTTGGGCCCTATTGAATAATGAATGTTTTGAATTTTCTCCAAAAGTAAAGTAGTTGCAAACTCATCCTTTTAGAAACTTGTTTGGGCTGTTGAGAGGAGTAAAAAACCATCAAAAATTTCAATCCTGCATGATTCTACCAAGAAATGTGATTCTTCATTCAAAACGCTGGCTTTTGCTATTGGGCTCTATTGAATAATGAATGTATTGAATTTTCTCCAAAAGTAAAAAATTGCAAACTCATGCTTTTAGAGACTTGTTTGGGCTCATGAGAGGAGTAGAAAAACATCAAAAATTTCAGTCCTGCATGATTCTACCAAGAAATGTGTGTTCATTGAAACCGCTGGTTTTTGATAGTTTGGGCCCTTTTGAATAATGAATGTTTTGAATTTTCTCCAAAAGTAAAGTAGTTGCAAACTCATCCTTTTAGAAACTTGTTTGGGCTGTTGAGAGGAGTAAAAAACCATCAAAAATTTCAATCCTGCATGATTCTACCAAGAAATGTGATTCTTCATTCAAAACGCTGGTTTTTGCTATTGGGCTCTATTGAATAATGAATGATTTGAATTTTCTCCAAAAGTAAATTAGTTGCAAACTCATGCTTTTAGAGACTTGTTTGGGCTCATGAGAGGAGTAGAAAAACATCAAAAATTTCAGTCCTGCATGATTCTACCAAGAAATGTGTGTTCATTGAAACCGCTGGTTTTTGATAGTTTGGGCCCTATTGAATAATGAATGTTTTGAATTTTCTCCAAAAGTAAAGTAGTTGCAAACTCATCCTTTTAGAAACTTGTTTGGGCTGTTGAGAGGAGTAAAAAACCTTCAACAATTTCAATCCTGCATGATTTTACCAAGAAATGTGATTCTTCATTTAAAACCTGATTTTTGCTATTGGGCTCTATTGAATAGTGAATGTTTTGAATTTTCTCCAAAAGTAAAGTAGTTGCAAACTCATGCTTTTAGAGACTTGTTTGGGCTCATGAGAGGAGTAGAAAAACATCAAAAATTTCAGTCCTGCATGATTCTACCAAGAAATGTGTTCATTCAAACCGCTGGTTTTTGATAGTTTGGGCCCTATTGAAAAATGAATGTTTTGAATTTTCTCCAAAAGTAAAGTAGTTGCAAACTCATCCTTTTAGAAACTTGTTTGGGCTGTTGAGAGGAGTAAAAAACCATCAAAAATTTCAATCCTGCATGATTCTACCAAGAAATGTGATTCTTCATTCAAAACGCTGGTTTTTGCAATTGGGCTCTATTGAATAATGAATGTTTTGAATTTTCTCCAAAAGTAAAGTAGTTGCAAACTCATGCTTTTAGAGACTTGTTTGGGCTCATGAGATGAGTAGAAAAACATCAAAAATTTCAGTCCTGCATGATTCTACCAAGACATGTGTGTTCATTGAAACGGCTGGTTTTTGATAGTTTGGGCCCTATTGAATAATGAATGTTTTGAATTTTCTCCAAAAGTAAAGTAGTTGCAAGCTCATCCTTTTAGAAACTTGTTTGGGCTGTTGAGAGGAGTAAAAAACCATCAAAAATTTCAATCCTGCATGATTCTACCAAGAAATGTGATTCTTCATTCAAAACGCTGGTTTTTGCTATTGGGCTCTATTGAATAATGAATGTTTTGAATTTTCTCCAAAAGTAAAGTAGTTGCAAACTCATGCTTTTAGAGACTTGTTTGGGCTCATGAGAGGAGTAGAAAAACATCAAAAATTTCAGTCCTGCATGATTCTACCAAGAAATGTGTGTTCATTCAAACCGCTGGTTTTTGATAGTTTGGGCCCTATTGAATAATGAATGTTTTGAATTTTCTCCAAATGTAAAGTAGTTGCAAACTCATGCTTTTAGAGACTTGTTTGGGCTCATGAGAGGAGTAGAAAAACATCAAAAATTTCAGTCCTGCATGATTCTACCAAGAAATGTGTGTTCATTGAAACCGCTGGTTTTTGATAGTTTGGGCCCTATTGAATAATGAATGTTTTGAATTTTCTCCAAAAGTAAAGTAGTTGCAAACTCATCCTTTTAGAAACTTGTTTTTGGCTGTTGAGAGGAGTAAAAAACCATCAAAAATTTCAATCCTGCATGATTCTACCAAGAAATGTGATTCTTCATTCAAAACGCTGGTTTTTGCTATTGGGCTCTATTGAATAATGAATGTTTTGAATTTTCTCCAAAAGTAAAGTAGTTGCAAACTCATGCTTTTAGAGACTTGTTTGTGCTCATGAGAGGAGTAGAAAAACATCAAAAATTTCAGTCCTGCATGATTCTACCAAGAAATGTGTGTTCATTGAAACCGCTGGTTTTTGATAGTTTGGGCCCTATTGAATAATGAATGTTTTGAATTTTCTCCAAAAGTAAAGTAGTTGCAAACTCATCCTTTTAGAAACTTGTTTGGGCTGTTGAGAGGAGTAAAAAACCATCAAAAATTTCAATCCTGCATGATTTTACCAAGAAATGTGATTCTTCATTCAAAACCTGATTTTTGCTATTGGGCTCTATTGAATAGTGAATGTTTTGAATTTTCTCCAAAAGTAAAGTAGTTGCAAACTCATGCTTTTAGAGACTTGTTTGGGCTCATGAGAGGAGTAGAAAAACATCAAAAATTTCAGTCCTGCATGATTCTACCAAGAAATGTGTTCATTCAAACCGCTGGTTTTTGACAGTTTGGGCCCTATTGAATAATGAATGTTTTGAATTTTCTCCAAAAGTAAAGTAGTTGCAAACTCATCCTTTTAGAAACTTGTTTGGGCTGTTGAGAGGAGTAAAAAACCATCAAAAATTTCAGTCCTGCATGATTCTACCAAGAAATGTGTGTTCATTGAAACCGCTGGTTTTTGATAGTTTGGGCCCTATTGAATAATGAATGTTTTGAATTTTCTCCAAAAGTAAAGTAGTTGCAAACTCATCCTTTTAGAAACTTGTTTGGGCTGTTGAGAGGAGTAAAAAACCATCAAAAATTTCAATCCTGCATGATTCTACCAAGAAATGTGATTCTTCATTCAAAACGCTGGTTTTTGCTATTGGGCTCTATTGAATAATGAATGTATTGAATTTTCTCCAAAAGTAAAATAGTTGCAAACTCATGCTTTTAGAGACTTGTTTGGGCTCATGAGAAGAGTAGAAAAACATCAAAAATTTCAGTCCTGCATGATTCTACCAAGAAATGTGTGTTCATTGAAACCGCTGGTTTTTGATAGTTTGGGCCCTATTGAATAATGAATGTTTTGAATTTTCTCCAAAAGTAAAGTAGTTGCAAACTCATCCTTTTAGAAACTTGTTTTTGGCTGTTGAGAGGAGTAAAAAACCATCAAAAATTTCAATCCTGCATGATTCTACCAAGAAATGTGATTCTTCATTCAAAACGCTGGTTTTTGCTATTGGGCTCTATTGAATAATGAATGTTTTGAATTTTCTCCAAAAGTAAAGTAGTTGCAAACTCATGCTTTTAGAGACTTGTTTGGGCTCATGAGAGGAGTAGAAAAACATCAAAAATTTCAGTCCTGCATGATTCTACCAAGAAATGTGTGTTCATTGAAACCGCTGGTTTTTGATAGTTTGGGCCCTATTGAATAATGAATGTTTTGAATTTTCTCCAAAAGTAAAGTAGTTGCAAACTCATCCTTTTAGAAACTTGTTTGGGCTGTTGAGAGGAGTAAAAAACCATCAAAAATTTCAATCCTGCATGATTTTACCAAGAAATGTGATTCTTCATTCAAAACCTGATTTTTGCTATTGGGCTCTATTGAATAGTGAATGTTTTGAATTTTCTCCAAAAGTAAAGTAGTTGCAAACTCATGCTTTTAGAGACTTGTTTGGGCTCATGAGAGGAGTAGAAAAACATCAAAAATTTCAGTCCTGCATGATTCTACCAAGAAATGTGTTCATTCAAACCGCTGGTTTTTGACAGTTTGGGCCCTATTGAATAATGAATGTTTTGAATTTTCTCCAAAAGTAAAGTAGTTGCAAACTCATCCTTTTAGAAACTTGTTTGGGCTGTTGAGAGGAGTAAAAAACCATCAAAAATTTCAGTCCTGCATGATTCTACCAAGAAATGTGTGTTCATTGAAACCGCTGGTTTTTGATAGTTTGGGCCCTATTGAATAATGAATGTTTTGAATTTTCTCCAAAAGTAAAGTAGTTGCAAACTCATCCTTTTAGAAACTTGTTTGGGCTGTTGAGAGGAGTAAAAAACCATCAAAAATTTCAATCCTGCATGATTCTACCAAGAAATGTGATTCTTCATTCAAAACGCTGGTTTTTGCTATTGGGCTCTATTGAATAATGAATGTATTGAATTTTCTCCAAAAGTAAAATAGTTGCAAACTCATGCTTTTAGAGACTTGTTTGGGCTCATGAGAAGAGTAGAAAAACATCAAAAATTTCAGTCCTGCATGATTCTACCAAGAAATGTGTGTTCATTGAAACCGCTGGTTTTTGATAGTTTGGGCCCTATTGAATAATGAATGTTTTGAATTTTCTCCAAAAGTAAAGTAGTTGCAAACTCATCCTTTTAGAAACTTGTTTTTGGCTGTTGAGAGGAGTAAAAAACCATCAAAAATTTCAATCCTGCATGATTCTACCAAGAAATGTGATTCTTCATTCAAAACGCTGGTTTTTGCTATTGGGCTCTATTGAATAATGAATGTTTTGAATTTTCTCCAAAAGTAAAGTAGTTGCAAACTCATGCTTTTAGAGACTTGTTTGGGCTCATGAGAGGAGTAGAAAAACATCAAAAATTTCAGTCCTGCATGATTCTACCAAGAAATGTGTGTTCATTGAAACCGCTGGTTTTTGATAGTTTGGGCCCTATTGAATAATGAATGTTTTGAATTTTCTCCAAAAGTAAAGTAGTTGCAAACTCATCCTTTTAGAAACTTGTTTGGGCTGTTGAGAGGAGTAAAAAACCATCAAAAATTTCAGTCCTGCATGATTCTACCAAGAAATGTGTGTTCATTGAAACCGCTGGTTTTTGATAGTTTGGGCCCTATTGAATAATGAATGTTTTGAATTTTCTCCAAAAGTAAAGTAGTTGCAAACTCATCCTTTTAGAAACTTGTTTGGGCTGTTGAGAGGAGTAAAAAACCATCAAAAATTTCAATCCTGCATGATTCTACCAAGAAATGTGATTCTTCATTCAAAACGCTGGCTTTTGCTATTGGGCTCTATTGAATAATGAATGCATTGAATTTTCTCCAAAAGTAAAAAATTGCAAACTCATGCTTTTAGAGACTTGTTTGGGCTCATGAGAGGAGTAGAAAAACATCAAAAATTTCAGTCCTGCATGATTCTACCAAGAAATGTGTGTTCATTGAAACCGCTGGTTTTTGATAGTTTGGGCCCTTTTGAATAATGAATGTTTTGAATTTTCTCCAAAAGTAAAGTAGTTGCAAACTCATCCTTTTAGAAACTTGTTTGGGCTGTTGAGAGGAGTAAAAAACCATCAAAAATTTCAATCCTGCATGATTCTACCAAGAAATGTGATTCTTCATTCAAAACGCTGGTTTTTGCTATTGGGCTCTATTGAATAATGAATGATTTGAATTTTCTCCAAAAGTAAAGTAGTTGCAAACTCATGCTTTTAGAGACTTGTTTGGGCTCATGAGAGGAGTAGAAAAACATCAAAAATTTCAGTCCTGCATGATTCTACCAAGAAATGTGTGTTCATTGAAACCGCTGGTTTTTGATAGTTTGGGCCCTATTGAATAATGAATGTTTTGAATTTTCTCCAAAAGTAAAGTAGTTGCAAACTCATCCTTTTAGAAACTTGTTTGGGCTGTTGAGAGGAGTAAAAAACCTTCAACAATTTCAATCCTGCATGATTTTACCAAGAAATGTGATTCTTCATTCAAAACCTGATTTTTGCTATTGGGCTCTATTGAATAGTGAATGTTTTGAATTTTCTCCAAAAGTAAAGTAGTTGCAAACTCATGCTTTTAGAGACTTGTTTGGGCTCATGAGAGGAGTAGAAAAACATCAAAAATTTCAGTCCTGCATGATTCTACCAAGAAATGTGTTCATTCAAACCGCTGGTTTTTGATAGTTTGGGCCCTATTGAAAAATGAATGTTTTGAATTTTCTCCAAAAGTAAAGTAGTTGCAAACTCATCCTTTTAGAAACTTGTTTGGGCTGTTGAGAGGAGTAAAAAACCATCAAAAATTTCAATCCTGCATGATTCTACCAAGAAATGTGATTCTTCATTCAAAACGCTGGTTTTTGCAATTGGGCTCTATTGAATAATGAATGTTTTGAATTTTCTCCAAAAGTAAAGTAGTTGCAAACTCATGCTTTTAGAGACTTGTTTGGGCTCATGAGATGAGTAGAAAAACATCAAAAATTTCAGTCCTGCATGATTCTACCAAGACATGTGTGTTCATTGAAACGGCTGGTTTTTGATAGTTTGGGCCCTATTGAATAATGAATGTTTTGAATTTTCTCCAAAAGTAAAGTAGTTGCAAGCTCATCCTTTTAGAAACTTGTTTGGGCTGTTGAGAGGAGTAAAAAACCATCAAAAATTTCAATCCTGCATGATTCTACCAAGAAATGTGATTCTTCATTCAAAACGCTGGTTTTTGCTATTGGGCTCTATTGAATAATGAATGTTTTGAATTTTCTCCAAAAGTAAAGTAGTTGCAAACTCATGCTTTTAGAGACTTGTTTGGGCTCATGAGAGGAGTAGAAAAACATCAAAAATTTCAGTCCTGCATGATTCTACCAAGAAATGTGTGTTCATTCAAACCGCTGGTTTTTGATAGTTTGGGCCCTATTGAATAATGAATGTTTTGAATTTTCTCCAAATGTAAAGTAGTTGCAAACTCATGCTTTTAGAGACTTGTTTGGGCTCATGAGAGGAGTAGAAAAACATCAAAAATTTCAGTCCTGCATGATTCTACCAAGAAATGTGTGTTCATTGAAACCGCTGGTTTTTGATAGTTTGGGCCCTATTGAATAATGAATGTTTTGAATTTTCTCCAAAAGTAAAGTAGTTGCAAACTCATCCTTTTAGAAACTTGTTTGGGCTGTTGAGAGGAGTAAAAAACCATCAAAAATTTCAATCCTGCATGATTTTACCAAGAAATGTGATTCTTCATTCAAAACCTGATTTTTGCTATTGGGCTCTATTGAATAGTGAATGTTTTGAATTTTCTCCAAAAGTAAAGTAGTTGCAAACTCATGCTTTTAGAGACTTGTTTGGGCTCATGAGAGGAGTAGAAAAACATCAAAAATTTCAGTCCTGCATGATTCTACCAAGAAATGTGTTCATTCAAACCGCTGGTTTTTGACAGTTTGGGCCCTATTGAATAATGAATGTTTTGAATTTTCTCCAAAAGTAAAGTAGTTGCAAACTCATCCTTTTAGAAACTTGTTTGGGCTGTTGAGAGGAGTAAAAAACCATCAAAAATTTCAGTCCTGCATGATTCTACCAAGAAATGTGTGTTCATTGAAACCGCTGGTTTTTGATAGTTTGGGCCCTATTGAATAATGAATGTTTTGAATTTTCTCCAAAAGTAAAGTAGTTGCAAACTCATCCTTTTAGAAACTTGTTTGGGCTGTTGAGAGGAGTAAAAAACCATCAAAAATTTCAATCCTGCATGATTCTACCAAGAAATGTGATTCTTCATTCAAAACGCTGGTTTTTGCTATTGGGCTCTATTGAATAATGAATGTATTGAATTTTCTCCAAAAGTAAAATAGTTGCAAACTCATGCTTTTAGAGACTTGTTTGGGCTCATGAGAAGAGTAGAAAAACATCAAAAATTTCAGTCCTGCATGATTCTACCAAGAAATGTGTGTTCATTGAAACCGCTGGTTTTTGATAGTTTGGGCCCTATTGAATAATGAATGTTTTGAATTTTCTCCAAAAGTAAAGTAGTTGCAAACTCATCCTTTTAGAAACTTGTTTTTGGCTGTTGAGAGGAGTAAAAAACCATCAAAAATTTCAATCCTGCATGATTCTACCAAGAAATGTGATTCTTCATTCAAAACGCTGGTTTTTGCTATTGGGCTCTATTGAATAATGAATGTTTTGAATTTTCTCCAAAAGTAAAGTAGTTGCAAACTCATGCTTTTAGAGACTTGTTTGGGCTCATGAGAGGAGTAGAAAAACATCAAAAATTTCAGTCCTGCATGATTCTACCAAGAAATGTGTGTTCATTGAAACCGCTGGTTTTTGATAGTTTGGGCCCTATTGAATAATGAATGTTTTGAATTTTCTCCAAAAGTAAAGTAGTTGCAAACTCATCCTTTTAGAAACTTGTTTGGGCTGTTGAGAGGAGTAAAAAACCATCAAAAATTTCAATCCTGCATGATTTTACCAAGAAATGTGATTCTTCATTCAAAACCTGATTTTTGCTATTGGGCTCTATTGAATAGTGAATGTTTTGAATTTTCTCCAAAAGTAAAGTAGTTGCAAACTCATGCTTTTAGAGACTTGTTTGGGCTCATGAGAGGAGTAGAAAAACATCAAAAATTTCAGTCCTGCATGATTCTACCAAGAAATGTGTTCATTCAAACCGCTGGTTTTTGATAGTTTGGGCCCTATTGAATAATGAATGTTTTGAATTTTCTCCAAAAGTAAAGTAGTTGCAAACTCATCCTTTTAGAAACTTGTTTGGGCTGTTGAGAGGAGTAAAAAACCATCAAAAATTTCAATCCTGCATGATTCTACCAAGAAATGTGTGTTCATTGAAACCGCTGGTTTTTGATAGTTTGGGCCCTATTGAATAATGAATGTTTTGAATTTTCTCCAAAAGTAAAGTAGTTGCAAACTCATCCTTTTAGAAACTTGTTTGGGCTGTTGAGAGGAGTAAAAAACCATCAAAAATTTCAATCCTGCATGATTTTACCAAGAAATGTGATTCTTCATTCAAAACCTTATTTTTGCTATTGGGCTCTATTGAATAGTGAATGTTTTGAATTTTCTCCAAAAGTAAAGTAGTTGCAAACTCATGCTTTTAGAGACTTGTTTGGGCTCATGAGAGGAGTAGAAAAACATCAAAAATTTCAGTCCTGCATGATTCTACCAAGAAATGTGTGTTCATTGAAACCGCTGGTTTTTGATAGTTTGGGCCCTTTTGAATAATGAATGTTTTGAATTTTCTCCAAAAGTAAAGTAGTTGCAAACTCATTCTTTTAGAAACTTGTTTGGGCTGTTGAGAGGAGTAAAAAACCATCAAAAATTTCAATCCTGCATGATTCTACCAAGAAATGTGATTCTTCATTCAAAACGCTGGTTTTTGCTATTGGGCTCTATTGAATAATGAATGTTTTGAATTTTCTCCAAAAGTAAAGTAGTTGCAAACTCATGCTTTTAGAGACTTGTTTGGGCTCATGAGAGGAGTAGAAAAACATCAAAAATTTCAGTCCTGCATGATTCTACCAAGAAATGTGTGTTCATTGAAACCGCTGGTTTTTGATAGTTTGGGCCCTATTGAATAATGAATGTTTTGAATTTTCTCCAAAAGTAAAGTAGTTGCAAACTCATCCTTTTAGAAACTTGTTTGGGCTGTTGAGAGGAGTAAAAAACCATCAAAAATTTCAATCCTGCATGATTTTACCAAGAAATGTGATTCTTCATTCAAAACCTGATTTTTGCTATTGGGCTCTATTGAATAGTGAATGTTTTGAATTTTCTCCAAGAGTAAAGTAGTTGCAAACGCATGCTTTTAGAGACTTGTTTGGGCTCATGAGAGGAGTAGAAAAACATCAAAAATTTCAGTCCTGCATGATTCTACCAAGAAATGTGTTCATTCAAACCGCTGGTTTTTGATAGTTTGGGCCCTATTGAATAATGAATGTTTTGAATTTTCTCCAAAAGTAAAGTAGTTGCAAACTCATCCTTTTAGAAACTTGTTTGGGCTGTTGAGAGGAGTAAAAAACCATCAAAAATTTCAATCCTGCATGATTCTACCAAGAAATGTGATTCTTCATTCAAAACGCTGGTTTTTGCTATTGGGCTCTATTGAATAATGAATGTTTTGAATTTTCTCCAAAAGTAAAGTAGTTGCAAACTCATGCTTTTAGAGACTTGTTTGGGCTCATGAGATGAGTAGAAAAAGATCAAAAATTTCAGTCCTGCATGATTCTACCAAGACATGTGTGTTCATTGAAACGGCTGGTTTTTGATAGTTTGGGCCCTATTGAATAATGAATGTTTTGAATTTTCTCCAAAAGTAAAGTAGTTGCAAGCTCATCCAATTAAGAAACTTGTTTGGGCTGTTGAGAGGAGTAAAAAACCATCAAAAATTTCAATCCTGCATGATTCTACCAAGAAATGTGATTCTTCATTCAAAACGCTGGTTTTTGCTATTGGGCTCTATTGAATAATGAATGTTTTGAATTTTCTCCAAAAGTAAAGTAGTTGCAAACTCATGCTTTTAGAGACTTGTTTGGGCTCATGAGAGGAGTAGAAAAACATCAAAAATTTCAATCCTGCATGATTCTACCAAGAAATGTGATTCTTCATTCAAAACGCTGGTTTTTGCTATTGGGCTCTATTGAATAATGAATGTATTGAATTTTCTCCAAAAGTAAAATAGTTGCAAACTCATGCTTTTAGAGACTTGTTTGGGCTCATGAGAAGAGTAGAAAAACATCAAAAATTTCAGTCCTGCATGATTCTACCAAGAAATGTGTGTTCATTGAAACCGCTGGTTTTTGATAGTTTGGGCCCTATTGAATAATGAATGTTTTGAATTTTCTCCAAAAGTAAAGTAGTTGCAAACTCATCCTTTTAGAAACTTGTTTTTGGCTGTTGAGAGGAGTAAAAAACCATCAAAAATTTCAATCCTGCATGATTCTACCAAGAAATGTGATTCTTCATTCAAAACGCTGGTTTTTGCTATTGGGCTCTATTGAATAATGAATGTTTTGAATTTTCTCCAAAAGTAAAGTAGTTGCAAACTCATGCTTTTAGAGACTTGTTTGGGCTCATGAGAGGAGTAGAAAAACATCAAAAATTTCAGTCCTGCATGATTCTACCAAGAAATGTGTGTTCATTGAAACCGCTGGTTTTTGATAGTTTGGGCCCTATTGAATAAAGAATGTTTTGAATTTTCTCCAAAAGTAAAGTAGTTGCAAACTCATCCTTTTAGAAACTTGTTTGGGCTGTTGAGAGGAGTAAAAAACCATCAAAAATTTCAATCCTGCATGATTCTACCAAGAAATGTGATTCTTCATTCAAAACGCTGGTTTTTGCTATTGGGCTCTATTGAATAATGAATGTTTTGAATTTTCTCCAAAAGTAAAGTAGTTGCAAACTCATGCTTTTAGAGACTTGTTTGGGCTCATGAGAGGAGTAGAAAAACATCAAAAATTTCAGTCCTGCATGATTCTACCAAGAAATGTGTGTTCATTGAAACCGCTGGTTTTTGATAGTTTGGGCCCTATTGAATAATGAATGTTTTGAATTTTCTCCAAAAGTAAAGTAGTTGCAAACTCATCCTTTTAGAAACTTGTTTGGGCTGTTGAGAGGAGTAAAAAACCATCAAAAATTTCAATCCTGCATGATTCTACCAAGAAATGTGATTCTTCATTCAAAACGCTGGTTTTTGCTATTGGGCTCTATTGAATAATGAATGTTTTGAATTTTCTCCAAAAGTAAAGTAGTTGCAAACTCATGCTTTTAGAGACTTGTTTGGGCTCATGAGAGGAGTAGAAAAACATCAAAAATTTCAGTCCTGCATGATTCTACCAAGAAATGTGTGTTGATTCAAACCGCTGGTTTTTGATAGTTTGGGCCCTATTGAATAATGAATGTTTTGAATTTTCTCCAAAAGTAAAGTAGTTGCAAACTCATGCTTTTAGAGACTTGTTTGGGCTCATGAGAGGAGTAGAAAAACATCAAAAATTTCATTCCTGCATGATTCTACCAAGAAATGTGTGTTCATTGAAACCGCTGGTTTTTGATAGTTTGGGCCCTATTGAATAATGAATGTTTTGAATTTTCTCCAAAAGTAAAGTAGTTGCAAACTCATCCTTTTAGAAACTTGTTTGGGCTGTTGAGAGGAGTAAAAAACCATCAAAAATTTCAATCCTGCATGATTCTACCAAGAAATGTGATTCTTCATTCAAAACGCTGGTTTTTGCTATTGGGCTCTATTGAATAATGAATGTTTTGAATTTTCTCCAAAAGTAAAGTAGTTGCAAACTCATGCTTTTAGAGACTTGTTTGGGCTCCTGAGAGGAGTAGAAAAACATCAAAAATTTCAGTCCTGCATGATTCTACCAAGAAATGTGTGTTCATTGAAACCGCTGGTTTTTGATAGTTTGGGCCCTATTGAATAATGAATGTTTTGAATTTTCTCCAAAAGTAAAGTAGTTGCAAACTCATCCTTTTAGAAACTTGTTTGGGCTGTTGAGAGGAGTAAAAAACCATCAAAAATTTCAATCCTGCATGATTCTACCAAGAAATGTGATTCTTCATTCAAAACGCTGGTTTTTGCTATTGGGCTCTATTGAATAATGAATGTTTTGAATTTTCTCCAAAAGTAAAGTAGTTGCAAACTCATGCTTTTAGAGACTTGTTTGGGCTCATGAGAGGAGTAGAAAAACATCAAAAATTTCAGTCCTGCATGATTCTACCAAGAAATGTGTGTTCATTGAAACCGCTGGTTTTTGATAGTTTGGGCCCTATTGAATAATGAATGTTTTGAATTTTCTCCAAAAGTAAAGTAGTTGCAAACTCATCCTTTTAGAAACTTGTTTGGGCTGTTGAGAGGAGTAAAAAACCATCAAAAATTTCAATCCTGCATGATTCTACCAAGAAATGTGATTCTTCATTCAAAACGCTGGTTTTTGCTATTGGGCTCTATTGAATAATGAATGTTTTGAATTTTCTCCAAAAGTAAAGTAGTTGCAAACTCATGCTTTTAGAGACTTGTTTGGGCTCATGAGATGAGTAGAAAAACATCAAAAATTTCAGTCCTGCATGATTCTACCAAGACATGTGTGTTCATTGAAACGGATGGTTTTTGATAGTTTGGGCCCTATTGAATAATGAATGTTTTGAATTTTCTCCAAAAGTAAAGTAGTTGCAAACTCATCCTTTTAGAAACTTGTTTGGGCTGTTGAGAGGAGTAAAAAACCATCAAAAATTTCAATCCTGCATGATTCTACCAAGAAATGTGATTCTTCATTCAAAACGCTGGTTTTTGCTATTGGGCTCTATTGAATAATGAATGTTTTGAATTTTCTCCAAAAGTAAAGTAGTTGCAAACTCATGCTTTTAGAGACTTGTTTGGGCTCATGAGAGGAGTAGAAAAACATCAAAAATTACAGTCCTGCATGATTCTACCAAGAAATGTGTGTTCATTGAAACCGCTGGTTTTTGATAGTTTGGGCCCTATTGAATAATGAATGTTTTGAATTTTCTCCAAAAGTAAAGTAGTTGCAAACTCATCCTTTTAGAAACTTGTTTGGGCTGTTGAGAGGAGTAAAAAACCATCAAAAATTTCAATCCTGCATGATTCTACCAAGAAATGTGATTCTTCATTCAAAACGCTGGTTTTTGCTATTGGGCTCTATTGAATAATGAATGTTTTGAATTTTCTCCAAAAGTAAAGTAGTTGCAAACTCATGCTTTTAGAGACTTGTTTGGGCTCATGAGAGGAGTAGAAAAACATCAAAAATTTCAGTCCTGCATGATTCTACCAAGAAATGTGTGTTCATTGAAACCGCTGGTTTTTGATAGTTTGGGCCCTATTGAATAATGAATGTTTTGAATTTTCTCCAAAAGTAAAGTAGTTGCAAACTCATCCTTTTAGAAACTTGTTTGGGCTGTTGAGAGGAGTAAAAAACCATCAAAAATTTCAATCCTGCATGATTCTACCAAGAAATGTGATTCTTCATTCAAAACCTGATTTTTGCTATTGGGCTCTATTGAATAGTGAATGTTTTGAATTTTCTCCAAAAGTAAAGTAGTTGCAAACTCATGCTTTTAGAGACTTGTTTGGGCTCATGAGAGGAGTAGAAAAACATCAAAAATTTCAGTCCTGCATGATTCTACCAAGAAATGTGTTCATTCAAACCGCTGGTTTTTGATAGTTTGGGCCCTATTGAATAATGAATGTTTTGAATTTTCTCCAAAAGTAAAGTAGTTGCAAACTCATCCTTTTAGAAACTTGTTTGGGCTGTTGAGAGGAGTAAAAAACCATCAAAAATTTCAATCCTGCATGATTCTACCAAGAAATGTGTGTTCATTGAAACCGCTGGTTTTTGATAGTTTGGGCCCTATTGAATAATGAATGTTTTGAATTTTCTCCAAAAGTAAAGTAGTTGCAAACTCATCCTTTTAGAAACTTGTTTGGGCTGTTGAGAGGAGTAAAAAACCATCAAAAATTTCAATCCTGCATGATTTTACCAAGAAATGTGATTCTTCATTCAAAACCTTATTTTTGCTATTGGGCTCTATTGAATAGTGAATGTTTTGAATTTTCTCCAAAAGTAAAGTAGTTGCAAACTCATGCTTTTAGAGACTTGTTTGGGCTCATGAGAGGAGTAGAAAAACATAAAAAATTTCAGTCCTGCATGATTCTACCAAGAAATGTGTGTTCATTGAAACCGCTGGTTTTTGATAGTTTGGGCCCTTTTGAATAATGAATGTTTTGAATTTTCTCCAAAAGTAAAGTAGTTGCAAACTCATCCTTTTAGAAACTTGTTTGGGCTGTTGAGAGGAGTAAAAAACCATCAAAAATTTCAATCCTGCATGATTCTACCAAGAAATGTGATTCTTCATTCAAAACGCTGGTTTTTGCTATTGGGCTCTATTGAATAATGAATGTTTTGAATTTTCTCCAAAAGTAAAGTAGTTGCAAACTCATGCTTTTAGAGACTTGTTTGGGCTCATGAGAGGAGTAGAAAAACATCAAAAATTTCAGTCCTGCATGATTCTACCAAGAAATGTGTGTTCATTGAAACCGCTGGTTTTTGATAGTTTGGGCCCTATTGAATAATGAATGTTTTGAATTTTCTCCAAAAGTAAAGTAGTTGCAAACTCATCCTTTTAGAAACTTGTTTGGGCTGTTGAGAGGAGTAAAAAACCATCAAAAATTTCAATCCTGCATGATTTTACCAAGAAATGTGATTCTTCATTCAAAACCTGATTTTTGCTATTGGGCTCTATTGAATAGTGAATGTTTTGAATTTTCTCCAAGAGTAAAGTAGTTGCAAACGCATGCTTTTAGAGACTTGTTTGGGCTCATGAGAGGAGTAGAAAAACATCAAAAATTTCAGTCCTGCATGATTCTACCAAGAAATGTGTTCATTCAAACCGCTGGTTTTTGATAGTTTGGGCCCTATTGAATAATGAATGTTTTGAATTTTCTCCAAAAGTAAAGTAGTTGCAAACTCATCCTTTTAGAAACTTGTTTGGGCTGTTGAGAGGAGTAAAAAACCATCAAAAATTTCAATCCTGCATGATTCTACCAAGAAATGTGATTCTTCATTCAAAACGCTGGTTTTTGCTATTGGGCTCTATTGAATAATGAATGTTTTGAATTTTCTCCAAAAGTAAAGTAGTTGCAAACTCATGCTTTTAGAGACTTGTTTGGGCTCATGAGATGAGTAGAAAAAGATCAAAAATTTCAGTCCTGCATGATTCTACCAAGACATGTGTGTTCATTGAAACGGCTGGTTTTTGATAGTTTGGGCCCTATTGAATAATGAATGTTTTGAATTTTCTCCAAAAGTAAAGTAGTTGCAAGCTCATCCAATTAAGAAACTTGTTTGGGCTGTTGAGAGGAGTAAAAAACCATCAAAAATTTCAATCCTGCATGATTCTACCAAGAAATGTGATTCTTCATTCAAAACGCTGGTTTTTGCTATTGGGCTCTATTGAATAATTAATGTTTTGAATTTTCTCCAAAAGTAAAGTAGTTGCAAACTCATGCTTTTAGAGACTTGTTTGGGCTCATGAGAGGAGTAGAAAAACATCAAAAATTTCAATCCTGCATGATTCTACCAAGAAATGTGATTCTTCATTCAAAACGCTGGTTTTTGCTATTGGGCTCTATTGAATAATGAATGTATTGAATTTTCTCCAAAAGTAAAATAGTTGCAAACTCATGCTTTTAGAGACTTGTTTGGGCTCATGAGAAGAGTAGAAAAACATCAAAAATTTCAGTCCTGCATGATTCTACCAAGAAATGTGTGTTCATTGAAACCGCTGGTTTTTGATAGTTTGGGCCCTATTGAATAATGAATGTTTTGAATTTTCTCCAAAAGTAAAGTAGTTGCAAACTCATCCTTTTAGAAACTTGTTTTTGGCTGTTGAGAGGAGTAAAAAACCATCAAAAATTTCAATCCTGCATGATTCTACCAAGAAATGTGATTCTTCATTCAAAACGCTGGTTTTTGCTATTGGGCTCTATTGAATAATGAATGTTTTGAATTTTCTCCAAAAGTAAAGTAGTTGCAAACTCATGCTTTTAGAGACTTGTTTGGGCTCATGAGAGGAGTAGAAAAACATCAAAAATTTCAGTCCTGCATGATTCTACCAAGAAATGTGTGTTCATTGAAACCGCTGGTTTTTGATAGTTTGGGCCCTATTGAATAATGAATGTTTTGAATTTTCTCCAAAAGTAAAGTAGTTGCAAACTCATCCTTTTAGAAACTTGTTTGGGCTGTTGAGAGGAGTAAAAAACCATCAAAAATTTCAATCCTGCATGATTCTACCAAGAAATGTGATTCTTCATTCAAAACGCTGGTTTTTGCTATTGGGCTCTATTGAATAATGAATGTTTTGAATTTTCTCCAAAAGTAAAGTAGTTGCAAACTCATGCTTTTAGAGACTTGTTTGGGCTCATGAGAGGAGTAGAAAAACATCAAAAATTTCAGTCCTGCATGATTCTACCAAGAAATGTGTGTTCATTGAAACCGCTGGTTTTTGATAGTTTGGGCCCTATTGAATAATGAATGTTTTGAATTTTCTCCAAAAGTAAAGTAGTTGCAAACTCATCCTTTTAGAAACTTGTTTGGGCTGTTGAGAGGAGTAAAAAACCATCAAAAATTTCAATCCTGCATGATTCTACCAAGAAATGTGATTCTTCATTCAAAACGCTGGTTTTTGCTATTGGGCTCTATTGAATAATGAATGTTTTGAATTTTCTCCAAAAGTAAAGTAGTTGCAAACTCATGCTTTTAGAGACTTGTTTGGGCTCATGAGATGAGTAGAAAAACATCAAAAATTTCAGTCCTGCATGATTCTACCAAGACATGTGTGTTCATTGAAACGGATGGTTTTTGATAGTTTGGGCCCTATTGAATAATGAATGTTTTGAATTTTCTCCAAAAGTAAAGTAGTTGCAAACTCATCCTTTTAGAAACTTGTTTGGGCTGTTGAGAGGAGTAAAAAACCATCAAAAATTTCAATCCTGCATGATTCTACCAAGAAATGTGATTCTTCATTCAAAACGCTGGTTTTTGCTATTGGGCTCTATTGAATAATGAATGTTTTGAATTTTCTCCAAAAGTAAAGTAGTTGCAAACTCATGCTTTTAGAGACTTGTTTGGGCTCATGAGAGGAGTAGAAAAACATCAAAAATTACAGTCCTGCATGATTCTACCAAGAAATGTGTGTTCATTGAAACCGCTGGTTTTTGATAGTTTGGGCCCTATTGAATAATGAATGTTTTGAATTTTCTCCAAAAGTAAAGTAGTTGCAAACTCATCCTTTTAGAAACTTGTTTGGGCTGTTGAGAGGAGTAAAAAACCATCAAAAATTTCAATCCTGCATGATTCTACCAAGAAATGTGATTCTTCATTCAAAACGCTGGTTTTTGCTATTGGGCTCTATTGAATAATGAATGTTTTGAATTTTCTCCAAAAGTAAAGTAGTTGCAAACTCATGCTTTTAGAGACTTGTTTGGGCTCATGAGAGGAGTAGAAAAACATCAAAAATTTCAGTCCTGCATGATTCTACCAAGAAATGTGTGTTCATTGAAACCGCTGGTTTTTGATAGTTTGGGCCCTATTGAATAATGAATGTTTTGAATTTTCTCCAAAAGTAAAGTAGTTGCAAACTCATCCTTTTAGAAACTTGTTTGGGCTGTTGAGAGGAGTAAAAAACCATCAAAAATTTCAATCCTGCATGATTCTACCAAGAAATGTGATTCTTCATTCAAAACCTGATTTTTGCTATTGGGCTCTATTGAATAGTGAATGTTTTGAATTTTCTCCAAAAGTAAAGTAGTTGCAAACTCATGCTTTTAGAGACTTGTTTGGGCTCATGAGAGGAGTAGAAAAACATCAAAAATTTCAGTCCTGCATGATTCTACCAAGAAATGTGTTCATTCAAACCGCTGGTTTTTGATAGTTTGGGCCCTATTGAATAATGAATGTTTTGAATTTTCTCCAAAAGTAAAGTAGTTGCAAACTCATCCTTTTAGAAACTTGTTTGGGCTGTTGAGAGGAGTAAAAAACCATCAAAAATTTCAATCCTGCATGATTCTACCAAGAAATGTGTGTTCATTGAAACCGCTGGTTTTTGATAGTTTGGGCCCTATTGAATAATGAATGTTTTGAATTTTCTCCAAAAGTAAAGTAGTTGCAAACTCATCCTTTTAGAAACTTGTTTGGGCTGTTGAGAGGAGTAAAAAACCATCAAAAATTTCAATCCTGCATGATTTTACCAAGAAATGTGATTCTTCATTCAAAACCTTATTTTTGCTATTGGGCTCTATTGAGTAGTGAATGTTTTGAATTTTCTCCAAAAGTAAAGTAGTTGCAAACTCATGCTTTTAGAGACTTGTTTGGGCTCATGAGAGGAGTAGAAAAACATCAAAAATTTCAGTCCTGCATGATTCTACCACGAAATGTGTGTTCATTGAAACCGCTGGTTTTTGATAGTTTGGGCCCTTTTGAATAATGAATGTTTTGAATTTTCTCCAAAAGTAAAGTAGTTGCAAACTCATCCTTTTAGAAACTTGTTTGGGCTGTTGAGAGGAGTAAAAAACCATCAAAAATTTCAATCCTGCATGATTCTACCAAGAAATGTGATTCTTCATTCAAAACGCTGGTTTTTGCTATTGGGCTCTATTGAATAATGAATGTTTTGAATTTTCTCCAAAAGTAAAGTAGTTGCAAACTCATGCTTTTAGAGACTTGTTTGGGCTCATGAGAGGAGTAGAAAAACATCAAAAATTTCAGTCCTGCATGATTCTACCAAGAAATGTGTGTTCATTGAAACCGCTGGTTTTTGATAGTTTGGGCCCTATTGAATAATGAATGTTTTGAATTTTCTCCAAAAGTAAAGTAGTTGCAAACTCATCCTTTTAGAAACTTGTTTGGGCTGTTGAGAGGAGTAAAAAACCATCAAAAATTTCAATCCTGCATGATTTTACCAAGAAATGTGATTCTTCATTCAAAACCTGATTTTTGCTATTGGGCTCTATTGAATAGTGAATGTTTTGAATTTTCTCCAAGAGTAAAGTAGTTGCAAACGCATGCTTTTAGAGACTTGTTTGGGCTCATGAGAGGAGTAGAAAAACATCAAAAATTTCAGTCCTGCATGATTCTACCAAGAAATGTGTTCATTCAAACCGCTGGTTTTTGATAGTTTGGGCCCTATTGAATAATGAATGTTTTGAATTTTCTCCAAAAGTAAAGTAGTTGCAAACTCATCCTTTTAGAAACTTGTTTGGGCTGTTGAGAGGAGTAAAAAACCATCAAAAATTTCAATCCTGCATGATTCTACCAAGAAATGTGATTCTTCATTCAAAACGCTGGTTTTTGCTATTGGGCTCTATTGAATAATGAATGTTTTGAATTTTCTCCAAAAGTAAAGTAGTTGCAAACTCATGCTTTTAGAGACTTGTTTGGGCTCATGAGATGAGTAGAAAAAGATCAAAAATTTCAGTCCTGCATGATTCTACCAAGACATGTGTGTTCATTGAAACGGCTGGTTTTTGATAGTTTGGGCCCTATTGAATAATGAATGTTTTGAATTTTCTCCAAAAGTAAAGTAGTTGCAAGCTCATCCAATTAAGAAACTTGTTTGGGCTGTTGAGAGGAGTAAAAAACCATCAAAAATTTCAATCCTGCATGATTCTACCAAGAAATGTGATTCTTCATTCAAAACGCTGGTTTTTGCTATTGGGCTCTATTGAATAATGAATGTTTTGAATTTTCTCCAAAAGTAAAGTAGTTGCAAACTCATGCTTTTAGAGACTTGTTTGGGCTCATGAGAGGAGTAGAAAAACATCAAAAATTTCAATCCTGCATGATTCTACCAAGAAATGTGATTCTTCATTCAAAACGCTGGTTTTTGCTATTGGGCTCTATTGAATAATGAATGTATTGAATTTTCTCCAAAAGTAAAATAGTTGCAAACTCATGCTTTTAGAGACTTGTTTGGGCTCATGAGAAGAGTAGAAAAACATCAAAAATTTCAGTCCTGCATGATTCTACCAAGAAATGTGTGTTCATTGAAACCGCTGGTTTTTGATAGTTTGGGCCCTATTGAATAATGAATGTTTTGAATTTTCTCCAAAAGTAAAGTAGTTGCAAACTCATCCTTTTAGAAACTTGTTTTTGGCTGTTGAGAGGAGTAAAAAACCATCAAAAATTTCAATCCTGCATGATTCTACCAAGAAATGTGATTCTTCATTCAAAACGCTGGTTTTTGCTATTGGGCTCTATTGAATAATGAATGTTTTGAATTTTCTCCAAAAGTAAAGTAGTTGCAAACTCATGCTTTTAGAGACTTGTTTGGGCTCATGAGAGGAGTAGAAAAACATCAAAAATTTCAGTCCTGCATGATTCTACCAAGAAATGTGTGTTCATTGAAACCGCTGGTTTTTGATAGTTTGGGCCCTATTGAATAATGAATGTTTTGAATTTTCTCCAAAAGTAAAGTAGTTGCAAACTCATCCTTTTAGAAACTTGTTTGGGCTGTTGAGAGGAGTAAAAAACCATCAAAAATTTCAATCCTGCATGATTCTACCAAGAAATGTGATTCTTCATTCAAAACGCTGGTTTTTGCTATTGGGCTCTATTGAATAATGAATGTTTTGAATTTTCTCCAAAAGTAAAGTAGTTGCAAACTCATGCTTTTAGAGACTTCTTTGGGCTCATGAGAGGAGTAGAAAAACATCAAAAATTTCAGTCCTGCATGATTCTACCAAGAAATGTGTGTTCATTGAAACCGCTGGTTTTTGATAGTTTGGGCCCTATTGAATAATGAATGTTTTGAATTTTCTCCAAAAGTAAAGTAGTTGCAAACTCATCCTTTTAGAAACTTGTTTGGGCTGTTGAGAGGAGTAAAAAACCATCAAAAATTTCAATCCTGCATGATTCTACCAAGAAATGTGATTCTTCATTCAAAACGCTGGTTTTTGCTATTGGGCTCTATTGAATAATGAATGTTTTGAATTTTCTCCAAAAGTAAAGTAGTTGCAAACTCATGCTTTTAGAGACTTGTTTGGGCTCATGAGAGGAGTAGAAAAACATCAAAAATTTCAGTCCTGCATGATTCTACCAAGAAATGTGTGTTCATTGAAACCGCTGGTTTTTGATAGTTTGGGCCCTATTGAATAATGAATGTTTTGAATTTTCTCCAAAAGTAAAGTAGTTGCAAACTCATCCTTTTAGAAACTTGTTTGGGCTGTTGAGAGGAGTAAAAAACCATCAAAAATTTCAATCCTGCATGATTCTACCAAGAAATGTGATTCTTCATTCAAAACGCTGGTTTTTGCTATTGGGCTCTATTGAATAATGAATGTTTTGAATTTTCTCCAAAAGTAAAGTAGTTGCAAACTCATGCTTTTAGAGACTTGTTTGGGCTCATGAGAGGAGTAGAAAAACATCAAAAATTTCAGTCCTGCATGATTCTACCAAGAAATGTGTGTTGATTCAAACCGCTGGTTTTTGATAGTTTGGGCCCTATTGAATAATGAATGTTTTGAATTTTCTCCAAAAGTAAAGTAGTTGCAAACTCATGCTTTTAGAGACTTGTTTGGGCTCATGAGAGGAGTAGAAAAACATCAAAAATTTCATTCCTGCATGATTCTACCAAGAAATGTGTGTTCATTGAAACCGCTGGTTTTTGATAGTTTGGGCCCTATTGAATAATGAATGTTTTGAATTTTCTCCAAAAGTAAAGTAGTTGCAAACTCATCCTTTTAGAAACTTGTTTGGGCTGTTGAGAGGAGTAAAAAACCATCAAAAATTTTAATCCTGCATGATTCTACCAAGAAATGTGATTCTTCATTCAAAACGCTGGTTTTTGCTATTGGGCTCTATTGAATAATGAATGTTTTGAATTTTCTCCAAAAGTAAAGTAGTTGTAAACTCATGCTTTTAGAGACTTGTTTGGGCTCCTGAGAGGAGTAGAAAAACATCAAAAATTTCAGTCCTGCATGATTCTACCAAGAAATGTGTGTTCATTGAAACCGCTGGTTTTTGATAGTTTGGGCCCTATTGAATAATGAATGTTTTGAATTTTCTCCAAAAGTAAAGTAGTTGCAAACTCATCCTTTTAGAAACTTGTTTGGGCTGTTGAGAGGAGTAAAAAACCATCAAAAATTTCAATCCTGCATGATTCTACCAAGAAATGTGATTCTTCATTCAAAACGCTGGTTTTTGCTATTGGGCTCTATTGAATAATGAATGTTTTGAATTTTCTCCAAAAGTAAAGTAGTTGCAAACTCATGCTTTTAGAGACTTGTTTGGGCTCATGAGAGGAGTAGAAAAACATCAAAAATTTCAGTCCTGCATGATTCTACCAAGAAATGTGTGTTCATTGAAACCGCTGGTTTTTGATAGTTTGGGCCCTATTGAATAATGAATGTTTTGAATTTTCTCCAAAAGTAAAGTAGTTGCAAACTCATCCTTTTAGAAACTTGATTGGGCTGTTGAGAGGAGTAAAAAACCATCAAAAATTTCAATCCTGCATGATTCTACCAAGAAATGTGATTCTTCATTCAAAACGCTGGTTTTTGCTATTGGGCTCTATTGAATAATGAATGTTTTGAATTTTCTCCAAAAGTAAAGTAGTTGCAAACTCATGCTTTTAGAGACTTGTTTGGGCTCATGAGATGAGTAGAAAAACATCAAAAATTTCAGTCCTGCATGATTCTACCAAGACATGTGTGTTCATTGAAACGGATGGTTTTTGATAGTTTGGGCCCTATTGAATAATGAATGTTTTGAATTTTCTCCAAAAGTAAAGTAGTTGCAAACTCATCCTTTTAGAAACTTGTTTGGGCTGTTGAGAGGAGTAAAAAACCATCAAAAATTTCAATCCTGCATGATTCTACCAAGAAATGTGATTCTTCATTCAAAACGCTGGTTTTTGCTATTGGGCTCTATTGAATAATGAATGTTTTGAATTTTCTCCAAAAGTAAAGTAGTTGCAAACTCATGCTTTTAGAGACTTGTTTGGGCTCATGAGAGGAGTAGAAAAACATCAAAAATTACAGTCCTGCATGATTCTACCAAGAAATGTGTGTTCATTGAAACCGCTGGTTTTTGATAGTTTGGGCCCTATTGAATAATGAATGTTTTGAATTTTCTCCAAAAGTAAAGTAGTTGCAAACTCATCCTTTTAGAAACTTGTTTGGGCTGTTGAGAGGAGTAAAAAACCATCAAAAATTTCAATCCTGCATGATTCTACCAAGAAATGTGATTCTTCATTCAAAACGCTGGTTTTTGCTATTGGGCTCTATTGAATAATGAATGTTTTGAATTTTCTCCAAAAGTAAAGTAGTTGCAAACTCATGCTTTTAGAGACTTGTTTGGGCTCATGAGAGGAGTAGAAAAACATCAAAAATTTCAGTCCTGCATGATTCTACCAAGAAATGTGTGTTCATTGAAACCGCTGGTTTTTGATAGTTTGGGCCCTATTGAATAATGAATGTTTTGAATTTTCTCCAAAAGTAAAGTAGTTGCAAACTCATCCTTTTAGAAACTTGTTTGGGCTGTTGAGAGGAGTAAAAAACCATCAAAAATTTCAATCCTGCATGATTCTACCAAGAAATGTGATTCTTCATTCAAAACGCTGGTTTTTGCTATTGGGCTCTATTGAATAATGAATGTTTTGAATTTTCTCCAAAAGTAAAGTAGTTGCAAACTCATGCTTTTAGAGACTTGTTTGGGCTCCTGAGAGGAGTAGAAAAACATCAAAAATTTCAGTCCTGCATGATTCTACCAAGAAATGTGTGTTCATTGAAACCGCTGGTTTTTGATAGTTTGGGCCCTATTGAATAATGAATGTTTTGAATTTTCTCCAAAAGTAAAGTAGTTGCAAACTCATCCTTTTAGAAACTTGTTTGGGCTGTTGAGAGGAGTAAAAAACCATCAAAAATTTCAATCCTGCATGATTCTACCAAGAAATGTGATTCTTCATTCAAAACGCTGGTTTTTGCTATTGGGCTCTATTGAATAATGAATGTTTTGAATTTTCTCCAAAAGTAAAGTAGTTGCAAACTCATGCTTTTAGAGACTTGTTTGGGCTCATGAGAGGAGTAGAAAAACATCAAAAATTACAGTCCTGCATGATTCTACCAAGAAATGTGTGTTCATTGAAACCGCTGGTTTTTGATAGTTTGGGCCCTATTGAATAATGAATGTTTTGAATTTTCTCCAAAAGTAAAGTAGTTGCAAACTCATCCTTTTAGAAACTTGTTTGGGCTGTTGAGAGGAGTAAAAAACCATCAAAAATTTCAATCCTGCATGATTCTACCAAGAAATGTGATTCTTCATTCAAAACGCTGGTTTTTGCTATTGGGCTCTATTGAATAATGAATGTTTTGAATTTTCTCCAAAAGTAAAGTAGTTGCAAACTCATGCTTTTAGAGACTTGTTTGGGCTCATGAGAGGAGTAGAAAAACATCAAAAATTTCAGTCCTGCATGATTCTACCAAGAAATGTGTGTTCATTGAAACCGCTGGTTTTTGATAGTTTGGGCCCTATTGAATAATGAATGTTTTGAATTTTCTCCAAAAGTAAAGTAGTTGCAAACTCATCCTTTTAGAAACTTGTTTGGGCTGTTGAGAGGAGTAAAAAACCATCAAAAATTTCAATCCTGCATGATTCTACCAAGAAATGTGATTCTTCATTCAAAACCTGATTTTTGCTATTGGGCTCTATTGAATAGTGAATGTTTTGAATTTTCTCCAAAAGTAAAGTAGTTGCAAACTCATGCTTTTAGAGACTTGTTTGGGCTCATGAGAGGAGTAGAAAAACATCAAAAATTTCAGTCCTGCATGATTCTACCAAGAAATGTGTTCATTCAAACCGCTGGTTTTTGATAGTTTGGGCCCTATTGAATAATGAATGTTTTGAATTTTCTCCAAAAGTAAAGTAGTTGCAAACTCATCCTTTTAGAAACTTGTTTGGGCTGTTGAGAGGAGTAAAAAACCATCAAAAATTTCAATCCTGCATGATTCTACCAAGAAATGTGTGTTCATTGAAACCGCTGGTTTTTGATAGTTTGGGCCCTATTGAATAATGAATGTTTTGAATTTTCTCCAAAAGTAAAGTAGTTGCAAACTCATCCTTTTAGAAACTTGTTTGGGCTGTTGAGAGGAGTAAAAAACCATCAAAAATTTCAATCCTGCATGATTTTACCAAGAAATGTGATTCTTCATTCAAAACCTTATTTTTGCTATTGGGCTCTATTGAATAGTGAATGTTTTGAATTTTCTCCAAAAGTAAAGTAGTTGCAAACTCATGCTTTTAGAGACTTGTTTGGGCTCATGAGAGGAGTAGAAAAACATCAAAAATTTCAGTCCTGCATGATTCTACCAAGAAATGTGTGTTCATTGAAACCGCTGGTTTTTGATAGTTTGGGCCCTTTTGAATAATGAATGTTTTGAATTTTCTCCAAAAGTAAAGTAGTTGCAAACTCATCCTTTTAGAAACTTGTTTGGGCTGTTGAGAGGAGTAAAAAACCATCAAAAATTTCAATCCTGCATGATTCTACCAAGAAATGTGATTCTTCATTCAAAACGCTGGTTTTTGCTATTGGGCTCTATTGAATAATGAATGTTTTGAATTTTCTCCAAAAGTAAAGTAGTTGCAAACTCATGCTTTTAGAGACTTGTTTGGGCTCATGAGAGGAGTAGAAAAACATCAAAAATTTCAGTCCTGCATGATTCTACCAAGAAATGTGTGTTCATTGAAACCGCTGGTTTTTGATAGTTTGGGCCCTATTGAATAATGAATGTTTTGAATTTTCTCCAAAAGTAAAGTAGTTGCAAACTCATCCTTTTAGAAACTTGTTTGGGCTGTTGAGAGGAGTAAAAAACCATCAAAAATTTCAATCCTGCATGATTTTACCAAGAAATGTGATTCTTCATTCAAAACCTGATTTTTGCTATTGGGCTCTATTGAATAGTGAATGTTTTGAATTTTCTCCAAGAGTAAAGTAGTTGCAAACGCATGCTTTTAGAGACTTGTTTGGGCTCATGAGAGGAGTAGAAAAACATCAAAAATTTCAGTCCTGCATGATTCTACCAAGAAATGTGTTCATTCAAACCGCTGGTTTTTGATAGTTTGGGCCCTATTGAATAATGAATGTTTTGAATTTTCTCCAAAAGTAAAGTAGTTGCAAACTCATCCTTTTAGAAACTTGTTTGGGCTGTTGAGAGGAGTAAAAAACCATCAAAAATTTCAATCCTGCATGATTCTACCAAGAAATGTGATTCTTCATTCAAAACGCTGGTTTTTGCTATTGGGCTCTATTGAATAATGAATGTTTTGAATTTTCTCCAAAAGTAAAGTAGTTGCAAACTCATGCTTTTAGAGACTTGTTTGGGCTCATGAGATGAGTAGAAAAAGATCAAAAATTTCAGTCCTGCATGATTCTACCAAGACATGTGTGTTCATTGAAACGGCTGGTTTTTGATAGTTTGGGCCCTATTGAATAATGAATGTTTTGAATTTTCTCCAAAAGTAAAGTAGTTGCAAGCTCATCCAATTAAGAAACTTGTTTGGGCTGTTGAGAGGAGTAAAAAACCATCAAAAATTTCAATCCTGCATGATTCTACCAAGAAATGTGATTCTTCATTCAAAACGCTGGTTTTTGCTATTGGGCTCTATTGAATAATGAATGTTTTGAATTTTCTCCAAAAGTAAAGTAGTTGCAAACTCATGCTTTTAGAGACTTGTTTGGGCTCATGAGAGGAGTAGAAAAACGTCAAAAATTTCAATCCTGCATGATTCTACCAAGAAATGTGATTCTTCATTCAAAACGCTGGTTTTTGCTATTGGGCTCTATTGAATAATGAATGTATTGAATTTTCTCCAAAAGTAAAATAGTTGCAAACTCATGCTTTTAGAGACTTGTTTGGGCTCATGAGAAGAGTAGAAAAACATCAAAAATTTCAGTCCTGCATGATTCTACCAAGAAATGTGTGTTCATTGAAACCGCTGGTTTTTGATAGTTTGGGCCCTATTGAATAATGAATGTTTTGAATTTTCTCCAAAAGTAAAGTAGTTGCAAACTCATCCTTTTAGAAACTTGTTTTTGGCTGTTGAGAGGAGTAAAAAACCATCAAAAATTTCAATCCTGCATGATTCTACCAAGAAATGTGATTCTTCATTCAAAACGCTGGTTTTTGCTATTGGGCTCTATTGAATAATGAATGTTTTGAATTTTCTCCAAAAGTAAAGTAGTTGCAAACTCATGCTTTTAGAGACTTGTTTGGGCTCATGAGAGGAGTAGAAAAACATCAAAAATTTCAGTCCTGCATGATTCTACCAAGAAATGTGTGTTCATTGAAACCGCTGGTTTTTGATAGTTTGGGCCCTATTGAATAATGAATGTTTTGAATTTTCTCCAAAAGTAAAGTAGTTGCAAACTCATCCTTTTAGAAACTTGTTTGGGCTGTTGAGAGGAGTAAAAAACCATCAAAAATTTCAATCCTGCATGATTCTACCAAGAAATGTGATTCTTCATTCAAAACGCTGGTTTTTGCTATTGGGCTCTATTGAATAATGAATGTTTTGAATTTTCTCCAAAAGTAAAGTAGTTGCAAACTCATGCTTTTAGAGACTTGTTTGGGCTCATGAGAGGAGTAGAAAAACATCAAAAATTTCAGTCCTGCATGATTCTACCAAGAAATGTGTGTTGATTCAAACCGCTGGTTTTTGATAGTTTGGGCCCTATTGAATAATGAATGTTTTGAATTTTCTCCAAAAGTAAAGTAGTTGCAAACTCATGCTTTTAGAGACTTGTTTGGGCTCATGAGAGGAGTAGAAAAACATCAAAAATTTCATTCCTGCATGATTCTACCAAGAAATGTGTGTTCATTGAAACCGCTGGTTTTTGATAGTTTGGGCCCTATTGAATAATGAATGTTTTGAATTTTCTCCAAAAGTAAAGTAGTTGCAAACTCATCCTTTTAGAAACTTGTTTGGGCTGTTGAGAGGAGTAAAAAACCATCAAAAATTTTAATCCTGCATGATTCTACCAAGAAATGTGATTCTTCATTCAAAACGCTGGTTTTTGCTATTGGGCTCTATTGAATAATGAATGTTTTGAATTTTCTCCAAAAGTAAAGTAGTTGCAAACTCATGCTTTTAGAGACTTGTTTGGGCTCCTGAGAGGAGTAGAAAAACATCAAAAATTTCAGTCCTGCATGATTCTACCAAGAAATGTGTGTTCATTGAAACCGCTGGTTTTTGATAGTTTGGGCCCTATTGAATAATGAATGTTTTGAATTTTCTCCAAAAGTAAAGTAGTTGCAAACTCATCCTTTTAGAAACTTGTTTGGGCTGTTGAGAGGAGTAAAAAACCATCAAAAATTTCAATCCTGCATGATTCTACCAAGAAATGTGATTCTTCATTCAAAACGCTGGTTTTTGCTATTGGGCTCTATTGAATAATGAATGTTTTGAATTTTCTCCAAAAGTAAAGTAGTTGCAAACTCATGCTTTTAGAGACTTGTTTGGGCTCATGAGAGGAGTAGAAAAACATCAAAAATTTCAGTCCTGCATGATTCTACCAAGAAATGTGTGTTCATTGAAACCGCTGGTTTTTGATAGTTTGGGCCCTATTGAATAATGAATGTTTTGAATTTTCTCCAAAAGTAAAGTAGTTGCAAACTCATCCTTTTAGAAACTTGATTGGGCTGTTGAGAGGAGTAAAAAACCATCAAAAATTTCAATCCTGCATGATTCTACCAAGAAATGTGATTCTTCATTCAAAACGCTGGTTTTTGCTATTGGGCTCTATTGAATAATGAATGTTTTGAATTTTCTCCAAAAGTAAAGTAGTTGCAAACTCATGCTTTTAGAGACTTGTTTGGGCTCATGAGATGAGTAGAAAAACATCAAAAATTTCAGTCCTGCATGATTCTACCAAGACATGTGTGTTCATTGAAATGGATGGTTTTTGATAGTTTGGGCCCTATTGAATAATGAATGTTTTGAATTTTCTCCAAAAGTAAAGTAGTTGCAAACTCATCCTTTTAGAAACTTGTTTGGGCTGTTGAGAGGAGTAAAAAACCATCAAAAATTTCAATCCTGCATGATTCTACCAAGAAATGTGATTCTTCATTCAAAACGCTGGTTTTTGCTATTGGGCTCTATTGAATAATGAATGTTTTGAATTTTCTCCAAAAGTAAAGTAGTTGCAAACTCATGCTTTTAGAGACTTGTTTGGGCTCATGAGAGGAGTAGAAAAACATCAAAAATTACAGTCCTGCATGATTCTACCAAGAAATGTGTGTTCATTGAAACCGCTGGTTTTTGATAGTTTGGGCCCTATTGAATAATGAATGTTTTGAATTTTCTCCAAAAGTAAAGTAGTTGCAAACTCATCCTTTTAGAAACTTGTTTGGGCTGTTGAGAGGAGTAAAAAACCATCAAAAATTTCAATCCTGCATGATTCTACCAAGAAATGTGATTCTTCATTCAAAACGCTGGTTTTTGCTATTGGGCTCTATTGAATAATGAATGTTTTGAATTTTCTCCAAAAGTAAAGTAGTTGCAAACTCATGCTTTTAGAGACTTGTTAGGGCTCATGAGAGGAGTAGAAAAACATCAAAAATTTCAGTCCTGCATGATTCTACCAAGAAATGTGTGTTCATTGAAACCGCTGGTTTTTGATAGTTTGGGCCCTATTGAATAATGAATGTTTTGAATTTTCTCCAAAAGTAAAGTAGTTGCAAACTCATCCTTTTAGAAACTTGTTTGGGCTGTTGAGAGGAGTAAAAAACCATCAAAAATTTCAATCCTGCATGATTCTACCAAGAAATGTGATTCTTCATTCAAAACGCTGGTTTTTGCTATTGGGCTCTATTGAATAATGAATGTTTTGAATTTTCTCCAAAAGTAAAGTAGTTGCAAACTCATGCTTTTAGAGACTTGTTTGGGCTCATGAGATGAGTAGAAAAACATCAAAAATTTCAGTCCTGCATGATTCTACCAAGACATGTGTGTTCATTGAAACGAATGGTTTTTGATAGTTTGGGCCCTATTGAATAATGAATGTTTTGAATTTTCTCCAAAAGTAAAGTAGTTGCAAACTCATCCTTTTAGAAACTTGTTTGGGCTGTTGAGAGGAGTAAAAAACCATCAAAAATTTCAATCCTGCATGATTCTACCAAGAAATGTGATTCTTCATTCAAAACGCTGGTTTTTGCTATTGGGCTCTATTGAATAATGAATGTTTTGAATTTTCTCCAAAAGTAAAGTAGTTGCAAACTCATGCTTTTAGAGACTTGTTTGGGCTCATGAGATGAGTAGAAAAACATCAAAAATTTCAGTCCTGCATGATTCTACCAAGACATGTGTGTTCATTGAAACGGATGGTTTTTGATAGTTTGGGCCCTATTGAATAATGAATGTTTTGAATTTTCTCCAAAAGTAAAGTAGTTGCAAACTCATCCTTTTAGAAACTTGTTTGGGCTGTTGAGAGGAGTAAAAAACCATCAAAAATTTCAATCCTGCATGATTCTACCAAGAAATGTGATTCTTCATTCAAAACGCTGGTTTTTGCTATTGGGCTCTATTGAATAATGAATGTTTTGAATTTTCTCCAAAAGTAAAGTAGTTGCAAACTCATGCTTTTAGAGACTTGTTTGGGCTCATGAGAGGAGTAGAAAAACATCAAAAATTACAGTCCTGCATGATTCTACCAAGAAATGTGTGTTCATTGAAACCGCTGGTTTTTGATAGTTTGGGCCCTATTGAATAATGAATGTTTTGAATTTTCTCCAAAAGTAAAGTAGTTGCAAACTCATCCTTTTAGAAACTTGTTTGGGCTGTTGAGAGGAGTAAAAAACCATCAAAAATTTCAATCCTGCATGATTCTACCAAGAAATGTGATTCTTCATTCAAAACGCTGGTTTTTGCTATTGGGCTCTATTGAATAATGAATGTTTTGAATTTTCTCCAAAAGTAAAGTAGTTGCAAACTCATGCTTTTAGAGACTTGTTTGGGCTCATGAGAGGAGTAGAAAAACATCAAAAATTTCAGTCCTGCATGATTCTACCAAGAAATGTGTGTTCATTGAAACCGCTGGTTTTTGATAGTTTGGGCCCTATTGAATAATGAATGTTTTGAATTTTCTCCAAAAGTAAAGTAGTTGCAAACTCATCCTTTTAGAAACTTGTTTGGGCTGTTGAGAGGAGTAAAAAACCATCAAAAATTTCAATCCTGCATGATTCTACCAAGAAATGTGATTCTTCATTCAAAACGCTGGTTTTTGCTATTGGGCTCTATTGAATAATGAATGTTTTGAATTTTCTCCAAAAGTAAAGTAGTTGCAAACTCATGCTTTTAGAGACTTGTTTGGGCTCATGAGATGAGTAGAAAAACATCAAAAATTTCAGTCCTGCATGATTCTACCAAGACATGTGTGTTCATTGAAACGGATGGTTTTTGATAGTTTGGGCCCTATTGAATAATGAATGTTTTGAATTTTCTCCAAAAGTAAAGTAGTTGCAAACTCATCCTTTTAGAAACTTGTTTGGGCTGTTGAGAGGAGTAAAAAACCATCAAAAATTTCAATCCTGCATGATTCTACCAAGAAATGTGATTCTTCATTCAAAACGCTGTTTTTGCTATTGGGCTCTATTGAATAATGAATGTTTTGAATTTTCTCCAAAAGTAAAGTAGTTGCAAACTCATGCTTTTAGAGACTTGTTTGGGCTCATGAGAGGAGTAGAAAAACATCAAAAATTTCAGTCCTGCATGATTCTACCAAGAAATGTGTGTTGATTCAAACCGCTGGTTTTTGATAGTTTGGGCCCTATTGAATAATGAATGTTTTGAATTTTCTCCAAAAGTAAAGTAGTTGCAAACTCATGCTTTTAGAGACTTGTTTGGGCTCATGAGAGGAGTAGAAAAACATCAAAAATTTCAGTCCTGCATGATTCTACCAAGAAATGTGTGTTCATTGAAACCGCTGGTTTTTGATAGTTTGGGCCCTTTTGAATAATGAATGTTTTGAATTTTCTCCAAAAGTAAAGTAGTTGCAAACTCATCCTTTTAGAAACTTGTTTGGGCTGTTGAGAGGAGTAAAAAACCATCAAAAATTTCAATCCTGCATGATTCTACCAAGAAATGTGATTCTTCATTCAAAACGCTGGTTTTTGCTATTGGGCTCTATTGAATAATGAATGTTTTGAATTTTCTCCAAAAGTAAAGTAGTTGCAAACTCATGCTTTTAGAGACTTGTTTGGGCTCATGAGAGGAGTAGAAAAACATCAAAAATTTCAGTCCTGCATGATTCTACCAAGAAATGTGTGTTCATTGAAACCGCTGGTTTTTGATAGTTTGGGCCCTATTGAATAATGAATGTTTTGAATTTTCTCCAAAAGTAAAGTAGTTGCAAACTCATCCTTTTAGAAACTTGTTTGGGCTGTTGAGAGGAGTAAAAAACATCAAAAATTTCAATCCTGCATGATTTTACCAAGAAATGTGATTCTTCATTCAAAACCTGATTTTTGCTATTGGGCTCTATTGAATAGTGAATGTTTTGAATTTTCTCCAAAAGTAAAGTAGTTGCAAACTCATGCTTTTAGAGACTTGTTTGGGCTCATGAGAGGAGTAGAAAAACATCAAAAATTTCAGTCCTGCATGATTCTACCAAGAAATGTGTTCATTCAAACCGCTGGTTTTTGATAGTTTGGGCCCTATTGAATAATGAATGTTTTGAATTTTCTCCAAAAGTAAAGTAGTTGCAAACTCATCCTTTTAGAAACTTGTTTGGGCTGTTGAGAGGAGTAAAAAACCATCAAAAATTTCAATCCTGCATGATTCTACCAAGAAATGTGATTCTTCATTCAAAACGCTGGTTTTTGCTATTGGGCTCTATTGAATAATGAATGTTTTGAATTTTCTCCAAAAGTAAAGTAGTTGCAAACTCATGCTTTTAGAGACTTGTTTGGGCTCATGAGATGAGTAGAAAAACATCAAAAATTTCAGTCCTGCATAATTCTACCAAGACATGTGTGTTCATTGAAACGGCTGGTTTTTGATAGTTTGGGCCCTATTGAATAATGAATGTTTTGAATTTTCTCCAAAAGTAAAGTAGTTGCAAACTCATCCTTTTAGAAACTTGTTTGGGCTGTTGAGAGGAGTAAAAAACCATCAAAAATTTCAATCCTGCATGATTCTACCAAGAAATGTGATTCTTCATTCAAAACGCTGGTTTTTGCTATTGGGCTCTATTGAATAATGAATGCTTTGAATTTTCTCCAAAAGTAAAGTAGTTGCAAACTCATGCTTTTAGAGACTTGTTTGGGCTCATGAGATGAGTAGAAAAACATCAAAAATTTCAGTCCTGCATGATTCTACCAAGACATGTGTGTTCATTGAAACGGATGGTTTTTGATAGTTTGGGCCCTATTGAATAATGAATGTTTTGAATTTTCTCCAAAAGTAAAGTAGTTGCAAACTCATCCTTTTAGAAACTTGTTTGGGCTGTTGAGAGGAGTAAAAAACCATCAAAAATTTCAATCCTGCATGATTCTACCAAGAAATGTGATTCTTCATTCAAAACGCTGGTTTTTGCTATTGGGCTCTATTGAATAATGAATGTTTTGAATTTTCTCCAAAAGTAAAGTAGTTGCAAACTCATGCTTTTAGAGACTTGTTTGGGCTCATGAGATGAGTAGAAAAACATCAAAAATTTCAGTCCTGCATGATTCTACCAAGACATGTGTGTTCATTGAAACGGATGGTTTTTGATAGTTTGGGCCCTATTGAATAATGAATGTTTTGAATTTTCTCCAAAAGTAAAGTAGTTGCAAACTCATCCTTTTAGAAACTTGTTTGGGATGTTGAGAGGAGTAAAAAACCATCAAAAATTTCAATCCTGCATGATTCTACCAAGAAATGTGATTCTTCATTCAAAACGCTGGTTTTTGCTATTGGGCTCTATTGAATAATGAATGTTTCGAATTTTCTCCAAAAGTAAAGTAGTTGCAAACTCATGCTTTTAGAGACTTGTTTGGGCTCATGAGAGGAGTAGAAAAACATCAAAAATTACAGTCCTGCATGATTCTACCAAGAAATGTGTGTTCATTGAAACCGCTGGTTTTTGATAGTTTGGGCCCTATTGAATAATGAATGTTTTGAATTTTCTCCAAAAGTAAAGTAGTTGCAAACTCATCCTTTTAGAAACTTGTTTGGGCTGTTGAGAGGAGTAAAAAACCATCAAAAATTTCAATCCTGCATGATTCTACCAAGAAATGTGATTCTTCATTCAAAACGCTGGTTTTTGCTATTGGGCTCTATTGAATAATGAATGTTTTGAATTTTCTCCAAAAGTAAAATAGTTGCAAACTCATGCTTTTAGAGACTTGTTTGGGCTCATGAGAGGAGTAGAAAAACATCAAAAATTTCAGTCCTGCATGATTCTACCAAGAAATGTGTGTTCATTGAAACCGCTGGTTTTTGATAGTTTGGGCCCTATTGAATAATGAATGTTTTGAATTTTCTCCAAAAGTAAAGTAGTTGCAAACTCATCCTTTTAGAAACTTGTTTGGGCTGTTGAGAGGAGTAAAAAACCATCAAAAATTTCAATCCTGCATGATTCTACCAAGAAATGTGATTCTTCATTCAAAACGCTGGTTTTTGCTATTGGGCTCTATTGAATAATGAATGTTTTGAATTTTCTCCAAAAGTAAAGTAGTTGCAAACTCATGCTTTTAGAGACTTGTTTGGGCTCATGAGATGAGTAGAAAAACATCAAAAATTTCAGTCCTGCATGATTCTACCAAGACAAGTGTGTGCATTGAAACGGATGGTTTTTGATAGTTTGGGCCCTATTGAATAATGAATGTTTTGAATTTTCTCCAAAAGTAAAGTAGTTGCAAACTCATCCTTTTAGAAACTTGTTTGGGCTGTTGAGAGGAGTAAAAAACCATCAAAAATTTCAATCCTGCATGATTCTACCAAGAAATGTGATTCTTCATTCAAAACGCTGGTTTTTGCTATTGGGCTCTATTGAATAATGAATGTTTTGAATTTTCTCCAAAAGTAAAGTAGTTGCAAACTCATGCTTTTAGAGACTTGTTTGGGCTCATGAGAGGAGTAGAAAAACATCAAAAATTTCAGTCCTGCATGATTCTACCAAGAAATGTGTGTTGATTCAAACCGCTGGTTTTTGATAGTTTGGGCCCTATTGAATAATGAATGTTTTGAATTTTCTCCAAAAGTAAAGTAGTTGCAAACTCATGCTTTTAGAGACTTGTTTGGGCTCATGAGAGGAGTAGAAAAACATCAAAAATTTCAGTCCTGCATGATTCTACCAAGAAATGTGTGTTCATTGAAACCGCTGGTTTTTGATAGTTTGGGCCCTTTTGAATAATGAATGTTTTGAATTTTCTCCAAAAGTAAAGTAGTTGCAAACTCATCCTTTTAGAAACTTGTTTGGGCTGTTGAGAGGAGTAAAAAACCATCAAAAATTTCAATCCTGCATGATTCTACCAAGAAATGTGATTCTTCATTCAAAACGCTGGTTTTTGCTATTGGGCTCTATTGAATAATGAATGTTTTGAATTTTCTCCAAAAGTAAAGTAGTTGCAAACTCATGCTTTTAGAGACTTGTTTGGGCTCATGAGAGGAGTAGAAAAACATCAAAAATTTCAGTCCTGCATGATTCTACCAAGAAATGTGTGTTCATTGAAACCGCTGGTTTTTGATAGTTTGGGCCCTATTGAATAATGAATGTTTTGAATTTTCTCCAAAAGTAAAGTAGTTGCAAACTCATCCTTTTAGAAACTTGTTTGGGCTGTTGAGAGGAGTAAAAAACATCAAAAATTTCAATCCTGCATGATTTTACCAAGAAATGTGATTCTTCATTCAAAACCTGATTTTTGCTATTGGGCTCTATTGAATAGTGAATGTTTTGAATTTTCTCCAAAAGTAAAGTAGTTGCAAACTCATGCTTTTAGAGACTTGTTTGGGCTCATGAGAGGAGTAGAAAAACATCAAAAATTTCAGTCCTGCATGATTCTACCAAGAAATGTGTTCATTCAAACCGCTGGTTTTTGATAGTTTGGGCCCTATTGAATAATGAATGTTTTGAATTTTCTCCAAAAGTAAAGTAGTTGCAAACTCATCCTTTTAGAAACTTGTTTGGGCTGTTGAGAGGAGTAAAAAACCATCAAAAATTTCAATCCTGCATGATTCTACCAAGAAATGTGATTCTTCATTCAAAACGCTGGTTTTTGCTATTGGGCTCTATTGAATAATGAATGTTTTGAATTTTCTCCAAAAGTAAAGTAGTTGCAAACTCATGCTTTTAGAGACTTGTTTGGGCTCATGAGATGAGTAGAAAAACATCAAAAATTTCAGTCCTGCATAATTCTACCAAGACATGTGTGTTCATTGAAACGGCTGGTTTTTGATAGTTTGGGCCCTATTGAATAATGAATGTTTTGAATTTTCTCCAAAAGTAAAGTAGTTGCAAACTCATCCTTTTAGAAACTTGTTTGGGCTGTTGAGAGGAGTAAAAAACCATCAAAAATTTCAATCCTGCATGATTCTACCAAGAAATGTGATTCTTCATTCAAAACGCTGGTTTTTGCTATTGGGCTCTATTGAATAATGAATGTTTTGAATTTTCTCCAAAAGTAAAGTAGTTGCAAACTCATGCTTTTAGAGACTTGTTTGGGCTCATGAGAGGAGTAGAAAAACATCAAAAATTTCAGTCCTGCATGATTCTACCAAGAAATGTGTGTTCATTCAAACCGCTGGTTTTTGATAGTTTGGGCCCTATTGAATAATGAATGTTTTGAATTTTCTCCAAAAGTAAAGTAGTTGCAAACTCATCCTTTTAGAAACTTGTTTGGGCTGTTGAGAGGAGTAAAAAACCATCAAAAATTTCAATCCTGCATGATTCTACCAAGAAATGTGATTCTTCATTCAAAACGCTGGTTTTTGCTATTGGGCTCTATTGAATAATGAATGTTTTGAATTTTCTCCAAAAGTAAAGTAGTTGCAAACTCATGCTTTTAGAGACTTGTTTGGGCTCATGAGATGAGTAGAAAAACATCAAAAATTTCAGTCCTGCATGATTCTACCAAGACATGTGTGTTCATTGAAACGGCTGGTTTTTGATAGTTTGGGCCCTATTGAATAATGAATGTTTTGAATTTTCTCCAAAAGTAAAGTAGTTGCAAACTCATCCTTTTAGAAACTTGTTTGGGCTGTTGAGAGGAGTAAAAAACCATCAAAAATTTCAATCCTGCATGATTCTACCAAGAAATGTGATTCTTCATTCAAAACGCTGGTTTTTGCTATTGGGCTCTATTGAATAATGAATGTTTTGAATTTTCTCCAAAAGTAAAGTAGTTGCAAACTCATGCTTTTAGAGACTTGTTTGGGCTCATGAGAGGAGTAGAAAAACATCAAAAATTTCAGTCCTGCATGATTCTACCAACAAAATGTGTGTTGATTCAAACCGCTGGTTTTTGATAGTTTGGGCCCTATTGAATAATGAATGTTTTGAATTTTCTCCAAAAGTAAAGTAGTTGCAAACTCATGCTTTTAGAGACTTGTTTGGGCTCATGAGAGGAGTAGAAAAACATCAAAAATTTCAGTCCTGCATGATTCTACCAAGAAATGTGTGTTCATTGAAACCGCTGGTTTTTGATAGTTTGGGCCCTTTTGAATAATGAATGTTTTGAATTTTCTCCAAAAGTAAAGTAGTTGCAAACTCATCCTTTTAGAAACTTGTTTGGGCTGTTGAGAGGAGTAAAAAACCATCAAAAATTTCAATCCTGCATGATTCTACCAAGAAATGTGATTCTTCATTCAAAACGCTGGTTTTTGCTATTGGGCTCTATTGAATAATGAATGTTTTGAATTTTCTCCAAAAGTAAAGTAGTTGCAAACTCATGCTTTTAGAGACTTGTTTGGGCTCATGAGAGGAGTAGAAAAACATCAAAAATTTCAGTCCTGCATGATTCTACCAAGAAATGTGTGTTCATTGAAACCGCTGGTTTTTGATAGTTTGGGCCCTATTGAATAATGAATGTTTTGAATTTTCTCCAAAAGTAAAGTAGTTGCAAACTCATCCTTTTAGAAACTTGTTTGGGCTGTTGAGAGGAGTGAAAAACCATCAAAAATTTCAATCCTGCATGATTTTACCAACAAATGTGATTCTTCATTCAAAACCTGATTTTTGCTATTGGGCTCTATTGAATAGTGAATGTTTTGAATTTTCTCCAAAAGTAAAGGAGTTGCAAACTCATGCTTTTAGAGACTTGTTTGGGCTCATGAGAGGAGTAGAAAAACATCAAAAATTTCAGTCCTGCATGATTCTACCAAGAAATGTGTGTTGATTCAAACCGCTGGTTTTTGATAGTTTGGGCCCTATTGAATAATGAATGTTTTGAATTTTCTCCAAAAGTAAAGTAGTTGCAAACTCATGCTTTTAGAGACTTGTTTGGGCTCATGAGAGGAGTAGAAAAACATCAAAAATTTCAGTCCTGCATGATTCTACCAAGAAATGTGTGTTCATTGAAACCGCTGGTTTTTGTTAGTTTGGGCCCTTTTGAATAATGAATGTTTGAATTTTCTCCAAAAGTAAAGTAGTTGCAAACTCATCCTTTTAGAAACTTGTTTGGGCTGTTGAGAGGAGTAAAAAACCATCAAAAATTTCAATCCTGCATGATTCTACCAAGAAATGTGATTCTTCATTCAAAACGCTGGTTTTTGCTATTGGGCTCTATTGAATAATGAATGTTTTGAATTTTCTCCAAAAGTAAAGTAGTTGCAAACTCATGCTTTTAGAGACTTGTTTGGGCTCATGAGAGGAGTAGAAAAACATCAAAAATTTCAGTCCTGCATGATTCTACCAAGAAATGTGTGTTCATTGAAACCGCTGGTTTTTGATAGTTTGGGCCCTTTTGAATAATGAATGTTTTGAATTTTCTCCAAAAGTAAAGTAGCTGCAAACTCATCCTTTTAGAAACTTGTTTGGGCTGTTGAGAGGAGTAAAAAACCATCAAAAATTTCAATCCTGCATGATTCTACCAAGAAATGTGATTCTTCATTCAAAACGCTGGTTTTTGCTATTGGGCTCTATTGAATAATGAATGTTTTGAATTTTCTCCAAAAGTAAAGTAGTTGCAAACTCATGCTTTTAGAGACTTGTTTGGGCTCATGAGAGGAGTAGAAAAACATCAAAAATTTCAGTCCTGCATGATTCTACCAAGAAATGTGTGTTCATTGAAACCGCTGGTTTTTGATAGTTTGGGCCCTATTGAATAATGAATGTTTTGAATTTTCTCCAAAAGTAAAGTAGTTGCAAACTCATCCTTTTAGAAACTTGTTTGGGCTGTTGAGAGGAGTAAAAAACCATCAAAAATTTCAATCCTGCATGATTTTACCAACAAATGTGATTCTTCATTCAAAACCTGATTTTTGCTATTGGGCTCTATTGAATAGTGAATGTTTTGAATTTTCTCCAAAAGTAAAGTAGTTGCAAACTCATGCTTTTAGAGACTTGTTTGGGCTCATGAGAGGAGTAGAAAAACATCAAAAATTTCAGTCCTGCATGATTCTACCAAGAAATGTGTGTTCATTGAAACCGCTGGTTTTTGATAGTTTGGGCCCTTTTGAATAATGAATGTTTTGAATTTTCTCCAAAAGTAAAGTAGCTGCAAACTCATCCTTTTAGAAACTTGTTTGGGCTGTTGAGAGTAGTAAAAAACCATCAAAAATTTCAATCCTGCATGATTCTACCAAGAAATGTGATTCTTCATTCAAAACGCTGGTTTTTGCTATTGGGCTCTATTGAATAATGAATGTTTTGAATTTTCTCCAAAAGTAAAGTAGTTGCAAACTCATGCTTTTAGAGACTTGTTTGGGCTCATGAGAGGAGTAGAAAAACATCAAAAATTTCAGTCCTGCATGATTCTACCAAGAAATGTGTGTTCATTGAAACCGCTGGTTTTTGATAGTTTGGGCCCTATTGAATAATGAATGTTTTGAATTTTCTCCAAAAGTAAAGTAGTTGCAAACTCATCCTTTTAGAAACTTGTTTGGGCTGTTGAGAGGAGTAAAAAACCATCAAAAATTTCAATCCTGCATGAATTTACCAAGAAATGTGATTCTTCATTCAAAAACTGATTTTTGCTATTGGGCTCTATTGAATAGTGAATGTTTTGAATTTTCTCCAAAAGTAAAGTAGTTGCAAACTCATGCTTTTAGAGACTTGTTTGGGCTCATGAGAGGAGTTGAAAAACATCAAAAATTTCAGTCCTGCATGATTCTACCAAGAAATGTGTTCATTCAAACCGCTGGTTTTTGATAGTTTGGGCCCTATTGAATAATGAATGTTTTGAATTTTCTCCAAAAGTAAAGTAGTTGCAAACTCATCCTTTTAGAAACTTGTTTGGGCTGTTGAGAGGAGTAAAAAACCATCAAAAATTTCAATCCTGCATGATTCTACCAAGTAATGTGATTCTTCATTCAAAACGCTGGTTTTTGCTATTGGGCTCTATTGAATAATGAATGTTTTGAATTTTCTCCAAAAGTAAAGTAGTTGCAAACTCATGCTTTTAGAGACTTGTTTGGGCTCATGTGATGAGTAGAAAAAGATCAAAAATTTCAGTCCTGCATGATTCTACCAAGACATGTGTGTTCATTGAAACCGCTGGTTTTTGATAGTTTGGGCCCTATTGAATAATGAATGTTTTGAATTTTCTCCAAAAGTAAAGTAGTTGCAAGCTCATCCAATTAAGGAACTTGTTTGGGCTGTTGAGAGGAGTAAAAAACCATCAAAAATTTCAATCCTGCATGATTCTACCAAGAAATGTGATTCTTCATTCAAAACACTGGTTTTTGCTATTGGGCTCTATTGAATAATGAATGTTTTGAATTTTCTCCAAAAGTAAAGTAGTTGCAAACTCATGCTTTTAGAGACTTGTTTGGGCTCATGAGAGGAGTAGAAAAACATCAAAAATTTCAGTCCTGCATGATTCTACCAAGAAATGTGTGTTCATTCAAACCGCTGGTTTTTGATAGTTTGGGCCCTATTGAATAATGAATGTTTTGAATTTTCTCCAAAAGTAAAGTAGTTGCAAACTCATGCTTTTAGAGACTTGTTTGGGCTCATGAGAGGAGTAGAAAAACATCAAAAATTTCAGTCCTGCATGATTCTACCAAGAAATGTGTGTTCATTGAAACCGCTGGTTTTTGATAGTTTGGGCCCTATTGAATAATGAATGTTTTGAATTTTCTCCAAAAGTAAAGTAGTTGCAAACTCATCCTTTTAGAAACTTGTTTGGGCTGTTGAGAGGAGTAAAAAACCATCAAAAATTTCAATCCTGCATGATTCTACCAAGAAATGTGATTCTTCATTCAAAACGCTGGTTTTTGCTATTGGGCTCTATTGAATAATGAATGTTTTGAATTTTCCCCAAAAGTAAAGTAGTTGCAAACTCATGCTTTTAGAGACTTGTTTGGGCTCATGAGAGGAGTAGAAAAACATCAAAAATTTCAGTCCTGCATGATTCTACCAAGAAATGTGTGTTCATTGAAACCGCTGGTTTTTGATAGTTTGGGCCCTATTGAATAATGAATGTTTTGAATTTTCTCCAAAAGTAAAGTAGTTGCAAACTCATCCTTTTAGAAACTTGTTTGGGCTGTTGAGAGGAGTAAAAAACCATCAAAAATTTCAATCCTGCATGATTCTACCAAGAAATGTGATTCTTCATTCAAAACGCTGGTTTTTGCTATTGGGCTCTATTGAATAATGAATGTTTCGAATTTTCTCCAAAAGTAAAGTAGTTGCAAACTCATGCTTTTAGAGACTTGTTTGGGCTCATGAGAGGAGTAGAAAAACATCAAAAATTTCAGTCCTGCATGATTCTACCAAGAAATGTGTGTTCATTGAAACCGCTGGTTTTTGATAGTTTGGGCCCTATTGAATAATGAATGTTTTGAATTTTCTCCAAAAGTAAAGTAGTTGCAAACTCATCCTTTTAGAAACTTGTTTGGGCTGTTGAGAGGAGTAAAAAACCATCAAAAATTTCAATCCTGCATGATTCTACCAAGAAATGTGATTCTTCATTCAAAACGCTGGTTTTTGCTATTGGGCTCTATTGAATAATGAATGTTTTGAATTTTCTCCAAAAGTAAAGTAGTTGCAAACTCATGCTTTTAGAGACTTGTTTGGGCTCATGAGAGGAGTAGAAAAACATCAAAAATTTCAGTCCTGCATGATTCTACCAAGAAATGTGTGTTCATTGAAACCGCTGGTTTTTGATAGTTTGGGCCCTATTGAATAATGAATGTTTTGAATTTTCTCCAAAAGTAAAGTAGTTGCAAACTCATCCTTTTAGAAACTTGTTTGGGCTGTTGAGAGGAGTAAAAAACCATCAAAAATTTCAATCCTGCATGATTCTACCAAGAAATGTGATTCTTCATTCAAAACGCTGGTTTTTGCTATTGGGCTCTATTGAATAATGAATGTTTTGAATTTTCTCCAAAAGTAAAGTAGTTGCAAACTCATGCTTTTAGAGACTTGTTTGGGCTCATGAGATGAGTAGAAAAACATCAAAAATTTCAGTCCTGCATGATTCTACCAAGAAATGTGTGTTGATTCAAACCGCTGGTTTTTGATAGTTTGGGCCCTATTGAATAATGAATGTTTTGAATTTTCTCCAAAAGTAAAGTAGTTGCAAACTCATGCTTTTAGAGACTTGTTTGGGCTCATGAGAGGAGTAGAAAAACATGAAAAATTTCAGTCCTGCATGATTCTACCAAGAAATGTGTGTTCATTGAAACCGCTGGTTTTTGATAGTTTGGGCCCTATTGAATAATGAATGTTTTGAATTTTCTCCAAAAGTAAAGTAGTTGCAAACTCATCCTTTTAGAAACTTGTTTGGGCTGTTGAGAGGAGTAAAAAACCATCAAAAATTTCAATCCTGCATGATTCTACCAAGAAATGTGATTCTTCATTCAAAACGCTGGTTTTTGCTATTGGGCTCTATTGAATAATGAATGTTTTGAATTTTCTCCAAAAGTAAAGTAGTTGCAAACTCATGCTTTTAGAGACTTGTTTGGGCTCATGAGATGAGTAGAAAAACATCAAAAATTTCAGTCCTGCATGATTCTACCAAGACATGTGTGTTCATTGAAACGGCTGGTTTTTGATAGTTTGGGCCCTATTGAATAATGAATGTTTTGAATTTTCTCCAAAAGTAAAGTAGTTGCAAACTCATCCTTTTAGAAACTTGTTTGGGCTGTTGAGAGGAGTAAAAAACCATCAAAAATTTCAATCCTGCATGATTCTACCAAGAAATGTGATTCTTCATTCAAAACGCTGGTTTTTGCTATTGGGCTCTATTGAATAATGAATGTTTTGAATTTTCTCCAAAAGTAAAGTAGTTGCAAACTCATGCTTTTAGAGACTTGTTTGGGCTCATGAGAGGAGTAGAAAAACATCAAAAATTTCAGTCCTGCATGATTCTACCAAGAAATGTGTGTTGATTCAAACCGCTGGTTTTTGATAGTTTGGGCCCTATTGAATAATGAATGTTTTGAATTTTCTCCAAAAGTAAAGTAGTTGCAAACTCATGCTTTTAGAGACTTGTTTGGGCTCATGAGAGGAGTAGAAAAACATCAAAAATTTCAGTCCTGCATGATTCTACCAAGAAATGTGTGTTCATTGAAACCGCTGGTTTTTGATAGTTTGGGCCCTTTTGAATAATGAATGTTTTGAATTTTCTCCAAAAGTAAAGTAGTTGCAAACTCATCCTTTTAGAAACTTGTTTGGGCTGTTGAGAGGAGTAAAAAAACATCAAAAATTTCAATCCTGCATGATTCTACCAAGAAATGTGATTCTTCATTCAAAACGCTGGTTTTTGCTATTGGGCTCTATTGAATAATGAATGTTTTGAATTTTCTCCAAAAGTAAAGTAGTTGCAAACTCATGCTTTTAGAGACTTGTTTGGGCTCATGAGAGGAGTAGAAAAACATGAAAAATTTCAGTCCTGCATGATTCTACCAAGAAATGTGTGTTCATTGAAACCGCTGGTTTTTGATAGTTTGGGCCCTATTGAATAATGAATGTTTTGAATTTTCTCCAAAAGTAAAGTAGTTGCAAACTCATCCTTTTAGAAACTTGTTTGGGCTGTTGAGAGGAGTAAAAAACCATCAAAAATTTCAATCCTGCATGATTCTACCAAGAAATGTGATTCTTCATTCAAAACGCTGGTTTTTGCTATTGGGCTCTATTGAATAATGAATGTTTTGAATTTTCTCCAAAAGTAAAGTAGTTGCAAACTCATGCTTTTAGAGACTTGTTTGGGCTCATGAGATGAGTAGAAAAACATCAAAAATTTCAGTCCTGCATGATTCTACCAAGACATGTGTGTTCATTGAAACGGCTGGTTTTTGATAGTTTGGGCCCTATTGAATAATGAATGTTTTGAATTTTCTCCAAAAGTAAAGTAGTTGCAAACTCATCCTTTTAGAAACTTGTTTGGGCTGTTGAGAGGAGTAAAAAACCATCAAAAATTTCAATCCTGCATGATTCTACCAAGAAATGTGATTCTTCATTCAAAACGCTGGTTTTTGCTATTGGGCTCTATTGAATAATGAATGTTTTGAATTTTCTCCAAAAGTAAAGTAGTTGCAAACTCATGCTTTTAGAGACTTGTTTGGGCTCATGAGAGGAGTAGAAAAACATCAAAAATTTCAGTCCTGCATGATTCTACCAAGAAATGTGTGTTGATTCAAACCGCTGGTTTTTGATAGTTTGGGCCCTATTGAATAATGAATGTTTTGAATTTTCTCCAAAAGTAAAGTAGTTGCAAACTCATGCTTTTAGAGACTTGTTTGGGCTCATGAGAGGAGTAGAAAAACATCAAAAATTTCAGTCCTGCATGATTCTACCAAGAAATGTGTGTTCATTGAAACCGCTGGTTTTTGATAGTTTGGGCCCTTTTGAATAATGAATGTTTTGAATTTTCTCCAAAAGTAAAGTAGTTGCAAACTCATCCTTTTAGAAACTTGTTTGGGCTGTTGAGAGGAGTAAAAAAACATCAAAAATTTCAATCCTGCATGATTCTACCAAGAAATGTGATTCTTCATTCAAAACGCTGGTTTTTGCTATTGGGCTCTATTGAATAATGAATGTTTTGAATTTTCTCCAAAAGTAAAGTAGTTGCAAACTCATGCTTTTAGAGACTTGTTTGGGCTCATGAGAGGAGTAGAAAAACATCAAAAATTTCAGTCCTGCATGATTCTACCAAGAAATGTGTGTTCATTGAAACCGCTGGTTTTTGATAGTTTGGGCCCTATTGAATAATGAATGTTTTGAATTTTCTCCAAAAGTAAAGTAGTTGCAAACTCATCCTTTTAGAAACTTGTTTGGGCTGTTGAGAGGAGTAAAAAACCATCAAAAATTTCAATCCTGCATGATTCTACCAAGAAATGTGATTCTTCATTCAAAACGCTGGTTTTTTCTATTGGGCTCTATTGAATAATGAATGTTTTGAATTTTCTCCAAAAGTAAAGTAGTTGCAAACTCATGCTTTTAGAGACTTGTTTGGGCTCATGAGAGGAGTAGAAAAACATCAAAAATTTCAGTCCTGCATGATTCTACCAAGAAATGTGTGTTGATTCAAACCGCTGGTTTTTGATAGTTTGGGCCCTATTGAATAATGAATGTTTTGAATTTTCTCCAAAAGTAAAGTAGTTGCAAACTCATGCTTTTAGAGACTTGTTTGGGCTCATGAGAGGAGTAGAAAAACATGAAAAATTTCAGTCCTGCATGATTCTACCAAGAAATGTGTGTTCATTGAAACCGCTGGTTTTTGATAGTTTGGGCCCTATTGAATAATGAATGTTTTGAATTTTCTCCAAAAGTAAAGTAGTTGCAAACTCATCCTTTTAGAAACTTGTTTGGGCTGTTGAGAGGAGTTAAAAAACCATCAAAAATTTCAATCCTGCATGATTCTACCAAGAAATGTGATTCTTCATTCAAAACGCTGGTTTTTGCTATTGGGCTCTATTGAATAATGAATGTTTTGAATTTTCTCCAAAAGTAAAGTAGTTGCAAACTCATGCTTTTAGAGACTTGTTTGGGCTCATGAGAGGAGTAGAAAAACATCAAAAATTTCAGTCCTGCATGATTCTACCAAGAAATGTGTGTTCATTGAAACCGCTGGTTTTTGATAGTTTGGGCCCTATCGAATAATGAATGTTTTGAATTTTCTCCAAAAGTAAAGTAGTTGCAAACTCATCCTTTTAGAAACTTGTTTGGGCTGTTGAGAGGAGTAAAAAACCATCAAAAATTTCAATCCTGCATGATTCTACCAAGAAATGTGATTCTTCATTCAAAACGCTGGTTTTTGCTATTGGGCTCTATTGAATAATGAATGTTTTGAATTTTCTCCAAAAGTAAAGTAGTTGCAAACTCATGCTTTTAGAGACTTGTTTGGGCTCATGAGAGGAGTAGAAAAACATCAAAAATTTCAGTCCTGCATGATTCTACCAAGAAATGTGTGTTCATTCAAACCGCTGGTTTTTGATAGTTTGGGCCCTTTTGAATAATGAATGTTTTGAATTTTCTCCAAAAGTAAAGTAGTTGCAAACTCATCCTTTTAGAAACTTGTTTGGGCTGTTGAGAGGAGTAAAAAACCATCAAAAATTTCAATCCTGCATGATTCTACCAAGAAATGTGATTCTTCATTCAAAACGCTGGTTTTTGCTATTGGGCTCTATTGAATAATGAATGTTTTGAATTTTCTCCAAAAGTAAAGTAGTAGCAAACTCATGCTTTTAGAGACTTGTTTGGGCTCATGAGATGAGTAGAAAAACATCAAAAATTTCAGTCCTGCATGATTCTACCAAGACATGTGTGTTCATTGAAACGGCTGGTTTTTGATAGTATGGGCCCTATTGAATAATGAATGTTTTGAATTTTCTCCAAAAGTAAAGTAGTTGCAAACTCATCCTTTTAGAAACTTGTTTGGGCTGTTGAGAGGAGTAAAAACCATCAAAAATTTCAATCCTGCATGATTCTACCAAGAAATGTGATTCTTCATTCAAAACGCTGGTTTTTGCTATTGGGCTCTATTGAATAATGAATGTTTTGAATTTTCTCCAAAAGTAAAGTAGTTGCAAACTCATGCTTTTAGAGACTTGTTTGGGCTCATGAGAGGAGTAGAAAAACATCAAAAATTTCAGTCCTGCATGATTCTACCAAGAAATGTGTGTTGATTCAAACCGCTGGTTTTTGATAGTTTGGGCCCTATTGAATAATGAATGTTTTGAATTTTCTCCAAAAGTAAAGTAGTTGCAAACTCATGCTTTTAGAGACTTGTTTGGGCTCATGAGAGGAGTAGAAAAACATCAAAAATTTCAGTCCTGCATGATTCTACCAAGAAATGTGTGTTCATTGAAACCGCTGGTTTTTGATAGTTTGGGCCCTTTTGAATAATGAATGTTTTGAATTTTCTCCAAAAGTAAAGTATCTTGCAAACTCATCCTTTTAGAAACTTGTTTGGGCTGTTGAGAGGAGTAAAAAACCATCAAAAATTTCAATCCTGCATGATTCTACCAAGAAATGTGATTCTTCATTCAAAACGCTGGTTTTTGCTATTGGGCTCTATTGAATAATGAATGTTTTGAATTTTCTCCAAAAGTAAAGTAGTTGCAAACTCATGCTTTTAGAGACTTGTTTGGGCTCATGAGAGGAGTAGAAAAACATCAAAAATTTCAGTCCTGCATGATTCTACCAAGAAATGTGTGTTCATTGAAACCGCTGGTTTTTGATAGTTTGGGCCCTATTGAATAATGAATGTTTTGAATTTTCTCCAAAAGTATAGTATTTGCAAACTCATCCTTTTAGAAACTTGTTTAGGCTGTTGAGAGGAGTAAAAAAACCATCAAAAATTTCAATCCTGCATGATTCTACCAAGAAATGTGATTCTTCATTCAAAACGCTGGTTTTTGCTATTGGGCTCTATTGAATAATGAATGTTTTGAATTTTCTCCAAAAGTAAAGTAGTTGCAAACTCATCCTTTTAGAAACTTGTTTGGGCTGTTGAGAGGAGTAAAAAACCATCAAAAATTTCAATCCTGCATGATTTTACCAAGAAATGTGATTCTTCATTCAAAACCTGATTTTTGCTATTGGGCTCTATTGAATAGTGAATGTTTTGAATTTTCTCCAAAAGTAAAGTAGTTGCAAACTCATGCTTTTAGAGACTTGTTTGGGCTCATGAGAGGAGTAGAAAAACATCAAAAATTTCAGTCCTGCATGATTCTACCAAGAAATGTGTGTTCATTGAAACCGCTGGTTTTTGATAGTTTGGGCCCTTTTGAATAATGAATGTTTTGAATTTTCTCCAAAAGTAAAGTAGCTGCAAACTCATCCTTTTAGAAACTTGTTTGGGCTGTTGAGAGGAGTAAAAAACCATCAAAAATTTCAATCCTGCATGATTCTACCAAGAAATGTGATTCTTCATTCAAAACGCTGGTTTTTGCTATTGGGCTCTATTGAATAATGAATGTTTTGAATTTTCTCCAAAAGTAAAGTAGTTGCAAACTCATGCTTTTAGAGACTTGTTTGGGCTCATGAGAGGAGTAGAAAAACATCAAAAATTTCAGTCCTGCATGATTCTACCAAGAAATGTGTGTTCATTGAAACCGCTGGTTTTTGATAGTTTGGGCCCTATTGAATAATGAATGTTTTGAATTTTCTCCAAAAGTAAAGTAGTTGCAAACTCATCCTTTTAGAAACTTGTTTGGGCTGTTGAGAGGAGTAAAAAACCATCAAAAATTTCAATCCTGCATGATTTTACCAAGAAATGTGATTCTTCATTCAAAACCTGATTTTTGCTATTGGGCTCTATTGAATAGTGAATGTTTTGAATTTTCTCCAAAAGTAAAGTAGTTGCAAACTCATGCTTTTAGAGACTTGTTTGGGCTCATGAGAGGAGTAGAAAAACATCAAAAATTTCAGTCCTGCATGATTCTACCAAGAAATGTGTTCATTCAAACCGCTGGTTTTTGATAGTTTGGGCCCTATTGAATAATGAATGTTTTGAATTTTCTCCAAAAGTAAAGTAGTTGCAAACTCATCCTTTTAGAAACTTGTTTGGGCTGTTGAGAGGAGTAAAAAACCATCAAAAATTTCAATCCTGCATGATTCTACCAAGAAATGTGATTCTTCATTCAAAACGCTGGTTTTTGCTATTGGGCTCTATTGAATAATGAATGTTTTGAATTTTCTCCAAAAGTAAAGTAGTTGCAAACTCATGCTTTTAGAGACTTGTTTGGGCTCATGAGAGGAGTAGAAAAACATCAAAAATTTCAGTCCTGCATGATTCTACCAAGAAATGTGTGTTGATTCAAACCGCTGGTTTTTGATAGTTTGGGCCCTATTGAATAATGAATGTTTTGAATTTTCTCCAAAAGTAAAGTAGTTGCAAACTCATGCTTTTAGAGACTTGTTTGGGCTCATGAGAGGAGTAGAAAAACATCAAAAATTTCAGTCCTGCATGATTCTACCAAGAAATGTGTGTTCATTGAAACCGCTGGTTTTTGATAGTTTGGGCCCTTTTGAATAATGAATGTTTGAATTTTCTCCAAAAGTAAAGTAGTTGCAAACTCATCCTTTTAGAAACTTGTTTGGGCTGTTGAGAGGAGTAAAAAACCATCAAAAATTTCAATCCTGCATGATTCTACCAAGAAATGTGATTCTTCATTCAAAACGCTGGTTTTTGCTATCGGGCTCTATTGAATAATGAATGTTTTGAATTTTCTCCAAAAGTAAAGTAGTTGCAAACTCATGCTTTTAGAGACTTGTTTGGGCTCATGAGAGGAGTAGAAAAACATCAAAAATTTCAGTCCTGCATGATTCTACCAAGAAATGTGTGTTCATTGAAACCGCTGGTTTTTGATAGTTTGGGCCCTATTGAATAATGAATGTTTTGAATTTTCTCCAAAAGTAAAGTAGTTGCAAACTCATCCTTTTAGAAACTTGTTTGGGCTGTTGAGAGGAGTAAAAAAACCATCAAAAATTTCAATCCTGCATGATTCTACCAAGAAATGTGATTCTTCATTCAAAACGCTGGTTTTTGCTATTGGGCTCTATTGAATAATGAATGTTTTGAATTTTCTCCAAAAGTAAAGTAGTTGCAAACTCATGCTTTTAGAGACTTGTTTGGGCTCATGAGAGGAGTAGAAAAACATCAGAAATTTCAGTCCTGCATGATTCTACCAAGAAATGTGTGTTCATTGAAACCGCTGGTTTTTGATAGTTTGGGCCCTATTGAATAATGAATGTTTTGAATTTTCTCCAAAAGTAAAGTAGTTGCAAACTCATCCTTTTAGAAACTTGTTTGGGCTGTTGAGAGGAGTAAAAAACCATCAAAAATTTCAATCCTGCATGATTTTACCAACAAATGTGATTCTTCATTCAAAACCTGATTTTTGCTATTGGGCTCTATTGAATAGTGAATGTTTTGAATTTTCTCCAAAAGTAAAGTAGTTGCAAACTCATGCTTTTAGAGACTTGTTTGGGCTCATGAGAGGAGTAGAAAAACATCAAAAATTTCAGTCCTGCATGATTCTACCAAGAAATGTGTGTTCATTGAAACCGCTGGTTTTTGATAGTTTGGGCCCTTTTGAATAATGAATGTTTTGAATTTTCTCCAAAAGTAAAGTAGCTGCAAACTCATCCTTTTAGAAACTTGTTTGGGCTGTTGAGAGGAGTAAAAAACCATCAAAAATTTCAATCCTGCATGATTCTACCAAGAAATGTGATTCTTCATTCAAAACGCTGGTTTTTGCTATTGGGCTCTATTGAATAATGAATGTTTTGAATTTTCTCCAAAAGTAAAGTAGTTGCAAACTCATGCTTTTAGAGACTTGTTTGGGCTCATGAGAGGAGTAGAAAAACATCAAAAATTTCAGTCCTGCATGATTCTACCAAGAAATGTGTGTTCATTGAAACCGCTGGTTTTTGATAGTTTGGGCCCTATTGAATAATGAATGTTTTGAATTTTCTCCAAAAGTAAAGTAGTTGCAAACTCATCCTTTTAGAAACTTGTTTGGGCTGTTGAGAGGAGTAAAAAACCATCAAAAATTTCAATCCTGCATGATTCTACCAAGAAATGTGATTCTTCATTCAAAACGCTGGTTTTTGCGATTGGGCTCTATTGAATAATGAATGTTTTGAATTTTCTCCAAAAGTAAAGTAGTTGCAAACTCATGCTTTTAGAGACTTGTTTGGGCTCATGAGAGGAGTAGAAAAACATCAAAAATTTCAGTCCTGCATGATTCTACCAAGAAATGTGTGTTGATTCAAACCGCTGGTTTTTGATAGTTTGGGCCCTATTGAATAATGAATGTTTTGAATTTTCTCCAAAAGTAAAGTAGTTGCAAACTCATGCTTTTAGAGACTTGTTTGGGCTCATGAGAGGAGTAGAAAAACATGAAAAATTTCAGTCCTGCATGATTCTACCAAGAAATGTGTGTTCATTGAAACCGCTGGTTTTTGATAGTTTGGGCCCTATTGAATAATGAATGTTTTGAATTTTCTCCAAAAGTAAAGTAGTTGCAAACTCATCCTTTTAGAAACTTGTTTGGGCTGTTGAGAGGAGTAAAAAACCATCAAAAATTTCAATCCTGCATGATTCTACCAAGAAATGTGATTCTTCATTCAAAACGCTGGTTTTTGCTATTGGGCTCTATTGAATAATGAATGTTTTGAATTTTCTCCAAAAGTAAAGTAGTTGCAAACTCATGCTTTTAGAGACTTGTTTGGGCTCATGAGAGGAGTAGAAAAACATCAAAAATTTCAGTCCTGCATGATTCTACCAAGAAATGTGTGTTCATTGAAACCGCTGGTTTTTGATAGTTTGGGCCCTATCGAATAATGAATGTTTTGAATTTTCTCCAAAAGTAAAGTAGTTGCAAACTCATCCTTTTAGAAACTTGTTTGGGCTGTTGAGAGGAGTAAAAAACCATCAAAAATTTCAATCCTGCATGATTCTACCAAGAAATGTGATTCTTCATTCAAAACGCTGGTTTTTGCTATTGGGCTCTATTGAATAATGAATGTTTTGAATTTTCTCCAAAAGTAAAGTAGTTGCAAACTCATGCTTTTAGAGACTTGTTTGGGCTCATGAGAGGAGTAGAAAAACATCAAAAATTTCAGTCCTGCATGATTCTACCAAGAAATGTGTGTTCATTCAAACCGCTGGTTTTTGATAGTTTGGGCCCTATTGAATAATGAATGTTTTGAATTTTCTCCAAAAGTAAAGTAGTTGCAAACTCATCCTTTTAGAAACTTGTTTGGGCTGTTGAGAGGAGTAAAAAACCATCAAAAATTTCAATCCTGCATGATTCTACCAAGAAATGTGATTCTTCATTCAAAACGCTGGTTTTTGCTATTGGGCTCTATTGAATAATGAATGTTTTGAATTTTCTCCAAAAGTAAAGTAGTTGCAAACTCATGCTTTTAGAGACTTGTTTGGGCTCATGAGAGGAGTAGAAAAACATCAAAAATTTCAGTCCTGCATGATTCTACCAAGAAATGTGTGTTCATTGAAACCGCTGGTTTTTGATAGTTTGGGCCCTATCGAATAATGAATGTTTTGAATTTTCTCCAAAAGTAAAGTAGTTGCAAACTCATCCTTTTAGAAACTTGTTTGGGCTGTTGAGAGGAGTAAAAAACCATCAAAAATTTCAATCCTGCATGATTCTACCAAGAAATGTGATTCTTCATTCAAAACGCTGGTTTTTGCTATTGGGCTCTATTGAATAATGAATGTTTTGAATTTTCTCCAAAAGTAAAGTAGTTGCAAACTCATGCTTTTAGAGACTTGTTTGGGCTCATGAGAGGAGTAGAAAAACATCAAAAATTTCAGTCCTGCATGATTCTACCAAGAAATGTGTGTTCATTGAAACCGCTGGTTTTTGATAGTTTGGGCCCTTTTGAATAATGAATGTTTGAATTTTCTCCAAAAGTAAAGTAGTTGCAAACTCATCCTTTTAGAAACTTGTTTGGGCTGTTGAGAGGAGTAAAAAACCATCAAAAATTTCAATCCTGCATGATTCTACCAAGAAATGTGATTCTTCATTCAAAACGCTGGTTTTTGCTATTGGGCTCTATTGAATAATGAATGTTTTGAATTTTCTCCAAAAGTAAAGTAGTTGCAAACTCATGCTTTTAGAGACTTGTTTGGGCTCATGAGAGGAGTAGAAAAACATCAAAAATTTCAGTCCTGCATGATTCTACCAAGAAATGTGTGTTCATTGAAACCGCTGGTTTTTGATAGTTTGGGCCCTTTTGAATAATGAATGTTTTGAATTTTCTCCAAAAGTAAAGTAGCTGCAAACTCATCCTTTTAGAAACTTGTTTGGGCTGTTGAGAGGAGTAAAAAACCATCAAAAATTTCAATCCTGCATGATTCTACCAAGAAATGTGATTCTTCATTCAAAACGCTGGTTTTTGCTATTGGGCTCTATTGAATAATGAATGTTTTGAATTTTCTCCAAAAGTAAAGTAGTTGCAAACTCATGCTTTTAGAGACTTGTTTGGGCTCATGAGAGGAGTAGAAAAACATCAAAAATTTCAGTCCTGCATGATTCTACCAAGAAATGTGTGTTCATTGAAACCGCTGGTTTTTGATAGTTTGGGCCCTATTGAATAATGAATGTTTTGAATTTTCTCCAAAAGTAAAGTAGTTGCAAACTCATCCTTTTAGAAACTTGTTTGGGCTGTTGAGAGGAGTAAAAAACCATCAAAAATTTCAATCCTGCATGATTTTACCAACAAATGTGATTCTTCATTCAAAACCTGATTTTTGCTATTGGGCTCTATTGAATAGTGAATGTTTTGAATTTTCTCCAAAAGTAAAGTAGTTGCAAACTCATGCTTTTAGAGACTTGTTTGGGCTCATGAGAGGAGTAGAAAAACATCAAAAATTTCAGTCCTGCATGATTCTACCAAGAAATGTGTGTTCATTGAAACCGCTGGTTTTTGATAGTTTGGGCCCTTTTGAATAATGAATGTTTTGAATTTTCTCCAAAAGTAAAGTAGCTGCAAACTCATCCTTTTAGAAACTTGTTTGGGCTGTTGAGAGTAGTAAAAAACCATTAAAATTTCAATCCTGCATGATTCTACCAAGAAATGTGATTCTTCATTCAAAACGCTGGTTTTTGCTATTGGGCTCTATTGAATAATGAATGTTTTGAATTTTCTCCAAAAGTAAAGTAGTTGCAAACTCATGCTTTTAGAGACTTGTTTGGGCTCATGAGAGGAGTAGAAAAACATCAAAAATTTCAGTCCTGCATGATTCTACCAAGAAATGTGTGTTCATTGAAACCGCTGGTTTTTGATAGTTTGGGCCCTATTGAATAATGAATGTTTTGAATTTTCTCCAAAAGTAAAGTAGTTGCAAACTCATCCTTTTAGAAACTTGTTTGGGCTGTTGAGAGGAGTAAAAAACCATCAAAAATTTCAATCCTGCATGAATTTACCAAGAAATGTGATTCTTCATTCAAAACCTGATTTTTGCTATTGGGCTCTATTGAATAGTGAATGTTTTGAATTTTCTCCAAAAGTAAAGTAGTTGCAAACTCATGCTTTTAGAGACTTGTTTGGGCTCATGAGAGGAGTTGAAAAACATCAAAAATTTCAGTCCTGCATGATTCTACCAAGAAATGTGTTCATTCAAACCGCTGGTTTTTGATAGTTTGGGCCCTATTGAATAATGAATGTTTTGAATTTTCTCCAAAAGTAAAGTAGTTGCAAACTCATCCTTTTAGAAACTTGTTTGGGCTGTTGAGAGGAGTAAAAAACCATCAAAAATTTCAATCCTGCATGATTCTACCAAGTAATGTGATTCTTCATTCAAAACGCTGGTTTTTGCTATTGGGCTCTATTGAATAATGAATGTTTTGAATTTTCTCCAAAAGTAAAGTAGTTGCAAACTCATGCTTTTAGAGACTTGTTTGGGCTCATGTGATGAGTAGAAAAAGATCAAAAATTTCAGTCCTGCATGATTCTACCAAGACATGTGTGTTCATTGAAACCGCTGGTTTTTGATAGTTTGGGCCCTATTGAATAATGAATGTTTTGAATTTTCTCCAAAAGTAAAGTAGTTGCAAGCTCATCCAATTAAGAAACTTGTTTGGGCTGTTGAGAGGAGTAAAAAACCATCAAAAATTTCAATCCTGCATGATTCTACCAAGAAATGTGATTCTTCATTCAAAACGCTGGTTTTTGCTATTGGGCTCTATTGAATAATGAATGTTTTGAATTTTCTCCAAAAGTAAAGTAGTTGCAAACTCATGCTTTTAGAGACTTGTTTGGGCTCATGAGAGGAGTAGAAAAACATCAAAAATTTCAGTCCTGCATGATTCTACCAAGAAATGTGTGTTCATTCAAACCGCTGGTTTTTGATAGTTTGGGCCCTATTGAATAATGAATGTTTTGAATTTTCTCCAAAAGTAAAGTAGTTGCAAACTCATGCTTTTAGAGACTTGTTTGGGCTCATGAGAGGAGTAGAAAAACATCAAAAATTTCAGTCCTGCATGATTCTACCAAGAAATGTGTGTTCATTGAAACCGCTGGTTTTTGATAGTTTGGGCCCTATTGAATAATGAATGTTTTGAATTTTCTCCAAAAGTAAAGTAGTTGCAAACTCATCCTTTTAGAAACTTGTTTGGGCTGTTGAGAGGAGTAAAAAACCATCAAAAATTTCAATCCTGCATGATTCTACCAAGAAATGTGATTCTTCATTCAAAACGCTGGTTTTTGCTATTGGGCTCTATTGAATAATGAATGTTTTGAATTTTCCCCAAAAGTAAAGTAGTTGCAAACTCATGCTTTTAGAGACTTGTTTGGGCTCATGAGAGGAGTAGAAAAACATCAAAAATTTCAGTCCTGCATGATTCTACCAAGAAATGTGTGTTCATTGAAACCGCTGGTTTTTGATAGTTTGGGCCCTATTGAATAATGAATGTTTTGAATTTTCTCCAAAAGTAAAGTAGTTGCAAACTCATCCTTTTAGAAACTTGTTTGGGCTGTTGAGAGGAGTAAAAAACCATCAAAAATTTCAATCCTGCATGATTCTACCAAGAAATGTGATTCTTCATTCAAAACGCTGGTTTTTGCTATTGGGCTCTATTGAATAATGAATGTTTTGAATTTTCTCCAAAAGTAAAGTAGTTGCAAACTCATGCTTTTAGAGACTTGTTTGGGCTCATGAGAGGAGTAGAAAAACATCAAAAATTTCAGTCCTGCATGATTCTACCAAGAAATGTGTGTTCATTGAAACCGCTGGTTTTTGATAGTTTGGGCCCTATTGAATAATGAATGTTTTGAATTTTCTCCAAAAGTAAAGTAGTTGCAAACTCATCCTTTTAGAAACTTGTTTGGGCTGTTGAGAGGAGTAAAAAACCATCAAAAATTTCAATCCTGCATGATTCTACCAAGAAATGTGATTCTTCATTCAAAACGCTGGTTTTTGCTATTGGGCTCTATTGAATAATGAATGTTTTGAATTTTCTCCAAAAGTAAAGTAGTTGCAAACTCATGCTTTTAGAGACTTGTTTGGGCTCATGAGAGGAGTAGAAAAACATCAAAAATTTCAGTCCTGCATGATTCTACCAAGAAATGTGTGTTCATTGAAACCGCTGGTTTTTGATAGTTTGGGCCCTATTGAATAATGAATGTTTTGAATTTTCTCCAAAAGTAAAGTAGTTGCAAACTCATCCTTTTAGAAACTTGTTTGGGCTGTTGAGAGGAGTAAAAAACCATCAAAAATTTCAATCCTGCATGATTCTACCAAGAAATGTGATTCTTCATTCAAAACGCTGGTTTTTGCTATTGGGCTCTATTGAATAATGAATGTTTTGAATTTTCTCCAAAAGTAAAGTAGTTGCAAACTCATGCTTTTAGAGACTTGTTTGGGCTCATGAGATGAGTAGAAAAACATCAAAAATTTCAGTCCTGCATGATTCTACCAAGAAATGTGTGTTGATTCAAACCGCTGGTTTTTGATAGTTTGGGCCCTATTGAATAATGAATGTTTTGAATTTTCTCCAAAAGTAAAGTAGTTGCAAACTCATGCTTTTAGAGACTTGTTTGGGCTCATGAGAGGAGTAGAAAAACATGAAAAATTTCAGTCCTGCATGATTCTACCAAGAAATGTGTGTTCATTGAAACCGCTGGTTTTTGATAGTTTGGGCCCTATTGAATAATGAATGTTTTGAATTTTCTCCAAAAGTAAAGTAGTTGCAAACTCATCCTTTTAGAAACTTGTTTGGGCTGTTGAGAGGAGTAAAAAACCATCAAAAATTTCAATCCTGCATGATTCTACCAAGAAATGTGATTCTTCATTCAAAACGCTGGTTTTTGCTATTGGGCTCTATTGAATAATGAATGTTTTGAATTTTCTCCAAAAGTAAAGTAGTTGCAAACTCATGCTTTTAGAGACTTGTTTGTGCTCATGAGATGAGTAGAAAAACATCAAAAATTTCAGTCCTGCATGATTCTACCAAGACATGTGTGTTCATTGAAACGGCTGGTTTTTGATAGTTTGGGCCCTATTGAATAATGAATGTTTTGAATTTTCTCCAAAAGTAAAGTAGTTGCAAACTCATCCTTTTAGAAACTTGTTTGGGCTGTTGAGAGGAGTAAAAAACCATCAAAAATTTCAATCCTGCATGATTCTACCAAGAAATGTGATTCTTCATTCAAAACGCTGGTTTTTGCTATTGGGCTCTATTGAATAATGAATGTTTTGAATTTTCTCCAAAAGTAAAGTAGTTGCAAACTCATGCTTTTAGAGACTTGTTTGGGCTCATGAGAGGAGTAGAAAAACATCAAAAATTTCAGTCCTGCATGATTCTACCAAGAAATGTGTGTTCATTCAAACCGCTGGTTTTTGATAGTTTGGGCCCTATTGAATAATGAATGTTTTGAATTTTCTCCAAAAGTAAAGTAGTTGCAAACTCATGCTTTTAGAGACTTGTTTGGGCTCATGAGAGGAGTAGAAAAACATCAAAAATTTCAGTTCTGCATGATTCTACCAAGAAATGTGTGTTCATTGAAACCGCTGGTTTTTGATAGTTTGGGCCCTATTGAATAATGAATGTTTTGAATTTTCTCCAAAAGTAAAGTAGTTGCAAACTCATCCTTTTAGAAACTTGTTTGGGCTGTTGAGAGGAGTAAAAAACCATCAAAAATTTCAATCCTGCATGATTCTACCAAGAAATGTGATTCTTCATTCAAAACGCTGGTTTTTGCTATTGGGCTCTATTGAATAATGAATGTTTTGAATTTTCCCCAAAAGTAAAGTAGTTGCAAACTCATGCTTTTAGAGACTTGTTTGGGCTCATGAGAGGAGTAGAAAAACATCAAAAATTTCAGTCCTGCATGATTCTACCAAGAAATGTGTGTTCATTGAAACCGCTGGTTTTTGATAGTTTGGGCCCTATTGAATAATGAATGTTTTGAATTTTCTCCAAAAGTAAAGTAGTTGCAAACTCATCCTTTTAGAAACTTGTTTGGGCTGTTGAGAGGAGTAAAAAACCATCAAAAATTTCAATCCTGCATGATTCTACCAAGAAATGTGATTCTTCATTCAAAACGCTGGTTTTTGCTATTGGGCTCTATTGAATAATGAATGTTTTGAATTTTCTCCAAAAGTAAAGTAGTTGCAAACTCATGCTTTTAGAGACTTGTTTGGGCTCATGAGAGGAGTAGAAAAACATCAAAAATTTCAGTCCTGCATGATTCTACCAAGAAATGTGTGTTCATTGAAACCGCTGGTTTTTGATAGTTTGGGCCCTATTGAATAATGAATGTTTTGAATTTTCTCCAAAAGTAAAGTAGTTGCAAACTCATCCTTTTAGAAACTTGTTTGGGCTGTTGAGAGGAGTAAAAAACCATCAAAAATTTCAATCCTGCATGATTCTACCAAGAAATGTGATTCTTCATTCAAAACGCTGGTTTTTGCTATTGGGCTCTATTGAATAATGAATGTTTTGAATTTTCTCCAAAAGTAAAGTAGTTGCAAACTCATGCTTTTAGAGACTTGTTTGGGCTCATGAGAGGAGTAGAAAAACATCAAAAATTTCAGTCCTGCATGATTCTACCAAGAAATGTGTGTTCATTGAAACCGCTGGTTTTTGATAGTTTGGGCCCTATTGAATAATGAATGTTTTGAATTTTCTCCAAAAGTAAAGTAGTTGCAAACTCATCCTTTTAGAAACTTGTTTGGGCTGTTGAGAGGAGTAAAAAACCATCAAAAATTTCAATCCTGCATGATTCTACCAAGAAATGTGATTCTTCATTCAAAACGCTGGTTTTTGCTATTGGGCTCTATTGAATAATGAATGTTTTGAATTTTCTCCAAAAGTAAAGTAGTTGCAAACTCATGCTTTTAGAGACTTGTTTGGGCTCATGAGATGAGTAGAAAAACATCAAAAATTTCAGTCCTGCATGATTCTACCAAGAAATGTGTGTTGATTCAAACCGCTGGTTTTTGATAGTTTGGGCCCTATTGAATAATGAATGTTTTGAATTTTCTCCAAAAGTAAAGTAGTTGCAAACTCATGCTTTTAGAGACTTGTTTGGGCTCATGAGAGGAGTAGAAAAACATGAAAAATTTCAGTCCTGCATGATTCTACCAAGAAATGTGTGTTCATTGAAACCGCTGGTTTTTGATAGTTTGGGCCCTATTGAATAATGAATGTTTTGAATTTTCTCCAAAAGTAAAGTAGTTGCAAACTCATCCTTTTAGAAACTTGTTTGGGCTGTTGAGAGGAGTAAAAAACCATCAAAAATTTCAATCCTGCATGATTCTACCAAGAAATGTGATTCTTCATTCAAAACGCTGGTTTTTGCTATTGGGCTCTATTGAATAATGAATGTTTTGAATTTTCTCCAAAAGTAAAGTAGTTGCAAACTCATGCTTTTAGAGACTTGTTTGTGCTCATGAGATGAGTAGAAAAACATCAAAAATTTCAGTCCTGCATGATTCTACCAAGACATGTGTGTTCATTGAAACGGCTGGTTTTTGATAGTTTGGGCCCTATTGAATAATGAATGTTTTGAATTTTCTCCAAAAGTAAAGTAGTTGCAAACTCATCCTTTTAGAAACTTGTTTGGGCTGTTGAGAGGAGTAAAAAACCATCAAAAATTTCAATCCTGCATGATTCTACCAAGAAATGTGATTCTTCATTCAAAACGCTGGTTTTTGCTATTGGGCTCTATTGAATAATGAATGTTTTGAATTTTCTCCAAAAGTAAAGTAGTTGCAAACTCATGCTTTTAGAGACTTGTTTGGGCTCATGAGAGGAGTAGAACAACATCAAAAATTTCAGTCCTGCATGATTCTACCAAGAAATGTGTGTTGATTCAAACCGCTGGTTTTTGATAGTTTGGGCCCTATTGAATAATGAATGTTTTGAATTTTCTCCAAAAGTAAAGTAGTTGCAAACTCATGCTTTTAGAGACTTGTTTGGGCTCATGAGAGGAGTAGAAAAACATCAAAAATTTCAGTCCTGCATGATTCTACCAAGAAATGTGTGTTCATTGAAACCGCTGGTTTTTGATAGTTTGGGCCCTTTTGAATAATGAATGTTTTGAATTTTCTCCAAAAGTAAAGTAGTTGCAAACTCATCCTTTTAGAAACTTGTTTGGGCTGTTGAGAGGAGTAAAAAAACATCAAAAATTTCAATCCTGCATGATTCTACCAAGAAATGTGATTCTTCATTCAAAACGCTGGTTTTTGCTATTGGGCTCTATTGAATAATGAATGTTTTGAATTTTCTCCAAAAGTAAAGTAGTTGCAAACTCATGCTTTTAGAGACTTGTTTGGGCTCATGAGAGGAGTAGAAAAACATGAAAAATTTCAGTCCTGCATGATTCTACCAAGAAATGTGTGTTCATTGAAACCGCTGGTTTTTGATAGTTTGGGCCCTATTGAATAATGAATGTTTTGAATTTTCTCCAAAAGTAAAGTAGTTGCAAACTCATCCTTTTAGAAACTTGTTTGGGCTGTTGAGAGGAGTAAAAAACCATCAAAAATTTCAATCCTGCATGATTCTACCAAGAAATGTGATTCTTCATTCAAAACGCTGGTTTTTGCTATTGGGCTCTATTGAATAATGAATGTTTTGAATTTTCTCCAAAAGTAAAGTAGTTGCAAACTCATGCTTTTAGAGACTTGTTTGGGCTCATGAGATGAGTAGAAAAACATCAAAAATTTCAGTCCTGCATGATTCTACCAAGACATGTGTGTTCATTGAAACGGCTGGTTTTTGATAGTTTGGGCCCTATTGAATAATGAATGTTTTGAATTTTCTCCAAAAGTAAAGTAGTTGCAAACTCATCCTTTTAGAAACTTGTTTGGGCTGTTGAGAGGAGTAAAAAACCATCAAAAATTTCAATCCTGCATGATTCTACCAAGAAATGTGATTCTTCATTCAAAACGCTGGTTTTTGCTATTGGGCTCTATTGAATAATGAATGTTTTGAATTTTCTCCAAAAGTAAAGTAGTTGCAAACTCATGCTTTTAGAGACTTGTTTGGGCTCATGAGAGGAGTAGAAAAACATCAAAAATTTCAGTCCTGCATGATTCTACCAAGAAATGTGTGTTGATTCAAACCGCTGGTTTTTGATAGTTTGGGCCCTATTGAATAATGAATGTTTTGAATTTTCTCCAAAAGTAAAGTAGTTGCAAACTCATGCTTTTAGAGACTTGTTTGGGCTCATGAGAGGAGTAGAAAAACATCAAAAATTTCAGTCCTGCATGATTCTACCAAGAAATGTGTGTTCATTGAAACCGCTGGTTTTTGATAGTTTGGGCCCTTTTGAATAATGAATGTTTTGAATTTTCTCCAAAAGTAAAGTAGTTGCAAACTCATCCTTTTAGAAACTTGTTTGGGCTGTTGAGAGGAGTAAAAAAACATCAAAAATTTCAATCCTGCATGATTCTACCAAGAAATGTGATTCTTCATTCAAAACGCTGGTTTTTGCTATTGGGCTCTATTGAATAATGAATGTTTTGAATTTTCTCCAAAAGTAAAGTAGTTGCAAACTCATGCTTTTAGAGACTTGTTTGGGCTCATGAGAGGAGTAGAAAAACATCAAAAATTTCAGTCCTGCATGATTCTACCAAGAAATGTGTGTTCATTGAAACCGCTGGTTTTTGATAGTTTGGGCCCTATTGAATAATGAATGTTTTGAATTTTCTCCAAAAGTAAAGTAGTTGCAAACTCATCCTTTTAGAAACTTGTTTGGGCTGTTGAGAGGAGTAAAAAACCATCAAAAATTTCAATCCTGCATGATTCTACCAAGAAATGTGATTCTTCATTCAAAACGCTGGTTTTTGCTATTGGGCTCTATTGAATAATGAATGTTTTGAATTTTCTCCAAAAGTAAAGTAGTTGCAAACTCATGCTTTTAGAGACTTGTTTGGGCTCATGAGAGGAGTAGAAAAACATCAAAAATTTCAGTCCTGCATGATTCTACCAAGAAATGTGTGTTGATTCAAACCGCTGGTTTTTGATAGTTTGGGCCCTATTGAATAATGAATGTTTTGAATTTTCTCCAAAAGTAAAGTAGTTGCAAACTCATGCTTTTAGAGACTTGTTTGGGCTCATGAGAGGAGTAGAAAAACATGAAAAATTTCAGTCCTGCATGATTCTACCAAGAAATGTGTGTTCATTGAAACCGCTGGTTTTTGATAGTTTGGGCCCTATTGAATAATGAATGTTTTGAATTTTCTCCAAAAGTAAAGTAGTTGCAAACTCATCCTTTTAGAAACTTGTTTGGGCTGTTGAGAGGAGTAAAAAACCATCAAAAATTTCAATCCTGCATGATTCTACCAAGAAATGTGATTCTTCATTCAAAACGCTGGTTTTTGCTATTGGGCTCTATTGAATAATGAATGTTTTGAATTTTCTCCAAAAGTAAAGTAGTTGCAAACTCATGCTTTTAGAGACTTGTTTGGGCTCATGAGAGGAGTAGAAAAACATCAAAAATTTCAGTCCTGCATGATTCTACCAAGAAATGTGTGTTCATTGAAACCGCTGGTTTTTGATAGTTTGGGCCCTATCGAATAATGAATGTTTTGAATTTTCTCCAAAAGTAAAGTAGTTGCAAACTCATCCTTTTAGAAACTTGTTTGGGCTGTTGAGAGGAGTAAAAAACCATCAAAAATTTCAATCCTGCATGATTCTACCAAGAAATGTGATTCTTCATTCAAAACGCTGGTTTTTGCTATTGGGCTCTATTGAATAATGAATGTTTTGAATTTTCTCCAAAAGTAAAGTAGTTGCAAACTCATGCTTTTAGAGACTTGTTTGGGCTCATGAGAGGAGTAGAAAAACATCAAAAATTTCAGTCCTGCATGATTCTACCAAGAAATGTGTGTTCATTCAAACCGCTGGTTTTTGATAGTTTGGGCCCTATTGAATAATGAATGTTTTGAATTTTCTCCAAAAGTAAAGTAGTTGCAAACTCATCCTTTTAGAAACTTGTTTGGGCTGTTGAGAGGAGTAAAAAACCATCAAAAATTTCAATCCTGCATGATTCTACCAAGAAATGTGATTCTTCATTCAAAACGCTGGTTTTTGCTATTGGGCTCTATTGAATAATGAATGTTTTGAATTTTCTCCAAAAGTAAAGTAGTTGCAAACTCATGCTTTTAGAGACTTGTTTGGGCTCATGAGAGGAGTAGAAAAACATCAAAAATTTCAGTCCTGCATGATTCTACCAAGAAATGTGTGTTCATTGAAACCGCTGGTTTTTGATAGTTTGGGCCCTTTTGAATAATGAATGTTTTGAATTTTCTCCAAAAGTAAAGTAGTTGCAAACTCATCCTTTTAGAAACTTGTTTGGGCTGTTGAGAGGAGTAAAAAAACATCAAAAATTTCAATCCTGCATGATTCTACCAAGAAATGTGATTCTTCATTCAAAACGCTGGTTTTTGCTATTGGGCTCTATTGAATAATGAATGTTTTGAATTTTCTCCAAAAGTAAAGTAGTTGCAAACTCATGCTTTTAGAGACTTGTTTGGGCTCATGAGAGGAGTAGAAAAACATGAAAAATTTCAGTCCTGCATGATTCTACCAAGAAATGTGTGTTCATTGAAACCGCTGGTTTTTGATAGTTTGGGCCCTATTGAATAATGAATGTTTTGAATTTTCTCCAAAAGTAAAGTAGTTGCAAACTCATCCTTTTAGAAACTTGTTTGGGCTGTTGAGAGGAGTAAAAAACCATCAAAAATTTCAATCCTGCATGATTCTACCAAGAAATGTGATTCTTCATTCAAAACGCTGGTTTTTGCTATTGGGCTCTATTGAATAATGAATGTTTTGAATTTTCTCCAAAAGTAAAGTAGTTGCAAACTCATGCTTTTAGAGACTTGTTTGGGCTCATGAGAGGAGTAGAAAAACATCAAAAATTTCAGTCCTGCATGATTCTACCAAGAAATGTGTGTTCATTGAAACCGCTGGTTTTTGATAGTTTGGGCCCTATTGAATAATGAATGTTTTGAATTTTCTCCAAAAGTAAAGTAGTTGCAAACTCATCCTTTTAGAAACTTGTTTGGGCTGTTGAGAGGAGTAAAAAACCATCAAAAATTTCAATCCTGCATGATTCTACCAAGAAATGTGATTCTTCATTCAAAACGCTGGTTTTTGCTATTGGGCTCTATTGAATAATGAATGTTTTGAATTTTCTCCAAAAGTAAAGTAGTTGCAAACTCATGCTTTTAGAGACTTGTTTGGGCTCATGAGAGGAGTAGAACAACATCAAAAATTTCAGTCCTGCATGATTCTACCAAGAAATGTGTGTTGATTCAAACCGCTGGTTTTTGATAGTTTGGGCCCTATTGAATAATGAATGTTTTGAATTTTCTCCAAAAGTAAAGTAGTTGCAAACTCATGCTTTTAGAGACTTGTTTGGGCTCATGAGAGGAGTAGAAAAACATCAAAAATTTCAGTCCTGCATGATTCTACCAAGAAATGTGTGTTCATTGAAACCGCTGGTTTTTGATAGTTTGGGCCCTTTTGAATAATGAATGTTTTGAATTTTCTCCAAAAGTAAAGTAGTTGCAAACTCATCCTTTTAGAAACTTGTTTGGGCTGTTGAGAGGAGTAAAAAAACATCAAAAATTTCAATCCTGCATGATTCTACCAAGAAATGTGATTCTTCATTCAAAACGCTGGTTTTTGCTATTGGGCTCTATTGAATAATGAATGTTTTGAATTTTCTCCAAAAGTAAAGTAGTTGCAAACTCATGCTTTTAGAGACTTGTTTGGGCTCATGAGAGGAGTAGAAAAACATGAAAAATTTCAGTCCTGCATGATTCTACCAAGAAATGTGTGTTCATTGAAACCGCTGGTTTTTGATAGTTTGGGCCCTATTGAATAATGAATGTTTTGAATTTTCTCCAAAAGTAAAGTAGTTGCAAACTCATCCTTTTAGAAACTTGTTTGGGCTGTTGAGAGGAGTAAAAAACCATCAAAAATTTCAATCCTGCATGATTCTACCAAGAAATGTGATTCTTCATTCAAAACGCTGGTTTTTGCTATTGGGCTCTATTGAATAATGAATGTTTTGAATTTTCTCCAAAAGTAAAGTAGTTGCAAACTCATGCTTTTAGAGACTTGTTTGGGCTCATGAGATGAGTAGAAAAACATCAAAAATTTCAGTCCTGCATGATTCTACCAAGACATGTGTGTTCATTGAAACGGCTGGTTTTTGATAGTTTGGGCCCTATTGAATAATGAATGTTTTGAATTTTCTCCAAAAGTAAAGTAGTTGCAAACTCATCCTTTTAGAAACTTGTTTGGGCTGTTGAGAGGAGTAAAAAACCATCAAAAATTTCAATCCTGCATGATTCTACCAAGAAATGTGATTCTTCATTCAAAACGCTGGTTTTTGCTATTGGGCTCTATTGAATAATGAATGTTTTGAATTTTCTCCAAAAGTAAAGTAGTTGCAAACTCATGCTTTTAGAGACTTGTTTGGGCTCATGAGAGGAGTAGAAAAACATCAAAAATTTCAGTCCTGCATGATTCTACCAAGAAATGTGTGTTGATTCAAACCGCTGGTTTTTGATAGTTTGGGCCCTATTGAATAATGAATGTTTTGAATTTTCTCCAAAAGTAAAGTAGTTGCAAACTCATGCTTTTAGAGACTTGTTTGGGCTCATGAGAGGAGTAGAAAAACATCAAAAATTTCAGTCCTGCATGATTCTACCAAGAAATGTGTGTTCATTGAAACCGCTGGTTTTTGATAGTTTGGGCCCTTTTGAATAATGAATGTTTTGAATTTTCTCCAAAATTAAAGTAGTTGCAAACTCATCCTTTTAGAAACTTGTTTGGGCTGTTGAGAGGAGTAAAAAAACATCAAAAATTTCAATCCTGCATGATTCTACCAAGAAATGTGATTCTTCATTCAAAACGCTGGTTTTTGCTATTGGGCTCTATTGAATAATGAATGTTTTGAATTTTCTCCAAAAGTAAAGTAGTTGCAAACTCATGCTTTTAGAGACTTGTTTGGGCTCATGAGAGGAGTAGAAAAACATCAAAAATTTCAGTCCTGCATGATTCTACCAAGAAATGTGTGTTCATTGAAACCGCTGGTTTTTGATAGTTTGGGCCCTATTGAATAATGAATGTTTTGAATTTTCTCCAAAAGTAAAGTAGTTGCAAACTCATCCTTTTAGAAACTTGTTTGGGCTGTTGAGAGGAGTAAAAAACCATCAAAAATTTCAATCCTGCATGATTCTACCAAGAAATGTGATTCTTCATTCAAAACGCTGGTTTTTGCTATTGGGCTCTATTGAATAATGAATGTTTTGAATTTTCTCCAAAAGTAAAGTAGTTGCAAACTCATGCTTTTAGAGACTTGTTTGGGCTCATGAGAGGAGTAGAAAAACATCAAAAATTTCAGTCCTGCATGATTCTACCAAGAAATGTGTGTTGATTCAAACCGCTGGTTTTTGATAGTTTGGGCCCTATTGAATAATGAATGTTTTGAATTTTCTCCAAAAGTAAAGTAGTTGCAAACTCATGCTTTTAGAGACTTGTTTGGGCTCATGAGAGGAGTAGAAAAACATGAAAAATTTCAGTCCTGCATGATTCTACCAAGAAATGTGTGTTCATTGAAACCGCTGGTTTTTGATAGTTTGGGCCCTATTGAATAATGAATGTTTTGAATTTTCTCCAAAAGTAAAGTAGTTGCAAACTCATCCTTTTAGAAACTTGTTTGGGCTGTTGAGAGGAGTAAAAAACCATCAAAAATTTCAATCCTGCATGATTCTACCAAGAAATGTGATTCTTCATTCAAAACGCTGGTTTTTGCTATTGGGCTCTATTGAATAATGAATGTTTTGAATTTTCTCCAAAAGTAAAGTAGTTGCAAACTCATGCTTTTAGAGACTTGTTTGGGCTCATGAGAGGAGTAGAAAAACATCAAAAATTTCAGTCCTGCATGATTCTACCAAGAAATGTGTGTTCATTGAAACCGCTGGTTTTTGATAGTTTGGGCCCTATCGAATAATGAATGTTTTGAATTTTCTCCAAAAGTAAAGTAGTTGCAAACTCATCCTTTTAGAAACTTGTTTGGGCTGTTGAGAGGAGTAAAAAACCATCAAAAATTTCAATCCTGCATGATTCTACCAAGAAATGTGATTCTTCATTCAAAACGCTGGTTTTTGCTATTGGGCTCTATTGAATAATGAATGTTTTGAATTTTCTCCAAAAGTAAAGTAGTTGCAAACTCATGCTTTTAGAGACTTGTTTGGGCTCATGAGAGGAGTAGAAAAACATCAAAAATTTCAGTCCTGCATGATTCTACCAAGAAATGTGTGTTCATTCAAACCGCTGGTTTTTGATAGTTTGGGCCCTATTGAATAATGAATGTTTTGAATTTTCTCCAAAAGTAAAGTAGTTGCAAACTCATCCTTTTAGAAACTTGTTTGGGCTGTTGAGAGGAGTAAAAAACCATCAAAAATTTCAATCCTGCATGATTCTACCAAGAAATGTGATTCTTCATTCAAAACGCTGGTTTTTGCTATTGGGCTCTATTGAATAATGAATGTTTTGAATTTTCTCCAAAAGTAAAGTAGTTGCAAACTCATGCTTTTAGAGACTTGTTTGGGCTCATGAGATGAGTAGAAAAACATCAAAAATTTCAGTCCTGCATGATTCTACCAAGACATGTGTGTTCATTGAAACGGCTGGTTTTTGATAGTATGGGCCCTATTGAATAATGAATGTTTTGAATTTTCTCCAAAAGTAAAGTAGTTGCAAACTCATCCTTTTAGAAACTTGTTTGGGCTGTTGAGAGGAGTAAAAACCATCAAAAATTTCAATCCTGCATGATTCTACCAAGAAATGTGATTCTTCATTCAAAACGCTGGTTTTTGCTATTGGGCTCTATTGAATAATGAATGTTTTGAATTTTCTCCAAAAGTAAAGTAGTTGCAAACTCATGCTTTTAGAGACTTGTTTGGGCTCATGAGAGGAGTAGAAAAACATCAAAAATTTCAGTCCTGCATGATTCTACCAAGAAATGTGTGTTGATTCAAACCGCTGGTTTTTGATAGTTTGGGCCCTATTGAATAATGAATGTTTTGAATTTTCTCCAAAAGTAAAGTAGTTGCAAACTCATGCTTTTAGAGACTTGTTTGGGCTCATGAGAGGAGTAGAAAAACATCAAAAATTTCAGTCCTGCATGATTCTACCAAGAAATGTGTGTTCATTGAAACCGCTGGTTTTTGATAGTTTGGGCCCTTTTGAATAATGAATGTTTTGAATTTTCTCCAAAAGTAAAGTAGTTGCAAACTCATCCTTTTAGAAACTTGTTTGGGCTGTTGAGAGGAGTAAAAAACCATCAAAAATTTCAATCCTGCATGATTCTACCAAGAAATGTGATTCTTCATTCAAAACGCTGGTTTTTGCTATTGGGCTCTATTGAATAATGAATGTTTTGAATTTTCTCCAAAAGTAAAGTAGTTGCAAACTCATGCTTTTAGAGACTTGTTTGGGCTCATGAGAGGAGTAGAAAAACATCAAAAATTTCAGTCCTGCATGATTCTACCAAGAAATGTGTGTTCATTGAAACCGCTGGTTTTTGATAGTTTGGGCCCTATTGAATAATGAATGTTTTGAATTTTCTCCAAAAGTATAGTATTTGCAAACTCATCCTTTTAGAAACTTGTTTAGGCTGTTGAGAGGAGTAAAAAAACCATCAAAAATTTCAATCCTGCATGATTCTACCAAGAAATGTGATTCTTCATTCAAAACGCTGGTTTTTGCTATTGGGCTCTATTGAATAATGAATGTTTTGAATTTTCTCCAAAAGTAAAGTAGTTGCAAACTCATGCTTTTAGAGACTTGTTTGGGCTCATGAGAGGAGTAGAAAAACATCAAAAATTTCAGTCCTGCATGATTCTACCAAGAAATGTGTGTTCATTGAAACCGCTGGTTTTTGATAGTTTGGGCCCTATTGAATAATGAATGTTTTGAATTTTCTCCAAAAGTAAAGTAGTTGCAAACTCATCCTTTTAGAAACTTGTTTGGGCTGTTGAGAGGAGTAAAAAACCATCAAAAATTTCAATCCTGCATGATTTTACCAAGAAATGTGATTCTTCATTCAAAACCTGATTTTTGCTATTGGGCTCTATTGAATAGTGAATGTTTTGAATTTTCTCCAAAAGTAAAGTAGTTGCAAACTCATGCTTTTAGAGACTTGTTTGGGCTCATGAGAGGAGTAGAAAAACATCAAAAATTTCAGTCCTGCATGATTCTACCAAGAAATGTGTGTTCATTGAAACCGCTGGTTTTTGATAGTTTGGGCCCTTTTGAATAATGAATGTTTTGAATTTTCTCCAAAAGTAAAGTAGCTGCAAACTCATCCTTTTAGAAACTTGTTTGGGCTGTTGAGAGGAGTAAAAAACCATCAAAAATTTCAATCCTGCATGATTCTACCAAGAAATGTGATTCTTCATTCAAAACGCTGGTTTTTGCTATTGGGCTCTATTGAATAATGAATGTTTTGAATTTTCTCCAAAAGTAAAGTAGTTGCAAACTCATGCTTTTAGAGACTTGTTTGGGCTCATGAGAGGAGTAGAAAAACATCAAAAATTTCAGTCCTGCATGATTCTACCAAGAAATGTGTGTTCATTGAAACCGCTGGTTTTTGATAGTTTGGGCCCTATTGAATAATGAATGTTTTGAATTTTCTCCAAAAGTAAAGTAGTTGCAAACTCATCCTTTTAGAAACTTGTTTGGGCTGTTGAGAGGAGTAAAAAACCATCAAAAATTTCAATCCTGCATGATTTTACCAAGAAATGTGATTCTTCATTCAAAACCTGATTTTTGCTATTGGGCTCTATTGAATAGTGAATGTTTTGAATTTTCTCCAAAAGTAAAGTAGTTGCAAACTCATGCTTTTAGAGACTTGTTTGGGCTCATGAGAGGAGTAGAAAAACATCAAAAATTTCAGTCCTGCATGATTCTACCAAGAAATGTGTTCATTCAAACCGCTGGTTTTTGATAGTTTGGGCCCTATTGAATAATGAATGTTTTGAATTTTCTCCAAAAGTAAAGTAGTTGCAAACTCATCCTTTTAGAAACTTGTTTGGGCTGTTGAGAGGAGTAAAAAACCATCAAAAATTTCAATCCTGCATGATTCTACCAAGAAATGTGATTCTTCATTCAAAACGCTGGTTTTTGCTATTGGGCTCTATTGAATAATGAATGTTTTGAATTTTCTCCAAAAGTAAAGTAGTTGCAAACTCATGCTTTTAGAGACTTGTTTGGGCTCATGAGAGGAGTAGAAAAACATCAAAAATTTCAGTCCTGCATGATTCTACCAAGAAATGTGTGTTCATTGAAACCGCTGGTTTTTGATAGTTTGGGCCCTATTGAATAATGAATGTTTTGAATTTTCTCCAAAAGTAAAGTAGTTGCAAACTCATCCTTTTAGAAACTTGTTTGGGCTGTTGAGAGGAGTAAAAAAACCATCAAAAATTTCAATCCTGCATGATTCTACCAAGAAATGTGATTCTTCATTCAAAACGCTGGTTTTTGCTATTGGGCTCTATTGAATAATGAATGTTTTGAATTTTCTCCAAAAGTAAAGTAGTTGCAAACTCATGCTTTTAGAGACTTGTTTGGGCTCATGAGAGGAGTAGAAAAACATCAGAAATTTCAGTCCTGCATGATTCTACCAAGAAATGTGTGTTCATTGAAACCGCTGGTTTTTGATAGTTTGGGCCCTATTGAATAATGAATGTTTTGAATTTTCTCCAAAAGTAAAGTAGTTGCAAACTCATCCTTTTAGAAACTTGTTTGGGCTGTTGAGAGGAGTAAAAAACCATCAAAAATTTCAATCCTGCATGATTTTACCAACAAATGTGATTCTTCATTCAAAACCTGATTTTTGCTATTGGGCTCTATTGAATAGTGAATGTTTTGAATTTTCTCCAAAAGTAAAGTAGTTGCAAACTCATGCTTTTAGAGACTTGTTTGGGCTCATGAGAGGAGTAGAAAAACATCAAAAATTTCAGTCCTGCATGATTCTACCAAGAAATGTGTGTTCATTGAAACCGCTGGTTTTTGATAGTTTGGGCCCTTTTGAATAATGAATGTTTTGAATTTTCTCCAAAAGTAAAGTAGCTGCAAACTCATCCTTTTAGAAACTTGTTTGGGCTGTTGAGAGGAGTAAAAAACCATCAAAAATTTCAATCCTGCATGATTCTACCAAGAAATGTGATTCTTCATTCAAAACGCTGGTTTTTGCTATTGGGCTCTATTGAATAATGAATGTTTTGAATTTTCTCCAAAAGTAAAGTAGTTGCAAACTCATGCTTTTAGAGACTTGTTTGGGCTCATGAGAGGAGTAGAAAAACATCAAAAATTTCAGTCCTGCATGATTCTACCAAGAAATGTGTGTTCATTGAAACCGCTGGTTTTTGATAGTTTGGGCCCTATTGAATAATGAATGTTTTGAATTTTCTCCAAAAGTAAAGTAGTTGCAAACTCATCCTTTTAGAAACTTGTTTGGGCTGTTGAGAGGAGTAAAAAACCATCAAAAATTTCAATCCTGCATGATTCTACCAAGAAATGTGATTCTTCATTCAAAACGCTGGTTTTTGCTATTGGGCTCTATTGAATAATGAATGTTTTGAATTTTCTCCAAAAGTAAAGTAGTTGCAAACTCATGCTTTTAGAGACTTGTTTGGGCTCATGAGAGGAGTAGAAAAACATCAAAAATTTCAGTCCTGCATGATTCTACCAAGAAATGTGTGTTGATTCAAACCGCTGGTTTTTGATAGTTTGGGCCCTATTGAATAATGAATGTTTTGAATTTTCTCCAAAAGTAAAGTAGTTGCAAACTCATGCTTTTAGAGACTTGTTTGGGCTCATGAGAGGAGTAGAAAAACATGAAAAATTTCAGTCCTGCATGATTCTACCAAGAAATGTGTGTTCATTGAAACCGCTGGTTTTTGATAGTTTGGGCCCTATTGAATAATGAATGTTTTGAATTTTCTCCAAAAGTAAAGTAGTTGCAAACTCATCCTTTTAGAAACTTGTTTGGGCTGTTGAGAGGAGTAAAAAACCATCAAAAATTTCAATCCTGCATGATTCTACCAAGAAATGTGATTCTTCATTCAAAACGCTGGTTTTTGCTATTGGGCTCTATTGAATAATGAATGTTTTGAATTTTCTCCAAAAGTAAAGTAGTTGCAAACTCATGCTTTTAGAGACTTGTTTGGGCTCATGAGAGGAGTAGAAAAACATCAAAAATTTCAGTCCTGCATGATTCTACCAAGAAATGTGTGTTCATTGAAACCGCTGGTTTTTGATAGTTTGGGCCCTATCGAATAATGAATGTTTTGAATTTTCTCCAAAAGTAAAGTAGTTGCAAACTCATCCTTTTAGAAACTTGTTTGGGCTGTTGAGAGGAGTAAAAAACCATCAAAAATTTCAATCCTGCATGATTCTACCAAGAAATGTGATTCTTCATTCAAAACGCTGGTTTTTGCTATTGGGCTCTATTGAATAATGAATGTTTTGAATTTTCTCCAAAAGTAAAGTAGTTGCAAACTCATGCTTTTAGAGACTTGTTTGGGCTCATGAGAGGAGTAGAAAAACATCAAAAATTTCAGTCCTGCATGATTCTACCAAGAAATGTGTGTTCATTCAAACCGCTGGTTTTTGATAGTTTGGGCCCTATTGAATAATGAATGTTTTGAATTTTCTCCAAAAGTAAAGTAGTTGCAAACTCATCCTTTTAGAAACTTGTTTGGGCTGTTGAGAGGAGTAAAAAACCATCAAAAATTTCAATCCTGCATGATTCTACCAAGAAATGTGATTCTTCATTCAAAACGCTGGTTTTTGCTATTGGGCTCTATTGAATAATGAATGTTTTGAATTTTCTCCAAAAGTAAAGTAGTTGCAAACTCATGCTTTTAGAGACTTGTTTGGGCTCATGAGATGAGTAGAAAAACATCAAAAATTTCAGTCCTGCATGATTCTACCAAGACATGTGTGTTCATTGAAACGGCTGGTTTTTGATAGTATGGGCCCTATTGAATAATGAATGTTTTGAATTTTCTCCAAAAGTAAAGTAGTTGCAAACTCATCCTTTTAGAAACTTGTTTGGGCTGTTGAGAGGAGTAAAAACCATCAAAAATTTCAATCCTGCATGATTCTACCAAGAAATGTGATTCTTCATTCAAAACGCTGGTTTTTGCTATTGGGCTCTATTGAATAATGAATGTTTTGAATTTTCTCCAAAAGTAAAGTAGTTGCAAACTCATGCTTTTAGAGACTTGTTTGGGCTCATGAGAGGAGTAGAAAAACATCAAAAATTTCAGTCCTGCATGATTCTACCAAGAAATGTGTGTTGATTCAAACCGCTGGTTTTTGATAGTTTGGGCCCTATTGAATAATGAATGTTTTGAATTTTCTCCAAAAGTAAAGTAGTTGCAAACTCATGCTTTTAGAGACTTGTTTGGGCTCATGAGAGGAGTAGAAAAACATCAAAAATTTCAGTCCTGCATGATTCTACCAAGAAATGTGTGTTCATTGAAACCGCTGGTTTTTGATAGTTTGGGCCCTTTTGAATAATGAATGTTTTGAATTTTCTCCAAAAGTAAAGTAGTTGCAAACTCATCCTTTTAGAAACTTGTTTGGGCTGTTGAGAGGAGTAAAAAACCATCAAAAATTTCAATCCTGCATGATTCTACCAAGAAATGTGATTCTTCATTCAAAACGCTGGTTTTTGCTATTGGGCTCTATTGAATAATGAATGTTTTGAATTTTCTCCAAAAGTAAAGTAGTTGCAAACTCATGCTTTTAGAGACTTGTTTGGGCTCATGAGAGGAGTAGAAAAACATCAAAAATTTCAGTCCTGCATGATTCTACCAAGAAATGTGTGTTCATTGAAACCGCTGGTTTTTGATAGTTTGGGCCCTATTGAATAATGAATGTTTTGAATTTTCTCCAAAAGTAAAGTATTTGCAAACTCATCCTTTTAGAAACTTGTTTGGGCTGTTGAGAGGAGTAAAAAAACCATCAAAAATTTCAATCCTGCATGATTCTACCAAGAAATGTGATTCTTCATTCAAAACGCTGGTTTTTGCTATTGGGCTCTATTGAATAATGAATGTTTTGAATTTTCTCCAAAAGTAAAGTAGTTGCAAACTCATGCTTTTAGAGACTTGTTTGGGCTCATGAGAGGAGTAGAAAAACATCAAAAATTTCAGTCCTGCATGATTCTACCAAGAAATGTGTGTTCATTGAAACCGCTGGTTTTTGATAGTTTGGGCCCTATTGAATAATGAATGTTTTGAATTTTCTCCAAAAGTAAAGTAGTTGCAAACTCATCCTTTTAGAAACTTGTTTGGGCTGTTGAGAGGAGTAAAAAACCATCAAAATTTTCAATCCTGCATGATTTTACCAAGAAATGTGATTCTTCATTCAAAACCTGATTTTTGCTATTGGGCTCTATTGAATAGTGAATGTTTTGAATTTTCTCCAAAAGTAAAGTAGTTGCAAACTCATGCTTTTAGAGACTTGTTTGGGCTCATGAGAGGAGTAGAAAAACATCAAAAATTTCAGTCCTGCATGATTCTACCAAGAAATGTGTGTTCATTGAAACCGCTGGTTTTTGATAGTTTGGGCCCTTTTGAATAATGAATGTTTTGAATTTTCTCCAAAAGTAAAGTAGCTGCAAACTCATCCTTTTAGAAACTTGTTTGGGCTGTTGAGAGGAGTAAAAAACCATCAAAAATTTCAATCCTGCATGATTCTACCAAGAAATGTGATTCTTCATTCAAAACGCTGGTTTTTGCTATTGGGCTCTATTGAATAATGAATGTTTTGAATTTTCTCCAAAAGTAAAGTAGTTGCAAACTCATGCTTTTAGAGACTTGTTTGGGCTCATGAGAGGAGTAGAAAAACATCAAAAATTTCAGTCCTGCATGATTCTACCAAGAAATGTGTGTTCATTGAAACCGCTGGTTTTTGATAGTTTGGGCCCTATTGAATAATGAATGTTTTGAATTTTCTCCAAAAGTAAAGTAGTTGCAAACTCATCCTTTTAGAAACTTGTTTGGGCTGTTGAGAGGAGTAAAAAACCATCAAAAATTTCAATCCTGCATGATTTTACCAAGAAATGTGATTCTTCATTCAAAACCTGATTTTTGCTATTGGGCTCTATTGAATAGTGAATGTTTTGAATTTTCTCCAAAAGTAAAGTAGTTGCAAACTCATGCTTTTAGAGACTTGTTTGGGCTCATGAGAGGAGTAGAAAAACATCAAAAATTTCAGTCCTGCATGATTCTACCAAGAAATGTGTTCATTCAAACCGCTGGTTTTTGATAGTTTGGGCCCTATTGAATAATGAATGTTTTGAATTTTCTCCAAAAGTAAAGTAGTTGCAAACTCATCCTTTTAGAAACTTGTTTGGGCTGTTGAGAGGAGTAAAAAACCATCAAAAATTTCAATCCTGCATGATTCTACCAAGAAATGTGATTCTTCATTCAAAACGCTGGTTTTTGCTATTGGGCTCTATTGAATAATGAATGTTTTGAATTTTCTCCAAAAGTAAAGTAGTTGCAAACTCATGCTTTTAGAGACTTGTTTGGGCTCATGAGAGGAGTAGAAAAACATCAAAAATTTCAGTCCTGCATGATTCTACCAAGAAATGTGTGTTGATTCAAACCGCTGGTTTTTGATAGTTTGGGCCCTATTGAATAATGAATGTTTTGAATTTTCTCCAAAAGTAAAGTAGTTGCAAACTCATGCTTTTAGAGACTTGTTTGGGCTCATGAGAGGAGTAGAAAAACATCAAAAATTTCAGTCCTGCATGATTCTACCAAGAAATGTGTGTTCATTGAAACCGCTGGTTTTTGATAGTTTGGGCCCTTTTGAATAATGAATGTTTTGAATTTTCTCCAAAAGTAAAGTAGTTGCAAACTCATCCTTTTAGAAACTTGTTTGGGCTGTTGAGAGGAGTAAAAAACCATCAAAAATTTCAATCCTGCATGATTCTACCAAGAAATGTGATTCTTCATTCAAAACGCTGGTTTTTGCTATTGGGCTCTATTGAATAATGAATGTTTTGAATTTTCTCCAAAAGTAAAGTAGTTGCAAACTCATGCTTTTAGAGACTTGTTTGGGCTCATGAGAGGAGTAGAAAAACATCAGAAATTTCAGTCCTGCATGATTCTACCAAGAAATGTGTGTTCATTGAAACCGCTGGTTTTTGATAGTTTGGGCCCTATTGAATAATGAATGTTTTGAATTTTCTCCAAAAGTAAAGTAGTTGCAAACTCATCCTTTTAGAAACTTGTTTGGGCTGTTGAGAGGAGTAAAAAACCATCAAAAATTTCAATCCTGCATGATTTTACCAACAAATGTGATTCTTCATTCAAAACCTGATTTTTGCTATTGGGCTCTATTGAATAGTGAATGTTTTGAATTTTCTCCAAAAGTAAAGTAGTTGCAAACTCATGCTTTTAGAGACTTGTTTGGGCTCATGAGAGGAGTAGAAAAACATCAAAAATTTCAGTCCTGCATGATTCTACCAAGAAATGTGTGTTCATTGAAACCGCTGGTTTTTGATAGTTTGGGCCCTTTTGAATAATGAATGTTTTGAATTTTCTCCAAAAGTAAAGTAGCTGCAAACTCATCCTTTTAGAAACTTGTTTGGGCTGTTGAGAGGAGTAAAAAACCATCAAAAATTTCAATCCTGCATGATTCTACCAAGAAATGTGATTCTTCATTCAAAACGCTGGTTTTTGCTATTGGGCTCTATTGAATAATGAATGTTTTGAATTTTCTCCAAAAGTAAAGTAGTTGCAAACTCATGCTTTTAGAGACTTGTTTGGGCTCATGAGAGGAGTAGAAAAACATCAAAAATTTCAGTCCTGCATGATTCTACCAAGAAATGTGTGTTCATTGAAACCGCTGGTTTTTGATAGTTTGGGCCCTATTGAATAATGAATGTTTTGAATTTTCTCCAAAAGTAAAGTAGTTGCAAACTCATCCTTTTAGAAACTTGTTTGGGCTGTTGAGAGGAGTAAAAAACCATCAAAAATTTCAATCCTGCATGATTTTACCAAGAAATGTGATTCTTCATTCAAAACCTGATTTTTGCTATTGGGCTCTATTGAATAGTGAATGTTTTGAATTTTCTCCAAAAGTAAAGTAGTTGCAAACTCATGCTTTTAGAGACTTGTTTGGGCTCATGAGAGGAGTTGAAAAACATCAAAAATTTCAGTCCTGCATGATTCTACCAAGAAATGTGTTCATTCAAACCGCTGGTTTTTGATAGTTTGGGCCCTATTGAATAATGAATGTTTTGAATTTTCTCCAAAAGTAAAGTAGTTGCAAACTCATCCTTTTAGAAACTTGTTTGGGCTGTTGAGAGGAGTAAAAAACCATCAAAAATTTCAATCCTGCATGATTCTACCAAGTAATGTGATTCTTCATTCAAAACGCTGGTTTTTGCTATTGGGCTCTATTGAATAATGAATGTTTTGAATTTTCTCCAAAAGTAAAGTAGTTGCAAACTCATGCTTTTAGAGACTTGTTTGGGCTCATGAGATGAGTAGAAAAAGATCAAAAATTTCAGTCCTGCATGATTCTACCAAGACATGTGTGTTCATTGAAACGGCTGGTTTTTGATAGTTTGGGCCCTATTGAATAATGAATGTTTTGAATTTTCTCCAAAAGTAAAGTAGTTGCAAGCTCATCCAATTAAGAAACTTGTTTGGGCTGTTGAGAGGAGTAAAAAACCATCAAAAATTTCAATCCTGCATGATTCTACCAAGAAATGTGATTCTTCATTCAAAACGCTGGTTTTTGCTATTGGGCTCTATTGAATAATGAATGTTTTGAATTTTCTCCAAAAGTAAAGTAGTTGCAAACTCATGCTTTTAGAGACTTGTTTGGGCTCATGAGAGGAGTAGAAAAACATCAAAAATTTCAGTCCTGCATGATTCTACCAAGAAATGTGTGTTCATTCAAACCGCTGGTTTTTGATAGTTTGGGCCCTATTGAATAATGAATGTTTTGAATTTTCTCCAAAAGTAAAGTAGTTGCAAACTCATGCTTTTAGAGACTTGTTTGGGCTCATGAGAGGAGTAGAAAAACATCAAAAATTTCAGTCCTGCATGATTCTACCAAGAAATGTGTGTTCATTGAAACCGCTGGTTTTTGATAGTTTGGGCCCTATTGAATAATGAATGTTTTGAATTTTCTCCAAAAGTAAAGTAGTTGCAAACTCATCCTTTTAGAAACTTGTTTGGGCTGTTGAGAGGAGTAAAAAACCATCAAAAATTTCAATCCTGCATGATTCTACCAAGAAATGTGATTCTTCATTCAAAACGCTGGTTTTTGCTATTGGGCTCTATTGAATAATGAATGTTTTGAATTTTCCCCAAAAGTAAAGTAGTTGCAAACTCATGCTTTTAGAGACTTGTTTGGGCTCATGAGAGGAGTAGAAAAACATCAAAAATTTCAGTCCTGCATGATTCTACCAAGAAATGTGTGTTCATTGAAACCGCTGGTTTTTGATAGTTTGGGCCCTATTGAATAATGAATGTTTTGAATTTTCTCCAAAAGTAAAGTAGTTGCAAACTCATCCTTTTAGAAACTTGTTTGGGCTGTTGAGAGGAGTAAAAAACCATCAAAAATTTCAATCCTGCATGATTCTACCAAGAAATGTGATTCTTCATTCAAAACGCTGGTTTTTGCTATTGGGCTCTATTGAATAATGAATGTTTTGAATTTTCTCCAAAAGTAAAGTAGTTGCAAACTCATGCTTTTAGAGACTTGTTTGGGCTCATGAGAGGAGTAGAAAAACATCAAAAATTTCAGTCCTGCATGATTCTACCAAGAAATGTGATTCTTCATTCAAAACGCTGGTTTTTGCTATTGGGCTCTATTGAATAATGAATGTTTTGAATTTTCTCCAAAAGTAAAGTAGTTGCAAACTCATGCTTTTAGAGACTTGTTTGGGCTCATGAGATGAGTAGAAAAACATCAAAAATTTCAGTCCTGCATGATTCTACCAAGAAATGTGTGTTGATTCAAACCGCTGGTTTTTGATAGTTTGGGCCCTATTGAATAATGAATGTTTTGAATTTTCTCCAAAAGTAAAGTAGTTGCAAACTCATGCTTTTAGAGACTTGTTTGGGCTCATGAGAGGAGTAGAAAAACATGAAAAATTTCAGTCCTGCATGATTCTACCAAGAAATGTGTGTTCATTGAAACCGCTGGTTTTTGATAGTTTGGGCCCTATTGAATAATGAATGTTTTGAATTTTCTCCAAAAGTAAAGTAGTTGCAAACTCATCCTTTTAGAAACTTGTTTGGGCTGTTGAGAGGAGTAAAAAACCATCAAAAATTTCAATCCTGCATGATTCTACCAAGAAATGTGATTCTTCATTCAAAACGCTGGTTTTTGCTATTGGGCTCTATTGAATAATGAATGTTTTGAATTTTCTCCAAAAGTAAAGTAGTTGCAAACTCATGCTTTTAGAGACTTGTTTGGGCTCATGAGATGAGTAGAAAAACATCAAAAATTTCAGTCCTGCATGATTCTACCAAGACATGTGTGTTCATTGAAACGGCTGGTTTTTGATAGTTTGGGCCCTATTGAATAATGAATGTTTTGAATTTTCTCCAAAAGTAAAGTAGTTGCAAACTCATCCTTTTAGAAACTTGTTTGGGCTGTTGAGAGGAGTAAAAAACCATCAAAAATTTCAATCCTGCATGATTCTACCAAGAAATGTGATTCTTCATTCAAAACGCTGGTTTTTGCTATTGGGCTCTATTGAATAATGAATGTTTTGAATTTTCTCCAAAAGTAAAGTAGTTGCAAACTCATGCTTTTAGAGACTTGTTTGGGCTCATGAGAGGAGTAGAAAAACATCAAAAATTTCAGTCCTGCATGATTCTACCAAGAAATGTGTGTTGATTCAAACCGCTGGTTTTTGATAGTTTGGGCCCTATTGAATAATGAATGTTTTGAATTTTCTCCAAAAGTAAAGTAGTTGCAAACTCAAGCTTTTAGAGACTTGTTTGGGCTCATGAGAGGAGTAGAAAAACATCAAAAATTTCAGTCCTGCATGATTCTACCAAGAAATGTGTGTTCATTGAAACCGCTGGTTTTTGATAGTTTGGGCCCTTTTGAATAATGAATGTTTTGAATTTTCTCCAAAAGTAAAGTAGTTGCAAACTCATCCTTTTAGAAACTTGTTTGGGCTGTTGAGAGGAGTAAAAAACCATCAAAAATTTCAATCCTGCATGATTCTACCAAGAAATGTGATTCTTCATTCAAAACGCTGGTTTTTGCTATTGGGCTCTATTGAATGATGAATGTTTTGAATTTTCTCCAAAAGTAAAGTAGTTGCAAACTCATGCTTTTAGAGACTTGTTTGGGCTCATGAGAGGAGTAGAAAAACATCAAAAATTTCAGTCCTGCATGATTCTACCAAGAAATGTGTGTTCATTGAAACCGCTGGTTTTTGATAGTTTGGGCCCTATTGAATAATGAATGTTTTGAATTTTCTCCAAAAGTAAAGTAGTTGCAAACTCATCCTTTTAGAAACTTGTTTGGGCTGTTGAGAGGAGTAAAAAACCATCAAAAATTTCAATCCTGCATGATTCTACCAAGAAATGTGATTCTTCATTCAAAACGCTGGTTTTTGCTATTGGGCTCTATTGAATAATGAATGTTTTGAATTTTCTCCAAAAGTAAAGTAGTTGCAAACTCATGCTTTTAGAGACTTGTTTGGGCTCATGAGAGGAGTAGAAAAACATCAAAAATTTCAGTCCTGCATGATTCTACCAAGAAATGTGTGTTGATTCAAACCGCTGGTTTTTGATAGTTTGGGCCCTATTGAATAATGAATGTTTTGAATTTTCTCCAAAAGTAAAGTAGTTGCAAACTCATGCTTTTAGAGACTTGTTTGGGCTCATGAGAGGAGTAGAAAAACATGAAAAATTTCAGTCCTGCATGATTCTACCAAGAAATGTGTGTTCATTGAAACCGCTGGTTTTTGATAGTTTGGGCCCTATTGAATAATGAATGTTTTGAATTTTCTCCAAAAGTAAAGTAGTTGCAAACTCATCCTTTTAGAAACTTGTTTGGGCTGTTGAGAGGAGTAAAAAACCATCAAAAATTTCAATCCTGCATGATTCTACCAAGAAATGTGATTCTTCATTCAAAACGCTGGTTTTTGCTATTGGGCTCTATTGAATAATGAATGTTTTGAATTTTCTCCAAAAGTAAAGTAGTTGCAAACTCATGCTTTTAGAGACTTGTTTGGGCTCATGAGAGGAGTAGAAAAACATCAAAAATTTCAGTCCTGCATGATTCTACCAAGAAATGTGTGTTCATTGAAACCGCTGGTTTTTGATAGTTTGGGCCCTATCGAATAATGAATGTTTTGAATTTTCTCCAAAAGTAAAGTAGTTGCAAACTCATCCTTTTAGAAACTTGTTTGGGCTGTTGAGAGGAGTAAAAAACCATCAAAAATTTCAATCCTGCATGATTCTACCAAGAAATGTGATTCTTCATTCAAAACGCTGGTTTTTGCTATTGGGCTCTATTGAATAATGAATGTTTTGAATTTTCTCCAAAAGTAAAGTAGTTGCAAACTCATGCTTTTAGAGACTTGTTTGGGCTCATGAGAGGAGTAGAAAAACATCAAAAATTTCAGTCCTGCATGATTCTACCAAGAAATGTGTGTTCATTCAAACCGCTGGATTTTGATAGTTTGGGCCCTATTGAATAATGAATGTTTTGAATTTTCTCCAAAAGTAAAGTAGTTGCAAACTCATCCTTTTAGAAACTTGTTTGGGCTGTTGAGAGGAGTAAAAAACCATCAAAAATTTCAATCCTGCATGATTCTACCAAGAAATGTGATTCTTCATTCAAAACGCTGGTTTTTGCTATTGGGCTCTATTGAATAATGAATGTTTTGAATTTTCTCCAAAAGTAAAGTAGTTGCAAACTCATGCTTTTAGAGACTTGTTTGGGCTCATGAGATGAGTAGAAAAACATCAAAAATTTCAGTCCTGCATGATTCTACCAAGACATGTGTGTTCATTGAAACGGCTGGTTTTTGATAGTTTGGGCCCTATTGAATAATGAATGTTTTGAATTTTCTCCAAAAGTAAAGTAGTTGCAAACTCATCCTTTTAGAAACTTGTTTGGGCTGTTGAGAGGAGTAAAAACCATCAAAAATTTCAATCCTGCATGATTCTACCAAGAAATGTGATTCTTCATTCAAAACGCTGGTTTTTGCTATTGGGCTCTATTGAATAATGAATGTTTTGAATTTTCTCCAAAAGTAAAGTAGTTGCAAACTCATGCTTTTAGAGACTTGTTTGGGCTCATGAGAGGAGTAGAAAAACATCAAAAATTTCAGTCCTGCATGATTCTACCAAGAAATGTGTGTTGATTCAAACCGCTGGTTTTTGATAGTTTGGGCCCTATTGAATAATGAATGTTTTGAATTTTCTCCAAAAGTAAAGTAGTTGCAAACTCATGCTTTTAGAGACTTGTTTGGGCTCATGAGAGGAGTAGAAAAACATCAAAAATTTCAGTCCTGCATGATTCTACCAAGAAATGTGTGTTCATTGAAACCGCTGGTTTTTGATAGTTTGGGCCCTTTTGAATAATGAATGTTTTGAATTTTCTCCAAAAGTAAAGTAGTTGCAAACTCATCCTTTTAGAAACTTGTTTGGGCTGTTGAGAGGAGTAAAAAACCATCAAAAATTTCAATCCTGCATGATTCTACCAAGAAATGTGATTCTTGATTCAAAACGCTGGTTTTTGCTATTGGGCTCTATTGAATAATGAATGTTTTGAATTTTCTCCAAAAGTAAAGTAGTTGCAAACTCATGCTTTTAGAGACTTGTTTGGGCTCATGAGAGGAGTAGAAAAACATCAAAAATTTCAGTCCTGCATGATTCTACCAAGAAATGTGTGTTCATTGAAACCGCTGGTTTTTGATAGTTTGGGCCCTATTGAATAATGAATGTTTTGAATTTTCTCCAAAAGAAAGTATTTGCAAACTCATCCTTTTAGAAACTTGTTTGGGCTGTTGAGAGGAGTAAAAAAACCATCAAAAATTTCAATCCTGCATGATTCTACCAAGAAATGTGATTCTTCATTCAAAACGCTGGTTTTTGCTATTGGGCTCTATTGAATAATGAATGTTTTGAATTTTCTCCAAAAGTAAAGTAGTTGCAAACTCATGCTTTTAGAGACTTGTTTGGGCTCATGAGAGGAGTAGAAAAACATCAAAAATTTCAGTCCTGCATGATTCTACCAAGAAATGTGTGTTCATTGAAACCGCTGGTTTTTGATAGTTTGGGCCCTATTGAATAATGAATGTTTTGAATTTTCTCCAAAAGTAAAGTAGTTGCAAACTCATCCTTTTAGAAACTTGTTTGGGCTGTTGAGAGGAGTAAAAAACCATCAAAAATTTCAATCCTGCATGATTTTACCAAGAAATGTGATTCTTCATTCAAAACCTGATTTTTGCTATTGTGCTCTATTGAATAGTGAATGTTTTGAATTTTCTCCAAAAGTAAAGTAGTTGCAAACTCATGCTTTTAGAGACTTGTTTGGGCTCATGAGAGGAGTAGAAAAACATCAAAAATTTCAGTCCTGCATGATTCTACCAAGAAATGTGTGTTCATTGAAACCGCTGGTTTTTGATAGTTTGGGCCCTTTTGAATAATGAATGTTTTGAATTTTCTCCAAAAGTAAAGTAGCTGCAAACTCATCCTTTTAGAAACTTGTTTGGGCTGTTGAGAGGAGTAAAAAACCATCAAAAATTTCAATCCTGCATGATTCTACCAAGAAATGTGATTCTTCATTCAAAACGCTGGTTTTTGCTATTGGGCTCTATTGAATAATGAATGTTTTGAATTTTCTCCAAAAGTAAAGTAGTTGCAAACTCATGCTTTTAGAGACTTGTTTGGGCTCATGAGAGGAGTAGAAAAACATCAAAAATTTCAGTCCTGCATGATTCTACCAAGAAATGTGTGTTCATTGAAACCGCTGGTTTTTGATAGTTTGGGCCCTATTGAATAATGAATGTTTTGAATTTTCTCCAAAAGTAAAGTAGTTGCAAACTCATCCTTTTAGAAACTTGTTTGGGCTGTTGAGAGGAGTAAAAAACCATCAAAAATTTCAATCCTGCATGATTTTACCAAGAAATGTGATTCTTCATTCAAAACCTGATTTTTGCTATTGGGCTCTATTGAATAGTGAATGTTTTGAATTTTCTCCAAAAGTAAAGTAGTTGCAAACTCATGCTTTTAGAGACTTGTTTGGGCTCATGAGAGGAGTAGAAAAACATCAAAAATTTCAGTCCTGCATGATTCTACCAAGAAATGTGTGTTCATTGAAACCGCTGGTTTTTGATAGTTTGGGCCCTTTTGAATAATGAATGTTTTGAATTTTCTCCAAAAGTAAAGTAGCTGCAAACTCATCCTTTTAGAAACTTGTTTGGGCTGTTGAGAGGAGTAAAAAACCATCAAAAATTTCAATCCTGCATGATTCTACCAAGAAATGTGATTCTTCATTCAAAACGCTGGTTTTTGCTATTGGGCTCTATTGAATAATGAATGTTTTGAATTTTCTCCAAAAGTAAAGTAGTTGCAAACTCATGCTTTTAGAGACTTGTTTGGGCTCATGAGAGGAGTAGAAAAACATCAAAAATTTCAGTCCTGCATGATTCTACCAAGAAATGTGTGTTCATTGAAACCGCTGGTTTTTGATAGTTTGGGCCCTATTGAATAATGAATGTTTTGAATTTTCTCCAAAAGTAAAGTAGTTGCAAACTCATCCTTTTAGAAACTTGTTTGGGCTGTTGAGAGTAGTAAAAAACCATCAAAAATTTCAATCCTGCATGATTTTACCAAGAAATGTGATTCTTCATTCAAAACCTGATTTTTGCTATTGGGCTCTATTGAATAGTGAATGTTTTGAATTTTCTCCAAAAGTAAAGTAGTTGCAAACTCATGCTTTTAGAGACTTGTTTGGGCTCATGAGAGGAGTAGAAAAACATCAAAAATTTCAGTCCTGCATGATTCTACCAAGAAATGTGTTCATTCAAACCGCTGGTTTTTGATAGTTTGGGCCCTATTGAATAATGAATGTTTTGAATTTTCTCCAAAAGTAAAGTAGTTGCAAACTCATCCTTTTAGAAACTTGTTTGGGCTGTTGAGAGGAGTAAAAAACCATCAAAAATTTCAATCCTGCATGATTCTACCAAGAAATGTGATTCTTCATTCAAAACGCTGGTTTTTGCTATTGGGCTCTATTGAATAATGAATGTTTTGAATTTTCTCCAAAAGTAAAGTAGTTGCAAACTCATGCTTTTAGAGACTTGTTTGGGCTCATGAGAGGAGTAGAAAAACATCAAAAATTTCAGTCCTGCATGATTCTACCAAGAAATGTGTGTTCATTGAAACCGCTGGTTTTTGATAGTTTGGGCCCTATTGAATAATGAATGTTTTGAATTTTCTCCAAAAGTAAAGTAGTTGCAAACTCCTCCTTTTAGAAACTTGTTTGGGCTGTTGAGAGGAGTAAAAAACCATCAAAAATTTCAATCCTGCATGATTCTACCAAGAAATGTGATTCTTCATTCAAAACGCTGGTTTTTGCTATTGGGCTCTATTGAATAATGAATGTTTTGAATTTTCTCCAAAAGTAAAGTAGTTGCAAACTCATGCTTTTAGAGACTTGTTTGGGCTCATGAGAGGAGTAGAAAAACATCAAAAATTTCAGTCCTGCATGATTCTACCAAGAAATGTGTGTTCATTCAAACCGCTGGTTTTTGATAGTTTGGGCCCTTTTGAATAATGAATGTTTTGAATTTTCTCCAAAAGTAAAGTAGTTGCAAACTCATCCTTTTAGAAACTTGTTTGGGCTGTTGAGAGGAGTAAAAAACCATCAAAAATTTCAATCCTGCATGATTCTACCAAGAAATGTGATTCTTCATTCAAAACGCTGGTTTTTGCTATTGGGCTCTATTGAATAATGAATGTTTTGAATTTTCTCCAAAAGTAAAGTAGTTGCAAACTCATGCTTTTAGAGACTTGTTTGGGCTCATGAGATGAGTAGAAAAACATCAAAAATTTCAGTCCTGCATGATTCTACCAAGACATGTGTGTTCATTGAAACGGCTGGTTTTTGATAGTTTGGGCCCTATTGAATAATGAATGTTTTGAATTTTCTCCAAAAGTAAAGTAGTTGCAAACTCATCCTTTTAGAAACTTGTTTGGGCTGTTGAGAGGAGTAAAAAACCATCAAAAATTTCAATCCTGCATGATTCTACCAAGAAATGTGATTCTTCATTCAAAACGCTGGTTTTTGCTATTGGGCTCTATTGAATAATGAATGTTTTGAATTTTCTCCAAAAGTAAAGTAGTTGCAAACTCATGCTTTTAGAGACTTGTTTGGGCTCATGAGAGGAGTAGAAAAACATCAAAAATTTCAGTCCTGCATGATTCTACCAAGAAATGTGTGTTGATTCAAACCGCTGGTTTTTGATAGTTTGGGCCCTATTGAATAATGAATGTTTTGAATTTTCTCCAAAAGTAAAGTAGTTGCAAACTCATGCTTTTAGAGACTTGTTTGGGCTCATGAGAGGAGTAGAAAAACATCAAAAATTTCAGTCCTGCATGATTCTACCAAGAAATGTGTGTTCATTGAAACCGCTGGTTTTTGATAGTTTGGGCCCTTTTGAATAATGAATGTTTTGAATGTTCTCCAAAAGTAAAGTAGTTGCAAACTCATCCTTTTAGAAACTTGTTTGGGCTGTTGAGAGGAGTAAAAAACCATCAAAAATTTCAATCCTGCATGATTCTACCAAGAAATGTGATTCTTCATTCAAAACGCTGGTTTTTGCTATTGGGCTCTATTGAATAATGAATGTTTTGAATTTTCTCCAAAAGTAAAGTAGTTGCAAACTCATGCTTTTAGAGACTTGTTTGGGCTCATGAGAGGAGTAGAAAAACATCAAAAATTTCAGTCCTGCATGATTCTACCAAGAAATGTGTGTTCATTGAAACCGCTGGTTTTTGATAGTTTGGGCCCTATTGAATAATGAATGTTTTGAATTTTCTCCAAAAGTAAAGTATTTGCAAACTCATCCTTTTAGAAACTTGTTTGGGCTGTTGAGAGGAGTAAAAAAACCATCAAAAATTTCAATCCTGCATGATTCTACCAAGAAATGTGATTCTTCATTCAAAACGCTGGTTTTTGCTATTGGGCTCTATTGAATAATGAATGTTTTGAATTTTCTCCAAAAGTAAAGTAGTTGCAAACTCATGCTTTTAGAGACTTGTTTGGGCTCATGAGAGGAGTAGAAAAACATCAAAAATTTCAGTCCTGCATGATTCTACCAAGAAATGTGTGTTCATTGAAACCGCTGGTTTTTGATAGTTTGGGCCCTTTTGAATAATGAATGTTTTGAATGTTCTCCAAAAGTAAAGTAGTTGCAAACTCATCCTTTTAGAAACTTGTTTGGGCTGTTGAGAGGAGTAAAAAACCATCAAAAATTTCAATCCTGCATGATTCTACCAAGAAATGTGATTCTTCATTCAAAACGCTGGTTTTTGCTATTGGGCTCTATTGAATAATGAATGTTTTGAATTTTCTCCAAAAGTAAAGTAGTTGCAAACTCATGCTTTTAGAGACTTGTTTGGGCTCATGAGAGGAGTAGAAAAACATCAAAAATTTCAGTCCTGCATGATTCTACCAAGAAATGTGTGTTCATTGAAACCGCTGGTTTTTGATAGTTTGGGCCTTATTGAATAATGAATGTTTTGAATTTTCTCCAAAAGTAAAGTAGTTGCAAACTCCTCCTTTTAGAAACTTGTTTGGGCTGTTGAGAGGAGTAAAAAACCATCAAAAATTTCAATCCTGCATGATTCTACCAAGAAATGTGATTCTTCATTCAAAACGCTGGTTTTTGCTATTGGGCTCTATTGAATAATGAATGTTTTGAATTTTCTCCAAAAGTAAAGTAGTTGCAAACTCATGCTTTTAGAGACTTGTTTGGGCTCATGAGAGGAGTAGAAAAACATCAAAAATTTCAGTCCTGCATGATTCTACCAAGAAATGTGTGTTCATTCAAACCGCTGGTTTTTGATAGTTTGGGCCCTTTTGAATAATGAATGTTTTGAATTTTCTCCAAAAGTAAAGTAGTTGCAAACTCATCCTTTTAGAAACTTGTTTGGGCTGTTGAGAGGAGTAAAAAACCATCAAAAATTTCAATCCTGCATGATTCTACCAAGAAATGTGATTCTTCATTCAAAACGCTGGTTTTTGCTATTGGGCTCTATTGAATAATGAATGTTTTGAATTTTCTCCAAAAGTAAAGTAGTTGCAAACTCATGCTTTTAGAGACTTGTTTGGGCTCATGAGATGAGTAGAAAAACATCAAAAATTTCAGACCTGCATGATTCTACCAAGACATGTGTGTTCATTGAAACGGCTGGTTTTTGATAGTTTGGGCCCTATTGAATAATGAATGTTTTGAATTTTCTCCAAAAGTAAAGTAGTTGCAAACTCATCCTTTTAGAAACTTGTTTGGGCTGTTGAGAGGAGTAAAAAACCATCAAAAATTTCAATCCTGCATGATTCTACCAAGAAATGTGATTCTTCATTCAAAACGCTGGTTTTTGCTATTGGGCTCTATTGAATAATGAATGTTTTGAATTTTCTCCAAAAGTAAAGTAGTTGCAAACTCATGCTTTTAGAGACTTGTTTGGGCTCATGAGAGGAGTAGAAAAACATCAAAAATTTCAGTCCTGCATGATTCTACCAAGAAATGTGTGTTGATTCAAACCGCTGGTTTTTGATAGTTTGGGCCCTATTGAATAATGAATGTTTTGAATTTTCTCCAAAAGTAAAGTAGTTGCAAACTCATGCTTTTAGAGACTTGTTTGGGCTCATGAGAGGAGTAGAAAAACATCAAAAATTTCAGTCCTGCATGATTCTACCAAGAAATGTGTGTTCATTGAAACCGCTGGTTTTTGATAGTTTGGGCCCTTTTGAATAATGAATGTTTTGAATGTTCTCCAAAAGTAAAGTAGTTGCAAACTCATCCTTTTAGAAACTTGTTTGGGCTGTTGAGAGGAGTAAAAAACCATCAAAAATTTCAATCCTGCATGATTCTACCAAGAAATGTGATTCTTCATTCAAAACGCTGGTTTTTGCTATTGGGCTCTATTGAATAATGAATGTTTTGAATTTTCTCCAAAAGTAAAGTAGTTGCAAACTCATGCTTTTAGAGACTTGTTTGGGCTCATGAGAGGAGTAGAAAAACATCAAAAATTTCAGTCCTGCATGATTCTACCAAGAAATGTGATTCTTCATTCAAAACGCTGGTTTTTGCTATTGGGCTCTATTGAATAATGAATGTTTTGAATTTTCTCCAAAAGTAAAGTAGTTGCAAACTCATGCTTTTAGAGACTTGTTTGGGCTCATGAGATGAGTAGAAAAACATCAAAAATTTCAGTCCTGCATGATTCTACCAAGAAATGTGTGTTGATTCAAACCGCTGGTTTTTGATAGTTTGGGCCCTATTGAATAATGAATGTTTTGAATTTTCTCCAAAAGTAAAGTAGTTGCAAACTCATGCTTTTAGAGACTTGTTTGGGCTCATGAGAGGAGTAGAAAAACATGAAAAATTTCAGTCCTGCATGATTCTACCAAGAAATGTGTGTTCATTGAAACCGCTGGTTTTTGATAGTTTGGGCCCTATTGAATAATGAATGTTTTGAATTTTCTCCAAAAGTAAAGTAGTTGCAAACTCATCCTTTTAGAAACTTGTTTGGGCTGTTGAGAGGAGTAAAAAACCATCAAAAATTTCAATCCTGCATGATTCTACCAAGAAATGTGATTCTTCATTCAAAACGCTGGTTTTTGCTATTGGGCTCTATTGAATAATGAATGTTTTGAATTTTCTCCAAAAGTAAAGTAGTTGCAAACTCATGCTTTTAGAGACTTGTTTGGGCTCATGAGATGAGTAGAAAAACATCAAAAATTTCAGTCCTGCATGATTCTACCAAGACATGTGTGTTCATTGAAACGGCTGGTTTTTGATAGTTTGGGCCCTATTGAATAATGAATGTTTTGAATTTTCTCCAAAAGTAAAGTAGTTGCAAACTCATCCTTTTAGAAACTTGTTTGGGCTGTTGAGAGGAGTAAAAAACCATCAAAAATTTCAATCCTGCATGATTCTACCAAGAAATGTGATTCTTCATTCAAAACGCTGGTTTTTGCTATTGGGCTCTATTGAATAATGAATGTTTTGAATTTTCTCCAAAAGTAAAGTAGTTGCAAACTCATGCTTTTAGAGACTTGTTTGGGCTCATGAGAGGAGTAGAAAAACATCAAAAATTTCAGTCCTGCATGATTCTACCAAGAAATGTGTGTTGATTCAAACCGCTGGTTTTTGATAGTTTGGGCCCTATTGAATAATGAATGTTTTGAATTTTCTCCAAAAGTAAAGTAGTTGCAAACTCAAGCTTTTAGAGACTTGTTTGGGCTCATGAGAGGAGTAGAAAAACATCAAAAATTTCAGTCCTGCATGATTCTACCAAGAAATGTGTGTTCATTGAAACCGCTGGTTTTTGATAGTTTGGGCCCTATTGAATAATGAATGTTTTGAATTTTCTCCAAAAGTAAAGTAGTTGCAAACTCATCCTTTTAGAAACTTGTTTGGGCTGTTGAGAGGAGTAAAAAACCATCAAAAATTTCAATCCTGCATGATTCTACCAAGAAATGTGATTCTTCATTCAAAACGCTGGTTTTTGCTATTGGGCTCTATTGAATAATGAATGTTTTGAATTTTCTCCAAAAGTAAAGTAGTTGCAAACTCATGCTTTTAGAGACTTGTTTGGGCTCATGAGAGGAGTAGAAAAACATCAAAAATTTCAGTCCTGCATGATTCTACCAAGAAATGTGTGTTGATTCAAACCGCTGGTTTTTGATAGTTTGGGCCCTATTGAATAATGAATGTTTTGAATTTTCTCCAAAAGTAAAGTAGTTGCAAACTCAAGCTTTTAGAGACTTGTTTGGGCTCATGAGAGGAGTAGAAAAACATCAAAAATTTCAGTCCTGCATGATTCTACCAAGAAATGTGTGTTCATTGAAACCGCTGGTTTTTGATAGTTTGGGCCCTTTTGAATAATGAATGTTTTGAATTTTCTCCAAAAGTAAAGTAGTTGCAAACTCATCCTTTTAGAAACTTGTTTGGGCTGTTGAGAGGAGTAAAAAACCATCAAAAATTTCAATCCTGCATGATTCTACCAAGAAATGTGATTCTTCATTCAAAACGCTGGTTTTTGCTATTGGGCTCTATTGAATAATGAATGTTTTGAATTTTCTCCAAAAGTAAAGTAGTTGCAAACTCATGCTTTTAGAGACTTGTTTGGGCTCATGAGAGGAGTAGAAAAACATCAAAAATTTCAGTCCTGCATGATTCTACCAAGAAATGTGTGTTCATTGAAACCGCTGGTTTTTGATAGTTTGGGCCCTATTGAATAATGAATGTTTTGAATTTTCTCCAAAAGTAAAGTAGTTGCAAACTCATCCTTTTAGAAACTTGTTTGGGCTGTTGAGAGGAGTAAAAAACCATCAAAAATTTCAATCCTGCATGATTTTACCAAGAAATGTGATTCTTCATTCAAAACCTGATTTTTGCTATTGGGCTCTATTGAATAGTGAATGTTTTGAATTTTCTCCAAAAGTAAAGTAGTTGCAAACTCATGCTTTTAGAGACTTGTTTGGGCTCATGAGAGGAGTAGAAAAACATCAAAAATTTCAGTCCTGCATGATTCTACCAAGAAATGTGTGTTCATTGAAACCGCTGGTTTTTGATAGTTTGGGCCCTATTGAATAATGAATGTTTTGAATTTTCTCCAAAAGTAAAGTAGTTGCAAACTCATCCTTTTAGAAACTTGTTTGGGCTGTTGAGAGGAGTAAAAAACCATCAAAAATTTCAATCCTGCATGATTCTACCAAGAAATGTGATTCTTCATTCAAAACGCTGGTTTTTGCTATTGGGCTCTATTGAATAATGAATGTTTTGAATTTTCTCCAAAAGTAAAGTAGTTGCAAACTCATGCTTTTAGAGACTTGTTTGGGCTCATGAGAGGAGTAGAAAAACATCAAAAATTTCAGTCCTGCATGATTCTACCAAGAAATGTGTGTTGATTCAAACCGCTGGTTTTTGATAGTTTGGGCCCTATTGAATAATGAATGTTTTGAATTTTCTCCAAAAGTAAAGTAGTTGCAAACTCAAGCTTTTAGAGACTTGTTTGGGCTCATGAGAGGAGTAGAAAAACATCAAAAATTTCAGTCCTGCATGATTCTACCAAGAAATGTGTGTTCATTGAAACCGCTGGTTTTTGATAGTTTGGGCCCTTTTGAATAATGAATGTTTTGAATTTTCTCCAAAAGTAAAGTAGTTGCAAACTCATCCTTTTAGAAACTTGTTTGGGCTGTTGAGAGGAGTAAAAAACCATCAAAAATTTCAATCCTGCATGATTCTACCAAGAAATGTGATTCTTCATTCAAAACGCTGGTTTTTGCTATTGGGCTCTATTGAATAATGAATGTTTTGAATTTTCTCCAAAAGTAAAGTAGTTGCAAACTCATGCTTTTAGAGACTTGTTTGGGCTCATGAGAGGAGTAGAAAAACATCAAAAATTTCAGTCCTGCATGATTCTACCAAGAAATGTGTGTTCATTCAAACCGCTGGATTTTGATAGTTTGGGCCCTATTGAATAATGAATGTTTTGAATTTTCTCCAAAAGTAAAGTAGTTGCAAACTCATCCTTTTAGAAACTTGTTTGGGCTGTTGAGAGGAGTAAAAAACCATCAAAAATTTCAATCCTGCATGATTCTACCAAGAAATGTGATTCTTCATTCAAAACGCTGGTTTTTGCTATTGGGCTCTATTGAATAATGAATGTTTTGAATTTTCTCCAAAAGTAAAGTAGTTGCAAACTCATGCTTTTAGAGACTTGTTTGGGCTCATGAGATGAGTAGAAAAACATCAAAAATTTCAGTCCTGCATGATTCTACCAAGACATGTGTGTTCATTGAAACGGCTGGTTTTTGATAGTTTGGGCCCTATTGAATAATGAATGTTTTGAATTTTCTCCAAAAGTAAAGTAGTTGCAAACTCATCCTTTTAGAAACTTGTTTGGGCTGTTGAGAGGAGTAAAAACCATCAAAAATTTCAATCCTGCATGATTCTACCAAGAAATGTGATTCTTCATTCAAAACGCTGGTTTTTGCTATTGGGCTCTATTGAATAATGAATGTTTTGAATTTTCTCCAAAAGTAAAGTAGTTGCAAACTCATGCTTTTAGAGACTTGTTTGGGCTCATGAGAGGAGTAGAAAAACATCAAAAATTTCAGTCCTGCATGATTCTACCAAGAAATGTGTGTTGATTCAAACCGCTGGTTTTTGATAGTTTGGGCCCTATTGAATAATGAATGTTTTGAATTTTCTCCAAAAGTAAAGTAGTTGCAAACTCATGCTTTTAGAGACTTGTTTGGGCTCATGAGAGGAGTAGAAAAACATCAAAAATTTCAGTCCTGCATGATTCTACCAAGAAATGTGTGTTCATTGAAACCGCTGGTTTTTGATAGTTTGGGCCCTTTTGAATAATGAATGTTTTGAATTTTCTCCAAAAGTAAAGTAGTTGCAAACTCATCCTTTTAGAAACTTGTTTGGGCTGTTGAGAGGAGTAAAAAACCATCAAAAATTTCAATCCTGCATGATTTTACCAAGAAATGTGATTCTTCATTCAAAACCTGATTTTTGCTATTGGGCTCTATTGAATAGTGAATGTTTTGAATTTTCTCCAAAAGTAATGTAGTTGCAAACTCATGCTTTTAGAGACTTGTTTGGGCTCATGAGAGGAGTAGAAAAACATCAAAAATTTCAGTCCTGCATGATTCTACCAAGAAATGTGTGTTCATTGAAACCGCTGGTTTTTGATAGTTTGGGCCCTTTTGAATAATGAATGTTTTGAATTTTCTCCAAAAGTAAAGTAGCTGCAAACTCATCCTTTTAGAAACTTGTTTGGGCTGTTGAGAGGAGTAAAAAACCATCAAAAATTTCAATCCTGCATGATTCTACCAAGAAATGTGATTCTTCATTCAAAACGCTGGTTTTTGCTATTGGGCTCTATTGAATAATGAATGTTTTGAATTTTCTCCAAAAGTAAAGTAGTTGCAAACTCATGCTTTTAGAGACTTGTTTGGGCTCATGAGAGGAGTAGAAAAACATCAAAAATTTCAGTCCTGCATGATTCTACCAAGAAATGTGTGTTCATTGAAACCGCTGGTTTTTGATAGTTTGGGCCCTATTGAATAATGAATGTTTTGAATTTTCTCCAAAAGTAAAGTAGTTGCAAACTCATCCTTTTAGAAACTTGTTTGGGCTGTTGAGAGGAGTAAAAAACCATCAAAAATTTCAATCCTGCATGATTTTACCAAGAAATGTGATTCTTCATTCAAAACCTGATTTTTGCTATTGGGCTCTATTGAATAGTGAATGTTTTGAATTTTCTCCAAAAGTAAAGTAGTTGCAAACTCATGCTTTTAGAGACTTGTTTGGGCTCATGAGAGGAGTAGAAAAACATCAAAAATTTCAGTCCTGCATGATTCTACCAAGAAATGTGTGTTCATTGAAACCGCTGGTTTTTGATAGTTTGGGCCCTTTTGAATAATGAATGTTTTGAATTTTCTCCAAAAGTAAAGTAGCTGCAAACTCATCCTTTTAGAAACTTGTTTGGGCTGTTGAGAGGAGTAAAAAACCATCAAAAATTTCAATCCTGCATGATTCTACCAAGAAATGTGATTCTTCATTCAAAACGCTGGTTTTTGCTATTGGGCTCTATTGAATAATGAATGTTTTGAATTTTCTCCAAAAGTAAAGTAGTTGCAAACTCATGCTTTTAGAGACTTGTTTGGGCTCATGAGAGGAGTAGAAAAACATCAAAAATTTCAGTCCTGCATGATTCTACCAAGAAATGTGTGTTCATTGAAACCGCTGGTTTTTGATAGTTTGGGCCCTATTGAATAATGAATGTTTTGAATTTTCTCCAAAAGTAAAGTAGTTGCAAACTCATCCTTTTAGAAACTTGTTTGGGCTGTTGAGAGTAGTAAAAAACCATCAAAAATTTCAATCCTGCATGATTTTACCAAGAAATGTGATTCTTCATTCAAAACCTGATTTTTGCTATTGGGCTCTATTGAATAGTGAATGTTTTGAATTTTCTCCAAAAGTAAAGTAGTTGCAAACTCATGCTTTTAGAGACTTGTTTGGGCTCATGAGAGGAGTAGAAAAACATCAAAAATTTCAGTCCTGCATGATTCTACCAAGAAATGTGTTCATTCAAACCGCTGGTTTTTGATAGTTTGGGCCCTATTGAATAATGAATGTTTTGAATTTTCTCCAAAAGTAAAGTAGTTGCAAACTCATCCTTTTAGAAACTTGTTTGGGCTGTTGAGAGGAGTAAAAAACCATCAAAAATTTCAATCCTGCATGATTCTACCAAGAAATGTGATTCTTCATTCAAAACGCTGGTTTTTGCTATTGGGCTCTATTGAATAATGAATGTTTTGAATTTTCTCCAAAAGTAAAGTAGTTGCAAACTCATGCTTTTAGAGACTTGTTTGGGCTCATGAGAGGAGTAGAAAAACATCAAAAATTTCAGTCCTGCATGATTCTACCAAGAAATGTGTGTTCATTGAAACCGCTGGTTTTTGATAGTTTGGGCCCTATTGAATAATGAATGTTTTGAATTTTCTCCAAAAGTAAAGTAGTTGCAAACTCCTCCTTTTAGAAACTTGTTTGGGCTGTTGAGAGGAGTAAAAAACCATCAAAAATTTCAATCCTGCATGATTCTACCAAGAAATGTGATTCTTCATTCAAAACGCTGGTTTTTGCTATTGGGCTCTATTGAATAATGAATGTTTTGAATTTTCTCCAAAAGTAAAGTAGTTGCAAACTCATGCTTTTAGAGACTTGTTTGGGCTCATGAGAGGAGTAGAAAAACATCAAAAATTTCAGTCCTGCATGATTCTACCAAGAAATGTGTGTTCATTCAAACCGCTGGTTTTTGATAGTTTGGGCCCTTTTGAATAATGAATGTTTTGAATTTTCTCCAAAAGTAAAGTAGTTGCAAACTCATCCTTTTAGAAACTTGTTTGGGCTGTTGAGAGGAGTAAAAAACCATCAAAAATTTCAATCCTGCATGATTCTACCAAGAAATGTGATTCTTCATTCAAAACGCTGGTTTTTGCTATTGGGCTCTATTGAATAATGAATGTTTTGAATTTTCTCCAAAAGTAAAGTAGTTGCAAACTCATGCTTTTAGAGACTTGTTTGGGCTCATGAGATGAGTAGAAAAACATCAAAAATTTCAGTCCTGCATGATTCTACCAAGACATGTGTGTTCATTGAAACGGCTGGTTTTTGATAGTTTGGGCCCTATTGAATAATGAATGTTTTGAATTTTCTCCAAAAGTAAAGTAGTTGCAAACTCATCCTTTTAGAAACTTGTTTGGGCTGTTGAGAGGAGTAAAAAACCATCAAAAATTTCAATCCTGCATGATTCTACCAAGAAATGTGATTCTTCATTCAAAACGCTGGTTTTTGCTATTGGGCTCTATTGAATAATGAATGTTTTGAATTTTCTCCAAAAGTAAAGTAGTTGCAAACTCATGCTTTTAGAGACTTGTTTGGGCTCATGAGAGGAGTAGAAAAACATCAAAAATTTCAGTCCTGCATGATTCTACCAAGAAATGTGTGTTGATTCAAACCGCTGGTTTTTGATAGTTTGGGCCCTATTGAATAATGAATGTTTTGAATTTTCTCCAAAAGTAAAGTAGTTGCAAACTCATGCTTTTAGAGACTTGTTTGGGCTCATGAGAGGAGTAGAAAAACATCAAAAATTTCAGTCCTGCATGATTCTACCAAGAAATGTGTGTTCATTGAAACCGCTGGTTTTTGATAGTTTGGGCCCTTTTGAATAATGAATGTTTTGAATGTTCTCCAAAAGTAAAGTAGTTGCAAACTCATCCTTTTAGAAACTTGTTTGGGCTGTTGAGAGGAGTAAAAAACCATCAAAAATTTCAATCCTGCATGATTCTACCAAGAAATGTGATTCTTCATTCAAAACGCTGGTTTTTGCTATTGGGCTCTATTGAATAATGAATGTTTTGAATTTTCTCCAAAAGTAAAGTAGTTGCAAACTCATGCTTTTAGAGACTTGTTTGGGCTCATGAGAGGAGTAGAAAAACATCAAAAATTTCAGTCCTGCATGATTCTACCAAGAAATGTGTGTTCATTGAAACCGCTGGTTTTTGATAGTTTGGGCCCTATTGAATAATGAATGTTTTGAATTTTCTCCAAAAGTAAAGTATTTGCAAACTCATCCTTTTAGAAACTTGTTTGGGCTGTTGAGAGGAGTAAAAAAACCATCAAAAATTTCAATCCTGCATGATTCTACCAAGAAATGTGATTCTTCATTCAAAACGCTGGTTTTTGCTATTGGGCTCTATTGAATAATGAATGTTTTGAATTTTCTCCAAAAGTAAAGTAGTTGCAAACTCATGCTTTTAGAGACTTGTTTGGGCTCATGAGAGGAGTAGAAAAACATCAAAAATTTCAGTCCTGCATGATTCTACCAAGAAATGTGTGTTCATTGAAACCGCTGGTTTTTGATAGTTTGGGCCCTTTTGAATAATGAATGTTTTGAATGTTCTCCAAAAGTAAAGTAGTTGCAAACTCATCCTTTTAGAAACTTGTTTGGGCTGTTGAGAGGAGTAAAAAACCATCAAAAATTTCAATCCTGCATGATTCTACCAAGAAATGTGATTCTTCATTCAAAACGCTGGTTTTTGCTATTGGGCTCTATTGAATAATGAATGTTTTGAATTTTCTCCAAAAGTAAAGTAGTTGCAAACTCATGCTTTTAGAGACTTGTTTGGGCTCATGAGAGGAGTAGAAAAACATCAAAAATTTCAGTCCTGCATGATTCTACCAAGAAATGTGTGTTCATTGAAACCGCTGGTTTTTGATAGTTTGGGCCCTATTGAATAATGAATGTTTTGAATTTTCTCCAAAAGTAAAGTAGTTGCAAACTCCTCCTTTTAGAAACTTGTTTGGGCTGTTGAGAGGAGTAAAAAACCATCAAAAATTTCAATCCTGCATGATTCTACCAAGAAATGTGATTCTTCATTCAAAACGCTGGTTTTTGCTATTGGGCTCTATTGAATAATGAATGTTTTGAATTTTCTCCAAAAGTAAAGTAGTTGCAAACTCATGCTTTTAGAGACTTGTTTGGGCTCATGAGAGGAGTAGAAAAACATCAAAAATTTCAGTCCTGCATGATTCTACCAAGAAATGTGTGTTCATTCAAACCGCTGGTTTTTGATAGTTTGGGCCCTTTTGAATAATGAATGTTTTGAATTTTCTCCAAAAGTAAAGTAGTTGCAAACTCATCCTTTTAGAAACTTGTTTGGGCTGTTGAGAGGAGTAAAAAACCATCAAAAATTTCAATCCTGCATGATTCTACCAAGAAATGTGATTCTTCATTCAAAACGCTGGTTTTTGCTATTGGGCTCTATTGAATAATGAATGTTTTGAATTTTCTCCAAAAGTAAAGTAGTTGCAAACTCATGCTTTTAGAGACTTGTTTGGGCTCATGAGATGAGTAGAAAAACATCAAAAATTTCAGTCCTGCATGATTCTACCAAGACATGTGTGTTCATTGAAACGGCTGGTTTTTGATAGTTTGGGCCCTATTGAATAATGAATGTTTTGAATTTTCTCCAAAAGTAAAGTAGTTGCAAACTCATCCTTTTAGAAACTTGTTTGGGCTGTTGAGAGGAGTAAAAAACCATCAAAAATTTCAATCCTGCATGATTCTACCAAGAAATGTGATTCTTCATTCAAAACGCTGGTTTTTGCTATTGGGCTCTATTGAATAATGAATGTTTTGAATTTTCTCCAAAAGTAAAGTAGTTGCAAACTCATGCTTTTAGAGACTTGTTTGGGCTCATGAGAGGAGTAGAAAAACATCAAAAATTTCAGTCCTGCATGATTCTACCAAGAAATGTGTGTTGATTCAAACCGCTGGTTTTTGATAGTTTGGGCCCTATTGAATAATGAATGTTTTGAATTTTCTCCAAAAGTAAAGTAGTTGCAAACTCATGCTTTTAGAGACTTGTTTGGGCTCATGAGAGGAGTAGAAAAACATCAAAAATTTCAGTCCTGCATGATTCTACCAAGAAATGTGTGTTCATTGAAACCGCTGGTTTTTGATAGTTTGGGCCCTTTTGAATAATGAATGTTTTGAATGTTCTCCAAAAGTAAAGTAGTTGCAAACTCATCCTTTTAGAAACTTGTTTGGGCTGTTGAGAGGAGTAAAAAACCATCAAAAATTTCAATCCTGCATGATTCTACCAAGAAATGTGATTCTTCATTCAAAACGCTGGTTTTTGCTATTGGGCTCTATTGAATAATGAATGTTTTGAATTTTCTCCAAAAGTAAAGTAGTTGCAAACTCATGCTTTTAGAGACTTGTTTGGGCTCATGAGAGGAGTAGAAAAACATCAAAAATTTCAGTCCTGCATGATTCTACCAAGAAATGTGATTCTTCATTCAAAACGCTGGTTTTTGCTATTGGGCTCTATTGAATAATGAATGTTTTGAATTTTCTCCAAAAGTAAAGTAGTTGCAAACTCATGCTTTTAGAGACTTGTTTGGGCTCATGAGATGAGTAGAAAAACATCAAAAATTTCAGTCCTGCATGATTCTACCAAGAAATGTGTGTTGATTCAAACCGCTGGTTTTTGATAGTTTGGGCCCTATTGAATAATGAATGTTTTGAATTTTCTCCAAAAGTAAAGTAGTTGCAAACTCATGCTTTTAGAGACTTGTTTGGGCTCATGAGAGGAGTAGAAAAACATGAAAAATTTCAGTCCTGCATGATTCTACCAAGAAATGTGTGTTCATTGAAACCGCTGGTTTTTGATAGTTTGGGCCCTATTGAATAATGAATGTTTTGAATTTTCTCCAAAAGTAAAGTAGTTGCAAACTCATCCTTTTAGAAACTTGTTTGGGCTGTTGAGAGGAGTAAAAAACCATCAAAAATTTCAATCCTGCATGATTCTACCAAGAAATGTGATTCTTCATTCAAAACGCTGGTTTTTGCTATTGGGCTCTATTGAATAATGAATGTTTTGAATTTTCTCCAAAAGTAAAGTAGTTGCAAACTCATGCTTTTAGAGACTTGTTTGGGCTCATGAGATGAGTAGAAAAACATCAAAAATTTCAGTCCTGCATGATTCTACCAAGACATGTGTGTTCATTGAAACGGCTGGTTTTTGATAGTTTGGGCCCTATTGAATAATGAATGTTTTGAATTTTCTCCAAAAGTAAAGTAGTTGCAAACTCATCCTTTTAGAAACTTGTTTGGGCTGTTGAGAGGAGTAAAAAACCATCAAAAATTTCAATCCTGCATGATTCTACCAAGAAATGTGATTCTTCATTCAAAACGCTGGTTTTTGCTATTGGGCTCTATTGAATAATGAATGTTTTGAATTTTCTCCAAAAGTAAAGTAGTTGCAAACTCATGCTTTTAGAGACTTGTTTGGGCTCATGAGAGGAGTAGAAAAACATCAAAAATTTCAGTCCTGCATGATTCTACCAAGAAATGTGTGTTGATTCAAACCGCTGGTTTTTGATAGTTTGGGCCCTATTGAATAATGAATGTTTTGAATTTTCTCCAAAAGTAAAGTAGTTGCAAACTCAAACTTTTAGAGACTTGTTTGGGCTCATGAGAGGAGTAGAAAAACATCAAAAATTTCAGTCCTGCATGATTCTACCAAGAAATGTGTGTTCATTGAAACCGCTGGTTTTTGATAGTTTGGGCCCTATTGAATAATGAATGTTTTGAATTTTCTCCAAAAGTAAAGTAGTTGCAAACTCATCCTTTTAGAAACTTGTTTGGGCTGTTGAGAGGAGTAAAAAACCATCAAAAATTTCAATCCTGCATGATTCTACCAAGAAATGTGATTCTTCATTCAAAACGCTGGTTTTTGCTATTGGGCTCTATTGAATAATGAATGTTTTGAATTTTCTCCAAAAGTAAAGTAGTTGCAAACTCATGCTTTTAGAGACTTGTTTGGGCTCATGAGAGGAGTAGAAAAACATCAAAAATTTCAGTCCTGCATGATTCTACCAAGAAATGTGTGTTGATTCAAACCGCTGGTTTTTGATAGTTTGGGCCCTATTGAATAATGAATGTTTTGAATTTTCTCCAAAAGTAAAGTAGTTGCAAACTCAAGCTTTTAGAGACTTGTTTGGGCTCATGAGAGGAGTAGAAAAACATCAAAAATTTCAGTCCTGCATGATTCTACCAAGAAATGTGTGTTCATTGAAACCGCTGGTTTTTGATAGTTTGGGCCCTTTTGAATAATGAATGTTTTGAATTTTCTCCAAAAGTAAAGTAGTTGCAAACTCATCCTTTTAGAAACTTGTTTGGGCTGTTGAGAGGAGTAAAAAACCATCAAAAATTTCAATCCTGCATGATTCTACCAAGAAATGTGATTCTTCATTCAAAACGCTGGTTTTTGCTATTGGGCTCTATTGAATAATGAATGTTTTGAATTTTCTCCAAAAGTAAAGTAGTTGCAAACTCATGCTTTTAGAGACTTGTTTGGGCTCATGAGAGGAGTAGAAAAACATCAAAAATTTCAGTCCTGCATGATTCTACCAAGAAATGTGTGTTCATTGAAACCGCTGGTTTTTGATAGTTTGGGCCCTATTGAATAATGAATGTTTTGAATTTTCTCCAAAAGTAAAGTAGTTGCAAACTCATCCTTTTAGAAACTTGTTTGGGCTGTTGAGAGGAGTAAAAAACCATCAAAAATTTCAATCCTGCATGATTTTACCAAGAAATGTGATTCTTCATTCAAAACCTGATTTTTGCTATTGGGCTCTATTGAATAGTGAATGTTTTGAATTTTCTCCAAAAGTAAAGTAGTTGCAAACTCATGCTTTTAGAGACTTGTTTGGGCTCATGAGAGGAGTAGAAAAACATCAAAAATTTCAGTCCTGCATGATTCTACCAAGAAATGTGTGTTCATTGAAACCGCTGGTTTTTGATAGTTTGGGCCCTATTGAATAATGAATGTTTTGAATTTTCTCCAAAAGTAAAGTAGTTGCAAACTCATCCTTTTAGAAACTTGTTTGGGCTGTTGAGAGGAGTAAAAAACCATCAAAAATTTCAATCCTGCATGATTCTACCAAGAAATGTGATTCTTCATTCAAAACGCTGGTTTTTGCTATTGGGCTCTATTGAATAATGAATGTTTTGAATTTTCTCCAAAAGTAAAGTAGTTGCAAACTCATGCTTTTAGAGACTTGTTTGGGCTCATGAGAGGAGTAGAAAAACATCAAAAATTTCAGTCCTGCATGATTCTACCAAGAAATGTGTGTTGATTCAAACCGCTGGTTTTTGATAGTTTGGGCCCTATTGAATAATGAATGTTTTGAATTTTCTCCAAAAGTAAAGTAGTTGCAAACTCAAGCTTTTAGAGACTTGTTTGGGCTCATGAGAGGAGTAGAAAAACATCAAAAATTTCAGTCCTGCATGATTCTACCAAGAAATGTGTGTTCATTGAAACCGCTGGTTTTTGATAGTTTGGGCCCTTTTGAATAATGAATGTTTTGAATTTTCTCCAAAAGTAAAGTAGTTGCAAACTCATCCTTTTAGAAACTTGTTTGGGCTGTTGAGAGGAGTAAAAAACCATCAAAAATTTCAATCCTGCATGATTCTACCAAGAAATGTGATTCTTCATTCAAAACGCTGGTTTTTGCTATTGGGCTCTATTGAATAATGAATGTTTTGAATTTTCTCCAAAAGTAAAGTAGTTGCAAACTCATGCTTTTAGAGACTTGTTTGGGCTCATGAGAGGAGTAGAAAAACATCAAAAATTTCAGTCCTGCATGATTCTACCAAGAAATGTGTGTTCATTCAAACCGCTGGATTTTGATAGTTTGGGCCCTATTGAATAATGAATGTTTTGAATTTTCTCCAAAAGTAAAGTAGTTGCAAACTCATCCTTTTAGAAACTTGTTTGGGCTGTTGAGAGGAGTAAAAAACCATCAAAAATTTCAATCCTGCATGATTCTACCAAGAAATGTGATTCTTCATTCAAAACGCTGGTTTTTGCTATTGGGCTCTATTGAATAATGAATGTTTTGAATTTTCTCCAAAAGTAAAGTAGTTGCAAACTCATGCTTTTAGAGACTTGTTTGGGCTCATGAGATGAGTAGAAAAACATCAAAAATTTCAGTCCTGCATGATTCTACCAAGACATGTGTGTTCATTGAAACGGCTGGTTTTTGATAGTTTGGGCCCTATTGAATAATGAATGTTTTGAATTTTCTCCAAAAGTAAAGTAGTTGCAAACTCATCCTTTTAGAAACTTGTTTGGGCTGTTGAGAGGAGTAAAAACCATCAAAAATTTCAATCCTGCATGATTCTACCAAGAAATGTGATTCTTCATTCAAAACGCTGGTTTTTGCTATTGGGCTCTATTGAATAATGAATGTTTTGAATTTTCTCCAAAAGTAAAGTAGTTGCAAACTCATGCTTTTAGAGACTTGTTTGGGCTCATGAGAGGAGTAGAAAAACATCAAAAATTTCAGTCCTGCATGATTCTACCAAGAAATGTGTGTTGATTCAAACCGCTGGTTTTTGATAGTTTGGGCCCTATTGAATAATGAATGTTTTGAATTTTCTCCAAAAGTAAAGTAGTTGCAAACTCATGCTTTTAGAGACTTGTTTGGGCTCATGAGAGGAGTAGAAAAACATCAAAAATTTCAGTCCTGCATGATTCTACCAAGAAATGTGTGTTCATTGAAACCGCTGGTTTTTGATAGTTTGGGCCCTTTTGAATAATGAATGTTTTGAATTTTCTCCAAAAGTAAAGTAGTTGCAAACTCATCCTTTTAGAAACTTGTTTGGGCTGTTGAGAGGAGTAAAAAACCATCAAAAATTTCAATCCTGCATGATTCTACCAAGAAATGTGATTCTTCATTCAAAACGCTGGTTTTTGCTATTGGGCTCTATTGAATAATGAATGTTTTGAATTTTCTCCAAAAGTAAAGTAGTTGCAAACTCATGCTTTTAGAGACTTGTTTGGGCTCATGAGAGGAGTAGAAAAACATCAAAAATTTCAGTCCTGCATGATTCTACCAAGAAATGTGTGTTCATTGAAACCGCTGGTTTTTGATAGTTTGGGCCCTATTGAATAATGAATGTTTTGAATTTTCTCCAAAAGAAAGTATTTGCAAACTCATCCTTTTAGAAACTTGTTTGGGCTGTTGAGAGGAGTAAAAAAACCATCAAAAATTTCAATCCTGCATGATTCTACCAAGAAATGTGATTCTTCATTCAAAACGCTGGTTTTTGCTATTGGGCTCTATTGAATAATGAATGTTTTGAATTTTCTCCAAAAGTAAAGTAGTTGCAAACTCATGCTTTTAGAGACTTGTTTGGGCTCATGAGAGGAGTAGAAAAACATCAAAAATTTCAGTCCTGCATGATTCTACCAAGAAATGTGTGTTCATTGAAACCGCTGGTTTTTGATAGTTTGGGCCCTTTTGAATAATGAATGTTTTGAATGTTCTCCAAAAGTAAAGTAGTTGCAAACTCATCCTTTTAGAAACTTGTTTGGGCTGTTGAGAGGAGTAAAAAACCATCAAAAATTTCAATCCTGCATGATTCTACCAAGAAATGTGATTCTTCATTCAAAACGCTGGTTTTTGCTATTGGGCTCTATTGAATAATGAATGTTTTGAATTTTCTCCAAAAGTAAAGTAGTTGCAAACTCATGCTTTTAGAGACTTGTTTGGGCTCATGAGAGGAGTAGAAAAACATCAAAAATTTCAGTCCTGCATGATTCTACCAAGAAATGTGTGTTCATTGAAACCGCTGGTTTTTGATAGTTTGGGCCCTATTGAATAATGAATGTTTTGAATTTTCTCCAAAAGTAAAGTATTTGCAAACTCATCCTTTTAGAAACTTGTTTGGGCTGTTGAGAGGAGTAAAAAAACCATCAAAAATTTCAATCCTGCATGATTCTACCAAGAAATGTGATTCTTCATTCAAAACGCTGGTTTTTGCTATTGGGCTCTATTGAATAATGAATGTTTTGAATTTTCTCCAAAAGTAAAGTAGTTGCAAACTCATGCTTTTAGAGACTTGTTTGGGCTCATGAGAGGAGTAGAAAAACATCAAAAATTTCAGTCCTGCATGATTCTACCAAGAAATGTGTGTTCATTGAAACCGCTGGTTTTTGATAGTTTGGGCCCTATTGAATAATGAATGTTTTGAATTTTCTCCAAAAGTAAAGTAGTTGCAAACTCATCCTTTTAGAAACTTGTTTGGGCTGTTGAGAGGAGTAAAAAACCATCAAAAATTTCAATCCTGCATGATTTTACCAAGAAATGTGATTCTTCATTCAAAACCTGATTTTTGCTATTGGGCTCTATTGAATAGTGAATGTTTTGAATTTTCTCCAAAAGTAAAGTAGTTGCAAACTCATGCTTTTAGAGACTTGTTTGGGCTCATGAGAGGAGTAGAAAAACATCAAAAATTTCAGTCCTGCATGATTCTACCAAGAAATGTGTGTTCATTGAAACCGCTGGTTTTTGATAGTTTGGGCCCTTTTGAATAATGAATGTTTTGAATTTTCTCCAAAAGTAAAGTAGCTGCAAACTCATCCTTTTAGAAACTTGTTTGGGCTGTTGAGAGGAGTAAAAAACCATCAAAAATTTCAATCCTGCATGATTCTACCAAGAAATGTGATTCTTCATTCAAAACGCTGGTTTTTGCTATTGGGCTCTATTGAATAATGAATGTTTTGAATTTTCTCCAAAAGTAAAGTAGTTGCAAACTCATGCTTTTAGAGACTTGTTTGGGCTCATGAGAGGAGTAGAAAAACATCAAAAATTTCAGTCCTGCATGATTCTACCAAGAAATGTGTGTTCATTGAAACCGCTGGTTTTTGATAGTTTGGGCCCTATTGAATAATGAATGTTTTGAATTTTCTCCAAAAGTAAAGTAGTTGCAAACTCATCCTTTTAGAAACTTGTTTGGGCTGTTGAGAGGAGTAAAAAACCATCAAAAATTTCAATCCTGCATGATTTTACCAAGAAATGTGATTCTTCATTCAAAACCTGATTTTTGCTATTGGGCTCTATTGAATAGTGAATGTTTTGAATTTTCTCCAAAAGTAAAGTAGTTGCAAACTCATGCTTTTAGAGACTTGTTTGGGCTCATGAGAGGAGTAGAAAAACATCAAAAATTTCAGTCCTGCATGATTCTACCAAGAAATGTGTTCATTCAAACCGCTGGTTTTTGATAGTTTGGGCCCTATTGAATAATGAATGTTTTGAATTTTCTCCAAAAGTAAAGTAGTTGCAAACTCATCCTTTTAGAAACTTGTTTGGGCTGTTGAGAGGAGTAAAAAGCCATCAAAAATTTCAATCCTGCATGATTCTACCAAGTAATGTGATTCTTCATTCAAAACGCTGGTTTTTGCTATTGGGCTCTATTGAATAATGAATGTTTTGAATTTTCTCCAAAAGTAAAGTAGTTGCAAACTCATGCTTTTAGAGACTTGTTTGGGCTCATGAGATGAGTAGAAAAAGATCAAAAATTTCAGTCCTGCATGATTCTACCAAGAAATGTGTGTTCATTGAAACGGCTGGTTTTTGATAGTTTGGGCCCTATTGAATAATGAATGTTTTGAATTTTCTCCAAAAGTAAAGTAGTTGCAAGCTCATCCAATTAAGAAACTTGTTTGGGCTGTTGAGAGGAGTAAAAAACCATCAAAAATTTCAATCCTGCATGATTCTACCAAGAAATGTGATTCTTCATTCAAAACGCTGGTTTTTGCTATTGGGCTCTATTGAATAATGAATGTTTTGAATTTTCTCCAAAAGTAAAGTAGTTGCAAACTCATGCTTTTAGAGACTTGTTTGGGCTCATGAGAGGAGTAGAAAAACATCAAAAATTTCAGTCCTGCATGATTCTACCAAGAAATGTGTGTTCATTCAAACCGCTGGTTTTTGATAGTTTGGGCCCTATTGAATAATGAATGTTTTGAATTTTCTCCAAAAGTAAAGTAGTTGCAAACTCATGCTTTTAGAGACTTGTTTGGGCTCATGAGAGGAGTAGAAAAACATCAAAAATTTCAGTCCTGCATGATTCTACCAAGAAATGTGTGTTCATTGAAACCGCTGGTTTTTGATAGTTTGGGCCCTATTGAATAATGAATGTTTTGAATTTTCTCCAAAAGTAAAGTAGTTGCAAACTCATCCTTTTAGAAACTTGTTTGGGCTGTTGAGAGGAGTAAAAAACCATCAAAAATTTCAATCCTGCATGATTTTACCAAGAAATGTGATTCTTCATTCAAAACGCTGGTTTTTGCTATTGGGCTCTATTGAATAATGAATGTTTTGAATTTTCTCCAAAAGTAAAGTAGTTGCAAACTCATGCTTTTAGAGACTTGTTTGGGCTCATGAGAGGAGTAGAAAAACATCAAAAATTTCAGTCCTGCATGATTCTACCAAGAAATGTGTGTTCATTGAATCCGCTGGTTTTTGATAGTTTGGGCCCTATTGAATAATGAATGTTTTGAATTTTCTCCAAAAGTAAAGTAGTTGCAAACTCATGCTTTTAGAGACTTGTTTGGGCTCATGAGAGGAGTAGAAAAACATCAAAAATTTCAGTCCTGCATGATTCTACCAAGAAATGTGTGTTCATTGAAACCGCTGGTTTTTGATAGTTTGGGCCCTTTTGAATAATGAATGTTTTGAATTTTCTCCAAAAGTAAAGTAGTTGCAAACTCATCCTTTTAGAAACTTGTTTGGGCTGTTGAGAGGAGTAAAAAACCATCAAAAATTTCAATCCTGCATGATTCTACCAAGAAATGTGATTCTTCATTCAAAACGCTGGTTTTTGCTATTGGGCTCTATTGAATAATGAATGTTTTGAATTTTCTCCAAAAGTAAAGTAGTTGCAAACTCATGCTTTTAGAGACTTGTTTGGGCTCATGAGAGGAGTAGAAAAACATCAAAAATTTCAGTCCTGCATGATTCTACCAAGAAATGTGTGTTCATTGAAACCGCTGGTTTTTGATAGTTTGGGCCCTATTGAATAATGAATGTTTTGAATTTTCTCCAAAAGTAATGTAGTTGCAAACTCATCCTTTTAGAAACTTGTTTGGGCTGTTGAGAGGAGTAAAAAACCATCAAAAATTTCAATCCTGCATGATTCTACCAAGAAATGTGATTCTTCATTCAAAACGCTGGTTTTTGCTATTGGGCTCTATTGAATAATGAATGTTTTGAATTTTCCCCAAAAGTAAAGTAGTTGCAAACTCATGCTTTTAGAGACTTGTTTGGGCTCATGAGAGGAGTAGAAAAACATCAAAAATTTCAGTCCTGCATGATTCTACCAAGAAATGTGTGTTCATTGAAACCGCTGGTTTTTGATAGTTTGGGCCCTATTGAATAATGAATGTTTTGAATTTTCTCCAAAAGTAAAGTAGTTGCAAACTCATGCTTTTAGAGACTTGTTTGGGCTCATGAGAGGAGTAGAAAAACATCAAAAATTTCAGTCCTGCATGATTCTACCAAGAAATGTGTGTTGATTCAAACCGCTGGTTTTTGATAGTTTGGGCCCTATTGAATAATGAATGTTTTGAATTTTCTCCAAAAGTAAAGTAGTTGCAAACTCATGCTTTTAGAGACTTGTTTGGGCTCATGAGAGGAGTAGAAAAACATCAAAAATTTCAGTCCTGCATGATTCTACCAAGAAATGTGTGTTCATTGAAACCGCTGGTTTTTGATAGTTTGGGCCCTTTTGAATAATGAATGTTTTGAATTTTCTCCAAAAGTAAAGTAGTTGCAAACTCATCCTTTTAGAAACTTGTTTGGGCTGTTGAGAGGAGTAAAAAACCATCAAAAATTTCAATCCTGCATGATTCTACCAAGAAATGTGATTCTTCATTCAAAACGCTGGTTTTTGCTATTGGGCTCTATTGAATAATGAATGTTTTGAATTTTCTCCAAAAGTAAAGTAGTTGCAAACTCATGCTTTTAGAGACTTGTTTGGGCTCATGAGAGGAGTAGAAAAACATCAAAAATTTCAGTCCTGCATGATTCTACCAAGAAATGTGTGTTCATTGAAACCGCTGGTTTTTGATAGTTTGGGCCCTATTGAATAATGAATGTTTTGAATTTTCTCCAAAAGAAAGTATTTGCAAACTCATCCTTTTAGAAACTTGTTTGGGCTGTTGAGAGGAGTAAAAAAACCATCAAAAATTTCAATCCTGCATGATTCTACCAAGAAATGTGATTCTTCATTCAAAACGCTGGTTTTTGCTATTGGGCTCTATTGAATAATGAATGTTTTGAATTTTCTCCAAAAGTAAAGTAGTTGCAAACTCATGCTTTTAGAGACTTGTTTGGGCTCATGAGAGGAGTAGAAAAACATCAAAAATTTCAGTCCTGCATGATTCTACCAAGAAATGTGTGTTCATTGAAACCGCTGGTTTTTGATAGTTTGGGCCCTTTTGAATAATGAATGTTTTGAATGTTCTCCAAAAGTAAAGTAGTTGCAAACTCATCCTTTTAGAAACTTGTTTGGGCTGTTGAGAGGAGTAAAAAACCATCAAAAATTTCAATCCTGCATGATTCTACCAAGAAATGTGATTCTTCATTCAAAACGCTGGTTTTTGCTATTGGGCTCTATTGAATAATGAATGTTTTGAATTTTCTCCAAAAGTAAAGTAGTTGCAAACTCATGCTTTTAGAGACTTGTTTGGGCTCATGAGAGGAGTAGAAAAACATCAAAAATTTCAGTCCTGCATGATTCTACCAAGAAATGTGTGTTCATTGAAACCGCTGGTTTTTGATAGTTTGGGCCCTATTGAATAATGAATGTTTTGAATTTTCTCCAAAAGTAAAGTATTTGCAAACTCATCCTTTTAGAAACTTGTTTGGGCTGTTGAGAGGAGTAAAAAAACCATCAAAAATTTCAATCCTGCATGATTCTACCAAGAAATGTGATTCTTCATTCAAAACGCTGGTTTTTGCTATTGGGCTCTATTGAATAATGAATGTTTTGAATTTTCTCCAAAAGTAAAGTAGTTGCAAACTCATGCTTTTAGAGACTTGTTTGGGCTCATGAGAGGAGTAGAAAAACATCAAAAATTTCAGTCCTGCATGATTCTACCAAGAAATGTGTGTTCATTGAAACCGCTGGTTTTTGATAGTTTGGGCCCTATTGAATAATGAATGTTTTGAATTTTCTCCAAAAGTAAAGTAGTTGCAAACTCATCCTTTTAGAAACTTGTTTGGGCTGTTGAGAGGAGTAAAAAACCATCAAAAATTTCAATCCTGCATGATTTTACCAAGAAATGTGATTCTTCATTCAAAACCTGATTTTTGCTATTGGGCTCTATTGAATAGTGAATGTTTTGAATTTTCTCCAAAAGTAAAGTAGTTGCAAACTCATGCTTTTAGAGACTTGTTTGGGCTCATGAGAGGAGTAGAAAAACATCAAAAATTTCAGTCCTGCATGATTCTACCAAGAAATGTGTGTTCATTGAAACCGCTGGTTTTTGATAGTTTGGGCCCTTTTGAATAATGAATGTTTTGAATTTTCTCCAAAAGTAAAGTAGCTGCAAACTCATCCTTTTAGAAACTTGTTTGGGCTGTTGAGAGGAGTAAAAAACCATCAAAAATTTCAATCCTGCATGATTCTACCAAGAAATGTGATTCTTCATTCAAAACGCTGGTTTTTGCTATTGGGCTCTATTGAATAATGAATGTTTTGAATTTTCTCCAAAAGTAAAGTAGTTGCAAACTCATGCTTTTAGAGACTTGTTTGGGCTCATGAGAGGAGTAGAAAAACATCAAAAATTTCAGTCCTGCATGATTCTACCAAGAAATGTGTGTTCATTGAAACCGCTGGTTTTTGATAGTTTGGGCCCTATTGAATAATGAATGTTTTGAATTTTCTCCAAAAGTAAAGTAGTTGCAAACTCATCCTTTTAGAAACTTGTTTGGGCTGTTGAGAGGAGTAAAAAACCATCAAAAATTTCAATCCTGCATGATTTTACCAAGAAATGTGATTCTTCATTCAAAACCTGATTTTTGCTATTGGGCTCTATTGAATAGTGAATGTTTTGAATTTTCTCCAAAAGTAAAGTAGTTGCAAACTCATGCTTTTAGAGACTTGTTTGGGCTCATGAGAGGAGTAGAAAAACATCAAAAATTTCAGTCCTGCATGATTCTACCAAGAAATGTGTTCATTCAAACCGCTGGTTTTTGATAGTTTGGGCCCTATTGAATAATGAATGTTTTGAATTTTCTCCAAAAGTAAAGTAGTTGCAAACTCATCCTTTTAGAAACTTGTTTGGGCTGTTGAGAGGAGTAAAAAGCCATCAAAAATTTCAATCCTGCATGATTCTACCAAGTAATGTGATTCTTCATTCAAAACGCTGGTTTTTGCTATTGGGCTCTATTGAATAATGAATGTTTTGAATTTTCTCCAAAAGTAAAGTAGTTGCAAACTCATGCTTTTAGAGACTTGTTTGGGCTCATGAGATGAGTAGAAAAAGATCAAAAATTTCAGTCCTGCATGATTCTACCAAGAAATGTGTGTTCATTGAAACGGCTGGTTTTTGATAGTTTGGGCCCTATTGAATAATGAATGTTTTGAATTTTCTCCAAAAGTAAAGTAGTTGCAAGCTCATCCAATTAAGAAACTTGTTTGGGCTGTTGAGAGGAGTAAAAAACCATCAAAAATTTCAATCCTGCATGATTCTACCAAGAAATGTGATTCTTCATTCAAAACGCTGGTTTTTGCTATTGGGCTCTATTGAATAATGAATGTTTTGAATTTTCTCCAAAAGTAAAGTAGTTGCAAACTCATGCTTTTAGAGACTTGTTTGGGCTCATGAGAGGAGTAGAAAAACATCAAAAATTTCAGTCCTGCATGATTCTACCAAGAAATGTGTGTTCATTCAAACCGCTGGTTTTTGATAGTTTGGGCCCTATTGAATAATGAATGTTTTGAATTTTCTCCAAAAGTAAAGTAGTTGCAAACTCATGCTTTTAGAGACTTGTTTGGGCTCATGAGAGGAGTAGAAAAACATCAAAAATTTCAGTCCTGCATGATTCTACCAAGAAATGTGTGTTCATTGAAACCGCTGGTTTTTGATAGTTTGGGCCCTATTGAATAATGAATGTTTTGAATTTTCTCCAAAAGTAAAGTAGTTGCAAACTCATCCTTTTAGAAACTTGTTTGGGCTGTTGAGAGGAGTAAAAAACCATCAAAAATTTCAATCCTGCATGATTTTACCAAGAAATGTGATTCTTCATTCAAAACGCTGGTTTTTGCTATTGGGCTCTATTGAATAATGAATGTTTTGAATTTTCTCCAAAAGTAAAGTAGTTGCAAACTCATGCTTTTAGAGACTTGTTTGGGCTCATGAGAGGAGTAGAAAAACATCAAAAATTTCAGTCCTGCATGATTCTACCAAGAAATGTGTGTTCATTGAATCCGCTGGTTTTTGATAGTTTGGGCCCTATTGAATAATGAATGTTTTGAATTTTCTCCAAAAGTAAAGTAGTTGCAAACTCATGCTTTTAGAGACTTGTTTGGGCTCATGAGAGGAGTAGAAAAACATCAAAAATTTCAGTCCTGCATGATTCTACCAAGAAATGTGTGTTCATTGAAACCGCTGGTTTTTGATAGTTTGGGCCCTTTTGAATAATGAATGTTTTGAATTTTCTCCAAAAGTAAAGTAGTTGCAAACTCATCCTTTTAGAAACTTGTTTGGGCTGTTGAGAGGAGTAAAAAACCATCAAAAATTTCAATCCTGCATGATTCTACCAAGAAATGTGATTCTTCATTCAAAACGCTGGTTTTTGCTATTGGGCTCTATTGAATAATGAATGTTTTGAATTTTCTCCAAAAGTAAAGTAGTTGCAAACTCATGCTTTTAGAGACTTGTTTGGGCTCATGAGAGGAGTAGAAAAACATCAAAAATTTCAGTCCTGCATGATTCTACCAAGAAATGTGTGTTCATTGAAACCGCTGGTTTTTGATAGTTTGGGCCCTATTGAATAATGAATGTTTTGAATTTTCTCCAAAAGTAATGTAGTTGCAAACTCATCCTTTTAGAAACTTGTTTGGGCTGTTGAGAGGAGTAAAAAACCATCAAAAATTTCAATCCTGCATGATTCTACCAAGAAATGTGATTCTTCATTCAAAACGCTGGTTTTTGCTATTGGGCTCTATTGAATAATGAATGTTTTGAATTTTCCCCAAAAGTAAAGTAGTTGCAAACTCATGCTTTTAGAGACTTGTTTGGGCTCATGAGAGGAGTAGAAAAACATCAAAAATTTCAGTCCTGCATGATTCTACCAAGAAATGTGTGTTCATTGAAACCGCTGGTTTTTGATAGTTTGGGCCCTATTGAATAATGAATGTTTTGAATTTTCTCCAAAAGTAAAGTAGTTGCAAACTCATCCTTTTAGAAACTTGTTTGGGCTGTTGAGAGGAGTAAAAAACCATCAAAAATTTCAATCCTGCATGATTCTACCAAGAAATGTGATTCTTCATTCAAAACGCTGGTTTTTGCTATTGGGCTCTATTGAATAATGAATGTTTTGAATTTTCTCCAAAAGTAAAGTAGTTGCAAACTCATGCTTTTAGAGACTTGTTTGGGCTCATGAGAGGAGTAGAAAAACATCAAAAATTTCAGTCCTGCATGATTCTACCAAGAAATGTGATTCTTCATTCAAAACGCTGGTTTTTGCTATTGGGCTCTATTGAATAATGAATGTTTTGAATTTTCTCCAAAAGTAAAGTAGTTGCAAACTCATGCTTTTAGAGACTTGTTTGGGCTCATGAGATGAGTAGAAAAACATCAAAAATTTCAGTCCTGCATGATTCTACCAAGAAATGTGTGTTGATTCAAACCGCTGGTTTTTGATAGTTTGGGCCCTATTGAATAATGAATGTTTTGAATTTTCTCCAAAAGTAAAGTAGTTGCAAACTCATGCTTTTAGAGACTTGTTTGGGCTCATGAGAGGAGTAGAAAAACATGAAAAATTTCAGTCCTGCATGATTCTACCAAGAAATGTGTGTTCATTGAAACCGCTGGTTTTTGATAGTTTGGGCCCTATTGAATAATGAATGTTTTGAATTTTCTCCAAAAGTAAAGTAGTTGCAAACTCATCCTTTTAGAAACTTGTTTGGGCTGTTGAGAGGAGTAAAAAACCATCAAAAATTTCAATCCTGCATGATTCTACCAAGAAATGTGATTCTTCATTCAAAACGCTGGTTTTTGCTATTGGGCTCTATTGAATAATGAATGTTTTGAATTTTCTCCAAAAGTAAAGTAGTTGCAAACTCATGCTTTTAGAGACTTGTTTGGGCTCATGAGATGAGTAGAAAAACATCAAAAATTTCAGTCCTGCATGATTCTACCAAGACATGTGTGTTCATTGAAACGGCTGGTTTTTGATAGTTTGGGCCCTATTGAATAATGAATGTTTTGAATTTTCTCCAAAAGTAAAGTAGTTGCAAACTCATCCTTTTAGAAACTTGTTTGGGCTGTTGAGAGGAGTAAAAAACCATCAAAAATTTCAATCCTGCATGATTCTACCAAGAAATGTGATTCTTCATTCAAAACGCTGGTTTTTGCTATTGGGCTCTATTGAATAATGAATGTTTTGAATTTTCTCCAAAAGTAAAGTAGTTGCAAACTCATGCTTTTAGAGACTTGTTTGGGCTCATGAGAGGAGTAGAAAAACATCAAAAATTTCAGTCCTGCATGATTCTACCAAGAAATGTGTGTTGATTCAAACCGCTGGTTTTTGATAGTTTGGGCCCTATTGAATAATGAATGTTTTGAATTTTCTCCAAAAGTAAAGTAGTTGCAAACTCAAGCTTTTAGAGACTTGTTTGGGCTCATGAGAGGAGTAGAAAAACATCAAAAATTTCAGTCCTGCATGATTCTACCAAGAAATGTGTGTTCATTGAAACCGCTGGTTTTTGATAGTTTGGGCCCTTTTGAATAATGAATGTTTTGAATTTTCTCCAAAAGTAAAGTAGTTGCAAACTCATCCTTTTAGAAACTTGTTTGGGCTGTTGAGAGGAGTAAAAAACCATCAAAAATTTCAATCCTGCATGATTCTACCAAGAAATGTGATTCTTCATTCAAAACGCTGGTTTTTGCTATTGGGCTCTATTGAATAATGAATGTTTTGAATTTTCTCCAAAAGTAAAGTAGTTGCAAACTCATGCTTTTAGAGACTTGTTTGGGCTCATGAGAGGAGTAGAAAAACATCAAAAATTTCAGTCCTGCATGATTCTACCAAGAAATGTGTGTTCATTGAAACCGCTGGTTTTTGATAGTTTGGGCCCTATTGAATAATGAATGTTTTGAATTTTCTCCAAAAGTAAAGTAGTTGCAAACTCATCCTTTTAGAAACTTGTTTGGGCTGTTGAGAGGAGTAAAAAACCATCAAAAATTTCAATCCTGCATGATTCTACCAAGAAATGTGATTCTTCATTCAAAACGCTGGTTTTTGCTATTGGGCTCTATTGAATAATGAATGTTTTGAATTTTCTCCAAAAGTAAAGTAGTTGCAAACTCATGCTTTTAGAGACTTGTTTGGGCTCATGAGAGGAGTAGAAAAACATCAAAAATTTCAGTCCTGCATGATTCTACCAAGAAATGTGTGTTGATTCAAACCGCTGGTTTTTGATAGTTTGGGCCCTATTGAATAATGAATGTTTTGAATTTTCTCCAAAAGTAAAGTAGTTGCAAACTCATGCTTTTAGAGACTTGTTTGGGCTCATGAGAGGAGTAGAAAAACATGAAAAATTTCAGTCCTGCATGATTCTACCAAGAAATGTGTGTTCATTGAAACCGCTGGTTTTTGATAGTTTGGGCCCTATTGAATAATGAATGTTTTGAATTTTCTCCAAAAGTAAAGTAGTTGCAAACTCATCCTTTTAGAAACTTGTTTGGGCTGTTGAGAGGAGTAAAAAACCATCAAAAATTTCAATCCTGCATGATTCTACCAAGAAATGTGATTCTTCATTCAAAACGCTGGTTTTTGCTATTGGGCTCTATTGAATAATGAATGTTTTGAATTTTCTCCAAAAGTAAAGTAGTTGCAAACTCATGCTTTTAGAGACTTGTTTGGGCTCATGAGAGGAGTAGAAAAACATCAAAAATTTCAGTCCTGCATGATTCTACCAAGAAATGTGTGTTCATTGAAACCGCTGGTTTTTGATAGTTTGGGCCCTATCGAATAATGAATGTTTTGAATTTTCTCCAAAAGTAAAGTAGTTGCAAACTCATCCTTTTAGAAACTTGTTTGGGCTGTTGAGAGGAGTAAAAAACCATCAAAAATTTCAATCCTGCATGATTCTACCAAGAAATGTGATTCTTCATTCAAAACGCTGGTTTTTGCTATTGGGCTCTATTGAATAATGAATGTTTTGAATTTTCTCCAAAAGTAAAGTAGTTGCAAACTCATGCTTTTAGAGACTTGTTTGGGCTCATGAGAGGAGTAGAAAAACATCAAAAATTTCAGTCCTGCATGATTCTACCAAGAAATGTGTGTTCATTCAAACCGCTGGATTTTGATAGTTTGGGCCCTATTGAATAATGAATGTTTTGAATTTTCTCCAAAAGTAAAGTAGTTGCAAACTCATCCTTTTAGAAACTTGTTTGGGCTGTTGAGAGGAGTAAAAAACCATCAAAAATTTCAATCCTGCATGATTCTACCAAGAAATGTGATTCTTCATTCAAAACGCTGGTTTTTGCTATTGGGCTCTATTGAATAATGAATGTTTTGAATTTTCTCCAAAAGTAAAGTAGTTGCAAACTCATGCTTTTAGAGACTTGTTTGGGCTCATGAGATGAGTAGAAAAACATCAAAAATTTCAGTCCTGCATGATTCTACCAAGACATGTGTGTTCATTGAAACGGCTGGTTTTTGATAGTTTGGGCCCTATTGAATAATGAATGTTTTGAATTTTCTCCAAAAGTAAAGTAGTTGCAAACTCATCCTTTTAGAAACTTGTTTGGGCTGTTGAGAGGAGTAAAAACCATCAAAAATTTCAATCCTGCATGATTCTACCAAGAAATGTGATTCTTCATTCAAAACGCTGGTTTTTGCTATTGGGCTCTATTGAATAATGAATGTTTTGAATTTTCTCCAAAAGTAAAGTAGTTGCAAACTCATGCTTTTAGAGACTTGTTTGGGCTCATGAGAGGAGTAGAAAAACATCAAAAATTTCAGTCCTGCATGATTCTACCAAGAAATGTGTGTTGATTCAAACCGCTGGTTTTTGATAGTTTGGGCCCTATTGAATAATGAATGTTTTGAATTTTCTCCAAAAGTAAAGTAGTTGCAAACTCATGCTTTTAGAGACTTGTTTGGGCTCATGAGAGGAGTAGAAAAACATCAAAAATTTCAGTCCTGCATGATTCTACCAAGAAATGTGTGTTCATTGAAACCGCTGGTTTTTGATAGTTTGGGCCCTTTTGAATAATGAATGTTTTGAATTTTCTCCAAAAGTAAAGTAGTTGCAAACTCATCCTTTTAGAAACTTGTTTGGGCTGTTGAGAGGAGTAAAAAACCATCAAAAATTTCAATCCTGCATGATTCTACCAAGAAATGTGATTCTTCATTCAAAACGCTGGTTTTTGCTATTGGGCTCTATTGAATAATGAATGTTTTGAATTTTCTCCAAAAGTAAAGTAGTTGCAAACTCATGCTTTTAGAGACTTGTTTGGGCTCATGAGAGGAGTAGAAAAACATCAAAAATTTCAGTCCTGCATGATTCTACCAAGAAATGTGTGTTCATTGAAACCGCTGGTTTTTGATAGTTTGGGCCCTATTGAATAATGAATGTTTTGAATTTTCTCCAAAAGAAAGTATTTGCAAACTCATCCTTTTAGAAACTTGTTTGGGCTGTTGAGAGGAGTAAAAAAACCATCAAAAATTTCAATCCTGCATGATTCTACCAAGAAATGTGATTCTTCATTCAAAACGCTGGTTTTTGCTATTGGGCTCTATTGAATAATGAATGTTTTGAATTTTCTCCAAAAGTACAGTAGTTGCAAACTCATGCTTTTAGAGACTTGTTTGGGCTCATGAGAGGAGTAGAAAAACATCAAAAATTTCAGTCCTGCATGATTCTACCAAGAAATGTGTGTTCATTGAAACCGCTGGTTTTTGATAGTTTGGGCCCTATTGAATAATGAATGTTTTGAATTTTCTCCAAAAGTAAAGTAGTTGCAAACTCATCCTTTTAGAAACTTGTTTGGGCTGTTGAGAGGAGTAAAAAACCATCAAAAATTTCAATCCTGCATGATTTTACCAAGAAATGTGATTCTTCATTCAAAACCTGATTTTTGCTATTGGGCTCTATTGAATAGTGAATGTTTTGAATTTTCTCCAAAAGTAAAGTAGTTGCAAACTCATGCTTTTAGAGACTTGTTTGGGCTCATGAGAGGAGTAGAAAAACATCAAAAATTTCAGTCCTGCATGATTCTACCAAGAAATGTGTTCATTCAAACCGCTGGTTTTTGATAGTTTGGGCCCTATTGAATAATGAATGTTTTGAATTTTCTCCAAAAGTAAAGTAGTTGCAAACTCATCCTTTTAGAAACTTGTTTGGGCTGTTGAGAGGAGTAAAAAACCATCAAAAATTTCAATCCTGCATGATTCTACCAAGAAATGTGATTCTTCATTCAAAACGCTGGTTTTTGCTATTGGGCTCTATTGAATAATGAATGTTTTGAATTTTCTCCAAAAGTAAAGTAGTTGCAAACTCATGCTTTTAGAGACTTGTTTGGGCTCATGAGAGGAGTAGAAAAACATCAAAAATTTCAGTCCTGCATGATTCTACCAAGAAATGTGTGTTCATTGAAATCGCTGGTTTTTGATAGTTTGGGCCCTATTGAATAATGAATGTTTTGAATTTTCTCCAAAAGTAAAGTAGTTGCAAACTCCTCCTTTTAGAAACTTGTTTGGGCTGTTGAGAGGAGTAAAAAACCATCAAAAATTTCAATCCTGCATGATTCTACCAAGAAATGTGATTCTTCATTCAAAACGCTGGTTTTTGCTATTGGGCTCTATTGAATAATGAATGTTTTGAATTTTCTCCAAAAGTAAAGTAGTTGCAAACTCATGCTTTTAGAGACTTGTTTGGGCTCATGAGAGGAGTAGAAAAACATCAAAAATTTCAGTCCTGCATGATTCTACCAAGAAATGTGTGTTCATTCAAACCGCTGGTTTTTGATAGTTTGGGCCCTTTTGAATAATGAATGTTTTGAATTTTCTCCAAAAGTAAAGTAGTTGCAAACTCATCCTTTTAGAAACTTGTTTGGGCTGTTGAGAGGAGTAAAAAACCATCAAAAATTTCAATCCTGCATGATTCTACCAAGAAATGTGATTCTTCATTCAAAACGCTGGTTTTTGCTATTGGGCTCTATTGAATAATGAATGTTTTGAATTTTCTCCAAAAGTAAAGTAGTTGCAAACTCATGCTTTTAGAGACTTGTTTGGGCTCATGAGATGAGTAGAAAAACATCAAAAATTTCAGTCCTGCATGATTCTACCAAGACATGTGTGTTCATTGAAACGGCTGGTTTTTGATAGTTTGGGCCCTATTGAATAATGAATGTTTTGAATTTTCTCCAAAAGTAAAGTAGTTGCAAACTCATCCTTTTAGAAACTTGTTTGGGCTGTTGAGAGGAGTAAAAAACCATCAAAAATTTCAATCCTGCATGATTCTACCAAGAAATGTGATTCTTCATTCAAAACGCTGGTTTTTGCTATTGGGCTCTATTGAATAATGAATGTTTTGAATTTTCTCCAAAAGTAAAGTAGTTGCAAACTCATGCTTTTAGAGACTTGTTTGGGCTCATGAGAGGAGTAGAAAAACATCAAAAATTTCAGTCCTGCATGATTCTACCAAGAAATGTGTGTTGATTCAAACCGCTGGTTTTTGATAGTTTGGGCCCTATTGAATAATGAATGTTTTGAATTTTCTCCAAAAGTAAAGTAGTTGCAAACTCATGCTTTTAGAGACTTGTTTGGGCTCATGAGAGGAGTAGAAAAACATCAAAAATTTCAGTCCTGCATGATTCTACCAAGAAATGTGTGTTCATTGAAACCGCTGGTTTTTGATAGTTTGGGCCCTTTTGAATAATGAATGTTTTGAATGTTCTCCAAAAGTAAAGTAGTTGCAAACTCATCCTTTTAGAAACTTGTTTGGGCTGTTGAGAGGAGTAAAAAACCATCAAAAATTTCAATCCTGCATGATTCTACCAAGAAATGTGATTCTTCATTCAAAACGCTGGTTTTTGCTATTGGGCTCTATTGAATAATGAATGTTTTGAATTTTCTCCAAAAGTAAAGTAGTTGCAAACTCATGCTTTTAGAGACTTGTTTGGGCTCATGAGAGGAGTAGAAAAACATCAAAAATTTCAGTCCTGCATGATTCTACCAAGAAATGTGTGTTCATTGAAACCGCTGGTTTTTGATAGTTTGGGCCCTATTGAATAATGAATGTTTTGAATTTTCTCCAAAAGTAAAGTATTTGCAAACTCATCCTTTTAGAAACTTGTTTGGGCTGTTGAGAGGAGTAAAAAAACCATCAAAAATTTCAATCCTGCATGATTCTACCAAGAAATGTGATTCTTCATTCAAAACGCTGGTTTTTGCTATTGGGCTCTATTGAATAATGAATGTTTTGAATTTTCTCCAAAAGTAAAGTAGTTGCAAACTCATGCTTTTAGAGACTTGTTTGGGCTCATGAGAGGAGTAGAAAAACATCAAAAATTTCAGTCCTGCATGATTCTACCAAGAAATGTGTGTTCATTGAAACCGCTGGTTTTTGATAGTTTGGGCCCTATTGAATAATGAATGTTTTGAATTTTCTCCAAAAGTAAAGTATTTGCAAACTCATCCTTTTAGAAACTTGTTTGGGCTGTTGAGAGGAGTAAAAAAACCATCAAAAATTTCAATCCTGCATGATTCTACCAAGAAATGTGATTCTTCATTCAAAACGCTGGTTTTTGCTATTGGGCTCTATTGAATAATGAATGTTTTGAATTTTCTCCAAAAGTAAAGTAGTTGCAAACTCATGCTTTTAGAGACTTGTTTGGGCTCATGAGAGGAGTAGAAAAACATCAAAAATTTCAGTCCTGCATGATTCTACCAAGAAATGTGTGTTCATTGAAACCGCTGGTTTTTGATAGTTTGGGCCCTATTGAATAATGAATGTTTTGAATTTTCTCCAAAAGTAAAGTAGTTGCAAACTCATCCTTTTAGAAACTTGTTTGGGCTGTTGAGAGGAGTAAAAAACCATCAAAAATTTCAATCCTGCATGATTTTACCAAGAAATGTGATTCTTCATTCAAAACCTGATTTTTGCTATTGGGCTCTATTGAATAGTGAATGTTTTGAATTTTCTCCAAAAGTAAAGTAGTTGCAAACTCATGCTTTTAGAGACTTGTTTGGGCTCATGAGAGGAGTAGAAAAACATCAAAAATTTCAGTCCTGCATGATTCTACCAAGAAATGTGTGTTCATTGAAACCGCTGGTTTTTGATAGTTTGGGCCCTTTTGAATAATGAATGTTTTGAATTTTCTCCAAAAGTAAAGTAGCTGCAAACTCATCCTTTTAGAAACTTGTTTGGGCTGTTGAGAGGAGTAAAAAACCATCAAAAATTTCAATCCTGCATGATTCTACCAAGAAATGTGATTCTTCATTCAAAACGCTGGTTTTTGCTATTGGGCTCTATTGAATAATGAATGTTTTGAATTTTCTCCAAAAGTAAAGTAGTTGCAAACTCATGCTTTTAGAGACTTGTTTGGGCTCATGAGAGGAGTAGAAAAACATCAAAAATTTCAGTCCTGCATGATTCTACCAAGAAATGTGTGTTCATTGAAACCGCTGGTTTTTGATAGTTTGGGCCCTATTGAATAATGAATGTTTTGAATTTTCTCCAAAAGTAAAGTAGTTGCAAACTCATCCTTTTAGAAACTTGTTTGGGCTGTTGAGAGGAGTAAAAAACCATCAAAAATTTCAATCCTGCATGATTTTACCAAGAAATGTGATTCTTCATTCAAAACCTGATTTTTGCTATTGGGCTCTATTGAATAGTGAATGTTTTGAATTTTCTCCAAAAGTAAAGTAGTTGCAAACTCATGCTTTTAGAGACTTGTTTGGGCTCATGAGAGGAGTAGAAAAACATCAAAAATTTCAGTCCTGCATGATTCTACCAAGAAATGTGTTCATTCAAACCGCTGGTTTTTGATAGTTTGGGCCCTATTGAATAATGAATGTTTTGAATTTTCTCCAAAAGTAAAGTAGTTGCAAACTCATCCTTTTAGAAACTTGTTTGGGCTGTTGAGAGGAGTAAAAAGCCATCAAAAATTTCAATCCTGCATGATTCTACCAAGTAATGTGATTCTTCATTCACAACGCTGGTTTTTGCTATTGGGCTCTATTGAATAATGAATGTTTTGAATTTTCTCCAAAAGTAAAGTAGTTGCAAACTCATGCTTTTAGAGACTTGTTTGGGCTCATGAGATGAGTAGAAAAAGATCAAAAATTTCAGTCCTGCATGATTCTACCAAGAAATGTGTGTTCATTGAAACGGCTGGTTTTTGATAGTTTGGGCCCTATTGAATAATGAATGTTTTGAATTTTCTCCAAAAGTAAAGTAGTTGCAAGCTCATCCAATTAAGAAACTTGTTTGGGCTGTTGAGAGGAGTAAAAAACCATCAAAAATTTCAATCCTGCATGATTCTACCAAGAAATGTGATTCTTCATTCAAAACGCTGGTTTTTGCTATTGGGCTCTATTGAATAATGAATGTTTTGAATTTTCTCCAAAAGTAAAGTAGTTGCAAACTCATGCTTTTAGAGACTTGTTTGGGCTCATGAGAGGAGTAGAAAAACATCAAAAATTTCAGTCCTGCATGATTCTACCAAGAAATGTGTGTTCATTCAAACCGCTGGTTTTTGATAGTTTGGGCCCTATTGAATAATGAATGTTTTGAATTTTCTCCAAAAGTAAAGTAGTTGCAAACTCATGCTTTTAGAGACTTGTTTGGGCTCATGAGAGGAGTAGAAAAACATCAAAAATTTCAGTCCTGCATGATTCTACCAAGAAATGTGTGTTCATTGAAACCGCTGGTTTTTGATAGTTTGGGCCCTATTGAATAATGAATGTTTTGAATTTTCTCCAAAAGTAAAGTAGTTGCAAACTCATCCTTTTAGAAACTTGTTTGGGCTGTTGAGAGGAGTAAAAAACCATCAAAAATTTCAATCCTGCATGATTTTACCAAGAAATGTGATTCTTCATTCAAAACGCTGGTTTTTGCTATTGGGCTCTATTGAATAATGAATGTTTTGAATTTTCTCCAAAAGTAAAGTAGTTGCAAACTCATGCTTTTAGAGACTTGTTTGGGCTCATGAGAGGAGTAGAAAAATATCAAAAATTTCAGTCCTGCATGATTCTACCAAGAAATGTGTGTTCATTGAATCCGCTGGTTTTTGATAGTTTGGGCCCTATTGAATAATGAATGTTTTGAATTTTCTCCAAAAGTAAAGTAGTTGCAAACTCATGCTTTTAGAGACTTGTTTGGGCTCATGAGAGGAGTAGAAAAACATCAAAAATTTCATTCCTGCATGATTCTACCAAGAAATGTGTGTTCATTGAAACCGCTGGTTTTTGATAGTTTGGGCCCTTTTGAATAATGAAAGTTTTGAATTTTCTCCAAAAGTAAAGTAGTTGCAAACTCATCCTTTTAGAAACTTGTTTGGGCTGTTGAGAGGAGTAAAAAACCATCAAAAATTTCAATCCTGCATGATTCTACCAAGAAATGTGATTCTTCATTCAAAACGCTGGTTTTTGCTATTGGGCTCTATTGAATAATGAATGTTTTGAATTTTCTCCAAAAGTAAAGTAGTTGCAAACTCATGCTTTTAGAGACTTGTTTGGGCTCATGAGAGGAGTAGAAAAACATCAAAAATTTCAGTCCTGCATGATTCTACCAAGAAATGTGTGTTCATTGAAACCGCTGGTTTTTGATAGTTTGGGCCCTATTGAATAATGAATGTTTTGAATTTTCTCCAAAAGTAAAGTAGTTGCAAACTCATCCTTTTAGAAACTTGTTTGGGCTGTTGAGAGGAGTAAAAAACCATCAAAAATTTCAATCCTGCATGATTCTACCAAGAAATGTGATTCTTCATTCAAAACGCTGGTTTTTGCTATTGGGCTCTATTGAATAATGAATGTTTTGAATTTTCCCCAAAAGTAAAGTAGTTGCAAACTCATGCTTTTAGAGACTTGTTTGGGCTCATGAGAGGAGTAGAAAAACATCAAAAATTTCAGTCCTGCATGATTCTACCAAGAAATGTGTGTTCATTGAAACCGCTGGTTTTTGATAGTTTGGGCCCTATTGAATAATGAATGTTTTGAATTTTCTCCAAAAGTAAAGTAGTTGCAAACTCATCCTTTTAGAAACTTGTTTGGGCTGTTGAGAGGAGTAAAAAACCATCAAAAATTTCAATCCTGCATGATTCTACCAAGAAATGTGATTCTTCATTCAAAACGCTGGTTTTTGCTATTGGGCTCTATTGAATAATGAATGTTTTGAATTTTCTCCAAAAGTAAAGTAGTTGCAAACTCATGCTTTTAGAGACTTGTTTGGGCTCATGAGAGGAGTAGAAAAACATCAAAAATTTCAGTCCTGCATGATTCTACCAAGAAATGTGATTCTTCATTCAAAACGCTGGTTTTTGCTATTGGGCTCTATTGAATAATGAATGTTTTGAATTTTCTCCAAAAGTAAAGTAGTTGCAAACTCATGCTTTTAGAGACTTGTTTGGGCTCATGAGATGAGTAGAAAAACATCAAAAATTTCAGTCCTGCATGATTCTACCAAGAAATGTGTGTTGATTCAAACCGCTGGTTTTTGATAGTTTGGGCCCTATTGAATAATGAATGTTTTGAATTTTCTCCAAAAGTAAAGTAGTTGCAAACTCATGCTTTTAGAGACTTGTTTGGGCTCATGAGAGGAGTAGAAAAACATGAAAAATTTCAGTCCTGCATGATTCTACCAAGAAATGTGTGTTCATTGAAACCGCTGGTTTTTGATAGTTTGGGCCCTATTGAATAATGAATGTTTTGAATTTTCTCCAAAAGTAAAGTAGTTGCAAACTCATCCTTTTAGAAACTTGTTTGGGCTGTTGAGAGGAGTAAAAAACCATCAAAAATTTCAATCCTGCATGATTCTACCAAGAAATGTGATTCTTCATTCAAAACGCTGGTTTTTGCTATTGGGCTCTATTGAATAATGAATGTTTTGAATTTTCTCCAAAAGTAAAGTAGTTGCAAACTCATGCTTTTAGAGACTTGTTTGGGCTCATGAGATGAGTAGAAAAACATCAAAAATTTCAGTCCTGCATGATTCTACCAAGACATGTGTGTTCATTGAAACGGCTGGTTTTTGATAGTTTGGGCCCTATTGAATAATGAATGTTTTGAATTTTCTCCAAAAGTAAAGTAGTTGCAAACTCATCCTTTTAGAAACTTGTTTGGGCTGTTGAGAGGAGTAAAAAACCATCAAAAATTTCAATCCTGCATGATTCTACCAAGAAATGTGATTCTTCATTCAAAACGCTGGTTTTTGCTATTGGGCTCTATTGAATAATGAATGTTTTGAATTTTCTCCAAAAGTAAAGTAGTTGCAAACTCATGCTTTTAGAGACTTGTTTGGGCTCATGAGAGGAGTAGAAAAACATCAAAAATTTCAGTCCTGCATGATTCTACCAAGAAATGTGTGTTGATTCAAACCGCTGGTTTTTGATAGTTTGGGCCCTATTGAATAATGAATGTTTTGAATTTTCTCCAAAAGTAAAGTAGTTGCAAACTCAAGCTTTTAGAGACTTGTTTGGGCTCATGAGAGGAGTAGAAAAACATCAAAAATTTCAGTCCTGCATGATTCTACCAAGAAATGTGTGTTCATTGAAACCGCTGGTTTTTGATAGTTTGGGCCCTTTTGAATAATGAATGTTTTGAATTTTCTCCAAAAGTAAAGTAGTTGCAAACTCATCCTTTTAGAAACTTGTTTGGGCTGTTGAGAGGAGTAAAAAACCATCAAAAATTTCAATCCTGCATGATTCTACCAAGAAATGTGATTCTTCATTCAAAACGCTGGTTTTTGCTATTGGGCTCTATTGAATAATGAATGTTTTGAATTTTCTCCAAAAGTAAAGTAGTTGCAAACTCATGCTTTTAGAGACTTGTTTGGGCTCATGAGAGGAGTAGAAAAACATCAAAAATTTCAGTCCTGCATGATTCTACCAAGAAATGTGTGTTCATTGAAACCGCTGGTTTTTGATAGTTTGGGCCCTATTGAATAATGAATGTTTTGAATTTTCTCCAAAAGTAAAGTAGTTGCAAACTCATCCTTTTAGAAACTTGTTTGGGCTGTTGAGAGGAGTAAAAAACCATCAAAAATTTCAATCCTGCATGATTCTACCAAGAAATGTGATTCTTCATTCAAAACGCTGGTTTTTGCTATTGGGCTCTATTGAATAATGAATGTTTTGAATTTTCTCCAAAAGTAAAGTAGTTGCAAACTCATGCTTTTAGAGACTTGTTTGGGCTCATGAGAGGAGTAGAAAAACATCAAAAATTTCAGTCCTGCATGATTCTACCAAGAAATGTGTGTTGATTCAAACCGCTGGTTTTTGATAGTTTGGGCCCTATTGAATAATGAATGTTTTGAATTTTCTCCAAAAGTAAAGTAGTTGCAAACTCATGCTTTTAGAGACTTGTTTGGGCTCATGAGAGGAGTAGAAAAACATGAAAAATTTCAGTCCTGCATGATTCTACCAAGAAATGTGTGTTCATTGAAACGGCTGGTTTTTGATAGTTTGGGCCCTATTGAATAATGAATGTTTTGAATTTTCTCCAAAAGTAAAGTAGTTGCAAACTCATCCTTTTAGAAACTTGTTTGGGCTGTTGAGAGGAGTAAAAAAACATCAAAAATTTCAATCCTGCATGATTCTACCAAGAAATGTGATTCTTCATTCAAAACGCTGGTTTTTGCTATTGGGCTCTATTGAATAATGAATGTTTTGAATTTTCTCCAAAAGTAAAGTAGTTGCAAACTCATGCTTTTAGAGACTTGTTTGGGCTCATGAGAGGAGTAGAAAAACATCAAAAATTTCAGTCCTGCATGATTCTACCAAGAAATGTGTGTTCATTGAAACCGCTGGTTTTTGATAGTTTGGGCCCTATCGAATAATGAATGTTTTGAATTTTCTCCAAAAGTAAAGTAGTTGCAAACTCATCCTTTTAGAAACTTGTTTGGGCTGTTGAGAGGAGTAAAAAACCATCAAAAATTTCAATCCTGCATGATTCTACCAAGAAATGTGATTCTTCATTCAAAACGCTGGTTTTTGCTATTGGGCTCTATTGAATAATGAATGTTTTGAATTTTCTCCAAAAGTAAAGTAGTTGCAAACTCATGCTTTTAGAGACTTGTTTGGGCTCATGAGAGGAGTAGAAAAACATCAAAAATTTCAGTCCTGCATGATTCTACCAAGAAATGTGTGTTCATTCAAACCGCTGGATTTTGATAGTTTGGGCCCTATTGAATAATGAATGTTTTGAATTTTCTCCAAAAGTAAAGTAGTTGCAAACTCATCCTTTTAGAAACTTGTTTGGGCTGTTGAGAGGAGTAAAAAACCATCAAAAATTTCAATCCTGCATGATTCTACCAAGAAATGTGATTCTTCATTCAAAACGCTGGTTTTTGCTATTGGGCTCTATTGAATAATGAATGTTTTGAATTTTCTCCAAAAGTAAAGTAGTTACAAACTCATGCTTTTAGAGACTTGTTTGGGCTCATGAGAGGAGTAGAAAAACATCAAAAATTTCAGTCCTGCATGATTCTACCAAGAAATGTGTGTTGATTCAAACCGCTGGTTTTTGATAGTTTGGGCCCTATTGAATAATGAATGTTTTGAATTTTCTCCAAAAGTAAAGTAGTTGCAAACTCATCCTTTTAGAAACTTGTTTGGGCTGTTGAGAGGAGTAAAAAACCATCAAAAATTTCAATCCTGCATGATTCTACCAAGAAATGTGATTCTTCATTCAAAACGCTGGTTTTTGCTATTGGGCTCTATTGAATAATGAATGTTTTGAATTTTCTCCAAAAGTAAAGTAGTTGCAAACTCATGCTTTTAGAGACTTGTTTGGGCTCATGAGATGAGTAGAAAAACATCAAAAATTTCAGTCCTGCATGATTCTACCAAGACATGTGTGTTCATTGAAACGGCTGGTTTTTGATAGTTTGGGCCCTATTGAATAATGAATGTTTTGAATTTTCTCCAAAAGTAAAGTAGTTGCAAACTCATCCTTTTAGAAACTTGTTTGGGCTGTTGAGAGGAGTAAAAACCATCAAAAATTTCAATCCTGCATGATTCTACCAAGAAATGTGATTCTTCATTCAAAACGCTGGTTTTTGCTATTGGGCTCTATTGAATAATGAATGTTTTGAATTTTCTCCAAAAGTAAAGTAGTTACAAACTCATGCTTTTAGAGACTTGTTTGGGCTCATGAGAGGAGTAGAAAAACATCAAAAATTTCAGTCCTGCATGATTCTACCAAGAAATGTGTGTTGATTCAAACCGCTGGTTTTTGATAGTTTGGGCCCTATTGAATAATGAATGTTTTGAATTTTCTCCAAAAGTAAAGTAGTTGCAAACTCATGCTTTTAGAGACTTGTTTGGGCTCATGAGAGGAGTAGAAAAACATCAAAAATTTCAGTCCTGCATGATTCTACCAAGAAATGTGTGTTCATTGAAACCGCTGGTTTTTGATAGTTTGGGCCCTTTTGAATAATGAATGTTTTGAATTTTCTCCAAAAGTAAAGTAGTTGCAAACTCATCCTTTTAGAAACTTGTTTGGGCTGTTGAGAGGAGTAAAAAACCATCAAAAATTTCAATCCTGCATGATTCTACCAAGAAATGTGATTCTTCATTCAAAACGCTGGTTTTTGCTATTGGGCTCTATTGAATAATGAATGTTTTGAATTTTCTCCAAAAGTAAAGTAGTTGCAAACTCATGCTTTTAGAGACTTGTTTGGGCTCATGAGAGGAGTAGAAAAACATCAAAAATTTCAGTCCTGCATGATTCTACCAAGAAATGTGTGTTCATTGAAACCGCTGGTTTTTGATAGTTTGGGCCCTATTGAATAATGAATGTTTTGAATTTTCTCCAAAAGAAAGTATTTGCAAACTCATCCTTTTAGAAACTTGTTTGGGCTGTTGAGAGGAGTAAAAAAACCATCAAAAATTTCAATCCTGCATGATTCTACCAAGAAATGTGATTCTTCATTCAAAACGCTGGTTTTTGCTATTGGGCTCTATTGAATAATGAATGTTTTGAATTTTCTCCAAAAGTAAAGTAGTTGCAAACTCATGCTTTTAGAGACTTGTTTGGGCTCATGAGAGGAGTAGAAAAACATCAAAAATTTCAGTCCTGCATGATTCTACCAAGAAATGTGTGTTCATTGAAACCGCTGGTTTTTGATAGTTTGGGCCCTTTTGAATAATGAATGTTTTGAATTTTCTCCAAAAGTAAAGTAGTTGCAAACTCATCCTTTTAGAAACTTGTTTGGGCTGTTGAGAGGAGTAAAAAACCATCAAAAATTTCAATCCTGCATGATTCTACCAAGAAATGTGATTCTTCATTCAAAACGCTGGTTTTTGCTATTGGGCTCTATTGAATAATGAATGTTTTGAATTTTCTCCAAAAGTAAAGTAGTTGCAAACTCATGCTTTTAGAGACTTGTTTGGGCTCATGAGATGAGTAGAAAAACATCAAAAATTTCAGTCCTGCATGATTCTACCAAGACATGTGTGTTCATTGAAACGGCTGGTTTTTGATAGTTTGGGCCCTATTGAATAATGAATGTTTTGAATTTTCTCCAAAAGTAAAGTAGTTGCAAACTCATCCTTTTAGAAACTTGTTTGGGCTGTTGAGAGGAGTAAAAAACCATCAAAAATTTCAATCCTGCATGATTCTACCAAGAAATGTGATTCTTCATTCAAAACGCTGGTTTTTGCTATTGGGCTCTATTGAATAATGAATGTTTTGAATTTTCTCCAAAAGTAAAGTAGTTGCAAACTCATGCTTTTAGAGACTTGTTTGGGCTCATGAGAGGAGTAGAAAAACATCAAAAATTTCAGTCCTGCATGATTCTACCAAGAAATGTGTGTTGATTCAAACCGCTGGTTTTTGATAGTTTGGGCCCTATTGAATAATGAATGTTTTGAATTTTCTCCAAAAGTAAAGTAGTTGCAAACTCATGCTTTTAGAGACTTGTTTGGGCTCATGAGAGGAGTAGAAAAACATCAAAAATTTCAGTCCTGCATGATTCTACCAAGAAATGTGTGTTCATTGAAACCGCTGGTTTTTGATAGTTTGGGCCCTTTTGAATAATGAATGTTTTGAATGTTCTCCAAAAGTAAAGTAGTTGCAAACTCATCCTTTTAGAAACTTGTTTGGGCTGTTGAGAGGAGTAAAAAACCATCAAAAATTTCAATCCTGCATGATTCTACCAAGAAATGTGATTCTTCATTCAAAACGCTGGTTTTTGCTATTGGGCTCTATTGAATAATGAATGTTTTGAATTTTCTCCAAAAGTAAAGTAGTTGCAAACTCATGCTTTTAGAGACTTGTTTGGGCTCATGAGAGGAGTAGAAAAACATCAAAAATTTCAGTCCTGCATGATTCTACCAAGAAATGTGTGTTCATTGAAACCGCTGGTTTTTGATAGTTTGGGCCCTATTGAATAATGAATGTTTTGAATTTTCTCCAAAAGTAAAGTATTTGCAAACTCATCCTTTTAGAAACTTGTTTGGGCTGTTGAGAGGAGTAAAAAAACCATCAAAAATTTCAATCCTGCATGATTCTACCAAGAAATGTGATTCTTCATTCAAAACGCTGGTTTTTGCTATTGGGCTCTATTGAATAATGAATGTTTTGAATTTTCTCCAAAAGTAAAGTAGTTGCAAACTCATGCTTTTAGAGACTTGTTTGGGCTCATGAGAGGAGTAGAAAAACATCAAAAATTTCAGTCCTGCATGATTCTACCAAGAAATGTGTGTTCATTGAAACCGCTGGTTTTTGATAGTTTGGGCCCTATTGAATAATGAATGTTTTGAATTTTCTCCAAAAGTAAAGTAGTTGCAAACTCATCCTTTTAGAAACTTGTTTGGGCTGTTGAGAGGAGTAAAAAACCATCAAAAATTTCAATCCTGCATGATTTTACCAAGAAATGTGATTCTTCATTCAAAACCTGATTTTTGCTATTGGGCTCTATTGAATAGTGAATGTTTTGAATTTTCTCCAAAAGTAAAGTAGTTGCAAACTCATGCTTTTAGAGACTTGTTTGGGCTCATGAGAGGAGTAGAAAAACATCAAAAATTTCAGTCCTGCATGATTCTACCAAGAAATGTGTGTTCATTGAAACCGCTGGTTTTTGATAGTTTGGGCCCTTTTGAATAATGAATGTTTTGAATTTTCTCCAAAAGTAAAGTAGCTGCAAACTCATCCTTTTAGAAACTTGTTTGGGCTGTTGAGAGGAGTAAAAAACCATCAAAAATTTCAATCCTGCATGATTCTACCAAGAAATGTGATTCTTCATTCAAAACGCTGGTTTTTGCTATTGGGCTCTATTGAATAATGAATGTTTTGAATTTTCTCCAAAAGTAAAGTAGTTGCAAACTCATGCTTTTAGAGACTTGTTTGGGCTCATGAGAGGAGTAGAAAAACATCAAAAATTTCAGTCCTGCATGATTCTACCAAGAAATGTGTGTTCATTGAAACCGCTGGTTTTTGATAGTTTGGGCCCTATTGAATAATGAATGTTTTGAATTTTCTCCAAAAGTAAAGTAGTTGCAAACTCATCCTTTTAGAAACTTGTTTGGGCTGTTGAGAGGAGTAAAAAACCATCAAAAATTTCAATCCTGCATGATTCTACCAAGTAATGTGATTCTTCATTCAAAACGCTGGTTTTTGCTATTGGGCTCTATTGAATAATGAATGTTTTGAATTTTCTCCAAAAGTAAAGTAGTTGCAAACTCATGCTTTTAGAGACTTGTTTGGGCTCATGAGATGAGTAGAAAAAGATCAAAAATTTCAGTCCTGCATGATTCTACCAAGAAATGTGTGTTCATTGAAACGGCTGGTTTTTGATAGTTTGGGCCCTATTGAATAATGAATGTTTTGAATTTTCTCCAAAAGTAAAGTAGTTGCAAGCTCATCCAATTAAGAATCTTGTTTGGGCTGTTGAGAGGAGTAAAAAACCATCAAAAATTTCAATCCTGCATGATTCTACCAAGAAATGTGATTCTTCATTCAAAACGCTGGTTTTTGCTATTGGGCTCTATTGAATAATGAATGTTTTGAATTTTCTCCAAAAGTAAAGTAGTTGCAAACTCATGCTTTTAGAGACTTGTTTGGGCTCATGAGAGGAGTAGAAAAACATCAAAAATTTCAGTCCTGCATGATTCTACCAAGAAATGTGTGTTCATTCAAACCGCTGGTTTTTGATAGTTTGGGCCCTATTGAATAATGAATGTTTTGAATTTTCTCCAAAAGTAAAGTAGTTGCAAACTCATGCTTTTAGAGACTTGTTTGGGCTCATGAGAGGAGTAGAAAAACATCAAAAATTTCAGTCCTGCATGATTCTACCAAGAAATGTGTGTTCATTGAAACCGCTGGTTTTTGATAGTTTGGGCCCTATTGAATAATGAATGTTTTGAATTTTCTCCAAAAGTAAAGTAGTTGCAAACTCATCCTTTTAGAAACTTGTTTGGGCTGTTGAGAGGAGTAAAAAACCATCAAAAATTTCAATCCTGCATGATTTTACCAAGAAATGTGATTCTTCATTCAAAACGCTGGTTTTTGCTATTGGGCTCTATTGAATAATGAATGTTTTGAATTTTCTCCAAAAGTAAAGTAGTTGCAAACTCATGCTTTTAGAGACTTGTTTGGGCTCATGAGAGGAGTAGAAAAACATCAAAAATTTCAGTCCTGCATGATTCTACCAAGAAATGTGTGTTCATTGAATCCGCTGGTTTTTGATAGTTTGGGCCCTATTGAATAATGAATGTTTTGAATTTTCTCCAAAAGTAAAGTAGTTGCAAACTCATCCTTTTAGAAACTTGTTTGGGCTGTTGAGAGGAGTAAAAAACCATCAAAAATTTCAATCCTGCATGATTCTACCAAGAAATGTGATTCTTCATTCAAAACGCTGGTTTTTGCTATTGGGCTCTATTGAATAATGAATGTTTTGAATTTTCTCCAAAAGTAAAGTAGTTGCAAACTCATGCTTGTTTGGGCTCATGAGAGGAGTAGAAAAACATCAAAAATTTCAGTCCTGCATGATTCTACCAAGAAATGTGTGTTCATTGAAACCGCTGGTTTTTGATAGTTTGGGCCCTATTGAATAATGAATGTTTTGAATTTTCTCCAAAAGTAAAGTAGTTGCAAACTCATCCTTTTAGAAACTTGTTTGGGCTGTTGAGAGGAGTAAAAAACCATCAAAAATTTCAATCCTGCATGATTCTACCAAGAAATGTGATTCTTCATTCAAAACGCTGGTTTTTGCTATTGGGCTCTATTGAATAATGAATGTTTTGAATTTTCTCCAAAAGTAAAGTAGTTGCAAACTCATGCTTTTAGAGACTTGTTTGGGCTCATGAGAGGAGTAGAAAAACATCAAAAATTTCAGTCCTGCGTGATTCTACCAAGAAATGTGTGTTCATTGAAACCGCTGGTTTTTGATAGTTTGGGCCCTATTGAATAATGAATGTTTTGAATTTTCTCCAAAAGTAAAGTAGTTGCAAACTCATCCTTTTAGAAACTTGTTTGGGCTGTTGAGAGGAGTAAAAAACCATCAAAAATTTCAATCCTGCATGATTTTACCAAGAAATGTGATTCTTCATTCAAAACCTGATTTTTGCTATTGGGTTCTATTGAATAGTGAATGTTTTGAATTTTCTCCAAAAGTAAAGTAGTTGCAAACTCATGCTTTTAGAGACTTGTTTGGGCTCATGAGAGGAGTAGAAAAACATCAAAAATTTCAGTCCTGCATGATTCTACCAAGAAATGTGTTCATTCAAACCGCTGGTTTTTGATAGTTTGGGCCCTATTGAATAATGAATGTTTTGAATTTTCTCCAAAAGTAAAGTAGTTGCAAACTCATCCTTTTAGAAACTTGTTTGGGCTGTTGAGAGGAGTAAAAAACCATCAAAAATTTCAATCCTGCATGATTCTACCAAGAAATGTGATTCTTCATTCAAAACGCTGGTTTTTGCTATTGGGCTCTATTGAATAATGAATGTTTTGAATTTTCTCCAAAAGTAAAGTAGTTGCAAACTCATGCTTTTAGAGACTTGTTTGGGCTCATGAGATGAGTAGAAAAACATCAAAAATTTCAGTCCTGCATAATTCTACCAAGACATGTGTGTTCATTGAAATGGCTGGTTTTTGATAGTTTGGGCCCTATTGAATAATGAATGTTTTGAATTTTCTCCAAAAGTAAAGTAGTTGCAAACTCATCCTTTTAGAAACTTGTTTGGGCTGTTGAGAGGAGTAAAAAAACATCAAAAATTTCAATCCTGCATGATTCTACCAAGAAATGTGATTCTTCATTCAAAACGCTGGTTTTTGCTATTGGGCTCTATTGAATAATGAATGTTTTGAATTTTCTCCAAAAGTAAAGTAGTTGCAAACTCATGCTTTTAGAGACTTGTTTGGGCTCATGAGAGGAGTAGAAAAACATCAAAAATTTCAGTCCTGCATGATTCTACCAAGAAATGTGTGTTGATTCAAACCGCTGGTTTTTGATAGTTTGGGCCCTATTGAATAATGAATGTTTTGAATTTTCTCCAAAAGTAAAGTAGTTGCAAACTCATGCTTTTAGAGACTTGTTTGGGCTCATGAGAGGAGTAGAAAAACATGAAAAATTTCAGTCCTGCATGATTCTACCAAGAAATGTGTGTTCATTGAAACCGCTGGTTTTTGATAGTTTGGGCCCTATTGAATAATGAATGTTTTGAATTTTCTCCAAAAGTAAAGTAGTTGCAAACTCATCCTTTTAGAAACTTGTTTGGGCTGTTGAGAGGAGTAAAAAACCATCAAAAATTTCAATCCTGCATGATTCTACCAAGAAATGTGATTCTTCATTCAAAACGCTGGTTTTTGCTATTGGGCTCTATTGAATAATGAATGTTTTGAATTTTCTCCAAAAGTAAAGTAGTTGCAAACTCATGCTTTTAGAGACTTGTTTGGGCTCATGAGAGGAGTAGAAAATCATCAAAAATTTCAGTCCTGCATGATTCTACCAAGAAATGTGTGTTCATTGAAACCGCTGGTTTTTGATAGTTTGGGCCCTATTGAATAATGAATGTTTTGAATTTTCTCCAAAAGTAAAGTAGTTGCAAACTCATCCTTTTAGAAACTTGTTTGGGCTGTTGAGAGGAGTAAAAAACCATCAAAAATTTCAATCCTGCATGATTCTACCAAGAAATGTGATTCTTCATTCAAAACGCTGGTTTTTGCTATTGGTCTCTATTGAATAATGAATGTTTTGAATTTTCTCCAAAAGTAAAGTAGTTGCAAACTCATGCTTTTAGAGACTTGTTTGGGCTCATGAGAGGAGTAGAAAAACATCAAAAATTTCAGTCCTGCATGATTCTACCAAGAAATGTGTGTTCATTGAAACCGCTGGATTTTGATAGTTTGGGCCCTATTGAATAATGAATGTTTTGAATTTTCTCCAAAAGTAAAGTAGTTGCAAACTCATCCTTTTAGAAACTTGTTTGGGCTCATAAGATGAGTAGAAAAACATCAAAAATTTCAGTCCTGCATAATTCTACCAAGACATGTGTGTTCATTGAAACGGCTGGTTTTTGATAGTTTGGGCCCTATTGAATAATGAATGTTTTGAATTTTCTCCAAAAGTAAAGTAGTTGCAAACTCATCCTTTTAGAAACTTGTTTGGGCTGTTGAGAGGAGTAAAAAACCATCAAAAATTTCAATCCTGCATGATTCTACCAAGAAATGTGATTCTTCATTCAAAACGCTGGTTTTTGCTATTGGGCTCTATTGAATAATGAATGTTTTGAATTTTCTCCAAAAGTAAAGTAGTTGCAAACTCATGCTTTTAGAGACTTGTTTGGGCTCATGAGAGGAGTAGAAAAACATCAAAAATTTCAGTCCTGCATGATTCTACCAAGAAATGTGTGTTCATTGAAACCGCTGGTTTTTGATAGTTTGGGCCCTATTGAATAATGAATGTTTTGAATTTTCTCCAAAAGTAAAGTAGTTGCAAACTCATCCTTTTAGAAACTTGTTTGGGCTGTTGAGAGGAGTAAAAAACCATCAAAAATTTCAATCCTGCATGATTCTACCAAGAAATGTGATTCTTCATTCAAAACGCTGGTTTTTGCTATTGGGCTCTATTGAATAATGAATGTTTTGAATTTTCTCCAAAAGTAAAGTAGTTGCAAACTCATGCTTTTAGAGACTTGTTTGGGCTCATGAGAGGAGTAGAAAAACATCAAAAATTTCAGTCCTGCATGATTCTACCAAGAAATGTGTGTTCATTGAAACCGCTGGTTTTGGATAGTTTGGGCCCTATTGAATAATGAATGTTTTGAATTTTCTCCAAAAGTAAAGTAGTTGCAAACTCATCCTTTTAGAAACTTGTTTGGGCTGTTGAGAGGAGTAAAAAACCATCAAAAATTTCAATCCTGCATGATTCTACCAAGAAATGTGATTCTTCATTCAAAACGCTGGTTTTTGCTATTGGGCTCTATTGAATAATGAATGTTTTGAATTTTCTCCAAAAGTAAAGTAGTTGCAAACTCATGCTTTTAGAGACTTGTTTGGGCTCATGAGAGGAGTAGAAAATCATCAAAAATTTCAGTCCTGCATGATTCTACCAAGAAATGTGTGTTCATTGAAACCGCTGGTTTTTGATAGTTTGGGCCCTATTGAATAATGAATGTTTTGAATTTTCTCCAAAAGTAAAGTAGTTGCAAACTCATCCTTTTAGAAACTTGTTTGGGCTGTTGAGAGGAGTAAAAAACCATCAAAAATTTCAATCCTGCATGATTCTACCAAGAAATGTGATTCTTCATTCAAAACGCTGGTTTTTGCTATTGGGCTCTATTGAATAATGAATGTTTTGAATTTTCTCCAAAAGTAAAGTAGTTGCAAACTCATGCTTTTAGAGACTTGTTTGGGCTCATGAGAGGAGTAGAAAAACATCAAAAATTTCAGTCCTGCATGATTCTACCAAGAAATGTGTGTTCATTCAAACCGCTGGTTTTTGATAGTTTGGGCCCTATTGAATAATGAATGTTTTGAATTTTCTCCAAAAGTAAAGTAGTTGCAAACTCATGCTTTTAGAGACTTGTTTGGGCTCATGAGAGGAGTAGAAAAACATCAAAAATTTCAGTCCTGCATGATTCTACCAAGAAATGTGTGTTCATTGAAACCGCTGGTTTTTGATAGTTTGGGCCCTATTGAATAATGAATGTTTTGAATTTTCTCCAAAAGTAAAGTAGTTGCAAACTCATCCTTTTAGAAACTTGTTTGGGCTGTTGAGAGGAGTAAAAAACCATCAAAAATTTCAATCCTGCATGATTTTACCAAGAAATGTGATTCTTCATTCAAAACGCTGGTTTTTGCTATTGGGCTCTATTGAATAATGAATGTTTTGAATTTTCTCCAAAAGTAAAGTAGTTGCAAACTCATGCTTTTAGAGACTTGTTTGGGCTCATGAGAGGAGTAGAAAAACATCAAAAATTTCAGTCCTGCATGATTCTACCAAGAAATGTGTGTTCATTGAATCCGCTGGTTTTTGATAGTTTGGGCCCTATTGAATAATGAATGTTTTGAATTTTCTCCAAAAGTAAAGTAGTTGCAAACTCATCCTTTTAGAAACTTGTTTGGGCTGTTGAGAGGAGTAAAAAACCATCAAAAATTTCAATCCTGCATGATTCTACCAAGAAATGTGATTCTTCATTCAAAACGCTGGTTTTTGCTATTGGGCTCTATTGAATAATGAATGTTTTGAATTTTCTCCAAAAGTAAAGTAGTTGCAAACTCATGCTTGTTTGGGCTCATGAGAGGAGTAGAAAAACATCAAAAATTTCAGTCCTGCATGATTCTACCAAGAAATGTGTGTTCATTGAAACCGCTGGTTTTTGATAGTTTGGGCCCTATTGAATAATGAATGTTTTGAATTTTCTCCAAAAGTAAAGTAGTTGCAAACTCATCCTTTTAGAAACTTGTTTGGGCTGTTGAGAGGAGTAAAAAACCATCAAAAATTTCAATCCTGCATGATTCTACCAAGAAATGTGATTCTTCATTCAAAACGCTAGTTTTTGCTATTGGGCTCTATTGAATAATGAATGTTTTGAATTTTCTCCAAAAGTAAAGTAGTTGCAAACTCATGCTTTTAGAGACTTGTTTGGGCTCATGAGAGGAGTAGAAAAACATCAAAAATTTCAGTCCTGCGTGATTCTACCAAGAAATGTGTGTTCATTGAAACCGCTGGTTTTTGATAGTTTGGGCCCTATTGAATAATGAATGTTTTGAATTTTCTCCAAAAGTAAAGTAGTTGCAAACTCATCCTTTTAGAAACTTGTTTGGGCTGTTGAGAGGAGTAAAAAACCATCAAAAATTTCAATCCTGCATGATTTTACCAAGAAATGTGATTCTTCATTCAAAACCTGATTTTTGCTATTGGGCTCTATTGAATAGTGAATGTTTTGAATTTTCTCCAAAAGTAAAGTAGTTGCAAACTCATGCTTTTAGAGACTTGTTTGGGCTCATGAGATGAGTAGAAAAACATCAAAAATTTCAGTCCTGCATAATTCTACCAAGACATGTGTGTTCATTGAAACGGCTGGTTTTTGATAGTTTGGGCCCTATTGAATAATGAATGTTTTGAATTTTCTCCAAAAGTAAAGTAGTTGCAAACTCATCCTTTTAGAAACTTGTTTGGGCTGTTGAGAGGAGTAAAAAACCATCAAAAATTTCAATCCTGCATGATTCTACCAAGAAATGTGATTCTTCATTCAAAACGCTGGTTTTTGCTATTGGGCTCTATTGAATGATGAATGTTTTGAATTTTCTCCAAAAGTAAAGTAGTTGCAAACTCATGCTTTTAGAGACTTGTTTGGGCTCATGAGAGGAGTAGAAAAACATCAAAAATTTCAGTCCTGCATGATTCTACCAAGAAATGTGTGTTGATTCAAACCGCTGGTTTTTGATAGTTTGGGCCCTATTGAATAATGAATGTTTTGAATTTTCTCCAAAAGTAAAGTAGTTGCAAACTCATCCTTTTAGAAACTTGTTTGGGCTGTTGAGAGGAGTAAAAAACCATCAAAAATTTCAATCCTGCATGATTCTACCAAGAAATGTGATTCTTCATTCAAAACGCTGGTTTTTGCTATTGGGCTCTATTGAATAATGAATGTTTTGAATTTTCTCCAAAAGTAAAGTAGTTGCAAACTCATGCTTTTAGAGACTTGTTTGGGCTCATGAGAGGAGTAGAAAAACATCAAAAATTTCAGTCCTGCATAATTCTACCAAGACATGTGTGTTCATTGAAACGGCTGGTTTTTGATAGTTTGGGCCCTATTGAATAATGAATGTTTTGAATTTTCTCCAAAAGTAAAGTAGTTGCAAACTCATCCTTTTAGAAACTTGTTTGGGCTGTTGAGAGGAGTAAAAAACCATCAAAAATTTCAATCCTGCATGATTCTACCAAGAAATGTGATTCTTCATTCAAAACGCTGGTTTTTGCTATTGGGCTCTATTGAATAATGAATGTTTTGAATTTTCTCCAAAAGTAAAGTAGTTGCAAACTCATGCTTTTAGAGACTTGTTTGTGCTCATGAGAGGAGTAGAAAAACATCAAAAATTTCAGTCCTGCATGATTCTACCAAGAAATGTGTGTTCATTGAAACCGCTGGTTTTGGATAGTTTGGGCCCTATTGAATAATGAATGTTTTGAATTTTCTCCAAAAGTAAAGTAGTTGCAAACTCATCCTTTTAGAAACTTGTTTGGGCTGTTGAGAGGAGTAAAAAACCATCAAAAATTTCAATCCTGCATGATTCTACCAAGAAATGTGATTCTTCATTCAAAACGCTGGTTTTTGCTATTGGGCTCTATTGAATAATGAATGTTTTGAATTTTCTCCAAAAGTAAAGTAGTTGCAAACTCATGCTTTTAGAGACTTGTTTGGGCTCATGAGAGGAGTAGAAAATCATCAAAAATTTCAGTCCTGCATGATTCTACCAAGAAATGTGTGTTCATTGAAACCGCTGGTTTTTGATAGTTTGGGCCCTATTGAATAATGAATGTTTTGAATTTTCTCCAAAAGTAAAGTAGTTGCAAACTCATCCTTTTAGAAACTTGTTTGGGCTGTTGAGAGGAGTAAAAAACCATCAAAAATTTCAATCCTGCATGATTCTACCAAGAAATGTGATTCTTCATTCAAAACGCTGGTTTTTGCTATTGGGCTCTATTGAATAATGAATGTTTTGAATTTTCTCCATTTTCAATAAACTTTATTAAGTTTTTCTACTTAACAGTTATATTGTTCATCATCATATTTCAATGTGGTTTACAAAATAACAGTAGTATAATAACATGACTTTCAAGTAGCAGATACATTCATAAGTGTCAAGGGAAGAAAGGGGTAGGGGTTTCGGAATGGGTTTAAAGTTGCTTTAATGAAACACACAAAGGAAAAAAAACAAAAGGAGGGGTAAGGAAGGAACAAAGGGAAACATAACAGTAAGTTACGTGTAGAAATAAGATGCTATAAAGTCGTCTAATTATAAATCTAAAAGGGTCATGTCTCCTCAATATGAATGGGCATGAACATACCCCATAAGGAAGAGACAGGACAGACTAACAGTTATCTATTGAGTATTGAATTGGGGGTTATAAGCCCCTAAAGTATTTTGGACAGGCATACATACATTAATATGCCCCAAAAAAAAGTAAATAACGCTTTAAGTCTGCTTTCAAATGCCTCTAGCTATAGTAAGCCTCTGCACCTGTCACATGACACTTATAAAAGGTATTAATAACACTTAATAAACCTAAACCTGTCATATGACACCTGTAATCAAAATATTAATAACACTTAAATATTTAAACGTAATTGTAAGTAAACCCGTCGTTATTGGTCCGAGTAATCAATACCCAAGGACCATATGGGGGGAAAGTTCAGCTTTTTTCTCAAATCAGCTCATGGAACATAAACCACAGATCATAATTTTAATCTGACATATATGTAAAAAGCTTTTGAGAGGTCCAAGTGAGTCCAAAGTTTCCCGATAATAAAATCCAAGTAAGATCCAAAGTTCAAGTATGGTGTAAGCGGAGGTCTTGTACAGATGGGTGTAAAGTTTTGGGAAGACAATTGTTAGAAATAAGTCGAGCATTTCTAAGGAAGTCCATACCATCCCGCGGAGACAGAATATGAATTATGTTTGAAGCATATCTCACGATTAATGTAGAAGTTTGGGACCAATTATAATCAATATTAGCCCGACGAAGCACAGTTGTTATTTGTAAAAATGACCTGCGTTTTTGTATGGTGTTCTTACACAAATCCTTAAAGAAAACTAAGTTTTGATAGGGAGATGAAAGAAAGCTAGAATTTTTTGATAAACCAAGGAGGGTGTTTCTGACCCAGTTAGGATAAAATGTGACAATGACATCTCTAGTTAAGTCAGACAGTAGGGAGGAAGGTCTACGAATCCTAAATATCCTCTCAATTAGATTTTTTCCTTTAGTTTCCGGAAATAAATAAGAAATCATTGAGGAAACGTATTCCCTCAATCGAGTTGGTTGAACTGACTCGGGAATACCCCTGATTTTTACATTATTTTTCCTCTTCAAATCCTCAAAATTGGACAAAGAACATCTGAATGAGGCAATCTCCTTCTGTAAATCCCTCAAAGAATCCGAGAGCTCATGAAATTTTGATGCTTCAATAGAGGAGAATTCAAATTGTTTAAACGTAGGTTTTACTGTAGAGAGAGAAATGTCAAGTGTGGTGTTAGGTTTTATTACATTCTCGCTGACTATAATTGAAAAAATATTTTTCATAAGTTGCTTAATCGAGTTTCCTAATAGTTTAATTTTGTCTATTCCCGGGTCTCCCACATTGCCAATCCCCAGATCATTCAACGAAGTCAAAAAAGTTTTGCATGATTTAACTAGTAAATCCTCAACGGGGCAGCTCCCAGGAACCCATATATTATATAGCGAGGATGGATCAATAAATACCTCCTTAACATCAGTCTGCGTCTTCTCTTGAGCTATATTAGTTTTATCATCCTGAGAAGAGTCACCACTTCCGGATTCTCCATAGCTGATAGAGTTCTCAGAAATAAAGGAACGCAACGAAGATGCCTCATCCGTATTGCTTATATCAGTTGAATCAATCAAATCGTTTTTTGAGTCTCCAAGAGAGGCTACCTCCTCCCCAAAGACCTCCGAATCTACATTTTCTGATTCCTCCCCACCGTCGGACGAAGTTTCTGACTTTTTATAATTTAAACCTGACTGGTCATTAGAAGAGGACTCCCCATTAGTGTATAAAGTGAGGAGGGTGCTTTCGAATCGAGCAATCAAAGCCCATATCTCTTCTTTCATAGACTGGAAAAGATCATCCCCCCCAAACTCTTCCTGTCTAGAGGAAACACAGACTGATTTTTCATGAAAGCCATTTTTTTGTAGCCCCTTGTCAACACCAGAATCTACTAATAATCGCTTGTCCCCAACACTTTTTTGAAATCCCATATTGAGATCTATCCCACGGGATGACCGGCCCCCCCCATAGTACGGTGATTTTATCTCCCCATCTAATAATTGTTTAGGTGTGTTTAATGGTGAAAATTCCGCTGCATCATGTCGCAAAACACTATTAAAATGTTTGATAGAAGGTGTTAATGATGTAACAGGTGTACATAATGATAAATCTGCGGTAGATTTAAGTAGCGGTAATGCAATCGTTTCGGCTCTGCTACATCTCTCCTGGAGCATTACTACAACGTCAGACTCTTTTCCCCCACTTTCCTCCTCCGCCGATAGTGCTGTGCGGACACCAGAATCCAACAAAGGCGCAGGAACCTCAGCACTGCTATATTCCAATGGCCGCGCTGTTGCAGCACCAGATGTAGTCATCTGACCAAAGTTCTCCCCTGAAGCCTGTGTGGCCCTGACTTCAGAAGCCCTCAGCGGCCCTATGCATGCCGCTGATCGGACTCCCGACTGTCCCTTAATATCCCCAGATCCACCACAGATGGGCGACCCCCCGGATCCGCTCACCGGAGAAGAAGGAAAGGAAGGAGATCCCCCGTCGCGGCTCCTCCACTGTCGCGCGGCCGCGGCTTTCACCGCGATCTCCCCGCTATGATCCTTCAAAGCGGGGATTTCTCCAGGTGCCGGGGACCTCACCGCTGATGTCACAGTAGATCTGCGTGGATCTCCCGCTGCAGAAGACCCATCGGGGGGTGGCACACCTGATCTCAGCAGCGGCGCCGCAACGTCTCCACCGCCGCTCCTCTGCAGCAACGCGGTTTCAGCCTTCACCGCGGTCTCCCCGCTTTGATTTTGTGAAGCAGGGACCGCTGCAGCTGTCAAAGACCACGCTGCCACAGTCCCCACACGTCCACTCGGTCTTCCAGGTGTAGAAGATCTGTCTGGAGATGTCCCAACTGGTTCCACCCGCGATGCCACAGAGACTCCACCGCCGCTTCTCTCCTGCCGCATCACAGCTCCAACAGTCAGCGCGGTCTGCCGATCTCCTCTCAAAACACTGTCAGCTAGTGTCGGGGCCTCTCTGCACCCAAGGGAGCTCACCATTAAAGTCTGATCTGCCCTCTGGGTCTCGCTGGCTCCTTGTTTTTTCTTCCCGCTGCGTTGATCAGTCACATGGCTGGGTTGTTTACATCCAGCGTGGAGGCTTGGGCCCGACAGACTCCCCAGGCTTCTTGGACCCGTTAAACGGTCTTTTCTCGCTGGGACCCTTCTGTTTTTCTTGCTGCACCTCTTAGGCATCTTCTTATTAATCCGTGGCTGGATTATTCCACAAGTTAGCAATCTTTTTGTAAGCTTAGAGTAGGGGAAAGCAGGAGCTCCTAGAAAACACGTCTGCTCTGCTCCCCTGCAAGCCACGCCCCTTGAATTTTCTCCAAAAGTAAAGTAGTTGCAAACTCATGCTTTTAGAGACTTGTTTGGGCTCATGAGAGGAGTAGAAAAACATCAAAAATTTCAGTCCTGCATGATTCTACCAAGAAATGTGTGTTCATTCAAACCGCTGGTTTTTGAGTTTGGGCCCTATTGAATAATGAATGTTTTGAATTTTCTCCAAAAGTAAAGTAGTTGCAAACTCATGCTTTTAGAGACTTGTTTGGGCTCATGAGAGGAGTAGAAAAACATCAAAAATTTCAGTCCTGCATGATTCTACCAAGAAAAGTGTGTTCATTGAAACCGCTGGTTTTTGATAGTTTGGGCCCTATTGAATAATGAATGTTTTGAATTTTCTCCAAAAGTAAAGTAGTTGCACACTCATCCTTTTAGAAACTTGTTTGGGCTGTTGAGAGGAGTAAAAAACCATCAAAAATTTCAATCCTGCATGATTTTACCAAGAAATGTGATTCTTCATTCAAAACGCTGGTTTTTGCTATTGGGCTCTATTGAATAATGAATGTTTTGAATTTTCTCCAAAAGTAAAGTAGTTGCAAACTCATGCTTTTAGAGACTTGTTTGGGCTCATGAGAGGAGTAGAAAAACATCAAAAATTTCAGTCCTGCATGATTCTACCAAGAAATGTGTGTTCATTGAATCCGCTGGTTTTTGATAGTTTGGGCCCTATTGAATAATGAATGTTTTGAATTTTCTCCAAAAGTAAAGTAGTTGCAAACTCATCCTTTTAGAAACTTGTTTGGGCTGTTGAGAGGAGTAAAAAACCATCAAAAATTTCAATCCTGCATGATTCTACCAAGAAATGTGATTCTTCATTCAAAACGCTGGTTTTTGCTATTGGGCTCTATTGAATAATGAATGTTTTGAATTTTCTCCAAAAGTAAAGTAGTTGCAAACTCATGCTTGTTTGGGCTCATGAGAGGAGTAGAAAAACATCAAAAATTTCAGTCCTGCATGATTCTACCAAGAAATGTGTGTTCATTGAAACCGCTGGTTTTTGATAGTTTGGGCCCTATTGAATAATGAATGTTTTGAATTTTCTCCAAAAGTAAAGTAGTTGCAAACTCATCCTTTTAGAAACTTGTTTGGGCTGTTGAGAGGAGTAAAAAACCATCAAAAATTTCAATCCTGCATGATTTTACCAAGAAATGTGATTCTTCATTCAAAACCTGATTTTTGCTATTGGGCTCTATTGAATAGTGAATGTTTTGAATTTTCTCCAAAAGTAAAGTAGTTGCAAACTCATGCTTTTAGAGACTTGTTTGGGCTCATGAGAGGAGTAGAAAAACATCAAAAATTTCAGTCCTGCATGATTCTACCAAGAAATGTGTTCATTCAAACCGCTGGTTTTTGATAGTTTGGGCCCTATTGAATAATGAATGTTTTGAATTTTCTCCAAAAGTAAAGTAGTTGCAATCTCATCCTTTTAGAAACTTGTTTGGGCTGTTGAGAGGAGTAAAAAACCATCAAAAATTTCAATCCTGCATGATTCTACCAAGAAATGTGATTCTTCATTCAAAACGCTGGTTTTTGCTATTGGGCTCTATTGAATAATGAATGTTTTGAATTTTCTCCAAAAGTAAAGTAGTTGCAAACTCATGCTTTTAGAGACTTGTTTGGGCTCATGAGATGAGTAGAAAAACATCAAAAATTTCAGTCCTGCATAATTCTACCAAGACATGTGTGTTCATTGAAACGGCTGGTTTTTGATAGTTTGGGCCCTATTGAATAATGAATGTTTTGAATTTTCTCCAAAAGTAAAGTAGTTGCAAACTCATCCTTTTAGAAACTTGTTTGGGCTGTTGAGAGGAGTAAAAAACCATCAAAAATTTCAATCCTGCATGATTCTACCAAGAAATGTGATTCTTCATTCAAAACGCTGGTTTTTGCTATTGGGCTCTATTGAATAATGAATGTTTTGAATTTTCTCCAAAAGTAAAGTAGTTGCAAACTCATGCTTTTAGAGACTTGTTTGGGCTCATGAGAGGAGTAGAAAAACATCAAAAATTTCAGTCCTGCATGATTCTACCAAGAAATGTGTGTTGATTCAAACCGCTGGTTTTTGATAGTTTGGGCCCTATTGAATAATGAATGTTTTGAATTTTCTCCAAAAGTAAAGTAGTTGCAAACTCATGCTTTTAGAGACTTGTTTGGGCTCATGAGAGGAGTAGAAAAACATGAAAAATTTCAGTCCTGCATGATTCTACCAAGAAATGTGTGTTCATTGAAACCGCTGGTTTTTGATAGTTTGGGCCCTATTGAATAATGAATGTTTTGAATTTTCTCCAAAAGTAAAGTAGTTGCAAACTCATCCTTTTAGAAACTTGTTTGGGCTGTTGAGAGGAGTAAAAAACCATCAAAAATTTCAATCCTGCATGATTCTACCAAGAAATGTGATTCTTCATTCAAAACGCTGGTTTTTGCTATTGGGCTCTATTGAATAATGAATGTTTTGAATTTTCTCCAAAAGTAAAGTAGTTGCAAACTCATGCTTTTAGAGACTTGTTTGGGCTCATGAGAGGAGTAGAAAATCATCAAAAATTTCAGTCCTGCATGATTCTACCAAGAAATGTGTGTTCATTGAAACCGCTGGTTTTTGATAGTTTGGGCCCTATTGAATAATGAATGTTTTGAATTTTCTCCAAAAGTAAAGTAGTTGCAAACTCATCCTTTTAGAAACTTGTTTGGGCTGTTGAGAGGAGTAAAAAACCATCAAAAATTTCAATCCTGCATGATTCTACCAAGAAATGTGATTCTTCATTCAAAACGCTGGTTTTTGCTATTGGTCTCTATTGAATAATGAATGTTTTGAATTTTCTCCAAAAGTAAAGTAGTTGCAAACTCATGCTTTTAGAGACTTGTTTGGGCTCATGAGAGGAGTAGAAAAACATCAAAAATTTCAGTCCTGCATGATTCTACCAAGAAATGTGTGTTCATTGAAACCGCTGGTTTTTGATAGTTTGGGCCCTATTGAATAATGAATGTTTTGAATTTTCTCCAAAAGTAAAGTAGTTGCAAACTCATCCTTTTAGAAACTTGTTTGGGCTGTTGAGAGGAGTAAAAAACCATCAAAAATTTCAATCCTGCATGATTCTACCAAGAAATGTGATTCTTCATTCAAAACGCTGGTTTTTGCTATTGGGCTCTATTGAATAATGAATGTTTTGAATTTTCTCCAAAAGTAAAGTAGTTGCAAACTCATGCTTTTAGAGACTTGTTTGGGCTCATGAGATGAGTAGAAAAACATCAAAAATTTCAGTCCTGCATAATTCTACCAAGACATGTGTGTTCATTGAAACGGCTGGTTTTTGATAGTTTGGGCCCTATTGAATAATGAATGTTTTGAATTTTCTCCAAAAGTAAAGTAGTTGCAAACTCATCCTTTTAGAAACTTGTTTGGGCTGTTGAGAGGAGTAAAAAACCATCAAAAATTTCAATCCTGCATGATTCTACCAAGAAATGTGATTCTTCATTCAAAACGCTGGTTTTTGCTATTGGGCTCTATTGAATAATGAATGTTTTGAATTTTCTCCAAAAGTAAAGTAGTTGCAAACTCATGCTTTTAGAGACTTGTTTGGGCTCATGAGAGGAGTAGAAAAACATCAAAAATTTCAGTCCTGCGTGATTCTACCAAGAAATGTGTGTTCATTGAAACCGCTGGTTTTTGATAGTTTGGGCCCTATTGAATAATGAATGTTTTGAATTTTCTCCAAAAGTAAAGTAGTTGCAAACTCATCCTTTTAGAAACTTGTTTGGGCTGTTGAGAGGAGTAAAAAACCATCAAAAATTTCAATCCTGCATGATTTTACCAAGAAATGTGATTCTTCATTCAAAACCTGATTTTTGCTATTGGGCTCTATTGAATAGTGAATGTTTTGAATTTTCTCCAAAAGTAAAGTAGTTGCAAACTCATGCTTTTAGAGACTTGTTTGGGCTCATGAGAGGAGTAGAAAAACATCAAAAATTTCAGTCCTGCATGATTCTACCAAGAAATGTGTTCATTCAAACCGCTGGTTTTTGATAGTTTGGGCCCTATTGAATAATGAATGTTTTGAATTTTCTCCAAAAGTAAAGTAGTTGCAAACTCATCCTTTTAGAAACTTGTTTGGGCTGTTGAGAGGAGTAAAAAACCATCAAAAATTTCAATCCTGCATGATTCTACCAAGAAATGTGATTCTTCATTCAAAACGCTGGTTTTTGCTATTGGGCTCTATTGAATAATGAATGTTTTGAATTTTCTCCAAAAGTAAAGTAGTTGCAAACTCATGCTTTTAGAGACTTGTTTGGGCTCATGAGAGGAGTAGAAAAACATCAAAAATTTCAGTCCTGCATAATTCTACCAAGACATGTGTGTTCATTGAAACGGCTGGTTTTTGATAGTTTGGGCCCTATTGAATAATGAATGTTTTGAATTTTCTCCAAAAGTAAAGTAGTTGCAAACTCATCCTTTTAGAAACTTGTTTGGGCTGTTGAGAGGAGTAAAAAACCATCAAAAATTTCAATCCTGCATGATTCTACCAAGAAATGTGATTCTTCATTCAAAACGCTGGTTTTTGCTATTGGGCTCTATTGAATAATGAATGTTTTGAATTTTCTCCAAAAGTAAAGTAGTTGCAAACTCATGCTTTTAGAGACTTGTTTGGGCTCATGAGAGGAGTAGAAAAACATCAAAAATTTCAGTCCTGCATGATTCTACCAAGAAATGTGTGTTCATTGAAACCGCTGGTTTTGGATAGTTTGGGCCCTATTGAATAATGAATGTTTTGAATTTTCTCCAAAAGTAAAGTAGTTGCAAACTCATCCTTTTAGAAACTTGTTTGGGCTGTTGAGAGGAGTAAAAAACCATCAAAAATTTCAATCCTGCATGATTCTACCAAGAAATGTGATTCTTCATTCAAAACGCTGGTTTTTGCTATTGGGCTCTATTGAATAATGAATGTTTTGAATTTTCTCCAAAAGTAAAGTAGTTGCAAACTCATGCTTTTAGAGACTTGTTTGGGCTCATGAGAGGAGTAGAAAATCATCAAAAATTTCAGTCCTGCATGATTCTACCAAGAAATGTGTGTTCATTGAAACCGCTGGTTTTTGATAGTTTGGGCCCTATTGAATAATGAATGTTTTGAATTTTCTCCAAAAGTAAAGTAGTTGCAAACTCATCCTTTTAGAAACTTGTTTGGGCTGTTGAGAGGAGTAAAAAACCATCAAAAATTTCAATCCTGCATGATTCTACCAAGAAATGTGATTCTTCATTCAAAACGCTGGTTTTTGCTATTGGGCTCTATTGAATAATGAATGTTTTGAATTTTCTCCAAAAGTAAAGTAGTTGCAAACTCATGCTTTTAGAGACTTGTTTGGGCTCATGAGAGGAGTAGAAAAACATCAAAAATTTCAGTCCTGCATGATTCTACCAAGAAATGTGTGTTCATTCAAACCGCTGGTTTTTGAGTTTGGGCCCTATTGAATAATGAATGTTTTGAATTTTCTCCAAAAGTAAAGTAGTTGCAAACTCATGCTTTTAGAGACTTGTTTGGGCTCATGAGAGGAGTAGAAAAACATCAAAAATTTCAGTCCTGCATGATTCTACCAAGAAATGTGTGTTCATTGAAACCGCTGGTTTTTGATAGTTTGGGCCCTATTGAATAATGAATGTTTTGAATTTTCTCCAAAAGTAAAGTAGTTGCAAACTCATCCTTTTAGAAACTTGTTTGGGCTGTTGAGAGGAGTAAAAAACCATCAAAAATTTCAATCCTGCATGATTTTACCAAGAAATGTGATTCTTCATTCAAAACGCTGGTTTTTGCTATTGGGCTCTATTGAATAATGAATGTTTTGAATTTTCTCCAAAAGTAAAGTAGTTGCAAACTCATGCTTTTAGAGACTTGTTTGGGCTCATGAGAGGAGTAGAAAAACATCAAAAATTTCAGTCCTGCATGATTCTACCAAGAAATGTGTGTTCATTGAATCCGCTGGTTTTTGATAGTTTGGGCCCTATTGAATAATGAATGTTTTGAATTTTCTCCAAAAGTAAAGTAGTTGCAAACTCATCCTTTTAGAAACTTGTTTGGGCTGTTGAGAGGAGTAAAAAACCATCAAAAATTTCAATCCTGCATGATTCTACCAAGAAATGTGATTCTTCATTCAAAACGCTGGTTTTTGCTATTGGGCTCTATTGAATAATGAATGTTTTGAATTTTCTCCAAAAGTAAAGTAGTTGCAAACTCATGCTTGTTTGGGCTCATGAGAGGAGTAGAAAAACATCAAAAATTTCAGTCCTGCATGATTCTACCAAGAAATGTGTGTTCATTGAAACCGCTGGTTTTTGATAGTTTGGGCCCTATTGAATAATGAATGTTTTGAATTTTCTCCAAAAGTAAAGTAGTTGCAAACTCATCCTTTTAGAAACTTGTTTGGGCTGTTGAGAGGAGTAAAAAACCATCAAAAATTTCAATCCTGCATGATTTTACCAAGAAATGTGATTCTTCATTCAAAACCTGATTTTTGCTATTGGGCTCTATTGAATAGTGAATGTTTTGAATTTTCTCCAAAAGTAAAGTAGTTGCAAACTCATGCTTTTAGAGACTTGTTTGGGCTCATGAGAGGAGTAGAAAAACATCAAAAATTTCAGTCCTGCATGATTCTACCAAGAAATGTGTTCATTCAAACCGCTGGTTTTTGATAGTTTGGGCCCTATTGAATAATGAATGTTTTGAATTTTCTCCAAAAGTAAAGTAGTTGCAAACTCATCCTTTTAGAAACTTGTTTGGGCTGTTGAGAGGAGTAAAAAACCATCAAAAATTTCAATCCTGCATGATTCTACCAAGAAATGTGATTCTTCATTCAAAACGCTGGTTTTTGCTATTGGGCTCTATTGAATAATGAATGTTTTGAATTTTCTCCAAAAGTAAAGTAGTTGCAAACTCATGCTTTTAGAGACTTGTTTGGGCTCATGAGATGAGTAGAAAAACATCAAAAATTTCAGTCCTGCATAATTCTACCAAGACATGTGTGTTCATTGAAACGGCTGGTTTTTGATAGTTTGGGCCCTATTGAATAATGAATGTTTTGAATTTTCTCCAAAAGTAAAGTAGTTGCAAACTCATCCTTTTAGAAACTTGTTTGGGCTGTTGAGAGGAGTAAAAAACCATCAAAAATTTCAATCCTGCATGATTCTACCAAGAAATGTGATTCTTCATTCAAAACGCTGGTTTTTGCTATTGGGCTCTATTGAATAATGAATGTTTTGAATTTTCTCCAAAAGTAAAGTAGTTGCAAACTCATGCTTTTAGAGACTTGTTTGGGCTCATGAGAGGAGTAGAAAAACATCAAAAATTTCAGTCCTGCATGATTCTACCAAGAAATGTGTGTTGATTCAAACCGCTGGTTTTTGATAGTTTGGGCCCTATTGAATAATGAATGTTTTGAATTTTCTCCAAAAGTAAAGTAGTTGCAAACTCATGCTTTTAGAGACTTGTTTGGGCTCATGAGAGGAGTAGAAAAACATGAAAAATTTCAGTCCTGCATGATTCTACCAAGAAATGTGTGTTCATTGAAACCGCTGGTTTTTGATAGTTTGGGCCCTATTGAATAATGAATGTTTTGAATTTTCTCCAAAAGTAAAGTAGTTGCAAACTCATCCTTTTAGAAACTTGTTTGGGCTGTTGAGAGGAGTAAAAAACCATCAAAAATTTCAATCCTGCATGATTCTACCAAGAAATGTGATTCTTCATTCAAAACGCTGGTTTTTGCTATTGGGCTCTATTGAATAATGAATGTTTTGAATTTTCTCCAAAAGTAAAGTAGTTGCAAACTCATGCTTTTAGAGACTTGTTTGGGCTCATGAGAGGAGTAGAAAAACATCAAAAATTTCAGTCCTGCATGATTCTACCAAGAAATGTGTTCATTCAAACCGCTGGTTTTTGATAGTTTGGGCCCTATTGAATAATGAATGTTTTGAATTTTCTCCAAAAGTAAAGTAGTTGCAAACTCATCCTTTTAGAAACTTGTTTGGGCTGTTGAGAGGAGTAAAAAACCATCAAAAATTTCAATCCTGCATGATTCTACCAAGAAATGTGATTCTTCATTCAAAACGCTGGTTTTTGCTATTGGGCTCTATTGAATAATGAATGTTTTGAATTTTCTCCAAAAGTAAAGTAGTTGCAAACTCATGCTTTTAGAGACTTGTTTGGGCTCATGAGAGGAGTAGAAAAACATCAAAAATTTCAGTCCTGCATAATTCTACCAAGACATGTGTGTTCATTGAAACGGCTGGTTTTTGATAGTTTGGGCCCTATTGAATAATGAATGTTTTGAATTTTCTCCAAAAGTAAAGTAGTTGCAAACTCATCCTTTTAGAAACTTGTTTGGGCTGTTGAGAGGAGTAAAAAACCATCAAAAATTTCAATCCTGCATGATTCTACCAAGAAATGTGATTCTTCATTCAAAACGCTGGTTTTTGCTATTGGGCTCTATTGAATAATGAATGTTTTGAATTTTCTCCAAAAGTAAAGTAGTTGCAAACTCATGCTTTTAGAGACTTGTTTGGGCTCATGAGAGGAGTAGAAAAACATCAAAAATTTCAGTCCTGCATGATTCTACCAAGAAATGTGTGTTCATTGAAACCGCTGGTTTTGGATAGTTTGGGCCCTATTGAATAATGAATGTTTTGAATTTTCTCCAAAAGTAAAGTAGTTGCAAACTCATCCTTTTAGAAACTTGTTTGGGCTGTTGAGAGGAGTAAAAAACCATCAAAAATTTCAATCCTGCATGATTCTACCAAGAAATGTGATTCTTCATTCAAAACGCTGGTTTTTGCTATTGGGCTCTATTGAATAATGAATGTTTTGAATTTTCTCCAAAAGTAAAGTAGTTGCAAACTCATGCTTTTAGAGACTTGTTTGGGCTCATGAGAGGAGTAGAAAATCATCAAAAATTTCAGTCCTGCATGATTCTACCAAGAAATGTGTGTTCATTGAAACCGCTGGTTTTTGATAGTTTGGGCCCTATTGAATAATGAATGTTTTGAATTTTCTCCAAAAGTAAAGTAGTTGCAAACTCATCCTTTTAGAAACTTGTTTGGGCTGTTGAGAGGAGTAAAAAACCATCAAAAATTTCAATCCTGCATGATTCTACCAAGAAATGTGATTCTTCATTCAAAACGCTGGTTTTTGCTATTGGGCTCTATTGAATAATGAATGTTTTGAATTTTCTCCAAAAGTAAAGTAGTTGCAAACTCATGCTTTTAGAGACTTGTTTGGGCTCATGAGAGGAGTAGAAAAACATCAAAAATTTCAGTCCTGCATGATTCTACCAAGAAATGTGTGTTCATTCAAACCGCTGGTTTTTGAGTTTGGGCCCTATTGAATAATGAATGTTTTGAATTTTCTCCAAAAGTAAAGTAGTTGCAAACTCATGCTTTTAGAGACTTGTTTGGGCTCATGAGAGGAGTAGAAAAACATCAAAAATTTCAGTCCTGCATGATTCTACCAAGAAATGTGTGTTCATTGAAACCGCTGGTTTTTGATAGTTTGGGCCCTATTGAATAATGAATGTTTTGAATTTTCTCCAAAAGTAAAGTAGTTGCAAACTCATCCTTTTAGAAACTTGTTTGGGCTGTTGAGAGGAGTAAAAAACCATCAAAAATTTCAATCCTGCATGATTTTACCAAGAAATGTGATTCTTCATTCAAAACGCTGGTTTTTGCTATTGGGCTCTATTGAATAATGAATGTTTTGAATTTTCTCCAAAAGTAAAGTAGTTGCAAACTCATGCTTTTAGAGACTTGTTTGGGCTCATGAGAGGAGTAGAAAAACATCAAAAATTTCAGTCCTGCATGATTCTACCAAGAAATGTGTGTTCATTGAATCCGCTGGTTTTTGATAGTTTGGGCCCTATTGAATAATGAATGTTTTGAATTTTCTCCAAAAGTAAAGTAGTTGCAAACTCATCCTTTTAGAAACTTGTTTGGGCTGTTGAGAGGAGTAAAAAACCATCAAAAATTTCAATCCTGCATGATTCTACCAAGAAATGTGATTCTTCATTCAAAACGCTGGTTTTTGCTATTGGGCTCTATTGAATAATGAATGTTTTGAATTTTCTCCAAAAGTAAAGTAGTTGCAAACTCATGCTTGTTTGGGCTCATGAGAGGAGTAGAAAAACATCAAAAATTTCAGTCCTGCATGATTCTACCAAGAAATGTGTGTTCATTGAAACCGCTGGTTTTTGATAGTTTGGGCCCTATTGAATAATGAATGTTTTGAATTTTCTCCAAAAGTAAAGTAGTTGCAAACTCATCCTTTTAGAAACTTGTTTGGGCTGTTGAGAGGAGTAAAAAACCATCAAAAATTTCAATCCTGCATGATTTTACCAAGAAATGTGATTCTTCATTCAAAACCTGATTTTTGCTATTGGGCTCTATTGAATAGTGAATGTTTTGAATTTTCTCCAAAAGTAAAGTAGTTGCAAACTCATGCTTTTAGAGACTTGTTTGGGCTCATGAGAGGAGTAGAAAAACATCAAAAATTTCAGTCCTGCATGATTCTACCAAGAAATGTGTTCATTCAAACCGCTGGTTTTTGATAGTTTGGGCCCTATTGAATAATGAATGTTTTGAATTTTCTCCAAAAGTAAAGTAGTTGCAAACTCATCCTTTTAGAAACTTGTTTGGGCTGTTGAGAGGAGTAAAAAACCATCAAAAATTTCAATCCTGCATGATTCTACCAAGAAATGTGATTCTTCATTCAAAACGCTGGTTTTTGCTATTGGGCTCTATTGAATAATGAATGTTTTGAATTTTCTCCAAAAGTAAAGTAGTTGCAAACTCATGCTTTTAGAGACTTGTTTGGGCTCATGAGATGAGTAGAAAAACATCAAAAATTTCAGTCCTGCATAATTCTACCAAGACATGTGTGTTCATTGAAACGGCTGGTTTTTGATAGTTTGGGCCCTATTGAATAATGAATGTTTTGAATTTTCTCCAAAAGTAAAGTAGTTGCAAACTCATCCTTTTAGAAACTTGTTTGGGCTGTTGAGAGGAGTAAAAAACCATCAAAAATTTCAATCCTGCATGATTCTACCAAGAAATGTGATTCTTCATTCAAAACGCTGGTTTTTGCTATTGGGCTCTATTGAATAATGAATGTTTTGAATTTTCTCCAAAAGTAAAGTAGTTGCAAACTCATGCTTTTAGAGACTTGTTTGGGCTCATGAGAGGAGTAGAAAAACATCAAAAATTTCAGTCCTGCATGATTCTACCAAGAAATGTGTGTTGATTCAAACCGCTGGTTTTTGATAGTTTGGGCCCTATTGAATAATGAATGTTTTGAATTTTCTCCAAAAGTAAAGTAGTTGCAAACTCATGCTTTTAGAGACTTGTTTGGGCTCATGAGAGGAGTAGAAAAACATGAAAAATTTCAGTCCTGCATGATTCTACCAAGAAATGTGTGTTCATTGAAACCGCTGGTTTTTGATAGTTTGGGCCCTATTGAATAATGAATGTTTTGAATTTTCTCCAAAAGTAAAGTAGTTGCAAACTCATCCTTTTAGAAACTTGTTTGGGCTGTTGAGAGGAGTAAAAAACCATCAAAAATTTCAATCCTGCATGATTCTACCAAGAAATGTGATTCTTCATTCAAAACGCTGGTTTTTGCTATTGGGCTCTATTGAATAATGAATGTTTTGAATTTTCTCCAAAAGTAAAGTAGTTGCAAACTCATGCTTTTAGAGACTTGTTTGGGCTCATGAGAGGAGTAGAAAATCATCAAAAATTTCAGTCCTGCATGATTCTACCAAGAAATGTGTGTTCATTGAAACCGCTGGTTTTTGATAGTTTGGGCCCTATTGAATAATGAATGTTTTGAATTTTCTCCAAAAGTAAAGTAGTTGCAAACTCATCCTTTTAGAAACTTGTTTGGGCTGTTGAGAGGAGTAAAAAACCATCAAAAATTTCAATCCTGCATGATTCTACCAAGAAATGTGATTCTTCATTCAAAACGCTGGTTTTTGCTATTGGTCTCTATTGAATAATGAATGTTTTGAATTTTCTCCAAAAGTAAAGTAGTTGCAAACTCATGCTTTTAGAGACTTGTTTGGGCTCATGAGAGGAGTAGAAAAACATCAAAAATTTCAGTCCTGCATGATTCTACCAAGAAATGTGTGTTCATTGAAACCGCTGGTTTTTGATAGTTTGGGCCCTATTGAATAATGAATGTTTTGAATTTTCTCCAAAAGTAAAGTAGTTGCAAACTCATCCTTTTAGAAACTTGTTTGGGCTGTTGAGAGGAGTAAAAAACCATCAAAAATTTCAATCCTGCATGATTCTACCAAGAAATGTGATTCTTCATTCAAAACGCTGGTTTTTGCTATTGGGCTCTATTGAATAATGAATGTTTTGAATTTTCTCCAAAAGTAAAGTAGTTGCAAACTCATGCTTTTAGAGACTTGTTTGGGCTCATGAGATGAGTAGAAAAACATCAAAAATTTCAGTCCTGCATAATTCTACCAAGACATGTGTGTTCATTGAAACGGCTGGTTTTTGATAGTTTGGGCCCTATTGAATAATGAATGTTTTGAATTTTCTCCAAAAGTAAAGTAGTTGCAAACTCATCCTTTTAGAAACTTGTTTGGGCTGTTGAGAGGAGTAAAAAACCATCAAAAATTTCAATCCTGCATGATTCTACCAAGAAATGTGATTCTTCATTCAAAACGCTGGTTTTTGCTATTGGGCTCTATTGAATAATGAATGTTTTGAATTTTCTCCAAAAGTAAAGTAGTTGCAAACTCATGCTTTTAGAGACTTGTTTGGGCTCATGAGAGGAGTAGAAAAACATCAAAAATTTCAGTCCTGCGTGATTCTACCAAGAAATGTGTGTTCATTGAAACCGCTGGTTTTTGATAGTTTGGGCCCTATTGAATAATGAATGTTTTGAATTTTCTCCAAAAGTAAAGTAGTTGCAAACTCATCCTTTTAGAAACTTGTTTGGGCTGTTGAGAGGAGTAAAAAACCATCAAAAATTTCAATCCTGCATGATTTTACCAAGAAATGTGATTCTTCATTCAAAACCTGATTTTTGCTATTGGGCTCTATTGAATAGTGAATGTTTTGAATTTTCTCCAAAAGTAAAGTAGTTGCAAACTCATGCTTTTAGAGACTTGTTTGGGCTCATGAGAGGAGTAGAAAAACATCAAAAATTTCAGTCCTGCATGATTCTACCAAGAAATGTGTTCATTCAAACCGCTGGTTTTTGATAGTTTGGGCCCTATTGAATAATGAATGTTTTGAATTTTCTCCAAAAGTAAAGTAGTTGCAAACTCATCCTTTTAGAAACTTGTTTGGGCTGTTGAGAGGAGTAAAAAACCATCAAAAATTTCAATCCTGCATGATTCTACCAAGAAATGTGATTCTTCATTCAAAACGCTGGTTTTTGCTATTGGGCTCTATTGAATAATGAATGTTTTGAATTTTCTCCAAAAGTAAAGTAGTTGCAAACTCATGCTTTTAGAGACTTGTTTGGGCTCATGAGATGAGTAGAAAAACATCAAAAATTTCAGTCCTGCATAATTCTACCAAGACATGTGTGTTCATTGAAACGGCTGGTTTTTGATAGTTTGGGCCCTATTGAATAATGAATGTTTTGAATTTTCTCCAAAAGTAAAGTAGTTGCAAACTCATCCTTTTAGAAACTTGTTTGGGCTGTTGAGAGGAGTAAAAAACCATCAAAAATTTCAATCCTGCATGATTCTACCAAGAAATGTGATTCTTCATTCAAAACGCTGGTTTTTGCTATTGGGCTCTATTGAATAATGAATGTTTTGAATTTTCTCCAAAAGTAAAGTAGTTGCAAACTCATGCTTTTAGAGACTTGTTTGGGCTCATGAGAGGAGTAGAAAAACATCAAAAATTTCAGTCCTGCATGATTCTACCAAGAAATGTGTGTTGATTCAAACCGCTGGTTTTTGATAGTTTGGGCCCTATTGAATAATGAATGTTTTGAATTTTCTCCAAAAGTAAAGTAGTTGCAAACTCATCCTTTTAGAAACTTGTTTGGGCTGTTGAGAGGAGTAAAAAACCATCAAAAATTTCAATCCTGCATGATTCTACCAAGAAATGTGATTCTTCATTCAAAACGCTGGTTTTTGCTATTGGGCTCTATTGAATAATGAATGTTTTGAATTTTCTCCAAAAGTAAAGTAGTTGCAAACTCATGCTTTTAGAGACTTGTTTGGGCTCATGAGATGAGTAGAAAAACATCAAAAATTTCAGTCCTGCATAATTCTATCAAGACATGTGTGTTCATTGAAATGGCTGGTTTTTGATAGTTTGGGCCCTATTGAATAATGAATGTTTTGAATTTTCTCCAAAAGTAAAGTAGTTGCAAACTCATCCTTTTAGAAACTTGTTTGGGCTGTTGAGAGGAGTAAAAAACCATCAAAAATTTCAATCCTGCATGATTCTACCAAGAAATGTGATTCTTCATTCAAAACGCTGGTTTTTGCTATTGGGCTCTATTGAATAATGAATGTTTTGAATTTTCTCCAAAAGTAAAGTAGTTGCAAACTCATGCTTTTAGAGACTTGTTTGGGCTCATGAGAGGAGTAGAAAAACATCAAAAATTTCAGTCCTGCATGATTCTACCAAGAAATGTGTGTTCATTGAAACCGCTGGTTTTGGATAGTTTGGGCCCTATTGAATAATGAATGTTTTGAATTTTCTCCAAAAGTAAAGTAGTTGCAAACTCATCCTTTTAGAAACTTGTTTGGGCTGTTGAGAGGAGTAAAAAACCATCAAAAATTTCAATCCTGCATGATTCTACCAAGAAATGTGATTCTTCATTCAAAACGCTGGTTTTTGCTATTGGGCTCTATTGAATAATGAATGTTTTGAATTTTCTCCAAAAGTAAAGTAGTTGCAAACTCATGCTTTTAGAGACTTGTTTGGGCTCATGAGAGGAGTAGAAAATCATCAAAAATTTCAGTCCTGCATGATTCTACCAAGAAATGTGTGTTCATTGAAACCGCTGGTTTTTGATAGTTTGGGCCCTATTGAATAATGAATGTTTTGAATTTTCTCCAAAAGTAAAGTAGTTGCAAACTCATCCTTTTAGAAACTTGTTTGGGCTGTTGAGAGGAGTAAAAAACCATCAAAAATTTCAATCCTGCATGATTCTACCAAGAAATGTGATTCTTCATTCAAAACGCTGGTTTTTGCTATTGGGCTCTATTGAATAATGAATGTTTTGAATTTTCTCCAAAAGTAAAGTAGTTGCAAACTCATGCTTTTAGAGACTTGTTTGGGCTCATGAGAGGAGTAGAAAAACATCAAAAATTTCAGTCCTGCATGATTCTACCAAGAAATGTGTGTTCATTCAAACCGCTGGTTTTTGATAGTTTGGGCCCTATTGAATAATGAATGTTTTGAATTTTCTCCAAAAGTAAAGTAGTTGCAAACTCATGCTTTTAGAGACTTGTTTGGGCTCATGAGAGGAGTAGAAAAACATCAAAAATTTCAGTCCTGCATGATTCTACCAAGAAATGTGTGTTCATTGAAACCGCTGGTTTTTGATAGTTTGGGCCCTATTGAATAATGAATGTTTTGAATTTTCTCCAAAAGTAAAGTAGTTGCAAACTCATCCTTTTAGAAACTTGTTTGGGCTGTTGAGAGGAGTAAAAAACCATCAAAAATTTCAATCCTGCATGATTTTACCAAGAAATGTGATTCTTCATTCAAAACGCTGGTTTTTGCTATTGGGCTCTATTGAATAATGAATGTTTTGAATTTTCTCCAAAAGTAAAGTAGTTGCAAACTCATGCTTTTAGAGACTTGTTTGGGCTCATGAGAGGAGTAGAAAAACATCAAAAATTTCAGTCCTGCATGATTCTACCAAGAAATGTGTGTTCATTGAATCCGCTGGTTTTTGATAGTTTGGGCCCTATTGAATAATGAATGTTTTGAATTTTCTCCAAAAGTAAAGTAGTTGCAAACTCATCCTTTTAGAAACTTGTTTGGGCTGTTGAGAGGAGTAAAAAACCATCAAAAATTTCAATCCTGCATGATTCTACCAAGAAATGTGATTCTTCATTCAAAACGATGGTTTTTGCTATTGGGCTCTATTGAATAATGAATGTTTTGAATTTTCTCCAAAAGTAAAGTAGTTGCAAACTCATGCTTTTAGAGACTTGTTTGGGCTCATGAGAGGAGTAGAAAAACATCAAAAATTTCAGTCCTGCATGATTCTACCAAGAAATGTGTGTTCATTCAAACCGCTGGTTTTTGATAGTTTGGGCCCTATTGAATAATGAATGTTTTGAATTTTCTCCAAAAGTAAAGTAGTTGCAAACTCATGCTTTTAGAGACTTGTTTGGGCTCATGAGAGGAGTAGAAAAACATCAAAAATTTCAGTCCTGCATGATTCTACCAAGAAATGTGTGTTCATTGAAACCGCTGGTTTTTGATAGTTTGGGCCCTATTGAATAATGAATGTTTTGAATTTTCTCCAAAAGTAAAGTAGTTGCAAACTCATCCTTTTAGAAACTTGTTTGGGCTGTTGAGAGGAGTAAAAAACCATCAAAAATTTCAATCCTGCATGATTTTACCAAGAAATGTGATTCTTCATTCAAAACGCTGGTTTTTGCTATTGGGCTCTATTGAATAATGAATGTTTTGAATTTTCTCCAAAAGTAAAGTAGTTGCAAACTCATGCTTTTAGAGACTTGTTTGGGCTCATGAGAGGAGTAGAAAAACATCAAAAATTTCAGTCCTGCATGATTCTACCAAGAAATGTGTGTTCATTGAATCCGCTGGTTTTTGATAGTTTGGGCCCTATTGAATAATGAATGTTTTGAATTTTCTCCAAAAGTAAAGTAGTTGCAAACTCATCCTTTTAGAAACTTGTTTGGGCTGTTGAGAGGAGTAAAAAACCATCAAAAATTTCAATCCTGCATGATTCTACCAAGAAATGTGATTCTTCATTCAAAACGCTGGTTTTTGCTATTGGGCTCTATTGAATAATGAATGTTTTGAATTTTCTCCAAAAGTAAAGTAGTTGCAAACTCATGCTTGTTTGGGCTCATGAGAGGAGTAGAAAAACATCAAAAATTTCAGTCCTGCATGATTCTACCAAGAAATGTGTGTTCATTGAAACCGCTGGTTTTTGATAGTTTGGGCCCTATTGAATAATGAATGTTTTGAATTTTCTCCAAAAGTAAAGTAGTTGCAAACTCATCCTTTTAGAAACTTGTTTGGGCTGTTGAGAGGAGTAAAAAACCATCAAAAATTTCAATCCTGCATGATTCTACCAAGAAATGTGATTCTTCATTCAAAACGCTGGTTTTTGCTATTGGGCTCTATTGAATAATGAATGTTTTGAATTTTCTCCAAAAGTAAAGTAGTTGCAAACTCATGCTTTTAGAGACTTGTTTGGGCTCATGAGAGGAGTAGAAAAACATCAAAAATTTCAGTCCTGCGTGATTCTACCAAGAAATGTGTGTTCATTGAAACCGCTGGTTTTTGATAGTTTGGGCCCTATTGAATAATGAATGTTTTGAATTTTCTCCAAAAGTAAAGTAGTTGCAAACTCATCCTTTTAGAAACTTGTTTGGGCTGTTGAGAGGAGTAAAAAACCATCAAAAATTTCAATCCTGCATGATTTTACCAAGAAATGTGATTCTTCATTCAAAACCTGATTTTTGCTATTGGGCTCTATTGAATAGTGAATGTTTTGAATTTTCTCCAAAAGTAAAGTAGTTGCAAACTCATGCTTTTAGAGACTTGTTTGGGCTCATGAGATGAGTAGAAAAACATCAAAAATTTCAGTCCTGCATAATTCTACCAAGACATGTGTGTTCATTGAAACGGCTGGTTTTTGATAGTTTGGGCCCTATTGAATAATGAATGTTTTGAATTTTCTCCAAAAGTAAAGTAGTTGCAAACTCATCCTTTTAGAAACTTGTTTGGGCTGTTGAGAGGAGTAAAAAACCATCAAAAATTTCAATCCTGCATGATTCTACCAAGAAATGTGATTCTTCATTCAAAACGCTGGTTTTTGCTATTGGGCTCTATTGAATGATGAATGTTTTGAATTTTCTCCAAAAGTAAAGTAGTTGCAAACTCATGCTTTTAGAGACTTGTTTGGGCTCATGAGAGGAGTAGAAAAACATCAAAAATTTCAGTCCTGCATGATTCTACCAAGAAATGTGTGTTGATTCAAACCGCTGGTTTTTGATAGTTTGGGCCCTATTGAATAATGAATGTTTTGAATTTTCTCCAAAAGTAAAGTAGTTGCAAACTCATCCTTTTAGAAACTTGTTTGGGCTGTTGAGAGGAGTAAAAAACCATCAAAAATTTCAATCCTGCATGATTCTACCAAGAAATGTGATTCTTCATTCAAAACGCTGGTTTTTGCTATTGGGCTCTATTGAATAATGAATGTTTTGAATTTTCTCCAAAAGTAAAGTAGTTGCAAACTCATGCTTTTAGAGACTTGTTTGGGCTCATGAGAGGAGTAGAAAAACATCAAAAATTTCAGTCCTGCATAATTCTACCAAGACATGTGTGTTCATTGAAACGGCTGGTTTTTGATAGTTTGGGCCCTATTGAATAATGAATGTTTTGAATTTTCTCCAAAAGTAAAGTAGTTGCAAACTCATCCTTTTAGAAACTTGTTTGGGCTGTTGAGAGGAGTAAAAAACCATCAAAAATTTCAATCCTGCATGATTCTACCAAGAAATGTGATTCTTCATTCAAAACGCTGGTTTTTGCTATTGGGCTCTATTGAATAATGAATGTTTTGAATTTTCTCCAAAAGTAAAGTAGTTGCAAACTCATGCTTTTAGAGACTTGTTTGTGCTCATGAGAGGAGTAGAAAAACATCAAAAATTTCAGTCCTGCATGATTCTACCAAGAAATGTGTGTTCATTGAAACCGCTGGTTTTGGATAGTTTGGGCCCTATTGAATAATGAATGTTTTGAATTTTCTCCAAAAGTAAAGTAGTTGCAAACTCATCCTTTTAGAAACTTGTTTGGGCTGTTGAGAGGAGTAAAAAACCATCAAAAATTTCAATCCTGCATGATTCTACCAAGAAATGTGATTCTTCATTCAAAACGCTGGTTTTTGCTATTGGGCTCTATTGAATAATGAATGTTTTGAATTTTCTCCAAAAGTAAAGTAGTTGCAAACTCATGCTTTTAGAGACTTGTTTGGGCTCATGAGAGGAGTAGAAAATCATCAAAAATTTCAGTCCTGCATGATTCTACCAAGAAATGTGTGTTCATTGAAACCGCTGGTTTTTGATAGTTTGGGCCCTATTGAATAATGAATGTTTTGAATTTTCTCCAAAAGTAAAGTAGTTGCAAACTCATCCTTTTAGAAACTTGTTTGGGCTGTTGAGAGGAGTAAAAAACCATCAAAAATTTCAATCCTGCATGATTCTACCAAGAAATGTGATTCTTCATTCAAAACGCTGGTTTTTGCTATTGGGCTCTATTGAATAATGAATGTTTTGAATTTTCTCCAAAAGTAAAGTAGTTGCAAACTCATGCTTTTAGAGACTTGTTTGGGCTCATGAGAGGAGTAGAAAAACATCAAAAATTTCAGTCCTGCATGATTCTACCAAGAAATGTGTGTTCATTCAAACCGCTGGTTTTTGAGTTTGGGCCCTATTGAATAATGAATGTTTTGAATTTTCTCCAAAAGTAAAGTAGTTGCAAACTCATGCTTTTAGAGACTTGTTTGGGCTCATGAGAGGAGTAGAAAAACATCAAAAATTTCAGTCCTGCATGATTCTACCAAGAAATGTGTGTTCATTGAAACCGCTGGTTTTTGATAGTTTGGGCCCTATTGAATAATGAATGTTTTGAATTTTCTCCAAAAGTAAAGTAGTTGCAAACTCATCCTTTTAGAAACTTGTTTGGGCTGTTGAGAGGAGTAAAAAACCATCAAAAATTTCAATCCTGCATGATTTTACCAAGAAATGTGATTCTTCATTCAAAACGCTGGTTTTTGCTATTGGGCTCTATTGAATAATGAATGTTTTGAATTTTCTCCAAAAGTAAAGTAGTTGCAAACTCATGCTTTTAGAGACTTGTTTGGGCTCATGAGAGGAGTAGAAAAACATCAAAAATTTCAGTCCTGCATGATTCTACCAAGAAATGTGTGTTCATTGAATCCGCTGGTTTTTGATAGTTTGGGCCCTATTGAATAATGAATGTTTTGAATTTTCTCCAAAAGTAAAGTAGTTGCAAACTCATCCTTTTAGAAACTTGTTTGGGCTGTTGAGAGGAGTAAAAAACCATCAAAAATTTCAATCCTGCATGATTCTACCAAGAAATGTGATTCTTCATTCAAAACGCTGGTTTTTGCTATTGGGCTCTATTGAATAATGAATGTTTTGAATTTTCTCCAAAAGTAAAGTAGTTGCAAACTCATGCTTGTTTGGGCTCATGAGAGGAGTAGAAAAACATCAAAAATTTCAGTCCTGCATGATTCTACCAAGAAATGTGTGTTCATTGAAACCGCTGGTTTTTGATAGTTTGGGCCCTATTGAATAATGAATGTTTTGAATTTTCTCCAAAAGTAAAGTAGTTGCAAACTCATCCTTTTAGAAACTTGTTTGGGCTGTTGAGAGGAGTAAAAAACCATCAAAAATTTCAATCCTGCATGATTTTACCAAGAAATGTGATTCTTCATTCAAAACCTGATTTTTGCTATTGGGCTCTATTGAATAGTGAATGTTTTGAATTTTCTCCAAAAGTAAAGTAGTTGCAAACTCATGCTTTTAGAGACTTGTTTGGGCTCATGAGAGGAGTAGAAAAACATCAAAAATTTCAGTCCTGCATGATTCTACCAAGAAATGTGTTCATTCAAACCGCTGGTTTTTGATAGTTTGGGCCCTATTGAATAATGAATGTTTTGAATTTTCTCCAAAAGTAAAGTAGTTGCAAACTCATCCTTTTAGAAACTTGTTTGGGCTGTTGAGAGGAGTAAAAAACCATCAAAAATTTCAATCCTGCATGATTCTACCAAGAAATGTGATTCTTCATTCAAAACGCTGGTTTTTGCTATTGGGCTCTATTGAATAATGAATGTTTTGAATTTTCTCCAAAAGTAAAGTAGTTGCAAACTCATGCTTTTAGAGACTTGTTTGGGCTCATGAGATGAGTAGAAAAACATCAAAAATTTCAGTCCTGCATAATTCTACCAAGACATGTGTGTTCATTGAAACGGCTGGTTTTTGATAGTTTGGGCCCTATTGAATAATGAATGTTTTGAATTTTCTCCAAAAGTAAAGTAGTTGCAAACTCATCCTTTTAGAAACTTGTTTGGGCTGTTGAGAGGAGTAAAAAACCATCAAAAATTTCAATCCTGCATGATTCTACCAAGAAATGTGATTCTTCATTCAAAACGCTGGTTTTTGCTATTGGGCTCTATTGAATAATGAATGTTTTGAATTTTCTCCAAAAGTAAAGTAGTTGCAAACTCATGCTTTTAGAGACTTGTTTGGGCTCATGAGAGGAGTAGAAAAACATCAAAAATTTCAGTCCTGCATGATTCTACCAAGAAATGTGTGTTGATTCAAACCGCTGGTTTTTGATAGTTTGGGCCCTATTGAATAATGAATGTTTTGAATTTTCTCCAAAAGTAAAGTAGTTGCAAACTCATGCTTTTAGAGACTTGTTTGGGCTCATGAGAGGAGTAGAAAAACATGAAAAATTTCAGTCCTGCATGATTCTACCAAGAAATGTGTGTTCATTGAAACCGCTGGTTTTTGATAGTTTGGGCCCTATTGAATAATGAATGTTTTGAATTTTCTCCAAAAGTAAAGTAGTTGCAAACTCATCCTTTTAGAAACTTGTTTGGGCTGTTGAGAGGAGTAAAAAACCATCAAAAATTTCAATCCTGCATGATTCTACCAAGAAATGTGATTCTTCATTCAAAACGCTGGTTTTTGCTATTGGGCTCTATTGAATAATGAATGTTTTGAATTTTCTCCAAAAGTAAAGTAGTTGCAAACTCATGCTTTTAGAGACTTGTTTGGGCTCATGAGAGGAGTAGAAAATCATCAAAAATTTCAGTCCTGCATGATTCTACCAAGAAATGTGTGTTCATTGAAACCGCTGGTTTTTGATAGTTTGGGCCCTATTGAATAATGAATGTTTTGAATTTTCTCCAAAAGTAAAGTAGTTGCAAACTCATCCTTTTAGAAACTTGTTTGGGCTGTTGAGAGGAGTAAAAAACCATCAAAAATTTCAATCCTGCATGATTCTACCAAGAAATGTGATTCTTCATTCAAAACGCTGGTTTTTGCTATTGGTCTCTATTGAATAATGAATGTTTTGAATTTTCTCCAAAAGTAAAGTAGTTGCAAACTCATGCTTTTAGAGACTTGTTTGGGCTCATGAGAGGAGTAGAAAAACATCAAAAATTTCAGTCCTGCATGATTCTACCAAGAAATGTGTGTTCATTGAAACCGCTGGTTTTTGATAGTTTGGGCCCTATTGAATAATGAATGTTTTGAATTTTCTCCAAAAGTAAAGTAGTTGCAAACTCATCCTTTTAGAAACTTGTTTGGGCTGTTGAGAGGAGTAAAAAACCATCAAAAATTTCAATCCTGCATGATTCTACCAAGAAATGTGATTCTTCATTCAAAACGCTGGTTTTTGCTATTGGGCTCTATTGAATAATGAATGTTTTGAATTTTCTCCAAAAGTAAAGTAGTTGCAAACTCATGCTTTTAGAGACTTGTTTGGGCTCATGAGATGAGTAGAAAAACATCAAAAATTTCAGTCCTGCATAATTCTACCAAGACATGTGTGTTCATTGAAACGGCTGGTTTTTGATAGTTTGGGCCCTATTGAATAATGAATGTTTTGAATTTTCTCCAAAAGTAAAGTAGTTGCAAACTCATCCTTTTAGAAACTTGTTTGGGCTGTTGAGAGGAGTAAAAAACCATCAAAAATTTCAATCCTGCATGATTCTACCAAGAAATGTGATTCTTCATTCAAAACGCTGGTTTTTGCTATTGGGCTCTATTGAATAATGAATGTTTTGAATTTTCTCCAAAAGTAAAGTAGTTGCAAACTCATGCTTTTAGAGACTTGTTTGGGCTCATGAGAGGAGTAGAAAAACATCAAAAATTTCAGTCCTGCGTGATTCTACCAAGAAATGTGTGTTCATTGAAACCGCTGGTTTTTGATAGTTTGGGCCCTATTGAATAATGAATGTTTTGAATTTTCTCCAAAAGTAAAGTAGTTGCAAACTCATCCTTTTAGAAACTTGTTTGGGCTGTTGAGAGGAGTAAAAAACCATCAAAAATTTCAATCCTGCATGATTTTACCAAGAAATGTGATTCTTCATTCAAAACCTGATTTTTGCTATTGGGCTCTATTGAATAGTGAATGTTTTGAATTTTCTCCAAAAGTAAAGTAGTTGCAAACTCATGCTTTTAGAGACTTGTTTGGGCTCATGAGAGGAGTAGAAAAACATCAAAAATTTCAGTCCTGCATGATTCTACCAAGAAATGTGTTCATTCAAACCGCTGGTTTTTGATAGTTTGGGCCCTATTGAATAATGAATGTTTTGAATTTTCTCCAAAAGTAAAGTAGTTGCAAACTCATCCTTTTAGAAACTTGTTTGGGCTGTTGAGAGGAGTAAAAAACCATCAAAAATTTCAATCCTGCATGATTCTACCAAGAAATGTGATTCTTCATTCAAAACGCTGGTTTTTGCTATTGGGCTCTATTGAATAATGAATGTTTTGAATTTTCTCCAAAAGTAAAGTAGTTGCAAACTCATGCTTTTAGAGACTTGTTTGGGCTCATGAGAGGAGTAGAAAAACATCAAAAATTTCAGTCCTGCATAATTCTACCAAGACATGTGTGTTCATTGAAACGGCTGGTTTTTGATAGTTTGGGCCCTATTGAATAATGAATGTTTTGAATTTTCTCCAAAAGTAAAGTAGTTGCAAACTCATCCTTTTAGAAACTTGTTTGGGCTGTTGAGAGGAGTAAAAAACCATCAAAAATTTCAATCCTGCATGATTCTACCAAGAAATGTGATTCTTCATTCAAAACGCTGGTTTTTGCTATTGGGCTCTATTGAATAATGAATGTTTTGAATTTTCTCCAAAAGTAAAGTAGTTGCAAACTCATGCTTTTAGAGACTTGTTTGGGCTCATGAGAGGAGTAGAAAAACATCAAAAATTTCAGTCCTGCATGATTCTACCAAGAAATGTGTGTTCATTGAAACCGCTGGTTTTGGATAGTTTGGGCCCTATTGAATAATGAATGTTTTGAATTTTCTCCAAAAGTAAAGTAGTTGCAAACTCATCCTTTTAGAAACTTGTTTGGGCTGTTGAGAGGAGTAAAAAACCATCAAAAATTTCAATCCTGCATGATTCTACCAAGAAATGTGATTCTTCATTCAAAACGCTGGTTTTTGCTATTGGGCTCTATTGAATAATGAATGTTTTGAATTTTCTCCAAAAGTAAAGTAGTTGCAAACTCATGCTTTTAGAGACTTGTTTGGGCTCATGAGAGGAGTAGAAAATCATCAAAAATTTCAGTCCTGCATGATTCTACCAAGAAATGTGTGTTCATTGAAACCGCTGGTTTTTGATAGTTTGGGCCCTATTGAATAATGAATGTTTTGAATTTTCTCCAAAAGTAAAGTAGTTGCAAACTCATCCTTTTAGAAACTTGTTTGGGCTGTTGAGAGGAGTAAAAAACCATCAAAAATTTCAATCCTGCATGATTCTACCAAGAAATGTGATTCTTCATTCAAAACGCTGGTTTTTGCTATTGGGCTCTATTGAATAATGAATGTTTTGAATTTTCTCCAAAAGTAAAGTAGTTGCAAACTCATGCTTTTAGAGACTTGTTTGGGCTCATGAGAGGAGTAGAAAAACATCAAAAATTTCAGTCCTGCATGATTCTACCAAGAAATGTGTGTTCATTCAAACCGCTGGTTTTTGAGTTTGGGCCCTATTGAATAATGAATGTTTTGAATTTTCTCCAAAAGTAAAGTAGTTGCAAACTCATCCTTTTAGAAACTTGTTTGGGCTGTTGAGAGGAGTAAAAAACCATCAAAAATTTCAATCCTGCATGATTTTACCAAGAAATGTGATTCTTCATTCAAAACGCTGGTTTTTGCTATTGGGCTCTATTGAATAATGAATGTTTTGAATTTTCTCCAAAAGTAAAGTAGTTGCAAACTCATGCTTTTAGAGACTTGTTTGGGCTCATGAGAGGAGTAGAAAAACATCAAAAATTTCAGTCCTGCATGATTCTACCAAGAAATGTGTGTTCATTGAATCCGCTGGTTTTTGATAGTTTGGGCCCTATTGAATAATGAATGTTTTGAATTTTCTCCAAAAGTAAAGTAGTTGCAAACTCATCCTTTTAGAAACTTGTTTGGGCTGTTGAGAGGAGTAAAAAACCATCAAAAATTTCAATCCTGCATGATTCTACCAAGAAATGTGATTCTTCATTCAAAACGCTGGTTTTTGCTATTGGGCTCTATTGAATAATGAATGTTTTGAATTTTCTCCAAAAGTAAAGTAGTTGCAAACTCATGCTTGTTTGGGCTCATGAGAGGAGTAGAAAAACATCAAAAATTTCAGTCCTGCATGATTCTACCAAGAAATGTGTGTTCATTGAAACCGCTGGTTTTTGATAGTTTGGGCCCTATTGAATAATGAATGTTTTGAATTTTCTCCAAAAGTAAAGTAGTTGCAAACTCATCCTTTTAGAAACTTGTTTGGGCTGTTGAGAGGAGTAAAAAACCATCAAAAATTTCAATCCTGCATGATTTTACCAAGAAATGTGATTCTTCATTCAAAACCTGATTTTTGCTATTGGGCTCTATTGAATAGTGAATGTTTTGAATTTTCTCCAAAAGTAAAGTAGTTGCAAACTCATGCTTTTAGAGACTTGTTTGGGCTCATGAGAGGAGTAGAAAAACATCAAAAATTTCAGTCCTGCATGATTCTACCAAGAAATGTGTTCATTCAAACCGCTGGTTTTTGATAGTTTGGGCCCTATTGAATAATGAATGTTTTGAATTTTCTCCAAAAGTAAAGTAGTTGCAAACTCATCCTTTTAGAAACTTGTTTGGGCTGTTGAGAGGAGTAAAAAACCATCAAAAATTTCAATCCTGCATGATTCTACCAAGAAATGTGATTCTTCATTCAAAACGCTGGTTTTTGCTATTGGGCTCTATTGAATAATGAATGTTTTGAATTTTCTCCAAAAGTAAAGTAGTTGCAAACTCATGCTTTTAGAGACTTGTTTGGGCTCATGAGATGAGTAGAAAAACATCAAAAATTTCAGTCCTGCATAATTCTACCAAGACATGTGTGTTCATTGAAACGGCTGGTTTTTGATAGTTTGGGCCCTATTGAATAATGAATGTTTTGAATTTTCTCCAAAAGTAAAGTAGTTGCAAACTCATCCTTTTAGAAACTTGTTTGGGCTGTTGAGAGGAGTAAAAAGCCATCAAAAATTTCAATCCTGCATGATTCTACCAAGAAATGTGATTCTTCATTCAAAACGCTGGTTTTTGCTATTGGGCTCTATTGAATAATGAATGTTTTGAATTTTCTCCAAAAGTAAAGTAGTTGCAAACTCATGCTTTTAGAGACTTGTTTGGGCTCATGAGAGGAGTAGAAAAACATCAAAAATTTCAGTCCTGCATGATTCTACCAAGAAATGTGTGTTGATTCAAACCGCTGGTTTTTGATAGTTTGGGCCCTATTGAATAATGAATGTTTTGAATTTTCTCCAAAAGTAAAGTAGTTGCAAACTCATGCTTTTAGAGACTTGTTTGGGCTCATGAGAGGAGTAGAAAAACATCAAAAATTTCAGTCCTGCATAATTCTACCAAGACATGTGTGTTCATTGAAACGGCTGGTTTTTGATAGTTTGGGCCCTATTGAATAATGAATGTTTTGAATTTTCTCCAAAAGTAAAGTAGTTGCAAACTCATCCTTTTAGAAACTTGTTTGGGCTGTTGAGAGGAGTAAAAAACCATCAAAAATTTCAATCCTGCATGATTCTACCAAGAAATGTGATTCTTCATTCAAAACGCTGGTTTTTGCTATTGGGCTCTATTGAATAATGAATGTTTTGAATTTTCTCCAAAAGTAAAGTAGTTGCAAACTCATGCTTTTAGAGACTTGTTTGGGCTCATGAGAGGAGTAGAAAAACATCAAAAATTTCAGTCCTGCGTGATTCTACCAAGAAATGTGTGTTCATTGAAACCGCTGGTTTTTGATAGTTTGGGCCCTATTGAATAATGAATGTTTTGAATTTTCTCCAAAAGTAAAGTAGTTGCAAACTCATCCTTTTAGAAACTTGTTTGGGCTGTTGAGAGGAGTAAAAAACCATCAAAAATTTCAATCCTGCATGATTTTACCAAGAAATGTGATTCTTCATTCAAAACCTGATTTTTGCTATTGGGCTCTATTGAATAGTGAATGTTTTGAATTTTCTCCAAAAGTAAAGTAGTTGCAAACTCATGCTTTTAGAGACTTGTTTGGGCTCATGAGAGGAGTAGAAAAACATCAAAAATTTCAGTCCTGCATGATTCTACCAAGAAATGTGTTCATTCAAACCGCTGGTTTTTGATAGTTTGGGCCCTATTGAATAATGAATGTTTTGAATTTTCTCCAAAAGTAAAGTAGTTGCAAACTCATCCTTTTAGAAACTTGTTTGGGCTGTTGAGAGGAGTAAAAAACCATCAAAAATTTCAATCCTGCATGATTCTACCAAGAAATGTGATTCTTCATTCAAAACGCTGGTTTTTGCTATTGGGCTCTATTGAATAATGAATGTTTTGAATTTTCTCCAAAAGTAAAGTAGTTGCAAACTCATGCTTTTAGAGACTTGTTTGGGCTCATGAGATGAGTAGAAAAACATCAAAAATTTCAGTCCTGCATAATTCTACCAAGACATGTGTGTTCATTGAAACGGCTGGTTTTTGATAGTTTGGGCCCTATTGAATAATGAATGTTTTGAATTTTCTCCAAAAGTAAAGTAGTTGCAAACTCATCCTTTTAGAAACTTGTTTGGGCTGTTGAGAGGAGTAAAAAACCATCAAAAATTTCAATCCTGCATGATTCTACCAAGAAATGTGATTCTTCATTCAAAACGCTGGTTTTTGCTATTGGGCTCTATTGAATAATGAATGTTTTGAATTTTCTCCAAAAGTAAAGTAGTTGCAAACTCATGCTTTTAGAGACTTGTTTGGGCTCATGAGAGGAGTAGAAAAACATCAAAAATTTCAGTCCTGCATGATTCTACCAAGAAATGTGTGTTGATTCAAACCGCTGGTTTTTGATAGTTTGGGCCCTATTGAATAATGAATGTTTTGAATTTTCTCCAAAAGTAAAGTAGTTGCAAACTCATCCTTTTAGAAACTTGTTTGGGCTGTTGAGAGGAGTAAAAAACCATCAAAAATTTCAATCCTGCATGATTCTACCAAGAAATGTGATTCTTCATTCAAAACGCTGGTTTTTGCTATTGGGCTCTATTGAATAATGAATGTTTTGAATTTTCTCCAAAAGTAAAGTAGTTGCAAACTCATGCTTTTAGAGACTTGTTTGGGCTCATGAGATGAGTAGAAAAACATCAAAAATTTCAGTCCTGCATAATTCTATCAAGACATGTGTGTTCATTGAAACGGCTGGTTTTTGATAGTTTGGGCCCTATTGAATAATGAATGTTTTGAATTTTCTCCAAAAGTAAAGTAGTTGCAAACTCATCCTTTTAGAAACTTGTTTGGGCTGTTGAGAGGAGTAAAAAACCATCAAAAATTTCAATCCTGCATGATTCTACCAAGAAATGTGATTCTTCATTCAAAACGCTGGTTTTTGCTATTGGGCTCTATTGAATAATGAATGTTTTGAATTTTCTCCAAAAGTAAAGTAGTTGCAAACTCATGCTTTTAGAGACTTGTTTGGGCTCATGAGAGGAGTAGAAAAACATCAAAAATTTCAGTCCTGCATGATTCTACCAAGAAATGTGTGTTCATTGAAACCGCTGGTTTTGGATAGTTTGGGCCCTATTGAATAATGAATGTTTTGAATTTTCTCCAAAAGTAAAGTAGTTGCAAACTCATCCTTTTAGAAACTTGTTTGGGCTGTTGAGAGGAGTAAAAAACCATCAAAAATTTCAATCCTGCATGATTCTACCAAGAAATGTGATTCTTCATTCAAAACGCTGGTTTTTGCTATTGGGCTCTATTGAATAATGAATGTTTTGAATTTTCTCCAAAAGTAAAGTAGTTGCAAACTCATGCTTTTAGAGACTTGTTTGGGCTCATGAGAGGAGTAGAAAATCATCAAAAATTTCAGTCCTGCATGATTCTACCAAGAAATGTGTGTTCATTGAAACCGCTGGTTTTTGATAGTTTGGGCCCTATTGAATAATGAATGTTTTGAATTTTCTCCAAAAGTAAAGTAGTTGCAAACTCATCCTTTTAGAAACTTGTTTGGGCTGTTGAGAGGAGTAAAAAACCATCAAAAATTTCAATCCTGCATGATTCTACCAAGAAATGTGATTCTTCATTCAAAACGCTGGTTTTTGCTATTGGGCTCTATTGAATAATGAATGTTTTGAATTTTCTCCAAAAGTAAAGTAGTTGCAAACTCATGCTTTTAGAGACTTGTTTGGGCTCATGAGAGGAGTAGAAAAACATCAAAAATTTCAGTCCTGCATGATTCTACCAAGAAATGTGTGTTCATTCAAACCGCTGGTTTTTGATAGTTTGGGCCCTATTGAATAATGAATGTTTTGAATTTTCTCCAAAAGTAAAGTAGTTGCAAACTCATGCTTTTAGAGACTTGTTTGGGCTCATGAGAGGAGTAGAAAAACATCAAAAATTTCAGTCCTGCATGATTCTACCAAGAAATGTGTGTTCATTGAAACCGCTGGTTTTTGATAGTTTGGGCCCTATTGAATAATGAATGTTTTGAATTTTCTCCAAAAGTAAAGTAGTTGCAAACTCATCCTTTTAGAAACTTGTTTGGGCTGTTGAGAGGAGTAAAAAACCATCAAAAATTTCAATCCTGCATGATTTTACCAAGAAATGTGATTCTTCATTCAAAACGCTGGTTTTTGCTATTGGGCTCTATTGAATAATGAATGTTTTGAATTTTCTCCAAAAGTAAAGTAGTTGCAAACTCATGCTTTTAGAGACTTGTTTGGGCTCATGAGAGGAGTAGAAAAACATCAAAAATTTCAGTCCTGCATGATTCTACCAAGAAATGTGTGTTCATTGAATCCGCTGGTTTTTGATAGTTTGGGCCCTATTGAATAATGAATGTTTTGAATTTTCTCCAAAAGTAAAGTAGTTGCAAACTCATCCTTTTAGAAACTTGTTTGGGCTGTTGAGAGGAGTAAAAAACCATCAAAAATTTCAATCCTGCATGATTCTACCAAGAAATGTGATTCTTCATTCAAAACGATGGTTTTTGCTATTGGGCTCTATTGAATAATGAATGTTTTGAATTTTCTCCAAAAGTAAAGTAGTTGCAAACTCATGCTTGTTTGGGCTCATGAGAGGAGTAGAAAAACATCAAAAATTTCAGTCCTGCATGATTCTACCAAGAAATGTGTGTTCATTGAAACCGCTGGTTTTTGATAGTTTGGGCCCTATTGAATAATGAATGTTTTGAATTTTCTCCAAAAGTAAAGTAGTTGCAAACTCATCCTTTTAGAAACTTGTTTGGGCTGTTGAGAGGAGTAAAAAACCATCAAAAATTTCAATCCTGCATGATTCTACCAAGAAATGTGATTCTTCATTCAAAACGCTGGTTTTTGCTATTGGGCTCTATTGAATAATGAATGTTTTGAATTTTCTCCAAAAGTAAAGTAGTTGCAAACTCATGCTTTTAGAGACTTGTTTGGGCTCATGAGAGGAGTAGAAAAACATCAAAAATTTCAGTCCTGCGTGATTCTACCAAGAAATGTGTGTTCATTGAAACCGCTGGTTTTTGATAGTTTGGGCCCTATTGAATAATGAATGTTTTGAATTTTCTCCAAAAGTAAAGTAGTTGCAAACTCATCCTTTTAGAAACTTGTTTGGGCTGTTGAGAGGAGTAAAAAACCATCAAAAATTTCAATCCTGCATGATTTTACCAAGAAATGTGATTCTTCATTCAAAACCTGATTTTTGCTATTGGGCTCTATTGAATAGTGAATGTTTTGAATTTTCTCCAAAAGTAAAGTAGTTGCAAACTCATGCTTTTAGAGACTTGTTTGGGCTCATGAGAGGAGTAGAAAAACATCAAAAATTTCAGTCCTGCATGATTCTACCAAGAAATGTGTTCATTCAAACCGCTGGTTTTTGATAGTTTGGGCCCTATTGAATAATGAATGTTTTGAATTTTCTCCAAAAGTAAAGTAGTTGCAAACTCATCCTTTTAGAAACTTGTTTGGGCTGTTGAGAGGAGTAAAAAACCATCAAAAATTTCAATCCTGCATGATTCTACCAAGAAATGTGATTCTTCATTCAAAACGCTGGTTTTTGCTATTGGGCTCTATTGAATAATGAATGTTTTGAATTTTCTCCAAAAGTAAAGTAGTTGCAAACTCATGCTTTTAGAGACTTGTTTGGGCTCATGAGATGAGTAGAAAAACATCAAAAATTTCAGTCCTGCATAATTCTACCAAGACATGTGTGTTCATTGAAACGGCTGGTTTTTGATAGTTTGGGCCCTATTGAATAATGAATGTTTTGAATTTTCTCCAAAAGTAAAGTAGTTGCAAACTCATCCTTTTAGAAACTTGTTTGGGCTGTTGAGAGGAGTAAAAAACCATCAAAAATTTCAATCCTGCATGATTCTACCAAGAAATGTGATTCTTCATTCAAAACGCTGGTTTTTGCTATTGGGCTCTATTGAATAATGAATGTTTTGAATTTTCTCCAAAAGTAAAGTAGTTGCAAACTCATGCTTTTAGAGACTTGTTTGGGCTCATGAGAGGAGTAGAAAAACATCAAAAATTTCAGTCCTGCATGATTCTACCAAGAAATGTGTGTTGATTCAAACCGCTGGTTTTTGATAGTTTGGGCCCTATTGAATAATGAATGTTTTGAATTTTCTCCAAAAGTAAAGTAGTTGCAAACTCATGCTTTTAGAGACTTGTTTGGGCTCATGAGAGGAGTAGAAAAACATGAAAAATTTCAGTCCTGCATGATTCTACCAAGAAATGTGTGTTCATTGAAACCGCTGGTTTTTGATAGTTTGGGCCCTATTGAATAATGAATGTTTTGAATTTTCTCCAAAAGTAAAGTAGTTGCAAACTCATCCTTTTAGAAACTTGTTTGGGCTGTTGAGAGGAGAAAAAACCATCAAAAATTTCAATCCTGCATGATTCTACCAAGAAATGTGATTCTTCATTCAAAACGCTGGTTTTTGCTATTGGGCTCTATTGAATAATGAATGTTTTGAATTTTCTCCAAAAGTAAAGTAGTTGCAAACTCATGCTTTTAGAGACTTGTTTGGGCTCATGAGAGGAGTAGAAAATCATCAAAAATTTCAGTCCTGCATGATTCTACCAAGAAATGTGTGTTCATTGAAACCGCTGGTTTTTGATAGTTTGGGCCCTATTGAATAATGAATGTTTTGAATTTTCTCCAAAAGTAAAGTAGTTGCAAACTCATCCTTTTAGAAACTTGTTTGGGCTGTTGAGAGGAGTAAAAAACCATCAAAAATTTCAATCCTGCATGATTCTACCAAGAAATGTGATTCTTCATTCAAAACGCTGGTTTTTGCTATTGGTCTCTATTGAATAATGAATGTTTTGAATTTTCTCCAAAAGTAAAGTAGTTGCAAACTCATGCTTTTAGAGACTTGTTTGGGCTCATGAGAGGAGTAGAAAAACATCAAAAATTTCAGTCCTGCATGATTCTACCAAGAAATGTGTGTTCATTGAAACCGCTGGTTTTTGATAGTTTGGGCCCTATTGAATAATGAATGTTTTGAATTTTCTCCAAAAGTAAAGTAGTTGCAAACTCATCCTTTTAGAAACTTGTTTGGGCTGTTGAGAGGAGTAAAAAACCATCAAAAATTTCAATCCTGCATGATTCTACCAAGAAATGTGATTCTTCATTCAAAACGCTGGTTTTTGCTATTGGGCTCTATTGAATAATGAATGTTTTGAATTTTCTCCAAAAGTAAAGTAGTTGCAAACTCATGCTTTTAGAGACTTGTTTGGGCTCATGAGATGAGTAGAAAAACATCAAAAATTTCAGTCCTGCATAATTCTACCAAGACATGTGTGTTCATTGAAATGGCTGGTTTTTGATAGTTTGGGCCCTATTGAATAATGAATGTTTTGAATTTTCTCCAAAAGTAAAGTAGTTGCAAACTCATCCTTTTAGAAACTTGTTTGGGCTGTTGAGAGGAGTAAAAAACCATCAAAAATTTCAATCCTGCATGATTCTACCAAGAAATGTGATTCTTCATTCAAAACGCTGGTTTTTGCTATTGGGCTCTATTGAATAATGAATGTTTTGAATTTTCTCCAAAAGTAAAGTAGTTGCAAACTCATGCTTTTAGAGACTTGTTTGGGCTCATGAGAGGAGTAGAAAAACATCAAAAATTTCAGTCCTGCATGATTCTACCAAGAAATGTGTGTTCATTGAAACCGCTGGTTTTTGATAGTTTGGGCCCTATTGAATAATGAATGTTTTGAATTTTCTCCAAAAGTAAAGTAGTTGCAAACTCATGCTTTTAGAGACTTGTTTGGGCTCATGAGAGGAGTAGAAAAACATCAAAAATTTCAGTCCTGCATGATTCTACCAAGAAATGTGTTCATTCAAACCGCTGGTTTTTGATAGTTTGGGCCCTATTGAATAATGAATGTTTTGAATTTTCTCCAAAAGTAAAGTAGTTGCAAACTCATCCTTTTAGAAACTTGTTTGGGCTGTTGAGAGGAGTAAAAAGCCATCAAAAATTTCAATCCTGCATGATTCTACCAAGTAATGTGATTCTTCATTCAAAACGCTGGTTTTTGCTATTGGGCTCTATTGAATAATGAATGTTTTGAATTTTCTCCAAAAGTAAAGTAGTTGCAAACTCATGCTTTTAGAGACTTGTTTGGGCTCATGAGATGAGTAGAAAAAGATCAAAAATTTCAGTCCTGCATGATTCTACCAAGAAATGTGTGTTCATTGAAACGGCTGGTTTTTGATAGTTTGGGCCCTATTGAATAATGAATGTTTTGAATTTTCTCCATTTTCAAAGAACTTTATTAAGTTTTCAAGATAACAGCAATAGTTTAACATTGATGTTTAAGTGTAGATATTACAATAAGGCAAAGGGAAAGGAAGGGTAAGGGGTTCGGAGTAAGTTTTAAGTTGCTTTATTGAGACGTACAAAGGGTAGAACAGAGGGAAGAAAGGAGGGAAATAAACTATACTAAAGTGTCTTGTCTCTTCGATATAGTGGGGATTGAAAAACCCCATAAAGAAGAGCCAAGACAAAGACTAACAGTATGTTTCTTTGTAGTGTTTTAGGAGTGAATAAACTCCTATTGTATGAGGACAAGCATACATATACTAGTACACAAAAAAAATTTAAGTAACTCAAATGTTATATGCAAACTTGTCGCGTTGGTCCGAGTATCCAGTACCCAAAGACCAATAGGAGGAGGAAAGTTCGGCTTTTTTTTTTATTCTCAGATTATCTTAGTGGAGCAAGCAACCACAAATCTTGAAGTTATTTCAGTTGCAAATCAAAATAAGGAGAAACAAACCCTGACAGTCCACAATAGAGAAGATCCAAGGGAGTCCAAAGTTCATGTATGATGGAGACGGAGGTCCTGTGCAGATGGACGAAGAGTATTAGAAGGAGAGACAATAGGGATCAGTCCGGTATTTTTAAGGAAGTCCAAACCCTCCTCCGGAGATCGAATGTGAACCAACTTGGAAGCAAAATTCACAAGTAATGTTGATGATTGGGTCCAATTATAACTAATATGAGCATTTCGAAGCCAAGTTGTTGTCTGGAAAAATGATCTGCGTTTTTGTATAGTGAATCTGGATAGATCTTTGAAGAAAGTTAAGTTACTGTAAGGTGACGAGAGGAAGTTTGAATCTCTGGATACGCCAAGGAGGGTATTGCTCACCCAATTAGGATAGAATGAAACGATGACATCACTGGCTAGATCAGGTGGCAAAGAAGAAGGTCTTCTAATCCTAAATATTTTCTCAATAAGGTTTTTCCCTTTAGTTTCCGGAACTAAATAAGACACCATTGAAGAGACGTACTCCTTAAGTCGGGATGGTTGGATTGACTCAGGAATGCCTCTGATTTTTATATTATTCTTTCTCTTTAAATCCTCAAAATTGGACAAGCAGCATCTAAAAGAGGCAATATCATTCTGTATTTTCTTCACAGAGTCCGAGAGTTCATGAAAATCTGAAGCTTTTTCAGAAGACGAGAATTCAAATTTTTTAGAAGTAGATTCTGCACTTTGAAGAGAAATGTCAGGTGTGGAGTTAGGTTTTATTATATTATCGCTGACTACTATCAATAATATGTCCTTCATGAGTTGCTTAATCAAGTTTCCTATTGCTTTAACTTTGTCAGTTCCCGAGTCTCCCCCACCGACAACTCCCAGGCCATTCAATGAGGTCAAGAAAGCTTTGCATAATTTAACCAGAAAATCGTCAGCGGGATACTCCCCAGAAACCATTATATTGTCCAGCGACAATAAATCAAGAGATGTCTCCTCAGTATCAGCATCATTATTCTTTTTAGCTATAGTAGGTTTATCCTCGTTAGAAATCTGCTCGTCTCCAGAGTCCCCATGGCCGACAGAACTCTCCGAATTAAAAGAACATGTTGAAAATGCCTCATCCATAACACTACTATCAATCAAGTCACTTTCTGAGCTTATAGTAGAGACCACCTCCTCAAGAGATCCATCAGAGCAAACACTTTCTGACTCCTCCCCGCCATCAGACGATATATCTGATTTGTTATGGTTTAAATCTGCGTTAGTAGTAGGAAGAGGAGGAGGAGAAGGAGACAGGTCTTTAATTTCAGAATTGTTGAGTCTAGATCTAATGTCCTCATCAGTTTTTTTATTAATGTCTGCAAAAAGCTTATAACAGAAATCAGCCAGTGATTGTTTGGTGGAAACAGAAACTGGTTGCTCCAACCCCTTTTTTGGCGAATGCAAAGATCCATTTTTTTGTGGACCCTTATTAATATCATTTTGAGGCTCCACACTATCACCTAGCTCAGAGGGGGATGGGACCCCCCCACAATGCAGTAGTGGCTTTATATTTGTCTCCCCATTTAATTGCTGGTTAAACGGATGTGCCGGAATAAATTCCACTGCATCGCATCGCAAAACACTGTTGGGATATGCGTTAGAGGTTATTAAAGTTGCAGTAGAAGTAATTAAAGATGAACCTTCGGCATTTGAATTTTCTCCAAAAGTAAAGTAGTTGCAAACTCATCCTTTTAGAAACTTGTTTGGGCTGTTGAGAGGAGTAAAAAACCATCAAAAATTTCAATCCTGCATGATTCTACCAAGAAATGTGATTCTTCATTCAAAACGCTGGTTTTTGCTATTGGGCTCTATTGAATAATGAATGTTTTGAATTTTCTCCAAAAGTAAAGTAGTTGCAAACTCATGCTTTTAGAGACTTGTTTGGGCTCATGAGATGAGTAGAAAAACATCAAAAATTTCAGTCCTGCATAATTCTACCAAGACATGTGTGTTCATTGAAACGGCTGGTTTTTGATAGTTTGGGCCCTATTGAATAATGAATGTTTTGAATTTTCTCCAAAAGTAAAGTAGTTGCAAACTCATCCTTTTAGAAACTTGTTTGGGCTGTTGAGAGGAGTAAAAAACCATCAAAAATTTCAATCCTGCATGATTCTACCAAGAAATGTGATTCTTCATTCAAAACGCTGGTTTTTGCTATTGGGCTCTATTGAATAATGAATGTTTTGAATTTTCTCCACAAGTAAAGTAGTTGCAAACTCATGCTTTTAGAGACTTGTTTGGGCTCATGAGAGGAGTAGAAAAACATCAAAAATTTCAGTCCTGCATGATTCTACCAAGAAATGTGTGTTCATTGAAACCGCTGGTTTTTGATAGTTTGGGCCCTATTGAATAATGAATGTTTTGAATTTTCTCCAAAAGTAAAGTAGTTGCAAACTCATCCTTTTAGAAACTTGTTTGGGCTGTTGAGAGGAGTAAAAAACCATCAAAAATTTCAATCCTGCATGATTCTACCAAGAAATGTGATTCTTCATTCAAAACGCTGGTTTTTGCTATTGGGCTCTATTGAATAATGAATGTTTTGAATTTTCTCCAAAAGTAAAGTAGTTGCAAACTCATGCTTTTAGAGACTTGTTTGGGCTCATGAGAGGAGTAGAAAATCATCAAAAATTTCAGTCCTGCATGATTCTACCAAGAAATGTGTGTTCATTGAAACCGCTGGTTTTTGATAGTTTGGGCCCTATTGAATAATGAATGTTTTGAATTTTCTCCAAAAGTAAAGTAGTTGCAAACTCATCCTTTTAGAAACTTGTTTGGGCTGTTGAGAGGAGTAAAAAACCATCAAAAATTTCAATCCTGCATGATTCTACCAAGAAATGTGATTCTTCATTCAAAACGCTGGTTTTTGCTATTGGGCTCTATTGAATAATGAATGTTTTGAATTTTCTCCAAAAGTAAAGTAGTTGCAAACTCATGCTTTTAGAGACTTGTTTGGGCTCATGAGAGGAGTAGAAAAACATCAAAAATTTCAGTCCTGCATGATTCTACCAAGAAATGTGTTCATTCAAACCGCTGGTTTTTGATAGTTTGGGCCCTATTGAATAATGAATGTTTTGAATTTTCTCCAAAAGTAAAGTAGTTGCAAACTCATCCTTTTAGAAACTTGTTTGGGCTGTTGAGAGGAGTAAAAAGCCATCAAAAATTTCAATCCTGCATGATTCTACCAAGTAATGTGATTCTTCATTCAAAACGCTGGTTTTTGCTATTGGGCTCTATTGAATAATGAATGTTTTGAATTTTCTCCAAAAGTAAAGTAGTTGCAAACTCATGCTTTTAGAGACTTGTTTGGGCTCATGAGATGAGTAGAAAAAGATCAAAAATTTCAGTCCTGCATGATTCTACCAAGAAATGTGTGTTCATTGAAACGGCTGGTTTTTGATAGTTTGGGCCCTATTGAATAATGAATGTTTTGAATTTTCTCCAAAAGTAAAGTAGTTGCAAGCTCATCCAATTAAGAAACTTGTTTGGGCTGTTGAGAGGAGTAAAAAACCATCAAAAATTTCAATCCTGCATGATTCTACCAAGAAATGTGATTCTTCATTCAAAACGCTGGTTTTTGCTATTGGGCTCTATTGAATAATGAATGTTTTGAATTTTCTCCAAAAGTAAAGTAGTTGCAAACTCATGCTTTTAGAGACTTGTTTGGGCTCATGAGAGGAGTAGAAAAACATCAAAAATTTCAGTCCTGCATGATTCTACCAAGAAATGTGTGTTCATTCAAACCGCTGGTTTTTGATAGTTTGGGCCCTATTGAATAATGAATGTTTTGAATTTTCTCCAAAAGTAAAGTAGTTGCAAACTCATGCTTTTAGAGACTTGTTTGGGCTCATGAGAGGAGTAGAAAAACATCAAAAATTTCAGTCCTGCATGATTCTACCAAGAAATGTGTGTTCATTGAAACCGCTGGTTTTTGATAGTTTGGGCCCTATTGAATAATGAATGTTTTGAATTTTCTCCAAAAGTAAAGTAGTTGCAAACTCATCCTTTTAGAAACTTGTTTGGGCTGTTGAGAGGAGTAAAAAACCATCAAAAATTTCAATCCTGCATGATTTTACCAAGAAATGTGATTCTTCATTCAAAACGCTGGTTTTTGCTATTGGGCTCTATTGAATAATGAATGTTTTGAATTTTCTCCAAAAGTAAAGTAGTTGCAAACTCATGCTTTTAGAGACTTGTTTGGGCTCATGAGAGGAGTAGAAAAACATCAAAAATTTCAGTCCTGCATGATTCTACCAAGAAATGTGTGTTCATTGAATCCGCTGGTTTTTGATAGTTTGGGCCCTATTGAATAATGAATGTTTTGAATTTTCTCCAAAAGTAAAGTAGTTGCAAACTCATCCTTTTAGAAACTTGTTTGGGCTGTTGAGAGGAGTAAAAAACCATCAAAAATTTCAATCCTGCATGATTCTACCAAGAAATGTGATTCTTCATTCAAAACGCTGGTTTTTGCTATTGGGCTCTATTGAATAATGAATGTTTTGAATTTTCTCCAAAAGTAAAGTAGTTGCAAACTCATGCTTGTTTGGGCTCATGAGAGGAGTAGAAAAACATCAAAAATTTCAGTCCTGCATGATTCTACCAAGAAATGTGTGTTCATTGAAACCGCTATTTTTTGATAGTTTGGGCCCTATTGAATAATGAATGTTTTGAATTTTCTCCAAAAGTAAAGTAGTTGCAAACTCATCCTTTTAGAAACTTGTTTGGGCTGTTGAGAGGAGTAAAAAACCATCAAAAATTTCAATCCTGCATGATTCTACCAAGAAATGTGATTCTTCATTCAAAACGCTGGTTTTTGCTATTGGGCTCTATTGAATAATGAATGTTTTGAATTTTCTCCAAAAGTAAAGTAGTTGCAAACTCATGCTTTTAGAGACTTGTTTGGGCTCATGAGAGGAGTAGAAAAACATCAAAAATTTCAGTCCTGCGTGATTCTACCAAGAAATGTGTGTTCATTGAAACCGCTGGTTTTTGATAGTTTGGGCCCTATTGAATAATGAATGTTTTGAATTTTCTCCAAAAGTAAAGTAGTTGCAAACTCATCCTTTTAGAAACTTGTTTGGGCTGTTGAGAGGAGTAAAAAACCATCAAAAATTTCAATCCTGCATGATTTTACCAAGAAATGTGATTCTTCATTCAAAACCTGATTTTTGCTATTGGGCTCTATTGAATAGTGAATGTTTTGAATTTTCTCCAAAAGTAAAGTAGTTGCAAACTCATGCTTTTAGAGACTTGTTTGGGCTCATGAGAGGAGTAGAAAAACATCAAAAATTTCAGTCCTGCATGATTCTACCAAGAAATGTGTTCATTCAAACCGCTGGTTTTTGATAGTTTGGGCCCTATTGAATAATGAATGTTTTGAATTTTCTCCAAAAGTAAAGTAGTTGCAAACTCATCCTTTTAGAAACTTGTTTGGGCTGTTGAGAGGAGTAAAAAACCATCAAAAATTTCAATCCTGCATGATTCTACCAAGAAATGTGATTCTTCATTCAAAACGCTGGTTTTTGCTATTGGGCTCTATTGAATAATGAATGTTTTGAATTTTCTCCAAAAGTAAAGTAGTTGCAAACTCATGCTTTTAGAGACTTGTTTGGGCTCATGAGATGAGTAGAAAAACATCAAAAATTTCAGTCCTGCATAATTCTACCAAGACATGTGTGTTCATTGAAACGGCTGGTTTTTGATAGTTTGGGCCCTATTGAATAATGAATGTTTTGAATTTTCTCCAAAAGTAAAGTAGTTGCAAACTCATCCTTTTAGAAACTTGTTTGGGCTGTTGAGAGGAGTAAAAAAACATCAAAAATTTCAATCCTGCATGATTCTACCAAGAAATGTGATTCTTCATTCAAAACGCTGGTTTTTGCTATTGGGCTCTATTGAATAATGAATGTTTTGAATTTTCTCCAAAAGTAAAGTAGTTGCAAACTCATGCTTTTAGAGACTTGTTTGGGCTCATGAGAGGAGTAGAAAAACATCAAAAATTTCAGTCCTGCATGATTCTACCAAGAAATGTGTGTTGATTCAAACCGCTGGTTTTTGATAGTTTGGGCCCTATTGAATAATGAATGTTTTGAATTTTCTCCAAAAGTAAAGTAGTTGCAAACTCATGCTTTTAGAGACTTGTTTGGGCTCATGAGAGGAGTAGAAAAACATGAAAAATTTCAGTCCTGCATGATTCTACCAAGAAATGTGTGTTCATTGAAACCGCTGGTTTTTGATAGTTTGGGCCCTATTGAATAATGAATGTTTTGAATTTTCTCCAAAAGTAAAGTAGTTGCAAACTCATCCTTTTAGAAACTTGTTTGGGCTGTTGAGAGGAGTAAAAAACCATCAAAAATTTCAATCCTGCATGATTCTACCAAGAAATGTGATTCTTCATTCAAAACGCTGGTTTTTGCTATTGGGCTCAATTGAATAATGAATGTTTTGAATTTTCTCCAAAAGTAAAGTAGTTGCAAACTCATGCTTTTAGAGACTTGTTTGGGCTCATGAGAGGAGTAGAAAATCATCAAAAATTTCAGTCCTGCATGATTCTACCAAGAAATGTGTGTTCATTGAAACCGCTGGTTTTTGATAGTTTGGGCCCTATTGAATAATGAATGTTTTGAATTTTCTCCAAAAGTAAAGTAGTTGCAAACTCATCCTTTTAGAAACTTGTTTGGGCTGTTGAGAGGAGTAAAAAACCATCAAAAATTTCAATCCTGCATGATTCTACCAAGAAATGTGATTCTTCATTCAAAACGCTGGTTTTTGCTATTGGGCTCTATTGAATAATGAATGTTTTGAATTTTCTCCAAAAGTAAAGTAGTTGCAAACTCATGCTTTTAGAGACTTGTTTGGGCTCATGAGAGGAGTAGAAAAACATCAAAAATTTCAGTCCTGCATGATTCTACCAAGAAATGTGTGTTCATTGAAACCGCTGGTTTTTGATAGTTTGGGCCCTATTGAATAATGAATGTTTTGAATTTTCTCCAAAAGTAAAGTAGTTGCAAACTCATCCTTTTAGAAACTTGTTTGGGCTGTTGAGAGGAGTAAAAAACCATCAAAAATTTCAATCCTGCATGATTCTACCAAGAAATGTGATTCTTCATTCAAAACGCTGGTTTTTGCTATTGGGCTCTATTGAATAATGAATGTTTTGAATTTTCTCCAAAAGTAAAGTAGTTGCAAACTCATGCTTTTAGAGACTTGTTTGGGCTCATGAGATGAGTAGAAAAACATCAAAAATTTCAGTCCTGCATGATTCTACCAAGACATGTGTGTTCATTGAAACCGCTGGTTTTTGATAGTTTGGGCCCTTTTGAATAATGAATGTTTTGAATTTTCTCCAAAAGTAAAGTAGTTGCAAACTGATCCTTTTAGAAACTTGTTTGGGCTGTTGAGAGGAGTAAAAACCATCAAAAATTTCAATCCTGCATGATTCTACCAAGAAATGTGATTCTTCATTCAAAACGCTGGTTTTTGCTATTGGGCTCTATTGAATAATGAATGTTTTGAATTTTCTCCAAAAGTAAAGTAGTTGCAAACTCATGCTTTTAGAGACTTGTTTGGGCTCATGAGAGGAGTAGAAAAACATCAAAAATTTCAGTCCTGCATGATTCTACCAAGAAATGTGTTCATTCAAACCGCTGGTTTTTGATAGTTTGGGCCCTATTGAATAATGAATGTTTTGAATTTTCTCCAAAAGTAAAGTAGTTGCAAACTCATCCTTTTAGAAACTTGTTTGGGCTGTTGAGAGGAGTAAAAAGCCATCAAAAATTTCAATCCTGCATGATTCTACCAAGTAATGTGATTCTTCATTCAAAACGCTGGTTTTTGCTATTGGGCTCTATTGAATAATGAATGTTTTGAATTTTCTCCAAAAGTAAAGTAGTTGCAAACTCATGCTTTTAGAGACTTGTTTGGGCTCATGAGATGAGTAGAAAAAGATCAAAAATTTCAGTCCTGCATGATTCTACCAAGAAATGTGTGTTCATTGAAACGGCTGGTTTTTGATAGTTTGGGCCCTATTGAATAATGAATGTTTTGAATTTTCTCCAAAAGTAAAGTAGTTGCAAGCTCATCCAATTAAGAAACTTGTTTGGGCTGTTGAGAGGAGTAAAAAAACATCAAAAATTTCAATCCTGCATGATTCTACCAAGAAATGTGATTCTTCATTCAAAACGCTGGTTTTTGCTATTGGGCTCTATTGAATAATGAATGTTTTGAATTTTCTCCAAAAGTAAAGTAGTTGCAAACTCATGCTTGTTTGGGCTCATGAGAGGAGTAGAAAAACATCAAAAATTTCAGTCCTGCATGATTCTACCAAGAAATGTGTGTTCATTGAAACCGCTATTTTTTGATAGTTTGGGCCCTATTGAATAATGAATGTTTTGAATTTTCTCCAAAAGTAAAGTAGTTGCAAACTCATCCTTTTAGAAACTTGTTTGGGCTGTTGAGAGGAGTAAAAAACCATCAAAAATTTCAATCCTGCATGATTCTACCAAGAAATGTGATTCTTCATTCAAAACGCTGGTTTTTGCTATTGGGCTCTATTGAATAATGAATGTTTTGAATTTTCTCCAAAAGTAAAGTAGTTGCAAACTCATGCTTTTAGAGACTTGTTTGGGCTCATGAGAGGAGTAGAAAAACATCAAAAATTTCAGTCCTGCGTGATTCTACCAAGAAATGTGTGTTCATTGAAACCGCTGGTTTTTGATAGTTTGGGCCCTATTGAATAATGAATGTTTTGAATTTTCTCCAAAAGTAAAGTAGTTGCAAACTCATCCTTTTAGAAACTTGTTTGGGCTGTTGAGAGGAGTAAAAAACCATCAAAAATTTCAATCCTGCATGATTTTACCAAGAAATGTGATTCTTCATTCAAAACCTGATTTTTGCTATTGGGCTCTATTGAATAGTGAATGTTTTGAATTTTCTCCAAAAGTAAAGTAGTTGCAAACTCATGCTTTTAGAGACTTGTTTGGGCTCATGAGAGGAGTAGAAAAACATCAAAAATTTCAGTCCTGCATGATTCTACCAAGAAATGTGTTCATTCAAACCGCTGGTTTTTGATAGTTTGGGCCCTATTGAATAATGAATGTTTTGAATTTTCTCCAAAAGTAAAGTAGTTGCAAACTCATCCTTTTAGAAACTTGTTTGGGCTGTTGAGAGGAGTAAAAAACCATCAAAAATTTCAATCCTGCATGATTCTACCAAGAAATGTGATTCTTCATTCAAAACGCTGGTTTTTGCTATTGGGCTCTATTGAATAATGAATGTTTTGAATTTTCTCCAAAAGTAAAGTAGTTGCAAACTCATGCTTTTAGAGACTTGTTTGGGCTCATGAGATGAGTAGAAAAACATCAAAAATTTCAGTCCTGCATAATTCTACCAAGACATGTGTGTTCATTGAAACGGCTGGTTTTTGATAGTTTGGGCCCTATTGAATAATGAATGTTTTGAATTTTCTCCAAAAGTAAAGTAGTTGCAAACTCATCCTTTTAGAAACTTGTTTGGGCTGTTGAGAGGAGTAAAAAAACATCAAAAATTTCAATCCTGCATGATTCTACCAAGAAATGTGATTCTTCATTCAAAACGCTGGTTTTTGCTATTGGGCTCTATTGAATAATGAATGTTTTGAATTTTCTCCAAAAGTAAAGTAGTTGCAAACTCATGCTTTTAGAGACTTGTTTGGGCTCATGAGAGGAGTAGAAAAACATCAAAAATTTCAGTCCTGCATGATTCTACCAAGAAATGTGTGTTGATTCAAACCGCTGGTTTTTGATAGTTTGGGCCCTATTGAATAATGAATGTTTTGAATTTTCTCCAAAAGTAAAGTAGTTGCAAACTCATGCTTTTAGAGACTTGTTTGGGCTCATGAGAGGAGTAGAAAAACATGAAAAATTTCAGTCCTGCATGATTCTACCAAGAAATGTGTGTTCATTGAAACCGCTGGTTTTTGATAGTTTGGGCTCTATTGAATAATGAATGTTTTGAATTTTCTCCAAAAGTAAAGTAGTTGCAAACTCATCCTTTTAGAAACTTGTTTGGGCTGTTGAGAGGAGTAAAAAACCATCAAAAATTTCAATCCTGCATGATTCTACCAAGAAATGTGATTCTTCATTCAAAACGCTGGTTTTTGCTATTGGGCTCAATTGAATAATGAATGTTTTGAATTTTCTCCAAAAGTAAAGTAGTTGCAAACTCATGCTTTTAGAGACTTGTTTGGGCTCATGAGAGGAGTAGAAAATCATCAAAAATTTCAGTCCTGCATGATTCTACCAAGAAATGTGTGTTCATTGAAACCGCTGGTTTTTGATAGTTTGGGCCCTATTGAATAATGAATGTTTTGAATTTTCTCCAAAAGTAAAGTAGTTGCAAACTCATCCTTTTAGAAACTTGTTTGGGCTGTTGAGAGGAGTAAAAAACCATCAAAAATTTCAATCCTGCATGATTCTACCAAGAAATGTGATTCTTCATTCAAAACGCTGGTTTTTGCTATTGGTCTCTATTGAATAATGAATGTTTTGAATTTTCTCCAAAAGTAAAGTAGTTGCAAACTCATGCTTTTAGAGACTTGTTTGGGCTCATGAGAGGAGTAGAAAATCATCAAAAATTTCAGTCCTGCATGATTCTACCAAGAAATGTGTGTTCATTGAAACCGCTGGTTTTTGATAGTTTGGGCCCTATTGAATAATGAATGTTTTGAATTTTCTCCAAAAGTAAAGTAGTTGCAAACTCATCCTTTTAGAAACTTGTTTGGGCTGTTGAGAGGAGTAAAAAACCATCAAAAATTTCAATCCTGCATGATTCTACCAAGAAATGTGATTCTTCATTCAAAACGCTGGTTTTTGCTATTGGGCTCTATTGAATAATGAATGTTTTGAATTTTCTCCAAAAGTAAAGTAGTTGCAAACTCATGCTTTTAGAGACTTGTTTGGGCTCATGAGATGAGTAGAAAAACATCAAAAATTTCAGTCCTGCATAATTCTACCAAGACATGTGTGTTCATTGAAACGGCTGGTTTTTGATAGTTTGGGCCCTATTGAATAATGAATGTTTTGAATTTTCTCCAAAAGTAAAGTAGTTGCAAACTCATCCTTTTAGAAACTTGTTTGGGCTGTTGAGAGGAGTAAAAAACCATCAAAAATTTCAATCCTGCATGATTCTACCAAGAAATGTGATTCTTCATTCAAAACGCTGGTTTTTGCTATTGGGCTCTATTGAATAATGAATGTTTTGAATTTTCTCCAAAAGTAAAGTAGTTGCAAACTCATGCTTTTAGAGACTTGTTTGGGCTCATGAGAGGAGTAGAAAAACATCAAAAATTTCAGTCCTGCATGATTCTACCAAGAAATGTGTGTTCATTGAAACCGCTGGTTTTTGATAGTTTGGGCCCTATTGAATAATGAATGTTTTGAATTTTCTCCAAAAGTAAAGTAGTTGCAAACTCATCCTTTTAGAAACTTGTTTGGGCTGTTGAGAGGAGTAAAAAACCATCAAAAATTTCAATCCTGCATGATTCTACCAAGAAATGTGATTCTTCATTCAAAACGCTGGTTTTTGCTATTGGGCTCTATTGAATAATGAATGTTTTGAATTTTCTCCAAAAGTAAAGTAGTTGCAAACTCATGCTTTTAGAGACTTGTTTGGGCTCATGAGAGGAGTAGAAAAACATCAAAAATTTCAGTCCTGCATGATTCTACCAAGAAATGTGTGTTCATTGAAACCGCTGGTTTTGGATAGTTTGGGCCCTATTGAATAATGAATGTTTTGAATTCTCTCCAAAAGTAAAGTAGTTGCAAACTCATCCTTTTAGAAACTTGTTTGGGCTGTTGAGAGGAGTAAAAAACCATCAAAAATTTCAATCCTGCATGATTCTACCAAGAAATGTGATTCTTCATTCAAAACGCTGGTTTTTGCTATTGGTCTCTATTGAATAATGAATGTTTTGAATTTTCTCCAAAAGTAAAGTAGTTGCAAACTCATGCTTTTAGAGACTTGTTTGGGCTCATGAGAGGAGTAGAAAATCATCAAAAATTTCAGTCCTGCATGATTCTACCAAGAAATGTGTGTTCATTGAAACCGCTGGTTTTTGATAGTTTGGGCCCTATTGAATAATGAATGTTTTGAATTTTCTCCAAAAGTAAAGTAGTTGCAAACTCATCCTTTTAGAAACTTGTTTGGGCTGTTGAGAGGAGTAAAAAACCATCAAAAATTTCAATCCTGCATGATTCTACCAAGAAATGTGATTCTTCATTCAAAACGCTGGTTTTTGCTATTGGGCTCTATTGAATAATGAATGTTTTGAATTTTCTCCAAAAGTAAAGTAGTTGCAAACTCATGCTTTTAGAGACTTGTTTGGGCTCATGAGAGGAGTAGAAAAACATCAAAAATTTCAGTCCTGCATGATTCTACCAAGAAATGTGTGTTCATTCAAACCGCTGGTTTTTGATAGTTTGGGCCCTATTGAATAATGAATGTTTTGAATTTTCTCCAAAAGTAAAGTAGTTGCAAACTCATGCTTTTAGAGACTTGTTTGGGCTCATGAGAGGAGTAGAAAAACATCAAAAATTTCAGTCCTGCATGATTCTACCAAGAAATGTGTGTTCATTGAAACCGCTGGTTTTTGATAGTTTGGGCCCTATTGAATAATGAATGTTTTGAATTTTCTCCAAAAGTAAAGTAGTTGCAAACTCATCCTTTTAGAAACTTGTTTGGGCTGTTGAGAGGAGTAAAAAACCATCAAAAATTTCAATCCTGCATGATTTTACCAAGAAATGTGATTCTTCATTCAAAACGCTGGTTTTTGCTATTGGGCTCTATTGAATAATGAATGTTTTGAATTTTCTCCAAAAGTAAAGTAGTTGCAAACTCATGCTTTTAGAGACTTGTTTGGGCTCATGAGAGGAGTAGAAAAACATCAAAAATTTCAGTCCTGCATGATTCTACCAAGAAATGTGTGTTCATTGAATCCGCTGGTTTTTGATAGTTTGGGCCCTATTGAATAATGAATGTTTTGAATTTTCTCCAAAAGTAAAGTAGTTGCAAACTCATCCTTTTAGAAACTTGTTTGGGCTGTTGAGAGGAGTAAAAAACCATCAAAAATTTCAATCCTGCATGATTCTACCAAGAAATGTGATTCTTCATTCAAAACGCTGGTTTTTGCTATTGGGCTCTATTGAATAATGAATGTTTTGAATTTTCTCCAAAAGTAAAGTAGTTGCAAACTCATGCTTGTTTGGGCTCATGAGAGGAGTAGAAAAACATCAAAAATTTCAGTCCTGCATGATTCTACCAAGAAATGTGTGTTCATTGAAACCGCTGGTTTTTGATAGTTTGGGCCCTATTGAATAATGAATGTTTTGAATTTTCTCCAAAAGTAAAGTAGTTGCAAACTCATCCTTTTAGAAACTTGTTTGGGCTGTTGAGAGGAGTAAAAAACCATCAAAAATTTCAATCCTGCATGATTCTACCAAGAAATGTGATTCTTCATTCAAAACGCTGGTTTTTGCTATTGGGCTCTATTGAATAATGAATGTTTTGAATTTTCTCCAAAAGTAAAGTAGTTGCAAACTCATGCTTTTAGAGACTTGTTTGGGCTCATGAGAGGAGTAGAAAAACATCAAAAATTTCAGTCCTGCGTGATTCTACCAAGAAATGTGTGTTCATTGAAACCGCTGGTTTTTGATAGTTTGGGCCCTATTGAATAATGAATGTTTTGAATTTTCTCCAAAAGTAAAGTAGTTGCAAACTCATCCTTTTAGAAACTTGTTTGGGCTGTTGAGAGCAGTAAAAAACCATCAAAAATTTCAATCCTGCATGATTTTACCAAGAAATGTGATTCTTCATTCAAAACCTGATTTTTGCTATTGGGCTCTATTGAATAGTGAATGTTTTGAATTTTCTCCAAAAGTAAAGTAGTTGCAAACTCATGCTTTTAGAGACTTGTTTGGGCTCATGAGAGGAGTAGAAAAACATCAAAAATTTCAGTCCTGCATGATTCTACCAAGAAATGTGTTCATTCAAACCGCTGGTTTTTGATAGTTTGGGCCCTATTGAATAATGAATGTTTTGAATTTTCTCCAAAAGTAAAGTAGTTGCAAACTCATCCTTTTAGAAACTTGTTTGGGCTGTTGAGAGGAGTAAAAAACCATCAAAAATTTCAATCCTGCATGATTCTACCAAGAAATGTGATTCTTCATTCAAAACGCTGGTTTTTGCTATTGGGCTCTATTGAATAATGAATGTTTTGAATTTTCTCCAAAAGTAAAGTAGTTGCAAACTCATGCTTTTAGAGACTTGTTTGGGCTCATGAGATGAGTAGAAAAACATCAAAAATTTCAGTCCTGCATAATTCTACCAAGACATGTGTGTTCATTGAAACGGCTGGTTTTTGATAGTTTGGGCCCTATTGAATAATGAATGTTTTGAATTTTCTCCAAAAGTAAAGTAGTTGCAAACTCATCCTTTTAGAAACTTGTTTGGGCTGTTGAGAGGAGTAAAAAACCATCAAAAATTTCAATCCTGCATGATTCTACCAAGAAATGTGATTCTTCATTCAAAACGCTGGTTTTTGCTATTGGGCTCTATTGAATAATGAATGTTTTGAATTTTCTCCAAAAGTAAAGTAGTTGCAAACTCATGCTTTTTGAGACTTGTTTGGGCTCATGAGAGGAGTAGAAAAACATCAAAAATTTCAGTCCTGCATGATTCTACCAAGAAATGTGTGTTGATTCAAACCGCTGGTTTTTGATAGTTTGGGCCCTATTGAATAATGAATGTTTTGAATTTTCTCCAAAAGTAAAGTAGTTGCAAACTCATGCTTTTAGAGACTTGTTTGGGCTCATGAGAGGAGTAGAAAAACATGAAAAATTTCAGTCCTGCATGATTCTACCAAGAAATGTGTGTTCATTGAAACCGCTGGTTTTTGATAGTTTGGGCCCTATTGAATAATGAATGTTTTGAATTTTCTCCAAAAGTAAAGTAGTTGCAAACTCATCCTTTTAGAAACTTGTTTGGGCTGTTGAGAGGAGTAAAAAACCATCAAAAATTTCAATCCTGCATGATTCTACCAAGAAATGTGATTCTTCATTCAAAACGCTGGTTTTTGCTATTGGTCTCTATTGAATAATGAATGTTTTGAATTTTCTCCAAAAGTAAAGTAGTTGCAAACGCATGCTTTTAGAGACTTGTTTGGGCTCATGAGAGGAGTAGAAAAACATCAAAAATTTCAGTCCTGCATGATTCTACCAAGAAATGTGTGTTCATTGAAACCGCTGGTTTTTGATAGTTTGGGCCCTATTGAATAATGAATGTTTTGAATTTTCTCCAAAAGTAAAGTAGTTGCAAACTCATCCTTTTAGAAACTTGTTTGGGCTGTTGAGAGGAGTAAAAAACCATCAAAAATTTCAATCCTGCATGATTCTACCAAGAAATGTGATTCTTCATTCAAAACGCTGGTTTTTGCTATTGGGCTCTATTGAATAATGAATGTTTTGAATTTTCTCCAAAAGTAAAGTAGTTGCAAACTCATGCTTTTAGAGACTTGTTTGGGCTCATGAGATGAGTAGAAAAACATCAAAAATTTCAGTCCTGCATAATTCTACCAAGACATGTGTGTTCATTGAAACGGCTGGTTTTTGATAGTTTGGGCCCTATTGAATAATGAATGTTTTGAATTTTCTCCAAAAGTAAAGTAGTTGCAAACTCATCCTTTTAGAAACTTGTTTGGGCTGTTGAGAGGAGTAAAAAACCATCAAAAATTTCAATCCTGCATGATTCTACCAAGAAATGTGATTCTTCATTCAAAACGCTGGTTTTTGCTATTGGGCTCTATTGAATAATGAATGTTTTGAATTTTCTCCAAAAGTAAAGTAGTTGCAAACTCATGCTTTTAGAGACTTGTTTGGGCTCATGAGAGGAGTAGAAAAACATCAAAAATTTCAGTCCTGCATGATTCTACCAAGAAATGTGTGTTCATTGAAACCGCTGGTTTTTGACAGTTTGGGCCCTATTGAATAATGAATGTTTTGAATTTTCTCCAAAAGTAAAGTAGTTGCAAACTCATCCTTTTAGAAACTTGTTTGGGCTGTTGAGAGGAGTAAAAAACCATCAAAAATTTCAATCCTGCATGATTCTACCAAGAAATGTGATTCTTCATTCAAAACGCTGGTTTTTGCTATTGGGCTCTATTGAATAATGAATGTTTTGAATTTTCTCCAAAAGTAAAGTAGTTGCAAACTCATGCTTTTAGAGACTTGTTTGGGCTCATGAGAGGAGTAGAAAAACATCAAAAATTTCAGTCCTGCATGATTCTACCAAGAAATGTGTGTTCATTGAAACCGCTGGTTTTGGATAGTTTGGGCCCTATTGAATAATGAATGTTTTGAATTTTCTCCAAAAGTAAAGTAGTTGCAAACTCATCCTTTTAGAAACTTGTTTGGGCTGTTGAGAGGAGTAAAAAACCATCAAAAATTTCAATCCTGCATGATTCTACCAAGAAATGTGATTCTTCATTCAAAACGCTGGTTTTTGCTATTGGGCTCTATTGAATAATGAATGTTTTGAATTTTCTCCAAAAGTAAAGTAGTTGCAAACTCATGCTTTTAGAGACTTGTTTGGGCTCATGAGAGGAGTAGAAAATCATCAAAAATTTCAGTCCTGCATGATTCTACCAAGAAATGTGTGTTCATTGAAACCGCTGGTTTTTGATAGTTTGGGCTCTATTGAATAATGAATGTTTTGAATTTTCTCCAAAAGTAAAGTAGTTGCAAACTCATCCTTTTAGAAACTTGTTTGGGCTGTTGAGAGGAGTAAAAAACCATCAAAAATTTCAATCCTGCATGATTCTACCAAGAAATGTGATTCTTCATTCAAAACGCTGGTTTTTGCTATTGGGCTCTATTGAATAATGAATGTTTTGAATTTTCTCCAAAAGTAAAGTAGTTGCAAACTCATGCTTTTAGAGACTTGTTTGGGCTCATGAGAGGAGTAGAAAAACATCAAAAATTTCAGTCCTGCATGATTCTACCAAGAAATGTGTGTTCATTGAAACCGCTGGTTTTTGATAGTTTGGGCCCTATTGAATAATGAATGTTTTGAATTTTCTCCAAAAGTAAAGTAGTTGCAAACTCATCCTTTTAGAAACTTGTTTGGGCTGTTGAGAGGAGTAAAAAACCATCAAAAATTTCAATCCTGCATGATTCTACCAAGAAATGTGATTCTTCATTCAAAACGCTGGTTTTTGCTATTGGGCTCTATTGAATAATGAATGTTTTGAATTTTCTCCAAAAGTAAAGTAGTTGCAAACTCATGCTTTTAGAGACTTGTTTGGGCTCATGAGATGAGTAGAAAAACATCAAAAATTTCAGTCCTGCATGATTCTACCAAGACATGTGTGTTCATTGAAACGGCTGGTTTTTGATAGTTTGGGCCCTATTGAATAATGAATGTTTTGAATTTTCTCCAAAAGTAAAGTAGTTGCAAACTGATCCTTTTAGAAACTTGTTTGGGCTGTTGAGAGGAGTAAAAACCATCAAAAATTTCAATCCTGCATGATTCTACCAAGAAATGTGATTCTTCATTCAAAACGCTGGTTTTTGCTATTGGGCTCTATTGAATAATGAATGTTTTGAATTTTCTCCAAAAGTAAAGTAGTTGCAAACTCATGCTTTTAGAGACTTGTTTGGGCTCATGAGAGGAGTAGAAAAACATCAAAAATTTCAGTCCTGCATGATTCTACCAAGAAATGTGTGTTGATTCAAACCGCTGGTTTTTGATAGTTTGGGCCCTATTGAATAATGAATGTTTTGAATTTTCTCCAAAAGTAAAGTAGTTGCAAACTCATGCTTTTAGAGACTTGTTTGGGCTCATGAGAGGAGTAGAAAAACATCAAAAATTTCAGTCCTGCATGATTCTACCAAGAAATGTGTGTTCATTGAAACCGCTGGTTTTTGATAGTTTGGGCCCTTTTGAATAATGAATGTTTTGAATTTTCTCCAAAAGTAAAGTAGTTGCAAACTCATCCTTTTAGAAACTTGTTTGAGCTGTTGAGAGGAGTAAAAAACCATCAAAAATTTCAATCCTGCATGATTTTACCAAGAAATGTGATTCTTCATTCAAAACCTGATTTTTGCTATTGGGCTCTATTGAATAGTGAATGTTTTGAATTTTCTCCAAAAGTAAAGTAGTTGCAAACTCATGCTTTTAGAGACTTGTTTGGGCTCATGAGAGGAGTAGAAAAACATGAAAAATTTCAGTCCTGCATGATTCTACCAAGAAATGTGTGTTCATTGAAACCGCTGGTTTTTGATAGTTTGGGCCCTATTGAATAATGAATGTTTTGAATTTTCTCCAAAAGTAAAGTAGTTGCAAACTCATCCTTTTAGAAACTTGTTTGGGCTGTTGAGAGGAGTAAAAAACCATCAAAAATTTCAATCCTGCATGATTCTACCAAGAAATGTGATTCTTCATTCAAAACGCTGGTTTTTGCTATTGGGCTCTATTGAATAATGAATGTTTTGAATTTTCTCCAAAAGTAAAGTAGTTGCAAACTCATGCTTTTAGAGACTTGTTTGGGCTCATGAGAGGAGTAGAAAAACATCAAAAATTTCAGTCCTGCATGATTCTACCAAGAAATGTGTGTTCATTGAAACCGCTGGTTTTTGATAGTTTGGGCCCTATTGAATAATGAATGTTTTGAATTTTCTCCAAAAGTAAAGTAGTTGCAAACTCATCCTTTTAGAAACTTGTTTGGGCTGTTGAGAGGAGTAAAAAACCATCAAAAATTTCAATCCTGCATGATTTTACCAAGAAATGTGATTCTTCATTCAAAACCTGATTTTTGCTATTGGGCTCTATTGAATAGTGAATGTTTTGAATTTTCTCCAAAAGTAAAGTAGTTGCAAACTCATGCTTTTAGAGACTTGTTTGGGCTCATGAGAGGAGTAGAAAAACATCAAAAATTTCAGTCCTGCATGATTCTACCAAGAAATGTGTGTTCATTGAAACCGCTGGTTTTTGATAGTTTGGGCCCTATTGAATAATGAATGTTTTGAATTTTCTCCAAAAGTAAAGTAGTTGCAAACTCATCCTTTTAGAAACTTGTTTGGGCTGTTGAGAGGAGTAAAAAACCATCAAAAATTTCAATCCTGCATGATTCTACCAAGAAATGTGATTCTTCATTCAAAACGCTGGTTTTTGCTATTGGGCTCTATTGAATAATGAATGTTTTGAATTTTCTCCAAAAGTAAAGTAGTTGCAAACTCATGCTTTTAGAGACTTGTTTGGGCTCATGAGAGGAGTAGAAAAACATCAAAAATTTCAGTCCTGCATGATTCTACCAAGAAATGTGTGTTCATTGAAACCGCTGGTTTTTGATAGTTTGGGCCCTTTTGAATAATGAATGTTTTGAATTTTCTCCAAAAGTAAAGTAGTTGCAAACTCATCCTTTTAGAAACTTGTTTGGGCTGTTGAGAGGAGTAAAAAACCATCAAAAATTTCAATCCTGCATGATTCTACCAAGAAATGTGATTCTTCATTCAAAACGCTGGTTTTTGCTATTGGGCTCTATTGAATAATGAATGTTTTGAATTTTCTCCAAAAGTAAAGTAGTTGCAAACTCATGCTTTTAGAGACTTGTTTGGGCTCATGAGAGGAGTAGAAAAACATCAAAAATTTCAGTCCTGCATGATTCTACCAAGAAATGTGTGTTCATTTCAACCGCTGGTTTTTGATAGTTTGGGCCCTATTGAATAATGAATGTTTTGAATTTTCTCCAAAAGTAAAGTAGTTGCAAACTCATCCTTTTAGAAACTTGTTTGGGCTGTTGAGAGGAGTAAAAAACCATCAAAAATTTCAATCCTGCATGATTTTACCAAGAAATGTGATTCTTCATTCAAAACCTGATTTTTGCTATTGGGCTCTATTGAATAGTGAATGTTTTGAATTTTCTCCAAAAGTAAAGTAGTTGCAAACTCATGCTTTTAGAGACTTGTTTGGGCTCATGAGAGGAGTAGAAAAACATCAAAAATTTCAGTCCTGCATGATTCTACCAAGAAATGTGTTCATTCAAACCGCTGGTTTTTGATAGTTTGGGCCCTATTGAATAATGAATGTTTTGAATTTTCTCCAAAAGTAAAGTAGTTGCAAACTCATCCTTTTAGAAACTTGTTTGGGCTGTTGAGAGGAGTAAAAAACCATCAAAAATTTCAATCCTGCATGATTCTACCAAGAAATGTGATTCTTCATTCAAAACGCTGGTTTTTGCTATTGGGCTCTATTGAATAATGAATGTTTTGAATTTTCTCCAAAAGTAAAGTAGTTGCAAACTCATGCTTTTAGAGACTTGTTTGGGCTCATGAGAGGAGTAGAAAAACATCAAAAATTTCAGTCCTGCATGATTCTACCAAGAAATGTGTGTTCATTGAAACCGCTGGTTTTTGATAGTTTGGGCCCTATTGAATAATGAATGTTTTGAATTTTCTCCAAAAGTAAAGTAGTTGCAAACTCATCCTTTTAGAAACTTGTTTGGGCTGTTGAGAGGAGTAAAAAACCATCAAAAATTTCAATCCTGCATGATTCTACCAAGAAATGTGATTCTTCATTCAAAACGCTGGTTTTTGCTATTGGGCTCTATTGAATAATGAATGTTTTGAATTTTCTCCAAAAGTAAAGTAGTTGCAAACTCATGCTTTTAGAGACTTGTTTGGGCTCATGAGAGGAGTAGAAAAACATCAAAAATTTCAGTCCTGCATGATTCTACCAAGAAATGTGTGTTCATTCAAACCGCTGGTTTTTGATAGTTTGGGCCCTATTGAATAATGAATGTTTTGAATTTTCTCCAAAAGTAAAGTAGTTGCAAACTCATCCTTTTAGAAACTTGTTTGGGCTGTTGAGAGGAGTAAAAAACCATCAAAAATTTCAATCCTGCATGATTCTACCAAGAAATGTGATTCTTCATTCAAAACGCTGGTTTTTGCTATTGGGCTCTATTGAATAATGAATGTTTTGAATTTTCTCCAAAAGTAAAGTAGTTGCAAACTCATGCTTTTAGAGACTTGTTTGGGCTCATGAGAGGAGTAGAAAAACATCAAAAATTTCAGTCCTGCATGATTCTACCAAGAAATGTGTGTTCATTCAAACCGCTGGTTTTTGATAGTTTGGGCCCTATTGAATAATGAATGTTTTGAATTTTCTCCAAAAGTAAAGTAGTTGCAAACTCATCCTTTTAGAAACTTGTTTGGGCTGTTGAGAGGAGTAAAAAACCATCAAAAATTTCAATCCTGCATGATTCTACCAAGAAATGTGATTCTTCATTCAAAACGCTGGTTTTTGCTATTGGGCTCTATTGAATAATGAATGTTTTGAATTTTCTCCAAAAGTAAAGTAGTTGCAAACTCATGCTTTTAGAGACTTGTTTGGGCTCATGAGATGAGTAGAAAAACATCAAAAATTTCAGTCCTGCATGATTCTACCAAGACATGTGTGTTCATTGAAACGGCTGGTTTTTGATAGTTTGGGCCCTATTGAATAATGAATGTTTTGAATTTTCTCCAAAAGTAAAGTAGTTGCCAACTCATCCATTTAGAAACTTGTTTGGGCTGTTGAGAGGAGTAAAAAACCATCAAAAATTTCAATCCTGCATGATTCTACCAAGAAATGTGATTCTTCATTCAAAACGCTGGTTTTTGCTATTGGGCTCTATTGAATAATGAATGTTTTGAATTTTCTCCAAAAGTAAAGTAGTTGCAAACTCATGCTTTTAGAGACTTGTTTGGGCTCATGAGAGGAGTAGAAAAACATCAAAAATTTCAGTCCTGCATGATTCTACCAAGAAATGTGTGTTGATTCAAACCGCTGGTTTTTGATAGTTTGGGCCCTATTGAATAATGAATGTTTTGAATTTTCTCCAAAAGTAAAGTAGTTGCAAACTCATCCTTTTAGAAACTTGTTTGGGCTGTTGAGAGGAGTAAAAAACCATCAAAAATTTCAATCCTGCATGATTTTACCAAGAAATGTGATTCTTCATTCAAAACCTGATTTTTGCTATTGGGCTCTATTGAATAGTGAATGTTTTGAATTTTCTCCAAAAGTAAAGTAGTTGCAAACTCATGCTTTTAGAGACTTGTTTGGGCTCATGAGAGGAGTAGAAAAACATCAAAAATTTCAGTCCTGCATGATTCTACCAAGAAATGTGTGTTCATTGAAACCGCTGGTTTTTGATAGTTTGGGCCCTTTTGAATAATGAATGTTTTGAATTTTCTCCAAAAGTAAAGTAGCTGCAAACTCATCCTTTTAGAAACTTGTTTGGGCTGTTGAGAGGAGTAAAAAACCATCAAAAATTTCAATCCTGCATGATTCTACCAAGAAATGTGATTCTTCATTCAAAACGCTGGTTTTTGCTATTGGGCTCTATTGAATAATGAATGTTTTGAATTTTCTCCAAAAGTAAAGTAGTTGCAAACTCATGCTTTTAGAGACTTGTTTGGGCTCATGAGAGGAGTAGAAAAACATCAAAAATTTCAGTCCTGCATGATTCTACCAAGAAATGTGTGTTCATTTCAACCGCTGGTTTTTGATAGTTTGGGCCCTATTGAATAATGAATGTTTTGAATTTTCTCCAAAAGTAAAGTAGTTGCAAACTCATCCTTTTAGAAACTTGTTTGGGCTGTTGAGAGGAGTAAAAAACCATCAAAAATTTCAATCCTGCATGATTTTACCAAGAAATGTGATTCTTCATTCAAAACCTGATTTTTGCTATTGGGCTCTATTGAATAGTGAATGTTTTGAATTTTCTCCAAAAGTAAAGTAGTTGCAAACTCATGCTTTTAGAGACTTGTTTGGGCTCATGAGAGGAGTAGAAAAACATCAAAAATTTCAGTCCTGCATGATTCTACCAAGAAATGTGTGTTCATTGAAACCGCTGGTTTTTGATAGTTTGGGCCCTATTGAATAATGAATGTTTTGAATTTTCTCCAAAAGTAAAGTAGTTGCAAACTCATCCTTTTAGAAACTTGTTTGGGCTGTTGAGAGGAGTAAAAAACCATCAAAAATTTCAATCCTGCATGATTCTACCAAGAAATGTGATTCTTCATTCAAAACGCTGGTTTTTGCTATTGGGCTCTATTGAATAATGAATGTTTTGAATTTTCTCCAAAAGTAAAGTAGTTGCAAACTCATGCTTTTAGAGACTTGTTTGGGCTCATGAGAGGAGTAGAAAAACATCAAAAATTTCAGTCCTGCATGATTCTACCAAGACATGTGTGTTCATTGAAACGGCTGGTTTTTGATAGTTTGGGCCCTATTGAATAATGAATGTTTTGAATTTTCTCCAAAAGTAAAGTAGTTGCCAACTCATCCTTTTAGAAACTTGTTTGGGCTGTTGAGAGGAGTAAAAAACCATCAAAAATTTCAATCCTGCATGATTCTACCAAGAAATGTGATTCTTCATTCAAAACGCTGGTTTTTGCTATTGGGCTCTATTGAATAATGAATGTTTTGAATTTTCTCCAAAAGTAAAGTAGTTGCAAACTCATGCTTTTAGAGACTTGTTTGGGCTCATGAGAGGAGTAGAAAAACATCAAAAATTTCAGTCCTGCATGATTCTACCAAGAAATGTGTGTTGATTCAAACCGCTGGTTTTTGATAGTTTGGGCCCTATTGAATAATGAATGTTTTGAATTTTCTCCAAAAGTAAAGTAGTTGCAAACTCATGCTTTTAGAGACTTGTTTGGGCTCATGAGAGGAGTAGAAAAACATCAAAAATTTCAGTCCTGCATGATTCTACCAAGAAATGTGTGTTCATTGAAACCGCTGGTTTTTGATAGTTTGGGCCCTTTTGAATAATGAATGTTTTGAATTTTCTCCAAAAGTAAAGTAGTTGCAAACTCATCCTTTTAGAAACTTGTTTGGGCTGTTGAGAGGAGTAAAAAACCATCAAAAATTTCAATCCTGCATGATTCTACCAAGAAATGTGATTCTTCATTCAAAACGCTGGTTTTTGCTATTGGGCTCTATTGAATAATGAATGTTTTGAATTTTCTCCAAAAGTAAAGTAGTTGCAAACTCATGCTTTTAGAGACTTGTTTGGGCTCATGAGAGGAGTAGAAAAACATCAAAAATTTCAGTCCTGCATGATTCTACCAAGAAATGTGTGTTCATTCAAACCGCTGGTTTTTGATAGTTTGGGCCCTATTGAATAATGAATGTTTTGAATTTTCTCCAAAAGTAAAGTATTTGCAAACTCATCCTTTTAGAAACTTGTTTGGGCTGTTGAGAGGAGTAAAAAAAACATCAAAAATTTCAATCCTGCATGATTCTACCAAGAAATGTGATTCTTCATTCAAAACGCTGGTTTTTGCTATTGGGCTCTATTGAATAATGAATGTTTTGAATTTTCTCCAAAAGTAAAGTAGTTGCAAACTCATGCTTTTAGAGACTTGTTTGGGCTCATGAGAGGAGTAGAAAAACATCAAAAATTTCAGTCCTGCATGATTCTACCAAGAAATGTGTGTTCATTGAAACCGCTGGTTTTTGATAGTTTGGGCCCTATTGAATAATGAATGTTTTGAATTTTCTCCAAAAGTAAAGTAGTTGCAAACTCATCCTTTTAGAAACTTGTTTGGGCTGTTGAGAGGAGTAAAAAACCATCAAAAATTTCAATCCTGCATGATTTTACCAAGAAATGTGATTCTTCATTCAAAACCTGATTTTTGCTATTGGGCTCTATTGAATAGTGAATGTTTTGAATTTTCTCCAAAAGTAAAGTAGTTGCAAACTCATGCTTTTAGAGACTTGTTTGGGCTCATGAGAGGAGTAGAAAAACATCAAAAATTTCAGTCCTGCATGATTCTACCAAGAAATGTGTGTTCATTGAAACCGCTGGTTTTTGATAGTTTGGGCCCTTTTGAATAATGAATGTTTTGAATTTTCTCCAAAAGTAAAGTAGCTGCAAACTCATCCTTTTAGAAACTTGTTTGGGCTGTTGAGAGGAGTAAAAAACCATCAAAAATTTCAATCCTGCATGATTCTACCAAGAAATGTGATTCTTAATTCAAAACGCTGGTTTTTGCTATTGGGCTCTATTGAATAATGAATGTTTTGAATTTTCTCCAAAAGTAAAGTAGTTGCAAACTCATGCTTTTAGAGACTTGTTTGGGCTCATGAGAGGAGTAGAAAAACATCAAAAATTTCAGTCCTGCATGATTCTACCAAGAAATGTGTTCATTCAAACCGCTGGTTTTTGATAGTTTGGGCCCTATTGAATAATGAATGTTTTGAATTTTCTCCAAAAGTAAAGTAGTTGCAAACTCATCCTTTTAGAAACTTGTTTGGGCTGTTGAGAGGAGTAAAAAGCCATCAAAAATTTCAATCCTGCATGATTCTACCAAGTAATGTGATTCTTCATTCAAAACGCTGGTTTTTGCTATTGGGCTCTATTGAATAATGAATGTTTTGAATTTTCTCCAAAAGTAAAGTAGTTGCAAACTCATGCTTTTAGAGACTTGTTTGGGCTCATGAGATGAGTAGAAAAAGATCAAAAATTTCAGTCCTGCATGATTCTACCAAGAAATGTGTGTTCATTGAAACGGCTGGTTTTTGATAGTTTGGGCCCTATTGAATAATGAATGTTTTGAATTTTCTCCAAAAGTAAAGTAGTTGCAAGCTCATCCAATTAAGAAACTTGTTTGGGCTGTTGAGAGGAGTAAAAAACCATCAAAAATTTCAATCCTGCATGATTCTACCAAGAAATGTGATTCTTCATTCAAAACGCTGGTTTTTGCTATTGGGCTTTATTGAATAATGAATGTTTTGAATTTTCTCCAAAAGTAAAGTAGTTGCAAACTCATGCTTTTAGAGACTTGTTTGGGCTCATGAGAGGAGTAGAAAAACATCAAAAATTTCAGTCCTGCATGATTCTACCAAGAAATGTGTGTTCATTCAAACTGCTGGTTTTTGATAGTTTGGGCCCTATTGAATAATGAATGTTTTGAATTTTCTCCAAAAGTAAAGTAGTTGCAAACTCATGCTTTTAGAGACTTGTTTGGGCTCATGAGAGGAGTAGAAAAACATCAAAAATTTCAGTCCTGCATGATTCTACCAAGAAATGTGTGTTCATTGAAACCGCTGGTTTTTGATAGTTTGGGCCCTATTGAATAATGAATGTTTTGAATTTTCTCCAAAAGTAAAGTAGTTGCAAACTCATCCTTTTAGAAACTTGTTTGGGCTGTTGAGAGGAGTAAAAAACCATCAAAAATTTCAATCCTGCATGATTTTACCAAGAAATGTGATTCTTCATTCAAAACGCTGGTTTTTGCTATTGGGCTCTATTGAATAATGAATGTTTTGAATTTTCTCCAAAAGTAAAGTAGTTGCAAACTCATGCTTTTAGAGACTTGTTTGGGCTCATGAGAGGAGTAGAAAAACATCAAAAATTTCAGTCCTGCATGATTCTACCAAGAAATGTGTGTTCATTGAATCCGCTGGTTTTTGATAGTTTGGGCCCTATTGAATAATGAATGTTTTGAATTTTCTCCAAAAGTAAAGTAGTTGCAAACTCATCCTTTTAGAAACTTGTTTGGGCTGTTGAGAGGAGTAAAAAACCATCAAAAATTTCAATCCTGCATGATTCTACCAAGAAATGTGATTCTTCATTCAAAACGCTGGTTTTTGCTATTGGGCTCTATTGAATAATGAATGTTTTGAATTTTCTCCAAAAGTAAAGTAGTTGCAAACTCATGCTTTTAGAGACTTGTTTGGGCTCATGAGAGGAGTAGAAAAACATCAAAAATTTCAGTCCTGCATGATTCTACCAAGAAATGTGTGTTCATTGAAACCGCTGGTTTTTGATAGTTTGGGCCCTATTGAATAATGAATGTTTTGAATTTTCTCCAAAAGTAAAGTAGTTGCAAACTCATCCTTTTAGAAACTTGTTTGGGCTGTTGAGAGGAGTAAAAAACCATCAAAAATTTCAATCCTGCATGATTCTACCAAGAAATGTGATTCTTCATTCAAAACGCTGGTTTTTGCTATTGGGCTCTATTGAATAATGAATGTTTTGAATTTTCTCCAAAAGTAAAGTAGTTGCAAACTCATGCTTTTAGAGACTTGTTTGGGCTCATGAGAGGAGTAGAAAAACATCAAAAATTTCAGTCCTGCGTGATTCTACCAAGAAATGTGTGTTCATTGAAACCGCTGGTTTTTGATAGTTTGGGCCCTATTGAATAATGAATGTTTTGAATTTTCTCCAAAAGTAAAGTAGTTGCAAACTCATCCTTTTAGAAACTTGTTTGGGCTGTTGGGAGGAGTAAAAAACCATCAAAAATTTCAATCCTGCATGATTTTACCAAGAAATGTGATTCTTCATTCAAAACCTGATTTTTGCTATTGGGCTCTATTGAATAGTGAATGTTTTGAATTTTCTCCAAAAGTAAAGTAGTTGCAAACTCATGCTTTTAGAGACTTGTTTGGGCTCATGAGAGGAGTAGAAAAACATCAAAAATTTCAGTCCTGCATGATTCTACCAAGAAATGTGTTCATTCAAACCGCTGGTTTTTGATAGTTTGGGCCCTATTGAATAATGAATGTTTTGAATTTTCTCCAAAAGTAAAGTAGTTGCAAACTCATCCTTTTAGAAACTTGTTTGGGCTGTTGAGAGGAGTAAAAAACCATCAAAAATTTCAATCCTGCATGATTCTACCAAGAAATGTGATTCTTCATTCAAAACGCTGGTTTTTGCTATTGGGCTCTATTGAATAATGAATGTTTTGAATTTTCTCCAAAAGTAAAGTAGTTGCAAACTCATGCTTTTAGAGACTTGTTTGGGCTCATGAGATGAGTAGAAAAACATCAAAAATTTCAGTCCTGCATAATTCTACCAAGACATGTGTGTTCATTGAAACGGCTGGTTTTTGATAGTTTGGGCCCTATTGAATAATGAATGTTTTGAATTTTCTCCAAAAGTAAAGTAGTTGCAAACTCATCCTTTTAGAAACTTGTTTGGGCTGTTGAGAGGAGTAAAAAACCATCAAAAATTTCAATCCTGCATGATTCTACCAAGAAATGTGATTCTTCATTCAAAACGCTGGTTTTTGCTATTGGGCTCTATTGAATAATGAATGTTTTGAATTTTCTCCAAAAGTAAAGTAGTTGCAAACTCATGCTTTTAGAGACTTGTTTGGGCTCATGAGAGGAGTAGAAAAACATCAAAAATTTCAGTCCTGCATGATTCTACCAAGAAATGTGTGTTCATTGAAACCGCTGGTTTTTGATAGTTTGGGCCCTATTGAATAATGAATGTTTTGAATTTTCTCCAAAAGTAAAGTAGTTGCAAACTCATCCTTTTAGAAACTTGTTTGGGCTGTTGAGAGGAGTAAAAAACCATCAAAAATTTCAATCCTGCATGATTCTACCAAGAAATGTGATTCTTCATTCAAAACGCTGGTTTTTGCTATTGGGCTCTATTGAATAATGAATGTTTTGAATTTTCTCCAAAAGTAAAGTAGTTGCAAACTCATGCTTTTAGAGACTTGTTTGGGCTCATGAGAGGAGTAGAAAAACATCAAAAATTTCAGTCCTGCATGATTCTACCAAGAAATGTGTGTTCATTGAAACCGCTGGTTTTTGATAGTTTGGGCCCTATTGAATAATGAATGTTTTGAATTTTCTCCAAAAGTAAAGTAGTTGCAAACTCATCCTTTTAGAACCTTGTTTGGGCTGTTGAGAGGAGTAAAAAACCATCAAAAATTTCAATCCTGCATGATTCTACCAAGAAATGTGATTCTTCATTCAAAACGCTGGTTTTTGCTGTTGGGCTCTATTGAATAATGAATGTTTTGAATTTTCTCCAAAAGTAAAGTAGTTGCAAACTCATGCTTTTAGAGACTTGTTTGGGCTCATGAGAGGAGTAGAAAAACATCAAAAATTTCAGTCCTGCATGATTCTACCAAGAAATGTGTGTTCATTGAAACCGCTGGTTTTTGATAGTTTGGGCCCTATTGAATAATGAATGTTTTGAATTTTCTCCAAAAGTAAAGTAGTTGCAAACTCATCCTTTTAGAAACTTGTTTGGGCTGTTGAGAGGAGTAAAAAACCATCAAAAATTTCAATCCTGCATGATTTTACCAAGAAATGTGATTCTTCATTCAAAACCTGATTTTTGCTATTGGGCTCTATTGAATAGTGAATGTTTTGAATTTTCTCCAAAAGTAAAGTAGTTGCAAACTCATGCTTTTAGAGACTTGTTTGGGCTCATGAGAGGAGTAGAAAAACATCAAAAATTTCAGTCCTGCATGATTCTACCAAGAAATGTGTGTTGATTCAAACCGCTGGTTTTTGATAGTTTGGGCCCTATTGAATAATGAATGTTTTGAATTTTCTCCAAAAGTAAAGTAGTTGCAAACTCATGCTTTTAGAGACTTGTTTGGGCTCATGAGAGGAGTAGAAAAACATCAAAAATTTCAGTCCTGCATGATTCTACCAAGAAATGTGTGTTCATTGAAACCGCTGGTTTTTGATAGTTTGGGCCCTTTTGAATAATGAATGTTTTGAATTTTCTCCAAAAGTAAAGTAGTTGCAAACTCATCCTTTTAGAAACTTGTTTGAGCTGTTGAGAGGAGTAAAAAACCATCAAAAATTTCAATCCTGCATGATTTTACCAAGAAATGTGATTCTTCATTCAAAACCTGATTTTTGCTATTGGGCTCTATTGAATAGTGAATGTTTTGAATTTTCTCCAAAAGTAAAGTAGTTGCAAACTCATGCTTTTAGAGACTTGTTTGGGCTCATGAGAGGAGTAGAAAAACATGAAAAATTTCAGTCCTGCATGATTCTACCAAGAAATGTGTGTTCATTGAAACCGCTGGTTTTTGATAGTTTGGGCCCTATTGAATAATGAATGTTTTGAATTTTCTCCAAAAGTAAAGTAGTTGCAAACTCATCCTTTTAGAAACTTGTTTGGGCTGTTGAGAGGAGTAAAAAACCATCAAAAATTTCAATCCTGCATGATTCTACCAAGAAATGTGATTCTTCATTCAAAACGCTGGTTTTTGCTATTGGGCTCTATTGAATAATGAATGTTTTGAATTTTCTCCAAAAGTAAAGTAGTTGCAAACTCATGCTTTTAGAGACTTGTTTGGGCTCATGAGAGGAGTAGAAAAACATCAAAAATTTCAGTCCTGCATGATTCTACCAAGAAATGTGTGTTCATTGAAACCGCTGGTTTTTGATAGTTTGGGCCCTATTGAATAATGAATGTTTTGAATTTTCTCCAAAAGTAAAGTAGTTGCAAACTCATCCTTTTAGAAACTTGTTTGGGCTGTTGAGAGGAGTAAAAAACCATCAAAAATTTCAATCCTGCATGATTTTACCAAGAAATGTGATTCTTCATTCAAAACCTGATTTTTGCTATTGGGCTCTATTGAATAGTGAATGTTTTGAATTTTCTCCAAAAGTAAAGTAGTTGCAAACTCATGCTTTTAGAGACTTGTTTGGGCTCATGAGAGGAGTAGAAAAACATCAAAAATTTCAGTCCTGCATGATTCTACCAAGAAATGTGTGTTCATTGAAACCGCTGGTTTTTGATAGTTTGGGCCCTATTGAATAATGAATGTTTTGAATTTTCTCCAAAAGTAAAGTAGTTGCAAACTCATCCTTTTAGAAACTTGTTTGGGCTGTTGAGAGGAGTAAAAAACCATCAAAAATTTCAATCCTGCATGATTCTACCAAGAAATGTGATTCTTCATTCAAAACGCTGGTTTTTGCTATTGGGCTCTATTGAATAATGAATGTTTTGAATTTTCTCCAAAAGTAAAGTAGTTGCAAACTCATGCTTTTAGAGACTTGTTTGGGCTCATGAGAGGAGTAGAAAAACATCAAAAATTTCAGTCCTGCATGATTCTACCAAGAAATGTGTGTTCATTGAAACCGCTGGTTTTTGATAGTTTGGGCCCTATTGAATAATGAATGTTTTGAATTTTCTCCAAAAGTAAAGTAGTTGCAAACTCATCCTTTTAGAAACTTGTTTGGGCTGTTGAGAGGAGTAAAAAACCATCAAAAATTTCAATCCTGCATGATTTTACCAAGAAATGTGATTCTTCATTCAAAACCTGATTTTTGCTATTGGGCTCTATTGAATAGTGAATGTTTTGAATTTTCTCCAAAAGTAAAGTAGTTGCAAACTCATGCTTTTAGAGACTTGTTTGGGCTCATGAGAGGAGTAGAAAAACATCAAAAATTTCAGTCCTGCATGATTCTACCAAGAAATGTGTGTTCATTGAAACCGCTGGTTTTTGATAGTTTGGGCCCTATTGAATAATGAATGTTTTGAATTTTCTCCAAAAGTAAAGTAGTTGCAAACTCATCCTTTTAGAAACTTGTTTGGGCTGTTGAGAGGAGTAAAAAACCATCAAAAATTTCAAAACTGCATGATTTTACCAAGAAATGTGATTCTTCATTCAAAACCTGATTTTTGCTATTGGGCTCTATTGAATAGTGAATGTTTTGAATTTTCTCCAAAAGTAAAGTAGTTGCAAACTCATGCTTTTAGAGACTTGTTTGGGCTCATGAGATGAGTAGAAAAACATCAAAAATTTCAGTCCTGCATGATTCTACCAAGACATGAGTGTTCATTGAAACGGCTGGTTTTTGATAGTTTGGGCCCTATTGAATAATGAATGTTTTGAATTTTCTCCAAAAGTAAAGTAGTTGCAAACTCATCCTTTTAGAAACTTGTTTGGGCTGTTGAGAGGAGTAAAAAACCATCAAAAATTTCAATCCTGCATGATTCTACCAAGAAATGTGATTCTTCATTCAAAACGCTGGTTTTTGCTATTGGGCTCTATTGAATAATGAATGTTTTGAATTTTCTCCAAAAGTAAAGTAGTTGCAAACTCATGCTTTTAGAGACTTGTTTGGGCTCATGAGAGGAGTAGAAAAACATCAAAAATTTCAGTCCTGCATGATTCTACCAAGAAATGTGTGTTCATTTCAACCGCTGGTTTTTGATAGTTTGGGCCCTATTGAATAATGAATGTTTTGAATTTTCTCCAAAAGTAAAGTAGTTGCAAACTCATCCTTTTAGAAACTTGTTTGGGCTGTTGAGAGGAGTAAAAAACCATCAAAAATTTCAATCCTGCATGATTTTACCAAGAAATGTGATTCTTCATTCAAAACCTGATTTTTGCTATTGGGCTCTATTGAATAGTGAATGTTTTGAATTTTCTCCAAAAGTAAAGTAGTTGCAAACTCATGCTTTTAGAGACTTGTTTGGGCTCATGAGAGGAGTAGAAAAACATCAAAAATTTCAGTCCTGCATGATTCTACCAAGAAATGTGTTCATTCAAACCGCTGGTTTTTGATAGTTTGGGCCCTATTGAATAATGAATGTTTTGAATTTTCTCCAAAAGTAAAGTAGTTGCAAACTCATCCTTTTAGAAACTTGTTTGGGCTGTTGAGAGGAGTAAAAAACCATCAAAAATTTCAATCCTGCATGATTCTACCAAGAAATGTGATTCTTCATTCAAAACGCTGGTTTTTGCTATTGGGCTCTATTGAATAATGAATGTTTTGAATTTTCTCCAAAAGTAAAGTAGTTGCAAACTCATGCTTTTAGAGACTTGTTTGGGCTCATGAGAGGAGTAGAAAAACATCAAAAATTTCAGTCCTGCATGATTCTACCAAGAAATGTGTGTTCATTGAAACCGCTGGTTTTTGATAGTTTGGGCCCTATTGAATAATGAATGTTTTGAATTTTCTCCAAAAGTAAAGTAGTTGCAAACTCATCCTATTAGAAACTTGTTTGGGCTGTTGAGAGGAGTAAAAAACCATCAAAAATTTCAATCCTGCATGATTCTACCAAGAAATGTGATTCTTCATTCAAAACGCTGGTTTTTGCTATTGGGCTCTATTGAATAATGAATGTTTTGAATTTTCTCCAAAAGTAAAGTAGTTGCAAACTCATGCTTTTAGAGACTTGTTTGGGCTCATGAGAGGAGTAGAAAAACATCAAAAATTTCAGTCCTGCATGATTCTACCAAGAAATGTGTGTTCATTCAAACCGCTGGTTTTTGATAGTTTGGGCCCTATTGAATAATGAATGTTTTGAATTTTCTCCAAAAGTAAAGTAGTTGCAAACTCATCCTTTTAGAAACTTGTTTGGGCTGTTGAGAGGAGTAAAAAACCATCAAAAATTTCAATCCTGCATGATTCTACCAAGAAATGTGATTCTTCATTCAAAACGCTGGTTTTTGCTATTGGGCTCTATTGAATAATGAATGTTTTGAATTTTCTCCAAAAGTAAAGTAGTTGCAAACTCATGCTTTTAGAGACTTGTTTGGGCTCATGAGAGGAGTAGAAAAACATCAAAAATTTCAGTCCTGCATGATTCTACCAAGAAATGTGTGTTCATTCAAACCGCTGGTTTTTGATAGTTTGGGCCCTATTGAATAATGAATGTTTTGAATTTTCTCCAAAAGTAAAGTAGTTGCAAACTCATCCTTTTAGAAACTTGTTTGGGCTGTTGAGAGGAGTAAAAAACCATCAAAAATTTCAATCCTGCATGATTCTACCAAGAAATGTGATTCTTCATTCAAAACGCTGGTTTTTGCTATTGGGCTCTATTGAATAATGAATGTTTTGAATTTTCTCCAAAAGTAAAGTAGTTGCAAACTCATGCTTTTAGAGACTTGTTTGGGCTCATGAGATGAGTAGAAAAACATCAAAAATTTCAGTCCTGCATGATTCTACCAAGACATGTGTGTTCATTGAAACGGCTGGTTTTTGATAGTTTGGGCCCTATTGAATAATGAATGTTTTGAATTTTCTCCAAAAGTAAAGTAGTTGCCAACTCATCCATTTAGAAACTTGTTTGGGCTGTTGAGAGGAGTAAAAAACCATCAAAAATTTCAATCCTGCATGATTCTACCAAGAAATGTGATTCTTCATTCAAAACGCTGGTTTTTGCTATTGGGCTCTATTGAATAATGAATGTTTTGAATTTTCTCCAAAAGTAAAGTAGTTGCAAACTCATGCTTTTAGAGACTTGTTTGGGCTCATGAGAGGAGTAGAAAAACATCAAAAATTTCAGTCCTGCATGATTCTACCAAGAAATGTGTGTTCATTCAAACCGCTGGTTTTTGATAGTTTGGGCCCTATTGAATAATGAATGTTTTGAATTTTCTCCAAAAGTAAAGTAGTTGCAAACTCATCCTTTTAGAAACTTGTTTGGGCTGTTGAGAGGAGTAAAAAACCATCAAAAATTTCAATCCTGCATGATTTTACCAAGAAATGTGATTCTTCATTCAAAACCTGATTTTTGCTATTGGGCTCTATTGAATAGTGAATGTTTTGAATTTTCTCCAAAAGTAAAGTAGTTGCAAACTCATGCTTTTAGAGACTTGTTTGGGCTCATGAGAGGAGTAGAAAAACATCAAAAATTTCAGTCCTGCATGATTCTACCAAGAAATGTGTGTTCATTGAAACCGCTGGTTTTTGATAGTTTGGGCCCTTTTGAATAATGAATGTTTTGAATTTTCTCCAAAAGTAAAGTAGCTGCAAACTCATCCTTTTAGAAACTTGTTTGGGCTGTTGAGAGGAGTAAAAAACCATCAAAAATTTCAATCCTGCATGATTCTACCAAGAAATGTGATTCTTCATTCAAAACGCTGGTTTTTGCTATTGGGCTCTATTGAATAATGAATGTTTTGAATTTTCTCCAAAAGTAAAGTAGTTGCAAACTCATGCTTTTAGAGACTTGTTTGGGCTCATGAGAGGAGTAGAAAAACATCAAAAATTTCAGTCCTGCATGATTCTACCAAGAAATGTGTGTTCATTTCAACCGCTGGTTTTTGATAGTTTGGGCCCTATTGAATAATGAATGTTTTGAATTTTCTCCAAAAGTAAAGTAGTTGCAAACTCATCCTTTTAGAAACTTGTTTGGGCTGTTGAGAGGAGTAAAAAACCATCAAAAATTTCAATCCTGCATGATTTTACCAAGAAATGTGATTCTTCATTCAAAACCTGATTTTTGCTATTGGGCTCTATTGAATAGTGAATGTTTTGAATTTTCTCCAAAAGTAAAGTAGTTGCAAACTCATGCTTTTAGAGACTTGTTTGGGCTCATGAGAGGAGTAGAAAAACATCAAAAATTTCAGTCCTGCATGATTCTACCAAGAAATGTGGGTTCATTGAAACCGCTGGTTTTTGATAGTTTGGGCCCTATTGAATAATGAATGTTTTGAATTTTCTCCAAAAGTAAAGTAGTTGCAAACTCATCCTTTTAGAAACTTGTTTGGGCTGTTGAGAGGAGTAAAAAACCATCAAAAATTTCAATCCTGCATGATTCTACCAAGAAATGTGATTCTTCATTCAAAACGCTGGTTTTTGCTATTGGGCTCTATTGAATAATGAATGTTTTGAATTTTCTCCAAAAGTAAAGTAGTTGCAAACTCATGCTTTTAGAGACTTGTTTGGGCTCATGAGAGGAGTAGAAAAACATCAAAAATTTCAGTCCTGCATGATTCTACCAAGAAATGTGTGTTCATTCAAACCGCTGGTTTTTGATAGTTTGGGCCCTATTGAATAATGAATGTTTTGAATTTTCTCCAAAAGTAAAGTAGTTGCAAACTCATCCTTTTAGAAACTTGTTTGGGCTGTTGAGAGGAGTAAAAAACCATCAAAAATTTCAATCCTGCATGATTCTACCAAGAAATGTGATTCTTCATTCAAAACGCTGGTTTTTGCTATTGGGCTCTATTGAATAATGAATGTTTTGAATTTTCTCCAAAAGTAAAGTAGTTGCAAACTCATGCTTTTAGAGACTTGTTTGGGCTCATGAGATGAGTAGAAAAACATCAAAAATTTCAGTCCTGCATGATTCTACCAAGACATGTGTGTTCATTGAAACGGCTGGTTTTTGATAGTTTGGGCCCTATTGAATAATGAATGTTTTGAATTTTCTCCAAAAGTAAAGTAGTTGCCAACTCATCCTTTTAGAAACTTGTTTGGGCTGTTGAGAGGAGTAAAAAACCATCAAAAATTTCAATCCTGCATGATTCTACCAAGAAATGTGATTCTTCATTCAAAACGCTGGTTTTTGCTATTGGGCTCTATTGAATAATGAATGTTTTGAATTTTCTCCAAAAGTAAAGTAGTTGCAAACTCATGCTTTTAGAGACTTGTTTGGGCTCATGAGAGGAGTAGAAAAACATCAAAAATTTCAGTCCTGCATGATTCTACCAAGAAATGTGTGTTGATTCAAACCGCTGGTTTTTGATAGTTTGGGCCCTATTGAATAATGAATGTTTTGAATTTTCTCCAAAAGTAAAGTAGTTGCAAACTCATGCTTTTAGAGACTTGTTTGGGCTCATGAGAGGAGTAGAAAAACATCAAAAATTTCAGTCCTGCATGATTCTACCAAGAAATGTGTGTTCATTGAAACCGCTGGTTTTTGATAGTTTGGGCCCTTTTGAATAATGAATGTTTTGAATTTTCTCCAAAAGTAAAGTAGTTGCAAACTCATCCTTTTAGAAACTTGTTTGGGCTGTTGAGAGGAGTAAAAAACCATCAAAAATTTCAATCCTGCATGATTCTACCAAGAAATGTGATTCTTCATTCAAAACGCTGGTTTTTGCTATTGGGCTCTATTGAATAATGAATGTTTTGAATTTTCTCCAAAAGTAAAGTAGTTGCAAACTCATGCTTTTAGAGACTTGTTTGGGCTCATGAGAGGAGTAGAAAAACATCAAAAATTTCAGTCCTGCATGATTCTACCAAGAAATGTGTGTTCATTGAAACCGCTGGTTTTTGATAGTTTGGGCCCTATTGAATAATGAATGTTTTGAATTTTCTCCAAAAGTTAAGTATTTGCAAACTCATCCTTTTAGAAACTTGTTTGGGCTGTTGAGAGGAGTAAAAAAACCATCAAAAATTTCAATCCTGCATGATTCTACCAAGAAATGTGATTCTTCATTCAAAACGCTGGTTTTTGCTATTGGGCTCTATTGAATAATGAATGTTTTGAATTTTCTCCAAAAGTAAAGTAGTTGCAAACTCATGCTTTTAGAGACTTGTTTGGGCTCATGAGAGGAGTAAAAAAACCATCAAAAATTTCAATCCTGCATGATTCTACCAAGAAATGTGATTCTTCATTCAAAACGCTGGTTTTTGCTATTGGGCTCTATTGAATAATGAATGTTTTGAATTTTCTCCAAAAGTAAAGTAGTTGCAAACTCATGCTTTTAGAGACTTGTTTGGGCTCATGAGAGGAGTAGAAAAACATCAAAAATTTCAGTCCTGCATGATTCTACCAAGAAATGTGTGTTCATTGAAACCGCTGGTTTCTGATAGTTTGGGCCCTATTGAATAATGAATGTTTTGAATTTTCTCCAAAAGTAAAGTAGTTGCAAACTCATCCTTTTAGAAACTTGTTTGGGCTGTTGAGAGGAGTAAAAAACCATCAAAAATTTCAATCCTGCATGATTTTACCAAGAAATGTGATTCTTCATTCAAAACCTGATTTTTGCTATTGGGCTCTATTGAATAGTGAATGTTTTGAATTTTCTCCAAAAGTAAAGTAGTTGCAAACTCATGCTTTTAGAGACTTGTTTGGGCTCATGAGAGGAGTAGAAAAACATCAAAAATTTCAGTCCTGCATGATTCTACCAAGAAATGTGTGTTCATTGAAACCGCTGGTTTTTGATAGTTTGGGCCCTTTTGAATAATGAATGTTTTGAATTTTCTCCAAAAGTAAAGTAGCTGCAAACTCATCCTTTTAGAAACTTGTTTGGGCTGTTGAGAGGAGTAAAAAACCATCAAAAATTTCAATCCTGCATGATTCTACCAAGAAATGTGATTCTTCATTCAAAACGCTGGTTTTTGCTATTGGGCTCTATTGAATAATGAATGTTTTGAATTTTCTCCAAAAGTAAAGTAGTTGCAAACTCATGCTTTTAGAGACTTGTTTGGGCTCATGAGAGGAGTAGAAAAACATCAAAAATTTCAGTCCTGCATGATTCTACCAAGAAATGTGTTCATTCAAACCGCTGGTTTTTGATAGTTTGGGCCCTATTGAATAATGAATGTTTTGAATTTTCTCCAAAAGTAAAGTAGTTGCAAACTCATCCTTTTAGAAACTTGTTTGGGCTGTTGAGAGGAGTAAAAAGCCATCAAAAATTTCAATCCTGCATGATTCTACCAAGTAATGTGATTCTTCATTCAAAACGCTGGTTTTTGCTATTGGGCTCTATTGAATAATGAATGTTTTGAATTTTCTCCAAAAGTAAAGTAGTTGCAAACTCATGCTTTTAGAGACTTGTTTGGGCTCATGAGATGAGTAGAAAAAGATCAAAAATTTCAGTCCTGCATGATTCTACCAAGAAATGTGTGTTCATTGAAACGGCTGGTTTTTGATAGTTTGGGCCCTATTGAATAATGAATGTTTTGAATTTTCTCCAAAAGTAAAGTAGTTGCAAGCTCATCCAATTAAGAAACTTGTTTGGGCTGTTGAGAGGAGTAAAAAACCATCAAAAATTTCAATCCTGCATGATTCTACCAAGAAATGTGATTCTTCATTCAAAACGCTGGTTTTTGCTATTGGGCTCTATTGAATAATGAATGTTTTGAATTTTCTCCAAAAGTAAAGTAGTTGCAAACTCATGCTTTTAGAGACTTGTTTGGGCTCATGAGAGGAGTAGAAAAACATCAAAAATTTCAGTCCTGCATGATTCTACCAAGAAATGTGTGTTCATTCAAACTGCTGGTTTTTGATAGTTTGGGCCCTATTGAATAATGAATGTTTTGAATTTTCTCCAAAAGTAAAGTAGTTGCAAACTCATGCTTTTAGAGACTTGTTTGGGCTCATGAGAGGAGTAGAAAAACATCAAAAATTTCAGTCCTGCATGATTCTACCAAGAAATGTGTGTTCATTGAAACCGCTGGTTTTTGATAGTTTGGGCCCTATTGAATAATGAATGTTTTGAATTTTCTCCAAAAGTAAAGTAGTTGCAAACTCATCCTTTTAGAAACTTGTTTGGGCTGTTGAGAGGAGTAAAAAACCATCAAAAATTTCAATCCTGCATGATTTTACCAAGAAATGTGATTCTTCATTCAAAACGCTGGTTTTTGCTATTGGGCTCTATTGAATAATGAATGTTTTGAATTTTCTCCAAAAGTAAAGTAGTTGCAAACTCATGCTTTTAGAGACTTGTTTGGGCTCATGAGAGGAGTAGAAAAACATCAAAAATTTCAGTCCTGCATGATTCTACCAAGAAATGTGTGTTCATTGAATCCGCTGGTTTTTGATAGTTTGGGCCCTATTGAATAATGAATGTTTTGAATTTTCTCCAAAAGTAAAGTAGTTGCAAACTCATCCTTTTAGAAACTTGTTTGGGCTGTTGAGAGGAGTAAAAAACCATCAAAAATTTCAATCCTGCATGATTCTACCAAGAAATGTGATTCTTCATTCAAAACGCTGGTTTTTGCTATTGGGCTCTATTGAATAATGAATGTTTTGAATTTTCTCCAAAAGTAAAGTAGTTGCAAACTCATGCTTTTAGAGACTTGTTTGGGCTCATGAGAGGAGTAGAAAAACATCAAAAATTTCAGTCCTGCATGATTCTACCAAGAAATGTGTGTTCATTGAAACCGCTGGTTTTTGATAGTTTGGGCCCTATTGAATAATGAATGTTTTGAATTTTCTCCAAAAGTAAAGTAGTTGCAAACTCATCCTTTTAGAAACTTGTTTGGGCTGTTGAGAGGAGTAAAAAACCATCAAAAATTTCAATCCTGCATGATTCTACCAAGAAATGTGATTCTTCATTCAAAACGCTGGTTTTTGCTATTGGGCTCTATTGAATAATGAATGTTTTGAATTTTCTCCAAAAGTAAAGTAGTTGCAAACTCATGCTTTTAGAGACTTGTTTGGGCTCATGAGAGGAGTAGAAAAACATCAAAAATTTCAGTCCTGCGTGATTCTACCAAGAAATGTGTGTTCATTGAAACCGCTGGTTTTTGATAGTTTGGGCCCTATTGAATAATGAATGTTTTGAATTTTCTCCAAAAGTAAAGTAGTTGCAAACTCATCCTTTTAGAAACTTGTTTGGGCTGTTGGGAGGAGTAAAAAACCATCAAAAATTTCAATCCTGCATGATTTTACCAAGAAATGTGATTCTTCATTCAAAACCTGATTTTTGCTATTGGGCTCTATTGAATAGTGAATGTTTGAATTTTCTCCAAAAGTAAAGTAGTTGCAAACTCATGCTTTTAGAGACTTGTTTGGGCTCATGAGAGGAGTAGAAAAACATCAAAAATTTCAGTCCTGCATGATTCTACCAAGAAATGTGTTCATTCAAACCGCTGGTTTTTGATAGTTTGGGCCCTATTGAATAATGAATGTTTTGAATTTTCTCCAAAAGTAAAGTAGTTGCAAACTCATCCTTTTAGAAACTTGTTTGGGCTGTTGAGAGGAGTAAAAAACCATCAAAAATTTCAATCCTGCATGATTCTACCAAGAAATGTGATTCTTCATTCAAAACGCTGGTTTTTGCTATTGGGCTCTATTGAATAATGAATGTTTAGAATTTTCTCCAAAAGTAAAGTAGTTGCAAACTCATGCTTTTAGAGACTTGTTTGGGCTCATGAGATGAGTAGAAAAACATCAAAAATTTCAGTCCTGCATAATTCTACCAAGACATGTGTGTTCATTGAAACGGCTGGTTTTTGATAGTTTGGGCCCTATTGAATAATGAATGTTTTGAATTTTCTCCAAAAGTAAAGTAGTTGCAAACTCATCCTTTTAGAAACTTGTTTGGGCTGTTGAGAGGAGTAAAAAACCATCAAAAATTTCAATCCTGCATGATTCTACCAAGAAATGTGATTCTTCATTCAAAACGCTGGTTTTTGCTATTGGGCTCTATTGAATAATGAATGTTTTGAATTTTCTCCAAAAGTAAAGTAGTTGCAAACTCATGCTTTTAGAGACTTGTTTGGGCTCATGAGAGGAGTAGAAAAACATCAAAAATTTCAGTCCTGCATGATTCTACCAAGAAATGTGTGTTCATTGAAACCGCTGGTTTTTGATAGTTTGGGCCCTATTGAATAATGAATGTTTTGAATTTTCTCCAAAAGTAAAGTATTTGCAAACTCATCCTTTTAGAAACTTGTTTGGGCTGTTGAGAGGAGTAAAAAAACCATCAAAAATTTCAATCCTGCATGATTCTACCAAGAAATGTGATTCTTCATTCAAAACGCTGGTTTTTGCTATTGGGCTCTATTGAATAATGAATGTTTTGAATTTTCTCCAAAAGTAAAGTAGTTGCAAACTCATGCTTTTAGAGACTTGTTTGGGCTCATGAGAGGAGTAGAAAAACATCAAAAATTTCAGTCCTGCATGATTCTACCAAGAAATGTGTGTTCATTGAAACCGCTGGTTTTTGATAGTTTGGGCCCTATTGAATAATGAATGTTTTGAATTTTCTCCAAAAGTAAAGTAGTTGCAAACTCATCCTTTTAGAAACTTGTTTGGGCTGTTGAGAGGAGTAAAAAACCATCAAAAATTTCAATCCTGCATGATTTTACCAAGAAATGTGATTCTTCATTCAAAACCTGATTTTTGCTATTGGGCTCTATTGAATAGTGAATGTTTTGAATTTTCTCCAAAAGTAAAGTAGTTGCAAACTCATGCTTTTAGAGACTTGTTTGGGCTCATGAGAGGAGTAGAAAAACATCAAAAATTTCAGTCCTGCATGATTCTACCAAGAAATGTGTGTTCATTGAAACCGCTGGTTTTTGATAGTTTGGGCCCTTTTGAATAATGAATGTTTTGAATTTTCTCCAAAAGTAAAGTAGCTGCAAACTCATCCTTTTAGAAACTTGTTTGGGCTGTTGAGAGGAGTAAAAAACCATCAAAAATTTCAATCCTGCATGATTCTACCAAGAAATGTGATTCTTCATTCAAAACGCTGGTTTTTGCTATTGGGCTCTATTGAATAATGAATGTTTTGAATTTTCTCCAAAAGTAAAGTAGTTGCAAACTCATGCTTTTAGAGACTTGTTTGGGCTCATGAGAGGAGTAGAAAAACATCAAAAATTTCAGTCCTGCATGATTCTACCAAGAAATGTGTTCATTCAAACCGCTGGTTTTTGATAGTTTGGGCCCTATTGAATAATGAATGTTTTGAATTTTCTCCAAAAGTAAAGTAGTTGCAAACTCATCCTTTTAGAAACTTGTTTGGGCTGTTGAGAGGAGTAAAAAGCCATCAAAAATTTCAATCCTGCATGATTCTACCAAGTAATGTGATTCTTCATTCAAAACGCTGGTTTTTGCTATTGGGCTCTATTGAATAATGAATGTTTTGAATTTTCTCCAAAAGTAAAGTAGTTGCAAACTCATGCTTTTAGAGACTTGTTTGGGCTCATGAGATGAGTAGAAAAAGATCAAAAATTTCAGTCCTGCATGATTCTACCAAGAAATGTGTGTTCATTGAAACGGCTGGTTTTTGATAGTTTGGGCCCTATTGAATAATGAATGTTTTGAATTTTCTCCAAAAGTAAAGTAGTTGCAAGCTCATCCAATTAAGAAACTTGTTTGGGCTGTTGAGAGGAGTAAAAAACCATCAAAAATTTCAATCCTGCATGATTCTACCAAGAAATGTGATTCTTCATTCAAAACGCTGGTTTTTGCTATTGGGCTCTATTGAATAATGAATGTTTTGAATTTTCTCCAAAAGTAAAGTAGTTGCAAACTCATGCTTTTAGAGACTTGTTTGGGCTCATGAGAGGAGTAGAAAAACATCAAAAATTTCAGTCCTGCATGATTCTACCAAGAAATGTGTGTTCATTCAAACTGCTGGTTTTTGATAGTTTGGGCCCTATTGAATAATGAATGTTTTGAATTTTCTCCAAAAGTAAAGTAGTTGCAAACTCATGCTTTTAGAGACTTGTTTGGGCTCATGAGAGGAGTAGAAAAACATCAAAAATTTCAGTCCTGCATGATTCTACCAAGAAATGTGTGTTCATTGAAACCGCTGGTTTTTGATAGTTTGGGCCCTATTGAATAATGAATGTTTTGAATTTTCTCCAAAAGTAAAGTAGTTGCAAACTCATCCTTTTAGAAACTTGTTTGGGCTGTTGAGAGGAGTAAAAAACCATCAAAAATTTCAATCCTGCATGATTCTACCAAGAAATGTGATTCTTCATTCAAAACGCTGGTTTTTGCTATTGGGCTCTATTGAATAATGAATGTTTTGAATTTTCTCCAAAAGTAAAGTAGTTGCAAACTCATGCTTTTAGAGACTTGTTTGGGCTCATGAGAGGAGTAGAAAAACATCAAAAATTTCAGTCCTGCATGATTCTACCAAGAAATGTGTGTTCATTGAAACCGCTGGTTTTTGATAGTTTGGGCCCTATTGAATAATGAATGTTTTGAATTTTCTCCAAAAGTAAAGTAGTTGCAAACTCATCCTTTTAGAAACTTGTTTGGGCTGTTGAGAGGAGTAAAAAACCATCAAAAATTTCAATCCTGCATGATTCTACCAAGAAATGTGATTCTTCATTCAAAACGCTGGTTTTTGCTATTGGGCTCTATTGAATAATGAATGTTTTGAATTTTCTCCAAAAGTAAAGTAGTTGCAAACTCATGCTTTTAGAGACTTGTTTGGGCTCATGAGAGGAGTAGAAAAACATCAAAAATTTCAGTCCTGCGTGATTCTACCAAGAAATGTGTGTTCATTGAAACCGCTGGTTTTTGATAGTTTGGGCCCTATTGAATAATGAATGTTTTGAATTTTCTCCAAAAGTAAAGTAGTTGCAAACTCATCCTTTTAGAAACTTGTTTGGGCTGTTGGGAGGAGTAAAAAACCATCAAAAATTTCAATCCTGCATGATTTTACCAAGAAATGTGATTCTTCATTCAAAACATGATTTTTGCTATTGGGCTCTATTGAATAGTGAATGTTTTGAATTTTCTCCAAAAGTAAAGTAGTTGCAAACTCATGCTTTTAGAGACTTGTTTGGGCTCATGAGAGGAGTAGAAAAACATCAAAAATTTCAGTCCTGCATGATTCTACCAAGAAATGTGTTCATTCAAACCGCTGGTTTTTGATAGTTTGGGCCCTATTGAATAATGAATGTTTTGAATTTTCTCCAAAAGTAAAGTAGTTGCAAACTCATCCTTTTAGAAACTTGTTTGGGCTGTTGAGAGGAGTAAAAAACCATCAAAAATTTCAATCCTGCATGATTCTACCAAGAAATGTGATTCTTCATTCAAAACGCTGGTTTTTGCTATTGGGCTCTATTGAATAATGAATGTTTTGAATTTTCTCCAAAAGTAAAGTAGTTGCAAACTCATGCTTTTAGAGACTTGTTTGGGCTCATGAGATGAGTAGAAAAACATCAAAAATTTCAGTCCTGCATAATTCTACCAAGACATGTGTGTTCATTGAAACGGCTGGTTTTTGATAGTTTGGGCCCTATTGAATAATGAATGTTTTGAATTTTCTCCAAAAGTAAAGTAGTTGCAAACTCATCCTTTTAGAAACTTGTTTGGGCTGTTGAGAGGAGTAAAAAACCATCAAAAATTTCAATCCTGCATGATTCTACCAAGAAATGTGATTCTTCATTCAAAACGCTGGTTTTTGCTATTGGGCTCTATTGAATAATGAATGTTTTGAATTTTCTCCAAAAGTAAAGTAGTTGCAAACTCATGCTTTTAGAGACTTGTTTGGGCTCATGAGAGGAGTAGAAAAACATCAAAAATTTCAGTCCTGCATGATTCTACCAAGAAATGTGTGTTCATTGAAACCGCTGGTTTTTGATAGTTTGGGCCCTATTGAATAATGAATGTTTTGAATTTTCTCCAAAAGTAAAGTAGTTGCAAACTCATCCTTTTAGAAACTTGTTTGGGCTGTTGAGAGGAGTAAAAAACCATCAAAAATTTCAATCCTGCATGATTCTACCAAGAAATGTGATTCTTCATTCAAAACGCTGGTTTTTGCTATTGGGCTCTATTGAATAATGAATGTTTTGAATTTTCTCCAAAAGTAAAGTAGTTGCAAACTCATGCTTTTAGAGACTTGTTTGGGCTCATGAGAGGAGTAGAAAAACATCAAAAATTTCAGTCCTGCATAATTCTACCAAGACATGTGTGTTCATTGAAACGGCTGGTTTTTGATAGTTTGGGCCCTATTGAATAATGAATGTTTTGAATTTTCTCCAAAAGTAAAGTAGTTGCAAACTCATCCTTTTAGAAACTTGTTTGGGCTGTTGAGAGGAGTAAAAAACCATCAAAAATTTCAATCCTGCATGATTCTACCAAGAAATGTGATTCTTCATTCAAAACGCTGGTTTTTGCTATTGGGCTCTATTGAATAATGAATGTTTTGAATTTTCTCCAAAAGTAAAGTAGTTGCAAACTCATGCTTTTAGAGACTTGTTTGGGCTCATGAGAGGAGTAGAAAAACATCAAAAATTTCAGTCCTGCATGATTCTACCAAGAAATGTGTGTTCATTGAAACCGCTGGTTTTTGATAGTTTGGGCCCTATTGAATAATGAATGTTTTGAATTTTCTCCAAAAGTAAAGTAGTTGCAAACTCATCCTTTTAGAAACTTGTTTGGGCTGTTGAGAGGAGTAAAAAACCATCAAAAATTTCAATCCTGCATGATTCTACCAAGAAATGTGATTCTTCATTCAAAACGCTGGTTTTTGCTATTGGGCTCTATTGAATAATGAATGTTTTGAATTTTCTCCAAAAGTAAAGTAGTTGCAAACTCATGCTTTTAGAGACATGTTTGGGCTCATGAGAGGAGTAGAAAAACATCAAAAATTTCAGTCCTGCATGATTCTACCAAGAAATGTGTGTTCATTGAAACCGCTGGTTTTGGATAGTTTGGGCCCTATTGAATAATGAATGTTTTGAATTTTCTCCAAAAGTAAAGTAGTTGCAAACTCATCCTTTTAGAAACTTGTTTGGGCTGTTGAGAGGAGTAAAAAACCATCAAAAATTTCAATCCTGCATGATTCTACCAAGAAATGTGATTCTTCATTCAAAACGCTGGTTTTTGCTATTGGGCTCTATTGAATAATGAATGTTTTGAATTTTCTCCAAAAGTAAAGTAGTTGCAAACTCATGCTTTTAGAGACTTGTTTGGGCTCTTGAGAGGAGTAGAAAATCATCAAAAATTTCAGTCCTGCATGATTCTACCAAGAAATGTGTGTTCATTGAAACCGCTGGTTTTTGATAGTTTGGGCCCTATTGAATAATGAATGTTTTGAATTTTCTCCAAAAGTAAAGTAGTTGCAAACTCATCCTTTTAGAAACTTGTTTGGGCTGTTGAGAGGAGTAAAAAACCATCAAAAATTTCAATCCTGCATGATTCTACCAAGAAATGTGATTCTTCATTCAAAACGCTGGTTTTTGCTATTGGGCTCTATTGAATAATGAATGTTTTGAATTTTCTCCAAAAGTAAAGTAGTTGCAAACTCATGCTTTTAGAGACTTGTTTGGGCTCATGAGAGGAGTAGAAAAACATCAAAAATTTCAGTCCTGCATGATTCTACCAAGAAATGTGTGTTCATTGAAACCGCTGGTTTTTGATAGTTTGGGCCCTATTGAATAATGAATGTTTTGAATTTTCTCCAAAAGTAAAGTAGTTGCAAACTCATCCTTTTAGAAACTTGTTTGGGCTGTTGAGAGGATTAAAAAACCATCAAAAATTTCAATCCTGCATGATTCTACCAAGAAATGTGATTCTTCATTCAAAACGCTGGTTTTTGCTATTGGGCTCTATTGAATAATGAATGTTTTGAATTTTCTCCAAAAGTAAAGTAGTTGCAAACTCATGCTTTTAGAGACTTGTTTGGGCTCATGAGAGGAGTAGAAAAACATCAAAAATTTCAGTCCTGCATGATTCTACCAAGAAATGTGTGTTCATTGAAACCGCTGGTTTTTGATAGTTTGGGCCCTATTGAATAATGAATGTTTTGAATTTTCTCCAAAAGTAAAGTAGTTGCAAACTCATCCTTTTAGAAACTTGTTTGGGCTGTTGAGAGGAGTAAAAAACCATCAAAAATTTCAATCCTGCATGATTCTACCAAGAAATGTGATTCTTCATTCAAAACGCTGGTTTTTGCTATTGGGCTCTATTGAATAATGAATGTTTTGAATTTTCTCCAAAAGTAAAGTAGTTGCAAACTCATGCTTTTAGAGACTTGTTTGGGCTCATGAGAGGAGTAGAAAAACATCAAAAATTTCAGTCCTGCATGATTCTACCAAGAAATGTGTGTTCATTGAAACCGCTGGTTTTTGATAGTTTGGGCCCTATTGAATAATGAATGTTTTAAATTTTCTCCAAAAGTAAAGTAGTTGCAAACTCATCCTTTTAGAAACTTGTTTGGGCTGTTGAGAGGAGTAAAAAACCATCAAAAATTTCAATCCTGCATGATTTTACCAAGAAATGTGATTCTTCATTCAAAACCTGATTTTTGCTATTGGGCTCTATTGAATAGTGAATGTTTTGAATTTTCTCCAAAAGTAAAGTAGTTGCAAACTCATGCTTTTAGAGACTTGTTTGGGCTCATGAGAGGAGTAGAAAAACATCAAAAATTTCAGTCCTGCATGATTCTACCAAGAAATGTGTTCATTCAAACCGCTGGTTTTTGATAGTTTGGGCCCTATTGAATAATGAATGTTTTGAATTTTCTCCAAAAGTAAAGTAGTTGCAAACTCATCCTTTTAGAAACTTGTTTGGGCTGTTGAGAGGAGTAAAAAGCCATCAAAAATTTCAATCCTGCATGATTCTACCAAGTAATGTGATTCTTCATTCAAAACGCTGGTTTTTGCTATTGGGCTCTATTGAATAATGAATGTTTTGAATTTTCTCCAAAAGTAAAGTAGTTGCAAACTCATGCTTTTAGAGACTTGTTTGGGCTCATGAGATGAGTAGAAAAAGATCAAAAATTTCAGTCCTGCATGATTCTACCAAGAAATGTGTGTTCATTGAAACGGCTGGTTTTTGATAGTTTGGGCCCTATTGAATAATGAATGTTTTGAATTTTCTCCAAAAGTAAAGTAGTTGCAAGCTCATCCAATTAAGAAACTTGTTTGGGCTGTTGAGAGGAGTAAAAAACCATCAAAAATTTCAATCCTGCATGATTCTACCAAGAAATGTGATTCTTCATTCAAAACGCTGGTTTTTGCTATTGGGCTCTATTGAATAATGAATGTTTTGAATTTTCTCCAAAAGTAAAGTAGTTGCAAACTCATGCTTTTAGAGACTTGTTTGGGCTCATGAGAGGAGTAGAAAAACATCAAAAATTTCAGTCCTGCATGATTCTACCAAGAAATGTGTGTTCATTCAAACTGCTGGTTTTTGATAGTTTGGGCCCTATTGAATAATGAATGTTTTGAATTTTCTCCAAAAGTAAAGTAGTTGCAAACTCATGCTTTTAGAGACTTGTTTGGGCTCATGAGAGGAGTAGAAAAACATCAAAAATTTCAGTCCTGCATGATTCTACCAAGAAATGTGTGTTCATTGAAACCGCTGGTTTTTGATAGTTTGGGCCCTATTGAATAATGAATGTTTTGAATTTTCTCCAAAAGTAAAGTAGTTGCAAACTCATCCTTTTAGAAACTTGTTTGGGCTGTTGAGAGGAGTAAAAAACCATCAAAAATTTCAATCCTGCATGATTCTACCAAGAAATGTGATTCTTCATTCAAAACGCTGGTTTTTGCTATTGGGCTCTATTGAATAATGAATGTTTTGAATTTTCTCCAAAAGTAAAGTAGTTGCAAACTCATGCTTTTAGAGACTTGTTTGGGCTCATGAGAGGAGTAGAAAAACATCAAAAATTTCAGTCCTGCATGATTCTACCATGAAATGTGTGTTCATTGAAACCGCTGGTTTTTGATAGTTTGGGCCCTATTGAATAATGAATGTTTTGAATTTTCTCCAAAAGTAAAGTAGTTGCAAACTCATCCTTTTAGAAACTTGTTTGGGCTGTTGAGAGGAGTAAAAAACCATCAAAAATTTCAATCCTGCATGATTCTACCAAGAAATGTGATTCTTCATTCAAAACGCTGGTTTTTGCTATTGGGCTCTATTGAATAATGAATGTTTTGAATTTTCTCCAAAAGTAAAGTAGTTGCAAACTCATGCTTTTAGAGACTTGTTTGGGCTCATGAGAGGAGTAGAAAAACATCAAAAATTTCAGTCCTGCGTGATTCTACCAAGAAATGTGTGTTCATTGAAACCGCTGGTTTTTGATAGTTTGGGCCCTATTGAATAATGAATGTTTTGAATTTTCTCCAAAAGTAAAGTAGTTGCAAACTCATCCTTTTAGAAACTTGTTTGGGCTGTTGAGAGGAGTAAAAAACCATCAAAAATTTCAATCCTGCATGATTTTACCAAGAAATGTGATTCTTCATTCAAAACCTGATTTTTGCTATTGGGCTCTATTGAATAGTGAATGTTTTGAATTTTCTCCAAAAGTAAAGTAGTTGCAAACTCATGCTTTTAGAGACTTGTTTGGGCTCATGAGAGGAGTAGAAAAACATCAAAAATTTCAGTCCTGCATGATTCTACCAAGAAATGTGTTCATTCAAACCGCTGGTTTTTGATAGTTTGGGCCCTATTGAATAATGAATGTTTTGAATTTTCTCCAAAAGTAAAGTAGTTGCAAACTCATCCTTTTAGAAACTTGTTTGGGCTGTTGAGAGGAGTAAAAAACCATCAAAAATTTCAATCCTGCATGATTCTACCAAGAAATGTGATTCTTCATTCAAAACGCTGGTTTTTGCTATTGGGCTCTATTGAATAATGAATGTTTTGAATTTTCTCCAAAAGTAAAGTAGTTGCAAACTCATGCTTTTAGAGACTTGTTTGGGCTCATGAGATGAGTAGAAAAACATCAAAAATTTCAGTCCTGCATAATTCTACCAAGACTTGTGTGTTCATTGAAACGGCTGGTTTTTGATAGTTTGGGCCCTATTGAATAATGAATGTTTTGAATTTTCTCCAAAAGTAAAGTAGTTGCAAACTCATCCTTTTAGAAACTTGTTTGGGCTGTTGAGAGGAGTAAAAAACCATCAAAAATTTCAATCCTGCATGATTCTACCAAGAAATGTGATTCTTCATTCAAAACGCTGGTTTTTGCTATTGGGCTCTATTGAATAATGAATGTTTTGAATTTTCTCCAAAAGTAAAGTAGTTGCAAACTCATGCTTTTAGAGACTTGTTTGGGCTCATGAGAGGAGTAGAAAAACATCAAAAATTTCAGTCCTGCATGATTCTACCAAGAAATGTGTGTTCATTGAAACCGCTGGTTTTTGATAGTTTGGGCCCTATTGAATAATGAATGTTTTGAATTTTCTCCAAAAGTAAAGTAGTTGCAAACTCATCCTTTTAGAAACTTGTTTGGGCTGTTGAGAGGAGTAAAAAACCATCAAAAATTTCAATCCTGCATGATTCTACCAAGAAATGTGATTCTTCATTCAAAACGCTGGTTTTTGCTATTGGGCTCTATTGAATAATGAATGTTTTGAATTTTCTCCAAAAGTAAAGTAGTTGCAAACTCATGCTTTTAGAGACTTGTTTGGGCTCATGAGAGGAGTAGAAAAACATCAAAAATTTCAGTCCTGCATAATTCTACCAAGACATGTGTGTTCATTGAAACGGCTGTTTTTTGATAGTTTGGGCCCTATTGAATAATGAATGTTTTGAATTTTCTCCAAAAGTAAAGTAGTTGCAAACTCATCCTTTTAGAAACTTGTTTGGGCTGTTGAGAGGAGTAAAAAACCATCAAAAATTTCAATCCTGCATGATTCTACCAAGAAATGTGATTCTTCATTCAAAACGCTGGTTTTTGCTATTGGGCTCTATTGAATAATGAATGTTTTGAATTTTCTCCAAAAGTAAAGTAGTTGCAAACTCATGCTTTTAGAGACTTGTTTGGGCTCATGAGAGGAGTAGAAAAACATCAAAAATTTCAGTCCTGCATGATTCTACCAAGAAATGTGTGTTCATTGAAACCGCTGGTTTTTGATAGTTTGGGCCCTATTGAATAATGAATGTTTTGAATTTTCTCCAAAAGTAAAGTAGTTGCAAACTCATCCTTTTAGAAACTTGTTTGGGCTGTTGAGAGGAGTAAAAAACCATCAAAAATTTCAATCCTGCATGATTCTACCAAGAAATGTGATTCTTCATTCAAAACGCTGGTTTTTGCTATTGGGCTCTATTGAATAATGAATGTTTTGAATTTTCTCCAAAAGTAAAGTAGTTGCAAACTCATGCTTTTAGAGACTTGTTTGGGCTCATGAGAGGAGTAGAAAAACATCAAAAATTTCAGTCCTGCATGATTCTACCAAGAAATGTGTGTTCATTGAAACCGCTGGTTTTTGATAGTTTGGGCCCTATTGAATAATGAATGTTTTGAATTTTCTCCAAAAGTAAAGTAGTTGCAAACTCATCCTTTTAGAAACTTGTTTGGGCTGTTGAGAGGAGTAAAAAACCATAAAAAATTTCAATCCTGCATGATTCTACCAAGAAATGTGATTCTTCATTCAAAACGCTGGTTTTTGCTATTGGGCTCTATTGAATAATGAATGTTTTGAATTTTCTCCAAAAGTAAAGTAGTTGCAAACTCATGCTTTTAGAGACTTGTTTGGGCTCATGAGAGGAGTAGAAAATCATCAAAAATTTCAGTCCTGCATGATTCTACCAAGAAATGTGTGTTCATTGAAACCGCTGGTTTTTGATAGTTTGGGCCCTATTGAATAATGAATGTTTTGAATTTTCTCCAAAAGTAAAGTAGTTGCAAACTCATCCTTTTAGAAACTTGTTTGGGCTGTTGAGAGGAGTAAAAAACCATCAAAAATTTCAATCCTGCATGATTCTACCAAGAAATGTGATTCTTCATTCAAAACGCTGGTTTTTGCTATTGGGCTCTATTGAATAATGAATGTTTTGAATTTTCTCCAAAAGTAAAGTAGTTGCAAACTCATGCTTTTAGAGACTTGTTTGGGCTCATGAGAGGAGTAGAAAAACATCAAAAATTTCAGTCCTGCATGATTCTACCAAGAAATGTGTGTTCATTGAAACCGCTGGTTTTTGATAGTTTGGGCCCTATTGAATAATGAATGTTTTGAATTTTCTCCAAAAGTAAAGTAGTTGCAAACTCATCCTTTTAGAAACTTGTTTGGGCTGTTGAGAGGAGTAAAAAACCATCAAAAATTTCAATCCTGCATGATTCTACCAAGAAATGTGATTCTTCATTCAAAACGCTGGTTTTTGCTATTGGGCTCTATTGAATAATGAATGTTTTGAATTTTCTCCAAAAGTAAAGTAGTTGCAAACTCATGCTTTTAGAGACTTGTTTGGGCTCATGAGAGGAGTAGAAAATCATCAAAAATTTCAGTCCTGCATGATTCTACCAAGAAATGTGTGTTCATTGAAACCGCTGGTTTTTGATAGTTTGGGCCCTATTGAATAATGAATGTTTTGAATTTTCTCCAAAAGTAAAGTAGTTGCAAACTCATCCTTTTAGAAACTTGTTTGGGCTGTTGAGAGGAGTAAAAAACCATCAAAAATTTCAATCCTGCATGATTCTACCAAGAAATGTGATTCTTCATTCAAAACGCTGGTTTTTGCTATTGGGCTCTATTGAATAATGAATGTTTTGAATTTTCTCCAAAAGTAAAGTAGTTGCAAACTCATGCTTTTAGAGACTTGTTTGGGCTCATGAGAGGAGTAGAAAAACATCAAAAATTTCAGTCCTGCATGATTCTACCAAGAAATGTGTGTTCATTGAAACCGCTGGTTTTTGATAGTTTGGGCCCTATTGAATAATGAATGTTTTGAATTTTCTCCAAAAGTAAAGTAGTTGCAAACTCATCCTTTTAGAAACTTGTTTGGGCTGTTGTGAGGATTAAAAAACCATCAAAAATTTCAATCCTGCATGATTCTACCAAGAAATGTGATTCTTCATTCAAAACGCTGGTTTTTGCTATTGGGCTCTATTGAATAATGAATGTTTTGAATTTTCTCCAAAAGTAAAGTAGTTGCAAACTCATGCTTTTAGAGACTTGTTTGGGCTCATGAGATGAGTAGAAAAACATCAAAAATTTCAGTCCTGCATAATTCTACCAAGACATGTGTGTTCATTGAAACGGCTGGTTTTTGATAGTTTGGGCCCTATTGAATAATGAATGTTTTGAATTTTCTCCAAAAGTAAAGTAGTTGCAAACTCATCCTTTTAGAAACTTGTTTGGGCTGTTGAGAGGAGTAAAAAACCATCAAAAATTTCAATCCTGCATGATTCTACCAAGAAATGTGATTCTTCATTCAAAACGCTGGTTTTTGCTATTGGGCTCTATTGAATAATGAATGTTTTGAATTTTCTCCAAAAGTAAAGTAGTTGCAAACTCATGCTTTTAGAGACTTGTTTGGGCTCATGAGAGGAGTAGAAAAACATCAAAAATTTCAGTCCTGCATGATTCTACCAAGAAATGTGTGTTCATTGAAACCGCTGGTTTTTGATAGTTTGGGCCCTATTGAATAATGAATGTTTTGAATTTTCTCCAAAAGTAAAGTAGTTGCAAACTCATCCTTTTAGAAACTTGTTTGGGCTGTTGAGAGGAGTAAAAAACCATCAAAAATTTCAATCCTGCATGATTCTACCAAGAAATGTGATTCTTCATTCAAAACGCTGGTTTTTGCTATTGGGCTCTATTGAATAATGAATGTTTTGAATTTTCTCCAAAAGTAAAGTAGTTGCAAACTCATGCTTTTAGAGACTTGTTTGGGCTCATGAGAGGAGTAGAAAAACATCAAAAATTTCAGTCCTGCATGATTCTACCAAGAAATGTGTGTTCATTGAAACCGCTGGTTTTTGATAGTTTGGGCCCTATTGAATAATGAATGTTTTGAATTTTCTCCAAAAGTAAAGTAGTTGCAAACTCATCCTTTTAGAAACTTGTTTGGGCTGTTGAGAGGAGTAAAAAACCATCAAAAATTTCAATCCTGCATGATTTTACCAAGAAATGTGATTCTTCATTCAAAACCTGATTTTTGCTATTGGGCTCTATTGAATAGTGAATGTTTTGAATTTTCTCCAAAAGTAAAGTAGTTGCAAACTCATGCTTTTAGAGACTTGTTTGGGCTCATGAGAGGAGTAGAAAAACATCAAAAATTTCAGTCCTGCATGATTCTACCAAGAAATGTGTGTTCATTGAAACCGCTGGTTTTTGATAGTTTGGGCCCTATTGAATAATGAATGTTTTGAATTTTCTCCAAAAGTAAAGTAGTTGCAAACTCATCCTTTTAGAAACTTGTTTGGGCTGTTGAGAGGATTAAAAAACCATCAAAAATTTCAATCCTGCATGATTCTACCAAGAAATGTGATTCTTCATTCAAAACGCTGGTTTTTGCTATTGGGCTCTATTGAATAATGAATGTTTTGAATTTTCTCCAAAAGTAAAGTAGTTGCAAACTCATGCTTTTAGAGACTTGTTTGGGCTCATGAGATGAGTAGAAAAACATCAAAAATTTCAGTCCTGCATAATTCTACCAAGACATGTGTGTTCATTGAAACGGCTGGTTTTTGATAGTTTGGGCCCTATTGAATAATGAATGTTTTGAATTTTCTCCAAAAGTAAAGTAGTTGCAAACTCATCCTTTTAGAAACTTGTTTGGGCTGTTGAGAGGAGTAAAAAACCATCAAAAATTTCAATCCTGCATGATTCTACCAAGAAATGTGTTTCTTCATTCAAAACGCTGGTTTTTGCTATTGGGCTCTATTGAATAATGAATGTTTTGAATTTTCTCCAAAAGTAAAGTAGTTGCAAACTCATGCTTTTAGAGACTTGTTTGGGCTCATGAGAGGAGTAGAAAAACATCAAAAATTTCAGTCCTGCATGATTCCACCAAGAAATGTGTGTTCATTGAAACCGCTGGTTTTTGATAGTTTGGGCCCTATTGAATAATGAATGTTTTGAATTTTCTCCAAAAGTAAAGTAGTTGCAAACTCATCCTTTTAGAAACTTGTTTGGGCTGTTGAGAGGAGTAAAAAACCATCAAAAATTTCAATCCTGCATGATTCTACCAAGAAATGTGATTCTTCATTCAAAACGCTGGTTTTTGCTATTGGGCTCTATTGAATAATGAATGTTTTGAATTTTCTCCAAAAGTAAAGTAGTTGCAAACTCATGCTTTTAGAGACTTGTTTGGGCTCATGAGAGGAGTAGAAAAACATCAAAAATTTCAGTCCTGCATGATTCTACCAAGAAATGTGTGTTCATTGAAACCGCTGGTTTTGGATAGTTTGGGCCCTATTGAATAATGAATGTTTTGAATTTTCTCCAAAAGTAAAGTAGTTGCAAACTCATCCTTTTAGAAACTTGTTTGGGCTGTTGAGAGGAGTAAAAAACCATCAAAAATTTCAATCCTGCATGATTTTACCAAGAAATGTGATTCTTCATTCAAAACCTGATTTTTGCTATTGGGCTCTATTGAATAGTGAATGTTTTGAATTTTCTCCAAAAGTAAAGTAGTTGCAAACTCATGCTTTTAGAGACTTGTTTGGGCTCATGAGAGGAGTAGAAAAACATCAAAAATTTCAGTCCTGCATGATTCTACCAAGAAATGTGTGTTCATTGAAACCGCTGGTTTTTGATAGTTTGGGCCCTATTGAATAATGAATGTTTTGAATTTTCTCCAAAAGTAAAGTAGTTGCAAACTCATCCTTTTAGAAACTTGTTTGGGCTGTTGAGAGGAGTAAAAAACCATCAAAAATTTCAATCCTGCATGATTCTACCAAGAAATGTGATTCTTCATTCAAAACGCTGGTTTTTGCTATTGGGCTCTATTGAATAATGAATGTTTTGAATTTTCTCCAAAAGTAAAGTAGTTGCAAACTCATGCTTTTAGAGACTTGTTTGGGCTCATGAGAGGAGTAGAAAAACATCAAAAATTTCAGTCCTGCATGATTCTACCAAGAAATGTGTGTTCATTCAAACCGCTGGTTTTTGATAGTTTGGGCCCTATTGAATAATGAATGTTTTGAATTTTCTCCAAAAGTAAAGTAGTTGCAAACTCATCCTTTTAGAAACTTGTTTGGGCTGTTGAGAGGAGTAAAAAACCATCAAAAATTTCAATCCTGCATGATTCTACCAAGAAATGTGATTCTTCATTCAAAACGCTGGTTTTTGCTATTGGGCTCTATTGAATAATGAATGTTTTGAATTTTCTCCAAAAGTAAAGTAGTTGCAAACTCATGCTTTTAGAGACTTGTTTGGGCTCATGAGATGAGTAGAAAAACATCAAAAATTTCAGTCCTGCATGATTCTACCAAGACATGTGTGTTCATTGAAACGGCTGGTTTTTGATAGTTTGGGCCCTATTGAATAATGAATGTTTTGAATTTTCTCCAAAAGTAAAGTAGTTGCCAACTCATCCTTTTAGAAACTTGTTTGGGCTGTTGAGAGGAGTAAAAAACCATCAAAAATTTCAATCCTGCATGATTCTACCAAGAAATGTGATTCTTCATTCAAAACGCTGGTTTTTGCTATTGGGCTCTATTGAATAATGAATGTTTTGAATTTTCTCCAAAAGTAAAGTAGTTGCAAACTCATGCTTTTAGAGACTTGTTTGGGCTCATGAGAGGAGTAGAAAAACATCAAAAATTTCAGTCCTGCATGATTCTACCAAGAAATGTGTGTTGATTCAAACCGCTGGTTTTTGATAGTTTGGGCCCTATTGAATAATGAATGTTTTGAATTTTCTCCAAAAGTAAAGTAGTTGCAAACTCATGCTTTTAGAGACTTGTTTGGGCTCATGAGAGGAGTAGAAAAACATCAAAAATTTCAGTCCTGCATGATTCTACCAAGAAATGTGTGTTCATTGAAACCGCTGGTTTTTGATAGTTTGGGCCCTATTGAATAATGAATGTTTTGAATTTTCTCCAAAAGTAAAGTAGTTGCAAACTCATCCTTTTAGAAACTTGTTTGGGCTGTTGAGAGGAGTAAAAAACCATCAAAAATTTCAATCCTGCATGATTTTACCAAGAAATGTGATTCTTCATTCAAAACCTGATTTTTGCTATTGGGCTCTATTGAATAGTGAATGTTTTGAATTTTCTCCAAAAGTAAAGTAGTTGCAAACTCATGCTTTTAGAGACTTGTTTGGGCTCATGAGAGGAGTAGAAAAACATCAAAAATTTCAGTCCTGCATGATTCTACCAAGAAATGTGTGTTCATTGAAACCGCTGGTTTTTGATAGTTTGGGCCCTTTTGAATAATGAATGTTTTGAATTTTCTCCAAAAGTAAAGTAGCTGCAAACTCATCCTTTTAGAAACTTGTTTGGGCTGTTGAGAGGAGTAAAAAACCATCAAAAATTTCAATCCTGCATGATTCTACCAAGAAATGTGATTCTTCATTCAAAACGCTGGTTTTTGCTATTGGGCTCTATTGAATAATGAATGTTTTGAATTTTCTCCAAAAGTAAAGTAGTTGCAAACTCATGCTTTTAGAGACTTGTTTGGGCTCATGAGAGGAGTAGAAAAACATCAAAAATTTCAGTCCTGCATGATTCTACCAAGAAATGTGTGTTCATTGAAACCGCTGGTTTTTGATAGTTTGGGCCCTATTGAATAATGAATGTTTTGAATTTTCTCCAAAAGTAAAGTAGTTGCAAACTCATCCTTTTAGAAACTTGTTTGGGCTGTTGAGAGGAGTAAAAAACCATCAAAAATTTCAATCCTGCATGATTTTACCAAGAAATGTGATTCTTCATTCAAAACCTGATTTTTGCTATTGGGCTCTATTGAATAGTGAATGTTTTGAATTTTCTCCAAAAGTAAAGTAGTTGCAAACTCATGCTTTTAGAGACTTGTTTGGGCTCATGAGAGGAGTAGAAAAACATCAAAAATTTCAGTCCTGCATGATTCTACCAAGAAATGTGTTCATTCAAACCGCTGGTTTTTGATAGTTTGGGCCCTATTGAATAATGAATGTTTTGAATTTTCTCCAAAAGTAAAGTAGTTGCAAACTCATCCTTTTAGAAACTTGTTTGGGCTGTTGAGAGGAGTAAAAAGCCATCAAAAATTTCAATCCTGCATGATTCTACCAAGTAATGTGATTCTTCATTCAAAACGCTGGTTTTTGCTATTGGGCTCTATTGAATAATGAATGTTTTGAATTTTCTCCAAAAGTAAAGTAGTTGCAAACTCATGCTTTTAGAGACTTGTTTGGGCTCATGAGATGAGTAGAAAAAGATCAAAAATTTCAGTCCTGCATGATTCTACCAAGAAATGTGTGTTCATTGAAACGGCTGGTTTTTGATAGTTTGGGCCCTATTGAATAATGAATGTTTTGAATTTTCTCCAAAAGTAAAGTAGTTGCAAGCTCATCCAATTAAGAAACTTGTTTGGGCTGTTGAGAGGAGTAAAAAACCATCAAAAATTTCAATCCTGCATGATTCTACCAAGAAATGTGATTCTTCATTCAAAACGCTTTTTTTTGCTATTGGGCTCTATTGAATAATGAATGTTTTGAATTTTCTCCAAAAGTAAAGTAGTTGCAAACTCATGCTTTTAGAGACTTGTTTGGGCTCATGAGAGGAGTAGAAAAACATCAAAAATTTCAGTCCTGCATGATTCTACCAAGAAATGTGTGTTCATTCAAACTGCTGGTTTTTGATAGTTTGGGCCCTATTGAATAATGAATGTTTTGAATTTTCTCCAAAAGTAAAGTAGTTGCAAACTCATGCTTTTAGAGACTTGTTTGGGCTCATGAGAGGAGTAGAAAAACATCAAAAATTTCAGTCCTGCATGATTCTACCAAGAAATGTGTGTTCATTGAAACCGCTGGTTTTTGATAGTTTGGGCCCTATTGAATAATGAATGTTTTGAATTTTCTCCAAAAGTAAAGTAGTTGCAAACTCATCCTTTTAGAAACTTGTTTGGGCTGTTGAGAGGAGTAAAAAACCATCAAAAATTTCAATCCTGCATGATTTTACCAAGAAATGTGATTCTTCATTCAAAACGCTGGTTTTTGCTATTGGGCTCTATTGAATAATGAATGTTTTGAATTTTCTCCAAAAGTAAAGTAGTTGCAAACTCATGCTTTTAGAGACTTGTTTGGGCTCATGAGAGGAGTAGAAAAACATCAAAAATTTCAGTCCTGCATAATTCTACCAAGAAATGTGTGTTCATTGAATCCGCTGGTTTTTGATAGTTTGGGCCCTATTGAATAATGAATGTTTTGAATTTTCTCCAAAAGTAAAGTAGTTGCAAACTCATCCTTTTAGAAACTTGTTTGGGCTGTTGAGAGGAGTAAAAAACCATCAAAAATTTCAATCCTGCATGATTCTACCAAGAAATGTGATTCTTCATTCAAAACGCTGGTTTTTGCTATTGGGCTCTATTGAATAATGAATGTTTTGAATTTTCTCCAAAAGTAAAGTAGTTGCAAACTCATGCTTTTAGAGACTTGTTTGGGCTCATGAGAGGAGTAGAAAAACATCAAAAATTTCAGTCCTGCATGATTCTACCAAGAAATGTGTGTTCATTGAAACCGCTGGTTTTTGATAGTTTGGGCCCTATTGAATAATGAATGTTTTGAATTTTCTCCAAAAGTAAAGTAGTTGCAAACTCATCCTTTTAGAAACTTGTTTGGGCTGTTGAGAGGAGTAAAAAACCATCAAAAATTTCAATCCTGCATGATTCTACCAAGAAATGTGATTCTTCATTCAAAACGCTGGTTTTTGCTATTGGGCTCTATTGAATAATGAATGTTTTGAATTTTCTCCAAAAGTAAAGTAGTTGCAAACTCATGCTTTTAGAGACTTGTTTGGGCTCATGAGAGGAGTAGAAAAACATCAAAAATTTCAGTCCTGCGTGATTCTACCAAGAAATGTGTGTTCATTGAAACCGCTGGTTTTTGATAGTTTGGGCCCTATTGAATAATGAATGTTTTGAATTTTCTCCAAAAGTAAAGTAGTTGCAAACTCATCCTTTTAGAAACTTGTTTGGGCTGTTGAGAGGAGTAAAAAACCATCAAAAATTTCAATCCTGCATGATTTTACCAAGAAATGTGATTCTTCATTCAAAACCTGATTTTTGCTATTGGGCTCTATTGAATAGTGAATGTTTTGAATTTTCTCCAAAAGTAAAGTAGTTGCAAACTCATGCTTTTAGAGACTTGTTTGGGCTCATGAGAGGAGTAGAAAAACATCAAAAATTTCAGTCCTGCATGATTCTACCAAGAAATGTGTTCATTCAAACCGCTGGTTTTTGATAGTTTGGGCCCTATTGAATAATGAATGTTTTGAATTTTCTCCAAAAGTAAAGTAGTTGCAAACTCATCCTTTTAGAAACTTGTTTGGGCTGTTGAGAGGAGTAAAAAACCATCAAAAATTTCAATCCTGCATGATTCTACCAAGAAATGTGATTCTTCATTCAAAACGCTGGTTTTTGCTATTGGGCTCTATTGAATAATGAATGTTTTGAATTTTCTCCAAAAGTAAAGTAGTTGCAAACTCATGCTTTTAGAGACTTGTTTGGGCTCATGAGATGAGTAGAAAAACATCAAAAATTTCAGTCCTGCATAATTCTACCAAGACATGTGTGTTCATTGAAACGGCTGGTTTTTGATAGTTTGGGCCCTATTGAATAATGAATGTTTTGAATTTTCTCCAAAAGTAAAGTAGTTGCAAACTCATCCTTTTAGAAACTTGTTTGGGCTGTTGAGAGGAGTAAAAAACCATCAAAAATTTCAATCCTGCATGATTCTACCAAGAAATGTGATTCTTCATTCAAAACGCTGGTTTTTGCTATTGGGCTCTATTGAATAATGAATGTTTTGAATTTTCTCCAAAAGTAAAGTAGTTGCAAACTCATGCTTTTAGAGACTTGTTTGGGCTCATGAGAGGAGTAGAAAAACATCAAAAATTTCAGTCCTGCATGATTCTACCAAGAAATGTGTGTTCATTCAAACCGCTGGTTTTTGATAGTTTGGGCCCTATTGAATAATGAATGTTTTGAATTTTCTCCAAAAGTAAAGTAGTTGCAAACTCATCCTTTTAGAAACTTGTTTGGGCTGTTGAGAGGAGTAAAAAACCATCAAAAATTTCAATCCTGCATGATTCTACCAAGAAATGTGATTCTTCATTCAAAACGCTGGTTTTTGCTATTGGGCTCTATTGAATAATGAATGTTTTGAATTTTCTCCAAAAGTAAAGTAGTTGCAAACTCATGCTTTTAGAGACTTGTTTGGGCTCATGAGATGAGTAGAAAAACATCAAAAATTTCAGTCCTGCATGATTCTACCAAGACATGTGTGTTCATTGAAACGGCTGGTTTTTGATAGTTTGGGCCCTATTGAATAATGAATGTTTTGAATTTTCTCCAAAAGTAAAGTAGTTGCCAACTCATCCTTTTAGAAACTTGTTTGGGCTGTTGAGAGGAGTAAAAAACCATCAAAAATTTCAATCCTGCATGATTCTACCAAGAAATGTGATTCTTCATTCAAAACGCTGGTTTTTGCTATTGGGCTCTATTGAATAATGAATGTTTTGAATTTTCTCCAAAAGTAAAGTAGTTGCAAACTCATGCTTTTAGAGACTTGTTTGGGCTCATGAGAGGAGTAGAAAAACATCAAAAATTTCAGTCCTGCATGATTCTACCAAGAAATGTGTGTTGATTCAAACCGCTGGTTTTTGATAGTTTGGGCCCTATTGAATAATGAATGTTTTGAATTTTCTCCAAAAGTAAAGTAGTTGCAAACTCATGCTTTTAGAGACTTGTTTGGGCTCATGAGAGGAGTAGAAAAACATCAAAAATTTCAGTCCTGCATGATTCTACCAAGAAATGTGTGTTCATTGAAACCGCTGGTTTTTGATAGTTTGGGCCCTATTGAATAATGAATGTTTTGAATTTTCTCCAAAAGTAAAGTAGTTGCAAACTCATCCTTTTAGAAACTTGTTTGGGCTGTTGAGAGGAGTAAAAAACCATCAAAAATTTCAATCCTGCATGACTTTACCAAGAAATGTGATTCTTCATTCAAAACCTGATTTTTGCTATTGGGCTCTATTGAATAGTGAATGTTTTGAATTTTCTCCAAAAGTAAAGTAGTTGCAAACTCATGCTTTTAGAGACTTGTTTGGGCTCATGAGAGGAGTAGAAAAACATCAAAAATTTCAGTCCTGCATGATTCTACCAAGAAATGTGTGTTCATTGAAACCGCTGGTTTTTGATAGTTTGGGCCCTTTTGAATAATGAATGTTTTGAATTTTCTCCAAAAGTAAAGTAGCTGCAAACTCATCCTTTTAGAAACTTGTTTGGGCTGTTGAGAGGAGTAAAAAACCATCAAAAATTTCAATCCTGCATGATTCTACCAAGAAATGTGATTCTTCATTCAAAACGCTGGTTTTTGCTATTGGGCTCTATTGAATAATGAATGTTTTGAATTTTCTCCAAAAGTAAAGTAGTTGCAAACTCATGCTTTTAGAGACTTGTTTGGGCTCATGAGAGGAGTAGAAAAACATCAAAAATTTCAGTCCTGCATGATTCTACCAAGAAATGTGTGTTCATTGAAACCGCTGGTTTTTGATAGTTTGGGCCCTATTGAATAATGAATGTTTTGAATTTTCTCCAAAAGTAAAGTAGTTGCAAACTCATCCTTTTAGAAACTTGTTTGGGCTGTTGAGAGGAGTAAAAAACCATCAAAAATTTCAATCCTGCATGATTTTACCAAGAAATGTGATTCTTCATTCAAAACCTGATTTTTGCTATTGGGCTCTATTGAATAGTGAATGTTTTGAATTTTCTCCAAAAGTAAAGTAGTTGCAAACTCATGCTTTTAGAGACTTGTTTGGGCTCATGAGAGGAGTAGAAAAACATCAAAAATTTCAGTCCTGCATGATTCTACCAAGAAATGTGTTCATTCAAACCGCTGGTTTTTGATAGTTTGGGCCCTATTGAATAATGAATGTTTTGAATTTTCTCCAAAAGTAAAGTAGTTGCAAACTCATCCTTTTAGAAACTTGTTTGGGCTGTTGAGAGGAGTAAAAAGCCATCAAAAATTTCAATCCTGCATGATTCTACCAAGTAATGTGATTCTTCATTCAAAACGCTGGTTTTTGCTATTGGGCTCTATTGAATAATGAATGTTTTGAATTTTCTCCAAAAGTAAAGTAGTTGCAAACTCATGCTTTTAGAGACTTGTTTGGGCTCATGAGATGAGTAGAAAAAGATCAAAAATTTCAGTCCTGCATGATTCTACCAAGAAATGTGTGTTCATTGAAACGGCTGGTTTTTGATAGTTTGGGCCCTATTGAATAATGAATGTTTTGAATTTTCTCCAAAAGTAAAGTAGTTGCAAGCTCATCCAATTAAGAAACTTGTTTGGGCTGTTGAGAGGAGTAAAAAACCATCAAAAATTTCAATCCTGCATGATTCTACCAAGAAATGTGATTCTTCATTCAAAACGCTGGTTTTTGCTATTGGGCTCTATTGAATAATGAATGTTTTGAATTTTCTCCAAAAGTAAAGTAGTTGCAAACTCATGCTTTTAGAGACTTGTTTGGGCTCATGAGAGGAGTAGAAAAACATCAAAAATTTCAGTCCTGCATGATTCTACCAAGAAATGTGTGTTCATTCAAACTGCTGGTTTTTGATAGTTTGGGCCCTATTGAATAATGAATGTTTTGAATTTTCTCCAAAAGTAAAGTAGTTGCAAACTCATGCTTTTAGAGACTTGTTTGGGCTCATGAGAGGAGTAGAAAAACATCAAAAATTTCAGTCCTGCATGATTCTACCAAGAAATGTGTGTTCATTGAAACCGCTGGTTTTTGATAGTTTGGGCCCTATTGAATAATGAATGTTTTGAATTTTCTCCAAAAGTAAAGTAGTTGCAAACTCATCCTTTTAGAAACTTGTTTGGGCTGTTGAGAGGAGTAAAAAACCATCAAAAATTTCAATCCTGCATGATTTTACCAAGAAATGTGATTCTTCATTCAAAACGCTGGTTTTTGCTATTGGGCTCTATTGAATAATGAATGTTTTGAATTTTCTCCAAAAGTAAAGTAGTTGCAAACTCATGCTTTTAGAGACTTGTTTGGGCTCATGAGAGGAGTAGAAAAACATCAAAAATTTCAGTCCTGCATAATTCTACCAAGAAATGTGTGTTCATTGAATCCGCTGGTTTTTGATAGTTTGGGCCCTATTGAATAATGAATGTTTTGAATTTTCTCCAAAAGTAAAGTAGTTGCAAACTCATCCTTTTAGAAACTTGTTTGGGCTGTTGAGAGGAGTAAAAAACCATCAAAAATTTCAATCCTGCATGATTCTACCAAGAAATGTGATTCTTCATTCAAAACGCTGGTTTTTGCTATTGGGCTCTATTGAATAATGAATGTTTTGAATTTTCTCCAAAAGTAAAGTAGTTGCAAACTCATGCTTTTAGAGACTTGTTTGGGCTCATGAGAGGAGTAGAAAAACATCAAAAATTTCAGTCCTGCATGATTCTACCAAGAAATGTGTGTTCATTGAAACCGCTGGTTTTTGATAGTTTGGGCCCTATTGAATAATGAATGTTTTGAATTTTCTCCAAAAGTAAAGTAGTTGCAAACTCATCCTTTTAGAAACTTGTTTGGGCTGTTGAGAGGAGTAAAAAACCATCAAAAATTTCAATCCTGCATGATTCTACCAAGAAATGTGATTCTTCATTCAAAACGCTGGTTTTTGCTATTGGGCTCTATTGAATAATGAATGTTTTGAATTTTCTCCAAAAGTAAAGTAGTTGCAAACTCATGCTTTTAGAGACTTGTTTGGGCTCATGAGAGGAGTAGAAAAACATCAAAAATTTCAGTCCTGCGTGATTCTACCAAGAAATGTGTGTTCATTGAAACCGCTGGTTTTTGATAGTTTGGGCCCTATTGAATAATGAATGTTTTGAATTTTCTCCAAAAGTAAAGTAGTTGCAAACTCATCCTTTTAGAAACTTGTTTGGGCTGTTGAGAGGAGTAAAAAACCATCAAAAATTTCAATCCTGCATGATTTTACCAAGAAATGTGATTCTTCATTCAAAACCTGATTTTTGCTATTGGGCTCTATTGAATAGTGAATGTTTTGAATTTTCTCCAAAAGTAAAGTAGTTGCAAACTCATGCTTTTAGAGACTTGTTTGGGCTCATGAGAGGAGTAGAAAAACATCAAAAATTTCAGTCCTGCATGATTCTACCAAGAAATGTGTTCATTCAAACCGCTGGTTTTTGATAGTTTGGGCCCTATTGAATAATGAATGTTTTGAATTTTCTCCAAAAGTAAAGTAGTTGCAAACTCATCCTTTTAGAAACTTGTTTGGGCTGTTGAGAGGAGTAAAAAACCATCAAAAATTTCAATCCTGCATGATTCTACCAAGAAATGTGATTCTTCATTCAAAACGCTGGTTTTTGCTATTGGGCTCTATTGAATAATGAATGTTTTGAATTTTCTCAAAAAGTAATGTAGTTGCAAACTCATGCTTTTAGAGACTTGTTTGGGCTCATGAGATGAGTAGAAAAACATCAAAAATTTCAGTCCTGCATAATTCTACCAAGACATGTGTGTTCATTGAAACGGCTGGTTTTTGATAGTTTGGGCCCTATTGAATAATGAATGTTTTGAATTTTCTCCAAAAGTAAAGTAGTTGCAAACTCATCCTTTTAGAAACTTGTTTGGGCTGTTGAGAGGAGTAAAAAACCATCAAAAATTTCAATCCTGCATGATTCTACCAAGAAATGTGATTCTTCATTCAAAACGCTGGTTTTTGCTATTGGGCTCTATTGAATAATGAATGTTTTGAATTTTCTCCAAAAGTAAAGTAGTTGCAAACTCATGCTTTTAGAGACTTGTTTGGGCTCATGAGAGGAGTAGAAAAACATCAAAAATTTCAGTCCTGCATGATTCTACCAAGAAATGTGTGTTCATTCAAACCGCTGGTTTTTGATAGTTTGGGCCCTATTGAATAATGAATGTTTTGAATTTTCTCCAAAAGTAAAGTAGTTGCAAACTGATCCTTTTAGAAACTTGTTTGGGCTGTTGAGAGGAGTAAAAAACCATCAAAAATTTCAATCCTGCATGATTCTACCAAGAAATGTGATTCTTCATTCAAAACGCTGGTTTTTGCTATTGGGCTCTATTGAATAATGAATGTTTTGAATTTTCTCCAAAAGTAAAGTAGTTGCAAACTCATGCTTTTAGAGACTTGTTTGGGCTCATGAGATGAGTAGAAAAACATCAAAAATTTCAGTCCTGCATGATTCTACCAAGACATGTGTGTTCATTGAAACGGCTGGTTTTTGATAGTTTGGGCCCTATTGAATAATGAATGTTTTGAATTTTCTCCAAAAGTAAAGTAGTTGCCAACTCATCCTTTTAGAAACTTGTTTGGGCTGTTGAGAGGAGTAAAAAACCATCAAAAATTTCAATCCTGCATGATTCTACCAAGAAATGTGATTCTTCATTCAAAACGCTGGTTTTTGCTATTGGGCTCTATTGAATAATGAATGTTTTGAATTTTCTCCAAAAGTAAAGTAGTTGCAAACTCATGCTTTTAGAGACTTGTTTGGGCTCATGAGATGAGTAGAAAAACATCAAAAATTTCAGTCCTGCATAATTCTACCAAGACATGTGTGTTCATTGAAACGGCTGGTTTTTGATAGTTTGGGCCCTATTGAATAATGAATGTTTTGAATTTTCTCCAAAAGTAAAGTAGTTGCAAACTCATCCTTTTAGAAACTTGTTTGGGCTGTTGAGAGGAGTAAAAAACCATCAAAAATTTCAATCCTGCATGATTCTACCAAGAAATGTGATTCTTCATTCAAAACGCTGGTTTTTGCTATTGGGCTCTATTGAATAATGAATGTTTTGAATTTTCTCCAAAAGTAAAGTAGTTGCAAACTCATGCTTTTAGAGACTTGTTTGGGCTCATGAGAGGAGTAGAAAAACATCAAAAATTTCAGTCCTGCATGATTCTACCAAGAAATGTGTGTTCATTCAAACCGCTGGTTTTTGATAGTTTGGGCCCTATTGAATAATGAATGTTTTGAATTTTCTCCAAAAGTAAAGTAGTTGCAAACTCATCCTTTTAGAAACTTGTTTGGGCTGTTGAGAGGAGTAAAAAACCATCAAAAATTTCAATCCTGCATGATTCTACCAAGAAATGTGATTCTTCATTCAAAACGCTGGTTTTTGCTATTGGGCTCTATTGAATAATGAATGTTTTGAATTTTCTCCAAAAGTAAAGTAGTTGCAAACTCATGCTTTTAGAGACTTGTTTGGGCTCATGAGATGAGTAGAAAAACATCAAAAATTTCAGTCCTGCATGATTCTACCAAGACATGTGTGTTCATTGAAACGGCTGGTTTTTGATAGTTTGGGCCCTATTGAATAATGAATGTTTTGAATTTTCTCCAAAAGTAAAGTAGTTGCCAACTCATCCTTTTAGAAACTTGTTTGGGCTGTTGAGAGGAGTAAAAAACCATCAAAAATTTCAATCCTGCATGATTCTACCAAGAAATGTGATTCTTCATTCAAAACGCTGGTTTTTGCTATTGGGCTCTATTGAATAATGAATGTTTTGAATTTTCTCCAAAAGTAAAGTAGTTGCAAACTCATGCTTTTAGAGACTTGTTTGGGCTCATGAGAGGAGTAGAAAAACATCAAAAATTTCAGTCCTGCATGATTCTACCAAGAAATGTGTGTTGATTCAAACCGCTGGTTTTTGATAGTTTGGGCCCTATTGAATAATGAATGTTTTGAATTTTCTCCAAAAGTAAAGTAGTTGCAAACTCATGCTTTTAGAGACTTGTTTGGGCTCATGAGAGGAGTAGAAAAACATCAAAAATTTCAGTCCTGCATGATTCTACCAAGAAATGTGTGTTCATTGAAACCGCTGGTTTTTGATAGTTTGGGCCCTATTGAATAATGAATGTTTTGAATTTTCTCCAAAAGTAAAGTAGTTGCAAACTCATCCTTTTAGAAACTTGTTTGGGCTGTTGAGAGGAGTAAAAAACCATCAAAAATTTCAATCCTGCATGACTTTACCAAGAAATGTGATTCTTCATTCAAAACCTGATTTTTGCTATTGGGCTCTATTGAATAGTGAATGTTTTGAATTTTCTCCAAAAGTAAAGTAGTTGCAAACTCATGCTTTTAGAGACTTGTTTGGGCTCATGAGAGGAGTAGAAAAACATCAAAAATTTCAGTCCTGCATGATTCTACCAAGAAATGTGTGTTCATTGAAACCGCTGGTTTTTGATAGTTTGGGCCCTTTTGAATAATGAATGTTTTGAATTTTCTCCAAAAGTAAAGTAGCTGCAAACTCATCCTTTTAGAAACTTGTTTGGGCTGTTGAGAGGAGTAAAAAACCATCAAAAATTTCAATCCTGCATGATTCTACCAAGAAATGTGATTCTTCATTCAAAACGCTGGTTTTTGCTATTGGGCTCTATTGAATAATGAATGTTTTGAATTTTCTCCAAAAGTAAAGTAGTTGCAAACTCATGCTTTTAGAGACTTGTTTGGGCTCATGAGAGGAGTAGAAAAACATCAAAAATTTCAGTCCTGCATGATTCTACCAAGAAATGTGTGTTCATTGAAACCGCTGGTTTTTGATAGTTTGGGCCCTATTGAATAATGAATGTTTTGAATTTTCTCCAAAAGTAAAGTAGTTGCAAACTCATCCTTTTAGAAACTTGTTTGGGCTGTTGAGAGGAGTAAAAAACCATCAAAAATTTCAATCCTGCATGATTTTACCAAGAAATGTGATTCTTCATTCAAAACCTGATTTTTGCTATTGGGCTCTATTGAATAGTGAATGTTTTGAATTTTCTCCAAAAGTAAAGTAGTTGCAAACTCATGCTTTTAGAGACTTGTTTGGGCTCATGAGAGGAGTAGAAAAACATCAAAAATTTCAGTCCTGCATGATTCTACCAAGAAATGTGTTCATTCAAACCGCTGGTTTTTGATAGTTTGGGCCCTATTGAATAATGAATGTTTTGAATTTTCTCCAAAAGTAAAGTAGTTGCAAACTCATCCTTTTAGAAACTTGTTTGGGCTGTTGAGAGGAGTAAAAAGCCATCAAAAATTTCAATCCTGCATGATTCTACCAAGTAATGTGATTCTTCATTCAAAACGCTGGTTTTTGCTATTGGGCTCTATTGAATAATGAATGTTTTGAATTTTCTCCAAAAGTAAAGTAGTTGCAAACTCATGCTTTTAGAGACTTGTTTGGGCTCATGAGATGAGTAGAAAAAGATCAAAAATTTCAGTCCTGCATGATTCTACCAAGAAATGTGTGTTCATTGAAACGGCTGGTTTTTGATAGTTTGGGCCCTATTGAATAATGAATGTTTTGAATTTTCTCCAAAAGTAAAGTAGTTGCAAGCTCATCCAATTAAGAAACTTGTTTGGGCTGTTGAGAGGAGTAAAAAACCATCAAAAATTTCAATCCTGCATGATTCTACCAAGAAATGTGATTCTTCATTCAAAACGCTGGTTTTTGCTATTGGGCTCTATTGAATAATGAATGTTTTGAATTTTCTCCAAAAGTAAAGTAGTTGCAAACTCATGCTTTTTGAGACTTGTTTGGGCTCATGAGAGGAGTAGAAAAACATCAAAAATTTCAGTCCTGCATGATTCTACCAAGAAATGTGTGTTCATTCAAACTGCTGGTTTTTGATAGTTTGGGCCCTATTGAATAATGAATGTTTTGAATTTTCTCCAAAAGTAAAGTAGTTGCAAACTCATGCTTTTAGAGACTTGTTTGGGCTCATGAGAGGAGTAGAAAAACATCAAAAATTTCAGTCCTGCATGATTCTACCAAGAAATGTGTGTTCATTGAAACCGCTGGTTTTTGATAGTTTGGGCCCTATTGAATAATGAATGTTTTGAATTTTCTCCAAAAGTAAAGTAGTTGCAAACTCATCCTTTTAGAAACTTGTTTGGGCTGTTGAGAGGAGTAAAAAACCATCAAAAATTTCAATCCTGCATGATTTTACCAAGAAATGTGATTCTTCATTCAAAACGCTGGTTTTTGCTATTGGGCTCTATTGAATAATGAATGTTTTGAATTTTCTCCAAAAGTAAAGTAGTTGCAAACTCATGCTTTTAGAGACTTGTTTGGGCTCATGAGAGGAGTAGAAAAACATCAAAAATTTCAGTCCTGCATAATTCTACCAAGAAATGTGTGTTCATTGAATCCGCTGGTTTTTGATAGTTTGGGCCCTATTGAATAATGAATGTTTTGAATTTTCTCCAAAAGTAAAGTAGTTGCAAACTCATCCTTTTAGAAACTTGTTTGGGCTGTTGAGAGGAGTAAAAAACCATCAAAAATTTCAATCCTGCATGATTCTACCAAGAAATGTGATTCTTCATTCAAAACGCTGGTTTTTGCTATTGGGCTCTATTGAATAATGAATGTTTTGAATTTTCTCCAAAAGTAAAGTAGTTGCAAACTCATGCTTTTAGAGACTTGTTTGGGCTCATGAGAGGAGTAGAAAAACATCAAAAATTTCAGTCCTGCATGATTCTACCAAGAAATGTGTGTTCATTGAAACCGCTGGTTTTTGATAGTTTGGGCCCTATTGAATAATGAATGTTTTGAATTTTCTCCAAAAGTAAAGTAGTTGCAAACTCATCCTTTTAGAAACTTGTTTGGGCTGTTGAGAGGAGTAAAAAACCATCAAAAATTTCAATCCTGCATGATTCTACCAAGAAATGTGATTCTTCATTCAAAACGCTGGTTTTTGCTATTGGGCTCTATTGAATAATGAATGTTTTGAATTTTCTCCAAAAGTAAAGTAGTTGCAAACTCATGCTTTTAGAGACTTGTTTGGGCTCATGAGAGGAGTAGAAAAACATCAAAAATTTCAGTCCTGCGTGATTCTACCAAGAAATGTGTGTTCATTGAAACCGCTGGTTTTTGATAGTTTGGGCCCTATTGAATAATGAATGTTTTGAATTTTCTCCAAAAGTAAAGTAGTTGCAAACTCATCCTTTTAGAAACTTGTTTGGGCTGTTGAGAGGAGTAAAAAACCATCAAAAATTTCAATCCTGCATGATTTTACCAAGAAATGTGATTCTTCATTCAAAACCTGATTTTTGCTATTGGGCTCTATTGAATAGTGAATGTTTTGAATTTTCTCCAAAAGTAAAGTAGTTGCAAACTCATGCTTTTAGAGACTTGTTTGGGCTCATGAGAGGAGTAGAAAAACATCAAAAATTTCAGTCCTGCATGATTCTACCAAGAAATGTGTTCATTCAAACCGCTGGTTTTTGATAGTTTGGGCCCTATTGAATAATGAATGTTTTGAATTTTCTCCAAAAGTAAAGTAGTTGCAAACTCATCCTTTTAGAAACTTGTTTGGGCTGTTGAGAGGAGTAAAAAACCATCAAAAATTTCAATCCTGCATGATTCTACCAAGAAATGTGATTCTTCATTCAAAACGCTGGTTTTTGCTATTGGGCTCTATTGAATAATGAATGTTTTGAATTTTCTCAAAAAGTAATGTAGTTGCAAACTCATGCTTTTAGAGACTTGTTTGGGCTCATGAGATGAGTAGAAAAACATCAAAAATTTCAGTCCTGCATAATTCTACCAAGACATGTGTGTTCATTGAAACGGCTGGTTTTTGATAGTTTGGGCCCTATTGAATAATGAATGTTTTGAATTTTCTCCAAAAGTAAAGTAGTTGCAAACTCATCCTTTTAGAAACTTGTTTGGGCTGTTGAGAGGAGTAAAAAACCATCAAAAATTTCAATCCTGCATGATTCTACCAAGAAATGTGATTCTTCATTCAAAACGCTGGTTTTTGCTATTGGGCTCTATTGAATAATGAATGTTTTGAATTTTCTCCAAAAGTAAAGTAGTTGCAAACTCATGCTTTTAGAGACTTGTTTGGGCTCATGAGAGGAGTAGAAAAACATCAAAAATTTCAGTCCTGCATGATTCTACCAAGAAATGTGTGTTCATTCAAACCGCTGGTTTTTGATAGTTTGGGCCCTATTGAATAATGAATGTTTTGAATTTTCTCCAAAAGTAAAGTAGTTGCAAACTCATCCTTTTAGAAACTTGTTTGGGCTGTTGAGAGGAGTAAAAAACCATCAAAAATTTCAATCCTGCATGATTCTACCAAGAAATGTGATTCTTCATTCAAAACGCTGGTTTTTGCTATTGGGCTCTATTGAATAATGAATGTTTTGAATTTTCTCCAAAAGTAAAGTAGTTGCAAACTCATGCTTTTAGAGACTTGTTTGGGCTCATGAGATGAGTAGAAAAACATCAAAAATTTCAGTCCTGCATGATTCTACCAAGACATGTGTGTTCATTGAAACGGCTGGTTTTTGATAGTTTGGGCCCTATTGAATAATGAATGTTTTGAATTTTCTCCAAAAGTAAAGTAGTTGCCAACTCATCCTTTTAGAAACTTGTTTGGGCTGTTGAGAGGAGTAAAAAACCATCAAAAATTTCAATCCTGCATGATTCTACCAAGAAATGTGATTCTTCATTCAAAACGCTGGTTTTTGCTATTGGGCTCTATTGAATAATGAATGTTTTGAATTTTCTCCAAAAGTAAAGTAGTTGCAAACTCATGCTTTTAGAGACTTGTTTGGGCTCATGAGAGGAGTAGAAAAACATCAAAAATTTCAGTCCTGCATGATTCTACCAAGAAATGTGTGTTCATTGAAACCGCTGGTTTTTGATAGTTTGGGCCCTATTGAATAATGAATGTTTTGAATTTTCTCCAAAAGTAAAGTAGTTGCAAACTCATCCTTTTAGAAACTTGTTTGGGCTGTTGAGAGGAGTAAAAAACCATCAAAAATTTCAATCCTGCATGATTTTACCAAGAAATGTGATTCTTCATTCAAAACGCTGGTTTTTGCTATTGGGCTCTATTGAATAATGAATGTTTTGAATTTTCTCCAAAAGTAAAGTAGTTGCAAACTCATGCTTTTAGAGACTTGTTTGGGCTCATGAGAGGAGTAGAAAAACATCAAAAATTTCAGTCCTGCATAATTCTACCAAGAAATGTGTGTTCATTGAATCCGCTGGTTTTTGATAGTTTGGGCCCTATTGAATAATGAATGTTTTGAATTTTCTCCAAAAGTAAAGTAGTTGCAAACTCATCCTTTTAGAAACTTGTTTGGGCTGTTGAGAGGAGTAAAAAACCATCAAAAATTTCAATCCTGCATGATTCTACCAAGAAATGTGATTCTTCATTCAAAACGCTGGTTTTTGCTATTGGGCTCTATTGAATAATGAATGTTTTGAATTTTCTCCAAAAGTAAAGTAGTTGCAAACTCATGCTTTTAGAGACTTGTTTGGGCTCATGAGAGGAGTAGAAAAACATCAAAAATTTCAGTCCTGCATGATTCTACCAAGAAATGTGTGTTCATTGAAACCGCTGGTTTTTGATAGTTTGGGCCCTATTGAATAATGAATGTTTTGAATTTTCTCCAAAAGTAAAGTAGTTGCAAACTCATCCTTTTAGAAACTTGTTTGGGCTGTTGAGAGGAGTAAAAAACCATCAAAAATTTCAATCCTGCATGATTCTACCAAGAAATGTGATTCTTCATTCAAAACGCTGGTTTTTGCTATTGGGCTCTATTGAATAATGAATGTTTTGAATTTTCTCCAAAAGTAAAGTAGTTGCAAACTCATGCTTTTAGAGACTTGTTTGGGCTCATGAGAGGAGTAGAAAAACATCAAAAATTTCAGTCCTGCGTGATTCTACCAAGAAATGTGTGTTCATTGAAACCGCTGGTTTTTGATAGTTTGGGCCCTATTGAATAATGAATGTTTTGAATTTTCTCCAAAAGTAAAGTAGTTGCAAACTCATCCTTTTAGAAACTTGTTTGGGCTGTTGAGAGGAGTAAAAAACCATCAAAAATTTCAATCCTGCATGATTTTACCAAGAAATGTGATTCTTCATTCAAAACCTGATTTTTGCTATTGGGCTCTATTGAATAGTGAATGTTTTGAATTTTCTCCAAAAGTAAAGTAGTTGCAAACTCATGCTTTTAGAGACTTGTTTGGGCTCATGAGAGGAGTAGAAAAACATCAAAAATTTCAGTCCTGCATGATTCTACCAAGAAATGTGTTCATTCAAACCGCTGGTTTTTGATAGTTTGGGCCCTATTGAATAATGAATGTTTTGAATTTTCTCCAAAAGTAAAGTAGTTGCAAACTCATCCTTTTAGAAACTTGTTTGGGCTGTTGAGAGGAGTAAAAAACCATCAAAAATTTCAATCCTGCATGATTCTACCAAGAAATGTGATTCTTCATTCAAAACGCTGGTTTTTGCTATTGGGCTCTATTGAATAATGAATGTTTTGAATTTTCTCAAAAAGTAATGTAGTTGCAAACTCATGCTTTTAGAGACTTGTTTGGGCTCATGAGATGAGTAGAAAAACATCAAAAATTTCAGTCCTGCATAATTCTACCAAGACATGTGTGTTCATTGAAACGGCTGGTTTTTGATAGTTTGGGCCCTATTGAATAATGAATGTTTTGAATTTTCTCCAAAAGTAAAGTAGTTGCAAACTCATCCTTTTAGAAACTTGTTTGGGCTGTTGAGAGGAGTAAAAAACCATCAAAAATTTCAATCCTGCATGATTCTACCAAGAAATGTGATTCTTCATTCAAAACGCTGGTTTTTGCTATTGGGCTCTATTGAATAATGAATGTTTTGAATTTTCTCCAAAAGTAAAGTAGTTGCAAACTCATGCTTTTAGAGACTTGTTTGGGCTCATGAGAGGAGTAGAAAAACATCAAAAATTTCAGTCCTGCATGATTCTACCAAGAAATGTGTGTTCATTCAAACCGCTGGTTTTTGATAGTTTGGGCCCTATTGAATAATGAATGTTTTGAATTTTCTCCAAAAGTAAAGTAGTTGCAAACTCATCCTTTTAGAAACTTGTTTGGGCTGTTGAGAGGAGTAAAAAACCATCAAAAATTTCAATCCTGCATGATTCTACCAAGAAATGTGATTCTTCATTCAAAACGCTGGTTTTTGCTATTGGGCTCTATTGAATAATGAATGTTTTGAATTTTCTCCAAAAGTAAAGTAGTTGCAAACTCATGCTTTTAGAGACTTGTTTGGGCTCATGAGATGAGTAGAAAAACATCAAAAATTTCAGTCCTGCATGATTCTACCAAGACATGTGTGTTCATTGAAACGGCTGGTTTTTGATAGTTTGGGCCCTATTGAATAATGAATGTTTTGAATTTTCTCCAAAAGTAAAGTAGTTGCCAACTCATCCTTTTAGAAACTTGTTTGGGCTGTTGAGAGGAGTAAAAAACCATCAAAAATTTCAATCCTGCATGATTCTACCAAGAAATGTGATTCTTCATTCAAAACGCTGGTTTTTGCTATTGGGCTCTATTGAATAATGAATGTTTTGAATTTTCTCCAAAAGTAAAGTAGTTGCAAACTCATGCTTTTAGAGACTTGTTTGGGCTCATGAGAGGAGTAGAAAAACATCAAAAATTTCAGTCCTGCATGATTCTACCAAGAAATGTGTGTTGATTCAAACCGCTGGTTTTTGATAGTTTGGGCCCTATTGAATAATGAATGTTTTGAATTTTCTCCAAAAGTAAAGTAGTTGCAAACTCATGCTTTTAGAGACTTGTTTGGGCTCATGAGAGGAGTAGAAAAACATCAAAAATTTCAGTCCTGCATGATTCTACCAAGAAATGTGATTCTTCATTCAAAACCTGATTTTTGCTATTGGGCTCTATTGAATAGTGAATGTTTTGAATTTTCTCCAAAAGTAAAGTAGTTGCAAACTCATGCTTTTAGAGACTTGTTTGGGCTCATGAGAGGAGTAGAAAAACATCAAAAATTTCAGTCCTGCATGATTCTACTAAGAAATGTGTGTTCATTGAAACCGCTGGTTTTTGATAGTTTGGGCCCTATTGAATAATGAATGTTTTGAATTTTCTCCAAAAGTAAAGTAGTTGCAAACTCATCCTTTTAGAAACTTGTTTGGGCTGTTGAGAGGAGTAAAAAACCATCAAAAATTTCAATCCTGCATGATTTTACCAAGAAATGTGATTCTTCATTCAAAACCTGATTTTTGCTATTGGGCTCTATTGAATAGTGAATGTTTTGAATTTTCTCCAAAAGTAAAGTAGTTGCAAACTCATGCTTTTAGAGACTTGTTTGGGCTCATGAGAGGAGTAGAAAAACATCAAAAATTTCAGTCCTGCATGATTCTACCAAGAAATGTGTTCATTCAAACCGCTGGTTTTTGATAGTTTGGGCCCTATTGAATAATGAATGTTTTGAATTTTCTCCAAAAGTAAAGTAGTTGCAAACTCATCCTTTTAGAAACTTGTTTGGGCTGTTGAGAGGAGTAAAAAGCCATCAAAAATTTCAATCCTGCATGATTCTACCAAGTAATGTGATTCTTCATTCAAAACGCTGGTTTTTGCTATTGGGCTCTATTGAATAATGAATGTTTTGAATTTTCTCCAAAAGTAAAGTAGTTGCAAACTCATGCTTTTAGAGACTTGTTTGGGCTCATGAGATGAGTAGAAAAAGATCAAAAATTTCAGTCCTGCATGATTCTACCAAGAAATGTGTGTTCATTGAAACGGCTGGTTTTTGATAGTTTGGACCCTATTGAATAATGAATGTTTTGAATTTTCTCCAAAAGTAAAGTAGTTGCAAGCTCATCCAATTAAGAAACTTGTTTGGGCTGTTGAGAGGAGTAAAAAACCATCAAAAATTTCAATCCTGCATGATTCTACCAAGAAATGTGATTCTTCATTCAAAACGCTGGTTTTTGCTATTGGGCTCTATTGAATAATGAATGTTTTGAATTTTCTCCAAAAGTAAAGTAGTTGCAAACTCATGCTTTTAGAGACTTGTTTGGGCTCATGAGAGGAGTAGAAAAACATCAAAAATTTCAGTCCTGCATGATTCTACCAAGAAATGTGTGTTCATTCAAACTGCTGGTTTTTGATAGTTTGGGCCCTATTGAATAATGAATGTTTTGAATTTTCTCCAAAAGTAAAGTAGTTGCAAACTCATGCTTTTAGAGACTTGTTTGGGCTCATGAGAGGAGTAGAAAAACATCAAAAATTTCAGTCCTGCATGATTCTACCAAGAAATGTGTGTTCATTGAAACCGCTGGTTTTTGATAGTTTGGGCCCTATTGAATAATGAATGTTTTGAATTTTCTCCAAAAGTAAAGTAGTTGCAAACTCATCCTTTTAGAAACTTGTTTGGGCTGTTGAGAGGAGTAAAAAACCATCAAAAATTTCAATCCTGCATGATTTTACCAAGAAATGTGATTCTTCATTCAAAACGCTGGTTTTTGCTATTGGGCTCTATTGAATAATGAATGTTTTGAATTTTCTCCAAAAGTAAAGTAGTTGCAAACTCATGCTTTTAGAGACTTGTTTGGGCTCATGAGAGGAGTAGAAAAACATCAAAAATTTCAGTCCTGCATAATTCTACCAAGAAATGTGTGTTCATTGAATCCGCTGGTTTTTGATAGTTTGGGCCCTATTGAATAATGAATGTTTTGAATTTTCTCCAAAAGTAAAGTAGTTGCAAACTCATCCTTTTAGAAACTTGTTTGGGCTGTTGAGAGGAGTAAAAAACCATCAAAAATTTCAATCCTGCATGATTCTACCAAGAAATGTGATTATTCATTCAAAACGCTGGTTTTTGCTATTGGGCTCTATTGAATAATGAATGTTTTGAATTTTCTCCAAAAGTAAAGTAGTTGCAAACTCATGCTTTTAGAGACTTGTTTGGGCTCATGAGAGGAGTAGAAAAACATCAAAAATTTCAGTCCTGCATGATTCTACCAAGAAATGTGTGTTCATTGAAACCGCTGGTTTTTGATAGTTTGGGCCCTATTGAATAATGAATGTTTTGAATTTTCTCCAAAAGTAAAGTAGTTGCAAACTCATCCTTTTAGAAACTTGTTTGGGCTGTTGAGAGGAGTAAAAAACCATCAAAAATTTCAATCCTGCATGATTCTACCAAGAAATGTGATTCTTCATTCAAAACGCTGGTTTTTGCTATTGGGCTCTATTGAATAATGAATGTTTTGAATTTTCTCCAAAAGTAAAGTAGTTGCAAACTCATGCTTTTAGAGACTTGTTTGGGCTCATGAGAGGAGTAGAAAAACATCAAAAATTTCAGTCCTGCGTGATTCTACCAAGAAATGTGTGTTCATTGAAACCGCTGGTTTTTGATAGTTTGGGCCCTATTGAATAATGAATGTTTTGAATTTTCTCCAAAAGTAAAGTAGTTGCAAACTCATCCTTTTAGAAACTTGTTTGGGCTGTTGAGAGGAGTAAAAAACCATCAAAAATTTCAATCCTGCATGATTTTACCAAGAAATGTGATTCTTCATTCAAAACCTGATTTTTGCTATTGGGCTCTATTGAATAGTGAATGTTTTGAATTTTCTCCAAAAGTAAAGTAGTTGCAAACTCATGCTTTTAGAGACTTGTTTGGGCTCATGAGAGGAGTAGAAAAACATCAAAAATTTCAGTCCTGCATGATTCTACCAAGAAATGTGTTCATTCAAACCGCTGGTTTTTGATAGTTTGGGCCCTATTGAATAATGAATGTTTTGAATTTTCTCCAAAAGTAAAGTAGTTGCAAACTCATCCTTTTAGAAACTTGTTTGGGCTGTTGAGAGGAGTAAAAAACCATCAAAAATTTCAGTCCTGCATGATTCTACCAAGAAATGTGTTCATTCAAACCGCTGGTTTTTGATAGTTTGGGCCCTATTGAATAATGAATGTTTTGAATTTTCTCCAAAAGTAAAGTAGTTGCAAACTCATCCTTTTAGAAACTTGTTTGGGCTCATGAGAGGAGTAGAAAAACATCAAAAATTTCAGTCCTGCATGATTCTACCAAGAAATGTGTGTTGATTCAAACCGCTGGTTTTTGATAGTTTGGGCCCTATTGAATAATGAATGTTTTGAATTTTCTCCAAAAGTAAAGTAGTTGCAAACTCATGCTTTTAGAGACTTGTTTGGGCTCATGAGAGGAGTAGAAAAACATGAAAAATTTCAGTCCTGTATGATTCTACCAAGAAATGTGTGTTCATTGAAACCGCTGGTTTTTGATAGTTTGGGCCCTATTGAATAATGAATGTTTTGAATTTTCTCCAAAAGTAAAGTAGTTGCAAACTCATCCTTTTAGAAACTTGTTTGGGCTGTTGAGAGGAGTAAAAAACCATCAAAAATTTCAATCCTGCATGATTCTACCAAGAAATGTGATTCTTCATTCAAAACGCTGGTTTTTGCTATTGGGCTCTATTGAATAATTAATGTTTTGAATTTTCTCCAAAAGTAAAGTAGTTGCAAACTCATGCTTTTAGAGACTTGTTTGGGCTCATGAGAGGAGTAGAAAATCATCAAAAATTTCAGTCCTGCATGATTCTACCAAGAAATGTGTGTTCATTGAAACCGCTGGTTTTTGATAGTTTGGGCCCTATTGAATAATGAATGTTTTGAATTTTCTCCAAAAGTAAAGTAGTTGCAAACTCATCCTTTTAGAAACTTGTTTGGGCTGTTGAGAGGAGTAAAAAACCATCAAAAATTTCAATCCTGCATGATTCTACCAAGAAATGTGATTCTTCATTCAAAACGCTGGTTTTTGCTATTGGGCTCTATTGAATAATGAATGTTTTGAATTTTCTCCAAAAGTAAAGTAGTTGCAAACTCATGCTTTTAGAGACTTGTTTGGGCTCATGAGAGGAGTAGAAAAACATCAAAAATTTCAGTCCTGCATGATTCTACCAAGAAATGTGTGTTCATTGAAACCGCTGGTTTTTGATAGTTTGGGCCCTATTGAATAATGAATGTTTTGAATTTTCTCCAAAAGTAAAGTAGTTGCAAACTCATCCTTTTAGAAACTTGTTTGGGCTGTTGAGAGGAGTAAAAAACCATCAAAAATTTCAATCCTGCATGATTCTACCAAGAAATGTGATTCTTCATTCAAAACGCTGGTTTTTGCTATTGGGCTCTATTGAATAATGAATGTTTTGAATTTTCTCCAAAAGTAAAGTAGTTGCAAACTCATGCTTTTAGAGACTTGTTTGGGCTCATGAGATGAGTAGAAAAACATCAAAAATTTCAGTCCTGCATAATTCTACCAAGACATGTGTGTTCATTGAAACGGCTGGTTTTTGATAGTTTGGGCCCTATTGAATAATGAATGTTTTGAATTTTCTCCAAAAGTAAAGTAGTTGCAAACTCATCCTTTTAGAAACTTGTTTGGGCTGTTGAGAGGAGTAAAAAACCATCAAAAATTTCAATCCTGCATGATTCTACCAAGAAATGTGATTCTTCATTCAAAACGCTGGTTTTTGCTATTGGGCTCTATTGAATAATGAATGTTTTGAATTTTCGCCAAAAGTAAAGTAGTTGCAAACTCATGCTTTTAGAGACTTGTTTGGGCTCATGAGAGGAGTAGAAAAACATCAAAAATTTCAGTCCTGCATGATTCTACCAAGAAATGTGTGTTCATTGAAACCGCTGGTTTTTGATAGTTTGGGCCCTATTGAATAATGAATGTTTTGAATTTTCTCCAAAAGTAAAGTAGTTGCAAACTCATCCTTTTAGAAACTTGTTTGGGCTGTTGAGAGGAGTAAAAAACCATCAAAAATTTCAATCCTGCATGATTCTACCAAGAAATGTGATTCTTCATTCAAAACGCTGGTTTTTGCTATTGGGCTCTATTGAATAATGAATGTTTTGAATTTTCTCCAAAAGTAAAGTAGTTGCAAACTCATGCTTTTAGAGACTTGTTTGGGCTCATGAGAGGAGTAGAAAAACATCAAAAATTTCAGTCCTGCATGATTCTACCAAGAAATGTGTGTTCATTGAAACCGCTGGTTTTTGATAGTTTGGGCCCTATTGAATAATGAATGTTTTGAATTTTCTCCAAAAGTAAAGTAGTTGCAAACTCATCCTTTTAGAAACTTGTTTGGGCTGTTGAGAGGAGTAAAAAACCATCAAAAATTTCAATCCTGCATGATTCTACCAAGAAATGTGATTCTTCATTCAAAACGCTGGTTTTTGCTATTGGGCTCTATTGAATAATGAATGTTTTGAATTTTCTCCAAAAGTAAAGTAGTTGCAAACTCATGCTTTTAGAGACTTGTTTGGGCTCATGAGAGGAGTAGAAAAACATCAAAAATTTCAGTCCTGCATGATTCTACCAAGAAATGTGTGTTCATTGAAACCGCTGGTTTTGGATAGTTTGGGCCCTATTGAATAATGAATGTTTTGAATTTTCTCCAAAAGTAAAGTAGTTGCAAACTCATCCTTTTAGAAACTTGTTTGGGCTGTTGAGAGGAGTAAAAAAACCATCAAAAATTTCAATCCTGCATGATTCTACCAAGAAATGTGATTCTTCATTCAAAACGCTGGTTTTTGCTATTGGGCTCTATTGAATAATGAATGTTTTGAATTTTCTCCAAAAGTAAAGTAGTTGCAAACTCATGCTTTTAGAGACTTGTTTGGGCTCATGAGAGGAGTAGAAAAACATCAAAAATTTCAGTCCTGCATGATTCTACCAAGAAATGTGTGTTCATTGAAACCGCTGGTTTTTGATAGTTTGGGCCCTATTGAATAATGAATGTTTTGAATTTTCTCCAAAAGTAAAGTAGTTGCAAACTCATCCTTTTAGAAACTTGTTTGGGCTGTTGAGAGGAGTAAAAAACCATCAAAAATTTCAATCCTGCATGATTTTACAAGAAATGTGATTCTTCATTCAAAACCTGATTTTTGCTATTGGGCTCTATTGAATAGTGAATGTTTTGAATTTTCTCCAAAAGTAAAGTAGTTGCAAACTCATGCTTTTAGAGATTTGTTTGGGCTCATGAGAGGAGTAGAAAAACATCAAAAATTTCAGTCCTGCATGATTCTACCAAGAAATGTGTGTTCATTGAAACCGCTGGTTTTTGATAGTTTGAGCCCTATTGAATAATGAATGTTTTGAATTTTCTCCAAAAGTAAAGTAGTTGCAAACTCATCCTTTTAGAAACTTGTTTGGGCTGTTGAGAGGAGTAAAAAACCATCAAAAATTTCAATCCTGCATGATTCTACCAAGAAATGTGATTCTTCATTCAAAACGCTGGTTTTTGCTATTGGGCTCTATTGAATAATGAATGTTTTGAATTTTCTCCAAAAGTAAAGTAGTTGCAAACTCATGCTTTTAGAGACTTGTTTGGGCTCATGAGAGGAGTAGAAAAACATCAAAAATTTCAGTCCTGCATGATTCTACCAAGAAATGTGTGTTGATTCAAACCGCTGGTTTTTGATAGTTTGGGCCCTATTGAATAATGAATGTTTTGAATTTTCTCCAAAAGTAAAGTAGTTGCAAACTCATGCTTTTAGAGACTTGTTTGGGCTCATGAGAGGAGTAGAAAAACATCAAAAATTTCAGTCCTGCATGATTCTACCAAGAAATGTGTGTTCATTGAAACCGCTGGTTTTTGATAGTTTGGGCCCTATTGAATAATGAATGTTTTGAATTTTCTCCAAAAGTAAAGTAGTTGCAAACTCATCCTTTTAGAAACTTGTTTGGGCTGTTGAGAGGAGTAAAAAACCATCAAAAATTTCAATCCTGCATGTTTCTACCAAGAAATGTGATTCTTCATTCAAAACGCTGGTTTTTGCTATTGGGCTCTATTGAATAATGAATGTTTTGAATTTTCTCCAAAAGTAAAGTAGTTGCAAACTCATGCTTTTAGAGACTTGTTTGGGCTCATGAGAGGAGTAGAAAAACATCAAAAATTTCAGTCCTGCATGATTCTACCAAGAAATGTGTGTTCATTGAAACCGCTGGTTTTTGATAGTTTGGGCCCTATTGAATAATGAATGTTTTGAATTTTCTCCAAAAGTAAAGTAGTTGCAAACTCATCCTTTTAGAAACTTGTTTGGGCTGTTGAGAGGAGTAAAAAACCATCAAAAATTTCAATCCTGCATGATTCTACCAAGAAATGTGATTCTTCATTCAAAACGCTGGTTTTTGCTATTGGGCTCTATTGAATAATGAATGTTTTGAATTTTCTCCAAAAGTAAAGTAGTTGCAAACTCATGCTTTTAGAGACTTGTTTGGGCTCATGAGAGGAGTAGAAAAACATCAAAAATTTCAGTCCTGCATGATTCTACCAAGAAATGTGTGTTCATTGAAACCGCTGTTTTTTGATAGTTTGGGCCCTATTGAATAATGAATGTTTTGAATTTTCTCCAAAATTAAAGTAGTTGCAAACTCATCCTTTTAGAAACTTGTTTGGGCTGTTGAGAGGAGTAAAAAACCATCAAAAATTTCAATCCTGCATGATTCTACCAAGAAATGTGATTCTTCATTCAAAACGCTGGTTTTTGCTATTGGGCTCTATTGAATAATGAATGTTTTGAATTTTCTCCAAAAGTAAAGTAGTTGCAAACTCATGCTTTTAGAGACTTGTTTGGGCTCATGAGATGAGTAGAAAAACATCAAAAATTTCAGTCCTGCATGATTCTACCAAGACATGTGTGTTCATTGAAACGGCTAGTTTTTGATAGTTTGGGCCCTATTGAATAATGAATGTTTTGAATTTTCTCCAAAAGTAAAGTAGTTGCAAACTCATCCTTTTAGAAACTTGTTTGGGCTGTTGAGAGGAGTAAAAAACCATCAAAAATTTCAATCCTGCATGATTCTACCAAGAAATGTGATTCTTCATTCAAAACCCTGGTTTTTGCTATTGGGCTCTATTGAATAATGAATGTTTTGAATTTTCTCCAAAAGTAAAGTAGTTGCAAACTCATGCTTTTAGAGACTTGTTTGGGCTCATGAGAGGAGTAGAAAAACATCAAAAATTTCAGTCCTGCATGATTCTACCAAGAAATGTGTGTTGATTCAAACCGCTGGTTTTTGATAGTTTGGGCCCTATTGAATAATGAATGTTTTGAATTTTCTCCAAAAGTAAAGTAGTTGCAAACTCATGCTTTTAGAGACTTGTTTGGGCTCATGAGAGGAGTAGAAAAACATCAAAAATTTCAGTCCTGCATGATTCTACCAAGAAATGTGTGTTCATTGAAACCGCTGGTTTTTGATAGTTTGGGCCCTATTGAATAATGAATGTTTTGAATTTTCTCCAAAAGTAAAGTAGTTGCAAACTCATCCTTTTAGAAACTTGTTTGGGCTGTTGAGAGGAGTAAAAAACCATCAAAAATTTCAATCCTGCATGATTCTACCAAGAAATGTGATTCTTCATTCAAAACGCTGGTTTTTGCTATTGGGCTCTATTGAATAATGAATGTTTTGAATTTTCTCCAAAAGTAAAGTAGTTGCAAACTCATGCTTTTAGAGACTTGTTTGGGCTCATGAGAGGAGTAGAAAAACATCAAAAATTTCAGTCCTGCATGATTCTACCAAGAAATGTGTGTTCATTGAAACCGCTGGTTTTTGATAGTTTGGGCCCTAATGAATAATGAATGTTTTGAATTTTCTCCAAAAGTAAAGTAGTTGCAAACTCATCCTTTTAGAAACTTGTTTGGGCTGTTGAGAGGAGTAAAAAACCATCAAAAATTTCAATCCTGCATGATTTTACCAAGAAATGTGATTCTTCATTCAAAACCTGATTTTTGCTATTGGGCTCTATTGAATAGTGAATGTTTTGAATTTTCTCCAAAAGTAAAGTAGTTGCAAACTCTTGCTTTTAGAGACTTGTTTGGGCTCATGAGAGGAGTAGGAAAACATCAAAAATTTCAGTCCTGCATGATTCTACCAAGAAATGTGTGTTCATTGAAACCGCTGGTTTTTGATAGTTTGGGCCCTATTGAATAATGAATGTTTTGAATTTTCTCCAAAAGTAAAGTAGTTGCAAACTCATCCTTTTAGAAACTTGTTTGGGCTGTTGAGAGGAGTAAAAAACCATCAAAAATTTAAATCCTGCATGATTTTACCAAGAAATGTGATTCTTCATTCAAAACCTGATTTTTGCTATTGGGCTCTATTGAATAGTGAATGTTTTGAATTTTCTCCAAAAGTAAAGTAGTTGCAAACTCATGCTTTTAGAGACTTGTTTGGGCTCATGAGAGGAGTAGAAAAACATCAAAAATTTCAGTCCTGCATGATTCTACCAAGAAATGTGTTCATTCAAACCGCTGGTTTTTGATAGTTTGGGCCCTATTGAATAATGAATGTTTTGAATTTTCTCCAAAAGTAAAGTAGTTGCAAACTCATCCTTTTAGAAACTTGTTTGGGCTGTTGAGAGGAGTAAAAAACCATCAAAAATTTCAATCCTGCATGATTCTACCAAGAAATGTGATTCTTCATTCAAAACGCTGGTTTTTGCTATTGGGCTCTATGGAATAATGAATGTTTTGAATTTTCTCCAAAAGTAAAGTAGTTGCAAACTCATGCTTTTAGAGACTTGTTTGGGCTCATGAGAGGAGTAGAAAAACATCAAAAATTTCAGTCCTGCATGATTCTACCAAGAAATGTGTGTTCATTGAAACCGCTGGTTTTTGATAGTTTGGGCCCTATTGAATAATGAATGTTTTGAATTTTCTCCAAAAGTAAAGTAGTTGCAAACTCATCCTTTTAGAAACTTGTTTGGGCTGTTGAGAGGAGTAAAAAACCATCAAAAATTTCAATCCTGCATGATTTTACCAAGAAATGTGATTCTTCATTCAAAACCTGATTTTTGCTATTGGGCTCTATTGAATAGTGAATATTTTGAATTTTCTCCAAAAATAAAGTAGTTGCAAACTCTTGCTTTTAGAGACTTGTTTGGGCTCATGAGAGGAGTAGAAAAACATCAAAAATTTCAGTCCTGCATGATTCTACCAAGAAATGTGTTCATTCAAACCGCTGGTTTTTGATAGTTTGGGCCCTATTGAATAATGAATGTTTTGAATTTTCTCCAAAAGTAAAGTAGTTGCAAACTCATCCTTTTAGAAACTTGTTTGGGCTGTTGAGAGGAGTAAAAAACCATCAAAAATTTCAATCCTGCATGATTCTACCAAGAAATGTGATTATTCATTCAAAACGCTGGTTTTTGCTATTGGGCTCTATTGAATAATGAATGTTTTGAATTTTCTCCAAAAGTAAAGTAGTTGCAAACTCATGCTTTTAGAGACTTGTTTGGGCTCATGAGATGAGTAGAAAAACATCAAAAATTTCAGTCCTGCATGATTCTACCAAGACATGTGTGTTCATTGAAACGGCTGGTTTTTGATAGTTTGGGCCCTATTGAATAATGAATGTTTTGAATTTTCTCCAAAAGTAAAGTAGTTGCAAGCTCATCCTTTTAGAAACTTGTTTGGGCTGTTGAGAGGAGTAAAAAACCATCAAAAATTTCAATCCTGCATGATTCTACCAAGAAATGTGATTCTTCATTCAAAACGCTGGTTTTTGCTATTGGGCTCTATTGAATAATGAATGTTTTGAATTTTCTCCAAAAGTAAAGTAGTTGCAAACTCATGCTTTTAGAGACTTGTTTGGGCTCATGAGAGGAGTAGAAAAACATCAAAAATTTCAGTCCTGCATGATTCTACCAAGAAATGTGTGTTCATTCAAACCGCTGGTTTTTGATAGTTTGGGCCCTATTGAATAATGAATGTTTTGAATTTTCTCCAAAAGTAAAGTAGTTGCAAACTCATGCTTTTAGAGACTTGTTTGGGCTCATGAGAGGAGTAGAAAAACATCAAAAATTTCAGTCCTGCATGATTCTACCAAGAAATGTGTGTTCATTGAAACCGCTGGTTTTTGATAGTTTGGGCCCTATTGAATAATGAATGTTTTGAATTTTCTCCAAAAGTAAAGTAGTTGCAAACTCATCCTTTTAGAAACTTGTTTGGGCTGTTGAGAGGAGTAAAAAACCATCAAAAATTTAAATCCTGCATGATTTTACCAAGAAATGTGATTCTTCATTCAAAACCTGATTTTTGCTATTGGGCTCTATTGAATAGTGAATGTTTTGAATTTTCTCCAAAAGTAAAGTAGTTGCAAACTCATGCTTTTAGAGACTTGTTTGGGCTCATGAGAGGAGTAGAAAAACATCAAAAATTTCAGTCCTGCATGATTCTACCAAGAAATGTGTTCATTCAAACCGCTGGTTTTTGATAGTTTGGGCCCTATTGAATAATGAATGTTTTGAATTTTCTCCAAAAGTAAAGTAGTTGCAAACTCATCCTTTTAGAAACTTGTTTGGGCTGTTGAGAGGAGTAAAAAACCATCAAAAATTTCAATCCTGCATGATTCTACCAAGAAATGTGATTCTTCATTCAAAACGCTGGTTTTTGCTATTGGGCTCTATTGAATAATGAATGTTTTGAATTTTCTCCAAAAGTAAAGTAGTTGCAAACTCATGCTTTTAGAGACTTGTTTGGGCTCATGAGATGAGTAGAAAAACATCAAAAATTTCAGTCCTGCATGATTCTACCAAGACATGTGTGTTCATTGAAACGGCTGGTTTTTGATAGTTTGGGCCCTATTGAATAATGAATGTTTTGAATTTTCTCCAAAAGTAAAGTAGTTGCAAGCTCATCCTTTTAGAAACTTGTTTGGGCTGTTGAGAGGAGTAAAAAACCATCAAAAATTTCAATCCTGCATGATTCTACCAAGAAATGTGATTCTTCATTCAAAACGCTGGTTTTTGCTATTGGGCTCTATTGAATAATGAATGTTTTGAATTTTCTCCAAAAGTAAAGTAGTTGCAAACTCATGCTTTTAGAGACTTGTTTGGGCTCATGAGAGGAGTAGAAAAACATCAAAAATTTCAGTCCTGCATGATTCTACCAAGAAATGTGTGTTCATTGAAACCGCTGGTTTTTGATAGTTTGGGCCCTATTGAATAATGAATGTTTTGAATTTTCTCCAAAAGTAAAGTAGTTGCAAACTCATCCTTTTAGAAACTTGTTTGGGCTGTTGAGAGGAGTAAAAAACCATCAAAAATTTAAATCCTGCATGATTTTACCAAGAAATGTGATTCTTCATTCAAAACCTGATTTTTGCTATTGGGCTCTATTGAATAGTGAATGTTTTGAATTTTCTCCAAAAGTAAAGTAGTTGCAAACTCATGCTTTTAGAGACTTGTTTGGGCTCATGAGAGGAGTAGAAAAACATCAAAAATTTCAGTCCTGCATGATTCTACCAAGAAATGTGTTCATTCAAACCGCTGGTTTTTGATAGTTTGGGCCCTATTGAATAATGAATGTTTTGAATTTTCTCCAAAAGTAAAGTAGTTGCAAACTCATCCTTTTAGAAACTTGTTTGGGCTGTTGAGAGGAGTAAAAAACCATCAAAAATTTCAATCCTGCATGATTCTACCAAGAAATGTGATTCTTCATTCAAAACGCTGGTTTTTGCTATTGGGCTCTATTGAATAATGAATGTTTTGAATTTTCTCCAAAAGTAAAGTAGTTGCAAACTCATGCTTTTAGAGACTTGTTTGGGCTCATGAGAGGAGTAGAAAAACATCAAAAATTTCAGTCCTGCATGATTCTACCAAGAAATGTGTGTTCATTGAAACCGCTGGTTTTTGATAGTTTGGGCCCTATTGAATAATGAATGTTTTGAATTTTCTCCAAAAGTAAAGTAGTTGCAAACTCATCCTTTTAGAAACTTGTTTGGGCTGTTGAGAGGAGTAAAAAACCATCAAAAATTTCAATCCTGCATGATTCTACCAAGAAATGTGATTCTTCATTCAAAACGCTGGTTTTTGCTATTGGGCTCTATTGAATAATGAATGTTTTGAATTTTCTCCAAAAGTAAAGTAGTTGCAAACTCATGCTTTTAGAGACTTGTTTGGGCTCATGAGAGGAGTAGAAAAACATCAAAAATTTCAGTCCTGCATGATTTTACCAAGAAATGTGTGTTCATTCAAACCGCTGGTTTTTGATAGTTTGGGCCCTATTGAATAATGAATGTTTTGAATTTTCTCCAAAAGTAAAGTAGTTGCAAACTCATCCTTTTAGAAACTTGTTTGGGCTGTTGAGAGGAGTAAAAAACCATCAAAAATTTCAATCCTGCATGATTTTACCAAGAAATGTGATTCTTCATTCAAAACCTGATTTTTGCTATTGGGCTCTATTGAATAGTGAATGTTTTGAATTTTCTCCAAAAGTAAAGTAGTTGCAAACTCATGCTTTTAGAGACTTGTTTGGGCTCATGAGAGGAGTAGAAAAACATCAAAAATTTCAGTCCTGCATGATTCTACCAATAAATGTGTGTTCATTGAAACCGCTGGTTTTTGATAGTTTGGGCCCTATTGAATAATGAATGTTTTGAATTTTCTCCAAAAGTAAAGTAGTTGCAAACTCATCCTTTTAGAAACTTGTTTGGGCTGTTGAGAGGAGTAAAAAACCATCAAAAATTTCAATCCTGCATGATTTTACCAAGAAATGTGATTCTTCATTCAAAACCTGATTTTTGCTATTGGGCTCTATTGAATAGTGAATGTTTTGAATTTTCTCCAAAAGTAAAGTAGTTGCAAACTCTTGCTTTTAGAGACTTGTTTGGGCTCATGAGAGGAGTAGAAAAACATCAAAAATTTCAGTCCTGCATGATTCTACCAAGAAATGTGTGTTCATTGAAACCGCTGGTTTTTGATAGTTTGGGCCCTATTGAATAATGAATGTTTTGAATTTTCTCCAAAAGTAAAGTAGTTGCAAACTCATCCTTTTAGAAACTTGTTTGGGCTGTTGAGAGGAGTAAAAAACCATCAAAAATTTAAATCCTGCATGATTTTACCAAGAAATGTGATTCTTCATTCAAAACCTGATTTTTGCTATTGGGCTCTATTGAATAGTGAATGTTTTGAATTTTCTCCAAAAGTAAAGTAGTTGCAAACTCATGCTTTTAGAGACTTGTTTGGGCTCATGAGAGGAGTAGAAAAACATCAAAAATTTCAGTCCTGCATGATTCTACCAAGAAATGTGTTCATTCAAACCGCTGGTTTTTGATAGTTTGGGCCCTATTGAATAATGAATGTTTTGAATTTTCTCCAAAAGTAAAGTAGTTGCAAACTCATCCTTTTAGAAACTTGTTTGGGCTGTTGAGAGGAGTAAAAAACCATCAAAAATTTCAATCCTGCATGATTCTACCAAGAAATGTGATTCTTCATTCAAAACGCTGGTTTTTGCTATTGGGCTCTATGGAATAATGAATGTTTTGAATTTTCTCCAAAAGTAAAGTAGTTGCAAACTCATGCTTTTAGAGACTTGTTTGGGCTCATGAGAGGAGTAGAAAAACATCAAAAATTTCAGTCCTGCATGATTCTACCAAGAAATGTGTGTTCATTGAAACCGCTGGTTTTTGATAGTTTGGGCCCTATTGAATAATGAATGTTTTGAATTTTCTCCAAAAGTAAAGTAGTTGCAAACTCATCCTTTTAGAAACTTGTTTGGGCTGTTGAGAGGAGTAAAAAACCATCAAAAATTTCAATCCTGCATGATTTTACCAAGAAATGTGATTCTTCATTCAAAACCTGATTTTTGCTATTGGGCTCTATTGAATAGTGAATATTTTGAATTTTCTCCAAAAATAAAGTAGTTGCAAACTCTTGCTTTTAGAGACTTGTTTGGGCTCATGAGAGGAGTAGAAAAACATCAAAAATTTCAGTCCTGCATGATTCTACCAAGAAATGTGTTCATTCAAACCGCTGGTTTTTGATAGTTTGGGCCCTATTGAATAATGAATGTTTTGAATTTTCTCCAAAAGTAAAGTAGTTGCAAACTCATCCTTTTAGAAACTTGTTTGGGCTGTTGAGAGGAGTAAAAAACCATCAAAAATTTCAATCCTGCATGATTCTACCAAGAAATGTGATTATTCATTCAAAACGCTGGTTTTTGCTATTGGGCTCTATTGAATAATGAATGTTTTGAATTTTCTCCAAAAGTAAAGTAGTTGCAAACTCATGCTTTTAGAGACTTGTTTGGGCTCATGAGATGAGTAGAAAAACATCAAAAATTTCAGTCCTGCATGATTCTACCAAGACATGTGTGTTCATTGAAACGGCTGGTTTTTGATAGTTTGGGCCCTATTGAATAATGAATGTTTTGAATTTTCTCCAAAAGTAAAGTAGTTGCAAGCTCATCCTTTTAGAAACTTGTTTGGGCTGTTGAGAGGAGTAAAAAACCATCAAAAATTTCAATCCTGCATGATTCTACCAAGAAATGTGATTCTTCATTCAAAACGCTGGTTTTTGCTATTGGGCTCTATTGAATAATGAATGTTTTGAATTTTCTCCAAAAGTAAAGTAGTTGCAAACTCATGCTTTTAGAGACTTGTTTGGGCTCATGAGAGGAGTAGAAAAACATCAAAAATTTCAGTCCTGCATGATTCTACCAAGAAATGTGTGTTCATTCAAACCGCTGGTTTTTGATAGTTTGGGCCCTATTGAATAATGAATGTTTTGAATTTTCTCCAAAAGTAAAGTAGTTGCAAACTCATGCTTTTAGAGACTTGTTTGGGCTCATGAGAGGAGTAGAAAAACATCAAAAATTTCAGTCCTGCATGATTCTACCAAGAAATGTGTGTTCATTGAAACCGCTGGTTTTTGATAGTTTGGGCCCTATTGAATAATGAATGTTTTGAATTTTCTCCAAAAGTAAAGTAGTTGCAAACTCATCCTTTTAGAAACTTGTTTGGGCTGTTGAGAGGAGTAAAAAACCATCAAAAATTTAAATCCTGCATGATTTTACCAAGAAATGTGATTCTTCATTCAAAACCTGATTTTTGCTATTGGGCTCTATTGAATAGTGAATGTTTTGAATTTTCTCCAAAAGTAAAGTAGTTGCAAACTCATGCTTTTAGAGACTTGTTTGGGCTCATGAGAGGAGTAGAAAAACATCAAAAATTTCAGTCCTGCATGATTCTACCAAGAAATGTGTTCATTCAAACCGCTGGTTTTTGATAGTTTGGGCCCTATTGAATAATGAATGTTTTGAATTTTCTCCAAAAGTAAAGTAGTTGCAAACTCATCCTTTTAGAAACTTGTTTGGGCTGTTGAGAGGAGTAAAAAACCATCAAAAATTTCAATCCTGCATGATTCTACCAAGAAATGTGATTCTTCATTCAAAACGCTGGTTTTTGCTATTGGGCTCTATTGAATAATGAATGTTTTGAATTTTCTCCAAAAGTAAAGTAGTTGCAAACTCATGCTTTTAGAGACTTGTTTGGGCTCATGAGATGAGTAGAAAAACATCAAAAATTTCAGTCCTGCATGATTCTACCAAGACATGTGTGTTCATTGAAACGGCTGGTTTTTGATAGTTTGGGCCCTATTGAATAATGAATGTTTTGAATTTTCTCCAAAAGTAAAGTAGTTGCAAGCTCATCCTTTTAGAAACTTGTTTGGGCTGTTGAGAGGAGTAAAAAACCATCAAAAATTTCAATCCTGCATGATTCTACCAAGAAATGTGATTCTTCATTCAAAACGCTGGTTTTTGCTATTGGGCTCTATTGAATAATGAATGTTTTGAATTTTCTCCAAAAGTAAAGTAGTTGCAAACTCATGCTTTTAGAGACTTGTTTGGGCTCATGAGAGGAGTAGAAAAACATCAAAAATTTCAGTCCTGCATGATTCTACCAAGAAATGTGTGTTCATTGAAACCGCTGGTTTTTGATAGTTTGGGCCCTATTGAATAATGAATGTTTTGAATTTTCTCCAAAAGTAAAGTAGTTGCAAACTCATCCTTTTAGAAACTTGTTTGGGCTGTTGAGAGGAGTAAAAAACCATCAAAAATTTAAATCCTGCATGATTTTACCAAGAAATGTGATTCTTCATTCAAAACCTGATTTTTGCTATTGGGCTCTATTGAATAGTGAATGTTTTGAATTTTCTCCAAAAGTAAAGTAGTTGCAAACTCATGCTTTTAGAGACTTGTTTGGGCTCATGAGAGGAGTAGAAAAACATCAAAAATTTCAGTCCTGCATGATTCTACCAAGAAATGTGTTCATTCAAACCGCTGGTTTTTGATAGTTTGGGCCCTATTGAATAATGAATGTTTTGAATTTTCTCCAAAAGTAAAGTAGTTGCAAACTCATCCTTTTAGAAACTTGTTTGGGCTGTTGAGAGGAGTAAAAAACCATCAAAAATTTCAATCCTGCATGATTCTACCAAGAAATGTGATTCTTCATTCAAAACGCTGGTTTTTGCTATTGGGCTCTATTGAATAATGAATGTTTTGAATTTTCTCCAAAAGTAAAGTAGTTGCAAACTCATGCTTTTAGAGACTTGTTTGGGCTCATGAGAGGAGTAGAAAAACATCAAAAATTTCAGTCCTGCATGATTCTACCAAGAAATGTGTGTTCATTGAAACCGCTGGTTTTTGATAGTTTGGGCCCTATTGAATAATGAATGTTTTGAATTTTCTCCAAAAGTAAAGTAGTTGCAAACTCATCCTTTTAGAAACTTGTTTGGGCTGTTGAGAGGAGTAAAAAACCATCAAAAATTTCAATCCTGCATGATTCTACCAAGAAATGTGATTCTTCATTCAAAACGCTGGTTTTTGCTATTGGGCTCTATTGAATAATGAATGTTTTGAATTTTCTCCAAAAGTAAAGTAGTTGCAAACTCATGCTTTTAGAGACTTGTTTGGGCTCATGAGAGGAGTAGAAAAACATCAAAAATTTCAGTCCTGCATGATTTTACCAAGAAATGTGTGTTCATTCAAACCGCTGGTTTTTGATAGTTTGGGCCCTATTGAATAATGAATGTTTTGAATTTTCTCCAAAAGTAAAGTAGTTGCAAACTCATCCTTTTAGAAACTTGTTTGGGCTGTTGAGAGGAGTAAAAAACCATCAAAAATTTCAATCCTGCATGATTTTACCAAGAAATGTGATTCTTCATTCAAAACCTGATTTTTGCTATTGGGCTCTATTGAATAGTGAATGTTTTGAATTTTCTCCAAAAGTAAAGTAGTTGCAAACTCATGCTTTTAGAGACTTGTTTGGGCTCATGAGAGGAGTAGAAAAACATCAAAAATTTCAGTCCTGCATGATTCTACCAATAAATGTGTGTTCATTGAAACCGCTGGTTTTTGATAGTTTGGGCCCTATTGAATAATGAATGTTTTGAATTTTCTCCAAAAGTAAAGTAGTTGCAAACTCATCCTTTTAGAAACTTGTTTGGGCTGTTGAGAGGAGTAAAAAACCATCAAAAATTTCAATCCTGCATGATTTTACCAAGAAATGTGATTCTTCATTCAAAACCTGATTTTTGCTATTGGGCTCTATTGAATAGTGAATGTTTTGAATTTTCTCCAAAAGTAAAGTAGTTGCAAACTCATGCTTTTAGAGACTTGTTTGGGCTCATGAGAGGAGTAGAAAAACATCAAAAATTTCAGTCCTGCATGATTCTACCAAGAAATGTGTTCATTCAAACCGCTGGTTTTTGATAGTTTGTTCCCTATTGAATAATGAATGTTTTGAATTTTCTCCAAAAGTAAAGTAGTTGGAAACTCATCCTTTTAGAAACTTGTTTGGGCTGTTGAGAGGAGTAAAAAACCATCAAAAATTTCAATCCTGCATGATTCTACCAAGAAATGTGATTCTTCATTCAAAACGCTGGTTTTTGCTATTGGGCTCTATTGAATAATGAATGTTTTGAATTTTCTCCAAAAGTAAAGTAGTTGCAAACTCATGCTTTTAGAGACTTGTTTGGGCTCATGAGAGGAGTAGAAAAACATGAAAAATTTCAGTCCTGTATGATTCTACCAAGAAATGTGTGTTCATTGAAACCGCTGGTTTTTGATAGTTTGGGCCCTATTGAATAATGAATGTTTTGAATTTTCTCCAAAAGTAAAGTAGTTGCAAACTCATCCTTTTAGAAACTTGTTTGGGCTGTTGAGAGGAGTAAAAAACCATCAAAAATTTCAATCCTGCATGATTCTACCAAGAAATGTGATTCTTCATTCAAAACGCTGGTTTTTGCTATTGGGCTCTATTGAATAATGAATGTTTTGAATTTTCTCCAAAAGTAAAGTAGTTGCAAACTCATGCTTTTAGAGACTTGTTTGGGCTCATGAGAGGAGTAGAAAATCATCAAAAATTTCAGTCCTGCATGATTCTACCAAGAAATGTGTGTTCATTGAAACCGCTGGTTTTTGATAGTTTGTGCCCTATTGAATAATGAATGTTTTGAATTTTCTCCAAAAGTAAAGTAGTTGCAAACTCATCCTTTTAGAAACTTGTTTGGGCTGTTGAGAGGAGTAAAAAACCATCAAAAATTTCAATCCTGCATGATTCTACCAAGAAATGTGATTCTTCATTCAAAACGCTGGTTTTTGCTATTGGGCTCTATTGAATAATGAATGTTTTGAATTTTCTCCAAAAGTAAAGTAGTTGCAAACTCATGCTTTTAGAGACTTGTTTGGGCTCATGAGAGGAGTAGAAAAACATCAAAAATTTCAGTCCTGCATGATTCTACCAAGAAATGTGTGTTCATTGAAACCGCTGGTTTTTGATAGTTTGGGCCCTATTGAATAATGAATGTTTTGAATTTTCTCCAAAAGTAAAGTAGTTGCAAACTCATCCTTTTAGAAACTTGTTTGGGCTGTTGAGAGGAGTAAAAAACCATCAAAAATTTCAATCCTGCATGATTCTACCAAGAAATGTGATTCTTCATTCAAAACGCTGGTTTTTGCTATTGGGCTCTATTGAATAATGAATGTTTTGAATTTTCTCCAAAAGTAAAGTAGTTGCAAACTCATGCTTTTAGAGACTTGTTTGGGCTCATGAGAGGAGTAGAAAAACATCAAAAATTTCAGTCCTGCATGATTCTACCAAGAAATGTGTGTTCATTGAAACCGCTGGTTTTTGATAGTTTGGGCCCTATTGAATAATGAATGTTTTGAATTTTCTCCAAAAGTAAAGTAGTTGCAAACTCATCCTTTTAGAAACTTGTTTGGGCTGTTGAGAGGAGTAAAAAACCATCAAAAATTTCAATCCTGCATGATTCTACCAAGAAATGTGATTCTTCATTCAAAACGCTGGTTTTTGCTATTGGGCTCTATTGAATAATGAATGTTTTGAATTTTCTCCAAAAGTAAAGTAGTTGCAAACTCATGCTTTTAGAGACTTGTTTGGGCTCATGAGAGGAGTAGAAAAACATCAAAAATTTCAGTCCTGCATGATTCTACCAAGAAATGTGTGTTCATTGAAACCGCTGGTTTTTGATAGTTTGGGCCCTATTGAATAATGAATGTTTTGAATTTTCTCCAAAAGTAAAGTAGTTGCAAACTCATCCTTTTAGAAACTTGTTTGGGCTGTTGAGAGGAGTAAAAAACCATCAAAAATTTCAATCCTGCATGATTCTACCAAGAAATGTGATTCTTCATTCAAAACGCTGGTTTTTGCTATTGGGCTCTATTGAATAATGAATGTTTTGAATTTTCTCCAAAAGTAAAGTAGTTGCAAACTCATGCTTTTAGAGACTTGTTTGGGCTCATGAGAGGAGTAGAAAAACATCAAAAATTTCAGTCCTGCATGATTCTACCAAGAAATGTGTGTTCATTGAAACCGCTGGTTTTGGATAGTTTGGGCCCTATTGAATAATGAATGTTTTGAATTTTCTCCAAAAGTAAAGTAGTTGCAAACTCATCCTTTTAGAAACTTGTTTGGGCTGTTGAGAGGAGTAAAAAACCATCAAAAATTTCAATCCTGCATGATTCTACCAAGAAATGTGATTCTTCATTCAAAATGCTGGTTTTTGCTATTGGGCTCTATTGAATAATGAATGTTTTGAATTTTCTCCAAAAGTAAAGTAGTTGCAAACTCATGCTTTTAGAGACTTGTCTGGGCTCATGAGAGGAGTAGAAAAACATCAAAAATTTCAGTCCTGCATGATTCTACCAAGAAATGTGTGTTCATTGAAACCGCTGGTTTTTGATAGTTTGGGCCCTATTGAATAATGAATGTTTTGAATTTTCTCCAAAAGTAAAGTAGTTGCAAACTCATCCTTTTAGAAACTTGTTTGGGCTGTTGAGAGGAGTAAAAAACCATCAAAAATTTCAATCCTGCATGATTTTACAAGAAATGTGATTCTTCATTCAAAACCTGATTTTTGCTATTGGGCTCTATTGAATAGTGAATGTTTTGAATTTTCTCCAAAAGTAAAGTAGTTGCAAACTCATGCTTTTAGAGACTTGTTTGGGCTCATGAGAGGAGTAGAAAAACATCAAAAATTTCAGTCCTGCATGATTCTACCAAGAAATGTGTTCATTCAAACCGCTGGTTTTTGATAGTTTGGGCCCTATTGAATAATGAATGTTTTGAATTTTCTCCAAAAGTAAAGTAGTTGCAAACTCATCCTTTTAGAAACTTGTTTGGGCTGTTGAGAGGAGTAAAAAACCATCAAAAATTTCAATCCTGCATGATTCTACCAAGAAATGTGATTCTTCATTCAAAACGCTGGTTTTTGCTATTGGGCTCTATTGAATAATGAATGTTTTGAATTTTCTCCAAAAGTAAAGTAGTTGCAAACTCATGCTTTTAGAGACTTGTTTGGGCTCATGAGAGGAGTAGAAAAACATCAAAAATTTCAGTCCTGCATGATTCTACCAAGAAATGTGTGTTCATTGAAACCGCTGGTTTTTGATAGTTTGGGCCCTATTGAATAATGAATGTTTTGAATTTTCTCCAAAAGTAAAGTAGTTGCAAACTCATCCTTTTAGAAACTTGTTTGGGCTGTTGAGAGGAGTAAAAAACCATCAAAAATTTCAATCCTGCATGATTCTACCAAGAAATGTGATTCTTCATTCAAAACGCTGGTTTTTGCTATTGGGCTCTATTGAATAATGAATGTTTTGAATTTTCTCCAAAAGTAAAGTAGTTGCAAACTCATCCTTTTAGAAACGTGTTTGGGCTGTTGAGAGGAGTAAAAAACCATCAAAAATTTCAATCCTGCATGATTTTACCAAGAAATGTGATTCTTCATTCAAAACCTGATTTTTGCTATTGGGCTCTATTGAATAGTGAATGTTTTGAATTTTCTCCAAAAGTAAAGTAGTTGCAAACTCATGCTTTTAGAGACTTGTTTGGGCTCATGAGAGGAGTAGAAAAACATCAAAAATTTCAGTCCTGCATGATTCTACCAAGAAATGTGTTCATTCAAACCGCTGGTTTTTGATAGTTTGGGCCCTATTGAATAATGAATGTTTTGAATTTTCTCCAAAAGTAAAGTAGTTGCAAACTCATCCTTTTAGAAACTTGTTTGGGCTGTTGAGAGGAGTAAAAAACCATCAAAAATTTCAATCCTGCATGATTCTACCAAGAAATGTGATTCTTCATTCAAAACGCTGGTTTTTGCTATTGGGCTCTATTGAATAATGAATGTTTTGAATTTTCTCCAAAAGTAAAGTAGTTGCAAACTCATGCTTTTAGAGACTTGTTTGGGCTCATGAGATGAGTAGAAAAACATCAAAAATTTCAGTCCTGCATGATTCTACCAAGACATGTGTGTTCATTGAAACGGCTGGTTTTTGATAGTTTGGGCCCTATTGAATAATGAATGTTTTGAATTTTCTCCAAAAGTAAAGTAGTTGCAAACTCATCCTTTTAGAAACTTGTTTGGGCTGTTGAGAGGAGTAAAAAACCATCAAAAATTTCAATCCTGCATGATTTTACCAAGAAATGTGATTCTTCATTCAAAACCTGATTTTTGCTATTGGGCTCTATTGAATAGTGAATGTTTTGAATTTTCTCCAAAAGTAAAGTAGTTGCAAACTCATGCTTTTAGAGACTTGTTTGGGCTCATGAGAGGAGTAGAAAAACATCAAAAATTTCAGTCCTGCATGATTCTACCAATAAATGTGTGTTCATTGAAACCGCTGGTTTTTGATAGTTTGGGCCCTATTGAATAATGAATGTTTTGAATTTTCTCCAAAAGTAAAGTAGTTGCAAACTCATCCTTTTAGAAACTTGTTTGGGCTGTTGAGAGGAGTAAAAAACCATCAAAAATTTCAATCCTGCATGATTTTACCAAGAAATGTGATTCTTCATTCAAAACCTGATTTTTGCTATTGGGCTCTATTGAATAGTGAATGTTTTGAATTTTCTCCAAAAGTAAAGTAGTTGCAAACTCTTGCTTTTAGAGACTTGTTTGGGCTCATGAGAGGAGTAGAAAAACATCAAAAATTTCAGTCCTGCATGATTCTACCAAGAAATGTGTGTTCATTGAAACCGCTGGTTTTTGATAGTTTGGGCCCTATTGAATAATGAATGTTTTGAATTTTCTCCAAAAGTAAAGTAGTTGCAAACTCATCCTTTTAGAAACTTGTTTGGGCTGTTGAGAGGAGTAAAAAACCATCAAAAATTTAAATCCTGCATGATTTTACCAAGAAATGTGATTCTTCATTCAAAACCTGATTTTTGCTATTGGGCTCTATTGAATAGTGAATGTTTTGAATTTTCTCCAAAAGTAAAGTAGTTGCAAACTCATGCTTTTAGAGACTTGTTTGGGCTCATGAGAGGAGTAGAAAAACATCAAAAATTTCAGTCCTGCATGATTCTACCAAGAAATGTGTTCATTCAAACCGCTGGTTTTTGATAGTTTGGGCCCTATTGAATAATGAATGTTTTGAATTTTCTCCAAAAGTAAAGTAGTTGCAAACTCATCCTTTTAGAAACTTGTTTGGGCTGTTGAGAGGAGTAAAAAACCATCAAAAATTTCAATCCTGCATGATTCTACCAAGAAATGTGATTCTTCATTCAAAACGCTGGTTTTTGCTATTGGGCTCTATGGAATAATGAATGTTTTGAATTTTCTCCAAAAGTAAAGTAGTTGCAAACTCATGCTTTTAGAGACTTGTTTGGGCTCATGAGAGGAGTAGAAAAACATCAAAAATTTCAGTCCTGCATGATTCTACCAAGAAATGTGTGTTCATTGAAACCGCTGGTTTTTGATAGTTTGGGCCCTATTGAATAATGAATGTTTTGAATTTTCTCCAAAAGTAAAGTAGTTGCAAACTCATCCTTTTAGAAACTTGTTTGGGCTGTTGAGAGGAGTAAAAAACCATCAAAAATTTCAATCCTGCATGATTTTACCAAGAAATGTGATTCTTCATTCAAAACCTGATTTTTGCTATTGGGCTCTATTGAATAGTGAATATTTTGAATTTTCTCCAAAAATAAAGTAGTTGCAAACTCTTGCTTTTAGAGACTTGTTTGGGCTCATGAGAGGAGTAGAAAAACATCAAAAATTTCAGTCCTGCATGATTCTACCAAGAAATGTGTTCATTCAAACCGCTGGTTTTTGATAGTTTGGGCCCTATTGAATAATGAATGTTTTGAATTTTCTCCAAAAGTAAAGTAGTTGCAAACTCATCCTTTTAGAAACTTGTTTGGGCTGTTGAGAGGAGTAAAAAACCATCAAAAATTTCAATCCTGCATGATTCTACCAAGAAATGTGATTATTCATTCAAAACGCTGGTTTTTGCTATTGGGCTCTATTGAATAATGAATGTTTTGAATTTTCTCCAAAAGTAAAGTAGTTGCAAACTCATGCTTTTAGAGACTTGTTTGGGCTCATGAGATGAGTAGAAAAACATCAAAAATTTCAGTCCTGCATGATTCTACCAAGACATGTGTGTTCATTGAAACGGCTGGTTTTTGATAGTTTGGGCCCTATTGAATAATGAATGTTTTGAATTTTCTCCAAAAGTAAAGTAGTTGCAAGCTCATCCTTTTAGAAACTTGTTTGGGCTGTTGAGAGGAGTAAAAAACCATCAAAAATTTCAATCCTGCATGATTCTACCAAGAAATGTGATTCTTCATTCAAAACGCTGGTTTTTGCTATTGGGCTCTATTGAATAATGAATGTTTTGAATTTTCTCCAAAAGTAAAGTAGTTGCAAACTCATGCTTTTAGAGACTTGTTTGGGCTCATGAGAGGAGTAGAAAAACATCAAAAATTTCAGTCCTGCATGATTCTACCAAGAAATGTGTGTTCATTCAAACCGCTGGTTTTTGATAGTTTGGGCCCTATTGAATAATGAATGTTTTGAATTTTCTCCAAAAGTAAAGTAGTTGCAAACTCATGCTTTTAGAGACTTGTTTGGGCTCATGAGAGGAGTAGAAAAACATCAAAAATTTCAGTCCTGCATGATTCTACCAAGAAATGTGTGTTCATTGAAACCGCTGGTTTTTGATAGTTTGGGCCCTATTGAATAATGAATGTTTTGAATTTTCTCCAAAAGTAAAGTAGTTGCAAACTCATCCTTTTAGAAACTTGTTTGGGCTGTTGAGAGGAGTAAAAAACCATCAAAAATTTAAATCCTGCATGATTTTACCAAGAAATGTGATTCTTCATTCAAAACCTGATTTTTGCTATTGGGCTCTATTGAATAGTGAATGTTTTGAATTTTCTCCAAAAGTAAAGTAGTTGCAAACTCATGCTTTTAGAGACTTGTTTGGGCTCATGAGAGGAGTAGAAAAACATCAAAAATTTCAGTCCTGCATGATTCTACCAAGAAATGTGTTCATTCAAACCGCTGGTTTTTGATAGTTTGGGCCCTATTGAATAATGAATGTTTTGAATTTTCTCCAAAAGTAAAGTAGTTGCAAACTCATCCTTTTAGAAACTTGTTTGGGCTGTTGAGAGGAGTAAAAAACCATCAAAAATTTCAATCCTGCATGATTCTACCAAGAAATGTGATTCTTCATTCAAAACGCTGGTTTTTGCTATTGGGCTCTATTGAATAATGAATGTTTTGAATTTTCTCCAAAAGTAAAGTAGTTGCAAACTCATGCTTTTAGAGACTTGTTTGGGCTCATGAGATGAGTAGAAAAACATCAAAAATTTCAGTCCTGCATGATTCTACCAAGACATGTGTGTTCATTGAAACGGCTGGTTTTTGATAGTTTGGGCCCTATTGAATAATGAATGTTTTGAATTTTCTCCAAAAGTAAAGTAGTTGCAAGCTCATCCTTTTAGAAACTTGTTTGGGCTGTTGAGAGGAGTAAAAAACCATCAAAAATTTCAATCCTGCATGATTCTACCAAGAAATGTGATTCTTCATTCAAAACGCTGGTTTTTGCTATTGGGCTCTATTGAATAATGAATGTTTTGAATTTTCTCCAAAAGTAAAGTAGTTGCAAACTCATGCTTTTAGAGACTTGTTTGGGCTCATGAGAGGAGTAGAAAAACATCAAAAATTTCAGTCCTGCATGATTCTACCAAGAAATGTGTGTTCATTGAAACCGCTGGTTTTTGATAGTTTGGGCCCTATTGAATAATGAATGTTTTGAATTTTCTCCAAAAGTAAAGTAGTTGCAAACTCATCCTTTTAGAAACTTGTTTGGGCTGTTGAGAGGAGTAAAAAACCATCAAAAATGTAAATCCTGCATGATTTTACCAAGAAATGTGATTCTTCATTCAAAACCTGATTTTTGCTATTGGGCTCTATTGAATAGTGAATGTTTTGAATTTTCTCCAAAAGTAAAGTAGTTGCAAACTCATGCTTTTAGAGACTTGTTTGGGCTCATGAGAGGAGTAGAAAAACATCAAAAATTTCAGTCCTGCATGATTCTACCAAGAAATGTGTTCATTCAAACCGCTGGTTTTTGATAGTTTGGGCCCTATTGAATAATGAATGTTTTGAATTTTCTCCAAAAGTAAAGTAGTTGCAAACTCATCCTTTTAGAAACTTGTTTGGGCTGTTGAGAGGAGTAAAAAACCATCAAAAATTTCAATCCTGCATGATTCTACCAAGAAATGTGATTCTTCATTCAAAACGCTGGTTTTTGCTATTGGGCTCTATTGAATAATGAATGTTTTGAATTTTCTCCAAAAGTAAAGTAGTTGCAAACTCATGCTTTTAGAGACTTGTTTGGGCTCATGAGAGGAGTAGAAAAACATCAAAAATTTCAGTCCTGCATGATTCTACCAAGAAATGTGTGTTCATTGAAACCGCTGGTTTTTGATAGTTTGGGCCCTATTGAATAATGAATGTTTTGAATTTTCTCCAAAAGTAAAGTAGTTGCAAACTCATCCTTTTAGAAACTTGTTTGGGCTGTTGAGAGGAGTAAAAAACCATCAAAAATTTCAATCCTGCATGATTCTACCAAGAAATGTGATTCTTCATTCAAAACGCTGGTTTTTGCTATTGGGCTCTATTGAATAATGAATGTTTTGAATTTTCTCCAAAAGTAAAGTAGTTGCAAACTCATGCTTTTAGAGACTTGTTTGGGCTCATGAGAGGAGTAGAAAAACATCAAAAATTTCAGTCCTGCATGATTTTACCAAGAAATGTGTGTTCATTCAAACCGCTGGTTTTTGATAGTTTGGGCCCTATTGAATAATGAATGTTTTGAATTTTCTCCAAAAGTAAAGTAGTTGCAAACTCATCCTTTTAGAAACTTGTTTGGGCTGTTGAGAGGAGTAAAAAACCATCAAAAATTTCAATCCTGCATGATTTTACCAAGAAATGTGATTCTTCATTCAAAACCTGATTTTTGCTATTGGGCTCTATTGAATAGTGAATGTTTTGAATTTTCTCCAAAAGTAAAGTAGTTGCAAACTCATGCTTTTAGAGACTTGTTTGGGCTCATGAGAGGAGTAGAAAAACATCAAAAATTTCAGTCCTGCATGATTCTACCAATAAATGTGTGTTCATTGAAACCGCTGGTTTTTGATAGTTTGGGCCCTATTGAATAATGAATGTTTTGAATTTTCTCCAAAAGTAAAGTAGTTGCAAACTCATCCTTTTAGAAACTTGTTTGGGCTGTTGAGAGGAGTAAAAAACCATCAAAAATTTCAATCCTGCATGATTTTACCAAGAAATGTGATTCTTCATTCAAAACCTGATTTTTGCTATTGGGCTCTATTGAATAGTGAATGTTTTGAATTTTCTCCAAAAGTAAAGTAGTTGCAAACTCATGCTTTTAGAGACTTGTTTGGGCTCATGAGAGGAGTAGAAAAACATCAAAAATTTCAGTCCTGCATGATTCTACCAAGAAATGTGTTCATTCAAACCGCTGGTTTTTGATAGTTTGTTCCCTATTGAATAATGAATGTTTTGAATTTTCTCCAAAAGTAAAGTAGTTGGAAACTCATCCTTTTAGAAACTTGTTTGGGCTGTTGAGAGGAGTAAAAAACCATCAAAAATTTCAATCCTGCATGATTCTACCAAGAAATGTGATTCTTCATTCAAAACGCTGGTTTTTGCTATTGGGCTCTATTGAATAATGAATGTTTTGAATTTTCTCCAAAAGTAAAGTAGTTGCAAACTCATGCTTTTAGAGACTTGTTTGGGCTCATGAGAGGAGTAGAAAAACATGAAAAATTTCAGTCCTGTATGATTCTACCAAGAAATGTGTGTTCATTGAAACCGCTGGTTTTTGATAGTTTGGGCCCTATTGAATAATGAATGTTTTGAATTTTCTCCAAAAGTAAAGTAGTTGCAAACTCATCCTTTTAGAAACTTGTTTGGGCTGTTGAGAGGAGTAAAAAACCATCAAAAATTTCAATCCTGCATGATTCTACCAAGAAATGTGATTCTTCATTCAAAACGCTGGTTTTTGCTATTGGGCTCTATTGAATAATGAATGTTTTGAATTTTCTCCAAAAGTAAAGTAGTTGCAAACTCATGCTTTTAGAGACTTGTTTGGGCTCATGAGAGGAGTAGAAAATCATCAAAAATTTCAGTCCTGCATGATTCTACCAAGAAATGTGTGTTCATTGAAACCGCTGGTTTTTGATAGTTTGTGCCCTATTGAATAATGAATGTTTTGAATTTTCTCCAAAAGTAAAGTAGTTGCAAACTCATCCTTTTAGAAACTTGTTTGGGCTGTTGAGAGGAGTAAAAAACCATCAAAAATTTCAATCCTGCATGATTCTACCAAGAAATGTGATTCTTCATTCAAAACGCTGGTTTTTGCTATTGGGCTCTATTGAATAATGAATGTTTTGAATTTTCTCCAAAAGTAAAGTAGTTGCAAACTCATGCTTTTAGAGACTTGTTTGGGCTCATGAGAGGAGTAGAAAAACATCAAAAATTTCAGTCCTGCATGATTCTACCAAGAAATGTGTGTTCATTGAAACCGCTGGTTTTTGATAGTTTGGGCCCTATTGAATAATGAATGTTTTGAATTTTCTCCAAAAGTAAAGTAGTTGCAAACTCATCCTTTTAGAAACTTGTTTGGGCTGTTGAGAGGAGTAAAAAACCATCAAAAATTTCAATCCTGCATGATTCTACCAAGAAATGTGATTCTTCATTCAAAACGCTGGTTTTTGCTATTGGGCTCTATTGAATAATGAATGTTTTGAATTTTCTCCAAAAGTAAAGTAGTTGCAAACTCATGCTTTTAGAGACTTGTTTGGGCTCATGAGAGGAGTAGAAAAACATCAAAAATTTCAGTCCTGCATGATTCTACCAAGAAATGTGTGTTCATTGAAACCGCTGGTTTTTGATAGTTTGGGCCCTATTGAATAATGAATGTTTTGAATTTTCTCCAAAAGTAAAGTAGTTGCAAACTCATCCTTTTAGAAACTTGTTTGGGCTGTTGAGAGGAGTAAAAAACCATCAAAAATTTCAATCCTGCATGATTCTACCAAGAAATGTGATTCTTCATTCAAAACGCTGGTTTTTGCTATTGGGCTCTATTGAATAATGAATGTTTTGAATTTTCTCCAAAAGTAAAGTAGTTGCAAACTCATGCTTTTAGAGACTTGTTTGGGCTCATGAGAGGAGTAGAAAAACATCAAAAATTTCAGTCCTGCATGATTCTACCAAGAAATGTGTGTTCATTGAAACCGCTGGTTTTTGATAGTTTGGGCCCTATTGAATAATGAATGTTTTGAATTTTCTCCAAAAGTAAAGTAGTTGCAAACTCATCCTTTTAGAAACTTGTTTGGGCTGTTGAGAGGAGTAAAAAACCATCAAAAATTTCAATCCTGCATGATTCTACCAAGAAATGTGATTCTTCATTCAAAACGCTGGTTTTTGCTATTGGGCTCTATTGAATAATGAATGTTTTGAATTTTCTCCAAAAGTAAAGTAGTTGCAAACTCATGCTTTTAGAGACTTGTTTGGGCTCATGAGAGGAGTAGAAAAACATCAAAAATTTCAGTCCTGCATGATTCTACCAAGAAATGTGTGTTCATTGAAACCGCTGGTTTTGGATAGTTTGGGCCCTATTGAATAATGAATGTTTTGAATTTTCTCCAAAAGTAAAGTAGTTGCAAACTCATCCTTTTAGAAACTTGTTTGGGCTGTTGAGAGGAGTAAAAAACCATCAAAAATTTCAATCCTGCATGATTCTACCAAGAAATGTGATTCTTCATTCAAAATGCTGGTTTTTGCTATTGGGCTCTATTGAATAATGAATGTTTTGAATTTTCTCCAAAAGTAAAGTAGTTGCAAACTCATGCTTTTAGAGACTTGTCTGGGCTCATGAGAGGAGTAGAAAAACATCAAAAATTTCAGTCCTGCATGATTCTACCAAGAAATGTGTGTTCATTGAAACCGCTGGTTTTTGATAGTTTGGGCCCTATTGAATAATGAATGTTTTGAATTTTCTCCAAAAGTAAAGTAGTTGCAAACTCATCCTTTTAGAAACTTGTTTGGGCTGTTGAGAGGAGTAAAAAACCATCAAAAATTTCAATCCTGCATGATTTTACAAGAAATGTGATTCTTCATTCAAAACCTGATTTTTGCTATTGGGCTCTATTGAATAGTGAATGTTTTGAATTTTCTCCAAAAGTAAAGTAGTTGCAAACTCATGCTTTTAGAGACTTGTTTGGGCTCATGAGAGGAGTAGAAAAACATCAAAAATTTCAGTCCTGCATGATTCTACCAAGAAATGTGTTCATTCAAACCGCTGGTTTTTGATAGTTTGGGCCCTATTGAATAATGAATGTTTTGAATTTTCTCCAAAAGTAAAGTAGTTGCAAACTCATCCTTTTAGAAACTTGTTTGGGCTGTTGAGAGGAGTAAAAAACCATCAAAAATTTCAATCCTGCATGATTCTACCAAGAAATGTGATTCTTCATTCAAAACGCTGGTTTTTGCTATTGGGCTCTATTGAATAATGAATGTTTTGAATTTTCTCCAAAAGTAAAGTAGTTGCAAACTCATGCTTTTAGAGACTTGTTTGGGCTCATGAGAGGAGTAGAAAAACATCAAAAATTTCAGTCCTGCATGATTCTACCAAGAAATGTGTGTTCATTGAAACCGCTGGTTTTTGATAGTTTGGGCCCTATTGAATAATGAATGTTTTGAATTTTCTCCAAAAGTAAAGTAGTTGCAAACTCATCCTTTTAGAAACTTGTTTGGGCTGTTGAGAGGAGTAAAAAACCATCAAAAATTTCAATCCTGCATGATTCTACCAAGAAATGTGATTCTTCATTCAAAACGCTGGTTTTTGCTATTGGGCTCTATTGAATAATGAATGTTTTGAATTTTCTCCAAAAGTAAAGTAGTTGCAAACTCATCCTTTTAGAAACGTGTTTGGGCTGTTGAGAGGAGTAAAAAACCATCAAAAATTTCAATCCTGCATGATTTTACCAAGAAATGTGATTCTTCATTCAAAACCTGATTTTTGCTATTGGGCTCTATTGAATAGTGAATGTTTTGAATTTTCTCCAAAAGTAAAGTAGTTGCAAACTCATGCTTTTAGAGACTTGTTTGGGCTCATGAGAGGAGTAGAAAAACATCAAAAATTTCAGTCCTGCATGATTCTACCAAGAAATGTGTTCATTCAAACCGCTGGTTTTTGATAGTTTGGGCCCTATTGAATAATGAATGTTTTGAATTTTCTCCAAAAGTAAAGTAGTTGCAAACTCATCCTTTTAGAAACTTGTTTGGGCTGTTGAGAGGAGTAAAAAACCATCAAAAATTTCAATCCTGCATGATTCTACCAAGAAATGTGATTCTTCATTCAAAACGCTGGTTTTTGCTATTGGGCTCTATTGAATAATGAATGTTTTGAATTTTCTCCAAAAGTAAAGTAGTTGCAAACTCATGCTTTTAGAGACTTGTTTGGGCTCATGAGATGAGTAGAAAAACATCAAAAATTTCAGTCCTGCATGATTCTACCAAGACATGTGTGTTCATTGAAACGGCTGGTTTTTGATAGTTTGGGCCCTATTGAATAATGAATGTTTTGAATTTTCTCCAAAAGTAAAGTAGTTGCAAACTCATCCTTTTAGAAACTTGTTTGGGCTGTTGAGAGGAGTAAAAAACCATCAAAAATTTCAATCCTGCATGATTCTACCAAGAAATGTGATTCTTCATTCAAAACGCTGGTTTTTGCTATTGGGCTCTATTGAATAATGAATGTTTTGAATTTTCTCCAAAAGTAAAGTAGTTGCAAACTCATGCTTTTAGAGACTTGTTTGGGCTCATGAGAGGAGTAGAAAAACATCAAAAATTTCAGTCCTGCATGATTCTACCAAGAAATGTGTGTTGATTCAAACCGCTGGTTTTTGATAGTTTGGGCCCTATTGAATAATGAATGTTTTGAATTTTCTCCAAAAGTAAAGTAGTTGCAAACTCATGCTTTTAGAGACTTGTTTGGGCTCATGAGAGGAGTAGAAAAACATCAAAAATTTCAGTCCTGCATGATTCTACCAAGAAATGTGTGTTCATTGAAACCGCTGGTTTTTGATAGTTTGGGCCCTATTGAATAATGAATGTTTTGAATTTTCTCCAAAAGTAAAGTAGTTGCAAACTCATCCTTTTAGAAACTTGTTTGGGCTGTTGAGAGGAGTAAAAAACCATCAAAAATTTCAATCCTGCATGATTCTACCAAGAAATGTGATTCTTCATTCAAAACGCTGGTTTTTGCTATTGGGCTCTATTGAATAATGAATGTTTTGAATTTTCTCCAAAAGTAAAGTAGTTGCAAACTCATGCTTTTAGAGACTTGTTTGGGCTCATGAGAGGAGTAGAAAAACATCAAAAATTTCAGTCCTGCATGATTCTACCAAGAAATGTGTGTTCATTGAAACCGCTGGTTTTTGATAGTTTGGGCCCTATTGAATAATGAATGTTTTGAATTTTCTCCAAAAGTAAAGTAGTTGCAAACTCATCCTTTTAGAAACTTGTTTGGGCTGTTGAGAGGAGTAAAAAACCATCAAAAATTTCAATCCTGCATGATTCTACCAAGAAATGTGATTCTTCATTCAAAACGCTGGTTTTTGCTATTGGGCTCTATTGAATAATGAATGTTTTGAATTTTCTCCAAAAGTAAAGTAGTTGCAAACTCATGCTTTTAGAGACTTGTTTGGGCTCATGAGAGGAGTAGAAAAACATCAAAAATTTCAGTCCTGCATGATTCTACCAAGAAATGTGTGTTCATTGAAACCGCTGTTTTTTGATAGTTTGGGCCCTATTGAATAATGAATGTTTTGAATTTTCTCCAAAGGTAAAGTAGTTGCAAACTCATCCTTTTAGAAACTTGTTTGGGCTGTTGAGAGGAGTAAAAAACCATCAAAAATTTCAATCCTGCATGATTCTACCAAGAAATGTGATTCTTCATTCAAAACGCTGGTTTTTGCTATTGGGCTCTATTGAATAATGAATGTTTTGAATTTTCTCCAAAAGTAAAGTAGTTGCAAACTCATGCTTTTAGAGACTTGTTTGGGCTCATGAGATGAGTAGAAAAACATCAAAAATTTCAGTCCTGCATGATTCTACCAAGACATGTGTGTTCATTGAAACGGCTAGTTTTTGATAGTTTGGGCCCTATTGAATAATGAATGTTTTGAATTTTCTCCAAAAGTAAAGTAGTTGCAAACTCATCCTTTTAGAAACTTGTTTGGGCTGTTGAGAGGAGTAAAAAACCATCAAAAATTTCAATCCTGCATGATTCTACCAAGAAATGTGATTCTTCATTCAAAACCCTGGTTTTTGCTATTGGGCTCTATTGAATAATGAATGTTTTGAATTTTCTCCAAAAGTAAAGTAGTTGCAAACTCATGCTTTTAGAGACTTGTTTGGGCTCATGAGAGGAGTAGAAAAACATCAAAAATTTCAGTCCTGCATGATTCTACCAAGAAATGTGTGTTGATTCAAACCGCTGGTTTTTGATAGTTTGGGCCCTATTGAATAATGAATGTTTTGAATTTTCTCCAAAAGTAAAGTAGTTGCAAACTCATGCTTTTAGAGACTTGTTTGGGCTCATGAGAGGAGTAGAAAAACATCAAAAATTTCAGTCCTGCATGATTCTACCAAGAAATGTGTGTTCATTGAAACCGCTGGTTTTTGATAGTTTGGGCCCTATTGAATAATGAATGTTTTGAATTTTCTCCAAAAGTAAAGTAGTTGCAAACTCATCCTTTTAGAAACTTGTTTGGGCTGTTGAGAGGAGTAAAAAACCATCAAAAATTTCAATCCTGCATGATTCTACCAAGAAATGTGATTCTTCATTCAAAACGCTGGTTTTTGCTATTGGGCTCTATTGAATAATGAATGTTTTGAATTTTCTCCAAAAGTAAAGTAGTTGCAAACTCATGCTTTTAGAGACTTGTTTGGGCTCATGAGAGGAGTAGAAAAACATCAAAAATTTCAGTCCTGCATGATTCTACCAAGAAATGTGTGTTCATTGAAACCGCTGGTTTTTGATAGTTTGGGCCCTAATGAATAATGAATGTTTTGAATTTTCTCCAAAAGTAAAGTAGTTGCAAACTCATCCTTTTAGAAACTTGTTTGGGCTGTTGAGAGGAGTAAAAAACCATCAAAAATTTCAATCCTGCATGATTTTACCAAGAAATGTGATTCTTCATTCAAAACCTGATTTTTGCTATTGGGCTCTATTGAATAGTGAATGTTTTGAATTTTCTCCAAAAGTAAAGTAGTTGCAAACTCTTGCTTTTAGAGACTTGTTTGGGCTCATGAGAGGAGTAGAAAAACATCAAAAATTTCAGTCCTGCATGATTCTACCAAGAAATGTGTTCATTCAAACCGCTGGTTTTTGATAGTTTGGGCCCTATTGAATAATGAATGTTTTGAATTTTCTCCAAAAGTAAAGTAGTTGCAAACTCATCCTTTTAGAAACTTGTTTGGGCTGTTGAGAGGAGTAAAAAACCATCAAAAATTTCAATCCTGCATGATTCTACCAAGAAATGTGATTCTTCATTCAAAACGCTGGTTTTTGCTATTGGGCTCTATTGAATAATGAATGTTTTGAATTTTCTCCAAAAGTAAAGTAGTTGCAAACTCATGCTTTTAGAGACTTGTTTGGGCTCATGAGATGAGTAGAAAAACATCAAAAATTTCAGTCCTGCATGATTCTACCAAGACATGTGTGTTCATTGAAACGGCTGGTTTTTGATAGTTTGGGCCCTATTGAATAATGAATGTTTTGAATTTTCTCCAAAAGTAAAGTAGTTGCAAGCTCATCCTTTTAGAAACTTGTTTGGGCTGTTGAGAGGAGTAAAAAACCATCAAAAATTTCAATCCTGCATGATTCTACCAAGAAATGTGATTCTTCATTCAAAACGCTGTTTTTTGCTATTGGGCTCTATTGAATAATGAATGTTTTGAATTTTCTCCAAAAGTAAAGTAGTTGCAAACTCATGCTTTTAGAGACTTGTTTGGGCTCATGAGAGGAGTAGAAAAACATCAAAAATTTCAGTCCTGCATGATTCTACCAAGAAATGTGTGTTCATTCAAACCGCTGGTTTTTGATAGTTTGGGCCCTATTGAATAATGAATGTTTTGAATTTTCTCCAAAAGTAAAGTAGTTGCAAACTCATGCTTTTAGAGACTTGTTTGGGCTCATGAGAGGAGTAGAAAAACATCAAAAATTTCAGTCCTGCATGATTCTACCAAGAAATGTGTGTTCATTGAAACCGCTGGTTTTTGATAGTTTGGGCCCTATTGAATAATGAATGTTTTGAATTTTCTCCAAAAGTAAAGTAGTTGCAAACTCATCCTTTTAGAAACTTGTTTGGGCTGTTGAGAGGAGTAAAAAACCATCAAAAATTTAAATCCTGCATGATTTTACCAAGAAATGTGATTCTTCATTCAAAACCTGATTTTTGCTATTGGGCTCTATTGAATAGTGAATGTTTTGAATTTTCTCCAAAAGTAAAGTAGTTGCAAACTCATGCTTTTAGAGACTTGTTTGGGCTCATGAGAGGAGTAGAAAAACATCAAAAATTTCAGTCCTGCATGATTCTACCAAGAAATGTGTTCATTCAAACCGCTGGTTTTTGATAGTTTGGGCCCTATTGAATAATGAATGTTTTGAATTTTCTCCAAAAGTAAAGTAGTTGCAAACTCATCCTTTTAGAAACTTGTTTGGGCTGTTGAGAGGAGTAAAAAACCATCAAAAATTTCAATCCTGCATGATTCTACCAAGAAATGTGATTCTTCATTCAAAACGCTGGTTTTTGCTATTGGGCTCTATTGAATAATGAATGTTTTGAATTTTCTCCAAAAGTAAAGTAGTTGCAAACTCATGCTTTTAGAGACTTGTTTGGGCTCATGAGAGGAGTAGAAAAACATCAAAAATTTCAGTCCTGCATGATTCTACCAAGAAATGTGTGTTCATTGAAACCGCTGGTTTTTGATAGTTTGGGCCCTATTGAATAATGAATGTTTTGAATTTTCTCCAAAAGTAAAGTAGTTGCAAACTCATCCTTTTAGAAACTTGTTTGGGCTGTTGAGAGGAGTAAAAAACCATCAAAAATTTCAATCCTGCATGATTTTACCAAGAAATGTGATTCTTCATTCAAAACCTGATTTTTGCTATTGGGCTCTATTGAATAGTGAATGTTTTGAATTTTCTCCAAAAGTAAAGTAGTTGCAAACTCTTGCTTTTAGAGACTTGTTTGGGCTCATGAGAGGAGTAGAAAAACATCAAAAATTTCAGTCCTGCATGATTCTACCAAGAAATGTGTTCATTCAAACCGCTGGTTTTTGATAGTTTGGGCCCTATTGAATAATGAATGTTTTGAATTTTCTCCAAAAGTAAAGTAGTTGCAAACTCATCCTTTTAGAAACTTGTTTGGGCTGTTGAGAGGAGTAAAAAACCATCAAAAATTTCAATCCTGCATGATTCTACCAAGAAATGTGATTCTTCATTCAAAACGCTGGTTTTTGCTATTGGGCTCTATTGAATAATGAATGTTTTGAATTTTCTCCAAAAGTAAAGTAGTTGCAAACTCATGCTTTTAGAGACTTGTTTGGGCTCATGAGATGAGTAGAAAAACATCAAAAATTTCAGTCCTGCATGATTCTACCAAGACATGTGTGTTCATTGAAACGGCTGGTTTTTGATAGTTTGGGCCCTATTGAATAATGAATGTTTTGAATTTTCTCCAAAAGTAAAGTAGTTGCAAGCTCATCCTTTTAGAAACTTGTTTGGGCTGTTGAGAGGAGTAAAAAACCATCAAAAATTTCAATCCTGCATGATTCTACCAAGAAATGTGATTCTTCATTCAAAACGCTGGTTTTTGCTATTGGGCTCTATTGAATAATGAATGTTTTGAATTTTCTCCAAAAGTAAAGTAGTTGCAAACTCATGCTTTTAGAGACTTGTTTGGGCTCATGAGAGGAGTAGAAAAACATCAAAAATTTCAGTCCTGCATGATTCTACCAAGAAATGTGTGTTCATTCAAACCGCTGGTTTTTGATAGTTTGGGCCCTATTGAATAATGAATGTTTTGAATTTTCTCCAAAAGTAAAGTAGTTGCAAACTCATGCTTTTAGAGACTTGTTTGGGCTCATGAGAGGAGTAGAAAAACATCAAAAATTTCAGTCCTGCATGATTCTACCAAGAAATGTGTGTTCATTGAAACCGCTGGTTTTTGATAGTTTGGGCCCTATTGAATAATGAATGTTTTGAATTTTCTCCAAAAGTAAAGTAGTTGCAAACTCATCCTTTTAGAAACTTGTTTGGGCTGTTGAGAGGAGTAAAAAACCATCAAAAATTTAAATCCTGCATGATTTTACCAAGAAATGTGATTCTTCATTCAAAACCTGATTTTTGCTATTGGGCTCTATTGAATAGTGAATGTTTTGAATTTTCTCCAAAAGTAAAGTAGTTGCAAACTCATGCTTTTAGAGACTTGTTTGGGCTCATGAGAGGAGTAGAAAAACATCAAAAATTTCAGTCCTGCATGATTCTACCAAGAAATGTGTTCATTCAAACCGCTGGTTTTTGATAGTTTGGGCCCTATTGAATAATGAATGTTTTGAATTTTCTCCAAAAGTAAAGTAGTTGCAAACTCATCCTTTTAGAAACTTGTTTGGGCTGTTGAGAGGAGTAAAAAACCATCAAAAATTTCAATCCTGCATGATTCTACCAAGAAATGTGATTCTTCATTCAAAACGCTGGTTTTTGCTATTGGGCTCTATTGAATAATGAATGTTTTGAATTTTCTCCAAAAGTAAAGTAGTTGCAAACTCATGCTTTTAGAGACTTGTTTGGGCTCATGAGATGAGTAGAAAAACATCAAAAATTTCAGTCCTGCATGATTCTACCAAGACATGTGTGTTCATTGAAACGGCTGGTTTTTGATAGTTTGGGCCCTATTGAATAATGAATGTTTTGAATTTTCTCCAAAAGTAAAGTAGTTGCAAGCTCATCCTTTTAGAAACTTGTTTGGGCTGTTGAGAGGAGTAAAAAACCATCAAAAATTTCAATCCTGCATGATTCTACCAAGAAATGTGATTCTTCATTCAAAACGCTGGTTTTTGCTATTGGGCTCTATTGAATAATGAATGTTTTGAATTTTCTCCAAAAGTAAAGTAGTTGCAAACTCATGCTTTTAGAGACTTGTTTGGGCTCATGAGAGGAGTAGAAAAACATCAAAAATTTCAGTCCTGCATGATTCTACCAAGAAATGTGTGTTCATTGAAACCGCTGGTTTTTGATAGTTTGGGCCCTATTGAATAATGAATGTTTTGAATTTTCTCCAAAAGTAAAGTAGTTGCAAACTCATCCTTTTAGAAACTTGTTTGGGCTGTTGAGAGGAGTAAAAAACCATCAAAAATTTCAATTCTGCATGATTTTACCAAGAAATGTGATTCTTCATTCAAAACCTGATTTTTGCTATTGGGCTCTATTGAATAGTGAATGTTTTGAATTTTCTCCAAAAGTAAAGTAGTTGCAAACTCATGCTTTTAGAGACTTGTTTGGGCTCATGAGAGGAGTAGAAAAACATCAAAAATTTCAGTCCTGCATGATTCTACCAAGAAATGTGTTCATTCAAACCGCTGGTTTTTGATAGTTTGGGCCCTATTGAATAATGAATGTTTTGAATTTTCTCCAAAAGTAAAGTAGTTGCAAACTCATCCTTTTAGAAACTTGTTTGGGCTGTTGAGAGGAGTAAAAAACCATCAAAAATTTCAATCCTGCATGATTCTACCAAGAAATGTGATTCTTCATTCAAAACGCTGGTTTTTGCTATTGGGCTCTATTGAATAATGAATGTTTTGAATTTTCTCCAAAAGTAAAGTAGTTGCAAACTCATGCTTTTAGAGACTTGTTTGGGCTCATGAGAGGAGTAGAAAAACATCAAAAATTTCAGTCCTGCATGATTCTACCAAGAAATGTGTGTTCATTGAAACCGCTGGTTTTTGATAGTTTGGGCCCTATTGAATAATGAATGTTTTGAATTTTCTCCAAAAGTAAAGTAGTTGCAAACTCATCCTTTTAGAAACTTGTTTGGGCTGTTGAGAGGAGTAAAAAACCATCAAAAATTTCAATCCTGCATGATTCTACCAAGAAATGTGATTCTTCATTCAAAACGCTGGTTTTTGCTATTGGGCTCTATTGAATAATGAATGTTTTGAATTTTCTCCAAAAGTAAAGTAGTTGCAAACTCATGCTTTTAGAGACTTGTTTGGGCTCATGAGAGGAGTAGAAAAACATCAAAAATTTCAGTCCTGCATGATTCTACCAAGAAATGTGTGTTCATTGAAACCGCTGGTTTTTGATAGTTTGGGCCCTATTGAATAATGAATGTTTTGAATTTTCTCCAAAAGTAAAGTAGTTGCAAACTCATCCTTTTAGAAACTTGTTTGGGCTGTTGAGAGGAGTAAAAAACCATCAAAAATTTCAATCCTGCATGATTCTACCAAGAAATGTGACTCTTCATTCAAAACGCTGGTTTTTGCTATTGGGCTCTATTGAATAATGAATGTTTTGAATTTTCTCCAAAAGTAAAGTAGTTGCAAACTCATGCTTTTAGAGACTTGTTTGGGCTCATGAGAGGAGTAGAAAAACATCAAAAATTTCAGTCCTGCATGATTTTACCAAGAAATGTGTGTTCATTCAAACCGCTGGTTTTTGATAGTTTGGGCCCTATTGAATAATGAATGTTTTGAATTTTCTCCAAAAGTAAAGTAGTTGCAAACTCATCCTTTTAGAAACTTGTTTGGGCTGTTGAGAGGAGTAAAAAACCATCAAAAATTTCAATCCTGCATGATTTTACCAAGAAATGTGATTCTTCATTCAAAACCTGATTTTTGCTATTGGGCTCTATTGAATAGTGAATGTTTTGAATTTTCTCCAAAAGTAAAGTAGTTGCAAACTCATGCTTTTAGAGACTTGTTTGGGCTCATGAGAGGAGTAGAAAAACATCAAAAATTTCAGTCCTGCATGATTCTACCAATAAATGTGTGTTCATTGAAACCGCTGGTTTTTGATAGTTTGGGCCCTATTGAATAATGAATGTTTTGAATTTTCTCCAAAAGTAAAGTAGTTGCAAACTCATCCTTTTAGAAACTTGTTTGGGCTGTTGAGAGGAGTAAAAAACCATCAAAAATTTCAATCCTGCATGATTTTACCAAGAAATGTGATTCTTCATTCAAAACCTGATTTTTGCTATTGGGCTCTATTGAATAGTGAATGTTTTGAATTTTCTCCAAAAGTAAAGTAGTTGCAAACTCATGCTTTTAGAGACTTGTTTGGGCTCATGAGAGGAGTAGAAAAACATCAAAAATTTCAGTCCTGCATGATTCTACCAAGAAATGTGTTCATTCAAACCGCTGGTTTTTGATAGTTTGGGCCCTATTGAATAATGAATGTTTTGAATTTTCTCCAAAAGTAAAGTAGTTGCAAACTCATCCTTTTAGAAACTTGTTTGGGCTGTTGAGAGGAGTAAAAAACCATCAAAAATTTCAATCCTGCATGATTCTACCAAGAAATGTGATTCTTCATTCAAAACGCTGGTTTTTGCTATTGGGCTCTATTGAATAATGAATGTTTTGAATTTTCTCCAAAAGTAAAGTAGTTGCAAACTCATGCTTTTAGAGACTTGTTTGGGCTCATGAGAGGAGTAGAAAAACATCAAAAATTTCAGTCCTGCATGATTCTACCAAGAAATGTGTGTTCATTGAAACCGATGGTTTTTGATAGTTTGGGCCCTATTGAATAATGAATGTTTTGAATTTTCTCCAAAAGTAAAGTAGTTGCAAACTCATCCTTTTAGAAACTTGTTTGGGCTGTTGAGAGGAGTAAAAAACCATCAAAAATTTCAATCCTGCATGATTCTACCAAGAAATGTGATTCTTCATTCAAAACGCTGGTTTTTGCTATTGGGCTCTATTGAATAATGAATGTTTTGAATTTTCTCCAAAAGTAAAGTAGTTGCAAACTCATGCTTTTAGAGACTTGTTTGGGCTCATGAGAGGAGTAGAAAAACATCAAAAATTTCAGTCCTGCATGATTCTACCAAGAAATGTGTGTTCATTGAAACCGCTGGTTTTTGATAGTTTGGGCCCTATTGAATAATGAATGTTTTGAATTTTCTCCAAAAGTAAAGTAGTTGCAAACTCATCCTTTTAGAAACTTGTTTGGGCTGTTGAGAGGAGTAAAAAACCATCAAAAATTTCAATCCTGCATGATTCTACCAAGAAATGTGACTCTTCATTCAAAACGCTGGTTTTTGCTATTGGGCTCTATTGAATAATGAATGTTTTGAATTTTCTCCAAAAGTAAAGTAGTTGCAAACTCATGCTTTTAGAGACTTGTTTGGGCTCATGAGAGGAGTAGAAAAACATCAAAAATTTCAGTCCTGCATGATTCTACCAAGAAATGTGTGTTCATTCAAACCGCTGGTTTTTGATAGTTTGGGCCCTATTGAATAATGAATGTTTTGAATTTTCTCCAAAAGTAAAGTAGTTGCAAACTCATCCTTTTAGAAACTTGTTTGGGCTGTTGAGAGGAGTAAAAAACCATCAAAAATTTCAATCCTGCATGATTTTACCAAGAAATGTGATTCTTCATTCAAAACCTGATTTTTGCTATTGGGCTCTATTGAATAGTGAATGTTTTGAATTTTCTCCAAAAGTAAAGTAGTTGCAAACTCATGCTTTTAGAGACTTGTTTGGGCTCATGAGAGGAGTAGAAAAACATCAAAAATTTCAGTCCTGCATGATTCTACCAATAAATGTGTTCATTGATACCGCTGGTTTTTGATAGTTTGGGCCCTATTGAATAATGAATGTTTTGAATTTTCTCCAAAAGTAAAGTAGTTGCAAACTCATCCTTTTAGAAACTTGTTTGGGCTGTTGAGAGGAGTAAAAAACCATCAAAAATTTCAATCCTGCATGATTTTACCAAGAAATGTGATTCTTCATTCAAAACCTGATTTTTGCTATTGGGCTCTATTGAATAGTGAATGTTTTGAATTTTCTCCAAAAGTAAAGTAGTTGCAAACTCATGCTTTTAGAGACTTGTTTGGGCTCATGAGAGGAGTAGAAAAACATCAAAAATTTCAGTCCTGCATGATTCTACCAAGAAATGTGTTCATTCAAACCGCTGGTTTTTGATAGTTTGGGCCCTATTGAATAATGAATGTTTTGAATTTTCTCCAAAAGTAAAGTAGTTGCAAACTCATCCTTTTAGAAACTTGTTTGGGCTGTTGAGAGGAGTAAAAAACCATCAAAAATTTCAATCCTGCATGATTCTACCAAGAAATGTGATTCTTCATTCAAAACGCTGGTTTTTGCTATTGGGCTCTATTGAATAATGAATGTTTTGAATTTTCTCCAAAAGTAAAGTTGCAAACTCATGCTTTTAGAGACTTGTTTGGGCTCATGAGATGAGTAGAAAAACATCAAAAATTTCAGTCCTGCATGATTCTACCAAGACATGTGTGTTCATTGAAACTGCTGGTTTTTGATAGTTTGGGCCCTATTGAATAATGAATGTTTTGAATTTTCTCCAAAAGTAAAGTAGTTGCAAGCTCATCCTTTTAGAAACTTGTTTGGGCTGTTGAGAGGAGTAAAAAACCATCAAAAATGTCAATCCTGCATGATTCTACCAAGAAATGTGATTCTTCATTCAAAACGCTGGTTTTTGCTATTGGGCTCTATTGAATAATGAATGTTTTGAATTTTCTCCAAAAGTAAAGTAGTTGCAAACTCATGCTTTTAGAGACTTGTTTGGGCTCATGAGAGGAGTAGAAAAACATCAAAAATTTCAGTCCTGCATGATTCTACCAAGAAATGTGTGTTCATTCAAACCGCTGGTTTTTGATAGTTTGGGCCCTATTGAATAATGAATGTTTTGAATTTTCTCCAAAAGTAAAGTAGTTGCAAACTCATCCTTTTAGAAACTTGTTTGGGCTGTTGAGAGGAGTAAAAAACCATAAAAAATTTCAATCCTGCATGATTTTACCAAGAAATGTGATTCTTCATTCAAAACCTGATTTTTGCTATTGGGCTCTATTGAATAGTGAATGTTTTGAATTTTCTCCAAAAGTAAAGTAGTTGCAAACTCATGCTTTTAGAGACTTGTTTGGGCTCATGAGAGGAGTAGAAAAACATCAAAAATTTCAGTCCTGCATGATTCTACCAAGAAATGTGTTCATTCAAACCGCTGGTTTTTGATAGTTTGGGCCCTATTGAATAATGAATGTTTTGAATTTTCTCCAAAAGTAAAGTAGTTGCAAACTCATCCTTTTAGAAACTTGTTTGGGCTGTTGAGAGGAGTAAAAAACCATCAAAAATTTCAATCCTGCATGATTCTACCAAGAAATGTGATTCTTCATTCAAAACGCTGGTTTTTGCTATTGGGCTCTATTGAATAATGAATGTTTTGAATTTTCTCCAAAAGTAAAGTAGTTGCAAACTCATGCTTTTAGAGACTTGTTTGGGCTCATGAGAGGAGTAGAAAAACATCAAAAATTTCAGTCCTGCATGATTCTACCAAGAAATGTGTGTTCATTGAAACCGCTGGTTTTTGATAGTTTGGGCCCTATTGAATAATGAATGTTTTGAATTTTCTCCAAAAGTAAAGTAGTTGCAAACTCATCCTTTTAGAAACTTGTTTGGGCTGTTGAGAGGAGTAAAAAACCATCAAAAATTTCAATCCTGCATGATTCTACCAAGAAATGTGATTCTTCATTCAAAACGCTGGTTTTTGCTATTGGGCTCTATTGAATAATGAATGTTTTGAATTTTCTCCAAAAGTAAAGTAGTTGCAAACTCATGCTTTTAGAGACTTGTTTGGGCTCATGAGAGGAGTAGAAAAACATCAAAAATTTCAGTCCTGCATGATTCTACCAAGAAATGTGTGTTCATTGAAACCGCTGGTTTTTGATAGTTTGGGCCCTATTGAATAATGAATGTTTTGAATTTTCTCCAAAAGTAAAGTAGTTGCAAACTCATCCTTTTAGAAACTTGTTTGGGCTGTTGAGAGGAGTAAAAAACCATCAAAAATTTCAATCCTGCATGATTTTACCAAGAAATGTGATTCTTCATTCAAAACCTGATTTTTGCTATTGGGCTCTATTGAATAGTGAATGTTTTGAATTTTCTCCAAAAGTAAAGTAGTTGCAAACTCATGCTTTTAGAGACTTGTTTGGGCTCATGAGAGGAGTAGAAAAACATCAAAAATTTCAGTCCTGCATGATTCTACCAAGAAATGTGTTCATTCAAACCGCTGGTTTTTGATAGTTTGGGCCCTATTGAATAATGAATGTTTTGAATTTTCTCCAAAAGTAAAGTAGTTGCAAACTCATCCTTTTAGAAACTTGTTTGGGCTGTTGAGAGGAGTAAAAAACCATCAAAAATTTCAATCCTGCATGATTCTACCAAGAAATGTGATTCTTCATTCAAAACGCTGGTTTTTGCTATTGGGCTCTATTGAATAATGAATGTTTTGAATTTTCTCCAAAAGTAAAGTAGTTGCAAACTCATGCTTTTAGAGACTTGTTTGGGCTCATGAGATGAGTAGAAAAACATCAAAAATTTCAGTCCTGCATGATTCTACCAAGACATGTGTGTTCATTGAAACGGCTGGTTTTTGATAGTTTGGGCCCTATTGAATAATGAATGTTTTGAATTTTCTCCAAAAGTAAAGTAGTTGCAAACTCATCCTTTTAGAAACTTGTTTGGGCTGTTGAGAGGAGTAAAAAACCATCAAAAATTTCAATCCTGCATGATTCTACCAAGAAATGTGATTCTTCATTCAAAACGCTGGTTTTTGCTATTGGGCTCTATTGAATAATGAATGTTTTGAATTTTCTCCAAAAGTAAAGTAGTTGCAAACTCATGCTTTTAGAGACTTGTTTGGGCTCATGAGAGGAGTAGAAAAACATCAAAAATTTCAGTCCTGCATGATTCTACCAAGAAATGTGTGTTGATTCAAACCGCTGGTTTTTGATAGTTTGGGCCCTATTGAATAATGAATGTTTTGAATTTTCTCCAAAAGTAAAGTAGTTGCAAACTCATGCTTTTAGAGACTTGTTTGGGATCATGAGAGGAGTAGAAAAACATCAAAAATTTCAGTCCTGCATGATTCTACCAAGAAATGTGTGTTCATTCAAACCGCTGGTTTTTGATAGTTTGGGCCCTATTGAATAATGAATGTTTTGAATTTTCTCCAAAAGTAAAGTAGTTGCAAACTCATCCTTTTAGAAACTTGTTTGGGCTGTTGAGAGGAGTAAAAAACCATCAAAAATTTCAATCCTGCATGATTCTACCAAGAAATGTGATTCTTCATTCAAAACGCTGGTTTTTGCTATTGGGCTCTATTGAATAATGAATGTTTTGAATTTTCTCCAAAAGTAAAGTAGTTGCAAACTCATGCTTTTAGAGACTTGTTTGGGCTCATGAGAGGAGTAGAAAAACATCAAAAATTTCAGTCCTGCATGATTCTACCAAGAAATGTGTGTTGATTCAAACCGCTGGTTTTTGATAGTTTGGGCCCTATTGAATAATGAATGTTTTGAATTTTCTCCAAAAGTAAAGTAGTTGCAAACTCATCCTTTTAGAAACTTGTTTGGGCTGTTGAGAGGAGTAAAAAACCATCAAAAATTTCAATCCTGCATGATTCTACCAAGAAATGTGATTCTTCATTCAAAACGCTGGTTTTTGCTATTGGGCTCTATTGAATAATTAATACTTTGAATTTTCTCCAAAAGTAAAGTAGTTGCAAACTCATCCTTTTAGAGACTTGTTTGGGCTCATGAGAGGAGTAGAAAAACATCAAAAATTTCAGTCCTGCATGATTCTACCAAGAAATGTGTGTTCATTGAAACCGCTGGTTTTTGATAGTTTGGGCCCTATTGAATAATGAATGTTTTGAATTTTCTCCAAATGTAAAGTAGTTGCAAACTCATCCTTTTAGAAACTTGTTTGGGCTGTTGAGAGGAGTAAAAAACCATCAAAAATTTCAATCCTGCATGATTCTACCAAGAAATGTGATTCTTCATTCAAAACGCTGGTTTTTGCTATTGGGCTCTATTGAATAATGAATGTTTTGAATTTTCTCCAAAAGTAAGGCTAGTTTCACATTAGCGTTTTTTTGCGCAGCGCATCGGGCGCATAAAAAACGCAAAGAAAAACGCAAAACAAACGCGCGTTTTTTTAACGTCATGCGCACGCTGATGTGTAAAAAAAACGCAGCGTTGTTTGCGTTTTACATGCGTTTTTTGCATGCGTTGGCGTTTTTTATGCGCATGCGTTTTTAAGTGTGACGTTTTTTCCATTGTCTAGAGAACATTCTAGACTTGTTTAACTCAAAAACGCATGCGCAAAAAAACGCAAGCGTGCGCAAGACCATGCGCACGCATGCGTTCCCATAGGCTCCAATGTGGTGTTTTTGCGCATTCCGTGCGCAAGCGTGCGCATGCGTTTTTTGACGAGACAGGGCGGAACCAAAAATGCAACATGTTGCGTCTGGCGCGCCTGGCGCAAAAGACAAAAAACCGCATGCGCACGAAAACGCAAGTATGCGCAAGACCATGCGCACGTCATGTTAAGTATAGGTGCGCAGTGCGCATGCGCACGGGTGCGCACGATGCGCTGCGCACAAAAGCGCTAATGTGAAACCAGCCTAAAGTAGTTGCAAACTCATGCTTTTAGAGACTTGTTTGGGCTCATGAGAGGAGTAGAAAAACATCAAAAATTTCAGTCCTGCATGATTCTACCAAGAAATGTGTGTTCATTGAAACCGCTGGTTTTTGATAGTTTGGGCCCTATTGAATAATGAATGTTTTGAATTTTCTCCAAAAGTAAAGTAGTTGCAAACTCATCCTTTTAGAAACTTGTTTGGGCTGTTGAGAGGAGTAAAAAACCATCAAAAATTTCAATCCTGCATGATTCTACCAAGAAATGTGATTCTTCATTCAAAACGCTGGTTTTTGCTATTGGGCTCTATTGAATAGTGAATGTTTTGAATTTTCTCCAAAAGTAAAGTAGTTGCAAACTCATGCTTTTAGAGACTTGTTTGGGCTCATGAGAGGAGTAGAAAAACATCAAAAATTTCAGTCCTGCATGATTCTACCAATAAATGTGTTCATTGATACCGCTGGTTTTTGATAGTTTGGGCCCTATTGAATAATGAATGTTTTGAATTTTCTCCAAAAGTAAAGTAGTTGCAAACTCATCCTTTTAGAAACTTGTTTGGGCTGTTGAGAGGAGTAAAAAACCATCAAAAATTTCAATCCTGCATGATTCTACCAAGAAATGTGATTCTTCATTCAAAACGCTGGTTTTTGCTATTGGGCTCTATTGAATAATGAATGTTTTGAATTTTCTCCAAAAGTAAAGTTGCAAACTCATGCTTTTAGAGACTTGTTTGGGCTCATGAGATGAGTAGAAAAACATCAAAAATTTCAGTCCTGCATGATTCTACCAAGACATGTGTGTTCATTGAAACTGCTGGTTTTTGATAGTTTGGGCCCTATTGAATAATGAATGTTTTGAATTTTCTCCAAAAGTAAAGTAGTTGCAAGCTCATCCTTTTAGAAACTTGTTTGGGCTGTTGAGAGGAGTAAAAAACCATCAAAAATGTCAATCCTGCATGATTCTACCAAGAAATGTGATTCTTCATTCAAAACGCTGGTTTTTGCTATTGGGCTCTATTGAATAATGAATGTTTTGAATTTTCTCCAAAAGTAAAGTAGTTGCAAACTCATGCTTTTAGAGACTTGTTTGGGCTCATGAGAGGAGTAGAAAAACATCAAAAATTTCAGTCCTGCATGATTCTACCAAGAAATGTGTGTTCATTCAAACCGCTGGTTTTTGATAGTTTGGGCCCTATTGAATAATGAATGTTTTGAATTTTCTCCAAAAGTAAAGTAGTTGCAAACTCATCCTTTTAGAAACTTGTTTGGGCTGTTGAGAGGAGTAAAAAACCATAAAAAATTTCAATCCTGCATGATTTTACCAAGAAATGTGATTCTTCATTCAAAACCTGATTTTTGCTATTGGGCTCTATTGAATAGTGAATGTTTTGAATTTTCTCCAAAAGTAAAGTAGTTGCAAACTCATGCTTTTAGAGACTTGTTTGGGCTCATGAGAGGAGTAGAAAAACATCAAAAATTTCAGTCCTGCATGATTCTACCAAGAAATGTGTTCATTCAAACCGCTGGTTTTTGATAGTTTGGGCCCTATTGAATAATGAATGTTTTGAATTTTCTCCAAAAGTAAAGTAGTTGCAAACTCATCCTTTTAGAAACTTGTTTGGGCTGTTGAGAGGAGTAAAAAACCATCAAAAATTTCAATCCTGCATGATTCTACCAAGAAATGTGATTCTTCATTCAAAACGCTGGTTTTTGCTATTGGGCTCTATTGAATAATGAATGTTTTGAATTTTCTCCAAAAGTAAAGTAGTTGCAAACTCATGCTTTTAGAGACTTGTTTGGGCTCATGAGAGGAGTAGAAAAACATCAAAAATTTCAGTCCTGCATGATTCTACCAAGAAATGTGTGTTCATTGAAACCGCTGGTTTTTGATAGTTTGGGCCCTATTGAATAATGAATGTTTTGAATTTTCTCCAAAAGTAAAGTAGTTGCAAACTCATCCTTTTAGAAACTTGTTTGGGCTGTTGAGAGGAGTAAAAAACCATCAAAAATTTCAATCCTGCATGATTCTACCAAGAAATGTGATTCTTCATTCAAAACGCTGGTTTTTGCTATTGGGCTCTATTGAATAATGAATGTTTTGAATTTTCTCCAAAAGTAAAGTAGTTGCAAACTCATGCTTTTAGAGACTTGTTTGGGCTCATGAGAGGAGTAGAAAAACATCAAAAATTTCAGTCCTGCATGATTCTACCAAGAAATGTGTGTTCATTGAAACCGCTGGTTTTTGATAGTTTGGGCCCTATTGAATAATGAATGTTTTGAATTTTCTCCAAAAGTAAAGTAGTTGCAAACTCATCCTTTTAGAAACTTGTTTGGGCTGTTGAGAGGAGTAAAAAACCATCAAAAATTTCAATCCTGCATGATTTTACCAAGAAATGTGATTCTTCATTCAAAACCTGATTTTTGCTATTGGGCTCTATTGAATAGTGAATGTTTTGAATTTTCTCCAAAAGTAAAGTAGTTGCAAACTCATGCTTTTAGAGACTTGTTTGGGCTCATGAGAGGAGTAGAAAAACATCAAAAATTTCAGTCCTGCATGATTCTACCAAGAAATGTGTTCATTGAAACGGCTGGTTTTTGATAGTTTGGGCCCTATTGAATAATGAATGTTTTGAATTTTCTCCAAAAGTAAAGTAGTTGCAAACTCATCCTTTTAGAAACTTGTTTGGGCTGTTGAGAGGAGTAAAAAACCATCAAAAATTTCAATCCTGCATGATTCTACCAAGAAATGTGATTCTTCATTCAAAACGCTGGTTTTTGCTATTGGGCTCTATTGAATAATGAATGTTTTGAATTTTCTCCAAAAGTAAAGTAGTTGCAAACTCATGCTTTTAGAGACTTGTTTGGGCTCATGAGAGGAGTAGAAAAACATCAAAAATTTCAGTCCTGCATGATTCTACCAAGAAATGTGTGTTGATTCAAACCGCTGGTTTTTGATAGTTTGGGCCCTATTGAATAATGAATGTTTTGAATTTTCTCCAAAAGTAAAGTAGTTGCAAACTCATGCTTTTAGAGACTTGTTTGGGATCATGAGAGGAGTAGAAAAACATCAAAAATTTCAGTCCTGCATGATTCTACCAAGAAATGTGTGTTCATTCAAACCGCTGGTTTTTGATAGTTTGGGCCCTATTGAATAATGAATGTTTTGAATTTTCTCCAAAAGTAAAGTAGTTGCAAACTCATCCTTTTAGAAACTTGTTTGGGCTGTTGAGAGGAGTAAAAAACCATCAAAAATTTCAATCCTGCATGATTCTACCAAGAAATGTGATTCTTCATTCAAAACGCTGGTTTTTGCTATTGGGCTCTATTGAATAATGAATGTTTTGAATTTTCTCCAAAAGTAAAGTAGTTGCAAACTCATGCTTTTAGAGACTTGTTTGGGCTCATGAGAGGAGTAGAAAAACATCAAAAATTTCAGTCCTGCATGATTCTACCAAGAAATGTGTGTTGATTCAAACCGCTGGTTTTTGATAGTTTGGGCCCTATTGAATAATGAATGTTTTGAATTTTCTCCAAAAGTAAAGTAGTTGCAAACTCATCCTTTTAGAAACTTGTTTGGGCTGTTGAGAGGAGTAAAAAACCATCAAAAATTTCAATCCTGCATGATTCTACCAAGAAATGTGATTCTTCATTCAAAACGCTGGTTTTTGCTATTGGGCTCTATTGAATAATTAATACTTTGAATTTTCTCCAAAAGTAAAGTAGTTGCAAACTCATCCTTTTAGAGACTTGTTTGGGCTCATGAGAGGAGTAGAAAAACATCAAAAATTTCAGTCCTGCATGATTCTACCAAGAAATGTGTGTTCATTGAAACCGCTGGTTTTTGATAGTTTGGGCCCTATTGAATAATGAATGTTTTGAATTTTCTCCAAATGTAAAGTAGTTGCAAACTCATCCTTTTAGAAACTTGTTTGGGCTGTTGAGAGGAGTAAAAAACCATCAAAAATTTCAATCCTGCATGATTCTACCAAGAAATGTGATTCTTCATTCAAAACGCTGGTTTTTGCTATTGGGCTCTATTGAATAATGAATGTTTTGAATTTTCTCCAAAAGTAAGGCTAGTTTCACATTAGCGTTTTTTTGCGCAGCGCATCGGGCGCATAAAAAACGCAAAGAAAAACGCAAAACAAACGCGCGTTTTTTTAACGTCATGCGCACGCTGATGTGTAAAAAAAACGCAGCGTTGTTTGCGTTTTACATGCGTTTTTTGCATGCGTTGGCGTTTTTTATGCGCATGCGTTTTTAAGTGTGACGTTTTTTCCATTGTCTAGAGAACATTCTAGACTTGTTTAACTCAAAAACGCATGCGCAAAAAAACGCAAGCGTGCGCAAGACCATGCGCACGCATGCGTTCCCATAGGCTCCAATGTGGTGTTTTTGCGCATTCCGTGCGCAAGCGTGCGCATGCGTTTTTTGACGAGACAGGGCGGAACCAAAAATGCAACATGTTGCGTCTGGCGCGCCTGGCGCAAAAGACAAAAAACCGCATGCGCACGAAAACGCAAGTATGCGCAAGACCATGCGCACGTCATGTTAAGTATAGGTGCGCAGTGCGCATGCGCACGGGTGCGCACGATGCGCTGCGCACAAAAGCGCTAATGTGAAACCAGCCTAAAGTAGTTGCAAACTCATGCTTTTAGAGACTTGTTTGGGCTCATGAGAGGAGTAGAAAAACATCAAAAATTTCAGTCCTGCATGATTCTACCAAGAAATGTGTGTTCATTGAAACCGCTGGTTTTTGATAGTTTGGGCCCTATTGAATAATGAATGTTTTGAATTTTCTCCAAAAGTAAAGTAGTTGCAAACTCATCCTTTTAGAAACTTGTTTGGGCTGTTGAGAGGAGTAAAAAACCATCAAAAATTTCAATCCTGCATGATTCTACCAAGAAATGTGATTCTTCATTCAAAACGCTGGTTTTTGCTATTGGGCTCTATTGACTAATGAATGTTTTGAATTTTCTCCAAAAGTAAAGTAGTTGCAAACTCATGCTTTTAGAGACTTGTTTGGGATCATGAGAGGAGTAGAAAAACATCAAAAATTTCAGTCCTGCATGATTCTACCAAGAAATGTGTGTTCATTGAAACCGCTGGTTTTTGATAGTTTGGGCCCTATTGAATAATGAATGTTTTGAATTTTCTCCAAAAGTAAAGTAGTTGCAAACTCATCCTTTTAGAAACTTGTTTGGGCTGTTGAGAGGAGTAAAAAAACATCAAAAATTTCAATCCTGCATGATTTTACCAAGAAATGTGATTCTTCATTCAAAACCTGATTTTTGCTATTGGGCTCTATTGAATAGTGAATGTTTTGAATTTTCTCCAAAAGTAAAGTAGTTGCAAACTCATGCTTTTAGAGACTTGTTTGGGCTCATGAGAGGAGTAGAAAAACATCAAAAATTTCAGTCCTGCATGATTCTACCAAGAAATGTGTTCATTCAAACCGCTGGTTTTTGATAGTTTGGGCACTATTGAATAATGAATGTTTTGAATTTTCTCCAAAAGTAAAGTAGTTGCAAACTCATCCTTTTAGAAACTTGTTTGGGCTGTTGAGAGGAGTAAAAAACCATCAAAAATTTCAATCCTGCATGATTCTACCAAGAAATGTGATTCTTCATTCAAAACGCTGGTTTTTGCTATTGGGCTCTATTGAATAATGAATGTTTTGAATTTTCTCCAAAAGTAAAGTAGTTGCAAACTCATGCTTTTAGAGACTTGTTTGGGATCATGAGAGGAGTAGAAAAACATCAAAAATTTCAGTCCTGCATGATTCTACCAAGAAATGTGTGTTCATTGAAACCGCTGGTTTTTGATAGTTTGGGCCCTATTGAATAATGAATGTTTTGAATTTTCTCCAAAAGTAAAGTAGTTGCAAACTCATCCTTTTAGAAACTTGTTTGGGCTGTTGAGAGGAGTAAAAAAACATCAAAAATTTCAATCCTGCATGATTTTACCAAGAAATGTGATTCTTCATTCAAAACCTGATTTTTGCTATTGGGCTCTATTGAATAGTGAATGTTTTGAATTTTCTCCAAAAGTAAAGTAGTTGCAAACTCATGCTTTTAGAGACTTGTTTGGGCTCATGAGAGGAGTAGAAAAACATCAAAAATTTCAGTCCTGCATGATTCTACCAAGAAATGTGTTCATTCAAACCGCTGGTTTTTGATAGTTTGGGCACTATTGAATAATGAATGTTTTGAATTTTCTCCAAAAGTAAAGTAGTTGCAAACTCATCCTTTTAGAAACTTGTTTGGGCTGTTGAGAGGAGTAAAAAACCATCAAAAATTTCAATCCTGCATGATTCTACCAAGAAATGTGATTCTTCATTCAAAACGCTGGTTTTTGCTATTGGGCTCTATTGAATAATGAATGTTTTGAATTTTCTCCAAAAGTAAAGTAGTTGCAAACTCATGCTTTTAGAGACTTGTTTGGGCTCATGAGATGAGTAGAAAAACATCAAAAATTTCAGTCCTGCATGATTCTACCAAGACATGTGTGTTCATTGAAACGGCTGGTTTTTGATAGTTTGGGCCCTATTGAATAATGAATGTTTTGAATTTTCTCCAAAAGTAAAGTAGTTGCAAACTCATCCTTTTAGAAACTTGTTTGGGCTGTTGAGAGGAGTAAAAAACCATCAAAAATTTCAATCCTGCATGATTCTACCAAGAAATGTGATTCTTCATTCAAAACGCTGGTTTTTGCTATTGGGCTCTATTGAATAATGAATGTTTTGAATTTTCTCCAAAAGTAAAGTAGTAGCAAACTCATGCTTTTAGAGACTTGTTTGGGCTCATGAGAGGAGTAGAAAAACATCAAAAATTTCAGTCCTGCATGATTCTACCAAGAAATGTGTGTTGATTCAAACCGCTGGTTTTTGATAGTTTGGGCCCTATTGAATAATGAATGTTTTGAATTTTCTCCAAAAGTAAAGTAGTTGCAAACTCATGCTTTTAGAGACTTGTTTGGGCTCATGAGAGGAGTAGAAAAACATCAAAAATTTCAGTCCTGCATGATTCTACCAAGAATTGTGTGTTCATTGAAACCGCTGGTTTTTGATAGTTTGGGCCCTATTGAATAATGAATGTTTTGAATTTTCTCCAAAAGTAAAGTAGTTGCAAACTCATCCTTTTAGAAACTTGTTTGGGCTGTTGAGAGGAGTAAAAAACCATCAAAAATTTCAATCCTGCATGATTCTACCAAGAAATGTGATTCTTCATTCAAAACGCTGGTTTTTGCTATTGGGCTCTATTGAATAATGAATGTTTTGAATTTTCTCCAAAAGTAAAGTAGTTGCAAACTCATGCTTTTAGAGACTTGTTTGGGCTCATGAGATGAGTAGAAAAACATCAAAAATTTCAGTCCTGCATGATTCTTCCAAGACATGTGTGTTCATTGAAACGGCTGGTTTTTGATAGTTTGGGCCCTATTGAATAATGAATGTTTTGAATTTTCTCCAAAAGTAAAGTAGTTGCAAACTCATCCTTTTAGAAACTTGTTTGGGCTGTTGAGAGGAGTAAAAAACCATCAAAAATTTCAATCCTGCATGATTCTACCAAGAAATGTGATTCTTCATTCAAAACGCTGGTTTTTGCTATTGGGCTCTATTGAATAATGAATGTTTTGAATTTTCTCCAAAAGTAAAGTAGTTGCAAACTCATGCTTTTAGAGACTTGTTTGGGCTCATGAGATGACTAGAAAAACATCAAAAATTTCAGTCCTGCATGATTCTACCAAGAAATGTGTGTTCATTCAAACCGCTGGTTTTTGATAGTTTGGGCCATATTGAATAATGAATGTTTAGAATTTTCTCCAAAAGTAAAGTAGTTGCAAACTCATGCTTTTAGAGACTTGTTTGGGCTCATGAGAGGAGTAGAAAAACATCAAAAATTTCAGTCCTGCATGATTCTACCAAGAAATGTGTGTTCATTGAAACCGCTGGTTTTTATAGTTTGGGCCCTATTGAATAATGAATGTTTTGAATTTTCTCCAAAAGTAAAGTAGTTGCAAACTCATCCTTTTAGAAACTTGTTTGGGCTGTTGAGAGGAGTAAAAAACCATCAAAAATTTCAATCCTGCATGATTTTACCAAGAAATGTGATTGTTCATTCAAAACCTGATTTTTGCTATTGGGCTCTATTGAATAGTGAATGTTTTGAATTTTCTCCAAAAGTAAAGTAGTTGCAAACTCATGCTTTTAGAGACTTGTTTGGGCTCATGAGAGGAGTAGAAAAACATCAAAAATTTCAGTCCTGCATGATTCTACCAAGAAATGTGTTCATTCAAACCGCTGGTTTTTGATAGTTTGGGCCCTATTGAATAATGAATGTTTTGAATTTTCTCCAAAAGTAAAGTAGTTGCAAACTCATCCTTTTAGAAACTTGTTTGGGCTGTTGAGAGGAGTAAAAAACCATCAAAAATTTCAATCCTGCATGATTCTACCAAGAAATGTGATTCTTCATTCAAAACGCTGGTTTTTGCTATTGGGCTCTATTGAATAATGAATGTTTTGAATTTTCTCCAAAAGTAAAGTAGTAGCAAACTCATGCTTTTAGAGACTTGTTTGGGCTCATGAGAGGAGTAGAAAAACATCAAAAATTTCAGTCCTGCATGATTCTACCAAGAAATGTGTGTTGATTCAAACCGCTGGTTTTTGATAGTTTGGGCCCTATTGAATAATGAATGTTTTGAATTTTCTCCAAAAGTAAAGTAGTTGCAAACTCATGCTTTTAGAGACTTGTTTGGGCTCATGAGAGGAGTAGAAAAACATCAAAAATTTCAGTCCTGCATGATTCTACCAAGAAATGTGTGTTCATTGAAACCGCTGGTTTTTGATAGTTTGGGCCCTATTGAATAATGAATGTTTTGAATTTTCTCCAAAAGTAAAGTAGTTGCAAACTCATCCTTTTAGAAACTTGTTTGGGCTGTTGAGAGGAGTAAAAAACCATCAAAAATTTCAATCCTGCATGATTCTACCAAGAAATGTGATTCTTCATTCAAAACGCTGGTTTTTGCTATTGGGCTCTATTGAATAATGAATGTTTTGAATTTTCTCCAAAAGTAAAGTAGTTGCAAACTCATGCTTTTAGAGACTTGTTTGGGCTCATGAGATGAGTAGAAAAACATCAAAAATTTCAGTCCTGCATGATTCTACCAAGACATGTGTGTTCATTGAAACGGCTGGTTTTTGATAGTTTGGGCCCTATTGAATAATGAATGTTTTGAATTTTCTCCAAAAGTAAAGTAGTTGCAAACTCATCCTTTTAGAAACTTGTTTGGGCTGTTGAGAGGAGTAAAAAACCATCAAAAATTTCAATCCTGCATGATTCTACCAAGAAATGTGATTCTTCATTCAAAACGCTGGTTTTTGCTATTGGGCTCTATTGAATAATGAATGTTTTGAATTTTCTCCAAAAGTAAAGTAGTAGCAAACTCATGCTTTTAGAGACTTGTTTGGGCTCATGAGAGGAGTAGAAAAACATCAAAAATTTCAGTCCTGCATGATTCTACCAAGAAATGTGTGTTGATTCAAACCGCTGGTTTTTGATAGTTTGGGCCCTATTGAATAATGAATGTTTTGAATTTTCTCCAAAAGTAAAGTAGTTGCAAACTCATGCTTTTAGAGACTTGTTTGGGCTCATGAGAGGAGTAGAAAAACATCAAAAATTTCAGTCCTGCATGATTCTACCAAGAAATGTGTGTTCATTGAAACCGCTGGTTTTTGATAGTTTGGGCCCTATTGAATAATGAATGTTTTGAATTTTCTCCAAAAGTAAAGTAGTTGCAAACTCATCCTTTTAGAAACTTGTTTGGGCTGTTGAGAGGAGTAAAAAACCATCAAAAATTTCAATCCTGCATGATTCTACCAAGAAATGTGATTCTTCATTCAAAACGCTGGTTTTTGCTATTGGGCTCTATTGAATAATGAATGTTTTGAATTTTCTCCAAAAGTAAAGTAGTTGCAAACTCATGCTTTTAGAGACTTGTTTGGGCTCATGAGATGACTAGAAAAACATCAAAAATTTCAGTCCTGCATGATTCTACCAAGAAATGTGTGTTCATTCAAACCGCTGGTTTTTGATAGTTTGGGCCATATTGAATAATGAATGTTTAGAATTTTCTCCAAAAGTAAAGTAGTTGCAAACTCATGCTTTTAGAGACTTGTTTGGGCTCATGAGAGGAGTAGAAAAACATCAAAAATTTCAGTCCTGCATGATTCTACCAAGAAATGTGTGTTCATTGAAACCGCTGGTTTTTATAGTTTGGGCCCTATTGAATAATGAATGTTTTGAATTTTCTCCAAAAGTAAAGTAGTTGCAAACTCATCCTTTTAGAAACTTGTTTGGGCTGTTGAGAGGAGTAAAAAACCATCAAAAATTTCAATCCTGCATGATTTTACCAAGAAATGTGATTGTTCATTCAAAACCTGATTTTTGCTATTGGGCTCTATTGAATAGTGAATGTTTTGAATTTTCTCCAAAAGTAAAGTAGTTGCAAACTCATGCTTTTAGAGACTTGTTTGGGCTCATGAGAGGAGTAGAAAAACATCAAAAATTTCAGTCCTGCATGATTCTACCAAGAAATGTGTTCATTCAAACCGCTGGTTTTTGATAGTTTGGGCCCTATTGAATAATGAATGTTTTGAATTTTCTCCAAAAGTAAAGTAGTTGCAAACTCATCCTTTTAGAAACTTGTTTGGGCTGTTGAGAGGAGTAAAAAACCATCAAAAATTTCAATCCTGCATGATTCTACCAAGAAATGTGATTCTTCATTCAAAACGCTGGTTTTTGCTATTGGGCTCTATTGAATAATGAATGTTTTGAATTTTCTCCAAAAGTAAAGTAGTAGCAAACTCATGCTTTTAGAGACTTGTTTGGGCTCATGAGAGGAGTAGAAAAACATCAAAAATTTCAGTCCTGCATGATTCTACCAAGAAATGTGTGTTGATTCAAACCGCTGGTTTTTGATAGTTTGGGCCCTATTGAATAATGAATGTTTTGAATTTTCTCCAAAAGTAAAGTAGTTGCAAACTCATGCTTTTAGAGACTTGTTTGGGCTCATGAGAGGAGTAGAAAAACATCAAAAATTTCAGTCCTGCATGATTCTACCAAGAAATGTGTGTTCATTGAAACCGCTGGTTTTTGATAGTTTGGGCCCTATTGAATAATGAATGTTTTGAATTTTCTCCAAAAGTAAAGTAGTTGCAAACTCATCCTTTTAGAAACTTGTTTGGGCTGTTGAGAGGAGTAAAAAACCATCAAAAATTTCAATCCTGCATGATTCTACCAAGAAATGTGATTCTTCATTCAAAACGCTGGTTTTTGCTATTGGGCTCTATTGAATAATGAATGTTTTGAATTTTCTCCAAAAGTAAAGTAGTTGCAAACTCATGCTTTTAGAGACTTGTTTGGGCTCATGAGATGAGTAGAAAAACATCAAAAATTTCAGTCCTGCATGATTCTACCAAGACATGTGTGTTCATTGAAACGGCTGGTTTTTGATAGTTTGGGCCCTATTGAATAATGAATGTTTTGAATTTTCTCCAAAAGTAAAGTAGTTGCAAACTCATCCTTTTAGAAACTTGTTTGGGCTGTTGAGAGGAGTAAAAAACCATCAAAAATTTCAATCCTGCATGATTCTACCAAGAAATGTGATTCTTCATTCAAAACGCTGGTTTTTGCTATTGGGCTCTATTGAATAATGAATGTTTTGAATTTTCTCCAAAAGTAAAGTAGTTGCAAACTCATGCTTTTAGAGACTTGTTTGGGCTCATGAGATGACTAGAAAAACATCAAAAATTTCAGTCCTGCATGATTCTACCAAGAAATGTGTGTTCATTCAAACCGCTGGTTTTTGATAGTTTGGGCCATATTGAATAATGAATGTTTAGAATTTTCTCCAAAAGTAAAGTAGTTGCAAACTCATGCTTTTAGAGACTTGTTTGGGCTCATGAGAGGAGTAGAAAAACATCAAAAATTTCAGTCCTGCATGATTCTACCAAGAAATGTGTGTTCATTGAAACCGCTGGTTTTTATAGTTTGGGCCCTATTGAATAATGAATGTTTTGAATTTTCTCCAAAAGTAAAGTAGTTGCAAACTCATCCTTTTAGAAACTTGTTTGGGCTGTTGAGAGGAGTAAAAAACCATCAAAAATTTCAATCCTGCATGATTTTACCAAGAAATGTGATTCTTCATTCAAAACCTGATTTTTGCTATTGGGCTCTATTGAATAGTGAATGTTTTGAATTTTCTCCAAAAGTAAAGTAGTTGCAAACTCATGCTTTTAGAGACTTGTTTGGGCTCATGAGAGGAGTAGAAAAACATCAAAAATTTCAGTCCTGCATGATTCTACCAAGAAATGTGTTCATTCAAACCGCTGGTTTTTGATAGTTTGGGCCCTATTGAATAATGAATGTTTTGAATTTTCTCCAAAAGTAAAGTAGTTGCAAACTCATCCTTTTAGAAACTTGTTTGGGCTGTTGAGAGGAGTAAAAAACCATCAAAAATTTCAATCCTGCATGATTCTACCAAGAAATGTGATTCTTCATTCAAAACGCTGGTTTTTGCTATTGGGCTCTATTGAATAATGAATGTTTTGAATTTTCTCCAAAAGTAAAGTAGTTGCAAACTCATGCTTTTAGAGACTTGTTTGGGCTCATGAGATGAGTAGAAAAACATCAAAAATTTCAGTCCTGCATGATTCTACCAAGACATGTGTGTTCATTGAAACGGCTGGTTTTTGATAGTTTGGGCCCTATTGAATAATGAATGTTTTGAATTTTCTCCAAAAGTAAAGTAGTTGCAAACTCATCCTTTTAGAAACTTGTTTGGGCTGTTGAGAGGAGTAAAAAACCATCAAAAATTTCAATCCTGCATGATTCTACCAAGAAATGTGATTCTTCATTCAAAACGCTGGTTTTTGCTATTGGGCTCTATTGAATAATGAATGTTTTGAATTTTCTCCAAAAGTAAAGTAGTTGCAAACTCATGCTTTTAGAGACTTGTTTGGGCTCATGAGAGGAGTAGAAAAACATCAAAAATTTCAGTCCTGCATGATTCTACCAAGAAATGTGTGTTGATTCAAACCGCTGGTTTTTGATAGTTTGGGCCCTATTGAATAATGAATGTTTTGAATTTTCTCCAAAAGTAAAGTAGTTGCAAACTCATGCTTTTAGAGACTTGTTTGGGCTCATGAGAGGAGTAGAAAAACATCAAAAATTTCAGTCCTGCATGATTCTACCAAGAAATGTGTGTTCATTGAAACCGCTGGTTTTTGATAGTTTGGGCCCTATTGAATAATGAATGTTTTGAATTTTCTCCAAAAGTAAAGTAGTTGCAAACTCATCCTTTTAGAAACTTGTTTGGGCTGTTGAGAGGAGTAAAAAACCATCAAAAATTTCAATCCTGCATGATTCTACCAAGAAATGTGATTCTTCATTCAAAACGCTGGTTTTTGCTATTGGGCTCTATTGAATAATGAATGTTTTGAATTTTCTCCAAAAGTAAAGTAGTTGCAAACTCATGCTTTTAGAGACTTGTTTGGGCTCATGAGATGAGTAGAAAAACATCAAAAATTTCAGTCCTGCATGATTCTACCAAGACATGTGTGTTCATTGAAACGGCTGGTTTTTGATAGTTTGGGCCCTATTGAATAATGAATGTTTTGAATTTTCTCCAAAAGTAAAGTAGTTGCAAACTCATCCTTTTAGAAACTTGTTTGGGCTGTTGAGAGGAGTAAAAAACCATCAAAAATTTCAATCCTGCATGATTCTACCAAGAAATGTGATTCTTCATTGAAAACGCTGGTTTTTGCTATTGGGCTCTATTGAATAATGAATGTTTTGAATTTTCTCCAAAAGTAAAGTAGTTGCAAACTCATGCTTTTAGAGACTTGTTTGGGCTCATGAGAGGAGTAGAAAAACATCAAAAATTTCAGTCCTGCATGATTCTACCAAGAAATGTGTGTTGATTCAAACCGCTGGTTTTTGATAGTTTGGGCCCTATTGAATAATGAATGTTTTGAATTTTCTCCAAAAGTAAAGTAGTTGCAAACTCATCCTTTTAGAAACTTGTTTGGGCTGTTGAGAGGAGTAAAAAACCATCAAAAATTTCAATCCTGCATGATTCTACCAAGAAATGTGATTCTTCATTCAAAACGCTGGTTTTTGCTATTGGGCTCTATTGAATAATGAATGTTTTGAATTTTCTCCAAAAGTAAAGTAGTTGCAAACTCATGCTTTTAGAGACTTGTTTGGGCTCATGAGAGGAGTAGAAAAACATCAAAAATTTCAGTCCTGCATGATTCTACCAAGAAATGTGTGTTCATTGAAACCGCTGGTTTTTGATAGTTTGGGCCCTATTGAATAATGAATGTTTTGAATTTTCTCCAAAAGTAAAGTAGTTGCAAACTCATCCTTTTAGAAACTTGTTTGGGCTGTTGAGAGGAGTAAAAAACCATCAAAAATTTCAATCCTGCATGATTCTACCAAGAAATGTGATTCTTCATTCAAAACGCTGGTTTTTGCTATTGGGCTCTATTGAATAATGAATGTTTTGAATTTTCTCCAAAAGTAAAGTAGTTGCAAACTCATGCTTTTAGAGACTTGTTTGGGCTCATGAGAGGAGTAGAAAAACATCAAAAATTTCAGTCCTGCATGATTCTACCAAGACATGTGTGTTCATTGAAACGGCTAGTTTTTGATAGTTTGGGCCCTATTGAATAATGAATGTTTTGAATTTTCTCCAAAAGTAAAGTAGTTGCAAACTCATCCTTTTAGAAACTTGTTTGGGCTGTTGAGAGGAGTAAAAAACCATCAAAAATTTCAATCCTGCATGATTCTACCAAGAAATGTGATTCTTCATTCAAAACGCTGGTTTTTGCTATTGGGCTCTATTGAATAATGAATGTTTTGAATTTTCTCCAAAAGTAAAGTAGTTGCAAACTCATGCTTTTAGAGACTTGTTTGGGCTCATGAGAGGAGTAGAAAGACATCAAAAATTTCAGTCCTGCATGATTCTACCAAGAAATGTGTGTTGATTCAAACCGCTGGTTTTTGATAGTTTGGGCCCTATTGAATAATGAATGTTTTGAATTTTCTCCAAAAGTAAAGTAGTTGCAAACTCATGCTTTTAGAGACTTGTTTGGGCTCTTGAGAGGAGTAGAAAAACATCAAAAATTTCAGTCCTGCATGATTCTACCAAGAAATGTGTGTTCATTGAAACCGCTGGTTTTTGATAGTTTGGGCCCTATTGAATAATGAATGTTTTGAATTTTCTCCAAGAGTAAAGTAGTTGCAAACTCATCCTTTTAGAAACTTGTTTGGGCTGTTGAGAGGAGTAAAAAACCATCAAAAATTTCAATCCTGCATGATTCTACCAAGAAATGTGATTCTTCATTCAAAACGCTGGTTTTTGCTATTGGGCTCTATTGAATAATGAATGTTTTGAATTTTCTCCAAAAGTAAAGTAGTTGCAAACTCATGCTTTTAGAGACTTGTTTGGGCTCATGAGAGGAGTAGAAAAACATCAAAAATTTCAGTCCTGCATGATTCTACCAAGAAATGTGTGTTCATTCAAAACGCTGGTTTTTGATAGTTTGGGCCCTATTGAATAATGAATGTTTTGAATTTTCTCCAAAAGTAAAGTAGTTGCAAACTCATGCTTTTAGAGACTTGTTTGGGCTCATGAGAGGAGTAGAAAAACATCAAAAATTTCAGTCCTGCATGATTCTACCAAGAAATGTGTGTTCATTGAAACCGCTGGTTTTTGATAGTTTGGGCCCTATTGAATAATGAATGTTTTGAATTTTCTCCAAAAGTAAAGTAGTTGCAAACTCATCCTTTTAGAAACTTGTTTGGGCTGTTGAGAGGAGTAAAAAACCATCAAAAATTTCAATCCTGCATGATTTTACCAAGAAATGTGATTCTTCATTCAAAACCTGATTTTTGCTATTGGGCTCTATTGAATAGTGAATGTTTTGAATTTTCTCCAAAAGTAAAGTAGTTGCAAACTCATGCTTTTAGAGACTTGTTTGGGCTCATGAGAGGAGTAGAAAAACATCAAAAATTTCAGTCCTGCATGATTCTACCAAGAAATGTGTTCATTCAAACCGCTGGTTTTTGATAGTTTGGGCCCTATTGAATAATGAATGTTTTGAATTTTCTCCAAAAGTAAAGTAGTTGCAAACTCATCCTTTTAGAAACTTGTTTGGGCTGTTGAGAGGAGTAAAAAACCATCAAAAATTTCAATCCTGCATGATTCTACCAAGAAATGTGATTCTTCATTCAAAACGCTGGTTTTTGCTATTGGGCTCTATTGAATAATGAATGTTTTGAATTTTCTCCAAAAGTAAAGTAGTTGCAAACTCATGCTTTTAGAGACTTGTTTGGGCTCATGAGATGAGTAGAAAAACATCAAAAATTTCAGTCCTGCATGATTCTACCAAGACATGTGTGTTCATTGAAACGGCTGGTTTTTGATAGTTTGGGCCCTATTGAATAATGAATGTTTTGAATTTTCTCCAAAAGTAAAGTAGTTGCAAGCTCATCCTTTTAGAAACTTGTTTGGGCTGTTGAGAGGAGTAAAAAACCATCAAAAATTTCAATCCTGCATGATTCTACCAAGAAATGTGATTCTTCATTCAAAACGCTGGTTTTTGCTATTGGGCTCTATTGAATAATGAATGTTTTGAATTTTCTCCAAAAGTAAAGTAGTTGCAAACTCATGCTTTTAGAGACTTGTTTGGGCTCATGAGAGGAGTAGAAAAACATCAAAAATTTCAGTCCTGCATGATTCTACCAAGAAATGTGTGTTCATTGAAACCGCTGGTTTTTGATAGTTTGGGCCCTATTGAATAATGAATGTTTTGAATTTTCTCCAAAAGTAAAGTAGTTGCAAACTCATCCTTTTAGAAACTTGTTTGGGCTGTTGAGAGGAGTAAAAAACCATCAAAAATTTCAATCCTGCATGATTTTACCAAGAAATGTGATTCTTCATTCAAAACCTGATTTTTGCTATTGGGCTCTATTGAATAGTGAATGTTTTGAATTTTCTCCAAAAGTAAAGTAGTTGCAAACTCATGCTTTTAGAGACTTGTTTGGGCTCATGAGAGGAGTAGAAAAACATCAAAAATTTCAGTCCTGCATGATTCTACCAAGAAATGTGTTCATTCAAACCGCTGGTTTTTGATAGTTTGGGCCCTATTGAATAATGAATGTTTTGAATTTTCTCCAAAAGTAAAGTAGTTGCAAACTCATCCTTTTAGAAACTTGTTTGGGCTGTTGAGAGGAGTAAAAAACCATCAAAAATTTCAATCCTGCATGATTCTACCAAGAAATGTGATTCTTCATTCAAAACGCTGGTTTTTGCTATTGGGCTCTATTGAATAATGAATGTTTTGAATTTTCTCCAAAAGTAAAGTAGTTGCAAACTCATGCTTTTAGAGACTTGTTTGGGCTCATGAGAGGAGTAGAAAAACATCAAAAATTTCAGTCCTGCATGATTCTACCAAGAAATGTGTGTTCATTGAAACCGCTGGTTTTTGATAGTTTGGGCCCTATTGAATAATGAATGTTTTGAATTTTCTCCAAAAGTAAAGTAGTTGCAAACTCATCCTTTTAGAAACTTGTTTGGGCTGTTGAGAGGAGTAAAAAACCATCAAAAATTTCAATCCTGCATGATTTTACCAAGAAATGTGATTCTTCATTCAAAACCTGATTTTTGCTATTGGGCTCTATTGAATAGTGAATGTTTTGAATTTTCTCCAAAAGTAAAGTAGTTGCAAACTCATGCTTTTAGAGACTTGTTTGGGCTCATGAGAGGAGTAGAAAAACATCAAAAATTTCAGTCCTGCATGATTCTACCAAGAAATGTGTTCATTCAAACCGCTGGTTTTTGATAGTTTGGGCCCTATTGAATAATGAATGTTTTGAATTTTCTCCAAAAGTAAAGTAGTTGCAAACTCATCCTTTTAGAAACTTGTTTGGGCTGTTGAGAGGAGTAAAAAGCCATCAAAAATTTCAATCCTGCATGATTCTACCAAGAAATGTGATTCTTCATTCAAAACGCTGGTTTTTGCTATTGGGCTCTATTGAATAATGATTGTTTTGAATTTTCTCCAAAAGTAAAGTAGTTGCAAACTCATGCTTTTAGAGACTTGTTTGGGCTCATGAGATGAGTAGAAAAACATCAAAAATTTCAGTCCTGCATGATTCTACCAAGACATGTGTGTTCATTGAAACGGCTGGTTTTTGATAGTTTGGGCCCTATTGAATAATGAATGTTTTGAATTTTCTCCAAAAGTAAAGTAGTTGCAAGCTCATCCTTTTAGAAACTTGTTTGGGCTGTTGAGAGGAGTAAAAAACCATCAAAAATTTCAATCCTGCATGATTCTACCAAGAAATGTGATTCTTCATTCAAAACGCTGGTTTTTGCTATTGGGCTCTATTGAATAATGAATGTTTTGAATTTTCTCCAAAAGTAAAGTAGTTGCAAACTCATGCTTTTAGAGACTTGTTTGGGCTCATGAGAGGAGTAGAAAAACATCAAAAATTTCAGTCCTGCATGATTCTACCAAGAAATGTGTGTTCATTGAAACCGCTGGTTTTTGATAGTTTGGGCCCTATTGAATAATGAATGTTTTGAATTTTCTCCAAAAGTAAAGTAGTTGCAAACTCATCCTTTTAGAAACTTGTTTGGGCTGTTGAGAGGAGTAAAAAACCATCAAAAATTTCAATCCTGCATGATTTTACCAAGAAATGTGATTCTTCATTCAAAACCTGATTTTTGCTATTGGGCTCTATTGAATAGTGAATGTTTTGAATTTTCTCCAAAAGTAAAGTAGTTGCAAACTCATGCTTTTAGAGACTTGTTTGGGCTCATGAGAGGAGTAGAAAAACATCAAAAATTTCAGTCCTGCATGATTCTACCAAGAAATGTGTTCATTCAAACCGCTGGTTTTTGATAGTTTGGGCCCTATTGAATAATGAATGTTTTGAATTTTCTCCAAAAGTAAAGTAGTTGCAAACTCATCCTTTTAGAAACTTGTTTGGGCTGTTGAGAGGAGTAAAAAACCATCAAAAATTTCAATCCTGCATGATTCTACCAAGAAATGTGATTCTTCATTCAAAACGCTGGTTTTTGCTATTGGGCTCTATTGAATAATGAATGTTTTGAATTTTCTCCAAAAGTAAAGTAGTTGCAAACTCATGCTTTTAGAGACTTGTTTGGGCTCATGAGAGGAGTAGAAAAACATCAAAAATTTCAGTCCTGCATGATTCTACCAAGAAATGTGTGTTCATTGAAATCGCTGGTTTTTGATAGTTTGGGCCCTATTGAATAATGAATGTTTTGAATTTTCTCCAAAAGTAAAGTAGTTGCAAGCTCATCCTTTTAGAAACTTGTTTGGGCTGTTGAGAGGAGTAAAAAACCATCAAAAATTTCAATCCTGCATGATTCTACCAAGAAATGTGATTCTTCATTCAAAACGCTGGTTTTTGCTATTGGGCTCTATTGAATAATGAATGTTTAGAATTTTCTCCAAAAGTAAAGTAGTTGCAAACTCATGCTTTTAGAGACTTGTTTGGGCTCATGAGAGGAGTAGAAAAACATCAAAAATTTCAGTCCTGCATGATTCTACCAAGAAATGTGTGTTCATTGAAACCGCTGGTTTTTGATAGTTTGGGCCCTATTGAATAATGAATGTTTTGAATTTTCTCCAAAAGTAAAGTAGTTGCAAACTCATCCTTTTAGAAACTTGTTTGGGCTGTTGAGAGGAGTAAAAAACCATCAAAAATTTCAATCCTGCATGATTCTACCAAGAAATGTGATTCTTCATTCAAAACGCTGGTTTTTGCTATTGGGCTCTATTGAATAATGAATGTTTTGAATTTTCTCCAAAAGTAAAGTAGTAGCAAACTCATGCTTTTAGAGACTTGTTTGGGCTCATGAGAGGAGTAGAAAAACATCAAAAATTTCAGTCCTGCATGATTCTACCAAGAAATGTGTGTTGATTCAAACCGCTGGTTTTTGATAGTTTGGGCCCTATTGAATAATGAATGTTTTGAATTTTCTCCAAAAGTAAAGTAGTTGCAAACTCATGCTTTTAGAGACTTGTTTGGGCTCATGAGAGGAGTAGAAAAACATCAAAAATTTCAGTCCTGCATGATTCTACCAAGAAATGTGTGTTCATTGAAACCGCTGGTTTTTGATAGTTTGGGCCCTATTGAATAATGAATGTTTTGAATTTTCTCCAAAAGTAAAGTAGTTGCAAACTCATCCTTTTAGAAACTTGTTTGGGCTGTTGAGAGGAGTAAAAAACCATCAAAAATTTCAATCCTGCATGATTCTACCAAGAAATGTGATTCTTCATTCAAAACGCTGGTTTTTGCTATTGGGCTCTATTGAATAATGAATGTTTTGAATTTTCTCCAAAAGTAAAGTAGTTGCAAACTCATGCTTTTAGAGACTTGTTTGGGCTCATGAGATGAGTAGAAAAACATCAAAAATTTCAGTCCTGCATGATTCTACCAAGACATGTGTGTTCATTGAAACGGCTGGTTTTTGATAGTTTGGGCCCTATTGAATAATGAATGTTTTGAATTTTCTCCAAAAGTAAAGTAGTTGCAAACTCATCCTTTTAGAAACTTGTTTGGGCTGTTGAGAGGAGTAAAAAACCATCAAAAATTTCAATCCTGCATGATTCTACCAAGAAATGTGATTCTTCATTCAAAACGCTGGTTTTTGCTATTGGGCTCTATTGAATAATGAATGTTTTGAATTTTCTCCAAAAGTAAAGTAGTAGCAAACTCATGCTTTTAGAGACTTGTTTGGGCTCATGAGAGGAGTAGAAAAACATCAAAAATTTCAGTCCTGCATGATTCTACCAAGAAATGTGTGTTGATTCAAACCGCTGGTTTTTGATAGTTTGGGCCCTATTGAATAATGAATGTTTTGAATTTTCTCCAAAAGTAAAGTAGTTGCAAACTCATGCTTTTAGAGACTTGTTTGGGCTCATGAGAGGAGTAGAAAAACATCAAAAATTTCAGTCCTGCATGATTCTACCAAGAAATGTGTGTTCATTGAAACCGCTGGTTTTTGATAGTTTGGGCCCTATTGAATAATGAATGTTTTGAATTTTCTCCAAAAGTAAAGTAGTTGCAAACTCATCCTTTTAGAAACTTGTTTGGGCTGTTGAGAGGAGTAAAAAACCATCAAAAATTTCAATCCTGCATGATTCTACCAAGAAATGTGATTCTTCATTCAAAACGCTGGTTTTTGCTATTGGGCTCTATTGAATAATGAATGTTTTGAATTTTCTCCAAAAGTAAAGTAGTTGCAAACTCATGCTTTTAGAGACTTGTTTGGGCTCATGAGATGAGTAGAAAAACATCAAAAATTTCAGTCCTGCATGATTCTACCAAGACATGTGTGTTCATTGAAACGGCTGGTTTTTGATAGTTTGGGCCCTATTGAATAATGAATGTTTTGAATTTTCTCCAAAAGTAAAGTAGTTGCAAACTCATCCTTTTAGAAACTTGTTTGGGCTGTTGAGAGGAGTAAAAAACCATCAAAAATTTCAATCCTGCATGATTCTACCAAGAAATGTGATTCTTCATTCAAAACGCTGGTTTTTGCTATTGGGCTCTATTGAATAATGAATGTTTTGAATTTTCTCCAAAAGTAAAGTAGTTGCAAACTCATGCTTTTAGAGACTTGTTTGGGCTCATGAGATGACTAGAAAAACATCAAAAATTTCAGTCCTGCATGATTCTACCAAGAAATGTGTGTTCATTCAAACCGCTGGTTTTTGATAGTTTGGGCCATATTGAATAATGAATGTTTAGAATTTTCTCCAAAAGTAAAGTAGTTGCAAACTCATGCTTTTAGAGACTTGTTTGGGCTCATGAGAGGAGTAGAAAAACATCAAAAATTTCAGTCCTGCATGATTCTACCAAGAAATGTGTGTTCATTGAAACCGCTGGTTTTTATAGTTTGGGCCCTATTGAATAATGAATGTTTTGAATTTTCTCCAAAAGTAAAGTAGTTGCAAACTCATCCTTTTAGAAACTTGTTTGGGCTGTTGAGAGGAGTAAAAAACCATCAAAAATTTCAATCCTGCATGATTTTACCAAGAAATGTGATTGTTCATTCAAAACCTGATTTTTGCTATTGGGCTCTATTGAATAGTGAATGTTTTGAATTTTCTCCAAAAGTAAAGTAGTTGCAAACTCATGCTTTTAGAGACTTGTTTGGGCTCATGAGAGGAGTAGAAAAACATCAAAAATTTCAGTCCTGCATGATTCTACCAAGAAATGTGTTCATTCAAACCGCTGGTTTTTGATAGTTTGGGCCCTATTGAATAATGAATGTTTTGAATTTTCTCCAAAAGTAAAGTAGTTGCAAACTCATCCTTTTAGAAACTTGTTTGGGCTGTTGAGAGGAGTAAAAAACCATCAAAAATTTCAATCCTGCATGATTCTACCAAGAAATGTGATTCTTCATTCAAAACGCTGGTTTTTGCTATTGGGCTCTATTGAATAATGAATGTTTTGAATTTTCTCCAAAAGTAAAGTAGTAGCAAACTCATGCTTTTAGAGACTTGTTTGGGCTCATGAGAGGAGTAGAAAAACATCAAAAATTTCAGTCCTGCATGATTCTACCAAGAAATGTGTGTTGATTCAAACCGCTGGTTTTTGATAGTTTGGGCCCTATTGAATAATGAATGTTTTGAATTTTCTCCAAAAGTAAAGTAGTTGCAAACTCATGCTTTTAGAGACTTGTTTGGGCTCATGAGAGGAGTAGAAAAACATCAAAAATTTCAGTCCTGCATGATTCTACCAAGAAATGTGTGTTCATTGAAACCGCTGGTTTTTGATAGTTTGGGCCCTATTGAATAATGAATGTTTTGAATTTTCTCCAAAAGTAAAGTAGTTGCAAACTCATCCTTTTAGAAACTTGTTTGGGCTGTTGAGAGGAGTAAAAAACCATCAAAAATTTCAATCCTGCATGATTCTACCAAGAAATGTGATTCTTCATTCAAAACGCTGGTTTTTGCTATTGGGCTCTATTGAATAATGAATGTTTTGAATTTTCTCCAAAAGTAAAGTAGTTGCAAACTCATGCTTTTAGAGACTTGTTTGGGCTCATGAGATGAGTAGAAAAACATCAAAAATTTCAGTCCTGCATGATTCTACCAAGACATGTGTGTTCATTGAAACGGCTGGTTTTTGATAGTTTGGGCCCTATTGAATAATGAATGTTTTGAATTTTCTCCAAAAGTAAAGTAGTTGCAAACTCATCCTTTTAGAAACTTGTTTGGGCTGTTGAGAGGAGTAAAAAACCATCAAAAATTTCAATCCTGCATGATTCTACCAAGAAATGTGATTCTTCATTCAAAACGCTGGTTTTTGCTATTGGGCTCTATTGAATAATGAATGTTTTGAATTTTCTCCAAAAGTAAAGTAGTTGCAAACTCATGCTTTTAGAGACTTGTTTGGGCTCATGAGAGGAGTAGAAAGACATCAAAAATTTCAGTCCTGCATGATTCTACCAAGAAATGTGTGTTGATTCAAACCGCTGGTTTTTGATAGTTTGGGCCCTATTGAATAATGAATGTTTTGAATTTTCTCCAAAAGTAAAGTAGTTGCAAACTCATGCTTTTAGAGACTTGTTTGGGCTCTTGAGAGGAGTAGAAAAACATCAAAAATTTCAGTCCTGCATGATTCTACCAAGAAATGTGTGTTCATTGAAACCGCTGGTTTTTGATAGTTTGGGCCCTATTGAATAATGAATGTTTTGAATTTTCTCCAAGAGTAAAGTAGTTGCAAACTCATCCTTTTAGAAACTTGTTTGGGCTGTTGAGAGGAGTAAAAAACCATCAAAAATTTCAATCCTGCATGATTCTACCAAGAAATGTGATTCTTCATTCAAAACGCTGGTTTTTGCTATTGGGCTCTATTGAATAATGAATGTTTTGAATTTTCTCCAAAAGTAAAGTAGTTGCAAACTCATGCTTTTAGAGACTTGTTTGGGCTCATGAGAGGAGTAGAAAAACATCAAAAATTTCAGTCCTGCATGATTCTACCAAGAAATGTGTGTTCATTGAAACCGCTGGTTTTTGATAGTTTGGGCCCTATTGAATAATGAATGTTTTGAATTTTCTCCAAAAGTAAAGTAGTTGCAAACTCATCCTTTTAGAAACTTGTTTGGGCTGTTGAGAGGAGTAAAAAACCATCAAAAATTTCAATCCTGCATGATTTTACCAAGAAATGTGATTCTTCATTCAAAACCTGATTTTTGCTATTGGGCTCTATTGAATAGTGAATGTTTTGAATTTTCTCCAAAAGTAAAGTAGTTGCAAACTCTTGCTTTTAGAGACTTGTTTGGGCTCATGAGAGGAGTAGAAAAACATCAAAAATTTCAGTCCTGCATGATTCTACCAAGAAATGTGTTCATTCAAACCGCTGGTTTTTGATAGTTTGGGCCCTATTGAATAATGAATGTTTTGAATTTTCTCCAAAAGTAAAGTAGTTGCAAACTCATCCTTTTAGAAACTTGTTTGGGCTGTTGAGAGGAGTAAAAAACCATCAAAAATTTCAATCCTGCATGATTCTACCAAGAAATGTGATTCTTCATTCAAAACGCTGGTTTTTGCTATTGGGCTCTATTGAATAATGAATGTTTTGAATTTTCTCCAAAAGTAAAGTAGTTGCAAACTCATGCTTTTAGAGACTTGTTTGGGCTCATGAGATGAGTAGAAAAACATCAAAAATTTCAGTCCTGCATGATTCTACCAAGACATGTGTGTTCATTGAAACTGCTGGTTTTTGATAGTTTGGGCCCTATTGAATAATGAATGTTTTGAATTTTCTCCAAAAGTAAAGTAGTTGCAAGCTCATCCTTTTAGAAACTTGTTTGGGCTGTTGAGAGGAGTAATAAACCATCAAAAATTTCAATCCTGCATGATTCTACCAAGAAATGTGATTCTTCATTCAAAACGCTGGTTTTTGCTATTGGGCTCTATTGAATAATGAATGTTTTGAATTTTCTCCAAAAGTAAAGTAGTTGCAAACTCATGCTTTTAGAGACTTGTTTGGGCTCATGAGAGGAGTAGAAAAACATCAAAAATTTCAGTCCTGCATAATTCTACCAAGAAATGTGTGTTCATTCAAACCGCTGGTTTTTGATAGTTTGGGCCCTATTGAATAATGAATGTTTTGAATTTTCTCCAAAAGTAAAGTAGTTGCAAACTCATGCTTTTAGAGACTTGTTTGGGCTCATGAGAGGAGTAGAAAAACATCAAAAATTTCAGTCCTGCATGATTCTACCAAGAAATGTGTGTTCATTGAAACCGCTGGTTTTTGATAGTTTGGGCCCTATTGAATAATGAATGTTTTGAATTTTCTCCAAAAGTAAAGTAGTTGCAAACTCATCCTTTTAGAAACTTGTTTGGGCTGTTGAGAGGAGTAAAAAACCATCAAAAATTTCAATCCTGCATGATTTTACCAAGAAATGTGATTCTTCATTCAAAACCTGATTTTTGCTATTGGGCTCTATTGAATAGTGAATGTTTTGAATTTTCTCCAAAAGTAAAGTAGTTGCAAACTCATGCTTTTAGAGACTTGTTTGGGCTCATGAGAGGAGTAGAAAAACATCAAAAATTTCAGTCCTGCATGATTCTACCAAGAAATGTGTTCATTCAAACCGCTGGTTTTTGATAGTTTGGGCCCTATTGAATAATGAATGTTTTGAATTTTCTCCAAAAGTAAAGTAGTTGCAAACTCATCCTTTTAGAAACTTGTTTGGGCTGTTGAGAGGAGTAAAAAACCATCAAAAATTTCAATCCTGCATGATTCTACCAAGAAATGTGATTCTTCATTCAAAACGCTGGTTTTTGCTATTGGGCTCTATTGAATAATGAATGTTTTGAATTTTCTCCAAAAGTAAAGTAGTTGCAAACTCATGCTTTTAGAGACTTGTTTGGGCTCATGAGATGAGTAGAAAAACATCAAAAATTTCAGTCCTGCATGATTCTACCAAGACATGTGTGTTCATTGAAACGGCTGGTTTTTGATAGTTTGGGCCCTATTGAATAATGAATGTTTTGAATTTTCTCCAAAAGTAAAGTAGTTGCAAGCTCATCCTTTTAGAAACTTGTTTGGGCTGTTGAGAGGAGTAAAAAACCATCAAAAATTTCAATCCTGCATGATTCTACCAAGAAATGTGATTCTTCATTCAAAACGCTGGTTTTTGCTATTGGGCTCTATTGAATAATGAATGTTTTGAATTTTCTCCAAAAGTAAAGTAGTTGCAAACTCATGCTTTTAGAGACTTGTTTGGGCTCATGAGAGGAGTAGAAAAACATCAAAAATTTCAGTCCTGCATGATTCTACCAAGAAATGTGTGTTCATTGAAACCGCTGGTTTTTGATAGTTTGGGCCCTATTGAATAATGAATGTTTTGAATTTTCTCCAAAAGTAAAGTAGTTGCAAACTCATCCTTTTAGAAACTTGTTTGGGCTGTTGAGAGGAGTAAAAAACCATCAAAAATTTCAATCCTGCATGATTTTACCAAGAAATGTGATTCTTCATTCAAAACCTGATTTTTGCTATTGGGCTCTATTGAATAGTGAATGTTTTGAATTTTCTCCAAAAGTAAAGTAGTTGCAAACTCATGCTTTTAGAGACTTGTTTGGGCTCATGAGAGGAGTAGAAAAACATCAAAAATTTCAGTCCTGCATGATTCTACCAAGAAATGTGTTCATTCAAACCGCTGGTTTTTGATAGTTTGGGCCCTATTGAATAATGAATGTTTTGAATTTTCTCCAAAAGTAAAGTAGTTGCAAACTCATCCTTTTAGAAACTTGTTTGGGCTGTTGAGAGGAGTAAAAAACCATCAAAAATTTCAATCCTGCATGATTCTACCAAGAAATGTGATTCTTCATTCAAAACGCTGGTTTTTGCTATTGGGCTCTATTGAATAATGAATGTTTTGAATTTTCTCCAAAAGTAAAGTAGTTGCAAACTCATGCTTTTAGAGACTTGTTTGGGCTCATGAGAGGAGTAGAAAAACATCAAAAATTTCAGTCCTGCATGATTCTACCAAGAAATGTGTGTTCATTGAAACCGCTGGTTTTTGATAGTTTGGGCCCTATTGAATAATGAATGTTTTGAATTTTCTCCAAAAGTAAAGTAGTTGCAAACTCATCCTTTTAGAAACTTGTTTGGGCTGTTGAGAGGAGTAAAAAACCATCAAAAATTTCAATCCTGCATGATTTTACCAAGAAATGTGATTCTTCATTCAAAACCTGATTTTTGCTATTGGGCTCTATTGAATAGTGAATGTTTTGAATTTTCTCCAAAAGTAAAGTAGTTGCAAACTCATGCTTTTAGAGACTTGTTTGGGCTCATGAGAGGAGTAGAAAAACATCAAAAATTTCAGTCCTGCATGATTCTACCAAGAAATGTGTTCATTCAAACCGCTGGTTTTTGATAGTTTGGGCCCTATTGAATAATGAATGTTTTGAATTTTCTCCAAAAGTAAAGTAGTTGCAAACTCATCCTTTTAGAAACTTGTTTGGGCTGTTGAGAGGAGTAAAAAGCCATCAAAAATTTCAATCCTGCATGATTCTACCAAGAAATGTGATTCTTCATTCAAAACGCTGGTTTTTGCTATTGGGCTCTATTGAATAATGATTGTTTTGAATTTTCTCCAAAAGTAAAGTAGTTGCAAACTCATGCTTTTAGAGACTTGTTTGGGCTCATGAGATGAGTAGAAAAACATCAAAAATTTCAGTCCTGCATGATTCTACCAAGACATGTGTGTTCATTGAAACGGCTGGTTTTTGATAGTTTGGGCCCTATTGAATAATGAATGTTTTGAATTTTCTCCAAAAGTAAAGTAGTTGCAAGCTCATCCTTTTAGAAACTTGTTTGGGCTGTTGAGAGGAGTAAAAAACCATCAAAAATTTCAATCCTGCATGATTCTACCAAGAAATGTGATTCTTCATTCAAAACGCTGGTTTTTGCTATTGGGCTCTATTGAATAATGAATGTTTTGAATTTTCTCCAAAAGTAAAGTAGTTGCAAACTCATGCTTTTAGAGACTTGTTTGGGCTCATGAGAGGAGTAGAAAAACATCAAAAATTTCAGTCCTGCATGATTCTACCAAGAAATGTGTGTTCATTGAAACCGCTGGTTTTTGATAGTTTGGGCCCTATTGAATAATGAATGTTTTGAATTTTCTCCAAAAGTAAAGTAGTTGCAAACTCATCCTTTTAGAAACTTGTTTGGGCTGTTGAGAGGAGTAAAAAACCATCAAAAATTTCAATCCTGCATGATTTTACCAAGAAATGTGATTCTTCATTCAAAACCTGATTTTTGCTATTGGGCTCTATTGAATAGTGAATGTTTTGAATTTTCTCCAAAAGTAAAGTAGTTGCAAACTCATGCTTTTAGAGACTTGTTTGGGCTCATGAGAGGAGTAGAAAAACATCAAAAATTTCAGTCCTGCATGATTCTACCAAGAAATGTGTTCATTCAAACCGCTGGTTTTTGATAGTTTGGGCCCTATTGAATAATGAATGTTTTGAATTTTCTCCAAAAGTAAAGTAGTTGCAAACTCATCCTTTTAGAAACTTGTTTGGGCTGTTGAGAGGAGTAAAAAAGCATCAAAAATTTCAATCCTGCATGATTCTACCAAGAAATGTGATTCTTCATTCAAAACGCTGGTTTTTGCTATTGGGCTCTATTGAATAATGAATGTTTTGAATTTTCTCCAAAAGTAAAGTAGTTGCAAACTCATGCTTTTAGAGACTTGTTTGGGCTCATGAGAGGAGTAGAAAAACATCAAAAATTTCAGTCCTGCATGATTCTACCAAGAAATGTGTGTTCATTGAAATCGCTGGTTTTTGATAGTTTGGGCCCTATTGAATAATGAATGTTTTGAATTTTCTCCAAAAGTAAAGTAGTTGCAAGCTCATCCTTTTAGAAACTTGTTTGGGCTGTTGAGAGGAGTAAAAAACCATCAAAAATTTCAATCCTGCATGATTCTACCAAGAAATGTGATTCTTCATTCAAAACGCTGGTTTTTGCTATTGGGCTCTATTGAATAATGAATGTTTAGAATTTTCTCCAAAAGTAAAGTAGTTGCAAACTCATGCTTTTAGAGACTTGTTTGGGCTCATGAGAGGAGTAGAAAAACATCAAAAATTTCAGTCCTGCATGATTCTACCAAGAAATGTGTGTTCATTGAAACCGCTGGTTTTTGATAGTTTGGGCCCTATTGAATAATGAATGTTTTGAATTTTCTCCAAAAGTAAAGTAGTTGCAAACTCATCCTTTTAGAAACTTGTTTGGGCTGTTGAGAGGAGTAAAAAACCATCAAAAATTTCAATCCTGCATGATTTTACCAAGAAATGTGATTGTTCATTCAAAACCTGATTTTTGCTATTGGGCTCTATTGAATAGTGAATGTTTTGAATTTTCTCCAAAAGTAAAGTAGTTGCAAACTCATGCTTTTAGAGACTTGTTTGGGCTCATGAGAGGAGTAGAAAAACATCAAAAATTTCAGTCCTGCATGATTCTACCAAGAAATGTGTGTTCATTGAAACCGCTGGTTTTTGGTAGTTTGGGCCATTTTGAATAATGAATGTTTTGAATTTTCTCCAAAAGTAAAGTAGTTGCAAACTCATCCTTTTAGAAACTTGTTTGGGCTGTTGAGAGGAGTAAAAAACCATCAAAAATTTCAATCCTGCATGATTCTACCAAGAAATGTGATTCTTCATTCAAAACGCTGGTTTTTGCTATTGGGCTCTATTGAATAATGAATGTTTTGAATTTTCTCCAAAAGTAAAGTAGTTGCAAACTCATGCTTTTAGAGACTTGTTTGGGCTCATGAGAGGAGTAGAAAAACATCAAAAATTTCAGTCCTGCATGATTCTACCAATAAATGTGTGTTCATTGAAACCGCTGGTTTTTGATAGTTTGGGCCCTATTGAATAATGAATGTTTTGAATTTTCTCCAAAAGTAAAGTAGTTGCAAACTCATCCTTTTAGAAACTTGTTTGGGCTGTTGAGAGGAGTAAAAAACCATCAAAAATTTCAATCCTGCATGATTCTACCAAGAAATGTGATTCTTCATTCAAAACGCTGGTTTTTGCTATTGGGCTCTATTGAATAATGAATGTTTTGAATTTTCTCCAAAAGTAAAGTAGTTGCAAACTCATGCTTTTAGAGACTTGTTTGGGCTCATGAGGTGAGTAGAAAAACATCAAAAATTTCAGTCCTGCATGATTCTACCAAGACATGTGTGTTCATTGAAACGGCTGGTTTTTGATAGTTTGGGCCCTATTGAATAATGAATGTTTTGAATTTTCTCCAAAAGTAAAGTAGTTGCAAACTCATCCTTTTAGAAACTTGTTTGGGCTGTTGAGAGGAGTAAAAAACCATCAAAAATTTCAATCCTGCATGATTCTACCAAGAAATGTGATTCTTCATTCAAAACGCTGGTTTTTGCTATTGGGCTCTATTGAATAATGAATGTTTTGAATTTTCTCCAAAAGTAAAGTAGTTGCAAACTCATGCTTTTAGAGACTTGTTTGGGCTCATGAGAGGAGTAGAAAAACATCAAAAATTTCAGTCCTGCATGATTCTACCAAGAAATGTGTGTTGATTCAAACCGCTGGTTTTTGATAGTTTGGGCCCTATTGAATAATGAATGTTTTGAATTTTCTCCAAAAGTAAAGTAGTTGCAAACTCATCCTTTTAGAAACTTGTTTGGGCTGTTGAGAGGAGTAAAAAACCATCAAAAATTTCAATCCTGCATGATTTTACCAAGAAATGTGATTGTTCATTCAAAACCTGATTTTTGCTATTGGGCTCTATTGAATAGTGAATGTTTTGAATTTTCTCCAAAAGTAAAGTAGTTGCAAACTCATGCTTTTAGAGACTTGTTTGGGCTCATGAGAGGAGTAGAAAAACATCAAAAATTTCAGTCCTGCATGATTCTACCAAGAAATGTGTGTTCATTGAAACCGCTGGTTTTTGGTAGTTTGGGCCATTTTGAATAATGAATGTTTTGAATTTTCTCCAAAAGTAAAGTAGTTGCAAACTCATCCTTTTAGAAACTTGTTTGGGCTGTTGAGAGGAGTAAAAAACCATCAAAAATTTCAATCCTGCATGATTCTACCAAGAAATGTGATTCTTCATTCAAAACGCTGGTTTTTGCTATTGGGCTCTATTGAATAATGAATGTTTTGAATTTTCTCCAAAAGTAAAGTAGTTGCAAACTCATGCTTTTAGAGACTTGTTTGGGCTCATGAGAGGAGTAGAAAAACATCAAAAATTTCAGTCCTGCATGATTCTACCAATAAATGTGTGTTCATTGAAACCGCTGGTTTTTGATAGTTTGGGCCCTATTGAATAATGAATGTTTTGAATTTTCTCCAAAAGTAAAGTAGTTGCAAACTCATCCTTTTAGAAACTTGTTTGGGCTGTTGAGAGGAGTAAAAAACCATCAAAAATTTCAATCCTGCATGATTCTACCAAGAAATGTGATTCTTCATTCAAAACGCTGGTTTTTGCTATTGGGCTCTATTGAATAATGAATGTTTTGAATTTTCTCCAAAAGTAAAGTAGTTGCAAACTCATGCTTTTAGAGACTTGTTTGGGCTCATGAGATGAGTAGAAAAACATCAAAAATTTCAGTCCTGCATGATTCTACCAAGACATGTGTGTTCATTGAAACGGCTGGTTTTTGATAGTTTGGGCCCTATTGAATAATGAATGTTTTGAATTTTCTCCAAAAGTAAAGTAGTTGCAAACTCATCCTTTTAGAAACTTGTTTGGGCTGTTGAGAGGAGTAAAAAACCATCAAAAATTTCAATCCTGCATGATTTTACCAAGAAATGTGATTCTTCATTCAAAACCTGATTTTTGCTATTGGGCTCTATTGAATAGTGAATGTTTTGAATTTTCTCCAAAAGTAAAGTAGTTGCAAACTCATGCTTTTAGAGACTTGTTTGGGCTCATGAGAGGAGTAGAAAAACATCAAAAATTTCAGTCCTGCATGATTCTACCAAGAAATGTGTTCATTCAAACCGCTGGTTTTTGATAGTTTGGGCCCTATTGAATAATGAATGTTTTGAATTTTCTCCAAAAGTAAAGTAGTTGCAAACTCATCCTTTTAGAAACTTGTTTGGGCTGTTGAGAGGAGTAAAAAACCATCAAAAATTTCAATCCTGCATGATTCTACCAAGAAATGTGATTCTTCATTCAAAACGCTGGTTTTTGCTATTGGGCTCTATTGAATAATGAATGTTTTGAATTTTCTCCAAAAGTAAAGTAGTTGCAAACTCATGCTTTTAGAGACTTGTTTGGGCTCATGAGGTGAGTAGAAAAACATCAAAAATTTCAGTCCTGCATGATTCTACCAAGACATGTGTGTTCATTGAAACGGCTGGTTTTTGATAGTTTGGGCCCTATTGAATAATGAATGTTTTGAATTTTCTCCAAAAGTAAAGTAGTTGCAAACTCATCCTTTTAGAAACTTGTTTGGGCTGTTGAGAGGAGTAAAAAACCATCAAAAATTTCAATCCTGCATGATTCTACCAAGAAATGTGATTCTTCATTCAAAACGCTGGTTTTTGCTATTGGGCTCTATTGAATAATGAATGTTTTGAATTTTCTCCAAAAGTAAAGTAGTTGCAAACTCATGCTTTTAGAGACTTGTTTGGGCTCATGAGAGGAGTAGAAAAACATCAAAAATTTCAGTCCTGCATGATTCTACCAAGAAATGTGTGTTGATTCAAACCGCTGGTTTTTGATAGTTTGGGCCCTATTGAATAATGAATGTTTTGAATTTTCTCCAAAAGTAAAGTAGTTGCAAACTCATGCTTTTAGAGACTTGTTTGGGCTCATGAGAGGAGTAGAAAAACATCAAAAATTTCAGTCCTGCATGATTCTACCAAGAAATGTGTGTTCATTGAAACCGCTGGTTTTTGATAGTTTGGGCCCTATTGAATAATGAATGTTTTGAATTTTCTCCAAAAGTAAAGTAGTTGCAAACTCATCCTTTTAGAAACTTGTTTGGGCTGTTGAGAGGAGTAAAAAACCATCAAAAATTTCAATCCTGCATGATTCTACCAAGAAATGTGATTCTTCATTCAAAACGCTGGTTTTTGCTATTGGGCTCTATTGAATAATGAATGTTTTGAATTTTCTCCAAAAGTAAAGTAGTTGCAAACTCATGCTTTTAGAGACTTGTTTGGGCTCATGAGATGAGTAGAAAAACATCAAAAATTTCAGTCCTGCATGATTCTACCAAGACATGTGTGTTCATTGAAACGGCTGGTTTTTGATAGTTTGGGCCCTATTGAATAATGAATGTTTTGAATTTTCTCCAAAAGTAAAGTAGTTGCAAACTCATCCTTTTAGAAACTTGTTTGGGCTGTTGAGAGGAGTAAAAAACCATCAAAAATTTCAATCCTGCATGATTTTACCAAGAAATGTGATTCTTCATTCAAAACCTGATTTTTGCTATTGGGCTCTATTGAATAGTGAATGTTTTGAATTTTCTCCAAAAGTAAAGTAGTTGCAAACTCATGCTTTTAGAGACTTGTTTGGGCTCATGAGAGGAGTAGAAAAACATCAAAAATTTCAGTCCTGCATGATTCTACCAAGAAATGTGTTCATTCAAACCGCTGGTTTTTGATAGTTTGGGCCCTATTGAATAATGAATGTTTTGAATTTTCTCCAAAAGTAAAGTAGTTGCAAACTCATCCTTTTAGAAACTTGTTTGGGCTGTTGAGAGGAGTAAAAAACCATCAAAAATTTCAATCCTGCATGATTCTACCAAGAAATGTGATTCTTCATTCAAAACGCTGGTTTTTGCTATTGGGCTCTATTGAATAATGAATGTTTTGAATTTTCTCCAAAAGTAAAGTAGTTGCAAACTCATGCTTTTAGAGACTTGTTTGGGCTCATGAGGTGAGTAGAAAAACATCAAAAATTTCAGTCCTGCATGATTCTACCAAGACATGTGTGTTCATTGAAACGGCTGGTTTTTGATAGTTTGGGCCCTATTGAATAATGAATGTTTTGAATTTTCTCCAAAAGTAAAGTAGTTGCAAACTCATCCTTTTAGAAACTTGTTTGGGCTGTTGAGAGGAGTAAAAAACCATCAAAAATTTCAATCCTGCATGATTCTACCAAGAAATGTGATTCTTCATTCAAAACGCTGGTTTTTGCTATTGGGCTCTATTGAATAATGAATGTTTTGAATTTTCTCCAAAAGTAAAGTAGTTGCAAACTCATGCTTTTAGAGACTTGTTTGGGCTCATGAGAGGAGTAGAAAAACATCAAAAATTTCAGTCCTGCATGATTCTACCAAGAAATGTGTGTTGATTCAAACCGCTGGTTTTTGATAGTTTGGGCCCTATTGAATAATGAATGTTTTGAATTTTCTCCAAAAGTAAAGTAGTTGCAAACTCATGCTTTTAGAGACTTGTTTGGGCTCATGAGAGGAGTAGAAAAACATCAAAAATTTCAGTCCTGCATGATTCTACCAAGAAATGTGTGTTCATTGAAACCGCTGGTTTTTGATAGTTTGGGCCCTATTGAATAATGAATGTTTTGAATTTTCTCCAAAAGTAAAGTAGTTGCAAACTCATCCTTTTAGAAACTTGTTTGGGCTGTTGAGAGGAGTAAAAAACCATCAAAAATTTCAATCCTGCATGATTCTACCAAGAAATGTGATTCTTCATTCAAAACGCTGGTTTTTGCTATTGGGCTCTATTGAATAATGAATGTTTTGAATTTTCTCCAAAAGTAAAGTAGTTGCAAACTCATGCTTTTAGAGACTTGTTTGGGCTCATGAGAGGAGTAGAAAAACATCAAAAATTTCAGTCCTGCATGATTCTACCAAGAAATGTGTGTTGATTCAAACCGCTGGTTTTTGATAGTTTGGGCCCTATTGAATAATGAATGTTTTGAATTTTCTCCAAAAGTAAAGTAGTTGCAAACTCATGCTTTTAGAGACTTGTTTGGGCTCATGAGAGGAGTAGAAAAACATCAAAAATTTCAGTCCTGCATGATTCTACCAAGAAATGTGTGTTCATTGAAACCGCTGGTTTTTGATAGTTTGGGCCCTATTGAATAATGAATGTTTTGAATTTTCTCCAAAAGTAAAGTAGTTGCAAACTCATCCTTTTAGAAACTTGTTTGGGCTGTTGAGAGGAGTAAAAAACCATCAAAAATTTCAATCCTGCATGATTCTACCAAGAAATGTGATTCTTCATTCAAAACGCTGGTTTTTGCTATTGGGCTCTATTGAATAATTAATGCTTTGAATTTTCTCCAAAAGTAAAGTAGTTGCAAACTCATCCTTTTAGAGACTTGTTTGGGCTCATGAGAGGAGTAGAAAAACATCAAAAATTTCAGTCCTGCATGATTCTACCAAGAAATGTGTGTTCATTGAAACCGCTGGTTTTTGATAGTTTGGGCCCTATTGAATAATGAATGTTTTGAATTTTCGCCAAAAGTAAAGTAGTTGCAAGCTCATCCTTTTAGAATCTTGTTTGGGCTGTTGAGAGGAGTAAAAAACCATCAAAAATTTCAATCCTGCATGATTCTACCAAGAAATGTGATTCTTCATTCAAAACGCTGGTTTTTGCTATTGGGCTCTATTGAATAATGAATGTTTTGAATTTTCTCCAAAAGTAAGGCTAGTTTCACATTAGCGTTTTTTTGCGCAGCGCATCGGGCGCATAAAAAACGCAAAGAAAAACGCAAAACAAACGTGCGTTTTTTTAACGTCATGCGCACGCTGATGTGTAAAAAAAACGCAGCGTTGTTTGCGTTTTACATGCGTTTTTTGCATGCGTTGGCGTTTTTTATGCGCATGCGTTTTTAAGTGTGACGTTTTTTCCATTGTCTAGAGAACATTCTAGACTTGTTTAACTCAAAAACGCATGCGCAAAAAAACGCAAGCGTGCGCAAGACCATGCGCACGCATGCGTTCCCATAGGCTCCAATGTGGTGTTTTTGCGCATTCCGTGCGCAAGCGTGCGCATGCGTTTTTTGACGAGACAGGGCGGAACCAAAAATGCAACATGTTGCGTCTGGCGCGCCTGGCGCAAAAGACAAAAAACCGCATGCGCACGAAAACGCAAGTATGCGCAAGACCATGCGCACGTCATGTTAAGTATAGGTGCACAGTGCGCATGCGCACGGGTGCGCACGATGCGCTGCGCACAAAAGCGCTAATGTGAAACCAGCCTAAAGTAGTTGCAAACTCATGCTTTTAGAGACTTGTTTGGGCTCATGAGAGGAGTAGAAAAACATCAAAAATTTCAGTCCTGCATGATTCTACCAAGAAATGTGTGTTCATTGAAACCGCTGGTTTTTGATAGTTTGGGCCCTATTGAATAATGAATGTTTTGAATTTTCTCCAAAAGTAAAGTAGTTGCAAACTCATCCTTTTAGAAACTTGTTTGGGCTGTTGAGAGGAGTAAAAAACCATCAAAAATTTCAATCCTGCATGATTCTACCAAGAAATGTGATTCTTCATTCAAAACGCTGGTTTTTGCTATTGGGCTCTATTGAATAATGAATGTTTTGAATTTTCTCCAAAAGTAAAGTAGTTGCAAACTCATGCTTTTAGAGACTTGTTTGGGCTCATGAGAGGAGTAGAAAAACATCAAAAATTTCAGTCCTGCATGATTCTACCAAGAAATGTGTGTTCATTGAAACCGCTGGTTTTTGATAGTTTGGGCCCTATTGAATAATGAATGTTTTGAATTTTCTCCAAAAGTAAAGTAGTTGCAAACTCATCCTTTTAGAAACTTGTTTGGGCTGTTGAGAGGAGTAAAAAACCATCAAAAATTTCAATCCTGCATGATTTTACCAAGAAATATGATTGTTCATTCAAAACCTGATTTTTGCTATTGGGCTCTATTGAATAGTGAATGTTTTGAATTTTCTCCAAAAGTAAAGTAGTTGCAAACTCATGCTTTTAGAGACTTGTTTGGGCTCATGAGAGGAGTAGAAAAACATCAAAAATTTCAGTCCTGCATGATTCTACCAAGAAATGTGTTCATTCAAACCGCTGGTTTTTGATAGTTTGGGCCCTATTGAATAATGAATGTTTTGAATTTTCTCCAAAAGTAAAGTAGTTGCAAACTCATCCTTTTAGAAACTTGTTTGGGCTGTTGAGAGGAGTAAAAAACCATCAAAAATTTCAATCCTGCATGATTCTACCAAGAAATGTGATTCTTCATTCAAAACGCTGGTTTTTGCTATTGGGCTCTATTGAATAATGAATGTTTTGAATTTTCTCCAAAAGTAAAGTAGTTGCAAACTCATGCTTTTAGAGACTTGTTTGGGCTCATGAGATGAGTAGAAAAACATCAAAAATTTCAGTCCTGCATGATTCTACCAAGACATGTGTGTTCATTGAAACGGCTGGTTTTTGATAGTTTGGGCCCTATTGAATAATGAATGTTTTGAATTTTCTCCAAAAGTAAAGTAGTTGCAAACTCATCCTTTTAGAAACTTGTTTGGGCTGTTGAGAGGAGTAAAAAACCATCAAAAATTTCAATCCTGAATGATTCTACCAAGAAATGTGATTCTTCATTCAAAACGCTGGTTTTTGCTATTGGGCTCTATTGAATAATGAATGTTTTGAATTTTCTCCAAAAGTAAAGTAGTTGCAAACTCATGCTTTTAGAGACTTGTTTGGGCTCATGAGAGGAGTAGAAAAACATCAAAATTTCAGTCCTGCATGATTCTACCAAGAAATGTGTGTTGATTCAAACCGCTGGTTTTTGATAGTTTGGGCCCTGTTGAATAATGAATGTTTTGAATTTTCTCCAAAAGTAAAGTAGTTGCAAACTCATGCTTTTAGAGACTTGTTTGGGCTCATGAGAGGAGTAGAAAAACATCAAAAATTTCAGTCCTGCATGATTCTACCAAGAAATGTGTGTTCATTGAAACCGCTGGTTTTTGATAGTTTGGGCCCTATTGAATAATGAATGTTTTGAATTTTCTCCAAAAGTAAAGTAGTTGCAAACTCATCCTTTTATAAACTTGTTTGGGCTGTTGAGAGGAGTAAAAAACCATCAAAAATTTCAATCCTGCATGATTCTACCAAGAAATGTGATTCTTCATTCAAAACGCTGGTTTTTGCTATTGGGCTCTATTGAATAATGAATGTTTTGAATTTTCTCCAAAAGTAAAGTAGTTGCAAACTCATGCTTTTAGAGACTTGTTTGGGCTCATGAGAGGAGTAGAAAAACATCAAAAATTTCAGTCCTGCATGATTCTACCAAGAAATGTGTGTTCATTGAAACCGCTGGTTTTTGATAGTTTGGGCCCTATTGAATAATGAATGTTTTGAATTTTCTCCAAAAGTAAAGTAGTTGCAAACTCATCCTTTTAGAAACTTGTTTGGGCTGTTGAGAGGAGTAAAAAAACATCAAAAATTTCAATCCTGCATGATTTTACCAAGAAATGTGATTCTTCATTCAAAACCTGATTTTTGCTATTGGGCTCTATTGAATAGTGAATGTTTTGAATTTTCTCCAAAAGTAAAGTAGTTGCAAACTCATGCTTTTAGAGACTTGTTTGGGCTCATGAGAGGAGTAGAAAAACATCAAAAATTTCAGTCCTGCATGATTCTACCAAGAAATGTGTTCATTCAAACCGCTGGTTTTTGATAGTTTGGGCCCTATTGAATAATGAATGTTTTGAATTTTCTCCAAAAGTAAAGTAGTTGCAAACTCATCCTTTTAGAAACTTGTTTGGGCTGTTGAGAGGAGTAAAAAACCATCAAAAATTTCAATCCTGCATGATTCTACCAAGAAATGTGATTCTTCATTCAAAACGCTGGTTTTTGCTATTGGGCTCTATTGAATAATGAATGTTTTGAATTTTCTCCAAAAGTAAAGTAGTTGCAAACTCATGCTTTTAGAGACTTGTTTGGGCTCATGAGAGGAGTAGAAAAACATCAAAAATTTCAGTCCTGCATGATTCTACCAAGAAATGTGTGTTGATTCAAACCGCTGGTTTTTGATAGTTTGGGCCCTATTGAATAATGAATGTTTTGAATTTTCTCCAAAAGTAAAGTAGTTGCAAACTCATGCTTTTAGAGACTTGTTTGGGCTCATGAGAGGAGTAGAAAAACATCAAAAATTTCAGTCCTGCATGATTCTACCAAGAAATGTGTGTTCATTGAAACCGCTGGTTTTTGATAGTTTGGGCCCTATTGAATAATGAATGTTTTGAATTTTCTCCAAAAGTAAAGTAGTTGCAAACTCATCCTTTTAGAAACTTGTTTGGGCTGTTGAGAGGAGTAAAAAACCATCAAAAATTTCAATCCTGCATGATTCTACCAAGAAATGTGATTCTTCATTCAAAACGCTGGTTTTTGCTATTGGGCTCTATTGAATAATGAATGTTTTGAATTTTCTCCAAAAGTAAAGTAGTTGCAAACTCATGCTTTTAGAGACTTGTTTGGGCTCATGAGATGAGTAGAAAAACATCAAAAATTTCAGTCCTGCATGATTCTACCAAGACATGTGTGTTCATTGAAACGGCTGTTTTTTGATAGTTTGGGCCCTATTGAATAATGAATGTTTTGAATTTTCTCCAAAAGTAAAGTAGTTGCAAACTCATCCTTTTAGAAACTTGTTTGGGCTGTTGAGAGGAGTAAAAAACCATCAAAAATTTCAATCCTGCATGATTCTACCAAGAAATGTGATTCTTTATTCAAAACGCTGGTTTTTGCTATTGGGCTCTATTGAATAATGAATGTTTTGAATTTTCTCCAAAAGTAAAGTAGTTGCAAACTCATGCTTTTAGAGACTTGTTTGGGCTCATGAGAGGAGTAGAAAAACATCAAAAATTTCAGTCCTGCATGATTCTACCAAGAAATGTGTGTTGATTCAAACCGCTGGTTTTTGATAGTTTGGGCCCTATTGAATAATGAATGTTTTGAATTTTCTCCAAAAGTAAAGTAGTTGCAAACTCATGCTTTTAGAGACTTGTTTGGGCTCATGAGAGGAGTAGAAAAACATCAAAAATTTCAGTCCTGCATGATTCTACCAAGAAATGTGTGTTCATTGAAACCGCTGGTTTTTGATAGTTTGGGCCCTATTGAATAATGAATGTTTTGAATTTTCTCCAAAAGTAAAGTAGTTGCAAACTCATCCTTTTAGAAACTTGTTTGGGCTGTTGAGAGGAGTAAAAAACCATCAAAAATTTCAATCCTGCATGATTCTACCAAGAAATGTGATTCTTCATTCAAAACGCTGGTTTTTGCTATTGGGCTCTATTGAATAATGAATGTTTTGAATTTTCTCCAAAAGTAAAGTAGTTGCAAACTCATGCTTTTAGAGACTTGTTTGGGCTCATGAGAGGAGTAGAAAAACATCAAAAATTTCAGACCTGCATGATTCTACCAAGAAATGTGTGTTCATTGAAACCGCTGGTTTTTGATAGTTTGGGCCCTATTGAATAATGAATGTTTTGAATTTTCTCCAAAAGTAAAGTAGTTGCAAACTCATCCTTTTAGAAACTTGTTTGGGCTATTGAGAGGAGTAAAAAACCATCAAAAATTTCAATCCTGCATGATTCTACCAAGAAATGTGATTCTTCATTCAAAACGCTGGTTTTTGCTATTGGGCTCTATTGAATAATGAATGTTTTGAATTTTCTCCAAAAGTAAAGTAGTTGCAAACTCATGCTTTTAGAGACTTGTTTGGGCTCATGAGAGGAGTAGAAAAACATCAAAAATTTCAGTCCTGCATGATTCTACCAAGAAATGTGTTCATTGAAACCGCTGGTTTTTGATAGTTTGGGCCCTATTGAATAATGAATGTTTTGAATTTTCTCCAAAAGTAAAGTAGTTGCAAACTCATCCTTTTAGAAACTTGTTTGGGCTGTTGAGAGGAGTAAAAAACCATCAAAAATTTCAATCCTGCATGATTCTACCAAGAAATGTGATTCTTCATTCAAAACGCTGGTTTTTGCTATTGGGCTCTATTGAATAATGAATGTTTTGAATTTTCTCCAAAAGTAAAGTAGTTGCAAACTCATGCTTTTAGAGACTTGTTTGGGCTCATGAGATGAGTAGAAAAACATCAAAAATTTCAGTCCTGCATGATTCTACCAAGACATGTGTGTTCATTGAAACGGCTAGTTTTTGATAGTTTGGGCCCTATTGAATAATGAATGTTTTGAATTTTCTCCAAAAGTAAAGTAGTTGCAAACTCATCCTTTTAGAAACTTGTTTGGGCTGTTGAGAGGAGTAAAAAACCATCAAAAATTTCAATCCTGCATGATTCTACCAAGAAATGTGATTCTTCATTCAAAACGCTGGTTTTTGCTATTGGGCTCTATTGAATAATGAATGTTTTGAATTTTCTCCAAAAGTAAAGTAGTTGCAAACTCATGCTTTTAGAGACTTGTTTGGGCTCATGAGAGGAGTAGAAAAACATCAAAAATTTCAGTCCTGCATGATTCTACCAAGAAATGTGTGTTCATTCAAACCGCTGGTTTTTGATAGTTTGGGCCCTATTGAATAATGAATGTTTTGAATTTTCTCCAAAAGTAAAGTAGTTGCAAACTCATGCTTTTAGAGACTTGTTTGGGCTCATGAGAGTAGAAAAACATCAAAAATTTCAGTCCTGCATGATTCTACCAAGAAATGTGTGTTCATTGAAACCGCTGGTTTTTGATAGTTTGGGCCCTATTGAATAATGAATGTTTTGAATTTTCTCCAAAAGTAAAGTAGTTGCAAACTCATCCTTTTAGAAACTTGTTTGGGCTGTTGAGAGGAGTAAAAAACCATCAAAAATTTAAATCCTGCATGATTTTACCAAGAAATGTGATTCTTCATTCAAAACCTGATTTTTGCTATTGGGCTCTATTGAATAGTGAATGTTTTGAATTTTCTCCAAAAGTAAAGTAGTTGCAAACTCATGCTTTTAGAGACTTGTTTGGGCTCATGAGAGGAGTAGAAAAACATCAAAAATTTCAGTCCTGCATGATTCTACCAAGAAATGTGTTCATTCAAACCGCTGGTTTTTGATAGTTTGGGCCCTATTGAATAATGAATGTTTTGAATTTTCTCCAAAAGTAAAGTAGTTGCAAACTCATCCTTTTAGAAACTTGTTTGGGCTGTTGAGAGGAGTAAAAAACCATCAAAAATTTCAATCCTGCATGATTCTACCAAGAAATGTGATTCTTCATTCAAAACGCTGGTTTTTGCTATTGGGCTCTATTGAATAATGAATGTTTTGAATTTTCTCCAAAAGTAAAGTAGTTGCAAACTCATGCTTTTAGAGACTTGTTTGGGCTCATGAGATGAGTAGAAAAACATCAAAAATTTCAGTCCTGCATGATTCTACCAAGACATGTGTGTTCATTGAAACGGCTGGTTTTTGATAGTTTGGGCCCTATTGAATAATGAATGTTTTGAATTTTCTCCAAAAGTAAAGTAGTTGCAAGCTCATCCTTTTAGAAACTTGTTTGGGCTGTTGAGAGGAGTAAAAAACCATCAAAAATTTCAATCCTGCATGATTCTACCAAGAAATGTGATTCTTCATTCAAAACGCTGGTTTTTGCTATTGGGCTCTATTGAATAATGAATGTTTTGAATTTTCTCCAAAAGTAAAGTAGTTGCAAACTCATGCTTTTAGAGACTTGTTTGGGCTCATGAGAGGAGTAGAAAAACATCAAAAATTTCAGTCCTGCATGATTCTACCAAGAAATGTGTGTTCATTGAAACCGCTGGTTTTTGATAGTTTGGGCCCTATTGAATAATGAATGTTTTGAATTTTCTCCAAAAGTAAAGTAGTTGCAAACTCATCCTTTTAGAAACTTGTTTGGGCTGTTGAGAGGAGTAAAAAACCATCAAAAATTTCAATCCTGCATGATTTTACCAAGAAATGTGATTCTTCATTCAAAACCTGATTTTTGCTATTGGGCTCTATTGAATAGTGAATGTTTTGAATTTTCTCCAAAAGTAAAGTAGTTGCAAACTCATGCTTTTAGAGACTTGTTTGGGCTCATGAGAGGAGTAGAAAAACATCAAAAATTTCAGTCCTGCATGATTCTACCAAGAAATGTGTTCATTCAAACCGCTGGTTTTTGATAGTTTGGGCCCTATTGAATAATGAATGTTTTGAATTTTCTCCAAAAGTAAAGTAGTTGCAAACTCATCCTTTTAGAAACTTGTTTGGGCTGTTGAGAGGAGTAAAAAACCATCAAAAATTTCAATCCTGCATGATTCTACCAAGAAATGTGATTCTTCATTCAAAACGCTGGTTTTTGCTATTGGGCTCTATTGAATAATGAATGTTTTGAATTTTCTCCAAAAGTAAAGTAGTTGCAAACTCATGCTTTTAGAGACTTGTTTGGGCTCATGAGAGGAGTAGAAAAACATCAAAAATTTCAGTCCTGCATGATTCTACCAAGAAATGTGTGTTCATTGAAACCGCTGGTTTTTGATAGTTTGGGCCCTATTGAATAATGAATGTTTTGAATTTTCTCCAAAAGTAAAGTAGTTGCAAACTCATCCTTTTAGAAACTTGTTTGGGCTGTTGAGAGGAGTAAAAAACCATCAAAAATTTCAATCCTGCATGATTCTACCAAGAAATGTGATTCTTCATTCAAAACGCTGGTTTTTGCTATTGGGCTCTATTGAATAATGAATGTTTTGAATTTTCTCCAAAAGTAAAGTAGTTGCAAACTCATGCTTTTAGAGACTTGTTTGGGCTCATGAGAGGAGTAGAAAAACATCAAAAATTTCAGTCCTGCATGATTCTACCAAGAAATGTGTGTTCATTGAAACCGCTGGTTTTTGATAGTTTGGGCCCTATTGAATAATGAATGTTTTGAATTTTCTCCAAAAGTAAAGTAGTTGCAAACTCATCCTTTTAGAAACTTGTTTGGGCTGTTGAGAGGAGTAAAAAACCATCAAAAATTTCAATCCTGCATGATTCTACCAAGAAATGTGACTCTTCATTCAAAACGCTGGTTTTTGCTATTGGGCTCTATTGAATAATGAATGTTTTGAATTTTCTCCAAAAGTAAAGTAGTTGCAAACTCATGCTTTTAGAGACTTGTTTGGGCTCATGAGAGGAGTAGAAAAACATCAAAAATTTCAGTCCTGCATGATTCTACCAAGAAATGTGTGTTCATTGAAACCGCTGGTTTTTGATAGTTTGGGCCCTATTGAATAATGAATGTTTTGTATTTTCTCCAAAAGTAAAGTAGTTGCAAACTCATCCTTTTAGAAACTTGTTTGGGCTGTTGAGAGGAGTAAAAAACCATCAAAAATTTCAATCCTGCATGATTTTACCAAGAAATGTGATTCTTCATTCAAAACCTGATTTTTGCTATTGGGCTCTATTGAATAGTGAATGTTTTGAATTTTCTCCAAAAGTAAAGTAGTTGCAAACTCATGCTTTTAGAGACTTGTTTGGGCTCATGAGAGGAGTAGAAAAACATCAAAAATTTCAGTCCTGCATGATTCTACCAAGAAATGTGTGTTCATTGAAACCGCTGGTTTTTGATAGTTTGGGCCCTATTGAATAATGAATGTTTTGAATTTTCTCCAAAAGTAAAGTAGTTGCAAACTCATCCTTTTAGAAACTTGTTTGGGCTGTTGAGAGGAGTAAAAAAACATCAAAAATTTCAATCCTGCATGATTTTACCAAGAAATGTGATTCTTCATTCAAAACCTGATTTTTGCTATTGGGCTCTATTGAATAGTGAATGTTTTGAATTTTCTCCAAAAGTAAAGTAGTTGCAAACTCATGCTTTTAGAGACTTGTTTGGGCTCATGAGAGGAGTAGAAAAACATCAAAAATTTCAGTCCTGCATGATTCTACCAAGAAATGTGTTCATTCAAACCGCTGGTTTTTGATAGTTTGGGCCCTATTGAATAATGAATGTTTTGAATTTTCTCCAAAAGTAAAGTAGTTGCAAACTCATCCTTTTAGAAACTTGTTTGGGCTGTTGAGAGGAGTAAAAAACCATCAAAAATTTCAATCCTGCATGATTCTACCAAGAAATGTGATTCTTCATTCAAAACGCTGGTTTTTGCTATTGGGCTCTATTGAATAATGAATGTTTTGAATTTTCTCCAAAAGTAAAGTAGTTGCAAACTCATGCTTTTAGAGACTTGTTTGGGCTCATGAGATGAGTAGAAAAACATCAAAAATTTCTGTCCTGCATGATTCTACCAAGACATGTGTGTTCATTGAAACGGCTGGTTTTTGATAGTTTGGGCCCTATTGAATAATGAATGTTTTGAATTTTCTCCAAAAGTAAAGTAGTTGCAAACTCATCCTTTTAGAAACTTGTTTGGGCTGTTGAGAGGAGTAAAAAACCATCAAAAATTTCAATCCTGCATGATTCTACCAAGAAATGTGATTCTTCATTCAAAACGCTGGTTTTTGCTATTGGGCTCTATTGAATAATGAATGTTTTGAATTTTCTCCAAAAGTAAAGTAGTTGCAAACTCATGCTTTTAGAGACTTGTTTGGGCTCATGAGAGGAGTAGAAAAACATCAAAAATTTCAGTCCTGCATGATTCTACCAAGAAATGTGTGTTGATTCAAACCGCTGGTTTTTGATAGTTTGGGCCCTATTGAATAATGAATGTTTTGAATTTTCTCCAAAAGTAAAGTAGTTGCAAACTCATGCTTTTAGAGACTTGTTTGGGCTCATGAGAGGAGTAGAAAAACATCAAAAATTTCAGTCCTGCATGATTCTACCAAGAAATGTGTGTTCATTGAAACCGCTGGTTTTTGATAGTTTGGGCCCTATTGAATAATGAATGTTTTGAATTTTCTCCAAAAGTAAAGTAGTTGCAAACTCATCCTTTTAGAAACTTGTTTGGGCTGTTGAGAGGAGTAAAAAACCATCAAAAATTTCAATCCTGCATGATTCTACCAAGAAATGTGATTCTTCATTCAAAACGCTGGTTTTTGCTATTGGGCTCTATTGAATAATGAATGTTTTGAATTTTCTCCAAAAGTAAAGTAGTTGCAAACTCATGCTTTTAGAGACTTGTTTGGGCTCATGAGATGAGTAGAAAAACATCAAAAATTTCAGTCCTGCATGATTCTACCAAGACATGTGTGTTCATTGAAACGGCTGGTTTTTGATAGTTTGGGCCCTATTGAATAATGAATGTTTTGAATTTTCTCCAAAAGTAAAGTAGTTGCAAACTCATCCTTTTAGAAACTTGTTTGGGCTGTTGAGAGGAGTAAAAAACCATCAAAAATTTCAATCCTGCATGATTCTACCAAGAAATGTGATTCTTCATTCAAAACGCTGGTTTTTGCTATTGGGCTCTATTGAATAATGAATGTTTTGAATTTTCTCCAAAAGTAAAGTAGTTGCAAACTCATGCTTTTAGAGACTTGTTTGGGCTCATGAGATGACTAGAAAAACATCAAAAATTTCAGTCCTGCATGATTCTACCAAGAAATGTGTGTTCATTCAAACCGCTGGTTTTTGATAGTTTGGGCCATATTGAATAATGAATGTTTAGAATTTTCTCCAAAAGTAAAGTAGTTGCAAACTCATGCTTTTAGAGACTTGTTTGGGCTCATGAGAGGAGTAGAAAAACATCAAAAATTTCAGTCCTGCATGATTCTACCAAGAAATGTGTGTTCATTGAAACCGCTGGTTTTTGATAGTTTGGGCCCTATTGAATAATGAATGTTTTGAATTTTCTCCAAAAGTAAAGTAGTTGCAAACTCATCCTTTTAGAAACTTGTTTGGGCTGTTGAGAGGAGTAAAAAACCATCAAAAATTTCAATCCTGCATGATTTTACCAAGAAATGTGATTCTTCATTCAAAACCTGATTTTTGCTATTGGGCTCTATTGAATAGTGAATGTTTTGAATTTTCTCCAAAAGTAAAGTAGTTGCAAACTCATGCTTTTAGAGACTTGTTTGGGCTCATGAGAGGAGTAGAAAAACATCAAAAATTTCAGTCCTGCATGATTCTACCAAGAAATGTGTTCATTCAAACCGCTGGTTTTTGATAGTTTGGGCCCTATTGAATAATGAATGTTTTGAATTTTCTCCAAAAGTAAAGTAGTTGCAAACTCATCCTTTTAGAAACTTGTTTGGGCTGTTGAGAGGAGTAAAAAACCATCAAAAATTTCAATCCTGCATGATTCTACCAAGAAATGTGATTCTTCATTCAAAACGCTGGTTTTTGCTATTGGGCTCTATTGAATAATGAATGTTTTGAATTTTCTCCAAAAGTAAAGTAGCTGCAAACTCATGCTTTTAGAGACTTGTTTGGGCTCATGAGAGGAGTAGAAAAACATCAAAAATTTCAGTCCTGCATGATTCTACCAAGAAATGTGTGTTCATTGAAACCGCTGGTTTTTGATAGTTTGGGCCCTATTGAATAATGAATGTTTTGAATTTTCTCCAAAAGTAAAGTAGTTGCAAACTCATCCTTTTAGAAACTTGTTTGGGCTGTTGAGAGGAGTAAAAAACCATCAAAAATTTCAATCCTGCATGATTCTACCAAGAAATGTGATTCTTCATTCAAAACGCTGGTTTTTGCTATTGGGCTCTATTGAATAATGAATGTTTTGAATTTTCTCCAAAAGTAAAGTAGTTGCAAACTCATGCTTTTAGAGACTTGTTTGGGCTCATGAGAGGAGTAGAAAAACATCAAAAATTTCAGTCCTGCATGATTCTACCAAGAAATGTGTGTTCATTGAAACCGCTGGTTTTTGATAGTTTGGGCCCTATTGAATAATGAATGTTTTGAATTTTCTCCAAAAGTAAAGTAGTTGCAAACTCATCCTTTTAGAAACTTGTTTGGGCTGTTGAGAGGAGTAAAAAACCATCAAAAATTTCAATCCTGCATGATTCTACCAAGAAATGTGACTCTTCATTCAAAACGCTGGTTTTTGCTATTGGGCTCTATTGAATAATGAATGTTTTGAATTTTCTCCAAAAGTAAAGTAGTTGCAAACTCATGCTTTTAGAGACTTGTTTGGGCTCATGAGAGGAGTAGAAAAACATCAAAAATTTCAGTCCTGCATGATTCTACCAAGAAATGTGTGTTCATTGAAACCGCTGGTTTTTGATAGTTTGGGCCCTATTGAATAATGAATGTTTTGTATTTTCTCCAAAAGTAAAGTAGTTGCAAACTCATCCTTTTAGAAACTTGTTTGGGCTGTTGAGAGGAGTAAAAAACCATCAAAAATTTCAATCCTGCATGATTTTACCAAGAAATGTGATTCTTCATTCAAAACCTGATTTTTGCTATTGGGCTCTATTGAATAGTGAATGTTTTGAATTTTCTCCAAAAGTAAAGTAGTTGCAAACTCATGCTTTTAGAGACTTGTTTGGGCTCATGAGAGGAGTAGAAAAACATCAAAAATTTCAGTCCTGCATGATTCTACCAAGAAATGTGTGTTCATTGAAACCGCTGGTTTTTGATAGTTTGGGCCCTATTGAATAATGAATGTTTTGAATTTTCTCCAAAAGTAAAGTAGTTGCAAACTCATCCTTTTAGAAACTTGTTTGGGCTGTTGAGAGGAGTAAAAAAACATCAAAAATTTCAATCCTGCATGATTTTACCAAGAAATGTGATTCTTCATTCAAAACCTGATTTTTGCTATTGGGCTCTATTGAATAGTGAATGTTTTGAATTTTCTCCAAAAGTAAAGTAGTTGCAAACTCATGCTTTTAGAGACTTGTTTGGGCTCATGAGAGGAGTAGAAAAACATCAAAAATTTCAATCCTGCATGATTTTACCAAGAAATGTGATTCTTCATTCAAAACCTGATTTTTGCTATTGGGCTCTATTGAATAGTGAATGTTTTGAATTTTCTCCAAAAGTAAAGTAGTTGCAAACTCATCCTTTTAGAAACTTGTTTGGGCTGTTGAGAGGAGTAAAAAAACATCAAAAATTTCAATCCTGCATGATTTTACCAAGAAATGTGATTCTTCATTCAAAACCTGATTTTTGCTATTGGGCTCTATTGAATAGTGAATGTTTTGAATTTTCTCCAAAAGTAAAGTAGTTGCAAACTCATGCTCTTAGAGACTTGTTTGGGCTCATGAGAGGAGTAGAAAAACATCAAAAATTTCAATCCTGCATGATTTTACCAAGAAATGTGATTCTTCATTCAAAACCTGATTTTTGCTATTGGGCTCTATTGAATAGTGAATGTTTTGAATTTTCTCCAAAAGTAAAGTAGTTGCAAACTCATCCTTTTAGAAACTTGTTTGGGCTGTTGAGAGGAGTAAAAAACCATCAAAAATTTCAATCCTGCATGATTCTACCAAGAAATGTGATTCTTCATTCAAAACGCTGGTTTTTGCTATTGGGCTCTATTGAATAATGAATGTTTTGAATTTTCTCCAAAAGTAAAGTAGTTGCAAACTCATGCTTTTAGAGACTTGTTTGGGCTCATGAGATGAGTAGAAAAACATCAAAAATTTCTGTCCTGCATGATTCTACCAAGACATGTGTGTTCATTGAAACGGCTGGTTTTTGATAGTTTGGGCCCTATTGAATAATGAATGTTTTGAATTTTCTCCAAAAGTAAAGTAGTTGCAAACTCATCCTTTTAGAAACTTGTTTGGGCTGTTGAGAGGAGTAAAAAACCATCAAAAATTTCAATCCTGCATGATTCTACCAAGAAATGTGATTCTTCATTCAAAACGCTGGTTTTTGCTATTGGGCTCTATTGAATAATGAATGTTTTGAATTTTCTCCAAAAGTAAAGTAGTTGCAAACTCATGCTTTTAGAGACTTGTTTGGGCTCATGAGATGACTAGAAAAACATCAAAAATTTCAGTCCTGCATGATTCTACCAAGAAATGTGTGTTCATTCAAACCGCTGGTTTTTGATAGTTTGGGCCATATTGAATAATGAATGTTTAGAATTTTCTCCAAAAGTAAAGTAGTTGCAAACTCATGCTTTTAGAGACTTGTTTGGGCTCATGAGAGGAGTAGAAAAACATCAAAAATTTCAGTCCTGCATGATTCTACCAAGAAATGTGTGTTCATTGAAACCGCTGGTTTTTGATAGTTTGGGCCCTATTGAATAATGAATGTTTTGAATTTTCTCCAAAAGTAAAGTAGTTGCAAACTCATCCTTTTAGAAACTTGTTTGGGCTGTTGAGAGGAGTAAAAAACCATCAAAAATTTCAATCCTGCATGATTTTACCAAGAAATGTGATTGTTCATTCAAAACCTGATTTTTGCTATTGGGCTCTATTGAATAGTGAATGTTTTGAATTTTCTCCAAAAGTAAAGTAGTTGCAAACTCATGCTTTTAGAGACTTGTTTGGGCTCATGAGAGGAGTAGAAAAACATCAAAAATTTCAGTCCTGCATGATTCTACCAAGAAATGTGTTCATTCAAACCGCTGGTTTTTGATAGTTTGGGCCCTATTGAATAATGAATGTTTTGAATTTTCTCCAAAAGTAAAGTAGTTGCAAACTCATCCTTTTAGAAACTTGTTTGGGCTGTTGAGAGGAGTAAAAAACCATCAAAAATTTCAATCCTGCATGATTCTACCAAGAAATGTGATTCTTCATTCAAAACGCTGGTTTTTGCTATTGGCCTCTATTGAATAATGAATGTTTTGAATTTTCTCCAAAAGTAAGGCTAGTTTCAAATTAGCGTTTTTTTGCGCAGCGCATCGGGTGCATAAAAAACGCAAAGAAAAACGCAAAACAAACGCGCGTTTTTTTAACGTCATGCGCACGCTGATGTGTAAAAAAAACGCAGCGTTGTTTGCGTTTTACATGCGTTTTTTGCATGCGTTGGCGTTTTTTATGCGCATGCGTTTTTAAGTGTGACGTTTTTTCCATTGTCTAGAGAACATTCTAGACTTGTTTAACTCAAAAACGCATGCGCAAAAAAACGCAAGCGTGCGCAAGACCATGCGCACGCATGCGTTCCCATAGGCTCCAATGTGGTGTTTTTGCGCATTCCGTGCGCAAGCGTGCGCATGCGTTTTTTTGACGAGACAGGGCGGAACCAAAAATGCAACATGTTGCGTCTGGCGCGCCTGGCGCAAAAGACAAAAAACCGCATGCGCACGAAAACGCAAGTATGCGCAAGACCATGCGCACGTCATGTTAAGTATAGGTGCGCAGTGCGCATGCGCACGGGTGCGCACGATGCGCTGCGCACAAAAGCGCTAATGTGAAACCAGCCTAAAGTAGTTGCAAACTCATGCTTTTAGAGACTTGTTTGGGCTCATGAGAGGAGTAGAAAAACATCAAAAATTTCAGTCCTGCATGATTCTACCAAGAAATGTGTGTTCATTGAAACTGCTGGTTTTTGATAGTTTGGGCCCTATTGAATAATGAATGTTTTGAATTTTCTCCAAAAGTAAAGTAGTTGCAAACTCATCCTTTTAGAAACTTGTTTGGGCTGTTGAGAGGAGTAAAAACCATCAAAAATTTCAATCCTGCATGATTCTACCAAGAAATGTGATTCTTCATTCAAAACGCTGGTTTTTGCTATTGGGCTCTATTGAATAATGAATGTTTTGAATTTTCTCCAAAAGTAAAGTAGTTGCAAACTCATGCTTTTAGAGACTTGTTTGGGCTCATGAGAGGAGTAGAAAAACATCAAAAATTTCAGTCCTGCATGATTCTACCAAGAAATGTGTGTTCATTGAAACCGCTGGTTTTTGATAGTTTGGGCCCTATTGAATAATGAATGTTTTGAATTTTCTCCAAAAGTAAAGTAGTTGCAAACTCATCCTTTTAGAAACTTGTTTGGGCTGTTGAGAGGAGTAAAAAAACATCAAAAATTTCAATCCTGCATGATTTTACCAAGAAATGTGATTCTTCATTCAAAACCTGATTTTTGCTATTGGGCTCTATTGAATAGTGAATGTTTTGAATTTTCTCCAAAAGTAAAGTAGTTGCAAACTCATGCTTTTAGAGACTTGTTTGGGCTCATGAGAGGAGTAGAAAAACATCAAAAATTTCAGTCCTGCATGATTCTACCAAGAAATGTGTTCATTCAAACCGCTGGTTTTTGATAGTTTGGGCCCTATTGAATAATGAATGTTTTGAATTTTCTCCAAAAGTAAAGTAGTTGCAAACTCATCCTTTTAGAAACTTGTTTGGGCTGTTGAGAGGAGTAAAAAACCATCAAAAATTTCAATCCTGCATGATTCTACCAAGAAATGTGATTCTTCATTCAAAACGCTGGTTTTTGCTATTGGGCTCTATTGAATAATGAATGTTTTGAATTTTCTCCAAAAGTAAAGTAGTTGCAAACTCATGCTTTTAGAGACTTGTTTGGGCTCATGAGATGAGTAGAAAAACATCAAAAATTTCAGTCCTGCATGATTCTACCAAGACATGTGTGTTCATTGAAACGGCTGGTTTTTGATAGTTTGGGCCCTATTGAATAATGAATGTTTTGAATTTTCTCCAAAAGTAAAGTAGTTGCAAACTCATCCTTTTAGAAACTTGTTTGGGCTGTTGAGAGGAGTAAAAAACCATCAAAAATTTCAATCCTGCATGATTCTACCAAGAAATGTGATTCTTCATTCAAAACGCTGGTTTTTGCTATTGGGCTCTATTGAATAATGAATGTTTTGAATTTTCTCCAAAAGTAAAGTAGTTGCAAACTCATGCTTTTAGAGACTTGTTTGGGCTCATGAGAGGAGTAGAAAAACATCAAAAATTTCAGTCCTGCATGATTCTACCAAGAAATGTGTGTTGATTCAAACCGCTGGTTTTTGATAGTTTGGGCCCTATTGAATAATGAATGTTTTGAATTTTCTCCAAAAGTAAAGTAGTTGCAAACTCATGCTTTTAGAGACTTGTTTGGGCTCATGAGAGGAGTAGAAAAACATCAAAAATTTCAGTCCTGCATGATTCTACCAAGAAATGTGTGTTCATTGAAACCGCTGGTTTTTGATAGTTTGGGCCCTATTGAATAATGAATGTTTTGAATTTTCTCCAAAAGTAAAGTAGTTGCAAACTCATCCTTTTAGAAACTTGTTTGGGCTGTTGAGAGGAGTAAAAAACCATCAAAAATTTCAATCCTGCATGATTCTACCAAGAAATGTGATTCTTCATTCAAAACGCTGGTTTTTGCTATTGGGCTCTATTGAATAATGAATGTTTTGAATTTTCTCCAAAAGTAAAGTAGTTGCAAACTCATGCTTTTAGAGACTTGTTTGGGCTCATGAGATGAGTAGAAAAACATCAAAAATTTCAGTCCTGCATGATTCTACCAAGACATGTGTGTTCATTGAAACGGCTGTTTTTTGATAGTTTGGGCCCTATTGAATAATGAATGTTTTGAATTTTCTCCAAAAGTAAAGTAGTTGCAAACTCATCCTTTTAGAAACTTGTTTGGGCTGTTGAGAGGAGTAAAAAACCATCAAAAATTTCAATCCTGCATGATTCTACCAAGAAATGTGATTCTTCATTCAAAACGCTGGTTTTTGCTATTGGGCTCTATTGAATAATGAATGTTTTGAATTTTCTCCAAAAGTAAAGTAGTTGCAAACTCATGCTTTTAGAGACTTGTTTGGGCTCATGAGAGGAGTAGAAAAACATCAAAAATTTCAGTCCTGCATGATTCTACCAAGAAATGTGTGTTGATTCAAACCGCTGGTTTTTGATAGTTTGGGCCCTATTGAATAATGAATGTTTTGAATTTTGTCCAAAAGTAAAGTAGTTGCAAACTCATGCTTTTAGAGACTTGTTTGGGCTCATGAGAGGAGTAGAAAAACATCAAAAATTTCAGTCCTGCATGATTCTACCAAGAAATGTGTGTTCATTGAAACCGCTGGTTTTTGATAGTTTGGGCCCTATTGAATAATGAATGTTTTGAATTTTCTCCAAAAGTAAAGTAGTTGCAAACTCATCCTTTTAGAAACTTGTTTGGGCTGTTGAGAGGAGTAAAAAACCATCAAAAATTTCAATCCTGCATGATTCTACCAAGAAATGTGATTCTTCATTCAAAACGCTGGTTTTTGCTATTGGGCTCTATTGAATAATGAATGTTTTGAATTTTCTCCAAAAGTAAAGTAGTTGCAAACTCATGCTTTTAGAGACTTGTTTGGGCTCATGAGAGGAGTAGAAAAACATCAAAAATTTCAGACCTGCATGATTCTACCAAGAAATGTGTGTTCATTGAAACCGCTGGTTTTTGATAGTTTGGGCCCTATTGAATAATGAATGTTTTGAATTTTCTCCAAAAGTAAAGTAGTTGCAAACTCATCCTTTTAGAAACTTGTTTGGGCTGTTGAGAGGAGTAAAAAACCATCAAAAATTTCAATCCTGCATGATTCTACCAAGAAATGTGATTCTTCATTCAAAACGCTGGTTTTTGCTATTGGGCTCTATTGAATAATGAATGTTTTGAATTTTCTCCAAAAGTAAAGTAGTTGCAAACTCATGCTTTTAGAGACTTGTTTGGGCTCATGAGAGGAGTAGAAAAACATCAAAAATTTCAGTCCTGCATGATTCTACCAAGAAATGTGTGTTCATTGAAACCGCTGGTTTTTGATAGTTTGGGCCCTATTGAATAATGAATGTTTTGAATTTTCTCCAAAAGTAAAGTAGTTGCAAACTCATCCTTTTAGAAACTTGTTTGGGCTGTTGAGAGGAGTAAAAAACCATCAAAAATTTCAATCCTGCATGATTCTACCAAGAAATGTGACTCTTCATTCAAAACGCTGGTTTTTGCTATTGGGCTCTATTGAATAATGAATGTTTTGAATTTTCTCCAAAAGTAAAGTAGTTGCAAACTCATGCTTTTAGAGACTTGTTTGGGCTCATGAGATGAGTAGAAAAACATCAAAAATTTCAGTCCTGCATGATTCTACCAAGACATGTGTGTTCATTGAAACGGCTAGTTTTTGATAGTTTGGGCCCTATTGAATAATGAATGTTTTGAATTTTCTCCAAAAGTAAAGTAGTTGCAAACTCATCCTTTTAGAAACTTGTTTGGGCTGTTGAGAGGAGTAAAAAACCATCAAAAATTTCAATCCTGCATGATTCTACCAAGAAATGTGATTCTTCATTCAAAACGCTGGTTTTTGCTATTGGGCTCTATTGAATAATGAATGTTTTGAATTTTCTCCAAAAGTAAAGTAGTTGCAAACTCATGCTTTTAGAGACTTGTTTGGGCTCATGAGATGAGTAGAAAAACATCAAAAATTTCAGTCCTGCATGATTCTACCAAGACATGTGTGTTCATTGAAACGGCTAGTTTTTGATAGTTTGGGCCCTATTGAATAATGAATGTTTTGAATTTTCTCCAAAAGTAAAGTAGTTGCAAACTCATCCTTTTAGAAACTTGTTTGGGCTGTTGAGAGGAGTAAAAAACCATCAAAAATTTCAATCCTGCATGATTCTACCAAGAAATGTGATTCTTCATTCAAAACGCTGGTTTTTGCTATTGGGCTCTATTGAATAATGAATGTTTTGAATTTTCTCCAAAAGTAAAGTAGTTGCAAACTCATGCTTTTAGAGACTTGTTTGGGCTCATGAGAGGAGTAGAAAAACATCAAAAATTTCAGTCCTGCATGATTCTACCAAGAAATGTGTGTTCATTCAAACCGCTGGTTTTTGATAGTTTGGGCCCTATTGAATAATGAATGTTTTGAATTTTCTCCAAAAGTAAAGTAGTTGCAAACTCATGCTTTTAGAGACTTGTTTGGGCTCATGAGAGGAGTAGAAAAACATCAAAAATTTCAGTCCTGCATGATTCTACCAAGAAATGTGTGTTCATTGAAACCGCTGGTTTTTGATAGTTTGGGCCCTATTGAATAATGAATGTTTTGAATTTTCTCCAAAAGTAAAGTAGTTGCAAACTCATCCTTTTAGAAACTTGTTTGGGCTGTTGAGAGGAGTAAAAAACCATCAAAAATTTCAATCCTGCATGATTCTACCAAGAAATGTGATTCTTCATTCAAAACGCTGGTTTTTGCTATTGGGCTCTATTGAATAATGAATGTTTTGAATTTTCTCCAAAAGTAAAGTAGTTGCAAACTCATGCTTTTAGAGACTTGTTTGGGCTCATGAGATGAGTAGAAAAACATCAAAAATTTCAGTCCTGCATGATTCTACCAAGACATGTGTGTTCATTGAAACGGCTGGTTTTTGATAGTTTGGGCCCTATTGAATAATGAATGTTTTGAATTTTCTCCAAAAGTAAAGTAGTTGCAAGCTCATCCTTTTAGAAACTTGTTTGGGCTGTTGAGAGGAGTAAAAAACCATCAAAAATTTCAATCCTGCATGATTCTACCAAGAAATGTGATTCTTCATTCAAAACGCTGGTTTTTGCTATTGGGCTCTATTGAATAATGAATGTTTTGAATTTTCTCCAAAAGTAAAGTAGTTGCAAACTCATGCTTTTAGAGACTTGTTTGGGCTCATGAGAGGAGTAGAAAAACATCAAAAATTTCAGTCCTGCATGATTCTACCAAGAAATGTGTGTTCATTGAAACCGCTGGTTTTTGATAGTTTGGGCCCTATTGAATAATGAATGTTTTGAATTTTCTCCAAAAGTAAAGTAGTTGCAAACTCATCCTTTTAGAAACTTGTTTGGGCTGTTGAGAGGAGTAAAAAACCATCAAAAATTTCAATCCTGCATGATTTTACCAAGAAATGTGATTCTTCATTCAAAACCTGATTTTTGCTATTGGGCTCTATTGAATAGTGAATGTTTTGAATTTTCTCCAAAAGTAAAGTAGTTGCAAACTCATGCTTTTAGAGACTTGTTTGGGCTCATGAGAGGAGTAGAAAAACATCAAAAATTTCAGTCCTGCATGATTCTACCAAGAAATGTGTTCATTCAAACCGCTGGTTTTTGATAGTTTGGGCCCTATTGAATAATGAATGTTTTGAATTTTCTCCAAAAGTAAAGTAGTTGCAAACTCATCCTTTTAGAAACTTGTTTGGGCTGTTGAGAGGAGTAAAAAACCATCAAAAATTTCAATCCTGCATGATTCTACCAAGAAATGTGATTCTTCATTCAAAACGCTGGTTTTTGCTATTGGGCTCTATTGAATAATGAATGTTTTGAATTTTCTCCAAAAGTAAAGTAGTTGCAAACTCATGCTTTTAGAGACTTGTTTGGGCTCATGAGAGGAGTAGAAAAACATCAAAAATTTCAGTCCTGCATGATTCTACCAAGAAATGTGTGTTCATTGAAACCGCTGGTTTTTGATAGTTTGGGCCCTATTGAATAATGAATGTTTTGAATTTTCTCCAAAAGTAAAGTAGTTGCAAACTCATCCTTTTAGAAACTTGTTTGGGCTGTTGAGAGGAGTAAAAAACCATCAAAAATTTCAATCCTGCATGATTCTACCAAGAAATGTGACTCTTCATTCAAAACGCTGGTTTTTGCTATTCGGCTCTATTGAATAATGAATGTTTTGAATTTTCTCCAAAAGTAAAGTAGTTGCAAACTCATGCTTTTAGAGACTTGTTTGGGCTCATGAGAGGAGTAGAAAAACATCAAAAATTTCAGTCCTGCATGATTCTACCAAGAAATGTGTGTTCATTGAAACCGCTGGTTTTTGATAGTTTGGGCCCTATTGAATAATGAATGTTTTGTATTTTCTCCAAAAGTAAAGTAGTTGCAAACTCATCCTTTTAGAAACTTGTTTGGGCTGTTGAGAGGAGTAAAAAACCATCAAAAATTTCAATCCTGCATGATTTTACCAAGAAATGTGATTCTTCATTCAAAACCTGATTTTTGCTATTGGGCTCTATTGAATAGTGAATGTTTTGAATTTTCTCCAAAAGTAAAGTAGTTGCAAACTCATGCTTTTAGAGACTTGTTTGGGCTCATGAGAGGAGTAGAAAAACATCAAAAATTTCAGTCCTGCATGATTCTACCAAGAAATGTGTGTTCATTGAAACCGCTGGTTTTTGATAGTTTGGGCCCTTTTGAATAATGAATGTTTTGAATTTTCTCCAAAAGTAAAGTAGTTGCAAACTCATCCTTTTAGAAACTTGTTTGGGCTGTTGAGAGGAGTAAAAAACCATCAAAAATTTCAATCCTGCATGATTCTACCAAGAAATGTGATTCTTCATTCAAAACGCTGGTTTTTGCTATTGGGCTCTATTGAATAATGAATATTTTGAATTTTCTCCAAAAGTAAAGTAGTTGCAAACTCATGCTTTTAGAGACTTGTTTGGGCTCATGAGAGGAGTAGAAAAACATCAAAAATTTCAGTCCTGCATGATTCTACCAATAAATGTGTGTTCATTGAAACAGCTGGTTTTTGATATTTTGGGCCCTATTGAATAATGAATGTTTTGAATTTTCTCCAAAAGTAAAGTAGTTGCAAACTCATCCTTTTAGAAACTTGTTTGGGCTGTTGAGAGGAGTAAAAAACCATCAAAAATTTCAATCCTGCATGATTTTACCAAGAAATGTGATTCTTCATTCAAAACCTGATTTTTGCTATTGGGCTCTATTGAATAGTGAATGTTTTGAATTTTCTCCAAAAGTAAAGTAGTTGCAAACTCATGCTTTTAGAGACTTGTTTGGGCTCATGAGAGGAGTAGAAAAACATCAAAAATTTCAGTCCTGCATGATTCTACCAAGAAATGTGTTCATTCAAACCGCTGGTTTTTGATAGTTTGGGCCCTATTGAATAATGAATGTTTTGAATTTTCTCCAAAAGTAAAGTAGTTGCAAACTCATCCTTTTAGAAACTTGTTTGGGCTGTTGAGAGGAGTAAAAAACCATCAAAAATTTCAATCCTGCATGATTCTACCAAGAAATGTGATTCTTCATTCAAAACGCTGGTTTTTGCTATTGGCCTCTATTGAATAATGAATGTTTTGAATTTTCTCCAAAAGTAAGGCTAGTTTCAAATTAGCGTTTTTTTGCGCAGCGCATCGGGTGCATAAAAAACGCAAAGAAAAACGCAAAACAAACGCGCGTTTTTTTAACGTCATGCGCACGCTGATGTGTAAAAAAAACGCAGCGTTGTTTGCGTTTTACATGCGTTTTTTGCATGCGTTGGCGTTTTTTATGCGCATGCGTTTTTAAGTGTGACGTTTTTTCCATTGTCTAGAGAACATTCTAGACTTGTTTAACTCAAAAACGCATGCGCAAAAAAACGCAAGCGTGCTCAAGACCATGCGCACGCATGCGTTCCCATAGGCTCCAATGTGGTGTTTTTGCGCATTCCGTGCGCAAGCGTGCGCATGCGTTTTTTTGACGAGACAGGGCGGAACCAAAAATGCAACATGTTGCGTCTGGCGCGCCTGGCGCAAAAGACAAAAAACCGCATGCGCACGAAAACGCAAGTATGCGCAAGACCATGCGCACGTCATGTTAAGTATAGGTGCGCAGTGCGCATGCGCACGGGTGCGCACGATGCGCTGCGCACAAAAGCGCTAATGTGAAACCAGCCTAAAGTAGTTGCAAACTCATGCTTTTAGAGACTTGTTTGGGCTCATGAGAGGAGTAGAAAAACATCAAAAATTTCAGTCCTGCATGATTCTACCAAGAAATGTGTGTTCATTGAAACTGCTGGTTTTTGATAGTTTGGGCCCTATTGAATAATGAATGTTTTGAATTTTCTCCAAAAGTAAAGTAGTTGCAAACTCATCCTTTTAGAAACTTGTTTGGGCTGTTGAGAGGAGTAAAAACCATCAAAAATTTCAATCCTGCATGATTCTACCAAGAAATGTGATTCTTCATTCAAAACGCTGGTTTTTGCTATTGGGCTCTATTGAATAATGAATGTTTTGAATTTTCTCCAAAAGTAAAGTAGTTGCAAACTCATGCTTTTAGAGACTTGTTTGGGCTCATGAGAGGAGTAGAAAAACATCAAAAATTTCAGTCCTGCATGATTCTACCAAGAAATGTGTGTTCATTGAAACCGCTGGTTTTTGATAGTTTGGGCCCTATTGAATAATGAATGTTTTGAATTTTCTCCAAAAGTAAAGTAGTTGCAAACTCATCCTTTTAGAAACTTGTTTGGGCTGTTGAGAGGAGTAAAAAAACATCAAAAATTTCAATCCTGCATGATTTTACCAAGAAATGTGATTCTTCATTCAAAACCTGATTTTTGCTATTGGGCTCTATTGAATAGTGAATGTTTTGAATTTTCTCCAAAAGTAAAGTAGTTGCAAACTCATGCTTTTAGAGACTTGTTTGGGCTCATGAGAGGAGTAGAAAAACATCAAAAATTTCAGTCCTGCATGATTCTACCAAGAAATGTGTTCATTCAAACCGCTGGTTTTTGATAGTTTGGGCCCTATTGAATAATGAATGTTTTGAATTTTCTCCAAAAGTAAAGTAGTTGCAAACTCATCCTTTTAGAAACTTGTTTGGGCTGTTGAGAGGAGTAAAAAACCATCAAAAATTTCAATCCTGCATGATTCTACCAAGAAATGTGATTCTTCATTCAAAACGCTGGTTTTTGCTATTGGGCTCTATTGAATAATGAATGTTTTGAATTTTCTCCAAAAGTAAAGTAGTTGCAAACTCATGCTTTTAGAGACTTGTTTGGGCTCATGAGATGAGTAGAAAAACATCAAAAATTTCAGTCCTGCATGATTCTACCAAGACATGTGTGTTCATTGAAACGGCTGGTTTTTGATAGTTTGGGCCCTATTGAATAATGAATGTTTTGAATTTTCTCCAAAAGTAAAGTAGTTGCAAACTCATCCTTTTAGAAACTTGTTTGGGCTGTTGAGAGGAGTAAAAAACCATCAAAAATTTCAATCCTGCATGATTCTACCAAGAAATGTGATTCTTCATTCAAAACGCTGGTTTTTGCTATTGGGCTCTATTGAATAATGAATGTTTTGAATTTTCTCCAAAAGTAAAGTAGTTGCAAACTCATGCTTTTAGAGACTTGTTTGGGCTCATGAGAGGAGTAGAAAAACATCAAAAATTTCAGTCCTGCATGATTCTACCAAGAAATGTGTGTTGATTCAAACCGCTGGTTTTTGATAGTTTGGGCCCTATTGAATAATGAATGTTTTGAATTTTCTCCAAAAGTAAAGTAGTTGCAAACTCATGCTTTTAGAGACTTGTTTGGGCTCATGAGAGGAGTAGAAAAACATCAAAAATTTCAGTCCTGCATGATTCTACCAAGAAATGTGTGTTCATTGAAACCGCTGGTTTTTGATAGTTTGGGCCCTATTGAATAATGAATGTTTTGAATTTTCTCCAAAAGTAAAGTAGTTGCAAACTCATCCTTTTAGAAACTTGTTTGGGCTGTTGAGAGGAGTAAAAAACCATCAAAAATTTCAATCCTGCATGATTCTACCAAGAAATGTGATTCTTCATTCAAAACGCTGGTTTTTGCTATTGGGCTCTATTGAATAATGAATGTTTTGAATTTTCTCCAAAAGTAAAGTAGTTGCAAACTCATGCTTTTAGAGACTTGTTTGGGCTCATGAGATGAGTAGAAAAACATCAAAAATTTCAGTCCTGCATGATTCTACCAAGACATGTGTGTTCATTGAAACGGCTGTTTTTTGATAGTTTGGGCCCTATTGAATAATGAATGTTTTGAATTTTCTCCAAAAGTAAAGTAGTTGCAAACTCATCCTTTTAGAAACTTGTTTGGGCTGTTGAGAGGAGTAAAAAACCATCAAAAATTTCAATCCTGCATGATTCTACCAAGAAATGTGATTCTTCATTCAAAACGCTGGTTTTTGCTATTGGGCTCTATTGAATAATGAATGTTTTGAATTTTCTCCAAAAGTAAAGTAGTTGCAAACTCATGCTTTTAGAGACTTGTTTGGGCTCATGAGAGGAGTAGAAAAACATCAAAAATTTCAGTCCTGCATGATTCTACCAAGAAATGTGTGTTGATTCAAACCGCTGGTTTTTGATAGTTTGGGCCCTATTGAATAATGAATGTTTTGAATTTTGTCCAAAAGTAAAGTAGTTGCAAACTCATGCTTTTAGAGACTTGTTTGGGCTCATGAGAGGAGTAGAAAAACATCAAAAATTTCAGTCCTGCATGATTCTACCAAGAAATGTGTGTTCATTGAAACCGCTGGTTTTTGATAGTTTGGGCCCTATTGAATAATGAATGTTTTGAATTTTCTCCAAAAGTAAAGTAGTTGCAAACTCATCCTTTTAGAAACTTGTTTGGGCTGTTGAGAGGAGTAAAAAACCATCAAAAATTTCAATCCTGCATGATTCTACCAAGAAATGTGATTCTTCATTCAAAACGCTGGTTTTTGCTATTGGGCTCTATTGAATAATGAATGTTTTGAATTTTCTCCAAAAGTAAAGTAGTTGCAAACTCATGCTTTTAGAGACTTGTTTGGGCTCATGAGAGGAGTAGAAAAACATCAAAAATTTCAGACCTGCATGATTCTACCAAGAAATGTGTGTTCATTGAAACCGCTGGTTTTTGATAGTTTGGGCCCTATTGAATAATGAATGTTTTGAATTTTCTCCAAAAGTAAAGTAGTTGCAAACTCATCCTTTTAGAAACTTGTTTGGGCTGTTGAGAGGAGTAAAAAACCATCAAAAATTTCAATCCTGCATGATTCTACCAAGAAATGTGATTCTTCATTCAAAACGCTGGTTTTTGCTATTGGGCTCTATTGAATAATGAATGTTTTGAATTTTCTCCAAAAGTAAAGTAGTTGCAAACTCATGCTTTTAGAGACTTGTTTGGGCTCATGAGAGGAGTAGAAAAACATCAAAAATTTCAGTCCTGCATGATTCTACCAAGAAATGTGTGTTCATTGAAACCGCTGGTTTTTGATAGTTTGGGCCCTATTGAATAATGAATGTTTTGAATTTTCTCCAAAAGTAAAGTAGTTGCAAACTCATCCTTTTAGAAACTTGTTTGGGCTGTTGAGAGGAGTAAAAAACCATCAAAAATTTCAATCCTGCATGATTCTACCAAGAAATGTGACTCTTCATTCAAAACGCTGGTTTTTGCTATTGGGCTCTATTGAATAATGAATGTTTTGAATTTTCTCCAAAAGTAAAGTAGTTGCAAACTCATGCTTTTAGAGACTTGTTTGGGCTCATGAGATGAGTAGAAAAACATCAAAAATTTCAGTCCTGCATGATTCTACCAAGACATGTGTGTTCATTGAAACGGCTAGTTTTTGATAGTTTGGGCCCTATTGAATAATGAATGTTTTGAATTTTCTCCAAAAGTAAAGTAGTTGCAAACTCATCCTTTTAGAAACTTGTTTGGGCTGTTGAGAGGAGTAAAAAACCATCAAAAATTTCAATCCTGCATGATTCTACCAAGAAATGTGATTCTTCATTCAAAACGCTGGTTTTTGCTATTGGGCTCTATTGAATAATGAATGTTTTGAATTTTCTCCAAAAGTAAAGTAGTTGCAAACTCATGCTTTTAGAGACTTGTTTGGGCTCATGAGATGAGTAGAAAAACATCAAAAATTTCAGTCCTGCATGATTCTACCAAGACATGTGTGTTCATTGAAACGGCTAGTTTTTGATAGTTTGGGCCCTATTGAATAATGAATGTTTTGAATTTTCTCCAAAAGTAAAGTAGTTGCAAACTCATCCTTTTAGAAACTTGTTTGGGCTGTTGAGAGGAGTAAAAAACCATCAAAAATTTCAATCCTGCATGATTCTACCAAGAAATGTGATTCTTCATTCAAAACGCTGGTTTTTGCTATTGGGCTCTATTGAATAATGAATGTTTTGAATTTTCTCCAAAAGTAAAGTAGTTGCAAACTCATGCTTTTAGAGACTTGTTTGGGCTCATGAGAGGAGTAGAAAAACATCAAAAATTTCAGTCCTGCATGATTCTACCAAGAAATGTGTGTTCATTCAAACCGCTGGTTTTTGATAGTTTGGGCCCTATTGAATAATGAATGTTTTGAATTTTCTCCAAAAGTAAAGTAGTTGCAAACTCATGCTTTTAGAGACTTGTTTGGGCTCATGAGAGGAGTAGAAAAACATCAAAAATTTCAGTCCTGCATGATTCTACCAAGAAATGTGTGTTCATTGAAACCGCTGGTTTTTGATAGTTTGGGCCCTATTGAATAATGAATGTTTTGAATTTTCTCCAAAAGTAAAGTAGTTGCAAACTCATCCTTTTAGAAACTTGTTTGGGCTGTTGAGAGGAGTAAAAAACCATCAAAAATTTAAATCCTGCATGATTTTACCAAGAAATGTGATTCTTCATTCAAAACCTGATTTTTGCTATTGGGCTCTATTGAATAGTGAATGTTTTGAATTTTCTCCAAAAGTAAAGTAGTTGCAAACTCATGCTTTTAGAGACTTGTTTGGGCTCATGAGAGGAGTAGAAAAACATCAAAAATTTCAGTCCTGCATGATTCTACCAAGAAATGTGTTCATTCAAACCGCTGGTTTTTGATAGTTTGGGCCCTATTGAATAATGAATGTTTTGAATTTTCTCCAAAAGTAAAGTAGTTGCAAACTCATCCTTTTAGAAACTTGTTTGGGCTGTTGAGAGGAGTAAAAAACCATCAAAAATTTCAATCCTGCATGATTCTACCAAGAAATGTGATTCTTCATTCAAAACGCTGGTTTTTGCTATTGGGCTCTATTGAATAATGAATGTTTTGAATTTTCTCCAAAAGTAAAGTAGTTGCAAACTCATGCTTTTAGAGACTTGTTTGGGCTCATGAGATGAGTAGAAAAACATCAAAAATTTCAGTCCTGCATGATTCTACCAAGACATGTGTGTTCATTGAAACGGCTGGTTTTTGATAGTTTGGGCCCTATTGAATAATGAATGTTTTGAATTTTCTCCAAAAGTAAAGTAGTTGCAAGCTCATCCTTTTAGAAACTTGTTTGGGCTGTTGAGAGGAGTAAAAAACCATCAAAAATTTCAATCCTGCATGATTCTACCAAGAAATGTGATTCTTCATTCAAAACGCTGGTTTTTGCTATTGGGCTCTATTGAATAATGAATGTTTTGAATTTTCTCCAAAAGTAAAGTAGTTGCAAACTCATGCTTTTAGAGACTTGTTTGGGCTCATGAGAGGAGTAGAAAAACATCAAAAATTTCAGTCCTGCATGATTCTACCAAGAAATGTGTGTTCATTGAAACCGCTGGTTTTTGATAGTTTGGGCCCTATTGAATAATGAATGTTTTGAATTTTCTCCAAAAGTAAAGTAGTTGCAAACTCATCCTTTTAGAAACTTGTTTGGGCTGTTGAGAGGAGTAAAAAACCATCAAAAATTTCAATCCTGCATGATTTTACCAAGAAATGTGATTCTTCATTCAAAACCTGATTTTTGCTATTGGGCTCTATTGAATAGTGAATGTTTTGAATTTTCTCCAAAAGTAAAGTAGTTGCAAACTCATGCTTTTAGAGACTTGTTTGGGCTCATGAGAGGAGTAGAAAAACATCAAAAATTTCAGTCCTGCATGATTCTACCAAGAAATGTGTTCATTCAAACCGCTGGTTTTTGATAGTTTGGGCCCTATTGAATAATGAATGTTTTGAATTTTCTCCAAAAGTAAAGTAGTTGCAAACTCATCCTTTTAGAAACTTGTTTGGGCTGTTGAGAGGAGTAAAAAACCATCAAAAATTTCAATCCTGCATGATTCTACCAAGAAATGTGATTCTTCATTCAAAACGCTGGTTTTTGCTATTGGGCTCTATTGAATAATGAATGTTTTGAATTTTCTCCAAAAGTAAAGTAGTTGCAAACTCATGCTTTTAGAGACTTGTTTGGGCTCATGAGAGGAGTAGAAAAACATCAAAAATTTCAGTCCTGCATGATTCTACCAAGAAATGTGTGTTCATTGAAACCGCTGGTTTTTGATAGTTTGGGCCCTATTGAATAATGAATGTTTTGAATTTTCTCCAAAAGTAAAGTAGTTGCAAACTCATCCTTTTAGAAACTTGTTTGGGCTGTTGAGAGGAGTAAAAAACCATCAAAAATTTCAATCCTGCATGATTCTACCAAGAAATGTGACTCTTCATTCAAAACGCTGGTTTTTGCTATTCGGCTCTATTGAATAATGAATGTTTTGAATTTTCTCCAAAAGTAAAGTAGTTGCAAACTCATGCTTTTAGAGACTTGTTTGGGCTCATGAGAGGAGTAGAAAAACATCAAAAATTTCAGTCCTGCATGATTCTACCAAGAAATGTGTGTTCATTGAAACCGCTGGTTTTTGATAGTTTGGGCCCTATTGAATAATGAATGTTTTGTATTTTCTCCAAAAGTAAAGTAGTTGCAAACTCATCCTTTTAGAAACTTGTTTGGGCTGTTGAGAGGAGTAAAAAACCATCAAAAATTTCAATCCTGCATGATTTTACCAAGAAATGTGATTCTTCATTCAAAACCTGATTTTTGCTATTGGGCTCTATTGAATAGTGAATGTTTTGAATTTTCTGCAAAAGTAAAGTAGTTGCAAACTCATGCTTTTAGAGACTTGTTTGGGCTCATGAGAGGAGTAGAAAAACATCAAAAATTTCAGTCCTGCATGATTCTACCAAGAAATGTGTGTTCATTGAAACCGCTGGTTTTTGATAGTTTGGGCCCTTTTGAATAATGAATGTTTTGAATTTTCTCCAAAAGTAAAGTAGTTGCAAACTCATCCTTTTAGAAACTTGTTTGGGCTGTTGAGAGGAGTAAAAAACCATCAAAAATTTCAATCCTGCATGATTCTACCAAGAAATGTGATTCTTCATTCAAAACGCTGGTTTTTGCTATTGGGCTCTATTGAATAATGAATATTTTGAATTTTCTCCAAAAGTAAAGTAGTTGCAAACTCATGCTTTTAGAGACTTGTTTGGGCTCATGAGAGGAGTAGAAAAACATCAAAAATTTCAGTCCTGCATGATTCTACCAATAAATGTGTGTTCATTGAAACCGCTGGTTTTTGATATTTTGGGCCCTATTGAATAATGAATGTTTTGAATTTTCTCCAAAAGTAAAGTAGTTGCAAACTCATCCTTTTAGAAACTTGTTTGGGCTGTTGAGAGGAGTAAAAAACCATCAAAAATTTCAATCCTGCATGATTTTACCAAGAAATGTGATTCTTCATTCAAAACCTGATTTTTGCTATTGGGCTCTATTGAATAGTGAATGTTTTGAATTTTCTCCAAAAGTAAAGTAGTTGCAAACTCATGCTTTTAGAGACTTGTTTGGGCTCATGAGAGGAGTAGAAAAACATCAAAAATTTCAGTCCTGCATGATTCTACCAAGAAATGTGTTCATTCAAACCGCTGGTTTTTGATAGTTTGGGCCCTATTGAATAATGAATGTTTTGAATTTTCTCCAAAAGTAAAGTAGTTGCAAACTCATCCTTTTAGAAACTTGTTTGGGCTGTTGAGAGGAGTAAAAAACCATCAAAAATTTCAATCCTGCATGATTCTACCAAGAAATGTGATTCTTCATTCAAAACGCTGGTTTTTGCTATTGGGCTCTATTGAATAATGAATGTTTTGAATTTTCTCCAAAAGTAAAGTTGCAAACTCATGCTTTTAGAGACTTGTTTGGGCTCATGAGATGAGTAGAAAAACATCAAAAATTTCAGTCCTGCATGATTCTACCAAGACATGTGTGTTCATTGAAACTGCTGGTTTTTGATAGTTTGGGCCCTATTGAATAATGAATGTTTTGAATTTTCTCCAAAAGTAAAGTAGTTGCAAGCTCATCCTTTTAGAAACTTGTTTGGGCTGTTGAGAGGAGTAAAAAACCATCAAAAATTTCAATCCTGCATGATTCTACCAAGAAATGTGATTCTTCATTCAAAACGCTGGTTTTTGCTATTGGGCTCTATTGAATAATGAATGTTTTGAATTTTCTCCAAAAGTAAAGTAGTTGCAAACTCATGCTTTTAGAGACTTGTTTGGGCTCATGAGAGGAGTAGAAAAACATCAAAAATTTCAGTCCTGCATGATTCTACCAAGAAATGTGTGTTCATTGAAACCGCTGGTTTTTGATAGTTTGGGCCCTATTGAATAATGAATGTTTTGAATTTTCTCCAAAAGTAAAGTAGTTGCAAACTCATCCTTTTAGAAACTTGTTTGGGCTGTTGAGAGGAGTAAAAAACCATCAAAAATTTCAATCCTGCATGATTTTACCAAGAAATGTGATTCTTCATTCAAAACCTGATTTTTGCTATTGGGCTCTATTGAATAGTGAATGTTTTGAATTTTCTCCAAAAGTAAAGTAGTTGCAAACTCATGCTTTTAGAGACTTGTTTGGGCTCATGAGAGGAGTAGAAAAACATCAAAAATTTCAGTCCTGCATGATTCTACCAAGAAATGTGTTCATTCAAACCGCTGGTTTTTGATAGTTTGGGCCCTATTGAATAATGAATGTTTTGAATTTTCTCCAAAAGTAAAGTAGTTGCAAACTCATCCTTTTAGAAACTTGTTTGGGCTGTTGAGAGGAGTAAAAAACCATCAAAAATTTCAATCCTGCATGATTCTACCAAGAAATGTGATTCTTCATTCAAAACGCTGGTTTTTGCTATTGGGCTCTATTGAATAATGAATGTTTTGAATTTTCTCCAAAAGTAAAGTAGTTGCAAACTCATGCTTTTAGAGACTTGTTTGGGCTCATGAGAGGAGTAGAAAAACATCAAAAATTTCAGTCCTGCATGATTCTACCAAGAAATGTGTGTTCATTGAAACCGCTGGTTTTTGATAGTTTGGGCCCTATTGAATAATGAATGTTTTGAATTTTCTCCAAAAGTAAAGTAGTTGCAAACTCATCCTTTTAGAAACTTGTTTGGGCTGTTGAGAGGAGTAAAAAACCATCAAAAATTTCAATCCTGCATGATTCTACCAAGAAATGTGATTCTTCATTCAAAACGCTGGTTTTTGCTATTGGGCTCTATTGAATAATGAATGTTTTGAATTTTCTCCAAAAGTAAAGTAGTTGCAAACTCATGCTTTTAGAGACTTGTTTTGGCTCATGAGAGGAGTAGAAAAACATCAAAAATTTCAGTCCTGCATGATTCTACCAAGAAATGTGTGTTCATTGAAACCGCTGGTTTTTGATAGTTTGGGCCCTATTGAATAATGAATGTTTTGAATTTTCTCCAAAAGTAAAGTAGTTGCAAACTCATCCTTTTAGAAACTTGTTTGGGCTGTTGAGAGGAGTAAAAAACCATCAAAAATTTCAATCCTGCATGATTTTACCAAGAAATGTGATTCTTCATTCAAAACCTGATTTTTGCTATTGGGCTCTATTGAATAGTGAATGTTTTGAATTTTCTCCAAAAGTAAAGTAGTTGCAAACTCATGCTTTTAGAGACTTGTTTGGGCTCATGAGAGGAGTAGAAAAACATCAAAAATTTCAGTCCTGCATGATTCTACCAAGAAATGTGTTCATTCAAACCGCTGGTTTTTGATAGTTTGGGCCCTATTGAATAATGAATGTTTTGAATTTTCTCCAAAAGTAAAGTAGTTGCAAACTCATCCTTTTAGAAACTTGTTTGGGCTGTTGAGAGGAGTAAAAAACCATCAAAAATTTCAATCCTGCATGATTCTACCAAGAAATGTGATTCTTCATTCAAAACGCTGGTTTTTGCTATTGGGCTCTATTGAATAATGAATGTTTTGAATTTTCTCCAAAAGTAAAGTAGTTGCAAACTCATCCTTTTAGAAACTTGTTTGGGCTGTTGAGAGGAGTAAAAAACCATCAAAAATTTCAATCCTGCATGATTCTACCAAGAAATGTGATTCTTCATTCAAAACGCTGGTTTTTGCTATTGGGCTCTATTGAATAATGAATGTTTTGAATTTTCTCCAAAAGTAAAGTTGCAAACTCATGCTTTTAGAGACTTGTTTGGGCTCATGAGATGAGTAGAAAAACATCAAAAATTTCAGTCCTGCATGATTCTACCAAGACATGTGTGTTCATTGAAACTGCTGGTTTTTGATAGTTTGGGCCCTATTGAATAATGAATGTTTTGAATTTTCTCCAAAAGTAAAGTAGTTGCAAACTCATCCTTTTAGAAACTTGTTTGGGCTGTTGAGAGGAGTAAAAAACCATCAAAAATTTCAATCCTGCATGATTCTACCAAGAAATGTGATTCTTCATTCAAAACGCTGGTTTTTGCTATTGGGCTCTATTGAATAATGAATGTTTTGAATTTTCTCCAAAAGTAAAGTAGTTGCAAACTCATGCTTTTAGAGACTTGTTTGGGCTCATGAGAGGAGTAGAAAAACATCAAAAATTTCAGTCCTGCATGATTCTACCAAGAAATGTGTGTTCATTGAAACCGCTGGTTTTTGATAGTTTGGGCCCTATTGAATAATGAATGTTTTGAATTTTCTCCAAAAGTAAAGTAGTTGCAAACTCATCCTTTTAGAAACTTGTTTGGGCTGTTGAGAGGAGTAAAAAACCATCAAAAATTTCAATCCTGCATGATTCTACCAAGAAATGTGATTCTTCATTCAAAACGCTGGTTTTTGCTATTGGGCTCTATTGAATAATGAATGTTTTGAATTTTCTCCAAAAGTAAAGTAGTTGCAAACTCATGCTTTTAGAGACTTGTTTGGGCTCATGAGAGGAGTAGAAAAACATCAAAAATTTCAGTCCTGCATGATTCTACCAAGAAATGTGTGTTCATTGAAACCGCTGGTTTTTGATAGTTTGGGCCCTATTGAATAATGAATGTTTTGAATTTTCTCCAAAAGTAAAGTAGTTGCAAACTCATCCTTTTAGAAACTTGTTTGGGCTGTTGAGAGGAGTAAAAAACCATCAAAAATTTCAATCCTGCATGATTCTACCAAGAAATGTGACTCTTCATTCAAAACGCTGGTTTTTGCTATTGGGCTCTATTGAATAATGAATGTTTTGAATTTTCTCCAAAAGTAAAGTAGTTGCAAACTCATGCTTTTAGAGACTTGTTTGGGCTCATGAGAGGAGTAGAAAAACATCAAAAATTTCAGTCCTGCATGATTCTACCAAGAAATGTGTGTTCATTGAAACCGCTGGTTTTTGATAGTTTGGGCCCTATTGAATAATGAATGTTTTGTATTTTCTCCAAAAGTAAAGTAGTTGCAAACTCATCCTTTTAGAAACTTGTTTGGGCTGTTGAGAGGAGTAAAAAACCATCAAAAATTTTAATCCTGCATGATTTTACCAAGAAATGTGATTCTTCATTCAAAACCTGATTTTTGCTATTGGGCTCTATTGAATAGTGAATGTTTTGAATTTTCTCCAAAAGTAAAGTAGTTGCAAACTCATGCTTTTAGAGACTTGTTTGGGCTCATGAGAGGAGTAGAAAAACATCAAAAATTTCAGTCCTGCATGATTCTACCAAGAAATGTGTGTTCATTGAAACCGCTGGTTTTTGATAGTTTGGGCCCTTTTGAATAATGAATGTTTTGAATTTTCTCCAAAAGTAAAGTAGTTGCAAACTCATCCTTTTAGAAACTTGTTTGGGCTGTTGAGAGGAGTAAAAAACCATCAAAAATTTCAATCCTGCATGATTCTACCAAGAAATGTGATTCTTCATTCAAAACGCTGGTTTTTGCTATTGGGCTCTATTGAATAATGAATATTTTGAATTTTCTCCAAAAGTAAAGTAGTTGCAAACTCATGCTTTTAGAGACTTGTTTGGGCTCATGAGAGGAGTAGAAAAACATCAAAAATTTCAGTCCTGCATGATTCTACCAATAAATGTGTGTTCATTGAAACCGCTGGTTTTTGATATTTTGGGCCCTATTGAATAATGAATGTTTTGAATTTTCTCCAAAAGTAAAGTAGTTGCAAACTCATCCTTTTAGAAACTTGTTTGGGCTGTTGAGAGGAGTAAAAAACCATCAAAAATTTCAATCCTGCATGATTTTACCAAGAAATGTGATTCTTCATTCAAAACCTGATTTTTGCTATTGGGCTCTATTGAATAGTGAATGTTTTGAATTTTCTCCAAAAGTAAAGTAGTTGCAAACTCATGCTTTTAGAGACTTGTTTGGGCTCATGAGAGGAGTAGAAAAACATCAAAAATTTCAGTCCTGCATGATTCTACCAAGAAATGTGTTCATTCAAACCGCTGGTTTTTGATAGTTTGGGCCCTATTGAATAATGAATGTTTTGAATTTTCTCCAAAAGTAAAGTAGTTGCAAACTCATCCTTTTAGAAACTTGTTTGGGCTGTTGAGAGGAGTAAAAAACCATCAAAAATTTCAATCCTGCATGATTCTACCAAGAAATGTGATTCTTCATTCAAAACGCTGGTTTTTGCTATTGGGCTCTATTGAATAATGAATGTTTTGAATTTTCTCCAAAAGTAAAGTTGCAAACTCATGCTTTTAGAGACTTGTTTGGGCTCATGAGATGAGTAGAAAAACATCAAAAATTTCAGTCCTGCATGATTCTACCAAGACATGTGTGTTCATTGAAACTGCTGGTTTTTGATAGTTTGGGCCCTATTGAATAATGAATGTTTTGAATTTTCTCCAAAAGTAAAGTAGTTGCAAGCTCATCCTTTTAGAAACTTGTTTGGGCTGTTGAGAGGAGTAAAAAACCATCAAAAATTTCAATCCTGCATGATTCTACCAAGAAATGTGATTCTTCATTCAAAACGCTGGTTTTTGCTATTGGGCTCTATTGAATAATGAATGTTTTGAATTTTCTCCAAAAGTAAAGTAGTTGCAAACTCATGCTTTTAGAGACTTGTTTGGGCTCATGAGAGGAGTAGAAAAACATCAAAAATTTCAGTCCTGCATGATTCTACCAAGAAATGTGTGTTCATTCAAACCGCTGGTTTTTGATAGTTTGGGCCCTATTGAATAATGAATGTTTTGAATTTTCTCCAAAAGTAAATTAGTTGCAAACTCATGCTTTTAGAGACTTGTTTGAGCTCATGAGAGGAGTAGAAAAACATCAAAAATTTCAGTCCTGCATGATTCTACCAAGAAATGTGTGTTCATTGAAACCGCTGGTTTTTGATAGTTTGGGCCCTATTGAATAATGAATGTTTTGAATTTTCTCCAAAAGTAAAGTAGTTGCAAACTCATCCTTTTAGAAACTTGTTTGGGCTGTTGAGAGGAGTAAAAAACCATCAAAAATTTCAATCCTGCATGATTCTACCAAGAAATGTGATTCTTCATTCAAAACGCTGGTTTTTGCTATTGGGCTCTATTGAATAATGAATGTTTTGAATTTTCTCCAAAAGTAAAGTAGTTGCAAACTCATGCTTTTAGAGACTTGTTTGGGCTCATGAGAGGAGTAGAAAAACATCAAAAATTTCAGTCCTGCATGATTCTACCAAGAAATGTGTGTTCATTGAAACCGCTGGTTTTTGATAGTTTGGGCCCTATTGAATAATGAATGTTTTGAATTTTCTCCAAAAGTAAAGTAGTTGCAAACTCATCCTTTTAGAAACTTGTTTGGGCTGTTGAGAGGAGTAAAAAACCATCAAAAATTTCAATCCTGCATGATTTTACCAAGAAATGTGATTCTTCATTCAAAACCTGATTTTTGCTATTGGGCTCTATTGAATAGTGAATGTTTTGAATTTTCTCCAAAAGTAAAGTAGTTGCAAACTCATGCTTTTAGAGACTTGTTTGGGCTCATGAGAGGAGTAGAAAAACATCAAAAATTTCAGTCCTGCATGATTCTACCAAGAAATGTGTTCATTCAAACCGCTGGTTTTTGATAGTTTGGGCCCTATTGAATAATGAATGTTTTGAATTTTCTCCAAAAGTAAAGTAGTTGCAAACTCATCCTTTTAGAAACTTGTTTGGGCTGTTGAGAGGAGTAAAAACCATCAAAAATTTCAATCCTGCATGATTCTACCAAGAAATGTGATTCTTCATTCAAAACGCTGGTTTTTGCTATTGGGCTCTATTGAATAATGAATGTTTTGAATTTTCTCCAAAAGTAAAGTAGTTGCAAACTCATGCTTTTAGAGACTTGTTTGGGCTCATGAGAGGAGTAGAAAAACATCAAAAATTTCAGTCCTGCATGATTCTACCAAGAAATGTGTGTTCATTGAAACCGCTGGTTTTTGATAGTTTGGGCCCTATTGAATAATGAATGTTTTGAATTTTCTCCAAAAGTAAAGTAGTTGCAAACTCATCCTTTTAGAAACTTGTTTGGGCTGTTGAGAGGAGTAAAAAACCATCAAAAATTTCAATCCTGCATGATTCTACCAAGAAATGTGATTCTTCATTCAAAACGCTGGTTTTTGCTATTGGGCTCTATTGAATAATGAATGTTTTGAATTTTCTCCAAAAGTAAAGTAGTTGCAAACTCATGCTTTTAGAGACTTGTTTGGGCTCATGAGAGGAGTAGAAAAACATCAAAAATTTCAGTCCTGCATGATTCTACCAAGAAATGTGTGTTCATTGAAACCGCTGGTTTTTGATAGTTTGGGCCCTATTGAATAATGAATGTTTTGAATTTTCTCCAAAAGTAAAGTAGTTGCAAACTCATCCTTTTAGAAACTTGTTTGGGCTGTTGAGAGGAGTAAAAAACCATCAAAAATTTCAATCCTGCATGATTTTACCAAGAAATGTGATTCTTCATTCAAAACCTGATTTTTGCTATTGGGCTCTATTGAATAGTGAATGTTTTGAATTTTCTCCAAAAGTAAAGTAGTTGCAAACTCATGCTTTTAGAGACTTGTTTGGGCTCATGAGAGGAGTAGAAAAACATCAAAAATTTCAGTCCTGCATGATTCTACCAAGAAATGTGTTCATTCAAACCGCTGGTTTTTGATAGTTTGGGCCCTATTGAATAATGAATGTTTTGAATTTTCTCCAAAAGTAAAGTAGTTGCAAACTCATCCTTTTAGAAACTTGTTTGGGCTGTTGAGAGGAGTAAAAAACCATCAAAAATTTCAATCCTGCATGATTCTACCAAGAAATGTGATTCTTCATTCAAAACGCTGGTTTTTGCTATTGGGCTCTATTGAATAATGAATGTTTTGAATTTTCTCCAAAAGTAAAGTAGTTGCAAACTCATCCTTTTAGAAACTTGTTTGGGCTGTTGAGAGGAGTAAAAAACCATCAAAAATTTCAATCCTGCATGATTCTACCAAGAAATGTGATTCTTCATTCAAAACGCTGGTTTTTGCTATTGGGCTCTATTGAATAATGAATGTTTTGAATTTTCTCCAAAAGTAAAGTTGCAAACTCATGCTTTTAGAGACTTGTTTGGGCTCATGAGATGAGTAGAAAAACATCAAAAATTTCAGTCCTGCATGATTCTACCAAGACATGTGTGTTCATTGAAACTGCTGGTTTTTGATAGTTTGGGCCCTATTGAATAATGAATGTTTTGAATTTTCTCCAAAAGTAAAGTAGTTGCAAGCTCATCCTTTTAGAAACTTGTTTGGGCTGTTGAGAGGAGTAGAAAACCATCAAAAATTTCAATCCTGCATGATTCTACCAAGAAATGTGATTCTTCATTCAAAACGCTGGTTTTTGCTATTGGGCTCTATTGAATAATGAATGTTTTGAATTTTCTCCAAAAGTAAAGTAGTTGCAAACTCATGCTTTTAGAGACTTGTTTGGGCTCATGAGAGGAGTAGAAAAACATCAAAAATTTCAGTCCTGCATGATTCTACCAAGAAATGTGTGTTCATTCAAACCGCTGGTTTTTGATAGTTTGGGCCCTATTGAATAATGAATGTTTTGAATTTTCTCCAAAAGTAAAGTAGTTGCAAACTCATGCTTTTAGAGACTTGTTTGAGCTCATGAGAGGAGTAGAAAAACATCAAAAATTTCAGTCCTGCATGATTCTACCAAGAAATGTGTGTTCATTGAAACCGCTGGTTTTTGATAGTTTGGGCCCTATTGAATAATGAATGTTTTGAATTTTCTCCAAAAGTAAAGTAGTTGCAAACTCATCCTTTTAGAAACTTGTTTGGGCTGTTGAGAGGAGTAAAAAACCATCAAAAATTTCAATCCTGCATGATTCTACCAAGAAATGTGATTCTTCATTCAAAACGCTGGTTTTTGCTATTGGGCTCTATTGAATAATGAATGTTTTGAATTTTCTCCAAAAGTAAAGTAGTTGCAAACTCATGCTTTTAGAGACTTGTTTGGGCTCATGAGAGGAGTAGAAAAACATCAAAAATTTCAGTCCTGCATGATTCTACCAAGAAATGTGTGTTCATTGAAACCGCTGGTTTTTGATAGTTTGGGCCCTATTGAATAATGAATGTTTTGAATTTTCTCCAAAAGTAAAGTAGTTGCAAACTCATCCTTTTAGAAACTTGTTTGGGCTGTTGAGAGGAGTAAAAAACCATCAAAAATTTCAATCCTGCATGATTTTACCAAGAAATGTGATTCTTCATTCAAAACCTGATTTTTGCTATTGGGCTCTATTGAATAGTGAATGTTTTGAATTTTCTCCAAAAGTAAAGTAGTTGCAAACTCATGCTTTTAGAGACTTGTTTGGGCTCATGAGAGGAGTAGAAAAACATCAAAAATTTCAGTCCTGCATGATTCTACCAAGAAATGTGTTCATTCAAACCGCTGGTTTTTGATAGTTTGGGCCCTATTGAATAATGAATGTTTTGAATTTTCTCCAAAAGTAAAGTAGTTGCAAACTCATCCTTTTAGAAACTTGTTTGGGCTGTTGAGAGGAGTAAAAAACCATCAAAAATTTCAATCCTGCATGATTCTACCAAGAAATGTGATTCTTCATTCAAAACGCTGGTTTTTGCTATTGGGCTCTATTGAATAATGAATGTTTTGAATTTTCTCCAAAAGTAAAGTAGTTGCAAACTCATGCTTTTAGAGACTTGTTTGGGCTCATGAGAGGAGTAGAAAAACATCAAAAATTTCAGTCCTGCATGATTCTACCAAGAAATGTGTGTTCATTGAAACCGCTGGTTTTTGATAGTTTGGGCCCTATTGAATAATGAATGTTTTGAATTTTCTCCAAAAGTAAAGTAGTTGCAAACTCATCCTTTTAGAAACTTGTTTGGGCTGTTGAGAGGAGTAAAAAACCATCAAAAATTTCAATCCTGCATGATTCTACCAAGAAATGTGATTCTTCATTCAAAACGCTGGTTTTTGCTATTGGGCTCTATTGAATAATGAATGTTTTGAATTTTCTCCAAAAGTAAAGTAGTTGCAAACTCATGCTTTTAGAGACTTGTTTGGGCTCATGAGAGGAGTAGAAAAACATCAAAAATTTCAGTCCTGCATGATTCTACCAAGAAATGTGTGTTCATTGAAACCGCTGGTTTTTGATAGTTTGGGCCCTATTGAATAATGAATGTTTTGAATTTTCTCCAAAAGTAAAGTAGTTGCAAACTCATCCTTTTAGAAACTTGTTTGGGCTGTTGAGAGGAGTAAAAAACCATCAAAAATTTCAATCCTGCATGATTTTACCAAGAAATGTGATTCTTCATTCAAAACCTGATTTTTGCTATTGGGCTCTATTGAATAGTGAATGTTTTGAATTTTCTCCAAAAGTAAAGTAGTTGCAAACTCATGCTTTTAGAGACTTGTTTGGGCTCATGAGAGGAGTAGAAAAACATCAAAAATTTCAGTCCTGCATGATTCTACCAAGAAATGTGTTCATTCAAACCGCTGGTTTTTGATAGTTTGGGCCCTATTGAATAATGAATGTTTTGAATTTTCTCCAAAAGTAAAGTAGTTGCAAACTCATCCTTTTAGAAACTTGTTTGGGCTGTTGAGAGGAGTAAAAAACCATCAAAAATTTCAATCCTGCATGATTCTACCAAGAAATGTGATTCTTCATTCAAAACGCTGGTTTTTGCTATTGGGCTCTATTGAATAATGAATGTTTTGAATTTTCTCCAAAAGTAAAGTAGTTGCAAACTCATGCTTTTAGAGACTTGTTTGGGCTCATGAGAGGAGTAGAAAAACATCAAAAATTTCAGTCCTGCATGATTCTACCAAGAAATGTGTGTTGATTCAAACCGCTGGTTTTTGATAGTTTGGGCCCTATTGAATAATGAATGTTTTGAATTTTCTCCAAAAGTAAAGTAGTTGCAAACTCATGCTTTTAGAGACTTGTTTGGGCTCATGAGAGGAGTAGAAAAACATCAAAAATTTCAGTCCTGCATGATTCTACCAAGAAATGTGTGTTCATTGAAACCGCTGGTTTTTGATAGTTTGGGCCCTATTGAATAATGAATGTTTTGAATTTTCTCCAAAAGTAAAGTAGTTGCAAACTCATCCTTTTAGAAACTTGTTTGGGCTGTTGAGAGGAGTAAAAAACCATCAAAAATTTCAATCCTGCATGATTCTACCAAGAAATGTGATTCTTCATTCAAAACGCTGGTTTTTGCTATTGGGCTCTATTGAATAATGAATGTTTTGAATTTTCTCCAAAAGTAAAGTAGTTGCAAACTCATGCTTTTAGAGACTTGTTTGGGCTCATGAGAGGAGTAGAAAAACATCAAAAATTTCAGTCCTGCATGATTCTACCAAGAAATGTGTGTTCATTGAAACCGCTGGTTTTTGATAGTTTGGGCCCTATTGAATAATGAATGTTTTGAATTTTCTCCAAAAGTAAAGTAGTTGCAAACTCATCCTTTTAGAAACTTGTTTGGGCTGTTGAGAGGAGTAAAAAACCATCAAAAATTTCAATCCTGCATGATTCTACCAAGAAATGTGATTCTTCATTCAAAACGCTGGTTTTTGCTATTGGGCTCTATTGAATAATTAATGCTTTGAATTTTCTCCAAAAGTAAAGTAGTTGCAAACTCATCCTTTTAGAGACTTGTTTGGGCTCATGAGAGGAGTAGAAAAACATCAAAAATTTCAGTCCTGCATGATTCTACCAAGAAATGTGTGTTCATTGAAACCGCTGGTTTTTGATAGTTTGGGCCCTATTGAATAATGAATGTTTTGAATTTTCTCCAAAAGTAAAGTAGTTGCAAACTCATCCTTTTAGAAACTTGTTTGGGCTGTTGAGAGGAGTAAAAAACCATCAAAAATTTCAATCCTGCATGATTCTACCAAGAAATGTGATTCTTCATTCAAAACGCTGGTTTTTGCTATTGGGCTCTATTGAATAATGAATGTTTTGAATTTTCTCCAAAAGTAAGGCTAGTTTCACATTAGCGTTTTTTTGCGCAGCGCATCGGGCGCATAAAAAACGCAAAGAAAAACGCAAAACAAACGCGCGTTTTTTTAACGTCATGCGCACGCTGATGTGTAAAAAAAACGCAGCGTTGTTTGCGTTTTACATGCGTTTTTTGCATGCGTTGGCGTTTTTTATGCGCATGTGTTTTTAAGTGTGACGTTTTTTCCATTGTCTAGAGAACATTCTAGACTTGTTTAACTCTTAAACGCATGCGCAAAAAAACGCAAGCGTGCGCAAGACCATGCGCACGCATGCGTTCCCATAGGCTCCAATGTGGTGTTTTTGCGCATTCCGTGCGCAAGCGTGCGCATGCGTTTTTTGACGAGACAGGGCGGAACCAAAAATGCAACATGTTGCGTCTGGCGCGCCTGGCGCAAAAGACAAAAAACCGCATGCGCACGAAAACGCAAGTATGCGCAAGACCATGCGCACGTCATGTTAAGTATAGGTGCGCAGTGCGCATGCGCACGGGTGCGCACGATGCGCTGCGCACAAAAGCGCTAATGTGAAACCAGCCTAAAGTAGTTGCAAACTCATGCTTTTAGAGACTTGTTTGGGCTCATGAGAGGAGTAGAAAAACATCAAAAATTTCAGTCCTGCATGATTCTACCAAGAAATGTGTGTTCATTGAAACTGCTGGTTTTTGATAGTTTGGGCCCTATTGAATAATGAATGTTTTGAATTTTCTCCAAAAGTAAAGTAGTTGCAAACTCATCCTTTTAGAAACTTGTTTGGGCTGTTGAGAGGAGTAAAAAACCATCAAAAATTTCAATCCTGCATGATTCTACCAAGAAATGTGATTTTTCATTCAAAACGCTGGTTTTTGCTATTGGGCTCTATTGAATAATGAATGTTTTGAATTTTCTCCAAAAGTAAAGTAGTTGCAAACTCATGCTTTTAGAGACTTGTTTGGGCTCATGAGAGGAGTAGAAAAACATCAAAAATTTCAGTCCTGCATGATTCTACCAAGAAATGTGTGTTCATTGAAACCGCTGGTTTTTGATAGTTTGGGCCCTATTGAATAATGAATGTTTTGAATTTTCTCCAAAAGTAAAGTAGTTGCAAACTCATCCTTTTAGAAACTTGTTTGGGCTGTTGAGAGGAGTAAAAAACCATCAAAAATTTCAATCCTGCATGATTTTACCAAGAAATGTGATTGTTCATTCAAAACCTGATTTTTGCTATTGGGCTCTATTGAATAGTGAATGTTTTGAATTTTCTCCAAAAGTAAAGTAGTTGCAAACTCATGCTTTTAGAGACTTGTTTGGGCTCATGAGAGGAGTAGAAAAACATCAAAAATTTCAGTCCTGCATGATTCTACCAAGAAATGTGTTCATTCAAACCGCTGGTTTTTGATAGTTTGGGCCCTATTGAATAATGAATGTTTTGAATTTTCTCCAAAAGTAAAGTAGTTGCAAACTCATCCTTTTAGAAACTTGTTTGGGCTGTTGAGAGGAGTAAAAAACCATCAAAAATTTCAATCCTGCATGATTCTACCAAGAAATGTGATTCTTCATTCAAAACGCTGGTTTTTGCTATTGGGCTCTATTGAATAATGAATGTTTTGAATTTTCTCCAAAAGTAAAGTAGTTGCAAACTCATGCTTTTAGAGACTTGTTTGGGCTCATGAGATGAGTAGAAAAACATCAAAAATTTCAGTCCTGCATGATTCTACCAAGACATGTGTGTTCATTGAAACGGCTGGTTTTTGATAGTTTGGGCCCTATTGAATAATGAATGTTTTGAATTTTCTCCAAAAGTAAAGTAGTTGCAAACTCATCCTTTTAAAAACTTGTTTGGGCTGTTGAGAGGAGTAAAAAACCATCAAAAATTTCAATCCTGCATGATTCTACCAAGAAATGTGATTCTTCATTCAAAACGCTGGTTTTTGCTATTGGGCTCTATTGAATAATGAATGTTTTGAATTTTCTCCAAAAGTAAAGTAGTTGCAAACTCATGCTTTTAGAGACTTGTTTGGGCTCATGAGAGGAGTAGAAAAACATCAAAAATTTCAGTCCTGCATGATTCTACCAAGAAATGTGTGTTGATTCAAACCGCTGGTTTTTGATAGTTTGGGCCCTATTGAATAATGAATGTTTTGAATTTTCTCCAAAAGTAAAGTAGTTGCAAACTCATGCTTTTAGAGACTTGTTTGGGCTCATGAGAGGAGTAGAAAAACATCAAAAATTTCAGTCCTGCATGATTCTACCAAGAAATGTGTGTTCATTGAAACCGCTGGTTTTTGATAGTTTGGGCCCTATTGAATAATGAATGTTTTGAATTTTCTCCAAAAGTAAAGTAGTTGCAAACTCATCCTTTTAGAAACTTGTTTGGGCTGTTGAGAGGAGTAAAAAACCATCAAAAATTTCAATCCTGCATGATTCTACCAAGAAATGTGATTCTTCATTCAAAACGCTGGTTTTTGCTATTGGGCTCTATTGAATAATGAATGTTTTGAATTTTCTCCAAAAGTAAAGTAGTTGCAAACTCATGCTTTTAGAGACTTGTTTGGGCTCATGAGATGAGTAGAAAAACATCAAAAATTTCAGTCCTGCATGATTCTACCAAGACATGTGTGTTCATTGAAACGGCTGGTTTTTGATAGTTTGGGCCCTATTGAATAATGAATGTTTTGAATTTTCTCCAAAAGTAAAGTAGTTGCAAACTCATCCTTTTAGAAACTTGTTTGGGCTGTTGAGAGGAGTAAAAAACCATCAAAAATTTCAATCCTGCATGATTCTACCAAGAAATGTGATTCTTCATTCAAAACGCTGGTTTTTGCTATTGGGCTCTATTGAATAATGAATGTTTTGAATTTTCTCCAAACGTAAAGTAGTTGCAAACTCATGCTTTTAGAGACTTGTTTGGGCTCATGAGATGACTAGAAAATCATCAAAAATTTCAGTCCTGCATGATTCTACCAAGAAATGTGTGTTCATTCAAACGGCTGGTTTTTGATAGTTTGGGCCATATTGAATAATGAATGTTTAGAATTTTCTCCAAAAGTAAAGTAGTTGCAAACTCATGCTTTTAGAGACTTGTTTGGGCTCATGAGTGGAGTAGAAAAACATCAAAAATTTCAGTCCTGCATGATTCTACCAAGAAATGTGTGTTCATTGAAACCGCTGGTTTTTGATAGTTTGGGCCCTATTGAATAATGAATGTTTTGAATTTTCTCCAAAAGTAAAGTAGTTGCAAACTCATCCTTTTAGAAACTTGTTTGGGCTGTTGAGAGGAGTAAAAAACCATCAAAAATTTCAATCCTGCATGATTTTACCAAGAAATGTGATTGTTCATTCAAAACCTGATTTTTGCTATTGGGCTCTATTGAATAGTGAATGTTTTGAATTTTCTCCAAAAGTAAAGTAGTTGCAAACTCATGCTTTTAGAGACTTGTTTGGGCTCATGAGAGGAGTAGAAAAACATCAAAAATTTCAGTCCTGCATGATTCTACCAAGAAATGTGTTCATTCAAACCGCTGGTTTTTGATAGTTTGGGCCCTATTGAATAATGAATGTTTTGAATTTTCTCCAAAAGTAAAGTAGTTGCAAACTCATCCTTTTAGAAACTTGTTTGGGCTGTTGAGAGGAGTAAAAAACCATCAAAAATTTCAATCCTGCATGATTCTACCAAGAAATGTGATTCTTCATTCAAAACGCTGGTTTTTGCTATTGGGCTCTATTGAATAATGAATGTTTTGAATTTTCTCCAAAAGTAAAGTAGTTGCAAACTCATGCTTTTAGAGACTTGTTTGGGCTCATGAGATGAGTAGAAAAACATCAAAAATTTCAGTCCTGCATGATTCTACCAAGACATGTGTGTTCATTGAAACGGCTGGTTTTTGATAGTTTGGGCCCTATTGAATAATGAATGTTTTGAATTTTCTCCAAAAGTAAAGTAGTTGCAAACTCATCCTTTTAGAAACTTGTTTGGGCTGTTGAGAGGAGTAAAAAACCATCAAAAATTTCAATCCTGCATGATTCTACCAAGAAATGTGATTCTTCATTCAAAACGCTGGTTTTTGCTATTGGGCTCTATTGAATAATGAATGTTTTGAATTTTCTCCAAAAGTAAGGCTAGTTTCAAATTAGCGTTTTTTTGCGCAGCGCATCGGGCGCATAAAAAACGCAAAGAAAAACGCAAAACAAACGCGCGTTTTTTTAACGTCATGCGCACGCTGATGTGTAAAAAAAACGCAGCGTTGTTTGCGTTTTACATGCGTTTTTTGCATGCGTTGGCGTTTTTTATGCGCATGCGTTTTTAAGTGTGACGTTTTTTCCATTGTCTAGAGAACATTCTAGACTTGTTTAACTCAAAAACGCATGCGCAAAAAAACGCAAGCGTGCGCAAGACCATGCGCACGCATGCGTTCCCATAGGCTCCAATGTGGTGTTTTTGCGCATTCCGTGCGCAAGCGTGCGCATGCGTTTTTTTGACGAGACAGGGCGGAACCAAAAATGCAACATGTTGCGTCTGGCGCGCCTGGCGCAAAAGACAAAAAACCGCATGCGCACGAAAACGCAAGTATGCGCAAGACCATGCGCACGTCATGTTAAGTATAGGTGCGCAGTGCGCATGCGCACGGGTGCGCACGATGCGCTGCGCACAAAAGCGCTAATGTGAAACCAGCCAAAAGTAGTTGCAAACTCATGCTTTTAGAGACTTGTTTGGGCTCATGAGAGGAGTAGAAAAACATCAAAAATTTCAGTCCTGCATGATTCTACCAAGAAATGTGTGTTCATTGAAACCGCTGGTTTTTGATAGTTTGGGCCCTATTGAATAATGAATGTTTTGAATTTTCTCCAAAAGTAAAGTAGTTGCAAACTCATCCTTTTAGAAACTTGTTTGGGCTGTTGAGAGGAGTAAAAAACCATCAAAAATTTCAATCCTGCATGATTCTACCAAGAAATGTGATTCTTCATTCAAAACGCTGGTTTTTGCTATTGGGCTCTATTGAATAATGAATGTTTTGAATTTTCTCCAAAAGTAAAGTAGTTGCAAACTCATGCTTTTAGAGACTTGTTTGGGCTCATGAGAGGAGTAGAAAAACATCAAAAATTTCAGTCCTGCATGATTCTACCAAGAAATGTGTGTTCATTGAAACCGCTGGTTTTTGATAGTTTGGGCCCTATTGAATAATGAATGTTTTGAATTTTCTCCAAAAGTAAAGTAGTTGCAAACTCATCCTTTTAGAAACTTGTTTGGGCTGTTGAGAGGAGTAAAAAAACATCAAAAATTTCAATCCTGCATGATTTTACCAAGAAATGTGATTCTTCATTCAAAACCTGATTTTTGCTATTGGGCTCTATTGAATAGTGAATGTTTTGAATTTTCTCCAAAAGTAAAGTAGTTGCAAACTCATGCTTTTAGAGACTTGTTTGGGCTCATGAGAGGAGTAGAAAAACATCAAAAATTTCAGTCCTGCATGATTCTACCAAGAAATGTGTTCATTCAAACCGCTGGTTTTTGACAGTTTGGGCCCTATTGAATAATGAATGTTTTGAATTTTCTCCAAAAGTAAAGTAGTTGCAAACTCATCCTTTTAGAAACTTGTTTGGGCTGTTGAGAGGAGTAAAAAACCATCAAAAATTTCAATCCTGCATGATTCTACCAAGAAATGTGATTCTTCATTCAAAACGCTGGTTTTTGCTATTGGGCTCTATTGAATAATGAATGTTTTGAATTTTCTCCAAAAGTAAAGTAGTTGCAAACTCATGCTTTTAGAGACTTGTTTGGGCTCATGAGATGAGTAGAAAAACATCAAAAATTTCAGTCCTGCATGATTCTACCAAGACATGTGTGTTCATTGAAACGGCTGGTTTTTGATAGTTTGGGCCCTATTGAATAATGAATGTTTTGAATTTTCTCCAAAAGTAAAGTAGTTGCAAACTCATCCTTTTAGAAACTTGTTTGGGCTGTTGAGAGGAGTAAAAAACCATCAAAAATTTCAATCCTGCATGATTCTACCAAGAAATGTGATTCTTCATTCAAAACGCTGGTTTTTGCTATTGGGCTCTATTGAATAATGAATGTTTTGAATTTTCTCCAAAAGTAAAGTAGTTGCAAACTCATGCTTTTAGAGACTTGTTTGGGCTCATGAGAGGAGTAGAAAAACATCAAAAATTTCAGTCCTGCATGATTCTACCAAGAAATGTGTGTTGATTCAAACCGCTGGTTTTTGATAGTTTGGGCCCTATTGAATAATGAATGTTTTGAATTTTCTCCAAAAGTAAAGTAGTTGCAAACTCATGCTTTTAGAGACTTGTTTGGGCTCATGAGAGGAGTAGAAAAACATCAAAAATTTCAGTCCTGCATGATTCTACCAAGAAATGTGTGTTCATTGAAACCGCTGGTTTTTGATAGTTTGGGCCCTATTGAATAATGAATGTTTTGAATTTTCTCCAAAAGTAAAGTAGTTGCAAACTCATCCTTTTAGAAACTTGTTTGGGCTGTTGAGAGGAGTAAAAAACCATCAAAAATTTCAATCCTGCATGATTCTACCAAGAAATGTGATTCTTCATTCAAAACGCTGGTTTTTGCTATTGGGCTCTATTGAATAATGAATGTTTTGAATTTTCTCCAAAAGTAAAGTAGTTGCAAACTCATGCTTTTAGAGACTTGTTTGGGCTCATGAGATGAGTAGAAAAACATCAAAAATTTCAGTCCTGCATGATTCTACCAAGACATGTGTGTTCATTGAAACGGCTGTTTTTTGATAGTTTGGGCCCTATTGAATAATGAATGTTTTGAATTTTCTCCAAAAGTAAAGTAGTTGCAAACTCATCCTTTTAGAAACTTGTTTGGGCTGTTGAGAGGAGTAAAAAACCATCAAAAATTTCAATCCTGCATGATTCTACCAAGAAATGTGATTCTTCATTCAAAACGCTGGTTTTTGCTATTGGGCTCTATTGAATAATGAATGTTTTGAATTTTCTCCAAAAGTAAAGTAGTTGCAAACTCATGCTTTTAGAGACTTGTTTGGGCTCATGAGAGGAGTAGAAAAACATCAAAAATTTCAGTCCTGCATGATTCTACCAAGAAATGTGTGTTGATTCAAACCGCTGGTTTTTGATAGTTTGGGCCCTATTGAATAATGAATGTTTTGAATTTTCTCCAAAAGTAAAGTAGTTGCAAACTCATGCTTTTAGAGACTTGTTTGGGCTCATGAGAGGAGTAGAAAAACATCAAAAATTTCAGTCCTGCATGATTCTACCAAGAAATGTGTGTTCATTGAAACCGCTGGTTTTTGATAGTTTGGGCCCTATTGAATAATGAATGTTTTGAATTTTCTCCAAAAGTAAAGTAGTTGCAAACTCATCCTTTTAGAAACTTGTTTGGGCTGTTGAGAGGAGTAAAAAACCATCAAAAATGTCAATCCTGCATGATTCTACCAAGAAATGTGATTCTTCATTCAAAACGCTGGTTTTTGCTATTGGGCTCTATTGAATAATGAATGTTTTGAATTTTCTCCAAAAGTAAAGTAGTTGCAAACTCATGCTTTTAGAGACTTGTTTGGGCTCATGAGAGGAGTAGAAAAACATCAAAAATTTCAGTCCTGCATGATTCTACCAAGAAATGTGTGTTCATTGAAACCGCTGGTTTTTGATAGTTTGGGCCCTATTGAATAATGAATGTTTTGAATTTTCTCCAAAAGTAAAGTAGTTGCAAACTCATCCTTTTAGAAACTTGTTTGGGCTGTTGAGAGGAGTAAAAAACCATCAAAAATTTCAATCCTGCATGATTCTACCAAGAAATGTGATTCTTCATTCAAAACGCTGGTTTTTGCTATTGGGCTCTATTGAATAATGAATGTTTTGAATTTTCTCCAAAAGTAAAGTAGTTGCAAACTCATGCTTTTAGAGACTTGTTTGGGCTCATGAGATGAGTAGAAAAACATCAAAAATTTCAGTCCTGCATGATTCTACCAAGACATGTGTGTTCATTGAAACGGCTAGTTTTTGATAGTTTGGGCCCTATTGAATAATGAATGTTTTGAATTTTCTCCAAAAGTAAAGTAGTTGCAAACTCATCCTTTTAGAAACTTGTTTGGGCTGTTGAGAGGAGTAAAAAACCATCAAAAATTTCAATCCTGCATGATTCTACCAAGAAATGTGATTCTTCATTCAAAACGCTGGTTTTTGCTATTGGGCTCTATTGAATAATGAATGTTTTGAATTTTCTCCAAAAGTAAAGTAGTTGCAAACTCATGCTTTTAGAGACTTGTTTGGGCTCATGAGAGGAGTAGAAAAACATCAAAAATTTCAGTCCTGCATGATTCTACCAAGAAATGTGTGTTCATTGAAACCGCTGGTTTTTGATAGTTTGGGCCCTATTGAATAATGAATGTTTTGAATTTTCTCCAAAAGTAAAGTAGTTGCAAACTCATCCTTTTAGAAACTTGTTTGGGCTGTTGAGAGGAGTAAAAAACCATCAAAAATTTCAATCCTGCATGATTCTACCAAGAAATGTGATTCTTCATTCAAAACGCTGGTTTTTGCTATTGGGCTCTATTGAATAATGAATGTTTTGAATTTTCTCCAAAAGTAAAGTAGTTGCAAACTCATGCTTTTAGAGACTTGTTTGGGCTCATGAGTTGAGTAGAAAAACATCAAAAATTTCAGTCCTGCATGATTCTACCAAGACATGTGTGTTCATTGAAACGGCTAGTTTTTGATAGTTTGGGCCCTATTGAATAATGAATGTTTTGAATTTTCTCCAAAAGTAAAGTAGTTGCAAACTCATCCTTTTAGAAACTTGTTTGGGCTGTTGAGAGGAGTAAAAAACCATCAAAAATTTCAATCCTGCATGATTCTACCAAGAAATGTGATTCTTCATTCAAAACGCTGGTTTTTGCTATTGGGCTCTATTGAATAATGAATGTTTTGAATTTTCTCCAAAAGTAAAGTAGTTGCAAACTCATGCTTTTAGAGACTTGTTTGGGCTCATGAGAGGAGTAGAAAAACATCAAAAATTTCAGTCCTGCATGATTCTACCAAGAAATGTGTGTTGATTCAAACCGCTGGTTTTTGATAGTTTGGGCCCTATTGAATAATGAATGTTTTGAATTTTCTCCAAAAGTAAAGTAGTTGCAAACTCATGCTTTTAGAGACTTGTTTGGGCTCATGAGAGGAGTAGAAAAACATCAAAAATTTCAGTCCTGCATGATTCTACCAAGAAATGTGTGTTCATTGAAACCGCTGGTTTTTGATAGTTTGGGCCCTATTGAATAATGAATGTTTTGAATTTTCTCCAAGAGTAAAGTAGTTGCAAACTCATCCTTTTAGAAACTTGTTTGGGCTGTTGAGAGGAGTAAAAAACCATCAAAAATTTCAATCCTGCATGATTCTACCAAGAAATGTGATTCTTCATTCAAAACGCTGGTTTTTGCTATTGGGCTCTATTGAATAATGAATGTTTTGAATTTTCTCCAAAAGTAAAGTAGTTGCAAACTCATGCTTTTAGAGACTTGTTTGGGCTCATGAGAGGAGTAGAAAAACATCAAAAATTTCAGTCCTGCATGATTCTACCAAGAAATGTGTGTTCATTGAAACCGCTGGTTTTTGATAGTTTGGGCCCTATTGAATAATGAATGTTTTGAATTTTCTCCAAAAGTAAAGTAGTTGCAAACTCATCCTTTTAGAAACTTGTTTGGGCTGTTGAGAGGAGTAAAAAACCATCAAAAATTTCAATCCTGCATGATTTTACCAAGAAATGTGATTCTTCATTCAAAACCTGATTTTTGCTATTGGGCTCTATTGAATAGTGAATGTTTTGAATTTTCTCCAAAAGTAAAGTAGTTGCAAACTCTTGCTTTTAGAGACTTGTTTGGGCTCATGAGAGGAGTAGAAAAACATCAAAAATTTCAGTCCTGCATGATTCTACCAAGAAATGTGTTCATTCAAACCGCTGGTTTTTGATAGTTTGGGCCCTATTGAATAATGAATGTTTTGAATTTTCTCCAAAAGTAAAGTAGTTGCAAACTCATCCTTTTAGAAACTTGTTTGGGCTGTTGAGAGGAGTAAAAAACCATCAAAAATTTCAATCCTGCATGATTCTACCAAGAAATGTGATTCTTCATTCAAAACGCTGGTTTTTGCTATTGGGCTCTATTGAATAATGAATGTTTTGAATTTTCTCCAAAAGTAAAGTAGTTGCAAACTCATGCTTTTAGAGACTTGTTTGGGCTCATGAGATGAGTAGAAAAACATCAAAAATTTCAGTCCTGCATGATTCTACCAAGACATGTGTGTTCATTGAAACTGCTGGTTTTTGATAGTTTGGGCCCTATTGAATAATGAATGTTTTGAATTTTCTCCAAAAGTAAAGTAGTTGCAAGCTCATCCTTTTAGAATCTTGTTTGGGCTGTTGAGAGGAGTAAAAAACCATCAAAAATTTCAATCCTGCATGATTCTACCAAGAAATGTGATTCTTCATTCAAAACGCTGGTTTTTGCTATTGGGCTCTATTGAATAATGAATGTTTTGAATTTTCTCCAAAAGTAAAGTAGTTGCAAGCTCATGCTTTTAGAGACTTGTTTGGGCTCATGAGAGGAGTAGAAAAACATCAAAAATTTCAGTCCTGCATGATTCTACCAAGAAATGTGTGTTCATTCAAACCGCTGGTTTTTGATAGTTTGGGCCCTATTGAATAATGAATGTTTTGAATTTTCTCCAAAAGTAAAGTAGTTGCAAACTCATGCTTTTAGAGACTTGTTTGGGCTCATGAGAGGAGTAGAAAAACATCAAAAATTTCAGTCCTGCATGATTCTACCAAGAAATGTGTGTTCATTGAAACCGCTGGTTTTTGATAGTTTGGGCCCTATTGAATAATGAATGTTTTGAATTTTCTCCAAAAGTAAAGTAGTTGCAAACTCATCCTTTTAGAAACTTGTTTGGGCTGTTGAGAGGAGTAAAAAACCATCAAAAATTTCAATCCTGCATGATTTTACCAAGAAATGTGATTCTTCATTCAAAACCTGATTTTTGCTATTGGGCTCTATTGAATAGTGAATGTTTTGAATTTTCTCCAAAAGTAAAGTAGTTGCAAACTCATGCTTTTAGAGACTTGTTTGGGCTCATGAGAGGAGTAGAAAAACATCAAAAATTTCAGTCCTGCATGATTCTACCAAGAAATGTGTTCATTCAAACCGCTGGTTTTTGATAGTTTGGGCCCTATTGAATAATGAATGTTTTGAATTTTCTCCAAAAGTAAAGTAGTTGCAAACTCATCCTTTTAGAAACTTGTTTGGGCTGTAGAGAGGAGTAAAAAACCATCAAAAATTTCAATCCTGCATGATTCTACCAAGAAATGTGATTCTTCATTCAAAACGCTGGTTTTTGCTATTGGGCTCTATTGAATAATGAATGTTTTGAATTTTCTCCAAAAGTAAAGTAGTTGCAAACTCATGCTTTTAGAGACTTGTTTGGGCTCATGAGATGAGTAGAAAAACATCAAAAATTTCAGTCCTGCATGATTCTACCAAGACATGTGTGTTCATTGAAATGACTGGTTTTTGATAGTTTGGGCCCTATTGAATAATGAATGTTTTGAATTTTCTCCAAAAGTAAAGTAGTTGCAAGCTCATCCTTTTAGAAACTTGTTTGGGCTGTTGAGAGGAGTAAAAAACCATCAAAAATTTCAATCCTGCATGATTCTACCAAGAAATGTGATTCTTCATTCAAAACGCTGGTTTTTGCTATTGGGCTCTATTGAATAATGAATGTTTTGAATTTTCTCCAAAAGTAAAGTAGTTGCAAACTCATGCTTTTAGAGACTTGTTTGGGCTCATGAGAGGAGTAGAAAAACATCAAAAATTTCAGTCCTGCATGATTCTACCAAGAAATGTGTGTTCATTGAAACCGCTGGTTTTTGATAGTTTGGGCCCTATTGAATAATGAATGTTTTGAATTTTCTCCAAAAGTAAAGTAGTTGCAAACTCATCCTTTTAGAAACTTGTTTGGGCTGTTGAGAGGAGTAAAAAACCATCAAAAATTTCAATCCTGCATGATTTTACCAAAAAATGTGATTCTTCATTCAAAACCTGATTTTTGCTATTGGGCTCTATTGAATAGTGAATGTTTTGAATTTTCTCCAAAAGTAAAGTAGTTGCAAACTCATGCTTTTAGAGACTTGTTTGGGCTCATGAGAGGAGTAGAAAAACATCAAAAATTTCAGTCCTGCATGATTTTACCAAGAAATGTGTTCATTCAAACCGCTGGTTTTTGATAGTTTGGGCCCTATTGAATAATGAATGTTTTGAATTTTCTCCAAAAGTAAAGTAGTTGCAAACTCATCCTTTTAGAAACTTGTTTGGGCTGTTGAGAGGAGTAAAAAACCATCAAAAATTTCAATCCTGCATGATTCTACCAAGAAATGTGATTCTTCATTCAAAACGCTGGTTTTTGCTATTGGGCTCTATTGAATAATGAATGTTTTGAATTTTCTCCAAAAGTAAAGTAGTTGCAAACTCATGCTTTTAGAGACTTGTTTGGGCTCATGAGAGGAGTAGAAAAACATCAAAAATTTCAGTCCTGCATGATTCTACCAAGAAATGTGTGTTCATTGAAACCGCTGGTTTTTGATAGTTTGGGCCCTATTGAATAATGAATGTTTTGAATTTTCTCCAAAAGTAAAGTAGTTGCAAACTCATCCTTTTAGAAACTTGTTTGGGCTGTTGAGAGGAGTAAAAAACCATCAAAAATTTCAATCCTGCATGATTTTACCAAGAAATGTGATTCTTCATTCAAAACCTGATTTTTGCTATTGGGCTCTATTGAATAGTGAATGTTTTGAATTTTCTCCAAAAGTAAAGTAGTTGCAAACTCATGCTTTTAGAGACTTGTTTGGGCTCATGAGAGGAGTAGAAAAACATCAAAAATTTCAGTCCTGCATGATTCTACCAAGAAATGTGTTCATTCAAACCGCTGGTTTTTGATAGTTTGGGCCCTATTGAATAATGAATGTTTTGAATTTTCTCCAAAAGTAAAGTAGTTGCAAACTCATCCTTTTAGAAACTTGTTTGGGCTGTTGAGAGGAGTAAAAAACCATCAAAAATTTCAATCCTGCATGATTCTACCAAGAAATGTGATTCTTCATTCAAAACGCTGGTTTTTGCTATTGGGCTCTATTGAATAATGAATGTTTTGAATTTTTCTCCAAAAGTAAAGTAGTTGCAAACTCATGCTTTTAGAGACTTGTTTGGGCTCATGAGATGAGTAGAAAAACATCAAAAATTTCAGTCCTGCATGATTCTACCAAGACATGTGTGTTCATTGAAACGGCTGGTTTTTGATAGTTTGGGCCCTATTGAATAATGAATGTTTTGAATTTTCTCCAAAAGTAAAGTAGTTGCAAACTCATCCTTTTAGAAACTTGTTTGGGCTGTTGAGAGGAGTAAAAAACCATCAAAAATTTCAATCCTGCATGATTCTACCAAGAAATGTGATTCTTCATTCAAAACGCTGGTTTTTGCTATTGGGCTCTATTGAATAATGAATGTTTTGAATTTTCTCCAAAAGTAAAGTAGTTGCAAACTCATGCTTTTAGAGACTTGTTTGGGCTCATGAGAGGAGTAGAAAAACATCAAAAATTTCAGTCCTGCATGATTCTACCAAGAAATGTGTGTTCATTGAAACCGCTGGTTTTTGATAGTTTGGGCCCTATTGAATAATGAATGTTTTGAATTTTCTCCAAAAGTAAAGTAGTTGCAAACTCATCCTTTTAGAAACTTGTTTGGGCTGTTGAGAGGAGTAAAAAACCATCAAAAATTTCAATCCTGCATGATTTTACCAAGAAATGTGATTCTTCATTCAAAACCTGATTTTTGCTATTGGGCTCTATTGAATAGTGAATGTTTTGAATTTTCTCCAAAAGTAAAGTAGTTGCAAACTCATGCTTTTAGAGACTTGTTTGGGCTCATGAGAGGAGTAGAAAAACATCAAAAATTTCAGTCCTGCATGATTCTACCAAGAAATGTGTTCATTCAAACCGCTGGTTTTTGATAGTTTGGGCCCTATTGAATAATGAATGTTTTGAATTTTCTCCAAAAGTAAAGTAGTTGCAAACTCATCCTTTTAGAAACTTGTTTGGGCTGTTGAGAGGAGTAAAAAACCATCAAAAATTTCAATCCTGCATGATTCTACCAAGAAATGTGATTCTTCATTCAAAACGCTGGTTTTTGCTATTGGGCTCTATTGAATAATGAATGTTTTGAATTTTCTCCAAAAGTAAAGTAGTTGCAAACTCATGCTTTTAGAGACTTGTTTGGGCTCATGAGAGGAGTAGAAAAACATCAAAAATTTCAGTCCTGCATGATTCTACCAAGAAATGTGTGTTCATTGAAACCGCTGGTTTTTGATAGTTTGGGCCCTATTGAATAATGAATGTTTTGAATTTTCTCCAAAAGTAAAGTAGTTGCAAACTCATCCTTTTAGAAACTTGTTTGGGCTGTTGAGAGGAGTAAAAAACCATCAAAAATTTCAATCCTGCATGATTCTACCAAGAAATGTGATTCTTCATTCAAAACGCTGGTTTTTGCTATTGGGCTCTATTGAATAATGAATGTTTTGAATTTTCTCCAAAAGTAAAGTAGTTGCAAACTCATGCTTTTAGAGACTTGTTTGGGCTCATGAGAGGAGTAGAAAAGCATCAAAAATTTCAGTCCTGCATGATTCTACCAAGAAATGTGTGTTCATTGAAACCGCTGGTTTTTGATAGTTTGGGCCCTATTGAATAATGAATGTTTTGAATTTTCTCCAAAAGTAAAGTAGTTGCAAACTCATCCTTTTAGAAACTTGTTTGGGCTGTTGAGAGGAGTAAAAAACCATCAAAAATTTCAATCCTGCATGATTCTACCAAGAAATGTGACTCTTCATTCAAAACGCTGGTTTTTGCTATTGGGCTCTATTGAATAATGAATGTTTTGAATTTTCTCCAAAAGTAAAGTAGTTGCAAACTCATGCTTTTAGAGACTTGTTTGGGCTCATGAGAGGAGTAGAAAAACATCAAAAATTTCAGTCCTGCATGATTCTACCAAGAAATGTGTGTTCATTGAAACCGCTGGTTTTTGATAGTTTGGGCCCTATTGAATAATGAATGTTTTGAATTTTCTCCAAAAGTAAAGTAGTTGCAAACTCATCCTTTTAGAAACTTGTTTGGGCTGTTGAGAGGAGTAAAAAACCATCAAAAATTTCAATCCTGCATGATTTTACCAAGAAATGTGATTCTTCATTCAAAACCTGATTTTTGCTATTGGGCTCTATTGAATAGTGAATGTTTTGAATTTTCTCCAAAAGTAAAGTAGTTGCAAACTCATGCTTTTAGAGACTTGTTTGGGCTCATGAGAGGAGTAGAAAAACATCAAAAATTTCAGTCCTGCATGATTCTACCAAGAAATGTGTTCATTCAAACCGCTGGTTTTTGATAGTTTGGGCCCTATTGAATAATGAATGTTTTGAATTTTCTCCAAAAGTAAAGTAGTTGCAAACTCATCCTTTTAGAAACTTGTTTGGGCTGTTGAGAGGAGTAAAAAACCATCAAAAATTTCAATCCTGCATGATTCTACCAAGAAATGTGATTCTTCATTGAAAACGCTGGTTTTTGCTATTGGGCTCTATTGAATAATGAATGTTTTGAATTTTCTCCAAAAGTAAAGTTGCAAACTCATGCTTTTAGAGACTTGTTTGGGCTCATGAGATGAGTAGAAAAACATCAAAAATTTCAGTCCTGCATGATTCTACCAAGACATGTGTGTTCATTGAAACTGCTGGTTTTTGATAGTTTGGGCCCTATTGAATAATGAATGTTTTGAATTTTCTCCAAAAGTAAAGTAGTTGCAAGCTCATCCTTTTAGAAACTTGTTTGGGCTGTTGAGAGGAGTAAAAAACCATCAAAAATTTCAATCCTGCATGATTCTACCAAGAAATGTGATTCTTCATTCAAAACGCTGGTTTTTGCTATTGGGCTCTATTGAATAATGAATGTTTTGAATTTTCTCCAAAAGTAAAGTAGTTGCAAACTCATGCTTTTAGAGACTTGTTTGGGCTCATGAGAGGAGTAGAAAAACATCAAAAATTTCAGTCCTGCATGATTCTACCAAGAAATGTGTGTTCATTCAAACCGCTGGTTTTTGATAGTTTGGGCCCTATCGAATAATGAATGTTTTGAATTTTCTCCAAAAGTAAAGTAGTTGCAAACTCATGCTTTTAGAGACTTGTTTGGGCTCATGAGAGGAGTAGAAAAACATCAAAAATTTCAGTCCTGCATGATTCTACCAAGAAATGTGTGTTCATTGAAACCGCTGGTTTTTGATAGTTTGGGCCCTATTGAATAATGAATGTTTTGAATTTTCTCCAAAAGTAAAGTAGTTGCAAACTCATGCTTTTAGAGACTTGTTTGGGCTCATGAGAGGAGTAGAAAAACATCAAAAATTTCAGTCCTGCATGATTCTACCAGGAAATGTGTGTTGATTCAAACCGCTGGTTTTTGATAGTTTGGGCCCTATTGAATAATGAATGTTTTGAATTTTCTCCAAAAGTAAAGTAGTTGCAAACTCATGCTTTTAGAGACTTGTTTGGGCTCATGAGAGGAGTAGAAAAACATCAAAAATTTCAGTCCTGCATGATTCTACCAAGAAATGTGTGTTCATTGAAACCGCTGGTTTTTGATAGTTTGGGCCCTATTGAATAATGAATGTTTTGAATTTTCTCCAAAAGTAAAGTAGTTGCAAACTCATCCTTTTAGAAACTTGTTTGGGCTGTTGAGAGGAGTAAAAAACCATCAAAAATTTCAATCCTGCATGATTTTACCAAGAAATGTGATTCTTCATTCAAAACCTGATTTTTGCTATTGGGCTCTATTGAATAGTGAATGTTTTGAATTTTCTCCAAAAGTAAAGTAGTTGCAAACTCATGCTTTTAGAGACTTGTTTGGGCTCATGAGAGGAGTAGAAAAACATCAAAAATTTCAGTCCTGCATGATTCTACCAAGAAATGTGTTCATTCAAACCGCTGGTTTTTGATAGTTTGGGCCCTATTGAATAATGAATGTTTTGAATTTTCTCCAAAAGTAAAGTAGTTGCAAACTCATCCTTTTAGAAACTTGTTTGGGCTGTTGAGAGGAGTAAAAAACCATCAAAAATTTCAATCCTGCATGATTCTACCAAGAAATGTGATTCTTCATTCAAAACGCTGGTTTTTGCTATTGGGCTCTATTGAATAATGAATGTTTTGAATTTTCTCCAAAAGTAAAGTAGTTGCAAACTCATGCTTTTAGAGACTTGTTTGGGCTCATGAGATGAGTAGAAAAACATCAAAAATTTCAGTCCTGCATGATTCTACCAAGACATGTGTGTTCATTGAAACGGCTGGTTTTTGATAGTTTGGGCCCTATTGAATAATGAATGTTTTGAATTTTCTCCAAAAGTAAAGTAGTTGCAAACTCATCCTTTTAGAAACTTGTTTGGGCTGTTGAGAGGAGTAAAAAACCATCAAAAATTTCAATCCTGCATGATTCTACCAAGAAATGTGATTCTTCATTCAAAACGCTGGTTTTTGCTATTGGGCTCTATTGAAAAATGAATGTTTTGAATTTTCTCCAAAAGTAAAGTAGTTGCAAACTCATGCTTTTAGAGACTTGTTTGGGCTCATGAGAGGAGTAGAAAAACATCAAAAATTTCAGTCCTGCATGATTCTACCAGGAAATGTGTGTTGATTCAAACCGCTGGTTTTTGATAGTTTGGGCCCTATTGAATAATGAATGTTTTGAATTTTCTCCAAAAGTAAAGTAGTTGCAAACTCATGCTTTTAGAGACTTGTTTGGGCTCATGAGAGGAGTAGAAAAACATCAAAAATTTCAGTCCTGCATGATTCTACCAAGAAATGTGTGTTCATTGAAACCGCTGGTTTTTGATAGTTTGGGCCCTATTGAATAATGAATGTTTTGAATTTTCTCCAAAAGTAAAGTAGTTGCAAACTCATCCTTTTAGAAACTTGTTTGGGCTGTTGAGAGGAGTAAAAAACCATCAAAAATTTCAATCCTGCATGATTCTACCAAGAAATGTGATTCTTCATTCAAAACGCTGGTTTTTGCTATTGGGCTCTATTGAATAATGAATGTTTTGAATTTTCTCCAAAAGTAAAGTAGTTGCAAACTCATGCTTTTAGAGACTTGTTTGGGCTCATGAGAGGAGTAGAAAAACATCAAAAATTTCAGTCCTGCATGATTCTACCAAGAAATGTGTGTTGATTCAAACCGCTGGTTTTTGATAGTTTGGGCCCTATTGAATAATGAATGTTTTGAATTTTCTCCAAAAGTAAAGTAGTTGCAAACTCATGCTTTTAGAGACTTGTTTGGGCTCATGAGAGGAGTAGAAAAACATCAAAAATTTCAGTCCTGCATGATTCTACCAAGAAATGTGTGTTCATTGAAACCGCTGGTTTTTGATAGTTTGGGCCCTATTGAATAATGAATGTTTTGAATTTTCTCCAAAAGTAAAGTAGTTGCAAACTCATCCTTTTAGAAACTTGTTTGGGCTGTTGAGAGGAGTAAAAAACCATCAAAAATTTCAATCCTGCATGATTCTACCAAGAAATGTGATTCTTCATTCAAAACGCTGGTTTTTGCTATTGGGCTCTATTGAATAATTAATGCTTTGAATTTTCTCCAAAAGTAAAGTAGTTGCAAACTCATCCTTTTAGAGACTTGTTTGGGCTCATGAGAGGAGTAGAAAAACATCAAAAATTTCAGTCCTGCATGATTCTACCAAGAAATGTGTGTTCATTGAAACCGCTGGTTTTTGATAGTTTGGGCCCTATTGAATAATGAATGTTTTGAATTTTCTCCAAAAGTAAAGTAGTTGCAAACTCATCCTTTTAGAAACTTGTTTGGGCTGTTGAGAGGAGTAAAAAACCATCAAAAATTTCAATCCTGCATGATTCTACCAAGAAATGTGATTCTTCATTCAAAACGCTGGTTTTTGCTATTGGGCTCTATTGAATAATTAATGCTTTGAATTTTCTCCAAAAGTAAAGTAGTTGCAAACTCATCCTTTTAGAGACTTGTTTGGGCTCATGAGAGGAGTAGAAAAACATCAAAAATTTCAGTCCTGCATGATTCTACCAAGAAATGTGTGTTCATTGAAACCGCTGGTTTTTGATAGTTTGGGCCCTATTGAATAATGAATGTTTTGAATTTTCTCCAAAAGTAAAGTAGTTGCAAACTCATCCTTTTAGAAACTTGTTTGGGCTGTTGAGAGGAGTAAAAAACCATCAAAAATTTCAATCCTGCATGATTCTACCAAGAAATGTGATTCTTCATTCAAAACGCTGTTTTTTGCTATTGGGCTCTATTGAATAATGAATGTTTTGAATTTTCTCCAAAAGTAAGGCTAGTTTCACATTAGCGTTTTTTTGCGCAGTGCAACGGGCGCATAAAAAACGCAAAGAAAAACGCAAAACAAACGCGCGTTTTTTTAACGTCATGCGCACGCTGATGTGTAAAAAAAACGCAGCGTTGTTTGCGTTTTACATGCGTTTTTTGCATGCGTTGGAGTTTTTTATGCGCATGCGTTTTTAAGTGTGACGTTTTTTCCATTGTCTAGAGAACATTCTAGACTTGTTTAACTCAAAAACGCATGCGCAAAAAAACGCAAGCGTGCGCAAGACCATGCGCACGCATGCGTTCCCATAGGCTCCAATGTGGTGTTTTTGCGCATTCCGTGCGCAAGCGTGCGCATGCGTTTTTTGACGAGACAGGGCGGAACCAAAAATGCAACATGTTGCGTCTGGCGCGCCTGGCGCAAAAGACAAAAAAACGCATGCGCACGAAAACGCAAGTATGCGCAAGACCATGCGCACGTCATGTTAAGTATAGGTGCGCAGTGCGCATGCGCACGGGTGCGCACGATGCGCTGCGCACAAAAGCGCTAATGTGAAACCAGCCTAAAGTAGTTGCAAACTCATGCTTTTAGAGACTTGTTTGGGCTCATGAGAGGAGTAGAAAAACATCAAAAATTTCAGTCCTACATGATTCTACCAAGAAATGTGTGTTCATTGAAACCGCTGGTTTTTGATAGTTTGGGCCCTATTGAATAATGAATGTTTTGAATTTTCTCCAAAAGTAAAGTAGTTGCAAACTCATCCTTTTAGAAACTTGTTTGGGCTGTTGAGAGGAGTAAAAAAACATCAAAAATTTCAATCCTGCATGATTCTACCAAGAAATGTGATTCTTCATTCAAAACGCTGGTTTTTGCTATTGGGCTCTATTGAATAATGAATGTTTTGAATTTTCTCCAAAAGTAAAGTAGTTGCAAACTCATGCTTTTAGAGACTTGTTTGGGCTCATGAGAGGAGTAGAAAAACATCAAAAATTTCAGTCCTGCATGATTCTACCAAGAAATGTGTGTTGATTCAAACCGCTGGTTTTTGATAGTTTGGGCCCTATTGAATAATGAATGTTTTGAATTTTCTCCAAAAGTAAAGTAGTTGCAAACTCATGCTTTTAGAGACTTGTTTGGGCTCATGAGAGGAGTAGAAAAACATCAAAAATTTCAGTCCTGCATGATTCTACCAAGAAATGTGTGTTCATTGAAACCGCTGGTTTTTGATAGTTTGGGCCCTATTGAATAATGAATGTTTTGAATTTTCTCCAAAAGTAAAGTAGTTGCAAACTCATCCTTTTAGAAACTTGTTTGGGCTGTTGAGAGGAGTAAAAAACCATCAAAAATTTCAATCCTGCATGATTCTACCAAGAAATGTGATTCTTCATTCAAAACGCTGGTTTTTGCTATTGGGCTCTATTGAATAATGAATGTTTTGAATTTTCTCCAAAAGTAAAGTAGTTGCAAACTCATGCTTTTAGAGACTTGTTTGGGCTCATGAGATGAGTAGAAAAACATCAAAAATTTCAGTCCTGCATGATTCTACCAAGACATGTGTGTTCATTGAAACGGCTGGTTTTTGATAGTTTGGGCCCTATTGAATAATGAATGTTTTGAATTTTCTCCAAAAGTAAAGTAGTTGCAAACTCATCCTTTTAGAAACTTGTTTGGGCTGTTGAGAGGAGTAAAAAACCATCAAAAATTTCAATCCTGCATGATTCTACCAAGAAATGTGATTCTTCATTCAAAACGCTGGTTTTTGCTATTGGGCTCTATTGAATAATGAATGTTTTGAATTTTCTCCAAAAGTAAAGTAGTTGCAAACTCATGCTTTTAGAGACTTGTTTGGGCTCATGAGATGACTAGAAAAACATCAAAAATTTCAGTCCTGCATGATTCTACCAAGAAATGTGTGTTCATTCAAACCGCTGGTTTTTGATAGTTTGGGCCATATTGAATAATGAATGTTTAGAATTTTCTCCAAAAGTAAAGTAGTTGCAAACTCATGCTTTTAGAGACTTGTTTGGGCTCATGAGAGGAGTAGAAAAACATCAAAAATTTCAGTCCTGCATGATTCTACCAAGAAATGTGTGTTCATTGAAACCGCTGGTTTTTGATAGTTTGGGCCCTATTGAATAATGAATGTTTTGAATTTTCTCCAAAAGTAAAGTAGTTGCAAACTCATCCTTTTAGAAACTTGTTTGGGCTGTTGAGAGGAGTAAAAAACCATCAAAAATTTCAATCCTGCATGATTTTACCAAGAAATGTGATTCTTCATTCAAAACCTGATTTTTGCTATTGGGCTCTATTGAATAGTGAATGTTTTGAATTTTCTCCAAAAGTAAAGTAGTTGCAAACTCATGCTTTTAGAGACTTGTTTGGGCTCATGAGAGGAGTAGAAAAACATCAAAAATTTCAGTCCTGCATGATTCTACCAAGAAATGTGTTCATTCAAACCGCTGGTTTTTGATAGTTTGGGCCCTATTGAATAATGAATGTTTTGAATTTTCTCCAAAAGTAAAGTAGTTGCAAACTCATCCTTTTAGAAACTTGTTTGGGCTGTTGAGAGGAGTAAAAAACCATCAAAAATTTCAATCCTGCATGATTCTACCAAGAAATGTGATTCTTCATTCAAAACGCTGGTTTTTGCTATTGGGCTCTATTGAATAATGAATGTTTTGAATTTTCTCCAAAAGTAAAGTAGTTGCAAACTCATGCTTTTAGAGACTTGTTTGGGCTCATGAGATGAGTAGAAAAACATCAAAAATTTCAGTCCTGCATGATTCTACCAAGACATGTGTGTTCATTGAAACGGCTGGTTTTTGATAGTTTGGGCCCTATTGAATAATGAATGTTTTGAATTTTCTCCAAAAGTAAAGTAGTTGCAAACTCATCCTTTTAGAAACTTGTTTGGGCTGTTGAGAGGAGTAAAAAACCATCAAAAATTTCAATCCTGCATGATTCTACCAAGAAATGTGATTCTTCATTCAAAACGCTGGTTTTTGCTATTGGGCTCTATTGAATAATGAATGTTTTGAATTTTCTCCAAAAGTAAGGCTAGTTTCACATTAGCGTTTTTTTGCGCAGTGCATCGGGCGCATAAAAAACGCAAAGAAAAACGCAAAACAAACGCGCGTTTTTTTAACATCATGCACACGCTGATGTGTAAAAAAAATGCAGCGTTGTTTGCGTTTTACATGCGTTTTTTGCATGCGTTGGCGTTTTTTATGCGCATGCGTTTTTAAGTGTGACGTTTTTTCCATTGTCTAGAGAACATTCTAGACTTGTTTAACTCAAAAACGCATGCGCAAAAAAACGCAAGCGTGCGCAAGACCATGGGCACGCATGCGTTCCCATAGGCTCCAATGTGGTGTTTTTGCGCATTCCGTGCGCAAGCGTGCGCATGCGTTTTTTTGACGAGACAGGGCGGAACCAAAAATGCAACATGTTGCGTCTGGCGCGCCTGGCGCAAAAGACAAAAAACCGCATGCACACGAAAACGCAAGTATGCGCAAGACCATGCGCACGTCATGTTAAGTATAGGTGCGCAGTGCGCATGCGCACGGGTGCGCACGATGCGCTGCGCACAAAAGCGCTAATGTGAAACCAGCCTAAAGTAGTTGCAAACTCATGCTTTTAGAGACTTGTTTGGGCTCATGAGAGGAGTAGAAAAACATCAAAAATTTCAGTCCTGCATGATTCTACCAAGAAATGTGTGTTCATTGAAACCGCTGGTTTTTGATAGTTTGGGCCCTATTGAATAATGGATGTTTTGAATTTTCTCCAAAAGTAAAGTAGTTGCAAACTCATCCTTTTAGAAACTTGTTTGGGCTGTTGAGAGGAGTAAAAAACCATCAAAAATTTCAATCCTGCATGATTCTACCAAGAAATGTGATTCTTCATTCAAAACGCTGGTTTTTGCTATTGGGCTCTATTGAATAATGAATGTTTTGAATTTTCTCCAAAAGTAAAGTAGTTGCAAACTCATGCTTTTAGAGACTTGTTTGGGCTCATGAGAGGAGTAGAAAAACATCAAAAATTTCAGTCCTGCATGATTCTACCAAGAAATGTGTGTTCATTGAAACCGCTGGTTTTTGATAGTTTGGGCCCTATTGAATAATGAATGTTTTGAATTTTCTCCAAAAGTAAAGTAGTTGCAAACTCATCCTTTTAGAAACTTGTTTGGGCTGTTGAGAGGAGTAAAAAAACATCAAAAATTTCAATCCTGCATGATTTTACCAAGAAATGTGATTCTTCATTCAAAACCTGATTTTTGCTATTGGGCTCTATTGAATAGTGAATGTTTTGAATTTTCTCCAAAAGTAAAGTAGTTGCAAACTCATGCTTTTAGAGACTTGTTTGGGCTCATGAGAGGAGTAGAAAAACATCAAAAATTTCAGTCCTGCATGATTCTACCAAGAAATGTGTTCATTCAAACCGCTGGTTTTTGATAGTTTGGGCCCTATTGAATAATGAATGTTTTGAATTTTCTCCAAAAGTAAAGTAGTTGCAAACTCATCCTTTTAGAAACTTGTTTGGGCTGTTGAGAGGAGTAAAAAACCATCAAAAATTTCAATCCTGCATGATTCTACCAAGAAATGTGATTCTTCATTCAAAACTCTGGTTTTTGCTATTGGGCTCTATTGAATAATGAATGTTTTGAATTTTCTCCAAAAGTAAAGTAGTTGCAAACTCATGCTTTTAGAGACTTGTTTGGGCTCATGAGATGAGTAGAAAAACATCAAAAATTTCAGTCCTGCATGATTCTACCAAGACATGTGTGTTCATTGAAACGGCTGGTTTTTGATAGTTTGGGCCCTATTGAATAATGAATGTTTTGAATTTTCTCCAAAAGTAAAGTAGTTGCAAACTCATCCTTTTAGAAACTTGTTTGGGCTGTTGAGAGGAGTAAAAAACCATCAAAAATTTCAATCCTGCATGATTCTACCAAGAAATGTGATTCTTCATTCAAAACGCTGGTTTTTGCTATTGGGCTCTATTGAATAATGAATGTTTTGAATTTTCTCCAAAAGTAAAGTAGTTGCAAACTCATGCTTTTAGAGACTTGTTTGGGCTCATGAGAGGAGTAGAAAAACATCAAAAATTTCAGTCCTGCATGATTCTACCAAGAAATGTGTGTTGATTCAAACCGCTGGTTTTTGATAGTTTGGGCCCTATTGAATAATGAATGTTTTGAATTTTCTCCAAAAGTAAAGTAGTTGCAAACTCATGCTTTTAGAGACTTGTTTGGGCTCATGAGAGGAGTAGAAAAACATCAAAAATTTCAGTCCTGCATGATTCTACCAAGAAATGTGTGTTCATTGAAACCGCTGGTTTTTGATAGTTTGGGCCCTATTGAATAATGAATGTTTTGAATTTTCTCCAAAAGTAAAGTAGTTGCAAACTCATCCTTTTAGAAACTTGTTTGGGCTGTTGAGAGGAGTAAAAAACCATCAAAAATTTCAATCCTGCATGATTCTACCAAGAAATGTGATTCTTCATTCAAAACGCTGGTTTTTGCTATTGGGCTCTATTGAATAATGAATGTTTTGAATTTTCTCCAAAAGTAAAGTAGTTGCAAACTCATGCTTTTAGAGACTTGTTTGGGCTCATGAGATGAGTAGAAAAACATCAAAAATTTCAGTCCTGCATGATTCTACCAAGACATGTGTGTTCATTGAAACGGCTGGTTTTTGATAGTTTGGGCCCTATTGAATAATGAATGTTTTGAATTTTCTCCAAAAGTAAAGTAGTTGCAAACTCATCCTTTTAGAAACTTGTTTGGGCTGTTGAGAGGAGTAAAAAACCATCAAAAATTTCAATCCTGCATGATTCTACCAAGAAATGTGATTCTTCATTCAAAACGCTGGTTTTTGCTATTGGGCTCTATTGAATAATGAATGTTTTGAATTTTCTCCAAAAGTAAAGTAGTTGCAAACTCATGCTTTTAGAGACTTGTTTGGGCTCATGAGATGACTAGAAAAACATCAAAAATTTCAGTCCTGCATGATTCTACCAAGAAATGTGTGTTCATTCAAACCGCTGGTTTTTGATAGTTTGGGCCATATTGAATAATGAATGTTTAGAATTTTCTCCAAAAGTAAAGTAGTTGCAAACTCATGCTTTTAGAGACTTGTTTGGGCTCATGAGAGGAGTAGAAAAACATCAAAAATTTCAGTCCTGCATGATTCTACCAAGAAATGTGTGTTCATTGAAACCGCTGGTTTTTGATAGTTTGGGCCCTATTGAATAATGAATGTTTTGAATTTTCTCCAAAAGTAAAGTAGTTGCAAACTCATCCTTTTAGAAACTTGTTTGGGCTGTTGAGAGGAGTAAAAAACCATCAAAAATTTCAATCCTGCATGATTCTACCAAGAAATGTAATTCTTCATTCAAAACGCTGGTTTTTGCTATTGGGCTCTATTGAATAATGAATGTTTTCAATTTTCTCCAAAAGTAAAGTAGTTGCAAACTCATGCTTTTAGAGACTTGTTTGGGCTCATGAGATGAGTAGAAAAACATCAAAAATTTCAGTCCTGCATGATTCTACCAAGACATGTGTGTTCATTGAAACGGCTGGTTTTTGATAGTTTGGGCCCTATTGAATAATGAATGTTTTGAATTTTCTCCAAAAGTAAAGTAGTTGCAAACTCATCCTTTTAGAAACTTGTTTGGGCTGTTGAGAGGAGTAAAAAACCATCAAAAATTTCAATCCTGCATGATTCTACCAAGAAATGTGATTCTTCATTCAAAACGCTGGTTTTTGCTATTGGGCTCTATTGAATAATGAATGTTTTGAATTTTCTCCAAAAGTAAAGTAGTTGCAAACTCATGCTTTTAGAGACTTGTTTGGGCTCATGAGAGGAGTAGAAAAACATCAAAAATTTCAGTCCTGCATGATTCTACCAAGAAATGTGTGTTCATTCAAACCGCTGGTTTTTGATAGTTTGGGCCATATTGAATAATGAATGTTTAGAATTTTCTCCAAAAGTAAAGTAGTTGCAAACTCATGCTTTTAGAGACTTGTTTGGGCTCATGAGAGGAGTAGAAAAACATCAAAAATTTCAGTCCTGCATGATTCTACCAAGACATGTGTGTTCATTGAAACGGCTGGTTTTTGATAGTTTGGGCCCTATTGAATAATGAATGTTTTGAATTTTCTCCAAAAGTAAAGTAGTTGCAAACTCATCCTTTTAGAAACTTGTTTGGGCTGTTGAGAGGAGTAAAAAACCATCAAAAATTTCAATCCTGCATGATTCTACCAAGAAATGTGATTCTTCATTCAAAACGCTGGTTTTTGCTATTGGGCTCTATTGAATAATGAATGTTTTGAATTTTCTCCAAAAGTAAAGTAGTTGCAAACTCATGCTTTTAGAGACTTGTTTGGGCTCATGAGATGACTAGAAAAACATCAAAAATTTCAGTCCTGCATGATTCTACCAAGAAATGTGTGTTCATTGAAACCGCTGGTTTTTGATAGTTTGGGCCCTATTGAATAATGAATGTTTTGAATTTTCTCCAAAAGTAAAGTAGTTGCAAACTCATCCTTTTAGAAACTTGTTTGGGCTGTTGAGAGGAGTAAAAAACCATCAAAAATTTCAATCCTGCATGATTCTACCAAGAAATGTGATTCTTCATTCAAAACGCTGGTTTTTGCTATTGGGCTCTATTGAATAATGAATGTTTTGAATTTTCTCCAAAAGTAAAGTAGTTGCAAACTCATGCTTTTAGAGACTTGTTTGGGCTCATGAGAGGAGTAGAAAAACATCAAAAATTTCAGTCCTGCATGATTCTACCAAGAAATGTGTGTTCATTCAAACCGCTGGTTTTTGATAGTTTGGGCCCTATTGAATAATGAATGTTTTGAATTTTCTCCAAAAGTAAAGTAGTTGCAAACTCATGCTTTTAGAGACTTGTTTGGGCTCATGAGAGGAGTAGAAAAACATCAAAAATTTCAGTCCTGCATGATTCTACCAAGAAATGTGTGTTCATTCAAACCGCTGGTTTTTGATAGTTTGGGCCCTATTGAATAATGAATGTTTTGAATTTTCTCCAAAAGTAAAGTAGTTGCAAACTCATCCTTTTAGAAACTTGTTAGGGCTGTTGAGAGGAGTAAAAAACCATCAAAAATTTCAATCCTGCATGATTCTACCAAGAAATGTGATTCTTCATTCAAAACGCTGGTTTTTGCTATTGGGCTCTATTGAATAATGAATGTTTTGAATTTTCTCCAAAAGTAAAGTAGTTGCAAACTCATGCTTTTAGAGACTTGTTTGGGCTCATGAGAGGAGTAGAAAAACATCAAAAATTTCAGTCCTGCATGATTCTACCAAGAAATGTGTGTTCATTGAAACCGCTGGTTTTTGATAGTTTGGGCCCTATTGAATAATGAATGTTTTGAATTTTCTCCAAAAGTAAAGTAGTTGCAAACTCATCCTTTTAGAAACTTGTTTGGGCTGTTGAGAGGAGTAAAAAACCATCAAAAATTTCAATCCTGCATGATTTTACCAAGAAATGTGATTCTTCATTCAAAACCTGATTTTTGCTATTGGGCTCTATTGAGTAGTGAATGTTTTGAATTTTCTCCAAAAGTAAAGTAGTTGCAAACTCATGCTTTTAGAGACTTGTTTGGGCTCATGAGAGGAGTAGAAAAACATCAAAAATTTCAGTCCTGCATGATTCTACCAAGAAATGTGTGTTCATTGAAACCGCTGGTTTTTGATAGTTTGGGCCCTATTGAATAATGAATGTTTTGAATTTTCTCCAAAAGTAAAGTAGTTGCAAACTCATCCTTTTAGAAACTTGTTTGGGCTGTTGAGAGGAGTAAAAAACCATCAAAAATTTCAATCCTGCATGATTCTACCAAGAAATGTGATTCTTCATTCAAAACGCTGGTTTTTGCTATTGGGCTCTATTGAATAATGAATGTTTTGAATTTTCTCCAAAAGTAAAGTAGTTGCAAACTCATGCTTTTAGAGACTTGTTTGGGCTCATGAGAGGAGTAGAAAAACATCAAAAATTTCAGTCCTGCATGATTCTACCAAGAAATGTGTGTTCATTGAAACCGCTGGTTTTTGATAGTTTGGGCCCTATTGTATAATGAATGTTTTGAATTTTCTCCAAAAGTAAAGTAGTTGCAAACTCATCCTTTTAGAAACTTGTTTGGGCTGTTGAGAGGAGTAAAAAACCATCAAAAATTTCAATCCTGCATGATTCTACCAAGAAATGTGATTCTTCATTCAAAACGCTGGTTTTTGCTATTGGGCTCTATTGAATAATGAATGTTTTGAATTTTCTCCAAAAGTAAAGTAGTTGCAAACTCATGCTTTTAGAGACTTGTTTGGGCTCATAAGAGGAGTAGAAAAACATCAAAAATTTCAGTCCTGCATGATTCTACCAAGAAATGTGTGTTCATTCAAACCGCTGGTTTTTGATAGTTTGGGCCATATTGAATAATGAATGTTTAGAATTTTCTCCAAAAGTAAAGTAGTTGCAAACTCATGCTTTTAGAGACTTGTTTGGGCTCATGAGAGGAGTAGAAAAACATCAAAAATTTCAGTCCTGCATGATTCTACCAAGAAATGTGTGTTCATTGAAACCGCTGGTTTTTGATAGTTTGGGCCCTATTGAATAATGAATGTTTTGAATTTTCTCCAAAAGTAAAGTAGTTGCAAACTCATCCTTTTAGAAACTTGTTTGGGCTGTTGAGAGGAGTAAAAAACCATCAAAAATTTCAATCCTGCATGATTCTACCAAGAAATGTGATTCTTCATTCAAAACGCTGGTTTTTGCTATTGGGCTCTATTGAATAATGAATGTTTTGAATTTTCTCCAAAAGTAAAGTAGTTGCAAACTCATGCTTTTAGAGACTTGTTTGGGCTCATGAGAGGAGTAGAAAAACATCAAAAATTTCAGTCCTGCATGATTCTACCAAGAAATGTGTGTTCATTCAAACCGCTGGTTTTTGATAGTTTGGGCCCTATTGAATAATGAATGTTTTGAATTTTCTCCAAAAGTAAAGTAGTTGCAAACTCATCCTTTTAGAAACTTGTTTGGGCTGTTGAGAGGAGTAAAAAACCATCAAAAATTTAAATCCTGCATGATTCTACCAAGAAATGTGATTCTTCATTCAAAACGCTGGTTTTTGCTATTGGGCTCTATTGAATAATGAATGTTTTGAATTTTCTCCAAAAGTAAAGTAGTTGCAAACTCATGCTTTTAGAGACTTGTTTGGGCTCATGAGAGGAGTAGAAAAACATCAAAAATTTCAGTCCTGCATGATTCTACCAAGAAATGTGTGTTCATTCAAACCGCTGGTTTTTGATAGTTTGGGCCCTATTGAATAATGAATGTTTTGAATTTTCTCCAAAAGTAAAGTAGTTGCAAACTCATCCTTTTAGAAACTTGTTAGGGCTGTTGAGAGGAGTAAAAAACCATCAAAAATTTCAATCCTGCATGATTCTACCAAGAAATGTGATTCTTCATTCAAAACGCTGGTTTTTGCTATTGGGCTCTATTGAATAATGAATGTTTTGAATTTTCTCCAAAAGTAAAGTAGTTGCAAACTCATGCTTTTAGAGACTTGTTTGGGCTCATGAGAGGAGTAGAAAAACATCAAAAATTTCAGTCCTGCATGATTCTACCAAGAAATGTGTGTTCATTGAAACCGCTGGTTTTTGATAGTTTGGGCCCTATTGAAATAATGAATGTTTTGAATTTTCTCCAAAAGTAAAGTAGTTGCAAACTCATCCTTTTAGAAACTTGTTTGGGCTGTTGAGAGGAGTAAAAAACCATCAAAAATTTCAATCCTGCATGATTCTACCAAGAAATGTGATTCTTCATTCAAAACGCTGGTTTTTGCTATTGGGCTCTATTGAATAATGAATGTTTTGAATTTTCTCCAAAAGTAAAGTAGTTGCAAACTCATGCTTTTAGAGACTTGTTTGGGCTCATGAGAGGAGTAGAAAAACATCAAAAATTTCAGTCCTGCATGATTCTACCAAGAAATGTGTGTTCATTGAAACCGCTGGTTTTTGATAGTTTGGGCCCTATTGAATAATGAATGTTTTGAATTTTCTCCAAAAGTAAAGTAGTTGCAAACTCATCCTTTTAGAAACTTGTTTGGGCTGTTGAGAGGAGTAAAAAACCATCAAAAATTTCAATCCTGCATGATTTTACCAAGAAATGTGATTCTTCATTCAAAACCTGATTTTTGCTATTGGGCTCTATTGAGTAGTGAATGTTTTGAATTTTCTCCAAAAGTAAAGTAGTTGCAAACTCATGCTTTTAGAGACTTGTTTGGGCTCATGAGAGGAGTAGAAAAACATCAAAAATTTCAGTCCTGCATGATTCTACCAAGAAATGTGTTCATTCAAACCACTGGTTTTTGATAGTTTGGGCCCTATTGAATAATGAATGTTTTGAATTTTCTCCAAAAGTAAAGTAGTTGCAAACTCATCCTTTTAGAAACTTGTTTGGGCTGTTGAGAGGAGTAAAAAACCATCAAAAATTTCAATCCTGCATGATTCTACCAAGAAATGTGATTCTTCATTCAAAACGCTGGTTTTTGCTATTGAGCTCTATTGAATAATGAATGTTTTGAATTTTCTCCAAAAGTAAAGTAGTTGCAAACTCATGCTTTTAGAGACTTGTTTGGGCTCATGAGAGGAGTAGAAAAACATCAAAAATTTCAGTCCTGCATGATTCTACCAAGAAATGTGTGTTCATTGAAACGGCTGGTTTTTGATAGTTTGGGCCCTATTGTATAATGAATGTTTTGAATTTTCTCCAAAAGTAAAGTAGTTGCAAACTCATCCTTTTAGAAACTTGTTTGGGCTGTTGAGAGGAGTAAAAAACCATCAAAAATTTCAATCCTGCATGATTCTACCAAGAAATGTGATTCTTCATTCAAAACGCTGGTTTTTGCTATTGGGCTCTATTGAATAATGAATGTTTTGAATTTTCTCCAAAAGTAAAGTAGTTGCAAACTCATCCTTTTAGAAACTTGTTTGGGCTGTTGAGAGGAGTAAAAAACCATCAAAAATTTCAATCCTGCATGATTCTACCAAGAAATGTGATTCTTCATTCAAAACGCTGGTTTTTGCTATTGGGCTCTATTGAATAATGAATGTTTTGAATTTTCTCCAAAAGTAAAGTAGTTGCAAACTCATGCTTTTAGAGACTTGTTTGGGCTCATGAGAGGAGTAGAAAAACATCAAAAATTTCAGTCCTGCATGATTCTACCAAGAAATGTGTGTTCATTCAAACCGCTGGTTTTTGATAGTTTGGGCCATATTGAATAATGAATGTTTAGAATTTTCTCCAAAAGTAAAGTAGTTGCAAACTCATGCTTTTAGAGACTTGTTTGGGCTCATGAGAGGAGTAGAAAAACATCAAAAATTTCAGTCCTGCATGATTCTACCAAGAAATGTGTGTTCATTGAAACCGCTGGTTTTTGATAGTTTGGGCCCTATTGAATAATGAATGTTTTGAATTTTCTCCAAAAGTAAAGTAGTTGCAAACTCAACCTTTTAGAAACTTGTTTGGGCTGTTGAGAGGAGTAAAAAACCATCAAAAATTTAAATCCTGCATGATTCTACCAAGAAATGTGATTCTTCATTCAAAACGCTGGTTTTTGCTATTGGGCTTTATTGAATAATGAATGTTTTGAATTTTCTCCAAAAGTAAAGTAGTTGCAAACTCATGCTTTTAGAGACTTGTTTGGGCTCATGAGAGGAGTAGAAAAACATCAAAAATTTCAGTCCTGCATGATTCTACCAAGAAATGTGTGTTCATTCAAACCGCTGGTTTTTGATAGTTTGGGCCCTATTGAATAATGAATGTTTTGAATTTTCTCCAAAAGTAAAGTAGTTGCAAACTCATCCTTTTAGAAACTTGTTAGGGCTGTTGAGAGGAGTAAAAAACCATCAAAAATTTCAATCCTGCATGATTCTACCAAGAAATGTGATTCTTCATTCAAAACGCTGGTTTTTGCTATTGGGCTCTATTGAATAATGAATGTTTTGAATTTTCTCCAAAAGTAAAGTAGTTGCAAACTCATGCTTTTAGAGACTTGTTTGGGCTCATGAGAGGAGTAGAAAAACATCAAAAATTTCAGTCCTGCATGATTCTACCAAGAAATGTGTGTTCATTGAAACCGCTGGTTTTTGATAGTTTGGGCCCTATTGAAATAATGAATGTTTTGAATTTTCTCCAAAAGTAAAGTAGTTGCAAACTCATCCTTTTAGAAACTTGTTTGGGCTGTTGAGAGGAGTAAAAAACCATCAAAAATTTCAATCCTGCATGATTCTACCAAGAAATGTGATTCTTCATTCAAAACGCTGGTTTTTGCTATTGGGCTCTATTGAATAATGAATGTTTTGAATTTTCTCCAAAAGTAAAGTAGTTGCAAACTCATGCTTTTAGAGACTTGTTTGGGCTCATGAGAGGAGTAGAAAAACATCAAAAATTTCAGTCCTGCATGATTCTACCAAGAAATGTGTGTTCATTGAAACCGCTGGTTTTTGATAGTTTGGGCCCTATTGAATAATGAATGTTTTGAATTTTCTCCAAAAGTAAAGTAGTTGCAAACTCATCCTTTTAGAAACTTGTTTGGGCTGTTGAGAGGAGTAAAAAACCATCAAAAATTTCAATCCTGCATGATTTTACCAAGAAATGTGATTCTTCATTCAAAACCTGATTTTTGCTATTGGGCTCTATTGAGTAGTGAATGTTTTGAATTTTCTCCAAAAGTAAAGTAGTTGCAAACTCATGCTTTTAGAGACTTGTTTGGGCTCATGAGAGGAGTAGAAAAACATCAAAAATTTCAGTCTTGCATGATTCTACCAAGAAATGTGTTCATTCAAACCGCTGGTTTTTGATAGTTTGGGCCCTATTGAATAATGAGTGTTTTGAATTTTCTCCAAAAGTAAAGTAGTTGCAAACTCATCCTTTTAGAAACTTGTTTGGGCTGTTGAGAGGAGTAAAAAACCATCAAAAATTTCAATCCTGCATGATTCTACCAAGAAATGTGATTCTTCATTCAAAACGCTGGTTTTTGCTATTGGGCTCTATTGAATAATGAATGTTTTGAATTTTCTCCAAAAGTAAAGTAGTTGCAAACTCATGCTTTTAGAGACTTGTTTGGGCTCATGAGAGGAGTAGAAAAACATCAAAAATTTCAGTCCTGCATGATTCTACCAAGAAATGTGTGTTCATTGAAACGGCTGGTTTTTGATAGTTTGGGCCCTATTGTATAATGAATGTTTTGAATTTTCTCCAAAAGTAAAGTAGTTGCAAACTCATCCTTTTAGAAACTTGTTTGGGCTGTTGAGAGGAGTAAAAAACCATCAAAAATTTCAATCCTGCATGATTCTACCAAGAAATGTGATTCTTCATTCAAAACGCTGGTTTTTGCTATTGGGCTCTATTGAATAATGAATGTTTTGAATTTTCTCCAAAAGTAAAGTAGTTGCAAACTCATCCTTTTAGAAACTTGTTTGGGCTGTTGAGAGGAGTAAAAAACCATCAAAAATTTCAATCCTGCATGATTCTACCAAGAAATGTGATTCTTCATTCAAAACGCTGGTTTTTGCTATTGGGCTCTATTGAATAATGAATGTTTTGAATTTTCTCCAAAAGTAAAGTAGTTGCAAACTCATGCTTTTAGAGACTTGTTTGGGCTCATGAGAGGAGTAGAAAAACATCAAAAATTTCAGTCCTGCATGATTCTACCAAGAAATGTGTGTTCATTGAAACCGCTGGTTTTTGATAGTTTGGGCCCTATTGAATAATGAATGTTTTGAATTTTCTCCAAAAGTAAAGTAGTTGCAAACTCATCCTTTTAGAAACTTGTTTGGGCTGTTGAGAGGAGTAAAAAACCATCAAAAATTTCAATCCTGCATGATTCTACCAAGAAATGTGATTCTTCATTCAAAACGCTGGTTTTTGCTATTGGGCTCTATTGAATAATGAATGTTTTGAATTTTCTCCAAAAGTAAAGTAGTTGCAAACTCATGCTTTTAGAGACTTGTTTGGGCTCATGAGAGGAGTAGAAAAACATCAAAAATTTCAGTCCTGCATGATTCTACCAAGAAATGTGTGTTCATTCAAACCGCTGGTTTTTGATAGTTTGGGCCCTATTGAATAATGAATGTTTTGAATTTTCTCCAAAAGTAAAGTAGTTGCAAACTCATCCTTTTAGAAACTTGTTTGGGCTGTTGAGAGGAGTAAAAAACCATCACAAATTTCAATCCTGCATGATTCTACCAAGAAATGTGATTCTTCATTCAAAACGCTGGTTTTTACTATTGGGCTCTATTGAATAATGAATGTTTTGAATTTTCTCCAAAAGTAAAGTAGTTGCAAACTCATGCTTTTAGAGACTTGTTTGGGCTCATGAGAGGAGTAGAAAAACATCAAAAATTTCAGTCCTGCATGATTCTACCAAGAAATGTGTGTTCATTGAAACCGCTGGTTTTTGATAGTTTGGGCCCTATTGAATAATGAATGTTTTGAATTTTCTCCAAAAGTAAAGTAGTTGCAATCTCATCCTTTTAGAAACTTGTTTGGGCTGTTGAGAGGAGTAAAAAACCATCAAAAATTTCAATCCTGCATGATTTTACCAAGAAATGTGATTCTTCATTCAAAACCTGATTTTTGCTATTGGGCTCTATTGAGTAGTGAATGTTTTGAATTTTCTCCAAAAGTAAAGTAGTTGCAAACTCATGCTTTTAGAGACTTGTTTGGGCTCATGAGAGGAGTAGAAAAACATCAAAAATTTCAGTCCTGCATGATTCTACCAAGAAATGTGTTCATTCAAACCGCTGGTTTTTGATAGTTTGGGCCCTATTGAATAATGAATGTTTTGAATTTTCTCCAAAAGTAAAGTAGTTGCAAACTCATCCTTTTAGAAACTTGTTTGGGCTGTTGAGAGGAGTAAAAAACCATCAAAAATTTCAATCCTGCATGATTCTACCAAGAAATGTGATTCTTCATTCAAAACGCTGGTTTTTGCTATTGGGCTCTATTGAATAATGAATGTTTTGAATTTTCTCCAAAAGTAAAGTAGTTGCAAACTCATGCTTTTAGAGACTTGTTTGGGCTCATGAGAGGAGTAGAAAAACATCAAAAATTTCAGTCCTGCATGATTCTACCAAGAAATGTGTGTTCATTGAAACGGCTGGTTTTTGATAGTTTGGGCCCTATTGTATAATGAATGTTTTGAATTTTCTCCAAAAGTAAAGTAGTTGCAAACTCATCCTTTTAGAAACTTGTTTGGGCTGTTGAGAGGAGTAAAAAACCATCAAAAATTTCAATCCTGCATGATTCTACCAAGAAATGTGATTCTTCATTCAAAACGCTGGTTTTTGCTATTGGGCTCTATTGAATAATGAATGTTTTGAATTTTCTCCAAAAGTAAAGTAGTTGCAAACTCATCCTTTTAGAAACTTGTTTGGGCTGTTGAGAGGAGTAAAAAACCATCAAAAATTTCAATCCTGCATGATTCTACCAAGAAATGTGATTCTTCATTCAAAACGCTGGTTTTTGCTATTGGGCTCTATTGAATAATGAATGTTTTGAATTTTCTCCAAAAGTAAAGTAGTTGCAAACTCATGCTTTTAGAGACTTGTTTGGGCTCATGAGAGGAGTAGAAAAACATCAAAAATTTCAGTCCTGCATGATTCTACCAAGAAATGTGTGTTCATTCAAACCGCTGGTTTTTGATAGTTTGGGCCATATTGAATAATGAATGTTTAGAATTTTCTCCAAAAGTAAAGTAGTTGCAAACTCATGCTTTTAGAGACTTGTTTGGGCTCATGAGAGGAGTAGAAAAACATCAAAAATTTCAGTCCTGCATGATTCTACCAAGAAATGTGTGTTCATTGAAACCGCTGGTTTTTGATAGTTTGGGCCCTATTGAATAATGAATGTTTTGAATTTTCTCCAAAAGTAAAGTAGTTGCAAACTCAACCTTTTAGAAACTTGTTTGGGCTGTTGAGAGGAGTAAAAAACCATCAAAAATTTAAATCCTGCATGATTCTACCAAGAAATGTGATTCTTCATTCAAAACGCTGGTTTTTGCTATTGGGCTTTATTGAATAATGAATGTTTTGAATTTTCTCCAAAAGTAAAGTAGTTGCAAACTCATGCTTTTAGAGACTTGTTTGGGCTCATGAGAGGAGTAGAAAAACATCAAAAATTTCAGTCCTGCATGATTCTACCAAGAAATGTGTGTTCATTCAAACCGCTGGTTTTTGATAGTTTGGGCCCTATTGAATAATGAATGTTTTGAATTTTCTCCAAAAGTAAAGTAGTTGCAAACTCATCCTTTTAGAAACTTGTTAGGGCTGTTGAGAGGAGTAAAAAACCATCAAAAATTTCAATCCTGCATGATTCTACCAAGAAATGTGATTCTTCATTCAAAACGCTGGTTTTTGCTATTGGGCTCTATTGAATAATGAATGTTTTGAATTTTCTCCAAAAGTAAAGTAGTTGCAAACTCATGCTTTTAGAGACTTGTTTGGGCTCATGAGAGGAGTAGAAAAACATCAAAAATTTCAGTCCTGCATGATTCTACCAAGAAATGTGTGTTCATTGAAACCGCTGGTTTTTGATAGTTTGGGCCCTATTGAAATAATGAATGTTTTGAATTTTCTCCAAAAGTAAAGTAGTTGCAAACTCATCCTTTTAGAAACTTGTTTGGGCTGTTGAGAGGAGTAAAAAACCATCAAAAATTTCAATCCTGCATGATTCTACCAAGAAATGTGATTCTTCATTCAAAACGCTGGTTTTTGCTATTGGGCTCTATTGAATAATGAATGTTTTGAATTTTCTCCAAAAGTAAAGTAGTTGCAAACTCATGCTTTTAGAGACTTGTTTGGGCTCATGAGAGGAGTAGAAAAACATCAAAAATTTCAGTCCTGCATGATTCTACCAAGAAATGTGTGTTCATTGAAACCGCTGGTTTTTGATAGTTTGGGCCCTATTGAATAATGAATGTTTTGAATTTTCTCCAAAAGTAAAGTAGTTGCAAACTCATCCTTTTAGAAACTTGTTTGGGCTGTTGAGAGGAGTAAAAAACCATCAAAAATTTCAATCCTGCATGATTTTACCAAGAAATGTGATTCTTCATTCAAAACCTGATTTTTGCTATTGGGCTCTATTGAGTAGTGAATGTTTTGAATTTTCTCCAAAAGTAAAGTAGTTGCAAACTCATGCTTTTAGAGACTTGTTTGGGCTCATGAGAGGAGTAGAAAAACATCAAAAATTTCAGTCTTGCATGATTCTACCAAGAAATGTGTTCATTCAAACCGCTGGTTTTTGATAGTTTGGGCCCTATTGAATAATGAGTGTTTTGAATTTTCTCCAAAAGTAAAGTAGTTGCAAACTCATCCTTTTAGAAACTTGTTTGGGCTGTTGAGAGGAGTAAAAAACCATCAAAAATTTCAATCCTGCATGATTCTACCAAGAAATGTGATTCTTCATTCAAAACGCTGGTTTTTGCTATTGGGCTCTATTGAATAATGAATGTTTTGAATTTTCTCCAAAAGTAAAGTAGTTGCAAACTCATGCTTTTAGAGACTTGTTTGGGCTCATGAGAGGAGTAGAAAAACATCAAAAATTTCAGTCCTGCATGATTCTACCAAGAAATGTGTGTTCATTGAAACGGCTGGTTTTTGATAGTTTGGGCCCTATTGTATAATGAATGTTTTGAATTTTCTCCAAAAGTAAAGTAGTTGCAAACTCATCCTTTTAGAAACTTGTTTGGGCTGTTGAGAGGAGTAAAAAACCATCAAAAATTTCAATCCTGCATGATTCTACCAAGAAATGTGATTCTTCATTCAAAACGCTGGTTTTTGCTATTGGGCTCTATTGAATAATGAATGTTTTGAATTTTCTCCAAAAGTAAAGTAGTTGCAAACTCATCCTTTTAGAAACTTGTTTGGGCTGTTGAGAGGAGTAAAAAACCATCAAAAATTTCAATCCTGCATGATTCTACCAAGAAATGTGATTCTTCATTCAAAACGCTGGTTTTTGCTATTGGGCTCTATTGAATAATGAATGTTTTGAATTTTCTCCAAAAGTAAAGTAGTTGCAAACTCATGCTTTTAGAGACTTGTTTGGGCTCATGAGAGGAGTAGAAAAACATCAAAAATTTCAGTCCTGCATGATTCTACCAAGAAATGTGTGTTCATTGAAACCGCTGGTTTTTGATAGTTTGGGCCCTATTGAATAATGAATGTTTTGAATTTTCTCCAAAAGTAAAGTAGTTGCAAACTCATCCTTTTAGAAACTTGTTTGGGCTGTTGAGAGGAGTAAAAAACCATCAAAAATTTCAATCCTGCATGATTCTACCAAGAAATGTGATTCTTCATTCAAAACGCTGGTTTTTGCTATTGGGCTCTATTGAATAATGAATGTTTTGAATTTTCTCCAAAAGTAAAGTAGTTGCAAACTCATGCTTTTAGAGACTTGTTTGGGCTCATGAGAGGAGTAGAAAAACATCAAAAATTTCAGTCCTGCATGATTCTACCAAGAAATGTGTGTTCATTCAAACCGCTGGTTTTTGATAGTTTGGGCCCTATTGAATAATGAATGTTTTGAATTTTCTCCAAAAGTAAAGTAGTTGCAAACTCATCCTTTTAGAAACTTGTTTGGGCTGTTGAGAGGAGTAAAAAACCATCACAAATTTCAATCCTGCATGATTCTACCAAGAAATGTGATTCTTCATTCAAAACGCTGGTTTTTACTATTGGGCTCTATTGAATAATGAATGTTTTGAATTTTCTCCAAAAGTAAAGTAGTTGCAAACTCATGCTTTTAGAGACTTGTTTGGGCTCATGAGAGGAGTAGAAAAACATCAAAAATTTCAGTCCTGCATGATTCTACCAAGAAATGTGTGTTCATTGAAACCGCTGGTTTTTGATAGTTTGGGCCCTATTGAATAATGAATGTTTTGAATTTTCTCCAAAAGTAAAGTAGTTGCAATCTCATCCTTTTAGAAACTTGTTTGGGCTGTTGAGAGGAGTAAAAAACCATCAAAAATTTCAATCCTGCATGATTTTACCAAGAAATGTGATTCTTCATTCAAAACCTGATTTTTGCTATTGGGCTCTATTGAGTAGTGAATGTTTTGAATTTTCTCCAAAAGTAAAGTAGTTGCAAACTCATGCTTTTAGAGACTTGTTTGGGCTCATGAGAGGAGTAGAAAAACATCAAAAATTTCAGTCCTGCATGATTCTACCAAGAAATGTGTTCATTCAAACCGCTGGTTTTTGATAGTTTGGGCCCTATTGAATAATGAATGTTTTGAATTTTCTCCAAAAGTAAAGTAGTTGCAAACTCATCCTTTTAGAAACTTGTTTGGGCTGTTGAGAGGAGTAAAAAACCATCAAAAATTTCAATCCTGCATGATTCTACCAAGAAATGTGATTCTTCATTCAAAACGCTGGTTTTTGCTATTGGGCTCTATTGAATAATGAATGTTTTGAATTTTCTCCAAAAGTAAAGTAGTTGCAAACTCATGCTTTTAGAGACTTGTTTGGGCTCATGAGAGGAGTAGAAAAACATCAAAAATTTCAGTCCTGCATGATTCTACCAAGAAATGTGTGTTCATTGAAACCGCTGGTTTTTGATAGTTTGGGCCCTATTGTATAATGAATGTTTTGAATTTTCTCCAAAAGTAAAGTAGTTGCAAACTCATCCTTTTAGAAACTTGTTTGGGCTGTTGAGAGGAGTAAAAAACCATCAAAAAATTCAATCCTGCATGATTCTACCAAGAAATGTGTTTCTTCATTCAAAACGCTGGTTTTTGCTATTGGGCTCTATTGAACAATGAATGTTTTGAATTTTCTCCAAAAGTAAAGTAGTTGCAAACTCATGCTTTTAGAGACTTGTTTGGGCTCATGAGAGGAGTAGAAAAACATCAAAAATTTCAGTCCTGCATGATTCTACCAAGAAATGTGTGTTCATTCAAACCGCTGGTTTTTGATAGTTTGGGCCATATTGAATAATGAATGTTTAGAATTTTCTCCAAAAGTAAAGTAGTTGCAAACTCATGCTTTTAGAGACTTGTTTGGGCTCATGAGAGGAGTAGAAAAACATCAAAAATTTCAGTCCTGCATGATTCTACCAAGAAATGTGTGTTCATTGAAACCGCTGGTTTTTGATAGTTTGGGCCCTATTGAATAATGAATGTTTTGAATTTTCTCCAAAAGTAAAGTAGTTGCAAACTCAACCTTTTAGAAACTTGTTTGGGCTGTTGAGAGGAGTAAAAAACCATCAAAAATTTAAATCCTGCATGATTCTACCAAGAAATGTGATTCTTCATTCAAAACGCTGGTTTTTGCTATTGGGCTTTATTGAATAATGAATGTTTTGAATTTTCTCCAAAAGTAAAGTAGTTGCAAACTCATGCTTTTAGAGACTTGTTTGGGCTCATGAGAGGAGTAGAAAAACATCAAAAATTTCAGTCCTGCATGATTCTACCAAGAAATGTGTGTTCATTCAAACCGCTGGTTTTTGATAGTTTGGGCCCTATTGAATAATGAATGTTTTGAATTTTCTCCAAAAGTAAAGTAGTTGCAAACTCATCCTTTTAGAAACTTGTTAGGGCTGTTGAGAGGAGTAAAAAACCATCAAAAAATTCAATTCTGCATGATTCTACCAAGAAATGTGATTCTTCATTCAAAACGCTGGTTTTTGCTATTGGGCTCTATTGAACAATGAATGTTTTGAATTTTCTCCAAAAGTAAAGTAGTTGCAAACTCATGCTTTTAGAGACTTGTTTGGGCTCATGAGATGACTAGAAAAACATCAAAAATTTCAGTCCTGCATGATTCTACCAAGAAATGTGTGTTCATTGAAACCGCTGGTTTTTGATAGTTTGGGCCCTATTGAATAATGAATGTTTTGAATTTTCTCCAAAAGTAAAGTAGTTGCAAACTCATCCTTTTAGAAACTTGTTTGGGCTGTTGAGAGGAGTAAAAAACCATCAAAAATTTCAGTCCTGCATGATTCTACCAAGAAATGTGATTCTTCATTCAAAACGCTGGTTTTTGCTATTGGGCTCTATTGAATAATGAATGTTTTGAATTTTCTCCAAAAGTAAAGTAGTTGCAAACTCATGCTTTTAGAGACTTGTTTGGGCTCATGAGAGGAGTAGAAAAACATCAAAAATTTCAGTCCTGCATGATTCTACCAAGAAATGTGTGTTCATTCAAACCGCTGGTTTTTGATAGTTTGGGCCCTATTGAATAATGAATGTTTTGAATTTTCTCCAAAAGTAAAGTAGTTGCAAACTCATGCTTTTAGAGACTTGTTTGGGCTCATGAGAGGAGTAGAAAAACATCAAAAATTTCAGTCCTGCATGATTCTACCAAGAAATGTGTGTTCATTGAAACCGCTGGTTTTTGATAGTTTGGGCCCTATTGAATAATGAATGTTTTGAATTTTCTCCAAAAGTAAAGTAGTTGCAAACTCATCCTTTTAGAAACTTGTTTGGGCTGTTGAGAGGAGTAAAAAACCAGCAAAAATTTAAATCCTGCATGATTCTACCAAGAAATGTGATTCTTCATTCAAAACGCTGGTTTTTGCTATTGGGCTCTATTGAATAATGAATGTTTTGAATTTTCTCCAAAAGTAAAGTAGTTGCAAACTCATGCTTTTAGAGACTTGTTTGGGCTCATGAGAGGAGTAGAAAAACATCAAAAATTTCAGTCCTGCATGATTCTACCAAGAAATGTGTGTTCATTCAAACCGCTGGTTTTTGATAGTTTGGGCCCTATTGAATAATGAATGTTTTGAATTTTCTCCAAAAGTAAAGTAGTTGCAAACTCATCCTTTTAGAAACTTGTTAGGGCTGTTGAGAGGAGTAAAAAACCATCAAAAATTTCAATCCTGCATGATTCTACCAAGAAATGTGATTCTTCATTCAAAACGCTGGTTTTTGCTATTGGGCTCTATTGAATAATGAATGTTTTGAATTTTCTCCAAAAGTAAAGTAGTTGCAAACTCATGCTTTTAGAGACTTGTTTGGGCTCATGAGAGGAGTAGAAAAACATCAAAAATTTCAGTCCTGCATGATTCTACCAAGAAATGTGTGTTCATTGAAACCGCTGGTTTTTGATAGTTTGGGCCCTATTGAATAATGAATGTTTTGAATTTTCTCCAAAAGTAAAGTAGTTGCAAACTCATCCTTTTAGAAACTTGTTTGGGCTGTTGAGAGGAGTAAAAAACCATCAAAAATTTCAATCCTGCATGATTTTACCAAGAAATGTGATTCTTCATTCAAAACCTGATTTTTGCTATTGGGCTCTATTGAGTAGTGAATGTTTTGAATTTTCTCCAAAAGTAAAGTAGTTGCAAACTCATGCTTTTAGAGACTTGTTTGGGCTCATGAGAGGAGTAGAAAAACATCAAAAATTTCAGTCCTGCATGATTCTACCAAGAAATGTGTGTTCATTGAAACCGCTGGTTTTTGATAGTTTGGGCCCTATTGAATAATGAATGTTTTGAATTTTCTCCAAAAGTAAAGTAGTTGCAAACTCATCCTTTTAGAAACTTGTTTGGGCTGTTGAGAGGAGTAAAAAACCATCAAAAATTTCAATCCTGCATGATTCTACCAAGAAATGTGATTCTTCATTCAAAACGCTGGTTTTTGCTATTGGGCTCTATTGAATAATGAATGTTTTGAATTTTCTCCAAAAGTAAAGTAGTTGCAAACTCATGCTTTTAGAGACTTGTTTGGGCTCATGAGAGGAGTAGAAAAACATCAAAAATTTCAGTCCTGCATGATTCTACCAAGAAATGTGTGTTCATTGAAACCGCTGGTTTTTGATAGTTTGGGCCCTATTGTATAATGAATGTTTTGAATTTTCTCCAAAAGTAAAGTAGTTGCAAACTCATCCTTTTAGAAACTTGTTTGGGCTGTTGAGAGGAGTAAAAAACCATCAAAAATTTCAATCCTGCATGATTCTACCAAGAAATGTGATTCTTCATTCAAAACGCTGGTTTTTGCTATTGGGCTCTATTGAATAATGAATGTTTTGAATTTTCTCCAAAAGTAAAGTAGTTGCAAACTCATGCTTTTAGAGACTTGTTTGGGCTCATGAGAGGAGTAGAAAAACATCAAAAATTTCAGTCCTGCATGATTCTACCAAGAAATGTGTGTTCATTCAAACCGCTGGTTTTTGATAGTTTGGGCCATATTGAATAATGAATGTTTAGAATTTTCTCCAAAAGTAAAGTAGTTGCAAACTCATGCTTTTAGAGACTTGTTTGGGCTCATGAGAGGAGTAGAAAAACATCAAAAATTTCAGTCCTGCATGATTCTACCAAGAAATGTGTGTTCATTGAAACCGCTGGTTTTTGATAGTTTGGGCCCTATTGAATAATGAATGTTTTGAATTTTCTCCAAAAGTAAAGTAGTTGCAAACTCATCCTTTTAGAAACTTGTTTGGGCTGTTGAGAGGAGTAAAAAACCATCAAAAATTTCAATCCTGCATGATTCTACCAAGAAATGTGATTCTTCATTCAAAACGCTGGTTTTTGCTATTGGGCTCTATTGAATAATGAATGTTTTGAATTTTCTCCAAAAGTAAAGTAGTTGCAAACTCATGCTTTTAGAGACTTGTTTGGGCTCATGAGAGGAGTAGAAAAACATCAAAAATTTCAGTCCTGCATGATTCTACCAAGAAATGTGTGTTCATTCAAACCGCTGGTTTTTGATAGTTTGGGCCCTATTGAATAATGAATGTTTTGAATTTTCTCCAAAAGTAAAGTAGTTGCAAACTCATCCTTTTAGAAACTTGTTTGGGCTGTTGAGAGGAGTAAAAAACCATCAAAAATTTAAATCCTGCATGATTCTACCAAGAAATGTGATTCTTCATTCAAAACGCTGGTTTTTGCTATTGGGCTCTATTGAATAATGAATGTTTTGAATTTTCTCCAAAAGTAAAGTAGTTGCAAACTCATGCTTTTAGAGACTTGTTTGGGCTCATGAGAGGAGTAGAAAAACATCAAAAATTTCAGTCCTGCATGATTCTACCAATAAATGTGTGTTCATTCAAACCGCTGGTTTTTGATAGTTTGGGCCCTATTGAATAATGAATGTTTTGAATTTTCTCCAAAAGTAAAGTAGTTGCAAACTCATCCTTTTAGAAACTTGTTAGGGCTGTTGAGAGGAGTAAAAAACCATCAAAAATTTCAATCCTGCATGATTCTACCAAGAAATGTGATTCTTCATTCAAAACGCTGGTTTTTGCTATTGGGCTCTATTGAATAATGAATGTTTTGAATTTTCTCCAAAAGTAAAGTAGTTGCAAACTCATGCTTTTAGAGACTTGTTTGGGCTCATGAGAGGAGTAGAAAAACATCAAAAATTTCAGTCCTGCATGATTCTACCAAGAAATGTGTGTTCATTGAAACTGCTGGTTTTTGATAGTTTGGGCCCTATTGAAATAATGAATGTTTTGAATTTTCTCCAAAAGTAAAGTAGTTGCAAACTCATCCTTTTAGAAACTTGTTTGGGCTGTTGAGAGGAGTAAAAAACCATCAAAAATTTCAATCCTGCATGATTCTACCAAGAAATGTGATTCTTCATTCAAAACGCTGGTTTTTGCTATTGGGCTCTATTGAATAATGAATGTTTTGAATTTTCTCCAAAAGTAAAGTAGTTGCAAACTCATGCTTTTAGAGACTTGTTTGGGCTCATGAGAGGAGTAGAAAAACATCAAAAATTTCAGTCCTGCATGATTCTACCAAGAAATGTGTGTTCATTGAAACCGCTGGTTTTTGATAGTTTGGGCCCTATTGAATAATGAATGTTTTGAATTTTCTCCAAAAGTAAAGTAGTTGCAAACTCATCCTTTTAGAAACTTGTTTGGGCTGTTGAGAGGAGTAAAAAACCATCAAAAATTTCAATCCTGCATGATTTTACCAAGAAATGTGATTCTTCATTCAAAACCTGATTTTTGCTATTGGGCTCTATTGAGTAGTGAATGTTTTGAATTTTCTCCAAAAGTAAAGTAGTTGCAAACTCATGCTTTTAGAGACTTGTTTGGGCTCATGAGAGGAGTAGAAAAACATCAAAAATTTCAGTCCTGCATGATTCTACCAAGAAATGTGTTCATTCAAACCACTGGTTTTTGATAGTTTGGGCCCTATTGAATAATGAATGTTTTGAATTTTCTCCAAAAGTAAAGTAGTTGCAAACTCATCCTTTTAGAAACTTGTTTGGGCTGTTGAGAGGAGTAAAAAACCATCAAAAATTTCAATCCTGCATGATTCTACCAAGAAATGTGATTCTTCATTCAAAACGCTGGTTTTTGCTATTGGGCTCTATTGAATAATGAATGTTTTGAATTTTCTCCAAAAGTAAAGTAGTTGCAAACTCATGCTTTTAGAGACTTGTTTGGGCTCATGAGAGGAGTAGAAAAACATCAAAAATTTCAGTCCTGCATGATTCTACCAAGAAATGTGTGTTCATTGAAACGGCTGGTTTTTGATAGTTTGGGCCCTATTGTATAATGAATGTTTTGAATTTTCTCCAAAAGTAAAGTAGTTGCAAACTCATCCTTTTAGAAACTTGTTTGGGCTGTTGAGAGGAGTAAAAAACCATCAAAAATTTCAATCCTGCATGATTCTACCAAGAAATGTGATTCTTCATTCAAAACGCTGGTTTTTGCTATTGGGCTCTATTGAATAATGAATGTTTTGAATTTTCTCCAAAAGTAAAGTAGTTGCAAACTCATCCTTTTAGAAACTTGTTTGGGCTGTTGAGAGGAGTAAAAAACCATCAAAAATTTCAATCCTGCATGATTCTACCAAGAAATGTGATTCTTCATTCAAAACGCTGGTTTTTGCTATTGGGCTCTATTGAATAATGAATGTTTTGAATTTTCTCCAAAAGTAAAGTAGTTGCAAACTCATGCTTTTAGAGACTTGTTTGGGCTCATGAGAGGAGTAGAAAAACATCAAAAATTTCAGTCCTGCATGATTCTACCAAGAAATGTGTGTTCATTGAAACCGCTGGTTTTTGATAGTTTGGGCCCTATTGAATAATGAATGTTTTGAATTTTCTCCAAAAGTAAAGTAGTTGCAAACTCATCCTTTTAGAAACTTGTTTGGGCTGTTGAGAGGAGTAAAAAACCATCAAAAATTTCAATCCTGCATGATTCTACCAAGAAATGTGATTCTTCATTCAAAACGCTGGTTTTTGCTATTGGGCTCTATTGAATAATGAATGTTTTGAATTTTCTCCAAAAGTAAAGTAGTTGCAAACTCATGCTTTTAGAGACTTGTTTGGGCTCATGAGAGGAGTAGAAAAACATCAAAAATTTCAGTCCTGCATGATTCTACCAAGAAATGTGTGTTCATTGAAACCGCTGGTTTTTGATAGTTTGGGCCCTATTGTATAATGAATGTTTTGAATTTTCTCCAAAAGTAAAGTAGTTGCAAACTCATCCTTTTAGAAACTTGTTTGGGCTGTTGAGAGGAGTAAAAAACCATCAAAAAATTCAATCCTGCATGATTCTACCAAGAAATGTGATTCTTCATTCAAAACGCTGGTTTTTGCTATTGGGCTCTATTGAACAATGAATGTTTTGAATTTTCTCCAAAAGTAAAGTAGTTGCAAACTCATGCTTTTAGAGACTTGTTTGGGCTCATGAGAGGAGTAGAAAAACATCAAAAATTTCAGTCCTGCATGATTCTACCAAGAAATGTGTGTTCATTCAAACCGCTGGTTTTTGATAGTTTGGGCCATATTGAATAATGAATGTTTAGAATTTTCTCCAAAAGTAAAGTAGTTGCAAACTCATGCTTTTAGAGACTTGTTTGGGCTCATGAGAGGAGTAGAAAAACATCAAAAATTTCAGTCCTGCATGATTCTACCAAGAAATGTGTGTTCATTGAAACCGCTGGTTTTTGATAGTTTGGGCCCTATTGAATAATGAATGTTTTGAATTTTCTCCAAAAGTAAAGTAGTTGCAAACTCAACCTTTTAGAAACTTGTTTGGGCTGTTGAGAGGAGTAAAAAACCATCAAAAATTTAAATCCTGCATGATTCTACCAAGAAATGTGATTCTTCATTCAAAACGCTGGTTTTTGCTATTGGGCTTTATTGAATAATGAATGTTTTGAATTTTCTCCAAAAGTAAAGTAGTTGCAAACTCATGCTTTTAGAGACTTGTTTGGGCTCATGAGAGGAGTAGAAAAACATCAAAAATTTCAGTCCTGCATGATTCTACCAAGAAATGTGTGTTCATTCAAACCGCTGGTTTTTGATAGTTTGGGCCCTATTGAATAATGAATGTTTTGAATTTTCTCCAAAAGTAAAGTAGTTGCAAACTCATCCTTTTAGAAACTTGTTAGGGCTGTTGAGAGGAGTAAAAAACCATCAAAAATTTCAATCCTGCATGATTCTACCAAGAAATGTGATTCTTCATTCAAAACGCTGGTTTTTGCTATTGGGCTCTATTGAATAATGAATGTTTTGAATTTTCTCCAAAAGTAAAGTAGTTGCAAACTCATGCTTTTAGAGACTTGTTTGGGCTCATGAGAGGAGTAGAAAAACATCAAAAATTTCAGTCCTGCATGATTCTACCAAGAAATGTGTGTTCATTGAAACCGCTGGTTTTTGATAGTTTGGGCCCTATTGAAATAATGAATGTTTTGAATTTTCTCCAAAAGTAAAGTAGTTGCAAACTCATCCTTTTAGAAACTTGTTTGGGCTGTTGAGAGGAGTAAAAAACCATCAAAAATTTCAATCCTGCATGATTCTACCAAGAAATGTGATTCTTCATTCAAAACGCTGGTTTTTGCTATTGGGCTCTATTGAATAATGAATGTTTTGAATTTTCTCCAAAAGTAAAGTAGTTGCAAACTCATGCTTTTAGAGACTTGTTTGGGCTCATGAGAGGAGTAGAAAAACATCAAAAATTTCAGTCCTGCATGATTCTACCAAGAAATGTGTGTTCATTGAAACCGCTGGTTTTTGATAGTTTGGGCCCTATTGAATAATGAATGTTTTGAATTTTCTCCAAAAGTAAAGTAGTTGCAAACTCATCCTTTTAGAAACTTGTTTGGGCTGTTGAGAGGAGTAAAAAACCATCAAAAATTTCAATCCTGCATGATTTTACCAAGAAATGTGATTCTTCATTCAAAACCTGATTTTTGCTATTGGGCTCTATTGAGTAGTGAATGTTTTGAATTTTCTCCAAAAGTAAAGTAGTTGCAAACTCATGCTTTTAGAGACTTGTTTGGGCTCATGAGAGGAGTAGAAAAACATCAAAAATTTCAGTCTTGCATGATTCTACCAAGAAATGTGTTCATTCAAACCGCTGGTTTTTGATAGTTTGGGCCCTATTGAATAATGAGTGTTTTGAATTTTCTCCAAAAGTAAAGTAGTTGCAAACTCATCCTTTTAGAAACTTGTTTGGGCTGTTGAGAGGAGTAAAAAACCATCAAAAATTTCAATCCTGCATGATTCTACCAAGAAATGTGATTCTTCATTCAAAACGCTGGTTTTTGCTATTGGGCTCTATTGAATAATGAATGTTTTGAATTTTCTCCAAAAGTAAAGTAGTTGCAAACTCATGCTTTTAGAGACTTGTTTGGGCTCATGAGAGGAGTAGAAAAACATCAAAAATTTCAGTCCTGCATGATTCTACCAAGAAATGTGTGTTCATTGAAACGGCTGGTTTTTGATAGTTTGGGCCCTATTGTATAATGAATGTTTTGAATTTTCTCCAAAAGTAAAGTAGTTGCAAACTCATCCTTTTAGAAACTTGTTTGGGCTGTTGAGAGGAGTAAAAAACCATCAAAAATTTCAATCCTGCATGATTCTACCAAGAAATGTGATTCTTCATTCAAAACGCTGGTTTTTGCTATTGGGCTCTATTGAATAATGAATGTTTTGAATTTTCTCCAAAAGTAAAGTAGTTGCAAACTCATCCTTTTAGAAACTTGTTTGGGCTGTTGAGAGGAGTAAAAAACCATCAAAAATTTCAATCCTGCATGATTCTACCAAGAAATGTGATTCTTCATTCAAAACGCTGGTTTTTGCTATTGGGCTCTATTGAATAATGAATGTTTTGAATTTTCTCCAAAAGTAAAGTAGTTGCAAACTCATGCTTTTAGAGACTTGTTTGGGCTCATGAGAGGAGTAGAAAAACATCAAAAATTTCAGTCCTGCATGATTCTACCAAGAAATGTGTGTTCATTGAAACCGCTGGTTTTTGATAGTTTGGGCCCTATTGAATAATGAATGTTTTGAATTTTCTCCAAAAGTAAAGTAGTTGCAAACTCATCCTTTTAGAAACTTGTTTGGGCTGTTGAGAGGAGTAAAAAACCATCAAAAATTTCAATCCTGCATGATTCTACCAAGAAATGTGATTCTTCATTCAAAACGCTGGTTTTTGCTATTGGGCTCTATTGAATAATGAATGTTTTGAATTTTCTCCAAAAGTAAAGTAGTTGCAAACTCATGCTTTTAGAGACTTGTTTGGGCTCATGAGAGGAGTAGAAAAACATCAAAAATTTCAGTCCTGCATGATTCTACCAAGAAATGTGTGTTCATTCAAACCGCTGGTTTTTGATAGTTTGGGCCCTATTGAATAATGAATGTTTTGAATTTTCTCCAAAAGTAAAGTAGTTGCAAACTCATCCTTTTAGAAACTTGTTTGGGCTGTTGAGAGGAGTAAAAAACCATCACAAATTTCAATCCTGCATGATTCTACCAAGAAATGTGATTCTTCATTCAAAACGCTGGTTTTTACTATTGGGCTCTATTGAATAATGAATGTTTTGAATTTTCTCCAAAAGTAAAGTAGTTGCAAACTCATGCTTTTAGAGACTTGTTTGGGCTCATGAGAGGAGTAGAAAAACATCAAAAATTTCAGTCCTGCATGATTCTACCAAGAAATGTGTGTTCATTGAAACCGCTGGTTTTTGATAGTTTGGGCCCTATTGAATAATGAATGTTTTGAATTTTCTCCAAAAGTAAAGTAGTTGCAATCTCATCCTTTTAGAAACTTGTTTGGGCTGTTGAGAGGAGTAAAAAACCATCAAAAATTTCAATCCTGCATGATTTTACCAAGAAATGTGATTCTTCATTCAAAACCTGATTTTTGCTATTGGGCTCTATTGAGTAGTGAATGTTTTGAATTTTCTCCAAAAGTAAAGTAGTTGCAAACTCATGCTTTTAGAGACTTGTTTGGGCTCATGAGAGGAGTAGAAAAACATCAAAAATTTCAGTCCTGCATGATTCTACCAAGAAATGTGTTCATTCAAACCGCTGGTTTTTGATAGTTTGGGCCCTATTGAATAATGAATGTTTTGAATTTTCTCCAAAAGTAAAGTAGTTGCAAACTCATCCTTTTAGAAACTTGTTTGGGCTGTTGAGAGGAGTAAAAAACCATCAAAAATTTCAATCCTGCATGATTCTACCAAGAAATGTGATTCTTCATTCAAAACGCTGGTTTTTGCTATTGGGCTCTATTGAATAATGAATGTTTTGAATTTTCTCCAAAAGTAAAGTAGTTGCAAACTCATGCTTTTAGAGACTTGTTTGGGCTCATGAGAGGAGTAGAAAAACATCAAAAATTTCAGTCCTGCATGATTCTACCAAGAAATGTGTGTTCATTGAAACCGCTGGTTTTTGATAGTTTGGGCCCTATTGTATAATGAATGTTTTGAATTTTCTCCAAAAGTAAAGTAGTTGCAAACTCATCCTTTTAGAAACTTGTTTGGGCTGTTGAGAGGAGTAAAAAACCATCAAAAAATTCAATCCTGCATGATTCTACCAAGAAATGTGATTCTTCATTCAAAACGCTGGTTTTTGCTATTGGGCTCTATTGAACAATGAATGTTTTGAATTTTCTCCAAAAGTAAAGTAGTTGCAAACTCATGCTTTTAGAGACTTGTTTGGGCTCATGAGAGGAGTAGAAAAACATCAAAAATTTCAGTCCTGCATGATTCTACCAAGAAATGTGTGTTCATTCAAACCGCTGGTTTTTGATAGTTTGGGCCATATTGAATAATGAATGTTTAGAATTTTCTCCAAAAGTAAAGTAGTTGCAAACTCATGCTTTTAGAGACTTGTTTGGGCTCATGAGAGGAGTAGAAAAACATCAAAAATTTCAGTCCTGCATGATTCTACCAAGAAATGTGTGTTCATTGAAACCGCTGGTTTTTGATAGTTTGGGCCATATTGAATAATGAATGTTTTGAATTTTCTCCAAAAGTAAAGTAGTTGCAAACTCAACCTTTTAGAAACTTGTTTGGGCTGTTGAGAGGAGTAAAAAACCATCAAAAATTTAAATCCTGCATGATTCTACCAAGAAATGTGATTCTTCATTCAAAACGCTGGTTTTTGCTATTGGGCTTTATTGAATAATGAATGTTTTGAATTTTCTCCAAAAGTAAAGTAGTTGCAAACTCATGCTTTTAGAGACTTGTTTGGGCTCATGAGAGGAGTAGAAAAACATCAAAAATTTCAGTCCTGCATGATTCTACCAAGAAATGTGTGTTCATTCAAACCGCTGGTTTTTGATAGTTTGGGCCCTATTGAATAATGAATGTTTTGAATTTTCTCCAAAAGTAAAGTAGTTGCAAACTCATCCTTTTAGAAACTTGTTAGGGCTGTTGAGAGGAGTAAAAAACCATCAAAAATTTCAATCCTGCATGATTCTACCAAGAAATGTGATTCTTCATTCAAAACGCTGGTTTTTGCTATTGGGCTCTATTGAATAATGAATGTTTTGAATTTTCTCCAAAAGTAAAGTAGTTGCAAACTCATGCTTTTAGAGACTTGTTTGGGCTCATGAGAGGAGTAGAAAAACATCAAAAATTTCAGTCCTGCATGATTCTACCAAGAAATGTGTGTTCATTGAAACCGCTGGTTTTTGATAGTTTGGGCCCTATTGAAATAATGAATGTTTTGAATTTTCTCCAAAAGTAAAGTAGTTGCAAACTCATCCTTTTAGAAACTTGTTTGGGCTGTTGAGAGGAGTAAAAAACCATCAAAAATTTCAATCCTGCATGATTCTACCAAGAAATGTGATTCTTCATTCAAAACGCTGGTTTTTGCTATTGGGCTCTATTGAATAATGAATGTTTTGAATTTTCTCCAAAAGTAAAGTAGTTGCAAACTCATGCTTTTAGAGACTTGTTTGGGCTCATGAGAGGAGTAGAAAAACATCAAAAATTTCAGTCCTGCATGATTCTACCAAGAAATGTGTGTTCATTGAAACCGCTGGTTTTTGATAGTTTGGGCCCTATTGAATAATGAATGTTTTGAATTTTCTCCAAAAGTAAAGTAGTTGCAAACTCATCCTTTTAGAAACTTGTTTGGGCTGTTGAGAGGAGTAAAAAACCATCAAAAATTTCAATCCTGCATGATTTTACCAAGAAATGTGATTCTTCATTCAAAACCTGATTTTTGCTATTGGGCTCTATTGAGTAGTGAATGTTTTGAATTTTCTCCAAAAGTAAAGTAGTTGCAAACTCATGCTTTTAGAGACTTGTTTGGGCTCATGAGAGGAGTAGAAAAACATCAAAAATTTCAGTCTTGCATGATTCTACCAAGAAATGTGTTCATTCAAACCGCTGGTTTTTGATAGTTTGGGCCCTATTGAATAATGAGTGTTTTGAATTTTCTCCAAAAGTAAAGTAGTTGCAAACTCATCCTTTTAGAAACTTGTTTGGGCTGTTGAGAGGAGTAAAAAACCATCAAAAATTTCAATCCTGCATGATTCTACCAAGAAATGTGATTCTTCATTCAAAACGCTGGTTTTTGCTATTGGGCTCTATTGAATAATGAATGTTTTGAATTTTCTCCAAAAGTAAAGTAGTTGCAAACTCATGCTTTTAGAGACTTGTTTGGGCTCATGAGAGGAGTAGAAAAACATCAAAAATTTCAGTCCTGCATGATTCTACCAAGAAATGTGTGTTCATTGAAACGGCTGGTTTTTGATAGTTTGGGCCCTATTGTATAATGAATGTTTTGAATTTTCTCCAAAAGTAAAGTAGTTGCAAACTCATCCTTTTAGAAACTTGTTTGGGCTGTTGAGAGGAGTAAAAAACCATCAAAAATTTCAATCCTGCATGATTCTACCAAGAAATGTGATTCTTCATTCAAAACGCTGGTTTTTGCTATTGGGCTCTATTGAATAATGAATGTTTTGAATTTTCTCCAAAAGTAAAGTAGTTGCAAACTCATGCTTTTAGAGACTTGTTTGGGCTCATGAGAGGAGTAGAAAAACATCAAAAATTTCAGTCCTGCATGATTCTACCAAGAAATGTGTGTTCATTGAAACCGCTGGTTTTTGATAGTTTGGGCCCTATTGAATAATGAATGTTTTGAATTTTCTCCAAAAGTAAAGTAGTTGCAAACTTATGCTTTTAGAGACTTGTTTGGGCTCATAAGAGGAGTAGAAAAACATCAAAAATTTCAGTCCTGCATGATTCTACCAAGAAATGTGTGTTCATTCAAACCGCTGGTTTTTGATAGTTTGGGCCCTATTGAATAATGAATGTTTTGAATTTTCTCCAAAAGTAAAGTAGTTGCAAACTCATCCTTTTAGAAACTTGTTTGGACTGTTGAGAGGAGTAAAAAACCATCAAAAATTTCAATCCTGCATGATTCTACCAAGAAATGTGATTCTTCATTCAAAACGCTGGTTTTTGCTATTGGGCTCTATTGAATAATGAATGTTTTGAATTTTCTCCAAAAGTAAAGTAGTTGCAAACTCATGCTTTTAGAGACTTGTTTGGGCTCATGAGAGGAGTAGAAAAACATCAAAAATTTCAGTCCTGCATGATTCTACCAAGAAATGTGTGTTCATTGAAACCGCTGGTTTTTGATAGTTTGGGCCCTATTGAATAATGAATGTTTTGAATTTTCTCCAAAAGTAAAGTAGTTGCAAACTCATCCTTTTAGAAACTTGTTTGGGCTGTTGAGAGGAGTAAAAAACCATCAAAAATTTCAATCCTGCATGATTCTACCAAGAAATGTGATTCTTCATTCAAAACGCTGGTTTTTGCTATTGGGCTCTATTGAATAATGAATGTTTTGAATTTTCTCCAAAAGTAAAGTAGTTGCAAACTCATGCTTTTAGAGACTTGTTTGGGCTCATGAGATGAGTAGAAAAACATCAAAAATTTCAGTCCTGCATGATTCTACCAAGACATGTGTGTTCATTGAAACGGCTGGTTTTTGATAGTTTGGGCCCTATTGAATAATGAATGTTTTGAATTTTCTCCAAAAGTAAAGTAGTTGCAAACTCATCCTTTTAGAAACTTGTTTGGGCTGTTGAGAGGAGTAAAAAACCATCAAAAATTTCAATCCTGCATGATTCTACCAAGAAATGTGATTCTTCATTCAAAACGCTGGTTTTTGCTATTGGGCTCTATTGAATAATGAATGTTTTGAATTTTCTCCAAAAGTAAAGTAGTTGCAAACTCATGCTTTTAGAGACTTGTTTGGGCTCATGAGAGGAGTAGAAAAACATCAAAAATTTCAGTCCTGCATGATTCTACCAAGAAATGTGTGTTGATTCAAACCGCTGGTTTTTGATAGTTTGGGCCCTATTGAATAATGAATGTTTTGAATTTTCTCCAAAAGTAAAGTAGTTGCAAACTCATGCTTTTAGAGACTTGTTTGGGCTCATGAGAGGAGTAGAAAAACATCAAAAATTTCAGTCCTGCATGATTCTACCAAGAAATGTGTGTTCATTCAAACCGCTGGTTTTTGATAGTTTGGGCCATATTGAATAATGAATGTTTAGAATTTTCTCCAAAAGTAAAGTAGTTGCAAACTCATGCTTTTAGAGACTTGTTTGGGCTCATGAGAGGAGTAGAAAAACATCAAAAATTTCAGTCCTGCATGATTCTACCAAGAAATGTGTGTTCATTGAAACCGCTGGTTTTTGATAGTTTGGGCCCTATTGAATAATGAATGTTTTGAATTTTCTCCAAAAGTAAAGTAGTTGCAAACTCATCATTTTAGAAACTTGTTTGGGCTGTTGAGAGGAGTAAAAAACCATCAAAAATTTCAATCCTGCATGATTCTACCAAGAAATGTGATTCTTCATTCAAAACGCTGGTTTTTGCTATTGGGCTCTATTGAATAATGAATGTTTTGAATTTTCTCCAAAAGTAAAGTAGTTGCAAACTCATGCTTTTAGAGACTTGTTTGGGCTCATGAGATGAGTAGAAAAACATCAAAAATTTCAGTCCTGCATGATTCTACCAAGACATGTGTGTTCATTGAAACGGCTGGTTTTTGATAGTTTGGGCCCTATTGAATAATGAATGTTTTGAATTTTCTCCAAAAGTAAAGTAGTTGCAAACTCATCCTTTTAGAAACTTGTTTGGGCTGTTGAGAGGAGTAAAAAACCATCAAAAATTTAAATCCTGCATGATTCTACCAAGAAATGTGATTCTTCATTCAAAACGCTGGTTTTTGCTATTGGGCTCTATTGAATAATGAATGTTTTCAATTTTCTCCAAAAGTAAAGTAGTTGCAAACTCATGCTTTTAGAGACTTGTTTGGGCTCATGAGAGGAGTAGAAAAACATCAAAAATTTCAGTCCTGCATGATTCTACCAAGAAATGTGTGTTCATTCAAACCGCTGGTTTTTGATAGTTTGGGCCATATTGAATAATGAATGTTTTGAATTTTCTCCAAAAGTAAAGTAGTTGCAAACTCATGCTTTTAGAGACTTGTTTGGGCTCATGAGAGGAGTAGAAAAACATCAAAAATTTCAGTCCTGCATGATTCTACCAAGACATGTGTGTTCATTGAAACGGCTGGTTTTTGATAGTTTGGGCCCTATTGAATAATGAATGTTTTGAATTTTCTCCAAAAGTAAAGTAGTTGCAAACTCATCCTTTTAGAAACTTGTTTGGGCTGTTGAGAGGAGTAAAAAACCATCAAAAATTTCAATCCTGCATGATTCTACCAAGAAATGTGATTCTTCATTCAAAACGCTGGTTTTTGCTATTGGGCTCTATTGAATAATGAATGTTTTGAATTTTCTCCAAAAGTAAAGTAGTTGCAAACTCATGCTTTTAGAGACTTGTTTGGGCTCATGAGATGACTAGAAAAACATCAAAAATTTCAGTCCTGCATGATTCTACCAAGAAATGTGTGTTCATTCAAACCGCTGGTTTTTGATAGTTTGGGCCATATTGAATAATGAATGTTTTGAATTTTCTCCAAAAGTAAAGTAGTTGCAAACTCATGCTTTTAGAGACTTGTTTGGGCTCATGAGAGGAGTAGAAAAACATCAAAAATTTCAGTCCTGCATGATTCTACCAAGAAATGTGTGTTCATTCAAACCGCTGGTTTTTGATAGTTTGGGCCATATTGAATAATGAATGTTTAGAATTTTCTCCAAAAGTAAAGTAGTTGCAAACTCATGCTTTTAGAGACTTGTTTGGGCTCATGAGAGGAGTAGAAAAACATCAAAAATTTCAGTCCTGCATGATTCTACCAAGAAATGTGTGTTCATTGAAACTGCTGGTTTTTGATAGTTTGGGCCCTATTGAATAATGAATGTTTTGAATTTTCTCCAAAAGTAAAGTAGTTGCAAACTCATCCTTTTAGAAACTTGTTTGGGCTGTTGAGAGGAGTAAAAAACCATCAAAAATTTCAATCCTGCATGATTCTACCAAGAAATGTGATTCTTCATTCAAAACGCTGGTTTTTGCTATTGGGCTCTATTGAATAATGAATGTTTTGAATTTTCTCCAAAAGTAAAGTAGTTGCAAACTCATGCTTTTAGAGACTTGTCTGGGCTCATGAGATGAGTAGAAAAACATCAAAAATTTCAGTCCTGCATGATTCTACCAAGACATGTGTGTTCATTGAAACGGCTGGTTTTTGATAGTTTGGGCCCTATTGAATAATGAATGTTTTGAATTTTCTCCAAAAGTAAAGTAGTTGCAAACTCATCCTTTTAGAAACTTGTTTGGGCTGTTGAGAGGAGTAAAAAACCATCAAAAATTTCAATCCTGCATGATTCTACCAAGAAATGTGATTCTTCATTCAAAACGCTGGTTTTTGCTATTGGGCTCTATTGAATAATGAATGTTTTCAATTTTCTCCAAAAGTAAAGTAGTTGCAAACTCATGCTTTTAGAGACTTGTTTGGGCTCATGAGAGGAGTAGAAAAACATCAAAAATTTCAGTCCTGCATGATTCTACCAAGAAATGTGTGTTGATTCAAACCGCTGGTTTTTGATAGTTTGGGCCCTATTGAATAATGAATGTTTTGAATTTTCTCCAAAAGTAAAGTAGTTGCAAACTCATGCTTTTAGAGACTTGTTTGGGCTCATGAGAGGAGTAGAAAAACATCAAAAATTTCAGTCCTGCATGATTCTACCAAGAAATGTGTGTTCATTCAAACCGCTGGTTTTTGATAGTTTGGGCCATATTGAATAATGAATGTTTAGAATTTTCTCCAAAAGTAAAGTAGTTGCAAACTCATGCTTTTAGAGACTTGTTTGGGCTCATGAGAGGAGTAGAAAAACATCAAAAATTTCAGTCCTGCATGATTCTACCAAGAAATGTGTGTTCATTGAAACCGCTGGTTTTTGATAGTTTGGGCCCTATTGAATAATGAATGTTTTGAATTTTCTCCAAAAGTAAAGTAGTTGCAAACTCATCCTTTTAGAAACTTGTTTGGGCTGTTGAGAGGAGTAAAAAACCATCAAAAATTTCAATCCTGCATGATTCTACCAAGAAATGTGATTCTTCATTCAAAACGCTGGTTTTTGCTATTGGGCTCTATTGAATAATGAATGTTTTGAATTTTCTCCAAAAGTAAAGTAGTTGCAAACTCATGCTTTTAGAAACTTGTTTGGGCTCATGAGAGGAGTAGAAAAACATCAAAAATTTCAGTCCTGCATGATTCTACCAAGAAATGTGTGTTCATTCAAACCGCTGGTTTTTGATAGTTTGGGCCATATTGAATAATGAATGTTTAGAATTTTCTCCAAAAGTAAAGTAGTTGCAAACTCATGCTTTTAGAGACTTGTTTGGGCTCATGAGAGGAGTAGAAAAACATCAAAAATTTCAGTCCTGCATGATTCTACCAAGAAATGTGTGTTCATTCAAACCGCTGGTTTTTGATAGTTTGGGCCATATTGAATAATGAATGTTTAGAATTTTCTCCAAAAGTAAAGTAGTTGCAAACTCATGCTTTTAGAGACTTGTTTGGGCTCATGAGAGGAGTAGAAAAACATCAAAAATTTCAGTCCTGCATGATTCTACCAAGAAATGTGTGTTCATTGAAACCGCTGGTTTTTGATAGTTTGGGCCCTATTGAATAATGAATGTTTTGAATTTTCTCCAAAAGTAAAGTAGTTGCAAACTCATCCTTTTAGAAACTTGTTTGGGCTGTTGAGAGGAGTAAAAAACCATCAAAAATTTCAATCCTGCATGATTCTACCAAGAAATGTGATTCTTCATTCAAAACGCTGGTTTTTGCTATTGGGCTCTATTGAATAATGAATGTTTTGAATTTTCTCCAAAAGTAAAGTAGTTGCAAACTCATGCTTTTAGAGACTTGTTTGGGCTCATGAGATGAGTAGAAAAACATCAAAAATTTCAGTCCTGCATGATTCTACCAAGACATGTGTGTTCATTGAAACGGCTGGTTTTTGATAGTTTGGGCTCTATTGAATAATGATTTTTTGAATTTTCTCCAAAAGTAAAGTAGTTGCAAACTCATCCTTTTAGAAACTTGTTTGGGCTGTTGAGAGGAGTAAAAAACCATCAAAAATTTAAATCCTGCATGATTCTACCAAGAAATGTGATTCTTCATTCAAAACGCTGGTTTTTGCTATTGGGCTCTATTGAATAATGAATGTTTTGAATTTTCTCCAAAAGTAAAGTAGTTGCAAACTCATGCTTTTAGAGACTTGTTTGGGCTCATGAGAGGAGTAGAAAAACATCAAAAATTTCAGTCCTGCATGATTCTACCAAGAAATGTGTGTTCATTCAAACCGCTGGTTTTTGATAGTTTGGGCCATATTGAATAATGAATGTTTAGAATTTTCTCCAAAAGTAAAGTAGTTGCAAACTCATGCTTTTAGAGACTTGTTTGGGCTCATGAGAGGAGTAGAAAAACATCAAAAATTTCAGTCCTGCATGATTCTACCAAGACATGTGTGTTCATTGAAACGGCTGGTTTTTGATAGTTTGGGCCCTATTGAATAATGAATGTTTTGAATTTTCTCCAAAAGTAAAGTAGTTGCAAACTCATCCTTTTAGAAACTTGTTTGGGCTGTTGAGAGGAGTAAAAAACCATCAAAAATTTCAATCCTGCATGATTCTACCAAGAAATGTGATTCTTCATTCAAAACGCTGGTTTTTGCTATTGGGCTCTATTGAATAATGAATGTTTTGAATTTTCTCCAAAAGTAAAGTAGTTGCAAACTCATGCTTTTAGAGACTTGTTTGGGCTCATGAGATGACTAGAAAAACATCAAAAATTTCAGTCCTGCATGATTCTACCAAGAAATGTGTGTTCATTCAAACCGCTGGTTTTTGATAGTTTGGGCCATATTGAATAATGAATGTTTAGAATTTTCTCCAAAAGTAAAGTAGTTGCAAACTCATGCTTTTAGAGACTTGTTTGGGCTCATGAGAGGAGTAGAAAAACATCAAAAATTTCAGTCCTGCATGATTCTACCAAGAAATGTGTGTTCATTGAAACCGCTGGTTTTTGATAGTTTGGGCCCTATTGAATAATGAATGTTTTGAATTTTCTCCAAAAGTAAAGTAGTTGCAAACTCATCCTTTTAGAAACTTGTTTGGGCTGTTGAGAGGAGTAAAAAACCATCAAAAATTTCAATCCTGCATGATTCTACCAAGAAATGTGATTCTTCATTCAAAACGCTGGTTTTTGCTATTGGGCTCTATTGAATAATGAATGTTTTGAATTTTCTCCAAAAGTAAAGTAGTTGCAAACTCATGCTTTTAGAGACTTGTTTGGGCTCATGAGAGGAGTAGAAAAACATCAAAAATTTCAGTCCTGCATGATTCTACCAAGAAATGTGTGTTCATTGAAACCGCTGGTTTTTGATAGTTTGGGCCCTATTGTATAATGAATGTTTTGAATTTTCTCCAAAAGTAAAGTAGTTGCAAACTCATCCTTTTAGAAACTTGTTTGGGCTGTTGAGAGGAGTAAAAAACCATCAAAAATTTCAATCCTGCATGATTCTACCAAGAAATGTGATTCTTCATTCAAAACGCTGGTTTTTGCTATTGGGCTCTATTGAATAATGAATGTTTTGAATTTTCTCCAAAAGTAAAGTAGTTGCAAACTCATGCTTTTAGAGACTTGTTTGGGCTCATGAGAGGAGTAGAAAAACATCAAAAATTTCAGTCCTGCATGATTCTACCAAGAAATGTGTGTTCATTCAAACCGCTGGTTTTTGATAGTTTGGGCCATATTGAATAATGAATGTTTAGAATTTTCTCCAAAAGTAAAGTAGTTGCAAACTCATGCTTTTAGAGACTTGTTTGGGCTCATGAGAGGAGTAGAAAAACATCAAAAATTTCAGTCCTGCATGATTCTACCAAGAAATGTGTGTTCATTGAAACCGCTGGTTTTTGATAGTTTGGGCCCTATTGAATAATGAATGTTTTAAATTTTCTCCAAAAGTAAAGTAGTTGCAAACTCATCCTTTTAGAAACTTGTTTGGGCTGTTGAGAGGAGTAAAAAACCATCAAAAATTTCAATCCTGCATGATTCTACCAAGAAATGTGATTCTTCATTCAAAACGCTGGTTTTTGCTATTGGGCTCTATTGAATAATGAATGTTTTGAATTTTCTCCAAAAGTAAAGTAGTTGCAAACTCATGCTTTTAGAGACTTGTTTGGGCTCATGAGAGGAGTAGAAAAACATCAAAAATTTCAGTCCTGCATGATTCTACCAAGAAATGTGTGTTCATTGAAACCGCTGGTTTTTGATAGTTTGGGCCCTATTGAATAATGAATGTTTTGAATTTTCTCCAAAAGTAAAGTAGTTGCAAACTCATCCTTTTAGAAACTTGTTTGGGCTGTTGAGAGGAGTAAAAAACCATCAAAAATTTAAATCCTGCATGATTCTACCAAGAAATGTGATTCTTCATTCAAAACGCTGGTTTTTGCTATTGGGCTCTATTGAATAATGAATGTTTTGAATTTTCTCCAAAAGTAAAGTAGTTGCAAACTCATGCTTTTAGAGACTTGTTTGGGCTCATGAGAGGAGTAGAAAAACATCAAAAATTTCAGTCCTGCATGATTCTACCAAGACATGTGTGTTCATTGAAACGGCTGGTTTTTGATAGTTTGGGCCCTATTGAATAATGAATGTTTTGAATTTTCTCCAAAAGTAAAGTAGTTGCAAACTCATCCTTTTAGAAACTTGTTTGGGCTGTTGAGAGGAGTAAAAAACCATCAAAAATTTCAATCCTGCATGATTCTACCAAGAAATGTGATTCTTCATTCAAAACGCTGGTTTTTGCTATTGGGCTCTATTGAATAATGAATGTTTTGAATTTTCTCCAAAAGTAAAGTAGTTGCAAACTCATGCTTTTAGAGACTTGTTTGGGCTCATGAGATGACTAGAAAAACATCAAAAATTTCAGTCCTGCATGATTCTACCAAGAAATGTGTGTTCATTCAAACCGCTGGTTTTTGATAGTTTGGGCCATATTGAATAATGAATGTTTAGAATTTTCTCCAAAAGTAAAGTAGTTGCAAACTCATGCTTTTAGAGACTTGTTTGGGCTCATGAGAGGAGTAGAAAAACATCAAAAATTTCAGTCCTGCATGATTCTACCAAGAAATGTGTGTTCATTGAAACCGCTGGTTTTTGATAGTTTGGGCCCTATTGAATAATGAATGTTTTGAATTTTCTCCAAAAGTAAAGTAGTTGCAAACTCATCCTTTTAGAAACTTGTTTGGGCTGTTGAGAGGAGTAAAAAACCATCAAAAATTTCAATCCTGCATGATTCTACCAAGAAATGTGATTCTTCATTCAAAACGCTGGTTTTTGCTATTGGGCTCTATTGAATAATGAATGTTTTGAATTTTCTCCAAAAGTAAAGTAGTTGCAAACTCATGCTTTTAGAGACTTGTTTGGGCTCATGAGATGAGTAGAAAAACATCAAAAATTTCAGTCCTGCATGATTCTACCAAGACATGTGTGTTCATTGAAACGGCTGGTTTTTGATAGTTTGGGCCCTATTGAATAATGAATGTTTTGAATTTTCTCCAAAAGTAAAGTAGTTGCAAACTCATCCTTTTAGAAACTTGTTTGGGCTGTTGAGAGGAGTAAAAAACCATCAAAAATTTCAATCCTGCATGATTCTACCAAGAAATGTGATTCTTCATTCAAAACGCTGGTTTTTGCTATTGGGCTCTATTGAATAATGAATGTTTTCAATTTTCTCCAAAAGTAAAGTAGTTGCAAACTCATGCTTTTAGAGACTTGTTTGGGCTCATGAGAGGAGTAGAAAAACATCAAAAATTTCAGTCCTGCATGATTCTACCAAGAAATGTGTGTTGATTCAAACCGCTGGTTTTTGATAGTTTGGGCCCTATTGAATAATGAATGTTTTGAATTTTCTCCAAAAGTAAAGTAGTTGCAAACTCATGCTTTTAGAGACTTGTTTGGGCTCATGAGAGGAGTAGAAAAACATCAAAAATTTCAGTCCTGCATGATTCTACCAAGAAATGTGTGTTCATTCAAACCGCTGGTTTTTGATAGTTTGGGCCATATTGAATAATGAATGTTTAGAATTTTCTCCAAAAGTAAAGTAGTTGCAAACTCATGCTTTTAGAGACTTGTTTGGGCTCATGAGAGGAGTAGAAAAACATCAAAAATTTCAGTCCTGCATGATTCTACCAAGAAATGTGTGTTCATTGAAACCGCTGGTTTTTGATAGTTTGGGCCCTATTGAATAATGAATGTTTTGAATTTTCTCCAAAAGTAAAGTAGTTGCAAACTCATCCTTTTAGAAACTTGTTTGGGCTGTTGAGAGGAGTAAAAAACCATCAAAAATTTCAATCCTGCATGATTCTACCAAGAAATGTGATTCTTCATTCAAAACGCTGGTTTTTGCTATTGGGCTCTATTGAATAATGAATGTTTTGAATTTTCTCCAAAAGTAAAGTAGTTGCAAACTCATGCTTTTAGAAACTTGTTTGGGCTCATGAGAGGAGTAGAAAAACATCAAAAATTTCAGTCCTGCATGATTCTACCAAGAAATGTGTGTTCATTCAAACCGCTGGTTTTTGATAGTTTGGGCCATATTGAATAATGAATGTTTAGAATTTTCTCCAAAAGTAAAGTAGTTGCAAACTCATGCTTTTAGAGACTTGTTTGGGCTCATGAGAGGAGTAGAAAAACATCAAAAATTTCAGTCCTGCATGATTCTACCAAGAAATGTGTGTTCATTCAAACCGCTGGTTTTTGATAGTTTGGGCCATATTGAATAATGAATGTTTAGAATTTTCTCCAAAAGTAAAGTAGTTGCAAACTCATGCTTTTAGAGACTTGTTTGGGCTCATGAGAGGAGTAGAAAAACATCAAAAATTTCAGTCCTGCATGATTCTACCAAGAAATGTGTGTTCATTGAAACCGCTGGTTTTTGATAGTTTGGGCCCTATTGAATAATGAATGTTTTGAATTTTCTCCAAAAGTAAAGTAGTTGCAAACTCATCCTTTTAGAAACTTGTTTGGGCTGTTGAGAGGAGTAAAAAACCATCAAAAATTTCAATCCTGCATGATTCTACCAAGAAATGTGATTCTTCATTCAAAACGCTGGTTTTTGCTATTGGGCTCTATTGAATAATGAATGTTTTGAATTTTCTCCAAAAGTAAAGTAGTTGCAAACTCATGCTTTTAGAGACTTGTTTGGGCTCATGAGATGAGTAGAAAAACATCAAAAATTTCAGTCCTGCATGATTCTACCAAGACATGTGTGTTCATTGAAACGGCTGGTTTTTGATAGTTTGGGCTCTATTGAATAATGATTTTTTGAATTTTCTCCAAAAGTAAAGTAGTTGCAAACTCATCCTTTTAGAAACTTGTTTGGGCTGTTGAGAGGAGTAAAAAACCATCAAAAATTTAAATCCTGCATGATTCTACCAAGAAATGTGATTCTTCATTCAAAACGCTGGTTTTTGCTATTGGGCTCTATTGAATAATGAATGTTTTGAATTTTCTCCAAAAGTAAAGTAGTTGCAAACTCATGCTTTTAGAGACTTGTTTGGGCTCATGAGAGGAGTAGAAAAACATCAAAAATTTCAGTCCTGCATGATTCTACCAAGAAATGTGTGTTCATTCAAACCGCTGGTTTTTGATAGTTTGGGCCATATTGAATAATGAATGTTTAGAATTTTCTCCAAAAGTAAAGTAGTTGCAAACTCATGCTTTTAGAGACTTGTTTGGGCTCATGAGAGGAGTAGAAAAACATCAAAAATTTCAGTCCTGCATGATTCTACCAAGACATGTGTGTTCATTGAAACGGCTGGTTTTTGATAGTTTGGGCCCTATTGAATAATGAATGTTTTGAATTTTCTCCAAAAGTAAAGTAGTTGCAAACTCATCCTTTTAGAAACTTGTTTGGGCTGTTGAGAGGAGTAAAAAACCATCAAAAATTTCAATCCTGCATGATTCTACCAAGAAATGTGATTCTTCATTCAAAACGCTGGTTTTTGCTATTGGGCTCTATTGAATAATGAATGTTTTGAATTTTCTCCAAAAGTAAAGTAGTTGCAAACTCATGCTTTTAGAGACTTGTTTGGGCTCATGAGATGACTAGAAAAACATCAAAAATTTCAGTCCTGCATGATTCTACCAAGAAATGTGTGTTCATTCAAACCGCTGGTTTTTGATAGTTTGGGCCATATTGAATAATGAATGTTTAGAATTTTCTCCAAAAGTAAAGTAGTTGCAAACTCATGCTTTTAGAGACTTGTTTGGGCTCATGAGAGGAGTAGAAAAACATCAAAAATTTCAGTCCTGCATGATTCTACCAAGAAATGTGTGTTCATTGAAACCGCTGGTTTTTGATAGTTTGGGCCCTATTGAATAATGAATGTTTTGAATTTTCTCCAAAAGTAAAGTAGTTGCAAACTCATCCTTTTAGAAACTTGTTTGGGCTGTTGAGAGGAGTAAAAAACCATCAAAAATTTCAATCCTGCATGATTCTACCAAGAAATGTGATTCTTCATTCAAAACGCTGGTTTTTGCTATTGGGCTCTATTGAATAATGAATGTTTTGAATTTTCTCCAAAAGTAAAGTAGTTGCAAACTCATGCTTTTAGAGACTTGTTTGGGCTCATGAGAGGAGTAGAAAAACATCAAAAATTTCAGTCCTGCATGATTCTACCAAGAAATGTGTGTTCATTGAAACCGCTGGTTTTTGATAGTTTGGGCCCTATTGTATAATGAATGTTTTGAATTTTCTCCAAAAGTAAAGTAGTTGCAAACTCATCCTTTTAGAAACTTGTTTGGGCTGTTGAGAGGAGTAAAAAACCATCAAAAATTTCAATCCTGCATGATTCTACCAAGAAATGTGATTCTTCATTCAAAACGCTGGTTTTTGCTATTGGGCTCTATTGAATAATGAATGTTTTGAATTTTCTCCAAAAGTAAAGTAGTTGCAAACTCATGCTTTTAGAGACTTGTTTGGGCTCATGAGAGGAGTAGAAAAACATCAAAAATTTCAGTCCTGCATGATTCTACCAAGAAATGTGTGTTCATTGAAACCGCTGGTTTTTGATAGTTTGGGCCCTATTGTATAATGAATGTTTTGAATTTTCTCCAAAAGTAAAGTAGTTGCAAACTCATCCTTTTAGAAACTTGTTTGGGCTGTTGAGAGGAGTAAAAAACCATCAAAAATTTCAATCCTGCATGATTCTACCAAGAAATGTGATTCTTCATTCAAAACGCTGGTTTTTGCTATTGGGCTCTATTGAATAATGAATGTTTTGAATTTTCTCCAAAAGTAAAGTAGTTGCAAACTCATGCTTTTAGAGACTTGTTTGGGCTCATGAGAGGAGTAGAAAAACATCAAAAATTTCAGTCCTGCATGATTCTACCAAGAAATGTGTGTTCATTCAAACCGCTGGTTTTTGATAGTTTGGGCCATATTGAATAATGAATGTTTAGAATTTTCTCCAAAAGTAAAGTAGTTGCAAACTCATGCTTTTAGAGACTTGTTTGGGCTCATGAGAGGAGTAGAAAAACATCAAAAATTTCAGTCCTGCATGATTCTACCAAGAAATGTGTGTTCATTGAAACCGCTGGTTTTTGATAGTTTGGGCCCTATTGAATAATGAATGTTTTGAATTTTCTCCAAAAGTAAAGTAGTTGCAAACTCATCCTTTTAGAAACTTGTTTGGGCTGTTGAGAGGAGTAAAAAACCATCAAAAATTTCAATCCTGCATGATTCTACCAAGAAATGTGATTCTTCATTCAAAACGCTGGTTTTTGCTATTGGGCTCTATTGAATAATGAATGTTTTGAATTTTCTCCAAAAGTAAAGTAGTTGCAAACTCATGCTTTTAGAGACTTGTTTGGGCTCATGAGAGGAGTAGAAAAACATCAAAAATTTCAGTCCTGCATGATTCTACCAAGAAATGTGTGTTCATTGAAACCGCTGGTTTTTGATAGTTTGGGCCCTATTGAATAATGAATGTTTTGAATTTTCTCCAAAAGTAAAGTAGTTGCAAACTCATCCTTTTAGAAACTTGTTTGGGCTGTTGAGAGGAGTAAAAAACCATCAAAAATTTAAATCCTGCATGATTCTACCAAGAAATGTGATTCTTCATTCAAAACGCTGGTTTTTGCTATTGGGCTCTATTGAATAATGAATGTTTTGAATTTTCTCCAAAAGTAAAGTAGTTGCAAACTCATGCTTTTAGAGACTTGTTTGGGCTCATGAGAGGAGTAGAAAAACATCAAAAATTTCAGTCCTGCATGATTCTACCAAGACATGTGTGTTCATTGAAACGGCTGGTTTTTGATAGTTTGGGCCCTATTGAATAATGAATGTTTTGAATTTTCTCCAAAAGTAAAGTAGTTGCAAACTCATCCTTTTAGAAACTTGTTTGGGCTGTTGAGAGGAGTAAAAAACCATCAAAAATTTCAATCCTGCATGATTCTACCAAGAAATGTGATTCTTCATTCAAAACGCTGGTTTTTGCTATTGGGCTCTATTGAATAATGAATGTTTTGAATTTTCTCCAAAAGTAAAGTAGTTGCAAACTCATGCTTTTAGAGACTTGTTTGGGCTCATGAGATGACTAGAAAAACATCAAAAATTTCAGTCCTGCATGATTCTACCAAGAAATGTGTGTTCATTCAAACCGCTGGTTTTTGATAGTTTGGGCCATATTGAATAATGAATGTTTAGAATTTTCTCCAAAAGTAAAGTAGTTGCAAACTCATGCTTTTAGAGACTTGTTTGGGCTCATGAGAGGAGTAGAAAAACATCAAAAATTTCAGTCCTGCATGATTCTACCAAGAAATGTGTGTTCATTGAAACCGCTGGTTTTTGATAGTTTGGGCCCTATTGAATAATGAATGTTTTGAATTTTCTCCAAAAGTAAAGTAGTTGCAAACTCATCCTTTTAGAAACTTGTTTGGGCTGTTGAGAGGAGTAAAAAACCATCAAAAATTTCAATCCTGCATGATTCTACCAAGAAATGTGATTCTTCATTCAAAACGCTGGTTTTTGCTATTGGGCTCTATTGAATAATGAATGTTTTGAATTTTCTCCAAAAGTAAAGTAGTTGCAAACTCATGCTTTTAGAGACTTGTTTGGGCTCATGAGATGAGTAGAAAAACATCAAAAATTTCAGTCCTGCATGATTCTACCAAGACATGTGTGTTCATTGAAACGGCTGGTTTTTGATAGTTTGGGCCCTATTGAATAATGAATGTTTTGAATTTTCTCCAAAAGTAAAGTAGTTGCAAACTCATCCTTTTAGAAACTTGTTTGGGCTGTTGAGAGGAGTAAAAAACCATCAAAAATTTCAATCCTGCATGATTCTACCAAGAAATGTGATTCTTCATTCAAAACGCTGGTTTTTGCTATTGGGCTCTATTGAATAATGAATGTTTTCAATTTTCTCCAAAAGTAAAGTAGTTGCAAACTCATGCTTTTAGAGACTTGTTTGGGCTCATGAGAGGAGTAGAAAAACATCAAAAATTTCAGTCCTGCATGATTCTACCAAGAAATGTGTGTTGATTCAAACCGCTGGTTTTTGATAGTTTGGGCCCTATTGAATAATGAATGTTTTGAATTTTCTCCAAAAGTAAAGTAGTTGCAAACTCATGCTTTTAGAGACTTGTTTGGGCTCATGAGAGGAGTAGAAAAACATCAAAAATTTCAGTCCTGCATGATTCTACCAAGAAATGTGTGTTCATTCAAACCGCTGGTTTTTGATAGTTTGGGCCATATTGAATAATGAATGTTTAGAATTTTCTCCAAAAGTAAAGTAGTTGCAAACTCATGCTTTTAGAGACTTGTTTGGGCTCATGAGAGGAGTAGAAAAACATCAAAAATTTCAGTCCTGCATGATTCTACCAAGAAATGTGTGTTCATTGAAACCGCTGGTTTTTGATAGTTTGGGCCCTATTGAATAATGAATGTTTTGAATTTTCTCCAAAAGTAAAGTAGTTGCAAACTCATCCTTTTAGAAACTTGTTTGGGCTGTTGAGAGGAGTAAAAAACCATCAAAAATTTCAATCCTGCATGATTCTACCAAGAAATGTGATTCTTCATTCAAAACGCTGGTTTTTGCTATTGGGCTCTATTGAATAATGAATGTTTTGAATTTTCTCCAAAAGTAAAGTAGTTGCAAACTCATGCTTTTAGAAACTTGTTTGGGCTCATGAGAGGAGTAGAAAAACATCAAAAATTTCAGTCCTGCATGATTCTACCAAGAAATGTGTGTTCATTCAAACCGCTGGTTTTTGATAGTTTGGGCCATATTGAATAATGAATGTTTAGAATTTTCTCCAAAAGTAAAGTAGTTGCAAACTCATGCTTTTAGAGACTTGTTTGGGCTCATGAGAGGAGTAGAAAAACATCAAAAATTTCAGTCCTGCATGATTCTACCAAGAAATGTGTGTTCATTCAAACCGCTGGTTTTTGATAGTTTGGGCCATATTGAATAATGAATGTTTAGAATTTTCTCCAAAAGTAAAGTAGTTGCAAACTCATGCTTTTAGAGACTTGTTTGGGCTCATGAGAGGAGTAGAAAAACATCAAAAATTTCAGTCCTGCATGATTCTACCAAGAAATGTGTGTTCATTGAAACCGCTGGTTTTTGATAGTTTGGGCCCTATTGAATAATGAATGTTTTGAATTTTCTCCAAAAGTAAAGTAGTTGCAAACTCATCCTTTTAGAAACTTGTTTGGGCTGTTGAGAGGAGTAAAAAACCATCAAAAATTTCAATCCTGCATGATTCTACCAAGAAATGTGATTCTTCATTCAAAACGCTGGTTTTTGCTATTGGGCTCTATTGAATAATGAATGTTTTGAATTTTCTCCAAAAGTAAAGTAGTTGCAAACTCATGCTTTTAGAGACTTGTTTGGGCTCATGAGATGAGTAGAAAAACATCAAAAATTTCAGTCCTGCATGATTCTACCAAGACATGTGTGTTCATTGAAACGGCTGGTTTTTGATAGTTTGGGCTCTATTGAATAATGATTTTTTGAATTTTCTCCAAAAGTAAAGTAGTTGCAAACTCATCCTTTTAGAAACTTGTTTGGGCTGTTGAGAGGAGTAAAAAACCATCAAAAATTTAAATCCTGCATGATTCTACCAAGAAATGTGATTCTTCATTCAAAACGCTGGTTTTTGCTATTGGGCTCTATTGAATAATGAATGTTTTGAATTTTCTCCAAAAGTAAAGTAGTTGCAAACTCATGCTTTTAGAGACTTGTTTGGGCTCATGAGAGGAGTAGAAAAACATCAAAAATTTCAGTCCTGCATGATTCTACCAAGAAATGTGTGTTCATTCAAACCGCTGGTTTTTGATAGTTTGGGCCATATTGAATAATGAATGTTTAGAATTTTCTCCAAAAGTAAAGTAGTTGCAAACTCATGCTTTTAGAGACTTGTTTGGGCTCATGAGAGGAGTAGAAAAACATCAAAAATTTCAGTCCTGCATGATTCTACCAAGACATGTGTGTTCATTTAAACGGCTGGTTTTTGATAGTTTGGGCCCTATTGAATAATGAATGTTTTGAATTTTCTCCAAAAGTAAAGTAGTTGCAAACTCATCCTTTTAGAAACTTGTTTGGGCTGTTGAGAGGAGTAAAAAACCATCAAAAATTTCAATCCTGCATGATTCTACCAAGAAATGTGATTCTTCATTCAAAACGCTGGTTTTTGCTATTGGGCTCTATTGAATAATGAATGTTTTGAATTTTCTCCAAAAGTAAAGTAGTTGCAAACTCATGCTTTTAGAGACTTGTTTGGGCTCATGAGATGACTAGAAAAACATCAAAAATTTCAGTCCTGCATGATTCTACCAAGAAATGTGTGTTCATTCAAACCGCTGGTTTTTGATAGTTTGGGCCATATTGAATAATGAATGTTTAGAATTTTCTCCAAAAGTAAAGTAGTTGCAAACTCATGCTTTTAGAGACTTGTTTGGGCTCATGAGAGGAGTAGAAAAACATCAAAAATTTCAGTCCTGCATGATTCTACCAAGAAATGTGTGTTCATTGAAACCGCTGGTTTTTGATAGTTTGGGCCCTATTGAATAATGAATGTTTTGAATTTTCTCCAAAAGTAAAGTAGTTGCAAACTCATCCTTTTAGAAACTTGTTTGGGCTGTTGAGAGGAGTAAAAAACCATCAAAAATTTCAATCCTGCATGATTCTACCAAGAAATGTGATTCTTCATTCAAAACGCTGGTTTTTGCTATTGGGCTCTATTGAATAATGAATGTTTTGAATTTTCTCCAAAAGTAAAGTAGTTGCAAACTCATGCTTTTAGAGACTTGTTTGGGCTCATGAGAGGAGTAGAAAAACATCAAAAATTTCAGTCCTGCATGATTCTACCAAGAAATGTGTGTTCATTGAAACCGCTGGTTTTTGATAGTTTGGGCCCTATTGTATAATGAATGTTTTGAATTTTCTCCAAAAGTAAAGTAGTTGCAAACTCATCCTTTTAGAAACTTGTTTGGGCTGTTGAGAGGAGTAAAAAACCATCAAAAATTTCAATCCTGCATGATTCTACCAAGAAATGTGATTCTTCATTCAAAACGCTGGTTTTTGCTATTGGGCTCTATTGAATAATGAATGTTTTGAATTTTCTCCAAAAGTAAAGTAGTTGCAAACTCATGCTTTTAGAGACTTGTTTGGGCTCATGAGAGGAGTAGAAAAACATCAAAAATTTCAGTCCTGCATGATTCTACCAAGAAATGTGTGTTCATTCAAACCGCTGGTTTTTGATAGTTTGGGCCATATTGAATAATGAATGTTTAGAATTTTCTCCAAAAGTAAAGTAGTTGCAAACTCATGCTTTTAGAGACTTGTTTGGGCTCATGAGAGGAGTAGAAAAACATCAAAAATTTCAGTCCTGCATGATTCTACCAAGAAATGTGTGTTCATTGAAACCGCTGGTTTTTGATAGTTTGGGCCCTATTGAATAATGAATGTTTTGAATTTTCTCCAAAAGTAAAGTAGTTGCAAACTCATCCTTTTAGAAACTTGTTTGGGCTGTTGAGAGGAGTAAAAAACCATCAAAAATTTCAATCCTGCATGATTCTACCAAGAAATGTGATTCTTCATTCAAAACGCTGGTTTTTGCTATTGGGCTCTATTGAATAATGAATGTTTTGAATTTTCTCCAAAAGTAAAGTAGTTGCAAACTCATGCTTTTAGAGACTTGTTTGGGCTCATGAGAGGAGTAGAAAAACATCAAAAATTTCAGTCCTGCATGATTCTACCAAGAAATGTGTGTTCATTGAAACCGCTGGTTTTTGATAGTTTGGGCCCTATTGAATAATGAATGTTTTGAATTTTCTCCAAAAGTAAAGTAGTTGCAAACTCATCCTTTTAGAAACTTGTTTGGGCTGTTGAGAGGAGTAAAAAACCATCAAAAATTTAAATCCTGCATGATTCTACCAAGAAATGTGATTCTTCATTCAAAACGCTGGTTTTTGCTATTGGGCTCTATTGAATAATGAATGTTTTGAATTTTCTCCAAAAGTAAAGTAGTTGCAAACTCATGCTTTTAGAGACTTGTTTGGGCTCATGAGAGGAGTAGAAAAACATCAAAAATTTCAGTCCTGCATGATTCTACCAAGAAATGTGTGTTCATTCAAACCGCTGGTTTTTGATAGTTTGGGCCCTATTGAATAATGAATGTTTTGAATTTTCTCCAAAAGTAAAGTAGTTGCAAACTCATCCTTTTAGAAACTTGTTAGGGCTGTTGAGAAGAGTAAAAAACCATCAAAAATTTCAATCCTGCATGATTCTACCAAGAAATGTGATTCTTCATTCAAAACGCTGGTTTTTGCTATTGGGCTCTATTGAATAATGAATGTTTTGAATTTTCTCCAAAAGTAAAGTAGTTGCAAACTCATGCTTTTAGAGACTTGTTTGGGCTCATGAGAGGAGTAGAAAAACATCAAAAATTTCAGTCCTGCATGATTCTACCAAGAAATGTGTGTTCATTGAAACCGCTGGTTTTTGATAGTTTGGGCCCTATTGAAATAATGAATGTTTTGAATTTTCTCCAAAAGTAAAGTAGTTGCAAACTCATCCTTTTAGAAACTTGTTTGGGCTGTTGAGAGGAGTAAAAAACCATCAAAAATTTCAATCCTGCATGATTCTACCAAGAAATGTGATTCTTCATTCAAAACGCTGGTTTTTGCTATTGGGCTCTATTGAATAATGAATGTTTTGAATTTTCTCCAAAAGTAAAGTAGTTGCAAACTCATGCTTTTAGAGACTTGTTTGGGCTCATGAGAGGAGTAGAAAAACATCAAAAATTTCAGTCCTGCATGATTCTACCAAGAAATGTGTGTTCATTGAAACCGCTGGTTTTTGATAGTTTGGGCCCTATTGAATAATGAATGTTTTGAATTTTCTCCAAAAGTAAAGTAGTTGCAAACTCATCCTTTTAGAAACTTGTTTGGGCTGTTGAGAGGAGTAAAAAACCATCAAAAATTTCAATCCTGCATGATTTTACCAAGAAATGTGATTCTTCATTCAAAACCTGATTTTTGCTATTGGGCTCTATTGAGTAGTGAATGTTTTGAATTTTCTCCAAAAGTAAAGTAGTTGCAAACTCATGCTTTTAGAGACTTGTTTGGGCTCATGAGAGGAGTAGAAAAACATCAAAAATTTCAGTCCTGCATGATTCTACCAAGAAATGTGTTCATTCAAACCGCTGGTTTTTGATAGTTTGGGCCCTATTGAATAATGAATGTTTTGAATTTTCTCCAAAAGTAAAGTAGTTGCAAACTCATCCTTTTAGAAACTTGTTTGGGCTGTTGAGAGGAGTAAAAAACCATCAAAAATTTCAATCCTGCATGATTCTACCAAGAAATGTGATTCTTCATTCAAAACGCTGGTTTTTGCTATTGGGCTCTATTGAATAATGAATCTTTTGAATTTTCTCCAAAAGTAAAGTAGCTGCAAATTCATGCTTTTAGAGACTTGTTTGGGCTCATGAGAGGAGTAGAAAAACATCAAAAATTTCAGTCCTGCATGATTCTACCAAGAAATGTGTGTTCATTGAAACGGCTGGTTTTTGATAGTTTGGGCCCTATTGTATAATGAATGTTTTGAATTTTCTCCAAAAGTAAAGTAGTTGCAAACTCATCCTTTTAGAAACTTGTTTGGGCTGTTGAGAGGAGTAAAAAACCATCAAAAATTTCAATCCTGCATGATTCTACCAAGAAATGTGATTCTTCATTCAAAACGCTGGTTTTTGCTATTGGGCTCTATTGAATAATGAATGTTTTGAATTTTCTCCAAAAGTAAAGTAGTTGCAAACTCATGCTTTTAGAGACTTGTTTGGGCTCATGAGAGGAGTAGAAAAACATCAAAAATTTCAGTCCTGCATGATTCTACCAAGAAATGTGTGTTCATTCAAACCGCTGGTTTTTGATAGTTTGGGCCCTATTGAATAATGAATGTTTTGAATTTTCTCCAAAAGTAAAGTAGTTGCAAACTCATCCTTTTAGAAACTTGTTTGGGCTCTTGAGAGGAGTAAAAAACCATCAAAAATTTCAATCCTGCATGATTCTACCAAGAAATGTGATTCTTCATTCAAAACGCTGGTTTTTGCTATTGGGCTCTATTGAATAATGAATGTTTTGAATTTTCTCCAAAAGTAAAGTAGTTGCAAACTCATGCTTTTAGAGACTTGTTTGGGCTCATGAGAGGAGTAGAAAAACATCAAAAATTTCAGTCCTGCATGATTCTACCAAGAAATGTGTGTTCATTCAAACCGCTGGTTTTTGATAGTTTGGGCCATATTGAATAATGAATGTTTAGAATTTTCTCCAAAAGTAAAGTAGTTGCAAACTCATGCTTTTAGAGACTTGTTTGGGCTCATGAGAGGAGTAGAAAAACATCAAAAATTTCAGTCCTGCATGATTCTACCAAGAAATGTGTGTTCATTGAAACCGCTGGTTTTTGATAGTTTGGGCCCTATTGAATAATGAATGTTTTGAATTTTCTCCAAAAGTAAAGTAGTTGCAAACTCATCCTTTTAGAAACTTGTTTGGGCTGTTGAGAGGAGTAAAAAACCATCAAAAATTTCAATCCTGCATGATTCTACCAAGAAATGTGATTCTTCATTCAAAACGCTGGTTTTTGCTATTGGTCTCTATTGAATAATGAATGTTTTGAATTTTCTCCAAAAGTAAAGTAGTTGCAAACTCATGCTTTTAGAGACTTGTTTGGGCTCATGAGATGAGTAGAAAAACATCAAAAATTTCAGTCCTGCATGATTCTACCAAGACATGTGTGTTCATTGAAACGGCTGGTTTTTGATAGTTTGGGCCCTATTGAATAATGAATGTTTTGAATTTTCTCCAAAAGTAAAGTAGTTGCAAACTCATCCTTTTAGAAACTTGTTTGGGCTGTTGAGAGGAGTAAAAAACCATCAAAAATTTCAATCCTGCATGATTCTACCAAGAAATGTGATTCTTCATTCAAAACGCTGGTTTTTGCTATTGGGCTCTATTGAATAATGAATGTTTTCAATTTTCTCCAAAAGTAAAGTAGTTGCAAACTCATGCTTTTAGAGACTTGTTTGGGCTCATGAGAGGAGTAGAAAAACATCAAAAATTTCAGTCCTGCATGATTCTACCAAGAAATGTGTGTTGATTCAAACCGCTGGTTTTTGATAGTTTGGGCCCTATTGAATAATGAATGTTTTGAATTTTCTCCAAAAGTAAAGTAGTTGCAAACTCATGCTTTTAGAGACTTGTTTGGGCTCATGAGAGGAGTAGAAAAACATCAAAAATTTCAGTCCTGCATGATTCTACCAAGAAATGTGTGTTCATTCAAACCGCTGGTTTTTGATAGTTTGGGCCATATTGAATAATGAATGTTTAGAATTTTCTCCAAAAGTAAAGTAGTTGCAAACTCATGCTTTTAGAGACTTGTTTGGGCTCATGAGAGGAGTAGAAAAACATCAAAAATTTCAGTCCTGCATGATTCTACCAAGAAATGTGTGTTCATTGAAACCGCTGGTTTTTGATAGTTTGGGCCCTATTGAATAATGAATGTTTTGAATTTTCTCCAAAAGTAAAGTAGTTGCAAACTCATCCTTTTAGAAACTTGTTTGGGCTGTTGAGAGGAGTAAAAAACCATCAAAAATTTCAATCCTGCATGATTCTACCAAGAAATGTGATTCTTCATTCAAAACGCTGGTTTTTGCTATTGGGCTCTATTGAATAATGAATGTTTTGAATTTTCTCCAAAAGTAAAGTAGTTGCAAACTCATGCTTTTAGAAACTTGTTTGGGCTCATGAGAGGAGTAGAAAAACATCAAAAATTTCAGTCCTGCATGATTCTACCAAGAAATGTGTGTTCATTCAAACCGCTGGTTTTTGATAGTTTGGGCCATATTGAATAATGAATGTTTAGAATTTTCTCCAAAAGTAAAGTAGTTGCAAACTCATGCTTTTAGAGACTTGTTTGGGCTCATGAGAGGAGTAGAAAAACATCAAAAATTTCAGTCCTGCATGATTCTACCAAGAAATGTGTGTTCATTCAAACCGCTGGTTTTTGATAGTTTGGGCCATATTGAATAATGAATGTTTAGAATTTTCTCCAAAAGTAAAGTAGTTGCAAACTCATGCTTTTAGAGACTTGTTTGGGCTCATGAGAGGAGTAGAAAAACATCAAAAATTTCAGTCCTGCATGATTCTACCAAGAAATGTGTGTTCATTGAAACCGCTGGTTTTTGATAGTTTGGGCCCTATTGAATAATGAATGTTTTGAATTTTCTCCAAAAGTAAAGTAGTTGCAAACTCATCCTTTTAGAAACTTGTTTGGGCTGTTGAGAGGAGTAAAAAACCATCAAAAATTTCAATCCTGCATGATTCTACCAAGAAATGTGATTCTTCATTCAAAACGCTGGTTTTTGCTATTGGGCTCTATTGAATAATGAATGTTTTGAATTTTCTCCAAAAGTAAAGTAGTTGCAAACTCATGCTTTTAGAGACTTGTTTGGGCTCATGAGATGAGTAGAAAAACATCAAAAATTTCAGTCCTGCATGATTCTACCAAGACATGTGTGTTCATTGAAACGGCTGGTTTTTGATAGTTTGGGCTCTATTGAATAATGATTTTTTGAATTTTCTCCAAAAGTAAAGTAGTTGCAAACTCATCCTTTTAGAAACTTGTTTGGGCTGTTGAGAGGAGTAAAAAACCATCAAAAATTTAAATCCTGCATGATTCTACCAAGAAATGTGATTCTTCATTCAAAACGCTGGTTTTTGCTATTGGGCTCTATTGAATAATGAATGTTTAGAATTTTCTCCAAAAGTAAAGTAGTTGCAAACTCATGCTTTTAGAGACTTGTTTGGGCTCATGAGAGGAGTAGAAAAACATCAAAAATTTCAGTCCTGCATGATTCTACCAAGAAATGTGTGTTCATTCAAACCGCTGGTTTTTGATAGTTTGGGCCATATTGAATAATGAATGTTTAGAATTTTTTCCAAAAGTAAAGTAGTTGCAAACTCATGCTTTTAGAGACTTGTTTGGGCTCATGAGAGGAGTAGAAAAACATCAAAAATTTCAGTCCTGCATGATTCTACCAAGACATGTGTGTTCATTGAAACGGCTGGTTTTTGATAGTTTGGGCCCTATTGAATAATGAATGTTTTGAATTTTCTCCAAAAGTAAAGTAGTTGCAAACTCATCCTTTTAGAAACTTGTTTGGGCTGTTGAGAGGAGTAAAAAACCATCAAAAATTTCAATCCTGCATGATTCTACCAAGAAATGTGATTCTTCATTCAAAACGCTGGTTTTTGCTATTGGGCTCTATTGAATAATGAATGTTTTGAATTTTCTCCAAAAGTAAAGTAGTTGCAAACTCATGCTTTTAGAGACTTGTTTGGGCTCATGAGATGACTAGAAAAACATCAAAAATTTCAGTCCTGCATGATTCTACCAAGAAATGTGTGTTCATTCAAACCGCTGGTTTTTGATAGTTTGGGCCATATTGAATAATGAATGTTTAGAATTTTCTCCAAAAGTAAAGTAGTTGCAAACTCATGCTTTTAGAGACTTGTTTGGGCTCATGAGAGGAGTAGAAAAACATCAAAAATTTCAGTCCTGCATGATTCTACCAAGAAATGTGTGTTCATTGAAACCGCTGGTTTTTGATAGTTTGGGCCCTATTGAATAATGAATGTTTTGAATTTTCTCCAAAAGTAAAGTAGTTGCAAACTCATCCTTTTAGAAACTTGTTTGGGCTGTTGAGAGGAGTAAAAAACCATCAAAAATTTCAATCCTGCATGATTCTACCAAGAAATGTGATTCTTCATTCAAAACGCTGGTTTTTGCTATTGGGCTCTATTGAATAATGAATGTTTTGAATTTTCTCCAAAAGTAAAGTAGTTGCAAACTCATGCTTTTAGAGACTTGTTTGGGCTCATGAGAGGAGTAGAAAAACATCAAAAATTTCAGTCCTGCATGATTCTACCAAGAAATGTGTGTTCATTGAAACCGCTGGTTTTTGATAGTTTGGGCCCTATTGTATAATGAATGTTTTGAATTTTCTCCAAAAGTAAAGTAGTTGCAAACTCATCCTTTTAGAAACTTGTTTGGGCTGTTGAGAGGAGTAAAAAACCATCAAAAATTTCAATCCTGCATGATTCTACCAAGAAATGTGATTCTTCATTCAAAACGCTGGTTTTTGCTATTGGGCTCTATTGAATAATGAATGTTTTGAATTTTCTCCAAAAGTAAAGTAGTTGCAAACTCATGCTTTTAGAGACTTGTTTGGGCTCATGAGAGGAGTAGAAAAACATCAAAAATTTCAGTCCTGCATGATTCTACCAAGAAATGTGTGTTCATTCAAACCGCTGGTTTTTGATAGTTTGGGCCATATTGAATAATGAATGTTTTGAATTTTCTCCAAAAGTAAAGTAGTTGCAAACTCATCCTTTTAGAAACTTGTTTGGGCTGTTGAGAGGAGTAAAAAACCATCAAAAATTTCAATCCTGCATGATTCTACCAAGAAATGTGATTCTTCATTCAAAACGCTGGTTTTTGCTATTGGGCTCTATTGAATAATGAATGTTTTGAATTTTCTCCAAAAGTAAAGTAGTTGCAAACTCATGCTTTTAGAGACTTGTTTGGGCTCATGAGAGGAGTAGAAAAACATCAAAAATTTCAGTCCTGCATGATTCTACCAAGAAATGTGTGTTCATTGAAACCGCTGGTTTTTGATAGTTTGGGCCCTATTGAATAATGAATGTTTTGAATTTTCTCCAAAAGTAAAGTAGTTGCAAACTCATCCTTTTAGAAACTTGTTTGGGCTGTTGAGAGGAGTAAAAAACCATCAAAAATTTCAATCCTGCATGATTCTACCAAGAAATGTGATTCTTCATTCAAAACGCTGGTTTTTGCTATTGGGCTCTATTGAATAATGAATGTTTTGAATTTTCTCCAAAAGTAAAGTAGTTGCAAACTCATGCTTTTAGAGACTTGTTTGGGCTCATGAGAGGAGTAGAAAAACATCAAAAATTTCAGTCCTGCATGATTCTACCAAGAAATGTGTGTTCATTCAAACCGCTGGTTTTTGATAGTTTGGGCCCTATTGAATAATGAATGTTTTGAATTTTCTCCAAAAGTAAAGTAGTTGCAAACTCATCCTTTTAGAAACTTGTTAGGGCTGTTGAGAAGAGTAAAAAACCATCAAAAATTTCAATCCTGCATGATTCTACCAAGAAATGTGATTCTTCATTCAAAACGCTGGTTTTTGCTATTGGGCTCTATTGAATAATGAATGTTTTGAATTTTCTCCAAAAGTAAAGTAGTTGCAAACTCATGCTTTTAGAGACTTGTTTGGGCTCATGAGAGGAGTAGAAAAACATCAAAAATTTCAGTCCTGCATGATTCTACCAAGAAATGTGTGTTCATTGAAACCGCTGGTTTTTGATAGTTTGGGCCCTATTGAAATAATGAATGTTTTGAATTTTCTCCAAAAGTAAAGTAGTTGCAAACTCATCCTTTTAGAAACTTGTTTGGGCTGTTGAGAGGAGTAAAAAACCATCAAAAATTTCAATCCTGCATGATTCTACCAAGAAATGTGATTCTTCATTCAAAACGCTGGTTTTTGCTATTGGGCTCTATTGAATAATGAATGTTTTGAATTTTCTCCAAAAGTAAAGTAGTTGCAAACTCATGCTTTTAGAGACTTGTTTGGGCTCATGAGAGGAGTAGAAAAACATCAAAAATTTCAGTCCTGCATGATTCTACCAAGAAATGTGTGTTCATTGAAACCGCTGGTTTTTGATAGTTTGGGCCCTATTGAATAATGAATGTTTTGAATTTTCTCCAAAAGTAAAGTAGTTGCAAACTCATCCTTTTAGAAACTTGTTTGGGCTGTTGAGAGGAGTAAAAAACCATCAAAAATTTCAATCCTGCATGATTTTACCAAGAAATGTGATTCTTCATTCAAAACCTGATTTTTGCTATTGGGCTCTATTGAGTAGTGAATGTTTTGAATTTTCTCCAAAAGTAAAGTAGTTGCAAACTCATGCTTTTAGAGACTTGTTTGGGCTCATGAGAGGAGTAGAAAAACATCAAAAATTTCAGTCCTGCATGATTCTACCAAGAAATGTGTTCATTCAAACCGCTGGTTTTTGATAGTTTGGGCCCTATTGAATAATGAATGTTTTGAATTTTCTCCAAAAGTAAAGTAGTTGCAAACTCATCCTTTTAGAAACTTGTTTGGGCTGTTGAGAGGAGTAAAAAACCATCAAAAATTTCAATCCTGCATGATTCTACCAAGAAATGTGATTCTTCATTCAAAACGCTGGTTTTTGCTATTGGGCTCTATTGAATAATGAATCTTTTGAATTTTCTCCAAAAGTAAAGTAGCTGCAAATTCATGCTTTTAGAGACTTGTTTGGGCTCATGAGAGGAGTAGAAAAACATCAAAAATTTCAGTCCTGCATGATTCTACCAAGAAATGTGTGTTCATTGAAACGGCTGGTTTTTGATAGTTTGGGCCCTATTGTATAATGAATGTTTTGAATTTTCTCCAAAAGTAAAGTAGTTGCAAACTCATCCTTTTAGAAACTTGTTTGGGCTGTTGAGAGGAGTAAAAAACCATCAAAAATTTCAATCCTGCATGATTCTACCAAGAAATGTGATTCTTCATTCAAAACGCTGGTTTTTGCTATTGGGCTCTATTGAATAACACAGGTCAACGAAAAAAAATTTTTTTTCTGGTGTCCAAAATATTTTAATGAATTTGGGGTATTTTTGGGGTGCTGATTCTGAATATGTCATCAGTTTTGCCAGATTGGCTCAAGTTTTTGAGATTTTTGGTATCTTATTTATAGCACTTGTTGGTAAATGCGACGCATCATCTCATTAATTTCTTTGGATTAGTACTTGAACTGAGCAGTTCTCAATATAGTTTTGTGTTAATTAGTGTTCTAAAAGTTTGTTCATAGCTTGATTTTTGCACTAACTTTATGTTGTTGTCTGTTTTCCAGTGAAAAGCATGAACTCATCATGAAGAAGTTGTCTTAACGATCCAGACTCATTCTGTTACATTTGTGGTGAATATACACTGCCAAAACATAGAAGAAACATAACAGACTTCGTAAAAAAAGTGTATTTTGCCTATTTTGGGGTTATGCTTGGGGACCAAGACAAGTTTTGGGCACCACACATAGTGTGCAAAGCATGTATCGAATTATTACGAAAATGGAGCAAAGGACAAAGAAAAAGCTTCAAATTTGGTGTTCCAATGGTGTGGAGAGAGCCAAAAAATCATCATGATGACTGTTATTTCTGTGCAGTGCAAGTGCAAGGATTCAATAAGCATAAGAAACGAAAATGGGAGTAACATGGAATCTGCAAGAAGGCCTGTCCCTCATTGTGAAGATGTGCCTGTACCTGTGTTTACCATAAATAACAGTCATCATGATGATTTTTTGGCTCTCTCCACACCATTGGAACACCAAATTTGAAGCTTTTTCTTTGTCCTTTGCTCCATTTTCGTAATAATTCGATACATGCTTTGCACACTATGTGTGGTGCCCAAAACTTGTCTTGGTCCCCAAGCATAACCCCAAAATAGGCAAAATACACTTTTTTTACGAAGTCTGTTATGTTTCTTCTATGTTTTGGCAGTGTGTATTCACCACAAATGTAACAGAATGAGTCTGGATCGTTAAGACAACTTCTTCTTGATGAGTTCATGCTTTTCACTGGAAAACAGACAACAACATAAAGTTAGTGCAAAAATCAAGCTATGAACAAACTTTTAGAACACTAATTAACACAAAACTATATTGAGAACTGCTCAGTTCAAGTACTAATCCAAAGAAATTAATGAGATGATGCGTCGCATTTACCAACAAGTGCTATAAATAAGATACCAAAAATCTCAAAAACTTGAGCCAATCTGGCAAAACTGATGACATATTCAGAATCAGCACCCCAAAAATACCCTAAATTCGATGAAATATCTTTGGCACCAAAAATGCTGTTGACCAGTGTAATGAATGTTTTGAATTTTCTCCAAAAGTAAAGTAGTTGCAAACTCATGCTTTTAGAGACTTGTTTGGGCTCATGAGAGGAGTAGAAAAACATCAAAAATTTCAGTCCTGCATGATTCTACCAAGAAATGTGATTCTTCATTCAAAACGCTGGTTTTTGCTATTGGGCTCTATTGAATAATGAATGTTTTGAATTTTCTCCAAAAGTAAAGTAGTTGCAAACTCATGCTTTTAGAGACTTGTTTGGGCTCATGAGAGGAGTAGAAAAACATCAAAAATTTCAGTCCTGCATGATTCTACCAAGAAATGTGTGTTCATTCAAACCGCTGGTTTTTGATAGTTTGGGCCCTATTGAATAATGAATGTTTTGAATTTTCTCCAAAAGTAAAGTAGTTGCAAACTCATCCTTTTAGAAACTTGTTAGGGCTGTTGAGAAGAGTAAAAAACCATCAAAAATTTCAATCCTGCATGATTCTACCAAGAAATGTGATTCTTCATTCAAAACGCTGGTTTTTGCTATTGGGCTCTATTGAATAATGAATGTTTTGAATTTTCTCCAAAAGTAAAGTAGTTGCAAACTCATGCTTTTAGAGACTTGTTTGGGCTCATGAGAGGAGTAGAAAAACATCAAAAATTTCAGTCCTGCATGATTCTACCAAGAAATGTGTGTTCATTGAAACCGCTGGTTTTTGATAGTTTGGGCCCTATTGAAATAATGAATGTTTTGAATTTTCTCCAAAAGTAAAGTAGTTGCAAACTCATCCTTTTAGAAACTTGTTTGGGCTGTTGAGAGGAGTAAAAAACCATCAAAAATTTCAATCCTGCATGATTCTACCAAGAAATGTGATTCTTCATTCAAAACGCTGGTTTTTGCTATTGGGCTCTATTGAATAATGAATGTTTTGAATTTTCTCCAAAAGTAAAGTAGTTGCAAACTCATGCTTTTAGAGACTTGTTTGGGCTCATGAGAGGAGTAGAAAAACATCAAAAATTTCAGTCCTGCATGATTCTACCAAGAAATGTGTGTTCATTGAAACCGCTGGTTTTTGATAGTTTGGGCCCTATTGAATAATGAATGTTTTGAATTTTCTCCAAAAGTAAAGTAGTTGCAAACTCATCCTTTTAGAAACTTGTTTGGGCTGTTGAGAGGAGTAAAAAACCATCAAAAATTTCAATCCTGCATGATTTTACCAAGAAATGTGATTCTTCATTCAAAACCTGATTTTTGCTATTGGGCTCTATTGAGTAGTGAATGTTTTGAATTTTCTCCAAAAGTAAAGTAGTTGCAAACTCATGCTTTTAGAGACTTGTTTGGGCTCATGAGAGGAGTAGAAAAACATCAAAAATTTCAGTCCTGCATGATTCTACCAAGAAATGTGTTCATTCAAACCGCTGGTTTTTGATAGTTTGGGCCCTATTGAATAATGAATGTTTTGAATTTTCTCCAAAAGTAAAGTAGTTGCAAACTCATCCTTTTAGAAACTTGTTTGGGCTGTTGAGAGGAGTAAAAAACCATCAAAAATTTCAATCCTGCATGATTCTACCAAGAAATGTGATTCTTCATTCAAAACGCTGGTTTTTGCTATTGGGCTCTATTGAATAATGAATCTTTTGAATTTTCTCCAAAAGTAAAGTAGCTGCAAATTCATGCTTTTAGAGACTTGTTTGGGCTCATGAGAGGAGTAGAAAAACATCAAAAATTTCAGTCCTGCATGATTCTACCAAGAAATGTGTGTTCATTGAAACGGCTGGTTTTTGATAGTTTGGGCCCTATTGTATAATGAATGTTTTGAATTTTCTCCAAAAGTAAAGTAGTTGCAAACTCATCCTTTTAGAAACTTGTTTGGGCTGTTGAGAGGAGTAAAAAACCATCAAAAATTTCAATCCTGCATGATTCTACCAAGAAATGTGATTCTTCATTCAAAACGCTGGTTTTTGCTATTGGGCTCTATTGAATAACACAGGTCAACGAAAAAAAATTTTTTTTCTGGTGTCCAAAATATTTTAATGAATTTGGGGTATTTTTGGGGTGCTGATTCTGAATATGTCATCAGTTTTGCCAGATTGGCTCAAGTTTTTGAGATTTTTGGTATCTTATTTATAGCACTTGTTGGTAAATGCGACGCATCATCTCATTAATTTCTTTGGATTAGTACTTGAACTGAGCAGTTCTCAATATAGTTTTGTGTTAATTAGTGTTCTAAAAGTTTGTTCATAGCTTGATTTTTGCACTAACTTTATGTTGTTGTCTGTTTTCCAGTGAAAAGCATGAACTCATCATGAAGAAGTTGTCTTAACGATCCAGACTCATTCTGTTACATTTGTGGTGAATATACACTGCCAAAACATAGAAGAAACATAACAGACTTCGTAAAAAAAGTGTATTTTGCCTATTTTGGGGTTATGCTTGGGGACCAAGACAAGTTTTGGGCACCACACATAGTGTGCAAAGCATGTATCGAATTATTACGAAAATGGAGCAAAGGACAAAGAAAAAGCTTCAAATTTGGTGTTCCAATGGTGTGGAGAGAGCCAAAAAATCATCATGATGACTGTTATTTCTGTGCAGTGCAAGTGCAAGGATTCAATAAGCATAAGAAACGAAAATGGGAGTAACATGGAATCTGCAAGAAGGCCTGTCCCTCATTGTGAAGATGTGCCTGTACCTGTGTTTACCATAAATAACAGTCATCATGATGATTTTTTGGCTCTCTCCACACCATTGGAACACCAAATTTGAAGCTTTTTCTTTGTCCTTTGCTCCATTTTCGTAATAATTCGATACATGCTTTGCACACTATGTGTGGTGCCCAAAACTTGTCTTGGTCCCCAAGCATAACCCCAAAATAGGCAAAATACACTTTTTTTACGAAGTCTGTTATGTTTCTTCTATGTTTTGGCAGTGTGTATTCACCACAAATGTAACAGAATGAGTCTGGATCGTTAAGACAACTTCTTCTTGATGAGTTCATGCTTTTCACTGGAAAACAGACAACAACATAAAGTTAGTGCAAAAATCAAGCTATGAACAAACTTTTAGAACACTAATTAACACAAAACTATATTGAGAACTGCTCAGTTCAAGTACTAATCCAAAGAAATTAATGAGATGATGCGTCGCATTTACCAACAAGTGCTATAAATAAGATACCAAAAATCTCAAAAACTTGAGCCAATCTGGCAAAACTGATGACATATTCAGAATCAGCACCCCAAAAATACCCTAAATTCGATGAAATATCTTTGGCACCAAAAATGCTGTTGACCAGTGTAATGAATGTTTTGAATTTTCTCCAAAAGTAAAGTAGTTGCAAACTCATGCTTTTAGAGACTTGTTTGGGCTCATGAGAGGAGTAGAAAAACATCAAAAATTTCAGTCCTGCATGATTCTACCAAGAAATGTGTGTTCATTCAAACCGCTGGTTTTTGATAGTTTGGGCCCTATTGAATAATGAATGTTTTGAATTTTCTCCAAAAGTAAAGTAGTTGCAAACTCATCCTTTTAGAAACTTGTTTGGGCTCTTGAGAGGAGTAAAAAACCATCAAAAATTTCAATCCTGCATGATTCTACCAAGAAATGTGATTCTTCATTCAAAACGCTGGTTTTTGCTATTGGGCTCTATTGAATAATGAATGTTTTGAATTTTCTCCAAAAGTAAAGTAGTTGCAAACTCATGCTTTTAGAGACTTGTTTGGGCTCATGAGAGGAGTAGAAAAACATCAAAAATTTCAGTCCTGCATGATTCTACCAAGAAATGTGTGTTCATTGAAACCGCTGGTTTTTGATAGTTTGGGCCCTATTGTATAATGAATGTTTTGAATTTTCTCCAAAAGTAAAGTAGTTGCAAACTCATCCTTTTAGAAACTTGTTTGGGCTGTTGAGAGGAGTAAAAAACCATCAAAAATTTCAATCCTGCATGATTCTACCAAGAAATGTGATTCTTCATTCAAAACGCTGGTTTTTGCTATTGGGCTCTATTGAATAATGAATGTTTTGAATTTTCTCCAAAAGTAAAGTAGTTGCAAACTCATGCTTTTAGAGACTTGTTTGGGCTCATGAGAGGAGTAGAAAAACATCAAAAATTTCAGTCCTGCATGATTCTACCAAGAAATGTGTGTTCATTCAAACCGCTGGTTTTTGATAGTTTGGGCCATATTGAATAATGAATGTTTAGAATTTTCTCCAAAAGTAAAGTAGTTGCAAACTCATGCTTTTAGAGACTTGTTTGGGCTCATGAGAGGAGTAGAAAAACATCAAAAATTTCAGTCCTGCATGATTCTACCAAGAAATGTGTGTTCATTGAAACCGCTGGTTTTTGATAGTTTGGGCCCTATTGAATAATGAATGTTTTGAATTTTCTCCAAAAGTAAAGTAGTTGCAAACTCATCCTTTTAGAAACTTGTTTGGGCTGTTGAGAGGAGTAAAAAACCATCAAAAATTTCAATCCTGCATGATTCTACCAAGAAATGTGATTCTTCATTCAAAACGCTGGTTTTTGCTATTGGGCTCTATTGAATAATGAATGTTTTGAATTTTCTCCAAAAGTAAAGTAGTTGCAAACTCATGCTTTTAGAGACTTGTTTGGGCTCATGAGAGGAGTAGAAAAACATCAAAAATTTCAGTCCTGCATGATTCTACCAAGAAATGTGTGTTCATTGAAACCGCTGGTTTTTGATAGTTTGGGCCCTATTGAATAATGAATGTTTTGAATTTTCTCCAAAAGTAAAGTAGTTGCAAACTCATCCTTTTAGAAACTTGTTTGGGCTGTTGAGAGGAGTAAAAAACCATCAAAAATTTAAATCCTGCATGATTCTACCAAGAAATGTGATTCTTCATTCAAAACGCTGGTTTTTGCTATTGGGCTCTATTGAATAATGAATGTTTTGAATTTTCTCCAAAAGTAAAGTAGTTGCAAACTCATGCTTTTAGAGACTTGTTTGGGCTCATGAGAGGAGTAGAAAAACATCAAAAATTTCAGTCCTGCATGATTCTACCAAGAAATGTGTGTTCATTCAAACCGCTGGTTTTTGATAGTTTGGGCCCTATTGAATAATGAATGTTTTGAATTTTCTCCAAAAGTAAAGTAGTTGCAAACTCATCCTTTTAGAAACTTGTTAGGGCTGTTGAGAGGAGTAAAAAACCATCAAAAATTTCAATCCTGCATGATTCTACCAAGAAATGTGATTCTTCATTCAAAACGCTGGTTTTTGCTATTGGGCTCTATTGAATAATGAATGTTTTGAATTTTCTCCAAAAGTAAAGTAGTTGCAAACTCATGCTTTTAGAGACTTGTTTGGGCTCATGAGAGGAGTAGAAAAACATCAAAAATTTCAGTCCTGCATGATTCTACCAAGAAATGTGTGTTCATTGAAACCGCTGGTTTTTGATAGTTTGGGCCCTATTGAAATAATGAATGTTTTGAATTTTCTCCAAAAGTAAAGTAGTTGCAAACTCATCCTTTTAGAAACTTGTTTGGGCTGTTGAGAGGAGTAAAAAACCATCAAAAATTTCAATCCTGCATGATTCTACCAAGAAATGTGATTCTTCATTCAAAACGCTGGTTTTTGCTATTGGGCTCTATTGAATAATGAATGTTTTGAATTTTCTCCAAAAGTAAAGTAGTTGCAAACTCATGCTTTTAGAGACTTGTTTGGGCTCATGAGAGGAGTAGAAAAACATCAAAAATTTCAGTCCTGCATGATTCTACCAAGAAATGTGTGTTCATTGAAACCGCTGGTTTTTGATAGTTTGGGCCCTATTGAATAATGAATGTTTTGAATTTTCTCCAAAAGTAAAGTAGTTGCAAACTCATCCTTTTAGAAACTTGTTTGGGCTGTTGAGAGGAGTAAAAAACCATCAAAAATTTCAATCCTGCATGATTTTACCAAGAAATGTGATTCTTCATTCAAAACCTGATTTTTGCTATTGGGCTCTATTGAGTAGTGAATGTTTTGAATTTTCTCCAAAAGTAAAGTAGTTGCAAACTCATGCTTTTAGAGACTTGTTTGGGCTCATGAGAGGAGTAGAAAAACATCAAAAATTTCAGTCTTGCATGATTCTACCAAGAAATGTGTTCATTCAAACCGCTGGTTTTTGATAGTTTGGGCCCTATTGAATAATGAATGTTTTGAATTTTCTCCAAAAGTAAAGTAGTTGCAAACTCATCCTTTTAGAAACTTGTTTGGGCTGTTGAGAGGAGTAAAAAACCATCAAAAATTTCAATCCTGCATGATTCTACCAAGAAATGTGATTCTTCATTCAAAACGCTGGTTTTTGCTATTGGGCTCTATTGAATAATGAATGTTTTGAATTTTCTCCAAAAGTAAAGTAGTTGCAAACTCATGCTTTTAGAGACTTGTTTGGGCTCATGAGAGGAGTAGAAAAACATCAAAAATTTCAGTCCTGCATGATTCTACCAAGAAATGTGTGTTCATTGAAACGGCTGGTTTTTGATAGTTTGGGCCCTATTGTATAATGAATGTTTTGAATTTTCTCCAAAAGTAAAGTAGTTGCAAACTCATCCTTTTAGAAACTTGTTTGGGCTGTTGAGAGGAGTAAAAAACCATCAAAAATTTCAATCCTGCATGATTCTACCAAGAAATGTGATTCTTCATTCAAAACGCTGGTTTTTGCTATTGGGCTCTAGTGAATAATGAATGTTTTGAATTTTCTCCAAAAGTAAAGTAGTTGCAAACTCATGCTTTTAGAGACTTGTTTGGGCTCATGAGAGGAGTAGAAAAACATCAAAAATTTCAGTCCTGCATGATTCTACCAAGAAATGTGTGTTCATTGAAACCGCTGGTTTTTGATAGTTTGGGCCCTATTGAATAATGAATGTTTTGAATTTTCTCCAAAAGTAAAGTAGTTGCAAACTCATGCTTTTAGAGACTTGTTTGGGCTCATGAGAGGAGTAGAAAAACATCAAAAATTTCAGTCCTGCATGATTCTACCAAGAAATGTGTGTTCATTCAAACCGCTGGTTTTTGATAGTTTGGGCCATATTGAATAATGAATGTTTAGAATTTTCTCCAAAAGTAAAGTAGTTGCAAACTCATGCTTTTATAGACTTGTTTGGGCTCATGAGAGGAGTAGAAAAACATCAAAAATTTCAGTCCTGCATGATTCTACCAAGAAATGTGTGTTCATTCAAACCGCTGGTTTTTGATAGTTTGGGCCCTATTGAATAATGAATGTTTTGAATTTTCTCCAAAAGTAAAGTAGTTGCAAACTCATCCTTTTAGAAACTTGTTTGGGCTGTTGAGAGGAGTAAAAAACCATCAAAAATTTCAATCCTGCATGATTCTACCAAGAAATGTGATTCTTCATTCAAAACGCTGGTTTTTGCTATTGGGCTCTATTGAATAATGAATGTTTTGAATTTTCTCCAAAAGTAAAGTAGTTGCAAACTCATGCTTTTAGAGACTTGTTTGGGCTCATGAGAGGAGTAGAAAAACATCAAAAATTTCACTCCTGCATGATTCTACCAAGAAATGTGTGTTCATTCAAACCGCTGGTTTTTGATAGTTTGGGCCATATTGAATAATGAATGTTTAGAATTTTCTCCAAAAGTAAAGTAGTTGCAAACTCATGCTTTTAGAGACTTGTTTGGGCTCATGAGAGGAGTAGAAAAACATCAAAAATTTCAGTCCTGCATGATTCTACCAAGAAATGTGTGTTCATTGAAACCGCTGGTTTTTGATAGTTTGGGCCCTATTGAATAATGAATGTTTTGAATTTTCTCCAAAAGTAAAGTAGTTGCAAACTCATCCTTTTAGAAACTTGTTTGGGCTGTTGAGAGGAGTAAAAAACCATCAAAAATTTCAATCCTGCATGATTCTACCAAGAAATGTGATTCTTCATTCAAAACGCTGGTTTTTGCTATTGGGCTCTGTTGAATAATGAATGTTTTGAATTTTCTCCAAAAGTAAAGTAGTTGCAAACTCATGCTTTTAGAGACTTGTTTGGGCTCATGAGAGGAGTAGAAAAACATCAAAAATTTCAGTCCTGCATGATTCTACCAAGAAATGTGTGTTCATTGAAACCGCTGGTTTTTGATAGTTTGGGCCCTATTGAATAATGAATGTTTTGAATTTTCTCCAAAAGTAAAGTAGTTGCAAACTCATCCTTTTAGAAACTTGTTTGGGCTGTTGAGAGGAGTAAAAAACCATCAAAAATTTAAATCCTGCATGATTCTACCAAGAAATGTGATTCTTCATTCAAAACGCTGGTTTTTGCTATTGGGCTCTATTGAATAATGAATGTTTTGAATTTTCTCCAAAAGTAAAGTAGTTGCAAACTCATGCTTTTAGAGACTTGTTTGGGCTCATGAGAGGAGTAGAAAAACATCAAAAATTTCAGTCCTGCATGATTCTACCAAGAAATGTGTGTTCATTCAAACCGCTGGTTTTTGATAGTTTGGGCCCTATTGAATAATGAATGTTTTGAATTTTCTCCAAAAGTAAAGTAGTTGCAAACTCATCCTTTTAGAAACTTGTTAGGGCTGTTGAGAGGAGTAAAAAACCATCAAAAATTTCAATCCTGCATGATTCTACCAAGAAATGTGATTCTTCATTCAAAACGCTGGTTTTTGCTATTGGGCTCTATTGAATAATGAATGTTTTGAATTTTCTCCAAAAGTAAAGTAGTTGCAAACTCATGCTTTTAGAGACTTGTTTGGGCTCATGAGAGGAGTAGAAAAACATCAAAAATTTCAGTCCTGCATGATTCTACCAAGAAATGTGTGTTCATTGAAACCGCTGGTTTTTGATAGTTTGGGCCCTATTGAAATAATGAATGTTTTGAATTTTCTCCAAAAGTAAAGTAGTTGCAAACTCATCCTTTTAGAAACTTGTTTGGGCTGTTGAGAGGAGTAAAAAACCATCAAAAATTTCAATCCTGCATGATTCTACCAAGAAATGTGATTCTTCATTCAAAACGCTGGTTTTTGCTATTGGGCTCTATTGAATAATGAATGTTTTGAATTTTCTCCAAAAGTAAAGTAGTTGCAAACTCATGCTTTTAGAGACTTGTTTGGGCTCATGAGAGGAGTAGAAAAACATCAAAAATTTCAGTCCTGCATGATTCTACCAAGAAATGTGTGTTCATTGAAACGGCTGGTTTTTGATAGTTTGGGCCCTATTGTATAATGAATGTTTTGAATTTTCTCCAAAAGTAAAGTAGTTGCAATCTCATCCTTTTAGAAACTTGTTTGGGCTGTTGAGAGGAGTAAAAAACCATCAAAAATTTCAATCCTGCATGATTCTACCAAGAAATGTGATTCTTCATTCAAAACGCTGGTTTTTGCTATTGGGCTCTAGTGAATAATGAATGTTTTGAATTTTCTCCAAAAGTAAAGTAGTTGCAAACTCATGCTTTTAGAGACTTGTTTGGGCTCATGAGAGGAGTAGAAAAACATCAAAAATTTCAGTCCTGCATGATTCTACCAAGAAATGTGTGTTCATTGAAACCGCTGGTTTTTGATAGTTTGGGCCCTATTGAATAATGAATGTTTTGAATTTTCTCCAAAAGTAAAGTAGTTGCAAACTCATGCTTTTAGAGACTTGTTTGGGCTCATGAGAGGAGTAGAAAAACATCAAAAATGTCAGTCCTGCATGATTCTACCAAGAAATGTGTGTTCATTCAAACCGCTGGTTTTTGATAGTTTGGGCCATATTGAATAATGAATGTTTAGAATTTTCTCCAAAAGTAAAGTAGTTGCAAACTCATGCTTTTAGAGACTTGTTTGGGCTCATGAGAGGAGTAGAAAATCATCAAAAATTTCAGTCCTGCATGATTCTACCAAGAAATGTGTGTTCATTGAAACCGCTGGTTTTTGATAGTTTGGGCCCTATTGAATAATGAATGTTTTGAATTTTCTCCAAAAGTAAAGTAGTTGCAAACTCATCCTTTTAGAAACTTGTTTGGGCTGTTGAGAGGAGTAAAAAACCATCAAAAATTTCAATCCTGCATGATTCTACCAAGAAATGTGATTCTTCATTCAAAACGCTGGTTTTTGCTATTGGGCTCTATTGAATAATGAATGTTTTGAATTTTCTCCAAAAGTAAAGTAGTTGCAAACTCATGCTTTTAGAGACTTGTTTGGGCTCATGAGAGGAGTAGAAAAACATCAAAAATTTCAGTCCTGCATGATTCTACCAAGAAATGTGTGTTCATTGAAACCGCTGGTTTTTGATAGTTTGGGCCCTATTGTATAATGAATGTTTTGAATTTTCTCCAAAAGTAAAGTAGTTGCAAACTCATCCTTTTAGAAACTTGTTTGGGCTGTTGAGAGGAGTAAAAAACCATCAAAAATTTCAATCCTGCATGATTCTACCAAGAAATGTGATTCTTCATTCAAAACGCTGGTTTTTGCTATTGGGCTCTATTGAATAATGAATGTTTTGAATTTTCTCCAAAAGTAAAGTAGTTGCAAACTCATGCTTTTAGAGACTTGTTTGGGCTCATGAGAGGAGTAGAAAAACATCAAAAATTTCAGTCCTGCATGATTCTACCAAGAAATGTGTGTTCATTCAAACCGCTGGTTTTTGATAGTTTGGGCCATATTGAATAATGAATGTTTAGAATTTTCTCCAAAAGTAAAGTAGTTGCAAACTCATGCTTTTAGAGACTTGTTTGGGCTCATGAGAGGAGTAGAAAAACATCAAAAATTTCAGTCCTGCATGATTCTACCAAGAAATGTGTGTTCATTGAAACCGCTGGTTTTTGATAGTTTGGGCCCTATTGAATAATGAATGTTTTGAATTTTCTCCAAAAGTAAAGTAGTTGCAAACTCATCCTTTTAGAAACTTGTTTGGGCTGTTGAGAGGAGTAAAAAACCATCAAAAATTTCAATCCTGCATGATTCTACCAAGAAATGTGATTCTTCATTCAAAACGCTGGTTTTTGCTATTGGGCTCTATTGAATAATGAATGTTTTGAATTTTCTCCAAAAGTAAAGTAGTTGCAAACTCATGCTTTTAGAGACTTGTTTGGGCTCATGAGAGGAGTAGAAAAACATCAAAAATTTCAGTCCTGCATGATTCTACCAAGAAATGTGTGTTCATTGAAACCGCTGGTTTTTGATAGTTTGGGCCCTATTGAATAATGAATGTTTTGAATTTTCTCCAAAAGTAAAGTAGTTGCAAACTCATCCTTTTAGAAACTTGTTTGGGCTGTTGAGAGGAGTAAAAAACCATCAAAAATTTAAATCCTGCATGATTCTACCAAGAAATGTGATTCTTCATTCAAAACGCTGGTTTTTGCTATTGGGCTCTATTGAATAATGAATGTTTTGAATTTTCTCCAAAAGTAAAGTAGTTGCAAACTCATGCTTTTAGAGACTTGTTTGGGCTCATGAGAGGAGTAGAAAAACATCAAAAATTTCAGTCCTGCATGATTCTACCAAGAAATGTGTGTTCATTCAAACCGCTGGTTTTTGATAGTTTGGGCCCTATTGAATAATGAATGTTTTGAATTTTCTCCAAAAGTAAAGTAGTTGCAAACTCATCCTTTTAGAAACTTGTTAGGGCTGTTGAGAAGAGTAAAAAACCATCAAAAATTTCAATCCTGCATGATTCTACCAAGAAATGTGATTCTTCATTCAAAACGCTGGTTTTTGCTATTGGGCTCTATTGAATAATGAATGTTTTGAATTTTCTCCAAAAGTAAAGTAGTTGCAAACTCATGCTTTTAGAGACTTGTTTGGGCTCATGAGAGGAGTAGAAAAACATCAAAAATTTCAGTCCTGCATGATTCTACCAAGAAATGTGTGTTCATTGAAACCGCTGGTTTTTGATAGTTTGGGCCCTATTGAAATAATGAATGTTTTGAATTTTCTCCAAAAGTAAAGTAGTTGCAAACTCATCCTTTTAGAAACTTGTTTGGGCTGTTGAGAGGAGTAAAAAACCATCAAAAATTTCAATCCTGCATGATTCTACCAAGAAATGTGATTCTTCATTCAAAACGCTGGTTTTTGCTATTGGGCTCTATTGAATAATGAATGTTTTGAATTTTCTCCAAAAGTAAAGTAGTTGCAAACTCATGCTTTTAGAGACTTGTTTGGGCTCATGAGAGGAGTAGAAAAACATCAAAAATTTCAGTCCTGCATGATTCTACCAAGAAATGTGTGTTCATTGAAACCGCTGGTTTTTGATAGTTTGGGCCCTATTGAATAATGAATGTTTTGAATTTTCTCCAAAAGTAAAGTAGTTGCAAACTCATCCTTTTAGAAACTTGTTTGGGCTGTTGAGAGGAGTAAAAAACCATCAAAAATTTCAATCCTGCATGATTTTACCAAGAAATGTGATTCTTCATTCAAAACCTGATTTTTGCTATTGGGCTCTATTGAGTAGTGAATGTTTTGAATTTTCTCCAAAAGTAAAGTAGTTGCAAACTCATGCTTTTAGAGACTTGTTTGGGCTCATGAGAGGAGTAGAAAAACATCAAAAATTTCAGTCCTGCATGATTCTACCAAGAAATGTGTTCATTCAAACCGCTGGTTTTTGATAGTTTGGGCCCTATTGAATAATGAATGTTTTGAATTTTCTCCAAAAGTAAAGTAGTTGCAAACTCATCCTTTTAGAAACTTGTTTGGGCTGTTGAGAGGAGTAAAAAACCATCAAAAATTTCAATCCTGCATGATTCTACCAAGAAATGTGATTCTTCATTCAAAACGCTGGTTTTTGCTATTGGGCTCTATTGAATAATGAATCTTTTGAATTTTCTCCAAAAGTAAAGTAGCTGCAAATTCATGCTTTTAGAGACTTGTTTGGGCTCATGAGAGGAGTAGAAAAACATCAAAAATTTCAGTCCTGCATGATTCTACCAAGAAATGTGTGTTCATTGAAACGGCTGGTTTTTGATAGTTTGGGCCCTATTGTATAATGAATGTTTTGAATTTTCTCCAAAAGTAAAGTAGTTGCAAACTCATCCTTTTAGAAACTTGTTTGGGCTGTTGAGAGGAGTAAAAAACCATCAAAAATTTCAATCCTGCATGATTCTACCAAGAAATGTGATTCTTCATTCAAAACGCTGGTTTTTGCTATTGGGCTCTATTGAATAATGAATGTTTTGAATTTTCTCCAAAAGTAAAGTAGTTGCAAACTCATGCTTTTAGAGACTTGTTTGGGCTCATGAGAGGAGTAGAAAAACATCAAAAATTTCAGTCCTGCATGATTCTACCAAGAAATGTGTGTTCATTCAAACCGCTGGTTTTTGATAGTTTGGGCCCTATTGAATAATGAATGTTTTGAATTTTCTCCAAAAGTAAAGTAGTTGCAAACTCATCCTTTTAGAAACTTGTTTGGGCTCTTGAGAGGAGTAAAAAACCATCAAAAATTTCAATCCTGCATGATTCTACCAAGAAATGTGATTCTTCATTCAAAACGCTGGTTTTTGCTATTGGGCTCTATTGAATAATGAATGTTTTGAATTTTCTCCAAAAGTAAAGTAGTTGCAAACTCATGCTTTTAGAGACTTGTTTGGGCTCATGAGAGGAGTAGAAAAACATCAAAAATTTCAGTCCTGCATGATTCTACCAAGAAATGTGTGTTCATTGAAACCGCTGGTTTTTGATAGTTTGGGCCCTATTGTATAATGAATGTTTTGAATTTTCTCCAAAAGTAAAGTAGTTGCAAACTCATCCTTTTAGAAACTTGTTTGGGCTGTTGAGAGGAGTAAAAAACCATCAAAAATTTCAATCCTGCATGATTCTACCAAGAAATGTGATTCTTCATTCAAAACGCTGGTTTTTGCTATTGGGCTCTATTGAATAATGAATGTTTTGAATTTTCTCCAAAAGTAAAGTAGTTGCAAACTCATGCTTTTAGAGACTTGTTTGGGCTCATGAGAGGAGTAGAAAAACATCAAAAATTTCAGTCCTGCATGATTCTACCAAGAAATGTGTGTTCATTCAAACCGCTGGTTTTTGATAGTTTGGGCCATATTGAATAATGAATGTTTAGAATTTTCTCCAAAAGTAAAGTAGTTGCAAACTCATGCTTTTAGAGACTTGTTTGGGCTCATGAGAGGAGTAGAAAAACATCAAAAATTTCAGTCCTGCATGATTCTACCAAGAAATGTGTGTTCATTGAAACCGCTGGTTTTTGATAGTTTGGGCCCTATTGAATAATGAATGTTTTGAATTTTCTCCAAAAGTAAAGTAGTTGCAAACTCATCCTTTTAGAAACTTGTTTGGGCTGTTGAGAGGAGTAAAAAACCATCAAAAATTTCAATCCTGCATGATTCTACCAAGAAATGTGATTCTTCATTCAAAACGCTGGTTTTTGCTATTGGGCTCTATTGAATAATGAATGTTTTGAATTTTCTCCAAAAGTAAAGTAGTTGCAAACTCATGCTTTTAGAGACTTGTTTGGGCTCATGAGAGGAGTAGAAAAACATCAAAAATTTCAGTCCTGCATGATTCTACCAAGAAATGTGTGTTCATTGAAACCGCTGGTTTTTGATAGTTTGGGCCCTATTGAATAATGAATGTTTTGAATTTTCTCCAAAAGTAAAGTAGTTGCAAACTCATCCTTTTAGAAACTTGTTTGGGCTGTTGAGAGGAGTAAAAAACCATCAAAAATTTAAATCCTGCATGATTCTACCAAGAAATGTGATTCTTCATTCAAAACGCTGGTTTTTGCTATTGGGCTCTATTGAATAATGAATGTTTTGAATTTTCTCCAAAAGTAAAGTAGTTGCAAACTCATGCTTTTAGAGACTTGTTTGGGCTCATGAGAGGAGTAGAAAAACATCAAAAATTTCAGTCCTGCATGATTCTACCAAGAAATGTGTGTTCATTCAAACCGCTGGTTTTTGATAGTTTGGGCCCTATTGAATAATGAATGTTTTGAATTTTCTCCAAAAGTAAAGTAGTTGCAAACTCATCCTTTTAGAAACTTGTTAGGGCTGTTGAGAGGAGTAAAAAACCATCAAAAATTTCAATCCTGCATGATTCTACCAAGAAATGTGATTCTTCATTCAAAACGCTGGTTTTTGCTATTGGGCTCTATTGAATAATGAATGTTTTGAATTTTCTCCAAAAGTAAAGTAGTTGCAAACTCATGCTTTTAGAGACTTGTTTGGGCTCATGAGAGGAGTAGAAAAACATCAAAAATTTCAGTCCTGCATGATTCTACCAAGAAATGTGTGTTCATTGAAACCGCTGGTTTTTGATAGTTTGGGCCCTATTGAAATAATGAATGTTTTGAATTTTCTCCAAAAGTAAAGTAGTTGCAAACTCATCCTTTTAGAAACTTGTTTGGGCTGTTGAGAGGAGTAAAAAACCATCAAAAATTTCAATCCTGCATGATTCTACCAAGAAATGTGATTCTTCATTCAAAACGCTGGTTTTTGCTATTGGGCTCTATTGAATAATGAATGTTTTGAATTTTCTCCAAAAGTAAAGTAGTTGCAAACTCATGCTTTTAGAGACTTGTTTGGGCTCATGAGAGGAGTAGAAAAACATCAAAAATTTCAGTCCTGCATGATTCTACCAAGAAATGTGTGTTCATTGAAACCGCTGGTTTTTGATAGTTTGGGCCCTATTGAATAATGAATGTTTTGAATTTTCTCCAAAAGTAAAGTAGTTGCAAACTCATCCTTTTAGAAACTTGTTTGGGCTGTTGAGAGGAGTAAAAAACCATCAAAAATTTCAATCCTGCATGATTTTACCAAGAAATGTGATTCTTCATTCAAAACCTGATTTTTGCTATTGGGCTCTATTGAGTAGTGAATGTTTTGAATTTTCTCCAAAAGTAAAGTAGTTGCAAACTCATGCTTTTAGAGACTTGTTTGGGCTCATGAGAGGAGTAGAAAAACATCAAAAATTTCAGTCTTGCATGATTCTACCAAGAAATGTGTTCATTCAAACCGCTGGTTTTTGATAGTTTGGGCCCTATTGAATAATGAATGTTTTGAATTTTCTCCAAAAGTAAAGTAGTTGCAAACTCATCCTTTTAGAAACTTGTTTGGGCTGTTGAGAGGAGTAAAAAACCATCAAAAATTTCAATCCTGCATGATTCTACCAAGAAATGTGATTCTTCATTCAAAACGCTGGTTTTTGCTATTGGGCTCTATTGAATAATGAATGTTTTGAATTTTCTCCAAAAGTAAAGTAGTTGCAAACTCATGCTTTTAGAGACTTGTTTGGGCTCATGAGAGGAGTAGAAAAACATCAAAAATTTCAGTCCTGCATGATTCTACCAAGAAATGTGTGTTCATTGAAACGGCTGGTTTTTGATAGTTTGGGCCCTATTGTATAATGAATGTTTTGAATTTTCTCCAAAAGTAAAGTAGTTGCAAACTCATCCTTTTAGAAACTTGTTTGGGCTGTTGAGAGGAGTAAAAAACCATCAAAAATTTCAATCCTGCATGATTCTACCAAGAAATGTGATTCTTCATTCAAAACGCTGGTTTTTGCTATTGGGCTCTAGTGAATAATGAATGTTTTGAATTTTCTCCAAAAGTAAAGTAGTTGCAAACTCATGCTTTTAGAGACTTGTTTGGGCTCATGAGAGGAGTAGAAAAACTTCAAAAATTTCAGTCCTGCATGATTCTACCAAGAAATGTGTGTTCATTGAAACCGCTGGTTTTTGATAGTTTGGGCCCTATTGAATAATGAATGTTTTGAATTTTCTCCAAAAGTAAAGTAGTTGCAAACTCATGCTTTTAGAGACTTGTTTGGGCTCATGAGAGGAGTAGAAAAACATCAAAAATTTCAGTCCTGCATGATTCTACCAAGAAATGTGTGTTCATTCAAACCGCTGGTTTTTGATAGTTTGGGCCCTATTGAATAATGAATGTTTTGAATTTTCTCCAAAAGTAAAGTAGTTGCAAACTCATCCTTTTAGAAACTTGTTTGGACTGTTGAGAGGAGTAAAAAACCATCAAAAATTTCAATCCTGCATGATTCTACCAAGAAATGTGATTCTTCATTCAAAACGCTGGTTTTTGCTATTGGGCTCTATTGAATAATGAATGTTTTGAATTTTCTCCAAAAGTAAAGTAGTTGCAAACTCATGCTTTTAGAGACTTGTTTGGGCTCATGAGATGAGTAGAAAAACATCAAAAATTTCAGTCCTGCATGATTCTACCAAGACATGTGTGTTCATTGAAACGGCTGGTTTTTGATAGTTTGGGCCCTATTGAATAATGAATGTTTTGAATTTTCTCCAAAAGTAAAGTAGTTGCAAACTCATCCTTTTAGAAACTTGTTTGGGCTGTTGAGAGGAGTAAAAAACCATCAAAAATTTCAATCCTGAATGATTCTACCAAGAAATGTGATTCTTCATTCAAAACGCTGGTTTTTGCTATTGGGCTCTATTGAATAATGAATGTTTTGAATTTTCTCCAAAAGTAAAGTAGTTGCAAACTCATGCTTTTAGAGACTTGTTTGGGCTCATGAGAGGAGTAGAAAAACATCAAAAATTTCAGTCCTGCATGATTCTACCAAGAAATGTGTGTTCATTCAAACCGCTGGTTTTTGATAGTTTGGGCCATATTGAATAATGAATGTTTAGAATTTTCTCCAAAAGTAAAGTAGTTGCAAACTCATGCTTTTAGAGACTTGTTTGGGCTCATGAGAGGAGTAGAAAAACATCAAAAATTTCAGTCCTGCATGATTCTACCAAGAAATGTGTGTTCATTGAAACCGCTGGTTTTTGATAGTTTGGGCCCTATTGAATAATGAATGTTTTGAATTTTCTCCAAAAGTAAAGTAGTTGCAAACTCATCCTTTTAGAAACTTGTTTGGGCTGTTGAGAGGAGTAAAAAACCATCAAAAATTTCAATCCTGCATGATTCTACCAAGAAATGTGATTCTTCATTCAAAACGCTGGTTTTTGCTATTGGGCTCTATTGAATAATGAATGTTTTGAATTTTCTCCAAAAGTAAAGTAGTTGCAAACTCATGCTTTTAGAGACTTGTTTGGGCTCATGAGATGAGTAGAAAAACATCAAAAATTTCAGTCCTGCATGATTCTACCAAGACATGTGTGTTCATTGAAACGGCTGGTTTTTGATAGTTTGGGCCCTATTGAATAATGAATGTTTTGAATTTTCTCCAAAAGTAAAGTAGTTGCAAACTCATCCTTTTAGAAACTTGTTTGGGCTGTTGAGAGGAGTAAAAAACCATCAAAAATTTCAATCCTGCATGATTCTACCAAGAAATGTGATTCTTCATTCAAAACGCTGGTTTTTGCTATTGGGCTCTATTGAATAATGAATGTTTTGAATTTTCTCCAAAAGTAAAGTAGTTGCAAACTCATGCTTTTAGAGACTTGTTTGGGCTCATGAGAGGAGTAGAAAAACATCAAAAATTTCAGTCCTGCATGATTCTACCAAGAAATGTGTGTTCATTCAAACCGCTGGTTTTTGATAGTTTGGGCCATATTGAATAATGAATGTTTAGAATTTTCTCCAAAAGTAAAGTAGTTGCAAACTCATGCTTTTAGAGACTTGTTTGGGCTCATGAGAGGAGTAGAAAAACATCAAAAATTTCAGTCCTGCATGATTCTACCAAGACATGTGTGTTCATTGAAACGGCTGGTTTTTGATAGTTTGGGCCCTATTGAATAATGAATGTTTTGAATTTTCTCCAAAAGTAAAGTAGTTGCAAACTCATCCTTTTAGAAACTTGTTTGGGCTGTTGAGAGGAGTAAAAAACCATCAAAAATTTAAATCCTGCATGATTCTACCAAGAAATGTGATTCTTCATTCAAAACGCTGGTTTTTGCTATTGGGCTCTATTGAATAATGAATGTTTTGAATTTTCTCCAAAAGTAAAGTAGTTGCAAACTCATGCTTTTAGAGACTTGTTTGGGCTCATGAGATGACTAGAAAAACATCAAAAATTTCAGTCCTGCATGATTCTACCAAGAAATGTGATTCTTCATTCAAAACGCTGGTTTTTGCTATTGGGCTCTATTGAATAATGAATGTTTTGAATTTTCTCCAAAAGTAAAGTAGTTGCAAACTCATGCTTTTAGAGACTTGTTTGGGCTCATGAGAGGAGTAGAAAAACATCAAAAATTTCAGTCCTGCATGATTCTACCAAGAAATGTGTGTTCATTCAAACCGCTGGTTTTTGATAGTTTGGGCCCTATTGAATAATGAATGTTTTGAATTTTCTCCAAAAGTAAAGTAGTTGCAAACTCATCCTTTTAGAAACTTGTTTGGACTGTTGAGAGGAGTAAAAAACCATCAAAAATTTCAATCCTGCATGATTCTACCAAGAAATGTGATTCTTCATTCAAAACGCTGGTTTTTGCTATTGGGCTCTATTGAATAATGAATGTTTTGAATTTTCTCCAAAAGTAAAGTAGTTGCAAACTCATGCTTTTAGAGACTTGTTTGGGCTCATGAGAGGAGTAGAAAAACATCAAAAATTTCAGTCCTGCATGATTCTACCAAGAAATGTGTGTTCATTGAAACCGCTGGTTTTTGATAGTTTGGGCCCTATTGAATAATGAATGTTTTCAATTTTCTCCAAAAGTAAAGTAGTTGCAAACTCATCCTTTTAGAAACTTGTTTGGGCTGTTGAGAGGAGTAAAAAACCATCAAAAATTTCAATCCTGCATGATTCTACCAAGAAATGTGATTCTTCATTCAAAACGCTGGTTTTTGCTATTGGGCTCTATTGAATAATGAATGTTTTGAATTTTCTCCAAAAGTAAAGTAGTTGCAAACTCATGCTTTTAGAGACTTGTTTGGGCTCATGAGATGAGTAGAAAAACATCAAAAATTTCAGTCCTGCATGATTCTACCAAGACATGTGTGTTCATTGAAACGGCTGGTTTTTGATAGTTTGGGCCCTATTGAATAATGAATGTTTTGAATTTTCTCCAAAAGTAAAGTAGTTGCAAACTCATCCTTTTAGAAACTTGTTTGGGCTGTTGAGAGGAGTAAAAAACCATCAAAAATTTCAATCCTGAATGATTCTACCAAGAAATGTGATTCTTCATTCAAAACGCTGGTTTTTGCTATTGGGCTCTATTGAATAATGAATGTTTTGAATTTTCTCCAAAAGTAAAGTAGTTGCAAACTCATGCTTTTAGAGACTTGTTTGGGCTCATGAGAGGAGTAGAAAAACATCAAAAATTTCAGTCCTGCATGATTCTACCAAGAAATGTGTGTTGATTCAAACCGCTGGTTTTTGATAGTTTGGGCCCTATTGAATAATGAATGTTTTGAATTTTCTCCAAAAGTAAAGTAGTTGCAAACTCATGCTTTTAGAGACTTGTTTGGGCTCATGAGAGGAGTAGAAAAACATCAAAAATTTCAGTCCTGCATGATTCTACCAAGAAATGTGTGTTCATTCAAACCGCTGGTTTTTGATAGTTTGGGCCATATTGAATAATGAATGTTTAGAATTTTCTCCAAAAGTAAAGTAGTTGCAAACTCATGCTTTTAGAGACTTGTTTGGGCTCATGAGAGGAGTAGAAAAACATCAAAAATTTCAGTCCTGCATGATTCTACCAAGAAATGTGTGTTCATTGAAACCGCTGGTTTTTGATAGTTTGGGCCCTATTGAATAATGAATGTTTTGAATTTTCTCCAAAAGTAAAGTAGTTGCAAACTCATCCTTTTAGAAACTTGTTTGGGCTGTTGAGAGGAGTAAAAAACCATCAAAAATTTCAATCCTGCATGATTCTACCAAGAAATGTGATTCTTCATTCAAAACGCTGGTTTTTGCTATTGGGCTCTATTGAATAATGAATGTTTAGAATTTTCTCCAAAAGTAAAGTAGTTGCAAACTCATGCTTTTAGAGACTTGTTTGGGCTCATGAGATGAGTAGAAAAACATCAAAAATTTCAGTCCTGCATGATTCTACCAAGACATGTGTGTTCATTGAAACGGCTGGTTTTTGATAGTTTGGGCCCTATTGAATAATGAATGTTTTGAATTTTCTCCAAAAGTAAAGTAGTTGCAAACTCATCCTTTTAGAAACTTGTTTGGGCTGTTGAGAGGAGTAAAAAACCATCAAAAATTTAAATCCTGCATGATTCTACCAAGAAATGTGATTCTTCATTCAAAACGCTGGTTTTTGCTATTGGGCTCTATTGAATAATGAATGTTTTGAATTTTCTCCAAAAGTAAAGTAGTTGCAAACTCATGCTTTTAGAGACTTGTTTGGGCTCATGAGAGGAGTAGAAAAACATCAAAAATTTCAGTCCTGCATGATTCTACCAAGAAATGTGTGTTCATTCAAACCGCTGGTTTTTGATAGTTTGGGCCATATTGAATAATGAATGTTTAGAATTTTCTCCAAAAGTAAAGTAGTTGCAAACTCATGCTTTTAGAGACTTGTTTGGGCTCATGAGAGGAGTAGAAAAACATCAAAAATTTCAGTCCTGCATGATTCTACCAAGACATGTGTGTTCATTGAAACGGCTGGTTTTTGATAGTTTGGGCCCTATTGAATAATGAATGTTTTGAATTTTCTCCAAAAGTAAAGTAGTTGCAAACTCATCCTTTTAGAAACTTGTTTGGGCTGTTGAGAGGAGTAAAAAACCATCAAAAATTTAAATCCTGCATGATTCTACCAAGAAATGTGATTCTTCATTCAAAACGCTGGTTTTTGCTATTGGGCTCTATTGAATAATGAATGTTTTGAATTTTCTCCAAAAGTAAAGTAGTTGCAAACTCATGCTTTTAGAGACTTGTTTGGGCTCATGAGATGACTAGAAAAACATCAAAAATTTCAGTCCTGCATGATTCTACCAAGAAATGTGTGTTCATTCAAACCGCTGGTTTTTGATAGTTTGGGCCATATTGAATAATGAATGTTTAGAATTTTCTCCAAAAGTAAAGTAGTTGCAAACTCATGCTTTTAGAGACTTGTTTGGGCTCATGAGAGGAGTAGAAAAACATCAAAAATTTCAGTCCTGCATGATTCTACCAAGAAATGTGTGTTCATTGAAACCGCTGGTTTTTGATAGTTTGGGCCCTATTGAATAATGAATGTTTTGAATTTTCTCCAAAAGTAAAGTAGTTGCAAACTCATCCTTTTAGAAACTTGTTTGGGCTGTTGAGAGGAGTAAAAAACCATCAAAAATTTCAATCCTGCATGATTCTACCAAGAAATGTGATTCTTCATTCAAAACGCTGGTTTTTGCTATTGGGCTCTATTGAATAATGAATGTTTTGAATTTTCTCCAAAAGTAAAGTAGTTGCAAACTCATGCTTTTAGAGACTTGTTTGGGCTCATGAGATGAGTAGAAAAACATCAAAAATTTCAGTCCTGCATGATTCTACCAAGACATGTGTGTTCATTGAAACGGCTGGTTTTTGATAGTTTGGGCCCTATTGAATAATGAATGTTTTGAATTTTCTCCAAAAGTAAAGTAGTTGCAAACTCATCCTTTTAGAAACTTGTTTGGGCTGTTGAGAGGAGTAAAAAACCATCAAAAATTTCAATCCTGCATGATTCTACCAAGAAATGTGATTCTTCATTCAAAACGCTGGTTTTTGCTATTGGGCTCTATTGAATAATGAATGTTTTCAATTTTCTCCAAAAGTAAAGTAGTTGCAAACTCATGCTTTTAGAGACTTGTTTGGGCTCATGAGAGGAGTAGAAAAACATCAAAAATTTCAGTCCTGCATGATTCTACCAAGAAATGTGTGTTGATTCAAACCGCTGGTTTTTGATAGTTTGGGCCCTATTGAATAATGAATGTTTTGAATTTTCTCCAAAAGTAAAGTAGTTGCAAACTCATGCTTTTAGAGACTTGTTTGGGCTCATGAGAGGAGTAGAAAAACATCAAAAATTTCAGTCCTGCATGATTCTACCAAGAAATGTGTGTTCATTCAAACCGCTGGTTTTTGATAGTTTGGGCCATATTGAATAATGAATGTTTAGAATTTTCTCCAAAAGTAAAGTAGTTGCAAACTCATGCTTTTAGAGACTTGTTTGGGCTCATGAGAGGAGTAGAAAAACATCAAAAATTTCAGTCCTGCATGATTCTACCAAGAAATGTGTGTTCATTGAAACCGCTGGTTTTTGATAGTTTGGGCCCTATTGAATAATGAATGTTTTGAATTTTCTCCAAAAGTAAAGTAGTTGCAAACTCATCCTTTTAGAAACTTGTTTGGGCTGTTGAGAGGAGTAAAAAACCATCAAAAATTTCAATCCTGCATGATTCTACCAAGAAATGTGATTCTTCATTCAAAACGCTGGTTTTTGCTATTGGGCTCTATTGAATAATGAATGTTTTGAATTTTCTCCAAAAGTAAAGTAGTTGCAAACTCATGCTTTTAGAGACTTGTTTGGGCTCATGAGATGAGTAGAAAAACATCAAAAATTTCAGTCCTGCATGATTCTACCAAGACATGTGTGTTCATTGAAACGGCTGGTTTTTGATAGTTTGGGCCCTATTGAATAATGAATGTTTTGAATTTTCTCCAAAAGTAAAGTAGTTGCAAACTCATGCTTTTAGAGACTTGTTTGGGCTCATGAGAGGAGTAGAAAAACATCAAAAATTTCAGTCCTGCATGATTCTACCAAGAAATGTGTGTTCATTCAAACCGCTGGTTTTTGATAGTTTGGGCCATATTGAATAATGAATGTTTAGAATTTTCTCCAAAAGTAAAGTAGTTGCAAACTCATGCTTTTAGAGACTTGTTTGGGCTCATGAGAGGAGTAGAAAAACATCAAAAATTTCAGTCCTGCATGATTCTACCAAGACATGTGTGTTCATTGAAACGGCTGGTTTTTGATAGTTTGGGCCCTATTGAATAATGAATGTTTTGAATTTTCTCCAAAAGTAAAGTAGTTGCAAACTCATCCTTTTAGAAACTTGTTTGGGCTGTTGAGAGGAGTAAAAAACCATCAAAAATTTCAATCCTGCATGATTCTACCAAGAAATGTGATTCTTCATTCAAAACGCTGGTTTTTGCTATTGGGCTCTATTGAATAATGAATGTTTTGAATTTTCTCCAAAAGTAAAGTAGTTGCAAACTCATGCTTTTAGAGACTTGTTTGGGCTCATGAGATGACTAGAAAAACATCAAAAATTTCAGTCCTGCATGATTCTACCAAGAAATGTGTGTTCATTCAAACCGCTGGTTTTTGATAGTTTGGGCCATATTGAATAATGAATGTTTAGAATTTTCTCCAAAAGTAAAGTAGTTGCAAACTCATGCTTTTAGAGACTTGTTTGGGCTCATGAGAGGAGTAGAAAAACATCAAAAATTTCAGTCCTGCATGATTCTACCAAGAAATGTGTGTTCATTGAAACCGCTGGTTTTTGATAGTTTGGGCCCTATTGAATAATGAATGTTTTGAATTTTCTCCAAAAGTAAAGTAGTTGCAAACTCATCCTTTTAGAAACTTGTTTGGGCTGTTGAGAGGAGTAAAAAACCATCAAAAATTTCAATCCTGCATGATTCTACCAAGAAATGTGATTCTTCATTCAAAACGCTGGTTTTTGCTATTGGGCTCTATTGAATAATGAATGTTTTGAATTTTCTCCAAAAGTAAAGTAGTTGCAAACTCATGCTTTTAGAGACTTGTTTGGGCTCATGAGATGAGTAGAAAAACATCAAAAATTTCAGTCCTGCATGATTCTACCAAGACATGTGTGTTCATTGAAACGGCTGGTTTTTGATAGTTTGGGCCCTATTGAATAATGAATGTTTTGAATTTTCTCCAAAAGTAAAGTAGTTGCAAACTCATCCTTTTAGAAACTTGTTTGGGCTGTTGAGAGGAGTAAAAAACCATCAAAAATTTCAATCCTGCATGATTCTACCAAGAAATGTGATTCTTCATTCAAAACGCTGGTTTTTGCTATTGGGCTCTATTGAATAATGAATGTTTTCAATTTTCTCCAAAAGTAAAGTAGTTGCAAACTCATGCTTTTAGAGACTTGTTTGGGCTCATGAGAGGAGTAGAAAAACATCAAAAATTTCAGTCCTGCATGATTCTACCAAGAAATGTGTGTTGATTCAAACCGCTGGTTTTTGATAGTTTGGGCCCTATTGAATAATGAATGTTTTGAATTTTCTCCAAAAGTAAAGTAGTTGCAAACTCATGCTTTTAGAGACTTGTTTGGGCTCATGAGAGGAGTAGAAAAACATCAAAAATTTCAGTCCTGCATGATTCTACCAAGAAATGTGTGTTCATTCAAACCGCTGGTTTTTGATAGTTTGGGCCATATTGAATAATGAATGTTTAGAATTTTCTCCAAAAGTAAAGTAGTTGCAAACTCATGCTTTTAGAGACTTGTTTGGGCTCATGAGAGGAGTAGAAAAACATCAAAAATTTCAGTCCTGCATGATTCTACCAAGAAATGTGTGTTCATTGAAACCGCTGGTTTTTGATAGTTTGGGCCCTATTGAATAATGAATGTTTTGAATTTTCTCCAAAAGTAAAGTAGTTGCAAACTGATCCTTTTAGAAACTTGTTTGGGCTGTTGAGAGGAGTAAAAAACCATCAAAAATTTCAATCCTGCATGATTCTACCAAGAAATGTGATTCTTCATTCAAAACGCTGGTTTTTGCTATTGGGCTCTATTGAATAATGAATGTTTTGAATTTTCTCCAAAAGTAAAGTAGTTGCAAACTCATGCTTTTAGAGACTTGTTTGGGCTCATGAGATGAGTAGAAAAACATCAAAAATTTCAGTCCTGCATGATTCTACCAAGACATGTGTGTTCATTGAAACGGCTGGTTTTTGATAGTTTGGGCCCTATTGAATAATGAATGTTTTGAATTTTCTCCAAAAGTAAAGTAGTTGCAAACTCATCCTTTTAGAAACTTGTTTGGGCTGTTGAGAGGAGTAAAAAACCATCAAAAATTTAAATCCTGCATGATTCTACCAAGAAATGTGATTCTTCATTCAAAACGCTGGTAATGAATGTTTTGAATTTTCTCCAAAAGTAAAGTAGTTGCAAACTCATGCTTTTAGAGACTTGTTTGGGCTCATGAGAGGAGTAGAAAAACATCAAAAATTTCAGTCCTGCATGATTCTACCAAGAAATGTGTGTTCATTCAAACCGCTGGTTTTTGATAGTTTGGGCCATATTGAATAATGAATGTTTAGAATTTTCTCCAAAAGTAAAGTAGTTGCAAACTCATGCTTTTAGAGACTTGTTTGGGCTCATGAGAGGAGTAGAAAAACATCAAAAATTTCAGTCCTGCATGATTCTACCAAGACATGTGTGTTCATTGAAACGGCTGGTTTTTGATAGTTTGGGCCCTATTGAATAATGAATGTTTTGAATTTTCTCCAAAAGTAAAGTAGTTGCAAACTCATCCTTTTAGAAACTTGTTTGGGCTGTTGAGAGGAGTAAAAAACCATCAAAAATTTCAATCCTGCATGATTCTACCAAGAAATGTGATTCTTCATTCAAAACGCTGGTTTTTGCTATTGGGCTCTATTGAATAATGAATGTTTTGAATTTTCTCCAAAAGTAAAGTAGTTGCAAACTCATGCTTTTAGAGACTTGTTTGGGCTCATGAGAGGAGTAGAAAAACATCAAAAATTTCAGTCCTGCATGATTCTACCAAGAAATGTGTGTTCATTGAAACCGCTGGTTTTTGATAGTTTGGGCCCTATTGAATAATGAATGTTTTGAATTTTCTCCAAAAGTAAAGTAGTTGCAAACTCATCCTTTTAGAAACTTGTTTGGGCTGTTGAGAGGAGTAAAAAACCATCAAAAATTTCAATCCTGCATGATTCTACCAAGAAATGTGATTCTTCATTCAAAACGCTGGTTTTTGCTATTGGGCTCTATTGAATAATGAATGTTTTGAATTTTCTCCAAAAGTAAAGTAGTTGCAAACTCATGCTTTTAGAGACTTGTTTGGGCTCATGAGAGGAGTAGAAAAACATCAAAAATTTCAGTCCTGCATGATTCTACCAAGAAATGTGTGTTCATTCAAACCGCTGGTTTTTGATAGTTTGGGCCCTATTGAATAATGAATGTTTTGAATTTTCTCCAAAAGTAAAGTAGTTGCAAACTCATCCTTTTAGAAACTTGTTAGGGCTGTTGAGAGGAGTAAAAAACCATCAAAAATTTCAATCCTGCATGATTCTACCAAGAAATGTGATTCTTCATTCAAAACGCTGGTTTTTGCTATTGGGCTCTATTGAATAATGAATGTTTTGAATTTTCTCCAAAAGTAAAGTAGTTGCAAACTCATGCTTTTAGAGACTTGTTTGGGCTCATGAGAGGAGTAGAAAAACATCAAAAATTTCAGTCCTGCATGATTCTACCAAGAAATGTGTGTTCATTGAAACCGCTGGTTTTTGATAGTTTGGGCCCTATTGAATAATGAATGTTTTGAATTTTCTCCAAAAGTAAAGTAGTTGCAAACTCATCCTTTTAGAAACTTGTTTGGGCTGTTGAGAGGAGTAAAAAACCATCAAAAATTTCAATCCTGCATGATTTTACCAAGAAATGTGATTCTTCATTCAAAACCTGATTTTTGCTATTGGGCTCTAATGAGTAGTGAATGTTTTGAATTTTCTCCAAAAGTAAAGTAGTTGCAAACTCATGCTTTTAGAGACTTGTTTGGGCTCATGAGAGGAGTAGAAAAACATCAAAAATTTCAGTCCTGCATGATTCTACCAAGAAATGTGTTCATTCAAACCGCTGGTTTTTGATAGTTTGGGCCCTATTGAATAATGAATGTTTTGAATTTTCTCCAAAAGTAAAGTAGTTGCAAACTCATCCTTTTAGAAACTTGTTTGGGCTGTTGAGAGGAGTAAAAAACCATCAAAAATTTCAATCCTGCATGATTCTACCAAGAAATGTGATTCTTCATTCAAAACGCTGGTTTTTGCTATTGGGCTCTATTGAATAATGAATCTTTTGAATTTTCTCCAAAAGTAAAGTAGCTGCAAACTCATGCTTTTAGAGACTTGTTTGGGCTCATGAGAGGAGTAGAAAAACATCAAAAATTTCAGTCCTGCATGATTCTACCAAGAAATGTGTGTTCATTGAAACGGCTGGTTTTTGATAGTTTGTGCCCTATTGTATAATGAATGTTTTGAATTTTCTCCAAAAGTAAAGTAGTTGCAAACTCATCCTTTTAGAAACTTGTTTGGGCTGTTGAGAGGAGTAAAAAACCATCAAAAATTTCAATCCTGCATGATTCTACCAAGAAATGTGATTCTTCATTCAAAACGCTGGTTTTTGTTATTGGGCTCTATTGAATAATGAATGTTTTGAATTTTCTCCAAAAGTAAAGTAGTTGCAAACTCATGCTTTTAGAGACTTGTTTGGGCTCATGAGAGGAGTAGAAAAACATCAAAAATTTCAGTCCTGCATGATTCTACCAAGAAATGTGTGTTCATTGAAACCGCTGGTTTTTGATAGTTTGGGCCCTATTGAATAATGAATGTTTTGAATTTTCTCCAAAAGTAAAGTAGTTGCAAACTCATGCTTTTAGAGACTTGTTTGGGCTCATGAGAGGAGTAGAAAAACATCAAAAATTTCAGTCCTGCATGATTCTACCAAGAAATGTGTGTTCATTCAAACCGCTGGTTTTTGATAGTTTGGGCCCTATTGAATAATGAATGTTTTGAATTTTCTCCAAAAGTAAAGTAGTTGCAAACTCATCCTTTTAGAAACTTGTTTGGACTGTTGAGAGGAGTAAAAAACCATCAAAAATTTCAATCCTGCATGATTCTACCAAGAAATGTGATTCTTCATTCAAAACGCTGGTTTTTGCTATTGGGCTCTATTGAATAATGAATGTTTTGAATTTTCTCCAAAAGTAAAGTAGTTGCAAACTCATGCTTTTAGAGACTTGTTTGGGCTCATGAGAGGAGTAGAAAAACATCAAAAATTTCAGTCTTGCATGATTCTACCAAGAAATGTGTGTTCATTGAAACCGCTGGTTTTTGATAGTTTGGGCCCTATTGAATAATGAATGTTTTGAATTTTCTCCAAAAGTAAAGTAGTTGCAAACTCATGCTTTTAGAAACTTGTTTGGGCTGTTGAGAGGAGTAAAAAACCATCAAAAATTTCAATCCTGCATGATTCTACCAAGAAATGTGATTCTTCATTCAAACCGCTGGTTTTTGCTATTGGGCTCTATTGAATAATGAATGTTTTGAATTTTCTCCAAAAGTAAAGTAGTTGCAAACTCATGCTTTTAGAGACTTGTTTGGGCTCATGAGATGAGTAGAAAAACATCAAAAATTTCAGTCCTGCATGATTCTACCAAGACATGTGTGTTCATTGAAACGGCTGGTTTTTGATAGTTTGGGCCCTATTGAATAATGAATGTTTTGAATTTTCTCCAAAAGTAAAGTAGTTGCAAACTCATCCTTTTAGAAACTTGTTTGGGCTGTTGAGAGGAGTAAAAAACCATCAAAAATTTCAATCCTGCATGATTCTACCAAGAAATGTGATTCTTCATTCAAAACGCTGGTTTTTGCTATTGGGCTCTATTGAATAATGAATGTTTTGAATTTTCTCCAAAAGTAAAGTAGTTGCAAACTCATGCTTTTAGAGACTTGTTTGGGCTCATGAGAGGAGTAGAAAAACATCAAAAATTTCAGTCCTGCATGATTCTACCAAGAAATGTGTGTTCATTCAAACCGCTGGTTTTTGATAGTTTGGGCCATATTGAATAATGAATGTTTAGAATTTTCTCCAAAAGTAAAGTAGTTGCAAACTCATGCTTTTAGAGACTTGTTTGGGCTCATGAGAGGAGTAGAAAAACATCAAAAATTTCAGTCCTGCATGATTCTACCAAGAAATGTGTGTTCATTGAAACCGCTGGTTTTTGATAGTTTGGGCCCTATTGAATAATGAATGTTTTGAATTTTCTCCAAAAGTAAAGTAGTTGCAAACTCATCCTTTTAGAAACTTGTTTGGGCTGTTGAGAGGAGTAAAAAACCATCAAAAATTTCAATCCTGCATGATTCTACCAAGAAATGTGATTCTTCATTCAAAACGCTGGTTTTTGCTATTGGGCTCTATTGAATAATGAATGTTTTGAATTTTCTCCAAAAGTAAAGTAGTTGCAAACTCATGCTTTTAGAGACTTGTTTGGGCTCATGAGAGGAGTAGAAAAACATCAAAAATTTCAGTCCTGCATGATTCTACCAAGAAATGTGTGTTCATTGAAACCGCTGGTTTTTGATAGTTTGGGCCCTATTGAATAATGAATGTTTTGAATTTTCTCCAAAAGTAAAGTAGTTGCAAACTCATACTTTTAGAAACTTGTTTGGGCTGTTGAGAGGAGTAAAAAACCATCAAAAATTTCAATCCTGCATGATTCTACCAAGAAATGTGATTCTTCATTCAAAACGCTGGTTTTTGCTATTGGGCTCTATTGAATAATGAATGTTTTGAATTTTCTCCAAAAGTAAATTAGTTGCAAACTCATGCTTTTAGAGACTTGTTTGGGCTCATGAGAGGAGTAGAAAAACATCAAAAATTTCAGTCCTGCATGATTCTACCAAGAAATGTGTGTTCATTCAAACCGCTGGTTTTTGATAGTTTGGGCCCTATTGAATAATGAATGTTTTGAATTTTCTCCAAAAGTAAAGTAGTTGCAAACTCATCCTTTTAGAAACTTGTTAGGGCTGTTGAGAGGAGTAAAAAACCATCAGAAATTTCAATCCTGCATGAATCTACCAAGAAATGTGATTCTTCATTCAAAACGCTGGTTTTTGCTATTGGGCTCTATTGAATAATGAATGTTTTGAATTTTCTCCAAAAGTAAAGTAGTTGCAAACTCATGCTTTTAGAGACTTGTTTGGGCTCATGAGAGGAGTAGAAAAACATCAAAAATTTCAGTCCTGCATGATTCTACCAAGAAATGTGTGTTCATTGAAACCGCTGGTTTTTGATAGTTTGGGCCCTATTGAATAATGAATGTTTTGAATTTTCTCCAAAAGTAAAGTAGTTGCAAACTCATCCTTTTAGAAACTTGTTTGGGCTGTTGAGAGGAGTAAAAAACCATCAAAAATTTCAATCCTGCATGATTCTACCAAGAAATGTGATTCTTCATTCAAAACGCTGGTTTTTGCTATTGGGCTCTATTGAATAATGAATGTTTTGAATTTTCTCCAAAAGTAAAGTAGTTGCAAACTCATGCTTTTAGAGACTTGTTTGGGCTCATGAGAGGAGTAGAAAAACATCAAAAATTTCAGTCCTGCATGATTCTACCAAGAAATGTGTGTTCATTGAAACCGCTGGTTTTTGATAGTTTGGGCCCTATTGTATAATGAATGTTTTGAATTTTCTCCAAAAGTAAAGTAGTTGCAAACTCATCCTTTTAGAAACTTGTTTGGGCTGTTGAGAGGAGTAAAAAACCATCAAAAATTTCAATCCTGCATGATTCTACCAAGAAATGTGATTCTTCATTCAAAACGCTGGTTTTTGCTATTGGGCTCTATTGAATAATGAATGTTTTGAATTTTCTCCAAAAGTAAAGTAGTTGCAAACTCATGCTTTTAGAGACTTGTTTGGGCTCATGAGAGGAGTAGAAAAACATCAAAAATTTCAGTCCTGCATGATTCTACCAAGAAATGTGTGTTCATTGAAACCGCTGGTTTTTGATAGTTTGGGCCCTATTGAATAATGAATGTTTTGAATTTTCTCCAAAAGTAAAGTAGTTGCAAACTCATCCTTTTAGAAACTTGTTTGGGCTGTTGAGAGGAGTAAAAAACCATCAAAAATTTCAATCCTGCATGATTCTACCAAGAAATGTGATTCTTCATTCAAAACGCTGGTTTTTGCTATTGGGCTCTATTGAATAATGAATGTTTTGAATTTTCTCCAAAAGTAAAGTAGTTGCAAACTCATGCTTTTAGAGACTTGTTTGGGCTCATGAGAGGAGTAGAAAAACATCAAAAATTTCAGTCCTGCATGATTCTACCAAGACATGTGTGTTCATTGAAACGGCTGGTTTTTGATAGTTTGGGCCCTATTGAATAATGAATGTTTTGAATTTTCTCCAAAAGTAAAGTAGTTGCAAACTCATCCTTTTAGAAACTTGTTTGGGCTGTTGAGAGGAGTAAAAAACCATCAAAAATTTCAATCCTGCATGATTCTACCAAGAAATGTGATTCTTCATTCAAAACGCTGGTTTTTGCTATTGGGCTCTATTGAATAATGAATGTTTTGAATTTTCTCCAAAAGTAAAGTAGTTGCAAACTCATACTTTTAGAGACTTGTTTGGGCTCATGAGAGGAGTAGAAAAACATCAAAAATTTCAGTCCTGCATGATTCTACCAAGAAATGTGTGTTCATTCAAACCGCTGGTTTTTGATAGTTTGGGCCATATTGAATAATGAATGTTTAGAATTTTCTCCAAAAGTAAAGTAGTTGCAAACTCATGCTTTTAGAGACTTGTTTGGGCTCATGAGAGGAGTAGAAAAACATCAAAAATTTCAGTCCTGCATGATTCTACCAAGAAATGTGTGTTCATTGAAACCGCTGGTTTTTGATAGTTTGGGCCCTATTGAATAATGAATGTTTTGAATTTTCTCCAAAAGTAAAGTAGTTGCAAACTCATCCTTTTAGAAACTTGTTTGGGCTGTTGAGAGGAGTAAAAAACCATCAAAAATTTCAATCCTGCATGATTCTACCAAGAAATGTGATTCTTCATTCAAAACGCTGGTTTTTGCTATTGGGCTCTATTGAATAATGAATGTTTTGAATTTTCTCCAAAAGTAAAGTAGTTGCAAACTCATGCTTTTAGAGACTTGTTTGGGCTCATGAGAGGAGTAGAAAAACATCAAAAATTTCAGTCCTGCATGATTCTACCAAGAAATGTGTGTTCATTGAAACCGCTGGTTTTTGATAGTTTGGGCCCTATTGAATAATGAATGTTTTGAATTTTCTCCAAAAGTAAAGTAGTTGCAAACTCATACTTTTAGAAACTTGTTTGGGCTGTTGAGAGGAGTAAAAAACCATCAAAAATTTCAATCCTGCATGATTCTACCAAGAAATGTGATTCTTCATTCAAAACGCTGGTTTTTGCTATTGGGCTCTATTGAATAATGAATGTTTTGAATTTTCTCCAAAAGTAAAGTAGTTGCAAACTCATGCTTTTAGAGACTTGTTTGGGCTCATGAGAGGAGTAGAAAAACATCAAAAATTTCAGTCCTGCATGATTCTACCAAGAAATGTGTGTTCATTCAAACCGCTGGTTTTTGATAGTTTGGGCCCTATTGAATAATGAATGTTTTGAATTTTCTCCAAAAGTAAAGTAGTTGCAAACTCATCCTTTTAGAAACTTGTTAGGGCTGTTGAGAGGAGTAAAAAACCATCAGAAATTTCAATCCTGCATGAATCTACCAAGAAATGTGATTCTTCATTCAAAACGCTGGTTTTTGCTATTGGGCTCTATTGAATAATGAATGTTTTGAATTTTCTCCAAAAGTAAAGTAGTTGCAAACTCATGCTTTTAGAGACTTGTTTGGGCTCATGAGAGGAGTAGAAAAACATCAAAAATTTCAGTCCTGCATGATTCTACCAAGAAATGTGTGTTCATTGAAACCGCTGGTTTTTGATAGTTTGGGCCCTATTGAATAATGAATGTTTTGAATTTTCTCCAAAAGTAAAGTAGTTGCAAACTCATCCTTTTAGAAACTTGTTTGGGCTGTTGAGAGGAGTAAAAAACCATCACAAATTTCAATCCTGCATGATTCTACCAAGAAATGTGATTCTTCATTCAAAACGCTGGTTTTTACTATTGGGCTCTATTGAATAATGAATGTTTTGAATTTTCTCCAAAAGTAAAGTAGTTGCAAACTCATGCTTTTAGAGACTTGTTTGGGCTCATGAGAGGAGTAGAAAAACATCAAAAATTTCAGTCCTGCATGATTCTACCAAGAAATGTGTGTTCATTGAAACCGCTGGTTTTTGATAGTTTGGGCCCTATTGAATAATGAATGTTTTGAATTTTCTCCAAAAGTAAAGTAGTTGCAAACTCATCCTTTTAATAACTTGTTTGGGCTGTTGAGAGGAGTAAAAAACCATCAAAAATTTCAATCCTGCATGATTTTACCAAGAAATGTGATTCTTCATTCAAAACCTGATTTTTGCTATTGGGCTCTATTGAGTAGTGAATGTTTTGAATTTTCTCCAAAAGTAAAGTAGTTGCAAACTCATGCTTTTAGAGACTTGTTTGGGCTCATGAGAGGAGTAGAAAAACATCAAAAATTTCAGTCCTGCATGATTCTACCAAGAAATGTGTTCATTCAAACCGCTGGTGTTTGATAGTTTGGGCCCTATTGAATAATGAATGTTTTGAATTTTCTCCAAAAGTAAAGTAGTTGCAAACTCATCCTTTTAGAAACTTGTTTGGGCTGTTGAGAGGAGTAAAAAACCATCAAAAATTTCAATCCTGCATGATTCTACCAAGAAATGTGATTCTTCATTCAAAACGCTGGTTTTTGCTATTGGGCTCTATTGAATAATGAATGTTTTGAATTTTCTCCAAAAGTAAAGTAGTTGCAAACTCATGCTTTTAGAGACTTGTTTGGGCTCATGAGAGGAGTAGAAAAACATCAAAAATTTCAGTCCTGCATGATTCTACCAAGAAATGTGTGTTCATTGAAACCGCTGGTTTTTGATAGTTTGGGCCCTATTGTATAATGAATGTTTTGAATTTTCTCCAAAAGTAAAGTAGTTGCAAACTCATCCTTTTAGAAACTTGTTTGGGCTGTTGAGAGGAGTAAAAAACCATCAAAAATTTCAATCCTGCATGATTCTACCAAGAAATGTGATTCTTCATTCAAAACGCTGGTTTTTGCTATTGGGCTCTATTGAATAATGAATGTTTTGAATTTTCTCCAAAAGTAAAGTAGTTGCAAACTCATGCTTTTAGAGACTTGTTTGGGCTCATGAGAGGAGTAGAAAAACATCAAAAATTTCAGTCCTGCATGATTCTACCAAGAAATGTGTGTTCATTGAAACCGCTGGTTTTTGATAGTTTGGGTCCTATTGAATAATGAATGTTTTGAATTTTCTCCAAAAGTAAAGTAGTTGCAAACTCATCCTTTTAGAAACTTGTTTGGGCTGTTGAGAGGAGTAAAAAACCATCAAAAATTTCAATCCTGCATGATTCTACCAAGAAATGTGATTCTTCATTCAAAACGCTGGTTTTTGCTATTGGGCTCTATTGAATAATGAATGTTTTGAATTTTCTCCAAAAGTAAAGTAGTTGCAAACTCATGCTTTTAGAGACTTGTTTGGGCTCATGAGAGGAGTAGAAAAACATCAAAAATTTCAGTCCTGCATGATTCTACCAAGACATGTGTGTTCATTGAAACGGCTGGTTTTTGATAGTTTGGGCCCTATTGAATAATGAATGTTTTGAATTTTCTCCAAAAGTAAAGTAGTTGCAAACTCATCCTTTTAGAAACTTGTTTGGGCTGTTGAGAGGAGTAAAAAACCATCAAAAATTTCAATCCTGCATGATTCTACCAAGAAATGTGATTCTTCATTCAAAACGCTGGTTTTTGCTATTGGGCTCTATTGAATAATGAATGTTTTGAATTTTCTCCAAAAGTAAAGTAGTTGCAAACTCATGCTTTTAGAGACTTGTTTGGGCTCATGAGAGGAGTAGAAAAACATCAAAAATTTCAGTCCTGCATGATTCTACCAAGAAATGTGTGTTCATTCAAACCGCTGGTTTTTGATAGTTTGGGCCATATTGAATAATGAATGTTTAGAATTTTCTCCAAAAGTAAAGTAGTTGCAAACTCATGCTTTTAGAGACTTGTTTGGGCTCATGAGAGGAGTAGAAAAACATCAAAAATTTCAGTCCTGCATGATTCTACCAAGAAATGTGTGTTCATTGAAACCGCTGGTTTTTGATAGTTTGGGCCCTATTGAATAATGAATGTTTTGAATTTTCTCCAAAAGTAAAGTAGTTGCAAACTCATCCTTTTAGAAACTTGTTTGGGCTGTTGAGAGGAGTAAAAAACCATCAAAAATTTAAATCCTGCATGATTCTACCAAGAAATGTGATTCTTCATTCAAAACGCTGGTTTTTGCTATTGGGCTCTATTGAATAATGAATGTTTTGAATTTTCTCCAAAAGTAAAGTAGTTGCAAACTCATGCTTTTAGAGACTTGTTTGGGCTCATGAGAGGAGTAGAAAAACATCAAAAATTTCAGTCCTGCATGATTCTACCAAGAAATGTGTGTTCATTCAAACCGCTGGTTTTTGATAGTTTGGGCCCTATTGAATAATGAATGTTTTGAATTTTCTCCAAAAGTAAAGTAGTTGCAAACTCATCCTTTTAGAAACTTGTTAGGGCTGTTGAGAGGAGTAAAAAACCATCAAAAATTTCAATCCTGCATGATTCTACCAAGAAATGTGATTCTTCATTCAAAACGCTGGTTTTTGCTATTGGGCTCTATTGAATAATGAATGTTTTGAATTTTCTCCAAAAGTAAAGTAGTTGCAAACTCATGCTTTTAGAGACTTGTTTGGGCTCATGAGAGGAGTAGAAAAACATCAAAAATTTCAGTCCTGCATGATTCTACCAAGAAATGTGTGTTCATTGAAACCGCTGGTTTTTGATAGTTTGGGCCCTATTAAAATAATGAATGTTTTGAATTTTCTCCAAAAGTAAAGTAGTTGCAAACTCATCCTTTTAGAAACTTGTTTGGGCTGTTGAGAGGAGTAAAAAACCATCAAAAATTTCAATCCTGCATGATTCTACCAAGAAATGTGATTCTTCATTCAAAACGCTGGTTTTTGCTATTGGGCTCTATTGAATAATGAATGTTTTGAATTTTCTCCAAAAGTAAAGTAGTTGCAAACTCATGCTTTTAGAGACTTGTTTGGGCTCATGAGAGGAGTAGAAAAACATCAAAAATTTCAGTCCTGCATGATTCTACCAAGAAATGTGTGTTCATTGAAACCGCTGGTTTTTGATAGTTTGGGCCCTATTGAATAATGAATGTTTTGAATTTTCTCCAAAAGTAAAGTAGTTGCAAACTCATCCTTTTAGAAACTTGTTTGGGCTGTTGAGAGGAGTAAAAAACCATCAAAAATTTCAATCCTGCATGATTCTACCAAGAAATGTGATTCTTCATTCAAAACGCTGGTTTTTGCTATTGGGCTCTATTGAATAATGAATGTTTTCAATTTTCTCCAAAAGTAAAGTAGTTGCAAACTCATGCTTTTAGAGACTTGTTTGGGCTCATGAGAGGAGTAGAAAAACATCAAAAATTTCAGTCCTGCATGATTCTACCAAGAAATGTGTGTTGATTCAAACCGCTGGTTTTTGATAGTTTGGGCCCTATTGAATAATGAATGTTTTGAATTTTCTCCAAAAGTAAAGTAGTTGCAAACTCATGCTTTTAGAGACTTGTTTGGGCTCATGAGAGGAGTAGAAAAACATCAAAAATTTCAGTCCTGCATGATTCTACCAAGAAATGTGTGTTCATTCAAACCGCTGGTTTTTGATAGTTTGGGCCATATTGAATAATGAATGTTTAGAATTTTCTCCAAAAGTAAAGTAGTTGCAAACTCATGCTTTTAGAGACTTGTTTGGGCTCATGAGAGGAGTAGAAAAACATCAAAAATTTCAGTCCTGCATGATTCTACCAAGAAATGTGTGTTCATTGAAACCGCTGGTTTTTGATAGTTTGGGCCCTATTGAATAATGAATGTTTTGAATTTTCTCCAAAAGTAAAGTAGTTGCAAACTCATCCTTTTAGAAACTTGTTTGGGCTGTTGAGAGGAGTAAAAAACCATCAAAAATTTAAATCCTGCATGATTCTACCAAGAAATGTGATTCTTCATTCAAAACGCTGGTTTTTGCTATTGGGCTCTATTGAATAATGAATGTTTTGAATTTTCTCCAAAAGTAAAGTAGTTGCAAACTCATGCTTTTAGAGACTTGTTTGGGCTCATGAGAGGAGTAGAAAAACATCAAAAATTTCAGTCCTGCATGATTCTACCAAGAAATGTGTGTTCATTCAAACCGCTGGTTTTTGATAGTTTGGGCCATATTGAATAATGAATGTTTAGAATTTTCTCCAAAAGTAAAGTAGTTGCAAACTCATGCTTTTAGAGACTTGTTTGGGCTCATGAGAGGAGTAGAAAAACATCAAAAATTTCAGTCCTGCATGATTCTACCAAGAAATGTGTGTTCATTCAAACCGCTGGTTTTTGATAGTTTGGGCCATATTGAATAATGAATGTTTAGAATTTTCTCCAAAAGTAAAGTAGTTGCAAACTCATGCTTTTAGAGACTTGTTTGGGCTCATGAGAGGAGTAGAAAAACATCAAAAATTTCAGTCCTGCATGATTCTACCAAGAAATGTGTGTTCATTGAAACCGCTGGTTTTTGATAGTTTGGGCCCTATTGAATAATGAATGTTTTGAATTTTCTCCAAAAGTAAAGTAGTTGCAAACTCATCCTTTTAGAAACTTGTTTGGGCTGTTGAGAGGAGTAAAAAACCATCAAAAATTTCAATCCTGCATGATTCTACCAAGAAATGTGATTCTTCATTCAAAACGCTGGTTTTTGCTATTGGGCTCTATTGAATAATGAATGTTTTGAATTTTCTCCAAAAGTAAAGTAGTTGCAAACTCATGCTTTTAGAGACTTGTTTGGGCTCATGAGATGAGTAGAAAAACATCAAAAATTTCAGTCCTGCATGATTCTACCAAGACATGTGTGTTCATTGAAACGGCTGGTTTTTGATAGTTTGGGCTCTATTGAATAATGAATGTTTTGAATTTTCTCCAAAAGTAAAGTAGTTGCAAACTCATCCTTTTAGAAACTTGTTTGGGCTGTTGTGAGGAGTAAAAAACCATCAAAAATTTAAATCCTGCATGATTCTACCAAGAAATGTGATTCTTCATTCAAAACGCTGGTTTTTGCTATTGGGCTCTATTGAATAATGAATGTTTTGAATTTTCTCCAAAAGTAAAGTAGTTGCAAACTCATGCTTTTAGAGACTTGTTTGGGCTCATGAGAGGAGTAGAAAAACATCAAAAATTTCAGTCCTGCATGATTCTACCAAGAAATGTGTGTTCATTGAAACCGCTGGTTTTTGATAGTTTGGGCCCTATTGTATAATGAATGTTTTGAATTTTCTCCAAAAGTAAAGTAGTTGCAAACTCATCCTTTTAGAAACTTGTTTGGGCTGTTGAGAGGAGTAAAAAACCATCAAAAATTTCAATCCTGCATGATTCTACCAAGAAATGTGATTCTTCATTCAAAACGCTGGTTTTTGCTATTGGGCTCTATTGAATAATGAATGTTTTGAATTTTCTCCAAAAGTAAAGTAGTTGCAAACTCATGCTTTTAGAGACTTGTTTGGGCTCATGAGAGGAGTAGAAAAACATCAAAAATTTCAGTCCTGCATGATTCTACCAAGAAATGTGTGTTCATTCAAACCGCTGGTTTTTGATAGTTTGGGCCATATTGAATAATGAATGTTTAGAATTTTCTCCAAAAGTAAAGTAGTTGCAAACTCATGCTTTTAGAGACTTGTTTGGGCTCATGAGAGGAGTAGAAAAACATCAAAAATTTCAGTCCTGCATGATTCTACCAAGAAATGTGTGTTCATTGAAACCGCTGGTTTTTGATAGTTTGGGCCCTATTGAATAATGAATGTTTTGAATTTTCTCCAAAAGTAAAGTAGTTGCAAACTCATCCTTTTTGAAACTTGTTTGGGCTGTTGAGAGGAGTAAAAAACCATCAAAAATTTCAATCCTGCATGATTCTACCAAGAAATGTGATTCTTCATTCAAAACGCTGGTTTTTGCTATTGGGCTCTATTGAATAATGAATGTTTTGAATTTTCTCCAAAAGTAAAGTAGTTGCAAACTCATGCTTTTAGAGACTTGTTTGGGCTCATGAGAGGAGTAGAAAAACATCAAAAATTTCAGTCCTGCATGATTCTACCAAGAAATGTGTGTTCATTGAAACCGCTGGTTTTTGATAGTTTGGGCCCTATTGAATAATGAATGTTTTGAATTTTCTCCAAAAGTAAAGTAGTTGCAAACTCATCCTTTTAGAAACTTGTTTGGGCTGTTGAGAGGAGTAAAAAACCATCAAAAATTTAAATCCTGCATGATTCTACCAAGAAATGTGATTCTTCATTCAAAACGCTGGTTTTTGCTATTGGGCTCTATTGAATAATGAATGTTTTGAATTTTCTCCAAAAGTAAAGTAGTTGCAAACTCATGCTTTTAGAGACTTGTTTGGGCTCATGAGAGGAGTAGAAAAACATCAAAAATTTCAGTCCTGCATGATTCTACCAAGAAATGTGTGTTCATTCAAACCGCTGGTTTTTGATAGTTTGGGCCCTATTGAATAATGAATGTTTTGAATTTTCTCCAAAAGTAAAGTAGTTGCAAACTCATCCTTTTAGAAACTTGTTAGGGCTGTTGAGAGGAGTAAAAAACCATCAAAAATTTCAATCCTGCATGATTCTACCAAGAAATGTGATTCTTCATTCAAAACGCTGGTTTTTGCTATTGGGCTCTATTGAATAATGAATGTTTTGAATTTTCTCCAAAAGTAAAGTAGTTGCAAACTCATGCTTTTAGAGACTTGTTTGGGCTCATGAGAGGAGTAGAAAAACATCAAAAATTTCAGTCCTGCATGATTCTACCAAGAAATGTGTGTTCATTGAAACCGCTGGTTTTTGATAGTTTGGGCCCTATTGAAATAATGAATGTTTTGAATTTTCTCCAAAAGTAAAGTAGTTGCAAACTCATCCTTTTAGAAACTTGTTTGGGCTGTTGAGAGGAGTAAAAAACCATCAAAAATTTCAATCCTGCATGATTCTACCAAGAAATGTGATTCTTCATTCAAAACGCTGGTTTTTGCTATTGGGCTCTATTGAATAATGAATGTTTTGAATTTTCTCCAAAAGTAAAGTAGTTGCAAACTCATGCTTTTAGAGACTTGTTTGGGCTCATGAGAGGAGTAGAAAAACATCAAAAATTTCAGTCCTGCATGATTCTACCAAGAAATGTGTGTTCATTGAAACCGCTGGTTTTTGATAGTTTGGGCCCTATTGAATAATGAATGTTTTGAATTTTCTCCAAAAGTAAAGTAGTTGCAAACTCATCCTTTTAGAAACTTGTTTGGGCTGTTGAGAGGAGTAAAAAACCATCAAAAATTTCAATCCTGCATGATTTTACCAAGAAATGTGATTCTTCATTCAAAACCTGATTTTTGCTATTGGGCTCTATTGAGTAGTGAATGTTTTGAATTTTCTCCAAAAGTAAAGTAGTTGCAAACTCATGCTTTTAGAGACTTGTTTGGGCTCATGAGAGGAGTAGAAAAACATCAAAAATTTCAGTCCTGCATGATTCTACCAAGAAATGTGTTCATTCAAACCGCTGGTTTTTGATAGTTTGGGCCCTATTGAATAATGAATGTTTTGAATTTTCTCCAAAAGTAAAGTAGTTGCAAACTCATCCTTTTAGAAACTTGTTTGGGCTGTTGAGAGGAGTAAAAAACCATCAAAAATTTCAATCCTGCATGATTCTACCAAGAAATGTGATTCTTCATTCAAAACGCTGGTTTTTGCTATTGGGCTCTATTGAATAATGAATGTTTTGAATTTTCTCCAAAAGTAAAGTAGTTGCAAACTCATGCTTTTAGAGACTTGTTTGGGCTCATGAGAGGAGTAGAAAAACATCAAAAATTTCAGTCCTGCATGATTCTACCAAGAAATGTGTGTTCATTGAAACCGCTGGTTTTTGATAGTTTGGGCCCTATTGTATAATGAATGTTTTGAATTTTCTCCAAAAGTAAAGTAGTTGCAAACTCATCCTTTTAGAAACTTGTTTGGGCTGTTGAGAGGAGTAAAAAACCATCAAAAATTTCAATCCTGCATGATTCTACCAAGAAATGTGATTCTTCATTCAAAACGCTGGTTTTTGCTATTGGGCTCTATTGAATAATGAATGTTTTGAATTTTCTCCAAAAGTAAAGTAGTTGCAAACTCATGCTTTTAGAGACTTGTTTGGGCTCATGAGAGGAGTAGAAAAACATCAAAAATTTCAGTCCTGCATGATTCTACCAAGAAATGTGTGTTCATTCAAACCGCTGGTTTTTGATAGTTTGGGCCATATTGAATAATGAATGTTTAGAATTTTCTCCAAAAGTAAAGTAGTTGCAAACTCATGCTTTTAGAGACTTGTTTGGGCTCATGAGAGGAGTAGAAAAACATCAAAAATTTCAGTCCTGCATGATTCTACCAAGAAATGTGTGTTCATTGAAACCGCAGGTTTTTGATAGTTTGGGCCCTATTGAATAATGAATGTTTTGAATTTTCTCCAAAAGTAAAGTAGTTGCAAACTCATCCTTTTAGAAACTTGTTTGGGCTGTTGAGAGGAGTAAAAAACCATCAAAAATTTCAATCCTGCATGATTCTACCAAGAAATGTGATTCTTCATTCAAAACGCTGGTTTTTGCTATTGGGCTCTATTGAATAATGAATGTTTTGAATTTTCTCCAAAAGTAAAGTAGTTGCAAACTCATGCTTTTAGAGACTTGTTTGGGCTCATGAGAGGAGTAGAAAAACATCAAAAATTTCAGTCCTGCATGATTCTACCAAGAAATGTGTGTTCATTGAAACCGCTGGTTTTTGATAGTTTGGGCCCTATTGAATAATGAATGTTTTGAATTTTCTCCAAAAGTAAAGTAGTTGCAAACTCATCCTTTTAGAAACTTGTTTGGGCTGTTGAGAGGAGTAAAAAACCATCAAAAATTTAAATCCTGCATGATTCTACCAAGAAATGTGATTCTTCATTCAAAACGCTGGTTTTTGCTATTGGGCTCTATTGAATAATGAATGTTTTGAATTTTCTCCAAAAGTAAAGTAGTTGCAAACTCATGCTTTTAGAGACTTGTTTGGGCTCATGAGAGGAGTAGAAAAACATCAAAAATTTCAGTCCTGCATGATTCTACCAAGAAATGTGTGTTCATTCAAACCGCTGGTTTTTGATAGTTTGGGCCCTATTGAATAATGAATGTTTTGAATTTTCTCCAAAAGTAAAGTAGTTGCAAACTCATCCTTTTAGAAACTTGTTAGGGCTGTTGAGAGGAGTAAAAAACCATCAAAAATATCAATCCTGCATGATTCTACCAAGAAATGTGATTCTTCATTCAAAACGCTGGTTTTTGCTATTGGGCTCTATTGAATAATGAATGTTTTGAATTTTCTCCAAAAGTAAAGTAGTTGCAAACTCATGCTTTTAGAGACTTGTTTGGGCTCATGAGAGGAGTAGAAAAACATCAAAAATTTCAGTCCTGCATGATTCTACCAAGAAATGTGTGTTCATTGAAACCGCTGGTTTTTGATAGTTTGGGCCCTATTGAAATAATGAATGTTTTGAATTTTCTCCAAAAGTAAAGTAGTTGCAAACTCATCCTTTTAGAAACTTGTTTGGGCTGTTGAGAGGAGTAAAAAACCATCAAAAATTTCAATCCTGCATGATTCTACCAAGAAATGTGATTCTTCATTCAAAACGCTGGTTTTTGCTATTGGGCTCTATTGAATAATGAATGTTTTGAATTTTCTCCAAAAGTAAAGTAGTTGCAAACTCATGCTTTTAGAGACTTGTTTGGGCTCATGAGAGGAGTAGAAAAACATCAAAAATTTCAGTCCTGCATGATTCTACCAAGAAATGTGTGTTCATTGAAACCGCTGGTTTTTGATAGTTTGGGCCCTATTGAATAATGAATGTTTTGAATTTTCTCCAAAAGTAAAGTAGTTGCAAACTCATCCTTTTAGAAACTTGTTTGGGCTGTTGAGAGGAGTAAAAAACCATCAAAAATTTCAATCCTGCATGATTTTACCAAGAAATGTGATTCTTCATTCAAAACCTGATTTTTGCTATTGGGCTCTATTGAGTAGTGAATGTTTTGAATTTTCTCCAAAAGTAAAGTAGTTGCAAACTCATGCTTTTAGAGACTTGTTTGGGCTCATGAGAGGAGTAGAAAAACATCAAAAATTTCAGTCTTGCATGATTCTACCAAGAAATGTGTTCATTCAAACCGCTGGTTTTTGATAGTTTGGGCCCTATTGAATAATGAATGTTTTGAATTTTCTCCAAAAGTAAAGTAGTTGCAAACTCATCCTTTTAGAAACTTGTTTGGGCTGTTGAGAGGAGTAAAAAACCATCAAAAATTTCAATCCTGCATGATTCTACCAAGAAATGTGATTCTTCATTCAAAACGCTGGTTTTTGCTATTGGGCTCTATTGAATAATGAATGTTTTGAATTTTCTCCAAAAGTAAAGTAGTTGCAAACTCATGCTTTTAGAGACTTGTTTGGGCTCATGAGATGAGTAGAAAAACATCAAAAATTTCAGTCCTGCATGATTCTACCAAGACATGTGTGTTCATTGAAACGGCTGGTTTTTGATAGTTTGGGCCCTATTGAATAATGAATGTTTTGAATTTTCTCCAAAAGTAAAGTAGTTGCAAACTCATCCTTTTAGAAACTTGTTTGGGCTGTTGAGAGGAGTAAAAAACCATCAAAAATTTAAATCCTGCATGATTCTACCAAGAAATGTGATTCTTCATTCAAAACGCTGGTTTTTGCTATTGGGCTCTATTGAATAATGAATGTTTTGAATTTTCTCCAAAAGTAAAGTAGTTGCAAACTCATGCTTTTAGAGACTTGTTTGGGCTCATGAGAGGAGTAGAAAAACATCAAAAATTTCAGTCCTGCATGATTCTACCAAGAAATGTGTGTTCATTCAAACCGCTGGTTTTTGATAGTTTGGGCCATATTGAATAATGAATGTTTAGAATTTTCTCCAAAAGTAAAGTAGTTGCAAACTCATGCTTTTAGAGACTTGTTTGGGCTCATGAGAGGAGTAGAAAAACATCAAAAATTTCAGTCCTGCATGATTCTACCAAGACATGTGTGTTCATTGAAACGGCTGGTTTTTGATAGTTTGGGCCCTATTGAATAATGAATGTTTTGAATTTTCTCCAAAAGTAAAGTAGTTGCAAACTCATCCTTTTAGAAACTTGTTTGGGCTGTTGAGAGGAGTAAAAAACCATCAAAAATTTCAATCCTGCATGATTCTACCAAGAAATGTGATTCTTCATTCAAAACGCTGGTTTTTGCTATTGGGCTCTATTGAATAATGAATGTTTTGAATTTTCTCCAAAAGTAAAGTAGTTGCAAACTCATGCTTTTAGAGACTTGTTTGGGCTCATGAGAGGAGTAGAAAAACATCAAAAATTTCAGTCCTGCATGATTCTACCAAGAAATGTGTGTTCATTGAAACCGCTGGTTTTTGATAGTTTGGGCCCTATTGAATAATGAATGTTTTGAATTTTCTCCAAAAGTAAAGTAGTTGCAAACTCATCCTTTTAGAAACTTGTTTGGGCTGTTGAGAGGAGTAAAAAACCATCAAAAATTTAAATCCTGCATGATTCTACCAAGAAATGTGATTCTTCATTCAAAACGCTGGTTTTTGCTATTGGGCTCTATTGAATAATGAATGTTTTGAATTTTCTCCAAAAGTAAAGTAGTTGCAAACTCATGCTTTTAGAGACTTGTTTGGGCTCATGAGAGGAGTAGAAAAACATCAAAAATTTCAGTCCTGCATGATTCTACCAAGAAATGTGTGTTCATTCAAACCGCTGGTTTTTGATAGTTTGGGCCCTATTGAATAATGAATGTTTTGAATTTTCTCCAAAAGTAAAGTAGTTGCAAACTCATCCTTTTAGAAACTTGTTAGGGCTGTTGAGAGGAGTAAAAAACCATCAAAAATTTCAATCCTGCATGATTCTACCAAGAAATGTGATTCTTCATTCAAAACGCTGGTTTTTGCTATTGGGCTCTATTGAATAATGAATGTTTTGAATTTTCTCCAAAAGTAAAGTAGTTGCAAACTCATGCTTTTAGAGACTTGTTTGGGCTCATGAGAGGAGTAGAAAAACATCAAAAATTTCAGTCCTGCATGATTCTACCAAGAAATGTGTGTTCATTGAAACCGCTGGTTTTTGATAGTTTGGGCCCTATTGAAATAATGAATGTTTTGAATTTTCTCCAAAAGTAAAGTAGTTGCAAACTCATCCTTTTAGAAACTTGTTTGGGCTGTTGAGAGGAGTAAAAAACCATCAAAAATTTCAATCCTGCATGATTCTACCAAGAAATGTGATTCTTCATTCAAAACGCTGGTTTTTGCTATTGGGCTCTATTGAATAATGAATGTTTTGAATTTTCTCCAAAAGTAAAGTAGTTGCAAACTCATGCTTTTAGAGACTTGTTTGGGCTCATGAGAGGAGTAGAAAAACATCAAAAATTTCAGTCCTGCATGATTCTACCAAGAAATGTGTGTTCATTGAAACCGCTGGTTTTTGATAGTTTGGGCCCTATTGAATAATGAATGTTTTGAATTTTCTCCAAAAGTAAAGTAGTTGCAAACTCATCCTTTTAGAAACTTGTTTGGGCTGTTGAGAGGAGTAAAAAACCATCAAAAATTTCAATCCTGCATGATTTTACCAAGAAATGTGATTCTTCATTCAAAACCTGATTTTTGCTATTGGGCTCTATTGAGTAGTGAATGTTTTGAATTTTCTCCAAAAGTAAAGTAGTTGCAAACTCATGCTTTTAGAGACTTGTTTGGGCTCATGAGAGGAGTAGAAAAACATCAAAAATTTCAGTCCTGCATGATTCTACCAAGAAATGTGTTCATTCAAACCGCTGGTTTTTGATAGTTTGGGCCCTATTGAATAATGAATGTTTTGAATTTTCTCCAAAAGTAAAGTAGTTGCAAACTCATCCTTTTAGAAACTTGTTTGGGCTGTTGAGAGGAGTAAAAAACCATCAAAAATTTCAATCCTGCATGATTCTACCAAGAAATGTGATTCTTCATTCAAAACGCTGGTTTTTGCTATTGGGCTCTATTGAATAATGAATGTTTTGAATTTTCTCCAAAAGTAAAGTAGTTGCAAACTCATGCTTTTAGAGACTTGTTTGGGCTCATGAGAGGAGTAGAAAAACATCAAAAATTTCAGTCCTGCATGATTCTACCAAGAAATGTGTGTTCATTGAAACCGCTGGTTTTTGATAGTTTGGGCCCTATTGTATAATGAATGTTTTGAATTTTCTCCAAAAGTAAAGTAGTTGCAAACTCATCCTTTTAGAAACTTGTTTGGGCTGTTGAGAGGAGTAAAAAACCATCAAAAATTTCAATCCTGCATGATTCTACCAAGAAATGTGATTCTTCATTCAAAACGCTGGTTTTTGCTATTGGGCTCTATTGAATAATGAATGTTTTGAATTTTCTCCAAAAGTAAAGTAGTTGCAAACTCATGCTTTTAGAGACTTGTTTGGGCTCATGAGAGGAGTAGAAAAACATCAAAAATTTCAGTCCTGCATGATTCTACCAAGAAATGTGTGTTCATTCAAACCGCTGGTTTTTGATAGTTTGGGCCATATTGAATAATGAATGTTTAGAATTTTCTCCAAAAGTAAAGTAGTTGCAAACTCATGCTTTTAGAGACTTGTTTGGGCTCATGAGAGGAGTAGAAAAACATCAAAAATTTCAGTCCTGCATGATTCTACCAAGAAATGTGTGTTCATTGAAACCGCTGGTTTTTGATAGTTTGGGCCCTATTGAATAATGAATGTTTTGAATTTTCTCCAAAAGTAAAGTAGTTGCAAACTCATCCTTTTAGAAACTTGTTTGGGCTGTTGAGAGGAGTAAAAAACCATCAAAAATTTCAATCCTGCATGATTCTACCAAGAAATGTGATTCTTCATTCAAAACGCTGGTTTTTGCTATTGGGCTCTATTGAATAATGAATGTTTTGAATTTTCTCCAAAAGTAAAGTAGTTGCAAACTCATGCTTTTAGAGACTTGTTTGGGCTCATGAGAGGAGTAGAAAAACATCAAAAATTTCAGTCCTGCATGATTCTACCAAGAAATGTGTGTTCATTGAAACCGCTGGTTTTTGATAGTTTGGGCCCTATTGAATAATGAATGTTTTGAATTTTCTCCAAAAGTAAAGTAGTTGCAAACTCATCCTTTTAGAAACTTGTTTGGGCTGTTGAGAGGAGTAAAAAACCATCAAAAATTTAAATCCTGCATGATTCTACCAAGAAATGTGATTCTTCATTCAAAACGCTGGTTTTTGCTATTGGGCTCTATTGAATAATGAATGTTTTGAATTTTCTCCAAAAGTAAAGTAGTTGCAAACTCATGCTTTTAGAGACTTGTTTGGGCTCATGAGAGGAGTAGAAAAACATCAAAAATTTCAGTCCTGCATGATTCTACCAAGAAATGTGTGTTCATTCAAACCGCTGGTTTTTGATAGTTTGGGCCCTATTGAATAATGAATGTTTTGAATTTTCTCCAAAAGTAAAGTAGTTGCAAACTCATCCTTTTAGAAACTTGTTAGGGCTGTTGAGAGGAGTAAAAAACCATCAAAAATATCAATCCTGCATGATTCTACCAAGAAATGTGATTCTTCATTCAAAACGCTGGTTTTTGCTATTGGGCTCTATTGAATAATGAATGTTTTGAATTTTCTCCAAAAGTAAAGTAGTTGCAAACTCATGCTTTTAGAGACTTGTTTGGGCTCATGAGAGGAGTAGAAAAACATCAAAAATTTCAGTCCTGCATGATTCTACCAAGAAATGTGTGTTCATTGAAACCGCTGGTTTTTGATAGTTTGGGCCCTATTGAAATAATGAATGTTTTGAATTTTCTCCAAAAGTAAAGTAGTTGCAAACTCATCCTTTTAGAAACTTGTTTGGGCTGTTGAGAGGAGTAAAAAACCATCAAAAATTTCAATCCTGCATGATTCTACCAAGAAATGTGATTCTTCATTCAAAACGCTGGTTTTTGCTATTGGGCTCTATTGAATAATGAATGTTTTGAATTTTCTCCAAAAGTAAAGTAGTTGCAAACTCATGCTTTTAGAGACTTGTTTGGGCTCATGAGAGGAGTAGAAAAACATCAAAAATTTCAGTCCTGCCTGATTCTACCAAGAAATGTGTGTTCATTGAAACCGCTGGTTTTTGATAGTTTGGGCCCTATTGAATAATGAATGTTTTGAATTTTCTCCAAAAGTAAAGTAGTTGCAAACTCATCCTTTTAGAAACTTGTTTGGGCTGTTGAGAGGAGTAAAAAACCATCAAAAATTTCAATCCTGCATGATTTTACCAAGAAATGTGATTCTTCATTCAAAACCTGATTTTTGCTATTGGGCTCTATTGAGTAGTGAATGTTTTGAATTTTCTCCAAAAGTAAAGTAGTTGCAAACTCATGCTTTTAGAGACTTGTTTGGGCTCATGAGAGGAGTAGAAAAACATCAAAAATTTCAGTCTTGCATGATTCTACCAAGAAATGTGTTCATTCAAACCGCTGGTTTTTGATAGTTTGGGCCCTATTGAATAATGAATGTTTTGAATTTTCTCCAAAAGTAAAGTAGTTGCAAACTCATCCTTTTAGAAACTTGTTTGGGCTGTTGAGAGGAGTAAAAAACCATCAAAAATTTCAATCCTGCATGATTCTACCAAGAAATGTGATTCTTCATTCAAAACGCTGGTTTTTGCTATTGGGCTCTATTGAATAATGAATGTTTTGAATTTTCTCCAAAAGTAAAGTAGTTGCAAACTCATGCTTTTAGAGACTTGTTTGGGCTCATGAGATGAGTAGAAAAACATCAAAAATTTCAGTCCTGCATGATTCTACCAAGACATGTGTGTTCATTGAAACGGCTGGTTTTTGATAGTTTGGGCCCTATTGAATAATGAATGTTTTGAATTTTCTCCAAAAGTAAAGTAGTTGCAAACTCATCCTTTTAGAAACTTGTTTGGGCTGTTGAGAGGAGTAAAAAACCATCAAAAATTTAAATCCTGCATGATTCTACCAAGAAATGTGATTCTTCATTCAAAACGCTGGTTTTTGCTATTGGGCTCTATTGAATAATGAATGTTTTGAATTTTCTCCAAAAGTAAAGTAGTTGCAAACTCATGCTTTTAGAGACTTGTTTGGGCTCATGAGAGGAGTAGAAAAACATCAAAAATTTCAGTCCTGCATGATTCTACCAAGAAATGTGTGTTCATTCAAACCGCTGGTTTTTGATAGTTTGGGCCATATTGAATAATGAATGTTTAGAATTTTCTCCAAAAGTAAAGTAGTTGCAAACTCATGCTTTTAGAGACTTGTTTGGGCTCATGAGAGGAGTAGAAAAACATCAAAAATTTCAGTCCTGCATGATTCTACCAAGACATGTGTGTTCATTGAAACGGCTGGTTTTTGATAGTTTGGGCCCTATTGAATAATGAATGTTTTGAATTTTCTCCAAAAGTAAAGTAGTTGCAAACTCATCCTTTTAGAAACTTGTTTGGGCTGTTGAGAGGAGTAAAAAACCATCAAAAATTTAAATCCTGCATGATTCTACCAAGAAATGTGATTCTTCATTCAAAACGCTGGTTTTTGCTATTGGGCTCTATTGAATAATGAATGTTTTGAATTTTCTCCAAAAGTAAAGTAGTTGCAAACTCATGCTTTTAGAGACTTGTTTGGGCTCATGAGATGACTAGAAAAACATCAAAAATTTCAGTCCTGCATGATTCTACCAAGAAATGTGATTCTTCATTCAAAACGCTGGTTTTTGCTATTGGGCTCTATTGAATAATGAATGTTTTGAATTTTCTCCAAAAGTAAAGTAGTTGCAAACTCATGCTTTTAGAGACTTGTTTGGGCTCATGAGAGGAGTAGAAAAACATCAAAAATTTCAGTCCTGCATGATTCTACCAAGAAATGTGTGTTCATTCAAACCGCTGGTTTTTGATAGTTTGGGCCCTATTGAATAATGAATGTTTTGAATTTTCTCCAAAAGTAAAGTAGTTGCAAACTCATCCTTTTAGAAACTTGTTTGGACTGTTGAGAGGAGTAAAAAACCATCAAAAATTTCAATCCTGCATGATTCTACCAAGAAATGTGATTCTTCATTCAAAACGCTGGTTTTTGCTATTGGGCTCTATTGAATAATGAATGTTTTGAATTTTCTCCAAAAGTAAAGTAGTTGCAAACTCATGCTTTTAGAGACTTGTTTGGGCTCATGAGAGGAGTAGAAAAACATCAAAAATTTCAGTCCTGCATGATTCTACCAAGAAATGTGTGTTCATTGAAACCGCTGGTTTTTGATAGTTTGGGCCCTATTGAATAATGAATGTTTTGAATTTTCTCCAAAAGTAAAGTAGTTGCAAACTCATCCTTTTAGAAACTTGTTTGGGCTGTTGAGAGGAGTAAAAAACCATCAAAAATTTCAATCCTGCATGATTCTACCAAGAAATGTGATTCTTCATTCAAAACGCTGGTTTTTGCTATTGGGCTCTATTGAATAATGAATGTTTTGAATTTTCTCCAAAAGTAAAGTAGTTGCAAACTCATGCTTTTAGAGACTTGTTTGGGCTCATGAGATGAGTAGAAAAACATCAAAAATTTCAGTCCTGCATGATTCTACCAAGACATGTGTGTTCATTGAAACGGCTGGTTTTTGATAGTTTGGGCCCTATTGAATAATGAATGTTTTGAATTTTCTCCAAAAGTAAAGTAGTTGCAAACTCATCCTTTTAGAAACTTGTTTGGGCTGTTGAGAGGAGTAAAAAACCATCAAAAATTTCAATCCTGAATGATTCTACCAAGAAATGTGATTCTTCATTCAAAACGCTGGTTTTTGCTATTGGGCTCTATTGAATAATGAATGTTTTGAATTTTCTCCAAAAGTAAAGTAGTTGCAAACTCATGCTTTTAGAGACTTGTTTGGGCTCATGAGAGGAGTAGAAAAACATCAAAAATTTCAGTCCTGCATGATTCTACCAAGAAATGTGTGTTGATTCAAACCGCTGGTTTTTGATAGTTTGGGCCCTATTGAATAATGAATGTTTTGAATTTTCTCCAAAAGTAAAGTAGTTGCAAACTCATGCTTTTAGAGACTTGTTTGGGCTCATGAGAGGAGTAGAAAAACATCAAAAATTTCAGTCCTGCATGATTCTACCAAGAAATGTGTGTTCATTCAAACCGCTGGTTTTTGATAGTTTGGGCCATATTGAATAATGAATGTTTAGAATTTTCTCCAAAAGTAAAGTAGTTGCAAACTCATGCTTTTAGAGACTTGTTTGGGCTCATGAGAGGAGTAGAAAAACATCAAAAATTTCAGTCCTGCATGATTCTACCAAGAAATGTGTGTTCATTGAAACCGCTGGTTTTTGATAGTTTGGGCCCTATTGAATAATGAATGTTTTGAATTTTCTCCAAAAGTAAAGTAGTTGCAAACTCATCCTTTTAGAAACTTGTTTGGGCTGTTGAGAGGAGTAAAAAACCATCAAAAATTTCAATCCTGCATGATTCTACCAAGAAATGTGATTCTTCATTCAAAACGCTGGTTTTTGCTATTGGGCTCTATTGAATAATGAATGTTTAGAATTTTCTCCAAAAGTAAAGTAGTTGCAAACTCATGCTTTTAGAGACTTGTTTGGGCTCATGAGATGAGTAGAAAAACATCAAAAATTTCAGTCCTGCATGATTCTACCAAGACATGTGTGTTCATTGAAACGGCTGGTTTTTGATAGTTTGGGCCCTATTGAATAATGAATGTTTTGAATTTTCTCCAAAAGTAAAGTAGTTGCAAACTCATCCTTTTAGAAACTTGTTTGGGCTGTTGAGAGGAGTAAAAAACCATCAAAAATTTAAATCCTGCATGATTCTACCAAGAAATGTGATTCTTCATTCAAAACGCTGGTTTTTGCTATTGGGCTCTATTGAATAATGAATGTTTTGAATTTTCTCCAAAAGTAAAGTAGTTGCAAACTCATGCTTTTAGAGACTTGTTTGGGCTCATGAGAGGAGTAGAAAAACATCAAAAATTTCAGTCCTGCATGATTCTACCAAGAAATGTGTGTTCATTCAAACCGCTGGTTTTTGATAGTTTGGGCCATATTGAATAATGAATGTTTAGAATTTTCTCCAAAAGTAAAGTAGTTGCAAACTCATGCTTTTAGAGACTTGTTTGGGCTCATGAGAGGAGTAGAAAAACATCAAAAATTTCAGTCCTGCATGATTCTACCAAGACATGTGTGTTCATTGAAACGGCTGGTTTTTGATAGTTTGGGCCCTATTGAATAATGAATGTTTTGAATTTTCTCCAAAAGTAAAGTAGTTGCAAACTCATCCTTTTAGAAACTTGTTTGGGCTGTTGAGAGGAGTAAAAAACCATCAAAAATTTAAATCCTGCATGATTCTACCAAGAAATGTGATTCTTCATTCAAAACGCTGGTTTTTGCTATTGGGCTCTATTGAATAATGAATGTTTTGAATTTTCTCCAAAAGTAAAGTAGTTGCAAACTCATGCTTTTAGAGACTTGTTTGGGCTCATGAGATGACTAGAAAAACATCAAAAATTTCAGTCCTGCATGATTCTACCAAGAAATGTGTGTTCATTCAAACCGCTGGTTTTTGATAGTTTGGGCCATATTGAATAATGAATGTTTAGAATTTTCTCCAAAAGTAAAGTAGTTGCAAACTCATGCTTTTAGAGACTTGTTTGGGCTCATGAGAGGAGTAGAAAAACATCAAAAATTTCAGTCCTGCATGATTCTACCAAGAAATGTGTGTTCATTGAAACCGCTGGTTTTTGATAGTTTGGGCCCTATTGAATAATGAATGTTTTGAATTTTCTCCAAAAGTAAAGTAGTTGCAAACTCATCCTTTTAGAAACTTGTTTGGGCTGTTGAGAGGAGTAAAAAACCATCAAAAATTTCAATCCTGCATGATTCTACCAAGAAATGTGATTCTTCATTCAAAACGCTGGTTTTTGCTATTGGGCTCTATTGAATAATGAATGTTTTGAATTTTCTCCAAAAGTAAAGTAGTTGCAAACTCATGCTTTTAGAGACTTGTTTGGGCTCATGAGATGAGTAGAAAAACATCAAAAATTTCAGTCCTGCATGATTCTACCAAGACATGTGTGTTCATTGAAACGGCTGGTTTTTGATAGTTTGGGCCCTATTGAATAATGAATGTTTTGAATTTTCTCCAAAAGTAAAGTAGTTGCAAACTCATCCTTTTAGAAACTTGTTTGGGCTGTTGAGAGGAGTAAAAAACCATCAAAAATTTCAATCCTGCATGATTCTACCAAGAAATGTGATTCTTCATTCAAAACGCTGGTTTTTGCTATTGGGCTCTATTGAATAATGAATGTTTTCAATTTTCTCCAAAAGTAAAGTAGTTGCAAACTCATGCTTTTAGAGACTTGTTTGGGCTCATGAGAGGAGTAGAAAAACATCAAAAATTTCAGTCCTGCATGATTCTACCAAGAAATGTGTGTTGATTCAAACCGCTGGTTTTTGATAGTTTGGGCCCTATTGAATAATGAATGTTTTGAATTTTCTCCAAAAGTAAAGTAGTTGCAAACTCATGCTTTTAGAGACTTGTTTGGGCTCATGAGAGGAGTAGAAAAACATCAAAAATTTCAGTCCTGCATGATTCTACCAAGAAATGTGTGTTCATTCAAACCGCTGGTTTTTGATAGTTTGGGCCATATTGAATAATGAATGTTTAGAATTTTCTCCAAAAGTAAAGTAGTTGCAAACTCATGCTTTTAGAGACTTGTTTGGGCTCATGAGAGGAGTAGAAAAACATCAAAAATTTCAGTCCTGCATGATTCTACCAAGAAATGTGTGTTCATTGAAACCGCTGGTTTTTGATAGTTTGGGCCCTATTGAATAATGAATGTTTTGAATTTTCTCCAAAAGTAAAGTAGTTGCAAACTCATCCTTTTAGAAACTTGTTTGGGCTGTTGAGAGGAGTAAAAAACCATCAAAAATTTCAATCCTGCATGATTCTACCAAGAAATGTGATTCTTCATTCAAAACGCTGGTTTTTGCTATTGGGCTCTATTGAATAATGAATGTTTTGAATTTTCTCCAAAAGTAAAGTAGTTGCAAACTCATGCTTTTAGAGACTTGTTTGGGCTCATGAGATGAGTAGAAAAACATCAAAAATTTCAGTCCTGCATGATTCTACCAAGACATGTGTGTTCATTGAAACGGCTGGTTTTTGATAGTTTGGGCCCTATTGAATAATGAATGTTTTGAATTTTCTCCAAAAGTAAAGTAGTTGCAAACTCATGCTTTTAGAGACTTGTTTGGGCTCATGAGAGGAGTAGAAAAACATCAAAAATTTCAGTCCTGCATGATTCTACCAAGAAATGTGTGTTCATTCAAACCGCTGGTTTTTGATAGTTTGGGCCATATTGAATAATGAATGTTTAGAATTTTCTCCAAAAGTAAAGTAGTTGCAAACTCATGCTTTTAGAGACTTGTTTGGGCTCATGAGAGGAGTAGAAAAACATCAAAAATTTCAGTCCTGCATGATTCTACCAAGACATGTGTGTTCATTGAAACGGCTGGTTTTTGATAGTTTGGGCCCTATTGAATAATGAATGTTTTGAATTTTCTCCAAAAGTAAAGTAGTTGCAAACTCATCCTTTTAGAAACTTGTTTGGGCTGTTGAGAGGAGTAAAAAACCATCAAAAATTTAAATCCTGCATGATTCTACCAAGAAATGTGATTCTTCATTCAAAACGCTGGTTTTTGCTATTGGGCTCTATTGAATAATGAATGTTTTGAATTTTCTCCAAAAGTAAAGTAGTTGCAAACTCATGCTTTTAGAGACTTGTTTGGGCTCATGAGATGACTAGAAAAACATCAAAAATTTCAGTCCTGCATGATTCTACCAAGAAATGTGTGTTCATTCAAACCGCTGGTTTTTGATAGTTTGGGCCATATTGAATAATGAATGTTTAGAATTTTCTCCAAAAGTAAAGTAGTTGCAAACTCATGCTTTTAGAGACTTGTTTGGGCTCATGAGAGGAGTAGAAAAACATCAAAAATTTCAGTCCTGCATGATTCTACCAAGAAATGTGTGTTCATTGAAACCGCTGGTTTTTGATAGTTTGGGCCCTATTGAATAATGAATGTTTTGAATTTTCTCCAAAAGTAAAGTAGTTGCAAACTCATCCTTTTAGAAACTTGTTTGGGCTGTTGAGAGGAGTAAAAAACCATCAAAAATTTCAATCCTGCATGATTCTACCAAGAAATGTGATTCTTCATTCAAAACGCTGGTTTTTGCTATTGGGCTCTATTGAATAATGAATGTTTTGAATTTTCTCCAAAAGTAAAGTAGTTGCAAACTCATGCTTTTAGAGACTTGTTTGGGCTCATGAGATGAGTAGAAAAACATCAAAAATTTCAGTCCTGCATGATTCTACCAAGACATGTGTGTTCATTGAAACGGCTGGTTTTTGATAGTTTGGGCCCTATTGAATAATGAATGTTTTGAATTTTCTCCAAAAGTAAAGTAGTTGCAAACTCATCCTTTTAGAAACTTGTTTGGGCTGTTGAGAGGAGTAAAAAACCATCAAAAATTTCAATCCTGCATGATTCTACCAAGAAATGTGATTCTTCATTCAAAACGCTGGTTTTTGCTATTGGGCTCTATTGAATAATGAATGTTTTCAATTTTCTCCAAAAGTAAAGTAGTTGCAAACTCATGCTTTTAGAGACTTGTTTGGGCTCATGAGAGGAGTAGAAAAACATCAAAAATTTCAGTCCTGCATGATTCTACCAAGAAATGTGTGTTGATTCAAACCGCTGGTTTTTGATAGTTTGGGCCCTATTGAATAATGAATGTTTTGAATTTTCTCCAAAAGTAAAGTAGTTGCAAACTCATGCTTTTAGAGACTTGTTTGGGCTCATGAGAGGAGTAGAAAAACATCAAAAATTTCAGTCCTGCATGATTCTACCAAGAAATGTGTGTTCATTCAAACCGCTGGTTTTTGATAGTTTGGGCCATATTGAATAATGAATGTTTAGAATTTTCTCCAAAAGTAAAGTAGTTGCAAACTCATGCTTTTAGAGACTTGTTTGGGCTCATGAGAGGAGTAGAAAAACATCAAAAATTTCAGTCCTGCATGATTCTACCAAGAAATGTGTGTTCATTGAAACCGCTGGTTTTTGATAGTTTGGGCCCTATTGAATAATGAATGTTTTGAATTTTCTCCAAAAGTAAAGTAGTTGCAAACTGATCCTTTTAGAAACTTGTTTGGGCTGTTGAGAGGAGTAAAAAACCATCAAAAATTTCAATCCTGCATGATTCTACCAAGAAATGTGATTCTTCATTCAAAACGCTGGTTTTTGCTATTGGGCTCTATTGAATAATGAATGTTTTGAATTTTCTCCAAAAGTAAAGTAGTTGCAAACTCATGCTTTTAGAGACTTGTTTGGGCTCATGAGATGAGTAGAAAAACATCAAAAATTTCAGTCCTGCATGATTCTACTAAGACATGTGTGTTCATTGAAACGGCTGGTTTTTGATAGTTTGGGCCCTATTGAATAATGAATGTTTTGAATTTTCTCCAAAAGTAAAGTAGTTGCAAACTCATCCTTTTAGAAACTTGTTTGGGCTGTTGAGAGGAGTAAAAAACCATCAAAAATTTAAATCCTGCATGATTCTACCAAGAAATGTGATTCTTCATTCAAAACGCTGGTAATGAATGTTTTGAATTTTCTCCAAAAGTAAAGTAGTTGCAAACTCATGCTTTTAGAGACTTGTTTGGGCTCATGAGAGGAGTAGAAAAACATCAAAAATTTCAGTCCTGCATGATTCTACCAAGAAATGTGTGTTCATTCAAACCGCTGGTTTTTGATAGTTTGGGCCATATTGAATAATGAATGTTTAGAATTTTCTCCAAAAGTAAAGTAGTTGCAAACTCATGCTTTTAGAGACTTGTTTGGGCTCATGAGAGGAGTAGAAAAACATCAAAAATTTCAGTCCTGCATGATTCTACCAAGACATGTGTGTTCATTGAAACGGCTGGTTTTTGATAGTTTGGGCCCTATTGAATAATGAATGTTTTGAATTTTCTCCAAAAGTAAAGTAGTTGCAAACTCATCCTTTTAGAAACTTGTTTGGGCTGTTGAGAGGAGTAAAAAACCATCAAAAATTTCAATCCTGCATGATTCTACCAAGAAATGTGATTCTTCATTCAAAACGCTGGTTTTTGCTATTGGGCTCTATTGAATAATGAATGTTTTGAATTTTCTCCAAAAGTAAAGTAGTTGCAAACTCATGCTTTTAGAGACTTGTTTGGGCTCATGAGAGGAGTAGAAAAACATCAAAAATTTCAGTCCTGCATGATTCTACCAAGAAATGTGTGTTCATTGAAACCGCTGGTTTTTGATAGTTTGGGCCCTATTGAATAATGAATGTTTTGAATTTTCTCCAAAAGTAAAGTAGTTGCAAACTCATCCTTTTAGAAACTTGTTTGGGCTGTTGAGAGGAGTAAAAAACCATCAAAAATTTCAATCCTGCATGATTCTACCAAGAAATGTGATTCTTCATTCAAAACGCTGGTTTTTGCTATTGGGCTCTATTGAATAATGAATGTTTTGAATTTTCTCCAAAAGTAAAGTAGTTGCAAACTCATGCTTTTAGAGACTTGTTTGGGCTCATGAGAGGAGTAGAAAAACATCAAAAATTTCAGTCCTGCATGATTCTACCAAGAAATGTGTGTTCATTCAAACCGCTGGTTTTTGATAGTTTGGGCCCTATTGAATAATGAATGTTTTGAATTTTCTCCAAAAGTAAAGTAGTTGCAAACTCATCCTTTTAGAAACTTGTTAGGGCTGTTGAGAGGAGTAAAAAACCATCAAAAATTTCAATCCTGCATGATTCTACCAAGAAATGTGATTCTTCATTCAAAACGCTGGTTTTTGCTATTGGGCTCTATTGAATAATGAATGTTTTGAATTTTCTCCAAAAGTAAAGTAGTTGCAAACTCATGCTTTTAGAGACTTGTTTGGGCTCATGAGAGGAGTAGAAAAACATCAAAAATTTCAGTCCTGCATGATTCTACCAAGAAATGTGTGTTCATTGAAACGGCTGGTTTTTGATAGTTTGGGCCCTATTGAATAATGAATGTTTTGAATTTTCTCCAAAAGTAAAGTAGTTGCAAACTCATCCTTTTAGAAACTTGTTTGGGCTGTTGAGAGGAGTAAAAAACCATCAAAAATTTCAATCCTGCATGATTTTACCAAGAAATGTGATTCTTCATTCAAAACCTGATTTTTGCTATTGGGCTCTAATGAGTAGTGAATGTTTTGAATTTTCTCCAAAAGTAAAGTAGTTGCAAACTCATGCTTTTAGAGACTTGTTTGGGCTCATGAGAGGAGTAGAAAAACATCAAAAATTTCAGTCCTGCATGATTCTACCAAGAAATGTGTTCATTCAAACCGCTGGTTTTTGATAGTTTGGGCCCTATTGAATAATGAATGTTTTGAATTTTCTCCAAAAGTAAAGTAGTTGCAAACTCATCCTTTTAGAAACTTGTTTGGGCTGTTGAGAGGAGTAAAAAACCATCAAAAATTTCAATCCTGCATGATTCTACCAAGAAATGTGATTCTTCATTCAAAACGCTGGTTTTTGCTATTGGGCTCTATTGAATAATGAATCTTTTGAATTTTCTCCAAAAGTAAAGTAGCTGCAAACTCATGCTTTTAGAGACTTGTTTGGGCTCATGAGAGGAGTAGAAAAACATCAAAAATTTCAGTCCTGCATGATTCTACCAAGAAATGTGTGTTCATTGAAACGGCTGGTTTTTGATAGTTTGGGCCCTATTGTATAATGAATGTTTTGAATTTTCTCCAAAAGTAAAGTAGTTGCAAACTCATCCTTTTAGAAACTTGTTTGGGCTGTTGAGAGGAGTAAAAAACCATCAAAAATTTCAATCCTGCATGATTCTACCAAGAAATGTGATTCTTCATTCAAAACGCTGGTTTTTGTTATTGGGCTCTATTGAATAATGAATGTTTTGAATTTTCTCCAAAAGTAAAGTAGTTGCAAACTCATGCTTTTAGAGACTTGTTTGGGCTCATGAGAGGAGTAGAAAAACATCAAAAATTTCAGTCCTGCATGATTCTACCAAGAAATGTGTGTTCATTGAAACCGCTGGTTTTTGATAGTTTGGGCCCTATTGAATAATGAATGTTTTGAATTTTCTCCAAAAGTAAAGTAGTTGCAAACTCATGCTTTTAGAGACTTGTTTGGGCTCATGAGAGGAGTAGAAAAACATCAAAAATTTCAGTCCTGCATGATTCTACCAAGAAATGTGTGTTCATTCAAACCGCTGGTTTTTGATAGTTTGGGCCCTATTGAATAATGAATGTTTTGAATTTTCTCCAAAAGTAAAGTAGTTGCAAACTCATCCTTTTAGAAACTTGTTTGGACTGTTGAGAGGAGTAAAAAACCATCAAAAATTTCAATCCTGCATGATTCTACCAAGAAATGTGATTCTTCATTCAAAACGCTGGTTTTTGCTATTGGGCTCTATTGAATAATGAATGTTTTGAATTTTCTCCAAAAGTAAAGTAGTTGCAAACTCATGCTTTTAGAGACTTGTTTGGGCTCATGAGAGGAGTAGAAAAACATCAAAAATTTCAGTCTTGCATGATTCTACCAAGAAATGTGTGTTCATTGAAACCGCTGGTTTTTGATAGTTTGGGCCCTATTGAATAATGAATGTTTTGAATTTTCTCCAAAAGTAAAGTAGTTGCAAACTCATGCTTTTAGAAACTTGTTTGGGCTGTTGAGAGGAGTAAAAAACCATCAAAAATTTCAATCCTGCATGATTCTACCAAGAAATGTGATTCTTCATTCAAACCGCTGGTTTTTGCTATTGGGCTCTATTGAATAATGAATGTTTTGAATTTTCTCCAAAAGTAAAGTAGTTGCAAACTCATGCTTTTAGAGACTTGTTTGGGCTCATGAGATGAGTAGAAAAACATCAAAAATTTCAGTCCTGCATGATTCTACCAAGACATGTGTGTTCATTGAAACGGCTGGTTTTTGATAGTTTGGGCCCTATTGAATAATGAATGTTTTGAATTTTCTCCAAAAGTAAAGTAGTTGCAAACTCATCCTTTTAGAAACTTGTTTGGGCTGTTGAGAGGAGTAAAAAACCATCAAAAATTTCAATCCTGCATGATTCTACCAAGAAATGTGATTCTTCATTCAAAACGCTGGTTTTTGCTATTGGGCTCTATTGAATAATGAATGTTTTGAATTTTCTCCAAAAGTAAAGTAGTTGCAAACTCATGCTTTTAGAGACTTGTTTGGGCTCATGAGAGGAGTAGAAAAACATCAAAAATTTCAGTCCTGCATGATTCTACCAAGAAATGTGTGTTCATTGAAACCGCTGGTTTTTGATAGTTTGGGCCCTATTGAATAATGAATGTTTTGAATTTTCTCCAAAAGTAAAGTAGTTGCAAACTCATACTTTTAGAAACTTGTTTGGGCTGTTGAGAGGAGTAAAAAACCATCAAAAATTTCAATCCTGCATGATTCTACCAAGAAATGTGATTCTTCATTCAAAACGCTGGTTTTTGCTATTGGGCTCTATTGAATAATGAATGTTTTGAATTTTCTCCAAAAGTAAATTAGTTGCAAACTCATGCTTTTAGAGACTTGTTTGGGCTCATGAGAGGAGTAGAAAAACATCAAAAATTTCAGTCCTGCATGATTCTACCAAGAAATGTGTGTTCATTCAAACCGCTGGTTTTTGATAGTTTGGGCCCTATTGAATAATGAATGTTTTGAATTTTCTCCAAAAGTAAAGTAGTTGCAAACTCATCCTTTTAGAAACTTGTTAGGGCTGTTGAGAGGAGTAAAAAACCATCAGAAATTTCAATCCTGCATGAATCTACCAAGAAATGTGATTCTTCATTCAAAACGCTGGTTTTTGCTATTGGGCTCTATTGAATAATGAATGTTTTGAATTTTCTCCAAAAGTAAAGTAGTTGCAAACTCATGCTTTTAGAGACTTGTTTGGGCTCATGAGAGGAGTAGAAAAACATCAAAAATTTCAGTCCTGCATGATTCTACCAAGAAATGTGTGTTCATTGAAACCGCTGGTTTTTGATAGTTTGGGCCCTATTGAATAATGAATGTTTTGAATTTTCTCCAAAAGTAAAGTAGTTGCAAACTCATCCTTTTAGAAACTTGTTTGGGCTGTTGAGAGGAGTAAAAAACCATCACAAATTTCAATCCTGCATGATTCTACCAAGAAATGTGATTCTTCATTCAAAACGCTGGTTTTTACTATTGGGCTCTATTGAATAATGAATGTTTTGAATTTTCTCCAAAAGTAAAGTAGTTGCAAACTCATGCTTTTAGAGACTTGTTTGGGCTCATGAGAGGAGTAGAAAAACATCAAAAATTTCAGTCCTGCATGATTCTACCAAGAAATGTGTGTTCATTGAAACGGCTGGTTTTTGATAGTTTGGGCCCTATTGAATAATGAATGTTTTGAATTTTCTCCAAAAGTAAAGTAGTTGCAAACTCATCCTTTTAATAACTTGTTTGGGCTGTTGAGAGGAGTAAAAAACCATCAAAAATTTCAATCCTGCATGATTTTACCAAGAAATGTGATTCTTCATTCAAAACCTGATTTTTGCTATTGGGCTCTATTGAGTAGTGAATGTTTTGAATTTTCTCCAAAAGTAAAGTAGTTGCAAACTCATGCTTTTAGAGACTTGTTTGGGCTCATGAGAGGAGTAGAAAAACATCAAAAATTTCAGTCCTGCATGATTCTACCAAGAAATGTGTTCATTCAAACCGCTGGTTTTTGATAGTTTGGGCCCTATTGAATAATGAATGTTTTGAATTTTCTCCAAAAGTAAAGTAGTTGCAAACTCATCCTTTTAGAAACTTGTTTGGGCTGTTGAGAGGAGTAAAAAACCATCAAAAATTTCAATCCTGCATGATTCTACCAAGAAATGTGATTCTTCATTCAAAACGCTGGTTTTTGCTATTGGGCTCTATTGAATAATGAATGTTTTGAATTTTCTCCAAAAGTAAAGTAGTTGCAAACTCATGCTTTTAGAGACTTGTTTGGGCTCATGAGAGGAGTAGAAAAACATCAAAAATTTCAGTCCTGCATGATTCTACCAAGAAATGTGTGTTCATTGAAACCGCTGGTTTTTGATAGTTTGGGCCCTATTGTATAATGAATGTTTTGAATTTTCTCCAAAAGTAAAGTAGTTGCAAACTCATCCTTTTAGAAACTTGTTTGGGCTGTTGAGAGGAGTAAAAAACCATCAAAAATTTCAATCCTGCATGATTCTACCAAGAAATGTGATTCTTCATTCAAAACGCTGGTTTTTGCTATTGGGCTCTATTGAATAATGAATGTTTTGAATTTTCTCCAAAAGTAAAGTAGTTGCAAACTCATGCTTTTAGAGACTTGTTTGGGCTCATGAGAGGAGTAGAAAAACATCAAAAATTTCAGTCCTGCATGATTCTACCAAGAAATGTGTGTTCATTGAAACCGCTGGTTTTTAATAGTTTGGGCCCTATTGAATAATGAATGTTTTGAATTTTCTCCAAAAGTAAAGTAGTTGCAAACTCATCCTTTTAGAAACTTGTTTGGGCTGTTGAGAGGAGTAAAAAACCATCAAAAATTTCAATCCTGCATGATTCTACCAAGAAATGTGATTCTTCATTCAAAACGCTGGTTTTTGCTATTGGGCTCTATTGAATAATGAATGTTTTGAATTTTCTCCAAAAGTAAAGTAGTTGCAAACTCATGCTTTTAGAGACTTGTTTGGGCTCATGAGAGGAGTAGAAAAACATCAAAAAATTCAGTCCTGCATGATTCTACCAAGACATGTGTGTTCATTGAAACGGCTGGTTTTTGATAGTTTGGGCCCTATTGAATAATGAATGTTTTGAATTTTCTCCAAAAGTAAAGTAGTTGCAAACTCATCCTTTTAGAAACTTGTTTGGGCTGTTGAGAGGAGTAAAAAACCATCAAAAATTTCAATCCTGCATGATTCTACCAAGAAATGTGATTCTTCATTCAAAACGCTGGTTTTTGCTATTGGGCTCTATTGAATAATGAATGTTTTGAATTTTCTCCAAAAGTAAAGTAGTTGCAAACTCATACTTTTAGAGACTTGTTTGGGCTCATGAGAGGAGTAGAAAAACATCAAAAATGTCAGTCCTGCATGATTCTACCAAGAAATGTGTGTTCATTCAAACCGCTGGTTTTTGATAGTTTGGGCCATATTGAATAATGAATGTTTAGAATTTTCTCCAAAAGTAAAGTAGTTGCAAACTCATGCTTTTAGAGACTTGTTTGGGCTCATGAGAGGAGTAGAAAAACATCAAAAATTTCAGTCCTGCATGATTCTACCAAGAAATGTGTGTTCATTGAAACGGCTGGTTTTTGATAGTTTGGGCCCTATTGAATAATGAATGTTTTGAATTTTCTCCAAAAGTAAAGTAGTTGCAAACTCATCCTTTTAGAAACTTGTTTGGGCTGTTGAGAGGAGTAAAAAACCATCAAAAATTTCAATCCTGCATGATTCTACCAAGAAATGTGATTCTTCATTCAAAACGCTGGTTTTTGCTATTGGGCTCTATTGAATAATGAATGTTTTGAATTTTCTCCAAAAGTAAAGTAGTTGCAAACTCATGCTTTTAGAGACTTGTTTGGGCTCATGAGAGGAGTAGAAAAACATCAAAAATTTCAGTCCTGCATGATTCTACCAAGAAATGTGTGTTCATTGAAACCGCTGGTTTTTGATAGTTTGGGCCCTATTGAATAATGAATGTTTTGAATTTTCTCCAAAAGTAAAGTAGTTGCAAACTCATACTTTTAGAAACTTGTTTGGGCTGTTGAGAGGAGTAAAAAACCATCAAAAATTTCAATCCTGCATGATTCTACCAAGAAATGTGATTCTTCATTCAAAACGCTGGTTTTTGCTATTGGGCTCTATTGAATAATGAATGTTTTGAATTTTCTCCAAAAGTAAAGTAGTTGCAAACTCATGCTTTTAGAGACTTGTTTGGGCTCATGAGAGGAGTAGAAAAACATCAAAAATTTCAGTCCTGCATGATTCTACCAAGAAATGTGTGTTCATTCAAACCGCTGGTTTTTGATAGTTTGGGCCCTATTGAATAATGAATGTTTTGAATTTTCTCCAAAAGTAAAGTAGTTGCAAACTCATCCTTTTAGAAACTTGTTAGGGCTGTTGAGAGGAGTAAAAAACCATCAGAAATTTCAATCCTGCATGAATCTACCAAGAAATGTGATTCTTCATTCAAAACGCTGGTTTTTGCTATTGGGCTCTATTGAATAATGAATGTTTTGAATTTTCTCCAAAAGTAAAGTAGTTGCAAACTCATGCTTTTAGAGACTTGTTTGGGCTCATGAGAGGAGTAGAAAAACATCAAAAATTTCAGTCCTGCATGATTCTACCAAGAAATGTGTGTTCATTGAAACCGCTGGTTTTTGATAGTTTGGGCCCTATTGAATAATGAATGTTTTGAATTTTCTCCAAAAGTAAAGTAGTTGCAAACTCATCCTTTTAGAAACTTGTTTGGGCTGTTGAGAGGAGTAAAAAACCATCACAAATTTCAATCCTGCATGATTCTACCAAGAAATGTGATTCTTCATTCAAAACGCTGGTTTTTACTATTGGGCTCTATTGAATAATGAATGTTTTGAATTTTCTCCAAAAGTAAAGTAGTTGCAAACTCATGCTTTTAGAGACTTGTTTGGGCTCATGAGAGGAGTAGAAAAACATCAAAAATTTCAGTCCTGCATGATTCTACCAAGAAATGTGTGTTCATTGAAACCGCTGGTTTTTGATAGTTTGGGCCCTATTGAATAATGAATGTTTTGAATTTTCTCCAAAAGTAAAGTAGTTGCAAACTCATCCTTTTAATAACTTGTTTGGGCTGTTGAGAGGAGTAAAAAACCATCAAAAATTTCAATCCTGCATGATTTTACCAAGAAATGTGATTCTTCATTCAAAACCTGATTTTTGCTATTGGGCTCTATTGAGTAGTGAATGTTTTGAATTTTCTCCAAAAGTAAAGTAGTTGCAAACTCATGCTTTTAGAGACTTGTTTGGGCTCATGAGAGGAGTAGAAAAACATCAAAAATTTCAGTCCTGCATGATTCTACCAAGAAATGTGTTCATTCAAACCGCTGGTTTTTGATAGTTTGGGCCCTATTGAATAATGAATGTTTTGAATTTTCTCCAAAAGTAAAGTAGTTGCAAACTCATCCTTTTAGAAACTTGTTTGGGCTGTTGAGAGGAGTAAAAAACCATCAAAAATTTCAATCCTGCATGATTCTACCAAGAAATGTGATTCTTCATTCAAAACGCTGGTTTTTGCTATTGGGCTCTATTGAATAATGAATGTTTTGAATTTTCTCCAAAAGTAAAGTAGTTGCAAACTCATGCTTTTAGAGACTTGTTTGGGCTCATGAGAGGAGTAGAAAAACATCAAAAATTTCAGTCCTGCATGATTCTACCAAGAAATGTGTGTTCATTGAAACCGCTGGTTTTTGATAGTTTGGGCCCTATTGTATAATGAATGTTTTGAATTTTCTCCAAAAGTAAAGTAGTTGCAAACTCATCCTTTTAGAAACTTGTTTGGGCTGTTGAGAGGAGTAAAAAACCATCAAAAATTTCAATCCTGCATGATTCTACCAAGAAATGTGATTCTTCATTCAAAACGCTGGTTTTTGCTATTGGGCTCTATTGAATAATGAATGTTTTGAATTTTCTCCAAAAGTAAAGTAGTTGCAAACTCATGCTTTTAGAGACTTGTTTGGGCTCATGAGAGGAGTAGAAAAACATCAAAAATTTCAGTCCTGCATGATTCTACCAAGAAATGTGTGTTCATTGAAACCGCTGGTTTTTGATAGTTTGGGCCCTATTGAATAATGAATGTTTTGAATTTTCTCCAAAAGTAAAGTAGTTGCAAACTCATCCTTTTAGAAACTTGTTTGGGCTGTTGAGAGGAGTAAAAAACCATCAAAAATTTCAATCCTGCATGATTCTACCAAGAAATGTGATTCTTCATTCAAAACGCTGGTTTTTGCTATTGGGCTCTATTGAATAATGAATGTTTTGAATTTTCTCCAAAAGTAAAGTAGTTGCAAACTCATGCTTTTAGAGACTTGTTTGGGCTCATGAGAGGAGTAGAAAAACATCAAAAATTTCAGTCCTGCATGATTCTACCAAGAAATGTGTGTTCATTGAAACGGCTGGTTTTTGATAGTTTGGGCCCTATTGAATAATGAATGTTTTGAATTTTCTCCAAAAGTAAAGTAGTTGCAAACTCATCCTTTTAGAAACTTGTTTGGGCTGTTGAGAGGAGTAAAAAACCATCAAAAATTTCAATCCTGCATGATTCTACCAAGAAATGTGATTCTTCATTCAAAACGCTGGTTTTTGCTATTGGGCTCTATTGAATAATGAATGTTTTGAATTTTCTCCAAAAGTAAAGTAGTTGCAAACTCATGCTTTTAGAGACTTGTTTGGGCTCATGAGAGGAGTAGAAAAACATCAAAAATTTCAGTCCTGCATGATTCTACCAAGAAATGTGTGTTCATTCAAACCGCTGGTTTTTGATAGTTTGGGCCATATTGAATAATGAATGTTTAGAATTTTCTCCAAAAGTAAAGTAGTTGCAAACTCATGCTTTTAGAGACTTGTTTGGGCTCATGAGAGGAGTAGAAAAACATCAAAAATTTCAGTCCTGCATGATTCTACCAAGAAATGTGTGTTCATTGAAACCGCTGGTTTTTGATAGTTTGGGCCCTATTGAATAATGAATGTTTTGAATTTTCTCCAAAAGTAAAGTAGTTGCAAACTCATCCTTTTAGAAACTTGTTTGGGCTGTTGAGAGGAGTAAAAAACCATCAAAAATTTCAATCCTGCATGATTCTACCAAGAAATGTGATTCTTCATTCAAAACGCTGGTTTTTGCTATTGGGCTCTATTGAATAATGAATGTTTTGAATTTTCTCCAAAAGTAAAGTAGTTGCAAACTCATGCTTTTAGAGACTTGTTTGGGCTCATGAGAGGAGTAGAAAAACATCAAAAATTTCAGTCCTGCATGATTCTACCAAGAAATGTGTGTTCATTGAAACCGCTGGTTTTTGATAGTTTGGGCCCTATTGAATAATGAATGTTTTGAATTTTCTCCAAAAGTAAAGTAGTTGCAAACTCATCCTTTTAGAAACTTGTTTGGGCTGTTGAGAGGAGTAAAAAACCATCAAAAATTTAAATCCTGCATGATTCTACCAAGAAATGTGATTCTTCATTCAAAACGCTGGTTTTTGCTATTGGGCTCTATTGAATAATGAATGTTTTGAATTTTCTCCAAAAGTAAAGTAGTTGCAAACTCATGCTTTTAGAGACTTGTTTGGGCTCATGAGAGGAGTAGAAAAACATCAAAAATTTCAGTCCTGCATGATTCTACCAAGAAATGTGTGTTCATTCAAACCGCTGGTTTTTGATAGTTTGGGCCCTATTGAATAATGAATGTTTTGAATTTTCTCCAAAAGTAAAGTAGTTGCAAACTCATCCTTTTAGAAACTTGTTAGGGCTGTTGAGAGGAGTAAAAAACCATCAAAAATTTCAATCCTGCATGATTCTACCAAGAAATGTGATTCTTCATTCAAAACGCTGGTTTTTGCTATTGGGCTCTATTGAATAATGAATGTTTTGAATTTTCTCCAAAAGTAAAGTAGTTGCAAACTCATGCTTTTAGAGACTTGTTTGGGCTCATGAGAGGAGTAGAAAAACATCAAAAATTTCAGTCCTGCATGATTCTACCAAGAAATGTGTGTTCATTGAAACCGCTGGTTTTTGATAGTTTGGGCCCTATTAAAATAATGAATGTTTTGAATTTTCTCCAAAAGTAAAGTAGTTGCAAACTCATCCTTTTAGAAACTTGTTTGGGCTGTTGAGAGGAGTAAAAAACCATCAAAAATTTCAATCCTGCATGATTCTACCAAGAAATGTGATTCTTCATTCAAAACGCTGGTTTTTGCTATTGGGCTCTATTGAATAATGAATGTTTTGAATTTTCTCCAAAAGTAAAGTAGTTGCAAACTCATGCTTTTAGAGACTTGTTTGGGCTCATGAGAGGAGTAGAAAAACATCAAAAATTTCAGTCCTGCATGATTCTACCAAGAAATGTGTGTTCATTGAAACCGCTGGTTTTTGATAGTTTGGGCCCTATTGAATAATGAATGTTTTGAATTTTCTCCAAAAGTAAAGTAGTTGCAAACTCATCCTTTTAGAAACTTGTTTGGGCTGTTGAGAGGAGTAAAAAACCATCAAAAATTTCAATCCTGCATGATTCTACCAAGAAATGTGATTCTTCATTCAAAACGCTGGTTTTTGCTATTGGGCTCTATTGAATAATGAATGTTTTCAATTTTCTCCAAAAGTAAAGTAGTTGCAAACTCATGCTTTTAGAGACTTGTTTGGGCTCATGAGAGGAGTAGAAAAACATCAAAAATTTCAGTCCTGCATGATTCTACCAAGAAATGTGTGTTGATTCAAACCGCTGGTTTTTGATAGTTTGGGCCCTATTGAATAATGAATGTTTTGAATTTTCTCCAAAAGTAAAGTAGTTGCAAACTCATGCTTTTAGAGACTTGTTTGGGCTCATGAGAGGAGTAGAAAAACATCAAAAATTTCAGTCCTGCATGATTCTACCAAGAAATGTGTGTTCATTCAAACCGCTGGTTTTTGATAGTTTGGGCCATATTGAATAATGAATGTTTAGAATTTTCTCCAAAAGTAAAGTAGTTGCAAACTCATGCTTTTAGAGACTTGTTTGGGCTCATGAGAGGAGTAGAAAAACATCAAAAATTTCAGTCCTGCATGATTCTACCAAGAAATGTGTGTTCATTGAAACCGCTGGTTTTTGATAGTTTGGGCCCTATTGAATAATGAATGTTTTGAATTTTCTCCAAAAGTAAAGTAGTTGCAAACTCATCCTTTTAGAAACTTGTTTGGGCTGTTGAGAGGAGTAAAAAACCATCAAAAATTTAAATCCTGCATGATTCTACCAAGAAATGTGATTCTTCATTCAAAACGCTGGTTTTTGCTATTGGGCTCTATTGAATAATGAATGTTTTGAATTTTCTCCAAAAGTAAAGTAGTTGCAAACTCATGCTTTTAGAGACTTGTTTGGGCTCATGAGAGGAGTAGAAAAACATCAAAAATTTCAGTCCTGCATGATTCTACCAAGAAATGTGTGTTCATTCAAACCGCTGGTTTTTGATAGTTTGGGCCATATTGAATAATGAATGTTTAGAATTTTCTCCAAAAGTAAAGTAGTTGCAAACTCATGCTTTTAGAGACTTGTTTGGGCTCATGAGAGGAGTAGAAAAACATCAAAAATTTCAGTCCTGCATGATTCTACCAAGAAATGTGTGTTCATTCAAACCGCTGGTTTTTGATAGTTTGGGCCATATTGAATAATGAATGTTTAGAATTTTCTCCAAAAGTAAAGTAGTTGCAAACTCATGCTTTTAGAGACTTGTTTGGGCTCATGAGAGGAGTAGAAAAACATCAAAAATTTCAGTCCTGCATGATTCTACCAAGAAATGTGTGTTCATTGAAACCGCTGGTTTTTGATAGTTTGGGCCCTATTGAATAATGAATGTTTTGAATTTTCTCCAAAAGTAAAGTAGTCGCAAACTCATCCTTTTAGAAACTTGTTTGGGCTGTTGAGAGGAGTAAAAAACCATCAAAAATTTCAATCCTGCATGATTCTACCAAGAAATGTGATTCTTCATTCAAAACGCTGGTTTTTGCTATTGGGCTCTATTGAATAATGAATGTTTTGAATTTTCTCCAAAAGTAAAGTAGTTGCAAACTCATGCTTTTAGAGACTTGTTTGGGCTCATGAGATGAGTAGAAAAACATCAAAAATTTCAGTCCTGCATGATTCTACCAAGACATGTGTGTTCATTGAAACGGCTGGTTTTTGATAGTTTGGGCTCTATTGAATAATGAATGTTTTGAATTTTCTCCAAAAGTAAAGTAGTTGCAAACTCATCCTTTTAGAAACTTGTTTGGGCTGTTGAGAGGAGTAAAAAACCATCAAAAATTTAAATCCTGCATGATTCTACCAAGAAATGTGATTCTTCATTCAAAACGCTGGTTTTTGCTATTGGGCTCTATTGAATAATGAATGTTTTGAATTTTCTCCAAAAGTAAAGTAGTTGCAAACTCATGCTTTTAGAGACTTGTTTGGGCTCATGAGAGGAGTAGAAAAACATCAAAAATTTCAGTCCTGCATGATTCTACCAAGAAATGTGTGTTCATTGAAACCGCTGGTTTTTGATAGTTTGGGCCCTATTGTATAATGAATGTTTTGAATTTTCTCCAAAAGTAAAGTAGTTGCAAACTCATCCTTTTAGAAACTTGTTTGGGCTGTTGAGAGGAGTAAAAAACCATCAAAAATTTCAATCCTGCATGATTCTACCAAGAAATGTGATTCTTCATTCAAAACGCTGGTTTTTGCTATTGGGCTCTATTGAATAATGAATGTTTTGAATTTTCTCCAAAAGTAAAGTAGTTGCAAACTCATGCTTTTAGAGACTTGTTTGGGCTCATGAGAGGAGTAGAAAAACATCAAAAATTTCAGTCCTGCATGATTCTACCAAGAAATGTGTGTTCATTCAAACCGCTGGTTTTTGATAGTTTGGGCCATATTGAATAATGAATGTTTAGAATTTTCTCCAAAAGTAAAGTAGTTGCAAACTCATGCTTTTAGAGACTTGTTTGGGCTCATGAGAGGAGTAGAAAAACATCAAAAATTTCAGTCCTGCATGATTCTACCAAGAAATGTGTGTTCATTGAAACCGCTGGTTTTTGATAGTTTGGGCCCTATTGAATAATGAATGTTTTGAATTTTCTCCAAAAGTAAAGTAGTTGCAAACTCATCCTTTTTGAAACTTGTTTGGGCTGTTGAGAGGAGTAAAAAACCATCAAAAATTTCAATCCTGCATGATTCTACCAAGAAATGTGATTCTTCATTCAAAACGCTGGTTTTTGCTATTGGGCTCTATTGAATAATGAATGTTTTGAATTTTCTCCAAAAGTAAAGTAGTTGCAAACTCATGCTTTTAGAGACTTGTTTGGGCTCATGAGAGGAGTAGAAAAACATCAAAAATTTCAGTCCTGCATGATTCTACCAAGAAATGTGTGTTCATTGAAACCGCTGGTTTTTGATAGTTTGGGCCCTATTGAATAATGAATGTTTTGAATTTTCTCCAAAAGTAAAGTAGTTGCAAACTCATCCTTTTAGAAACTTGTTTGGGCTGTTGAGAGGAGTAAAAAACCATCAAAAATTTAAATCCTGCATGATTCTACCAAGAAATGTGATTCTTCATTCAAAACGCTGGTTTTTGCTATTGGGCTCTATTGAATAATGAATGTTTTGAATTTTCTCCAAAAGTAAAGTAGTTGCAAACTCATGCTTTTAGAGACTTGTTTGGGCTCATGAGAGGAGTAGAAAAACATCAAAAATTTCAGTCCTGCATGATTCTACCAAGAAATGTGTGTTCATTCAAACCGCTGGTTTTTGATAGTTTGGGCCCTATTGAATAATGAATGTTTTGAATTTTCTCCAAAAGTAAAGTAGTTGCAAACTCATCCTTTTAGAAACTTGTTAGGGCTGTTGAGAGGAGTAAAAAACCATCAAAAATTTCAATCCTGCATGATTCTACCAAGAAATGTGATTCTTCATTCAAAACGCTGGTTTTTGCTATTGGGCTCTATTGAATAATGAATGTTTTGAATTTTCTCCAAAAGTAAAGTAGTTGCAAACTCATGCTTTTAGAGACTTGTTTGGGCTCATGAGAGGAGTAGAAAAACATCAAAAATTTCAGTCCTGCATGATTCTACCAAGAAATGTGTGTTCATTGAAACCGCTGGTTTTTGATAGTTTGGGCCCTATTGAAATAATGAATGTTTTGAATTTTCTCCAAAAGTAAAGTAGTTGCAAACTCATCCTTTTAGAAACTTGTTTGGGCTGTTGAGAGGAGTAAAAAACCATCAAAAATTTCAATCCTGCATGATTCTACCAAGAAATGTGATTCTTCATTCAAAACGCTGGTTTTTGCTATTGGGCTCTATTGAATAATGAATGTTTTGAATTTTCTCCAAAAGTAAAGTAGTTGCAAACTCATGCTTTTAGAGACTTGTTTGGGCTCATGAGAGGAGTAGAAAAACATCAAAAATTTCAGTCCTGCATGATTCTACCAAGAAATGTGTGTTCATTGAAACCGCTGGTTTTTGATAGTTTGGGCCCTATTGAATAATGAATGTTTTGAATTTTCTCCAAAAGTAAAGTAGTTGCAAACTCATCCTTTTAGAAACTTGTTTGGGCTGTTGAGAGGAGTAAAAAACCATCAAAAATTTCAATCCTGCATGATTTTACCAAGAAATGTGATTCTTCATTCAAAACCTGATTTTTGCTATTGGGCTCTATTGAGTAGTGAATGTTTTGAATTTTCTCCAAAAGTAAAGTAGTTGCAAACTCATGCTTTTAGAGACTTGTTTGGGCTCATGAGAGGAGTAGAAAAACATCAAAAATTTCAGTCCTGCATGATTCTACCAAGAAATGTGTTCATTCAAACCGCTGGTTTTTGATAGTTTGGGCCCTATTGAATAATGAATGTTTTGAATTTTCTCCAAAAGTAAAGTAGTTGCAAACTCATCCTTTTAGAAACTTGTTTGGGCTGTTGAGAGGAGTAAAAAACCATCAAAAATTTCAATCCTGCATGATTCTACCAAGAAATGTGATTCTTCATTCAAAACGCTGGTTTTTGCTATTGGGCTCTATTGAATAATGAATGTTTTGAATTTTCTCCAAAAGTAAAGTAGTTGCAAACTCATGCTTTTAGAGACTTGTTTGGGCTCATGAGAGGAGTAGAAAAACATCAAAAATTTCAGTCCTGCATGATTCTACCAAGAAATGTGTGTTCATTGAAACCGCTGGTTTTTGATAGTTTGGGCCCTATTGTATAATGAATGTTTTGAATTTTCTCCAAAAGTAAAGTAGTTGCAAACTCATCCTTTTAGAAACTTGTTTGGGCTGTTGAGAGGAGTAAAAAACCATCAAAAATTTCAATCCTGCATGATTCTACCAAGAAATGTGATTCTTCATTCAAACCGCTGGTTTTTGCTATTGGGCTCTATTGAATAATGAATGTTTTGAATTTTCTCCAAAAGTAAAGTAGTTGCAAACTCATGCTTTTAGAGACTTGTTTGGGCTCATGAGAGGAGTAGAAAAACATCAAAAATTTCAGTCCTGCATGATTCTACCAAGAAATGTGTGTTCATTCAAACCGCTGGTTTTTGATAGTTTGGGCCATATTGAATAATGAATGTTTAGAATTTTCTCCAAAAGTAAAGTAGTTGCAAACTCATGCTTTTAGAGACTTGTTTGGGCTCATGAGAGGAGTAGAAAAACATCAAAAATTTCAGTCCTGCATGATTCTACCAAGAAATGTGTGTTCATTGAAACCGCTGGTTTTTGATAGTTTGGGCCCTATTGAATAATGAATGTTTTGAATTTTCTCCAAAAGTAAAGTAGTTGCAAACTCATCCTTTTAGAAACTTGTTTGGGCTGTTGAGAGGAGTAAAAAACCATCAAAAATTTCAATCCTGCATGATTCTACCAAGAAATGTGATTCTTCATTCAAAACGCTGGTTTTTGCTATTGGGCTCTATTGAATAATGAATGTTTTGAATTTTCTCCAAAAGTAAAGTAGTTGCAAACTCATGCTTTTAGAGACTTGTTTGGGCTCATGAGAGGAGTAGAAAAACATCAAAAATTTCAGTCCTGCATGATTCTACCAAGAAATGTGTGTTCATTGAAACCGCTGGTTTTTGATAGTTTGGGCCCTATTGAATAATGAATGTTTTGAATTTTCTCCAAAAGTAAAGTAGTTGCAAACTCATCCTTTTAGAAACTTGTTTGGGCTGTTGAGAGGAGTAAAAAACCATCAAAAATTTAAATCCTGCATGATTCTACCAAGAAATGTGATTCTTCATTCAAAACGCTGGTTTTTGCTATTGAGCTCTATTGAATAATGAATGTTTTGAATTTTCTCCAAAAGTAAAGTAGTTGCAAACTCATGCTTTTAGAGACTTGTTTGGGCTCATGAGAGGAGTAGAAAAACATCAAAAATTTCAGTCCTGCATGATTCTACCAAGAAATGTGTGTTCATTCAAACCGCTGGTTTTTGATAGTTTGGGCCCTATTGAATAATGAATGTTTTGAATTTTCTCCAAAAGTAAAGTAGTTGCAAACTCATCCTTTTAGAAACTTGTTAGGGCTGTTGAGAGGAGTAAAAAACCATCAAAAATATCAATCCTGCATGATTCTACCAAGAAATGTGATTCTTCATTCAAAACGCTGGTTTTTGCTATTGGGCTCTATTGAATAATGAATGTTTTGAATTTTCTCCAAAAGTAAAGTAGTTGCAAACTCATGCTTTTAGAGACTTGTTTGGGCTCATGAGAGGAGTAGAAAAACATCAAAAATTTCAGTCCTGCATGATTCTACCAAGAAATGTGTGTTCATTGAAACCGCTGGTTTTTGATAGTTTGGGCCCTATTGAAATAATGAATGTTTTGAATTTTCTCCAAAAGTAAAGTAGTTGCAAACTCATCCTTTTAGAAACTTGTTTGGGCTGTTGAGAGGAGTAAAAAACCATCAAAAATTTCAATCCTGCATGATTCTACCAAGAAATGTGATTCTTCATTCAAAACGCTGGTTTTTGCTATTGGGCTCTATTGAATAATGAATGTTTTGAATTTTCTCCAAAAGTAAAGTAGTTGCAAACTCATGCTTTTAGAGACTTGTTTGGGCTCATGAGAGGAGTAGAAAAACATCAAAAATTTCAGTCCTGCATGATTCTACCAAGAAATGTGTGTTCATTGAAACCGCTGGTTTTTGATAGTTTGGGCCCTATTGAATAATGAATGTTTTGAATTTTCTCCAAAAGTAAAGTAGTTGCAAACTCATCCTTTTAGAAACTTGTTTGGGCTGTTGAGAGGAGTAAAAAACCATCAAAAATTTCAATCCTGCATGATTTTACCAAGAAATGTGATTCTTCATTCAAAACCTGATTTTTGCTATTGGGCTCTATTGAGTAGTGAATGTTTTGAATTTTCTCCAAAAGTAAAGTAGTTGCAAACTCATGCTTTTAGAGACTTGTTTGGGCTCATGAGAGGAGTAGAAAAACATCAAAAATTTCAGTCTTGCATGATTCTACCAAGAAATGTGTTCATTCAAACCGCTGGTTTTTGATAGTTTGGGCCCTATTGAATAATGAATGTTTTGAATTTTCTCCAAAAGTAAAGTAGTTGCAAACTCATCCTTTTAGAAACTTGTTTGGGCTGTTGAGAGGAGTAAAAAACCATCAAAAATTTCAATCCTGCATGATTCTACCAAGAAATGTGATTCTTCATTCAAAACGCTGGTTTTTGCTATTGGGCTCTATTGAATAATGAATGTTTTGAATTTTCTCCAAAAGTAAAGTAGTTGCAAACTCATGCTTTTAGAGACTTGTTTGGGCTCATGAGAGGAGTAGAAAAACATCAAAAATTTCAGTCCTGCATGATTCTACCAAGAAATGTGTGTTCATTGAAACGGCTGGTTTTTGATAGTTTGGGCCCTATTGTATAATGAATGTTTTGAATTTTCTCCAAAAGTAAAGTAGTTGCAAACTCATCCTTTTAGAAACTTGTTTGGGCTGTTGAGAGGAGTAAAAAACCATCAAAAATTTCAATCCTGCATGATTCTACCAAGAAATGTGATTCTTCATTCAAAACGCTGGTTTTTGCTATTGGGCTCTATTGAATAATGAATGTTTTGAATTTTCTCCAAAAGTAAAGTAGTTGCAAACTCATGCTTTTAGAGACTTGTTTGGGCTCATGAGAGGAGTAGAAAAACATCAAAAATTTCAGTCCTGCATGATTCTACCAAGAAATGTGTGTTCATTGAAACCGCTGGTTTTTGATAGTTTGGGCCCTATTGAATAATGAATGTTTTGAATTTTCTCCAAAAGTAAAGTAGTTGCAAACTCATGCTTTTAGAGACTTGTTTGGGCTCATGAGAGGAGTAGAAAAACATCAAAAATTTCAGTCCTGCATGATTCTACCAAGAAATGTGTGTTCATTCAAACCGCTATTTTTTGATAGTTTGGGCCCTATTGAATAATGAATGTTTTGAATTTTCTCCAAAAGTAAAGTAGTTGCAAACTCATCCTTTTAGAAACTTGTTTGGACTGTTGAGAGTAGTAAAAAACCATCAAAAATTTCAATCCTGCATGATTCTACCAAGAAATGTGATTCTTCATTCAAAACGCTGGTTTTTGCTATTGGGCTCTATTGAATAATGAATGTTTTGAATTTTCTCCAAAAGTAAAGTAGTTGCAAACTCATGCTTTTAGAGACTTGTTTGGGCTCATGAGAGGAGTAGAAAAACATCAAAAATTTCAGTCCTGCATGATTCTACCAAGAAATGTGTGTTCATTGAAACCGCTGGTTTTTGATAGTTTGGGCCCTATTGAATAATGAATGTTTTGAATTTTCTCCAAAAGTAAAGTAGTTGCAAACTCATCCTTTTAGAAACTTGTTTGGGCTGTTGAGAGGAGTAAAAAACCATCAAAAATTTCAATCCTGCATGATTCTACCAAGAAATGTGATTCTTCATTCAAAACGCTGGTTTTTGCTATTGGGCTCTATTGAATAATGAATGTTTTGAATTTTCTCCAAAAGTAAAGTAGTTGCAAACTCATGCTTTTAGAGACTTGTTTGGGCTCATGAGATGAGTAGAAAAACATCAAAAATTTCAGTCCTGCATGATTCTACCAAGACATGTGTGTTCATTGAAACGGCTGGTTTTTGATAGTTTGGGCCCTATTGAATAATGAATGTTTTGAATTTTCTCCAAAAGTAAAGTAGTTGCAAACTCATCCTTTTAGAAACTTGTTTGGGCTGTTGAGAGGAGTAAAAAACCATCAAAAATTTCAATCCTGCATGATTCTACCAAGAAATGTTTTTCTTCATTCAAAACGCTGGTTTTTGCTATTGGGCTCTATTGAATAATGAATGTTTTGAATTTTCTCCAAAAGTAAAGTAGTTGCAAACTCATGCTTTTAGAGACTTGTTTGGGCTCATGAGAGGAGTAGAAAAACATCAAAAATTTCAGTCCTGCATGATTCTACCAAGAAATGTGTGTTGATTCAAACCGCTGGTTTTTGATAGTTTGGGCCCTATTGAATAATGAATGTTTTGAATTTTCTCCAAAAGTAAAGTAGTTGCAAACTCATGCTTTTAGAGACTTGTTTGGGCTCATGAGAGGAGTAGAAAAACATCAAAAATTTCAGTCCTGCATGATTCTACCAAGAAATGTGTGTTCATTCAAACCGCTGGTTTTTGATAGTTTGGGCCATATTGAATAATGAATGTTTAGAATTTTCTCCAAAAGTAAAGTAGTTGCAAACTCATGCTTTTAGAGACTTGTTTGGGCTCATGAGAGGAGTAGAAAAACATCAAAAATTTCAGTCCTGCATGATTCTACCAAGAAATGTGTGTTCATTGAAACCGCTGGTTTTTGATAGTTTGGGCCCTATTGAATAATGAATGTTTTGAATTTTCTCCAAAAGTAAAGTAGTTGCAAACTCATCCTTTTAGAAACTTGTTTGGGCTGTTGAGAGGAGTAAAAAACCATCAAAAATTTCAGTCCTGCATGATTCTACCAAGAAATGTGATTCTTCATTCAAAACGCTGGTTTTTGCTATTGGGCTCTATTGAATAATGAATGTTTTGAATTTTCTCCAAAAGTAAAGTAGTTGCAAACTCATGCTTTTAGAGACTTGTTTGGGCTCATGAGATGAGTAGAAAAACATCAAAAATTTCAGTCCTGCATGATTCTACCAAGACATGTGTGTTCATTGAAACGGCTGGTTTTTGATAGTTTGGGCCCTATTGAATAATGAATGTTTTGAATTTTCTCCAAAAGTAAAGTAGTTGCAAACTCATCCTTTTAGAAACTTGTTTGGGCTGTTGAGAGGAGTAAAAAACCATAAAAAATTTAAATCCTGCATGATTCTACCAAGAAATGTGATTCTTCATTCAAAACGCTGGTTTTTGCTATTGGGCTCTATTGAATAATGAATGTTTTGAATTTTCTCCAAAAGTAAAGTAGTTGCAAACTCATGCTTTTAGAGACTTGTTTGGGCTCATGAGAGGAGTAGAAAAACATCAAAAATTTCAGTCCTGCATGATTCTACCAAGAAATGTGTGTTCATTCAAACCGCTGGTTTTTGATAGTTTGGGCCATATTGAATAATGAATGTTTAGAATTTTCTCCAAAAGTAAAGTAGTTGCAAACTCATGCTTTTAGAGACTTGTTTGGGCTCATGAGAGGAGTAGAAAAACATCAAAAATTTCAGTCCTGCATGATTCTACCAAGACATGTGTGTTCATTGAAACGGCTGGTTTTTGATAGTTTGGGCCCTATTGAATAATGAATGTTTTGAATTTTCTCCAAAAGTAAAGTAGTTGCAAACTCATCCTTTTAGAAACTTGTTTGGGCTGTTGAGAGGAGTAAAAAACCATCAAAAATTTCAATCCTGCATGATTCTACCAAGAAATGTGATTCTTCATTCAAAACGCTGGTTTTTGCTATTGGGCTCTATTGAATAATGAATGTTTTGAATTTTCTCCAAAAGTAAAGTAGTTGCAAACTCATGCTTTTAGAGACTTGTTTGGGCTCATGAGATGAGTAGAAAAACATCAAAAATTTCAGTCCTGCATGATTCTACCAAGACATGTGTGTTCATTGAAACGGCTGGTTTTTGATAGTTTGGGCCCTATTGAATAATGAATGTTTTGAATTTTCTCCAAAAGTAAAGTAGTTGCAAACTCATCCTTTTAGAAACTTGTTTGGGCTGTTGAGAGGAGTAAAAAACCATCAAAAATTTCAATCCTGCATGATTCTACCAAGAAATGTGATTCTTCATTCAAAACGCTGGTTTTTGCTATTGGGCTCTATTGAATAATGAATGTTTTCAATTTTCTCCAAAAGTAAAGTAGTTGCAAACTCATGCTTTTAGAGACTTGTTTGGGCTCATGAGAGGAGTAGAAAAACATCAAAAATTTCAGTCCTGCATGATTCTACCAAGACATGTGTGTTGATTCAAACCGCTGGTTTTTGATAGTTTGGGCCCTATTGAATAATGAATGTTTTGAATTTTCTCCAAAAGTAAAGTAGTTGCAAACTCATGCTTTTATAGACTTGTTTGGGCTCATGAGAGGAGTAGAAAAACATCAAAAATTTCAGTCCTGCATGATTCTACCAAGAAATGTGTGTTCATTCAAACCGCTGGTTTTTGATAGTTTGGGCCATATTGAATAATGAATGTTTAGAATTTTCTCCAAAAGTAAAGTAGTTGCAAACTCATGCTTTTAGAGACTTGTTTGGGCTCATGAGAGAAGTAGAAAAACATCAAAAATTTCAGTCCTGCATGATTCTACCAAGAAATGTGTGTTCATTCAAACCGCTGGTTTTTGATAGTTTGGGCCCTATTGAATAATGAATGTTTTGAATTTTCTCCAAAAGTAAAGTAGTTGCAAACTGATCCTTTTAGAAACTTGTTTGGGCTGTTGAGAGGAGTAAAAAACCATCAAAAATTTCAATCCTGCATGATTCTACCAAGAAATGTGATTCTTCATTCAAAATGCTGGTTTTTGCTATTGGGCTCTATTGAATAATGAATGTTTTGAATTTTCTCCAAAAGTAAAGTAGTTGCAAACTCATGCTTTTAGAGACTTGTTTGGGCTCATGAGATGAGTAGAAAAACATCAAAAATTTCAGTCCTGCATGATTCTACCAAGACATGTGTGTTCATTGAAACGGCTGGTTTTTGATAGTTTGGGCCCTATTGAATAATGAATGTTTTGAATTTTCTCCAAAAGTAAAGTAGTTGCAAACTCATCCTTTTAGAAACTTGTTTGGGCTGTTGAGAGGAGTAAAAAACCATCAAAAATTTAAATCCTGCATGATTCTACCAAGAAATGTGATTCTTCATTCAAAATGCTGGTTTTTGCTATTGGGCTCTATTGAATAATGAATGTTTTGAATTTTCTCCAAAAGTAAAGTAGTTGCAAACTCATGCTTTTAGAGACTTGTTTGGGCTCATGAGAGGAGTAGAAAAACATCAAAAATTTCAGTCCTGCATGATTCTACCAAGAAATGTGTGTTCATTCAAACCGCTGGTTTTTGATAGTTTGGGCCATATTGAATAATGAATGTTTAGAATTTTCTCCAAAAGTAAAGTAGTTGCAAACTCATGCTTTTAGAGACTTGTTTGGGCTCATGAGAGGAGTAGAAAAACATCAAAAATTTCAGTCCTGCATGATTCTACCAAGACATGTGTGTTCATTGAAACGGCTGGTTTTTGATAGTTTGGGCCCTATTGAATAATGAATGTTTTGAATTTTCTCCAAAAGTAAAGTAGTTGCAAACTCATCCTTTTAGAAACTTGTTTGGGCTGTTGAGAGGAGTAAAAAACCATCAAAAATTTCAATCCTGCATGATTCTACCAAGAAATGTGATTCTTCATTCAAAACGCTGGTTTTTGCTATTGGGCTCTATTGAATAATGAATGTTTTGAATTTTCTCCAAAAATAAAGTAGTTGCAAACTCATGCTTTTAGAGACTTGTTTGGGCTCATGAGAGGAGTAGAAAAACATCAAAAATTTCAGTCCTGCATGATTCTACCAAGAAATGTGTGTTCATTGAAACCGCTGGTTTTTGATAGTTTGGGCCCTATTGAATAATGAATGTTTTGAATTTTCTCCAAAAGTAAAGTAGTTGCAAACTCATCCTTTTAGAAACTTGTTTGGGCTGTTGAGAGGAGTAAAAAACCATCAAAAATTTAAATCCTGCATGATTCTAGCAAGAAATGTGATTCTTCATTCAAAACGCTGGTTTTTGCTATTGGGCTCTATTGAATAATGAATGTTTTGAATTTTCTCCAAAAGTAAAGTAGTTGCAAACTCATGCTTTTAGAGACTTGTTTGGGCTCATGAGAGGAGTAGAAAAACATCAAAAATTTCAGTCCTGCATGATTCTACCAAGAAATGTGTGTTCATTGAAACCGCTGGTTTTTGATAGTTTGGGCCCTATTGTATAATGAATGTTTTGAATTTTCTCCAAAAGTAAAGTAGTTGCAAACTCATCCTTTTAGAAACTTGTTTGGGCTGTTGAGAGGAGTAAAAAACCATCAAAAATTTCAATCCTGCATGATTCTACCAAGAAATGTGATTCTTCATTCAAAACGCTGGTTTTTGCTATTGGGCTCTATTGAATAATGAATGTTTTGAATTTTCTCCAAAAGTAAAGTAGTTGCAAACTCATGCTTTTAGAGACTTGTTTGGGCTCATGAGAGGAGTAGAAAAACATCAAAAATTTCAGTCCTGCATGATTCTACCAAGAAATGTGTGTTCATTCAAACCGCTGGTTTTTGATAGTTTGGGCCATATTGAATAATGAATGTTTAGAATTTTCTCCAAAAGTAAAGTAGTTGCAAACTCATGCTTTTAGAGACTTGTTTGGGCTCATGAGAGGAGTAGAAAAACATCAAAAATTTCAGTCCTGCATGATTCTACCAAGAAATGTGTGTTCATTGAAACCGCTGGTTTTTGATAGTTTGGGCCCTATTGAATAATGAATGTTTTGAATTTTCTCCAAAAGTAAAGTAGTTGCAAACTCATCCTTTTTGAAACTTGTTTGGGCTGTTGAGAGGAGTAAAAAACCATCAAAAATATCAATCCTGCATGATTCTACCAAGAAATGTGATTCTTCATTCAAAACGCTGGTTTTTGCTATTGGGCTCTATTGAATAATGAATGTTTTGAATTTTCTCCAAAAGTAAAGTAGTTGCAAACTCATGCTTTTAGAGACTTGTTTGGGCTCATGAGAGGAGTAGAAAAACATCAAAAATTTCAGTCCTGCATGATTCTACCAAGAAATGTGTGTTCATTGAAACCGCTGGTTTTTGATAGTTTGGGCCCTATTGAATAATGAATGTTTTGAATTTTCTCCAAAAGTAAAGTAGTTGCAAACTCATCCTTTTAGAAACTTGTTTGGGCTGTTGAGAGGAGTAAAAAACCATCAAAAATTTAAATCCTGCATGATTCTACCAAGAAATGTGATTCTTCATTCAAAACGCTGGTTTTTGCTATTGGGCTCTATTGAATAATGAATGTTTTGAATTTTCTCCAAAAGTAAAGTAGTTGCAAACTCATGCTTTTAGAGACTTGTTTGGGCTCATGAGAGGAGTAGAAAAACATCAAAAATTTCAGTCCTGCATGATTCTACCAAGAAATGTGTGTTCATTCAAACCGCTGGTTTTTGATAGTTTGGGCCCTATTGAAATAATGAATGTTTTGAATTTTCTCCAAAAGTAAAGTAGTTGCAAACTCATCCTTTTAGAAACTTGTTTGGGCTGTTGAGAGGAGTAAAAAACCATCAAAAATTTCAATCCTGCATGATTCTACCAAGAAATGTGATTCTTCATTCAAAACGCTGGTTTTTGCTATTGGGCTCTATTGAATAATGAATGTTTTGAATTTTCTCCAAAAGTAAAGTAGTTGCAAACTCATGCTTTTAGAGACTTGTTTGGGCTCATGAGAGGAGTAGAAAAACATCAAAAATTTCAGTCCTGCATGATTCTACCAAGAAATGTGTGTTCATTGAAACCGCTGGTTTTTGATAGTTTGGGCCCTATTGAATAATGAATGTTTTGAATTTTCTCCAAAAGTAAAGTAGTTGCAAACTCATCCTTTTAGAAACTTGTTTGGGCTGTTGAGAGGAGTAAAAAACCATCAAAAATTTCAATCCTGCATGATTTTACCAAGAAATGTGATTCTTCATTCAAAACCTGATTTTTGCTATTGGGCTCTATTGAGTAGTGAATGTTTTGAATTTTCTCCAAAAGTAAAGTAGTTGCAAACTCATGCTTTTAGAGACTTGTTTGGGCTCATGAGAGGAGTAGAAAAACATCAAAAATTTCAGTCCTGCATGATTCTACCAAGAAATGTGTTCATTCAAACCGCTGGTTTTTGATAGTTTGGGCCCTATTGAATAATGAATGTTTTGAATTTTCTCCAAAAGTAAAGTAGTTGCAAACTCATCCTTTTAGAAACTTGTTTGGGCTGTTGAGAGGAGTAAAAAACCATCAAAAATTTCAATCCTGCATGATTCTACCAAGAAATGTGATTCTTCATTCAAAACGCTGGTTTTTGCTATTGGGCTCTATTGAATAATGAATGTTTTGAATTTTCTCCAAAAGTAAAGTAGTTGCAAACTCATGCTTTTAGAGACTTGTTTGGGCTCATGAGAGGAGTAGAAAAACATCAAAAATTTCAGTCCTGCATGATTCTACCAAGAAATGTGTGTTCATTGAAACCGCTGGTTTTTGATAGTTTGGGCCCTATTGTATAATGAATGTTTTGAATTTTCTCCAAAAGTAAAGTAGTTGCAAACTCATCCTTTTAGAAACTTGTTTGGGCTGTTGAGAGGAGTAAAAAACCATCAAAAATTTCAATCCTGCATGATTCTACCAAGAAATGTGATTCTTCATTCAAAACGCTGGTTTTTGCTATTGGGCTCTATTGAATAATGAATGTTTTGAATTTTCTCTAAAAGTAAAGTAGTTGCAAACTCATGCTTTTAGAGACTTGTTTGGGCTCATGAGAGGAGTAGAAAAACATCAAAAATTTCAGTCCTGCATGATTCTACCAAGAAATGTGTGTTCATTCAAACCGCTGGTTTTTGATAGTTTGGGCCATATTGAATAATGAATGTTTAGAATTTTCTCCAAAAGTAAAGTAGTTGCAAACTCATGCTTTTAGAGACTTGTTTGGGCTCATGAGAGGAGTAGAAAAACATCAAAAATTTCAGTCCTGCATGATTCTACCAAGAAATGTGTGTTCATTGAAACCGCTGGTTTTTGATAGTTTGGGCCCTATTGAATAATGAATGTTTTGAATTTTCTCCAAAAGTAAAGTAGTTGCAAACTCATCCTTTTAGAAACTTGTTTGGGCTGTTGAGAGGAGTAAAAAACCATCAAAAATTTCAATCCTGCATGATTCTACCAAGAAATGTGATTCTTCATTCAAAACGCTGGTTTTTGCTATTGGGCTCTATTGAATAATGAATGTTTTGAATTTTCTCCAAAAGTAAAGTAGTTGCAAACTCATGCTTTTAGAGACTTGTTTGGGCTCATGAGAGGAGTAGAAAAACATCAAAAATTTCAGTCCTGCATGATTCTACCAAGAAATGTGTGTTCATTGAAACCGCTGGTTTTTGATAGTTTGGGCCCTATTGAATAATGAATGTTTTGAATTTTCTCCAAAAGTAAAGTAGTTGCAAACTCATCCTTTTAGAAACTTGTTTGGGCTGTTGAGAGGAGTAAAAAACCATCAAAAATTTAAATCCTGCATGATTCTACCAAGAAATGTGATTCTTCATTCAAAACGCTGGTTTTTGCTATTGGGCTCTATTGAATAATGAATGTTTTGAATTTTCTCCAAAAGTAAAGTAGTTGCAAACTCATGCTTTTAGAGACTTGTTTGGGCTCATGAGAGGAGTAGAAAAACATCAAAAATTTCAGTCCTGCATGATTCTACCAAGAAATGTGTGTTCATTCAAACCGCTGGTTTTTGATAGTTTGGGCCCTATTGAATAATGAATGTTTTGAATTTTCTCCAAAAGTAAAGTAGTTGCAAACTCATCCTTTTAGAAACTTGTTAGGGCTGTTGAGAGGAGTAAAAAACCATCAAAAATATCAATCCTGCATGATTCTACCAAGAAATGTGATTCTTCATTCAAAACGCTGGTTTTTGCTATTGGGCTCTATTGAATAATGAATGTTTTGAATTTTCTCCAAAAGTAAAGTAGTTGCAAACTCATGCTTTTAGAGACTTGTTTGGGCTCATGAGAGGAGTAGAAAAACATCAAAAATTTCAGTCCTGCATGATTCTACCAAGAAATGTGTGTTCATTGAAACCGCTGGTTTTTGATAGTTTGGGCCCTATTGAAATAATGAATGTTTTGAATTTTCTCCAAAAGTAAAGTAGTTGCAAACTCATCCTTTTAGAAACTTGTTTGGGCTGTTGAGAGGAGTAAAAAACCATCAAAAATTTCAATCCTGCATGATTCTACCAAGAAATGTGATTCTTCATTCAAAACGCTGGTTTTTGCTATTGGGCTCTATTGAATAATGAATGTTTTGAATTTTCTCCAAAAGTAAAGTAGTTGCAAACTCATGCTTTTAGAGACTTGTTTGGGCTCATGAGAGGAGTAGAAAAACATCAAAAATTTCAGTCCTGCATGATTCTACCAAGAAATGTGTGTTCATTGAAACCGCTGGTTTTTGATAGTTTGGGCCCTATTGAATAATGAATGTTTTGAATTTTCTCCAAAAGTAAAGTAGTTGCAAACTCATCCTTTTAGAAACTTGTTTGGGCTGTTGAGAGGAGTAAAAAACCATCAAAAATTTCAATCCTGCATGATTTTACCAAGAAATGTGATTCTTCATTCAAAACCTGATTTTTGCTATTGGGCTCTATTGAGTAGTGAATGTTTTGAATTTTCTCCAAAAGTAAAGTAGTTGCAAACTCATGCTTTTAGAGACTTGTTTGGGCTCATGAGAGGAGTAGAAAAACATCAAAAATTTCAGTCTTGCATGATTCTACCAAGAAATGTGTTCATTCAAACCGCTGGTTTTTGATAGTTTGGGCCCTATTGAATAATGAATGTTTTGAATTTTCTCCAAAAGTAAAGTAGTTGCAAACTCATCCTTTTAGAAACTTGTTTGGGCTGTTGAGAGGAGTAAAAAACCATCAAAAATTTCAATCCTGCATGATTCTACCAAGAAATGTGATTCTTCATTCAAAACGCTGGTTTTTGCTATTGGGCTCTATTGAATAATGAATGTTTTGAATTTTCTCCAAAAGTAAAGTAGTTGCAAACTCATGCTTTTAGAGACTTGTTTGGGCTCATGAGAGGAGTAGAAAAACATCAAAAATTTCAGTCCTGCATGATTCTACCAAGAAATGTGTGTTCATTGAAACGGCTGGTTTTTGATAGTTTGGGCCCTATTGTATAATGAATGTTTTGAATTTTCTCCAAAAGTAAAGTAGTTGCAAACTCATCCTTTTAGAAACTTGTTTGGGCTGTTGAGAGGAGTAAAAAACCATCAAAAATTTCAATCCTGCATGATTCTACCAAGAAATGTGATTCTTCATTCAAAACGCTGGTTTTTGCTATTGGGCTCTATTGAATAATGAATGTTTTGAATTTTCTCCAAAAGTAAAGTAGTTGCAAACTCATGCTTTTAGAGACTTGTTTGGGCTCATGAGAGTAGAAAAACATCAAAAATTTCAGTCCTGCATGATTCTACCAAGAAATGTGTGTTCATTGAAACCGCTGGTTTTTGATAGTTTGGGCCCTATTGAATAATGAATGTTTTGAATTTTCTCCAAAAGTAAAGTAGTTGCAAACTCATGCTTTTAGAGACTTGTTTGGGCTCATGAGAGGAGTAGAAAAACATCAAAAATTTCAGTCCTGCATGATTCTACCAAGAAATGTGTGTTCATTCAAACCGCTATTTTTTGATAGTTTGGGCCCTATTGAATAATGAATGTTTTGAATTTTCTCCAAAAGTAAAGTAGTTGCAAACTCATCCTTTTAGAAACTTGTTTGGACTGTTGAGAGGAGTAAAAAACCATCAAAAATTTCAATCCTGCATGATTCTACCAAGAAATGTGATTCTTCATTCAAAACGCTGGTTTTTGCTATTGGGCTCTATTGAATAATGAATGTTTTGAATTTTCTCCAAAAGTAAAGTAGTTGCAAACTCATGCTTTTAGAGACTTGTTTGGGCTCATGAGAGGAGTAGAAAAACATCAAAAATTTCAGTCCTGCATGATTCTACCAAGAAATGTGTGTTCATTGAAACCGCTGGTTTTTGATAGTTTGGGCCCTATTGAATAATGAATGTTTTGAATTTTCTCCAAAAGTAAAGTAGTTGCAAACTCATCCTTTTAGAAACTTGTTTGGGCTGTTGAGAGGAGTAAAAAACCATCAAAAATTTCAATCCTGCATGATTCTACCAAGAAATGTGATTCTTCATTCAAAACGCTGGTTTTTGCTATTGGGCTCTATTGAATAATGAATGTTTTGAATTTTCTCCAAAAGTAAAGTAGTTGCAAACTCATGCTTTTAGAGACTTGTTTGGGCTCATGAGATGAGTAGAAAAACATCAAAAATTTCAGTCCTGCATGATTCTACCAAGACATGTGTGTTCATTGAAACGGCTGGTTTTTGATAGTTTGGGCCCTATTGAATAATGAATGTTTTGAATTTTCTCCAAAAGTAAAGTAGTTGCAAACTCATCCTTTTAGAAACTTGTTTGGGCTGTTGAGAGGAGTAAAAAACCATCAAAAATTTCAATCCTGCATGATTCTACCAAGAAATGTTTTTCTTCATTCAAAACGCTGGTTTTTGCTATTGGGCTCTATTGAATAATGAATGTTTTGAATTTTCTCCAAAAGTAAAGTAGTTGCAAACTCATGCTTTTAGAGACTTGTTTGGGCTCATGAGAGGAGTAGAAAAACATCAAAAATTTCAGTCCTGCATGATTCTACCAAGAAATGTGTGTTGATTCAAACCGCTGGTTTTTGATAGTTTGGGCCCTATTGAATAATGAATGTTTTGAATTTTCTCCAAAAGTAAAGTAGTTGCAAACTCATGCTTTTAGAGACTTGTTTGGGCTCATGAGAGGAGTAGAAAAACATCAAAAATTTCAGTCCTGCATGATTCTACCAAGAAATGTGATTCTTCATTCAAAACGCTGGTTTTTGCTATTGGGCTCTATTGAATAATGAATGTTTTGAATTTTCTCCAAAAGTAAAGTAGTTGCAAACTCATGCTTTTAGAGACTTGTTTGGGCTCATGAGATGAGTAGAAAAACATCAAAAATTTCAGTCCTGCATGATTCTACCAAGACATGTGTGTTCATTGAAACGGCTGGTTTTTGATAGTTTGGGCCCTATTGAATAATGAATGTTTTGAATTTTCTCCAAAAGTAAAGTAGTTGCAAACTCATCCTTTTAGAAACTTGTTTGGGCTGTTGAGAGGAGTAAAAAACCATAAAAAATTTAAATCCTGCATGATTCTACCAAGAAATGTGATTCTTCATTCAAAACGCTGGTTTTTGCTATTGGGCTCTATTGAATAATGAATGTTTTGAATTTTCTCCAAAAGTAAAGTAGTTGCAAACTCATGCTTTTAGAGACTTGTTTGGGCTCATGAGAGGAGTAGAAAAACATCAAAAATTTCAGTCCTGCATGATTCTACCAAGAAATGTGTGTTCATTCAAACCGCTGGTTTTTGATAGTTTGGGCCATATTGAATAATGAATGTTTAGAATTTTCTCCAAAAGTAAAGTAGTTGCAAACTCATGCTTTTAGAGACTTGTTTGGGCTCATGAGAGGAGTAGAAAAACATCAAAAATTTCAGTCCTGCATGATTCTACCAAGACATGTGTGTTCATTGAAACGGCTGGTTTTTGATAGTTTGGGCCCTATTGAATAATGAATGTTTTGAATTTTCTCCAAAAGTAAAGTAGTTGCAAACTCATCCTTTTAGAAACTTGTTTGGGCTGTTGAGAGGAGTAAAAAACCATCAAAAATTTCAATCCTGCATGATTCTACCAAGAAATGTGATTCTTCATTCAAAACGCTGGTTTTTGCTATTGGGCTCTATTGAATAATGAATGTTTTGAATTTTCTCCAAAAGTAAAGTAGTTGCAAACTCATGCTTTTAGAGACTTGTTTGGGCTCATGAGATGACTAGAAAAACATCAAAAATTTCAGTCCTGCATGATTCTACCAAGAAATGTGTGTTCATTGAAACCGCTGGTTTTTGATAGTTTGGGCCCTATTGAATAATGAATGTTTTGAATTTTCTCCAAAAGTAAAGTAGTTGCAAACTCATCCTTTTAGAAACTTGTTTGGGCTGTTGAGAGGAGTAAAAAACCATCAAAAATTTCAATCCTGCATGATTCTACCAAGAAATGTGATTCTTCATTCAAAACGCTGGTTTTTGCTATTGGGCTCTATTGAATAATGAATGTTTTGAATTTTCTCCAAAAGTAAAGTAGTTGCAAACTCATGCTTTTAGAGACTTGTTTGGGCTCATGAGATGAGTAGAAAAACATCAAAAATTTCAGTCCTGCATGATTCTACCAAGACATGTGTGTTCATTGAAACGGCTGGTTTTTGATAGTTTGGGCCCTATTGAATAATGAATGTTTTGAATTTTCTCCAAAAGTAAAGTAGTTGCAAACTCATCCTTTTAGAAACTTGTTTGGGCTGTTGAGAGGAGTAAAAAACCATCAAAAATTTCAATCCTGCATGATTCTACCAAGAAATGTGATTCTTCATTCAAAACGCTGGTTTTTGCTATTGGGCTCTATTGAATAATGAATGTTTTCAATTTTCTCCAAAAGTAAAGTAGTTGCAAACTCATGCTTTTAGAGACTTGTTTGGGCTCATGAGAGGAGTAGAAAAACATCAAAAATTTCAGTCCTGCATGATTCTACCAAGACATGTGTGTTGATTCAAACCGCTGGTTTTTGATAGTTTGGGCCCTATTGAATAATGAATGTTTTGAATTTTCTCCAAAAGTAAAGTAGTTGCAAACTCATGCTTTTAGAGACTTGTTTGGGCTCATGAGAGGAGTAGAAAAACATCAAAAATTTCAGTCCTGCATGATTCTACCAAGAAATGTGTGTTCATTCAAACCGCTGGTTTTTGATAGTTTGGGCCATATTGAATAATGAATGTTTAGAATTTTCTCCAAAAGTAAAGTAGTTGCAAACTCATGCTTTTAGAGACTTGTTTGGGCTCATGAGAGGAGTAGAAAAACATCAAAAATTTCAGTCCTGCATGATTCTACCAAGAAATGTGTGTTCATTCAAACCGCTGGTTTTTGATAGTTTGGGCCCTATTGAATAATGAATGTTTTGAATTTTCTCCAAAAGTAAAGTAGTTGCAAACTGATCCTTTTAGAAACTTGTTTGGGCTGTTGAGAGGAGTAAAAAACCATCAAAAATTTCAATCCTGCATGATTCTACCAAGAAATGTGATTCTTCATTCAAAACGCTGGTTTTTGCTATTGGGCTCTATTGAATAATGAATGTTTTGAATTTTCTCCAAAAGTAAAGTAGTTGCAAACTCATGCTTTTAGAGACTTGTTTGGGCTCATGAGATGAGTAGAAAAACATCAAAAATTTCAGTCCTGCATGATTCTACCAAGACATGTGTGTTCATTGAAACGGCTGGTTTTTGATAGTTTGGGCCCTATTGAATAATGAATGTTTTGAATTTTCTCCAAAAGTAAAGTAGTTGCAAACTCATCCTTTTAGAAACTTGTTTGGGCTGTTGAGAGGAGTAAAAAACCATCAAAAATTTAAATCCTGCATGATTCTACCAAGAAATGTGATTCTTCATTCAAAACGCTGGTTTTTGCTATTGGGCTCTATTGAATAATGAATGTTTTGAATTTTCTCCAAAAGTAAAGTAGTTGCAAACTCATGCTTTTAGAGACTTGTTTGGGCTCATGAGAGGAGTAGAAAAACATCAAAAATTTCAGTCCTGCATGATTCTACCAAGAAATGTGTGTTCATTCAAACCGCTGGTTTTTGATAGTTTGGGCCATATTGAATAATGAATGTTTAGAATTTTCTCCAAAAGTAAAGTAGTTGCAAACTCATGCTTTTAGAGACTTGTTTGGGCTCATGAGAGGAGTAGAAAAACATCAAAAATTTCAGTCCTGCATGATTCTACCAAGACATGTGTGTTCATTGAAACGGCTGGTTTTTGATAGTTTGGGCCCTATTGAATAATGAATGTTTTGAATTTTCTCCAAAAGTAAAGTAGTTGCAAACTCATCCTTTTAGAAACTTGTTTGGGCTGTTGAGAGGAGTAAAAAACCATCAAAAATTTCAATCCTGCATGATTCTACCAAGAAATGTGATTCTTCATTCAAAACGCTGGTTTTTGCTATTGGGCTCTATTGAATAATGAATGTTTTGAATTTTCTCCAAAAATAAAGTAGTTGCAAACTCATGCTTTTAGAGACTTGTTTGGGCTCATGAGAGGAGTAGAAAAACATCAAAAATTTCAGTCCTGCATGATTCTACCAAGAAATGTGTGTTCATTGAAACCGCTGGTTTTTGATAGTTTGGGCCCTATTGAATAATGAATGTTTTGAATTTTCTCCAAAAGTAAAGTAGTTGCAAACTCATCCTTTTAGAAACTTGTTTGGGCTGTTGAGAGGAGTAAAAAACCATCAAAAATTTCAATCCTGCATGATTCTACCAAGAAATGTGATTCTTCATTCAAAACGCTGGTTTTTGCTATTGGGCTCTATTGAATAATGAATGTTTTGAATTTTCTCCAAAAGTAAAGTAGTTGCAAACTCATGCTTTTAGAGACTTGTTTGGGCTCATGAGAGGAGTAGAAAAACATCAAAAATTTCAGTCCTGCATGATTCTACCAAGAAATGTGTGTTCATTGAAACCGCTGGTTTTTGATAGTTTGGGCCCTATTGTATAATGAATGTTTTGAATTTTCTCCAAAAGTAAAGTAGTTGCAAACTCATCCTTTTAGAAACTTGTTTGGGCTGTTGAGAGGAGTAAAAAACCATCAAAAATTTCAATCCTGCATGATTCTACCAAGAAATGTGATTCTTCATTCAAAACGCTGGTTTTTGCTATTGGGCTCTATTGAATAATGAATGTTTTGAATTTTCTCCAAAAGTAAAGTAGTTGCAAACTCATGCTTTTAGAGACTTGTTTGGGCTCATGAGAGGAGTAGAAAAACATCAAAAATTTCAGTCCTGCATGATTCTACCAAGAAATGTGTGTTCATTCAAACCGCTGGTTTTTGATAGTTTGGGCCATATTGAATAATGAATGTTTAGAATTTTCTCCAAAAGTAAAGTAGTTGCAAACTCATGCTTTTAGAGACTTGTTTGGGCTCATGAGAGGAGTAGAAAAACATCAAAAATTTCAGTCCTGCATGATTCTACCAAGAAATGTGTGTTCATTGAAACCGCTGGTTTTTGATAGTTTGGGCCCTATTGAATAATGAATGTTTTGAATTTTCTCCAAAAGTAAAGTAGTTGCAAACTCATCCTTTTAGAAACTTGTTTGGGCTGTTGAGAGGAGTAAAAAACCATCAAAAATTTCAATCCTGCATGATTCTACCAAGAAATGTGTGTTCATTCAAACCGCTGGTTTTTGATAGTTTGGGCCATATTGAATAATGAATGTTTAGAATTTTCTCCAAAAGTAAAGTAGTTGCAAACTCATGCTTTTAGAGACTTGTTTGGGCTCATGAGAGGAGTAGAAAAACATCAAAAATTTCAGTCCTGCATGATTCTACCAAGACATGTGTGTTCATTGAAACGGCTGGTTTTTGATAGTTTGGGCCCTATTGAATAATGAATGTTTTGAATTTTCTCCAAAAGTAAAGTAGTTGCAAACTCATCCTTTTAGAAACTTGTTTGGGCTGTTGAGAGGAGTAAAAAACCATCAAAAATTTAAATCCTGCATGATTCTACCAAGAAATGTGATTCTTCATTCAAAACGCTGGTTTTTGCTATTGGGCTCTATTGAATAATGAATGTTTTGAATTTTCTCCAAAAGTAAAGTAGTTGCAAACTCATGCTTTTAGAGACTTGTTTGGGCTCATGAGAGGAGTAGAAAAACATCAAAAATTTCAGTCCTGCATGATTCTACCAAGAAATGTGTGTTCATTCAAACCGCTGGTTTTTGATAGTTTGGGCCCTATTGAATAATGAATGTTTTGAATTTTCTCCAAAAGTAAAGTAGTTGCAAACTCATCCTTTTAGAAACTTGTTAGGGCTGTTGAGAGGAGTAAAAAACCATCAAAAATTTCAATCCTGCATGATTCTACCAAGAAATGTGATTCTTCATTCAAAACGCTGGTTTTTGCTATTGGGCTCTATTGAATAATGAATGTTTTGAATTTTCTCCAAAAGTAAAGTAGTTGCAAACTCATGCTTTTAGAGACTTGTTTGGGCTCATGAGAGGAGTAGAAAAACATCAAAAATTTCAGTCCTGCATGATTCTACCAAGAAATGTGTGTTCATTGAAACCGCTGGTTTTTGATAGTTTGGGCCCTATTGAATAATGAATGTTTTGAATTTTCTCCAAAAGTAAAGTAGTTGCAAACTCATCCTTTTAGAAACTTGTTTGGGCTGTTGAGAGGAGTAAAAAACCATCAAAAATTTCAATCCTGCATGATTTTACCAAGAAATGTGATTCTTCATTCAAAACCTGATTTTTGCTATTGGGCTCTATTGAGTAGTGAATGTTTTGAATTTTCTCCAAAAGTAAAGTAGTTGCAAACTCATGCTTTTAGAGACTTGTTTGGGCTCATGAGAGGAGTAGAAAAACATCAAAAATTTCAGTCCTGCATGATTCTACCAAGAAATGTGTTCATTCAAACCGCTGGTTTTTGATAGTTTGGGCCCTATTGAATAATGAATGTTTTGAATTTTCTCCAAAAGTAAAGTAGTTGCAAACTCATCCTTTTAGAAACTTGTTTGGGCTGTTGAGAGGAGTAAAAAACCATCAAAAATTTCAATCCTGCATGATTCTACCAAGAAATGTGATTCTTCATTCAAAACGCTGGTTTTTGCTATTGGGCTCTATTGAATAATGAATCTTTTGAATTTTCTCCAAAAGTAAAGTAGCTGCAGACTCATGCTTTTAGAGACTTGTTTGGGCTCATGAGAGGAGTAGAAAAACATCAAAAATTTCAGTCCTGCATGATTCTACCAAGAAATGTGTGTTCATTGAAACGGCTGGTTTTTGATAGTTTGGGCCCTATTGTATAATGAATGTTTTGAATTTTCTCCAAAAGTAAAGTAGTTGCAAACTCATCCTTTTAGAAACTTGTTTGGGCTGTTGAGAGGAGTAAAAAACCATCAAAAATTTCAATCCTGCATGATTCTACCAAGAAATGTGATTCTTCATTCAAAACGCTGGTTTTTGCTATTGGGCTCTATTGAATAATGAATGTTTTGAATTTTCTCCAAAAGTAAAGTAGTTGCAAACTCATGCTTTTAGAGACTTGTTTGGGCTCATGAGAGGAGTAGAAAAACATCAAAAATTTCAGTCCTGCATGATTCTACCAAGAAATGTGTGTTCATTGAAACCGCTGGTTTTTGATAGTTTGGGCCCTATTGAATAATGAATGTTTTGAATTTTCTCCAAAAGTAAAGTAGTTGCAAACTCATGCTTTTAGAGACTTGTTTGGGCTCATGAGAGGAGTAGAAAAACATCAAAAATTTCAGTCCTGCATGATTCTACCAAGAAATGTGTGTTCATTCAAACCGCTGGTTTTTGATAGTTTGGGCCCTATTGAATAATGAATGTTTTGAATTTTCTCCAAAAGTAAAGTAGTTGCAAACTCATCCTTTTAGAAACTTGTTTGGACTGTTGAGAGGAGTAAAAAACCATCAAAAATTTCAATCCTGCATGATTCTACCAAGAAATGTGATTCTTCATTCAAAACGCTGGTTTTTGCTATTGGGCTCTATTGAATAATGAGTGTTTTGAATTTTCTCCAAAAGTAAAGTAGTTGCAAACTCATGCTTTTAGAGACTTGTTTGGGCTCATGAGAGGAGTAGAAAAACATCAAAAATTTCAGTCCTGCATGATTCTACCAAGAAATGTGTGTTCATTGAAACCGCTGGTTTTTGATAGTTTGGGCCCTATTGAATAATGAATGTTTTGAATTTTCTCCAAAAGTAAAGTAGTTGCAAACTCATCCTTTTAGAAACTTGTTTGGGCTGTTGAGAGGAGTAAAAAACCATCAAAAATTTCAATCCTGCATGATTCTACCAAGAAATGTGATTCTTCATTCAAAACACTGGTTTTTGCTATTGGGCTCTATTGAATAATGAATGTTTTGAATTTTCTCCAAAAGTAAAGTAGTTGCAAACTCATGCTTTTAGAGACTTGTTTGGGCTCATGAGATGAGTAGAAAAACATCAAAAATTTCAGTCCTGCATGATTCTACCAAGACATGTGTGTTCATTGAAACGGCTGGTTTTTGATAGTTTGGGCCCTATTGAATAATGAATGTTTTGAATTTTCTCCAAAAGTAAAGTAGTTGCAAACTCATCCTTTTAGAAACTTGTTTGGGCTGTTGAGAGGAGTAAAAAACCATCAAAAATTTCAATCCTGCATGATTCTACCAAGAAATGTGATTCTTCATTCAAAACGCTGGTTTTTGCTATTGGGCTCTATTGAATAATGAATGTTTTGAATTTTCTCCAAAAGTAAAGTAGTTGCAAACTCATGCTTTTAGAGACTTGTTTGGGCTCATGAGAGGAGTAGAAAAACATCAAAAATTTCAGTCCTGCATGATTCTACCAAGAAATGTGTGTTCATTCAAACCGCTGGTTTTTGATAGTTTGGGCCCTATTGAATAATGAATGTTTTGAATTTTCTCCAAAAGTAAAGTAGTTGCAAACTCATCCTTTTAGAAACTTGTTTGGGCTGTTGAGAGGAGTAAAAAACCATCAAAAATTTCAATCCTGCATGATTTTACCAAGAAATGTGATTCTTCATTCAAAACCTGATTTTTGCTATTGGGCTCTATTGAGTAGTGAATGTTTTGAATTTTCTCCAAAAGTAAAGTAGTTGCAAACTCATGCTTTTAGAGACTTGTTTGGGCTCATGAGAGGAGTAGAAAAACATCAAAAATTTCAGTCCTGCATGATTCTACCAAGAAATGTGTTCATTCAAACCGCTGGTTTTTGATAGTTTGGGCCCTATTGAATAATGAATGTTTTGAATTTTCTCCAAAAGTAAAGTAGTTGCTAACTCATCCTTTTAGAAACTTGTTTGGGCTGTTGAGAGGAGTAAAAAACCATCAAAAATTTCAATCCTGCATGATTCTACCAAGAAATGTGATTCTTCATTCAAAACGCTGGTTTTTGCTATTGGGCTCTATTGAATAATGAATGTTTTGAATTTTCTCCAAAAGTAAAGTAGTTGCAAACTCATGCTTTTAGAGACTTGTTTGGACTCATGAGAGGAGTAGAAAAACATCAAAAATTTCAGTCCTGCATGATTCTACCAAGAAATGTGTGTTCATTGAAACCGCTGGTTTTTGATAGTTTGGGCCCTATTGTATAATGAATGTTTTGAATTTTCTCCAAAAGTAAAGTAGTTGCAAACTCATCCTTTTAGAAACTTGTTTGGGCTGTTGAGAGGAGTAAAAAACCATCAAAAATTTCAATCCTGCATGATTCTACCAAGAAATGTGATTCTTCATTCAAAACGCTGGTTTTTGCTATTGGGCTCTATTGAATAATGAATGTTTAGAATTTTCTCCAAAAGTAAAGTAGTTGCAAACTCATGCTTTTAGAGACTTGTTTGGGCTCATGAGAGGAGTAGAAAAACATCAAAAATTTCAGTCCTGCATGATTCTACCAAGAAATGTGTGTTCATTGAAACCGCTGGTTTTTGATAGTTTGGGCCCTATTGAATAATGAATGTTTTGAATTTTCTCCAAAAGTAAAGTAGTTGCAAACTCATCCTTTTAGAAACTTGTTTGGGCTGTTGAGAGGAGTAAAAAACCATCAAAAATTTCAATCCTGCATGATTCTACCAAGAAATGTGATTCTTCATTCAAAACGCTGGTTTTTGCTATTGGGCTCTATTGAATAATGAATGTTTTGAATTTTCTCCAAAAGTAAAGTAGTTGCAAACTCATGCTTTTAGAGACTTGTTTGGGCTCATGAGAGGAGTAGAAAAACATCAAAAATTTCAGTCCTGCATGATTCTACCAAGACATGTGTGTTCATTGAAACGGCTGGTTTTTGATAGTTTGGGCCCTATTGAATAATGAATGTTTTGAATTTTCTCCAAAAGTAAAGTAGTTGCAAACTCATCCTTTTAGAAACTTGTTTGGGCTGTTGAGAGGAGTAAAAAACCATCAAAAATTTCAATCCTGCATGATTCTACCAAGAAATGTGATTCTTCATTCAAAACGCTGGTTTTTGCTATTGGGCTCTATTGAATAATGAATGTTTTGAATTTTCTCCAAAAGTAAAGTAGTTGCAAACTCATGCTTTTAGAGACTTGTTTGGGCTCATGAGAGGAGTAGAAAAACATCAAAAATTTCAGTCCTGCATGATTCTACCAAGAAATGTGTGTTCATTCAAACCGCTGGTTTTTGATAGTTTGGGCCATATTGAATAATGAATGTTTAGAATTTTCTCCAAAAGTAAAGTAGTTGCAAACTCATGCTTTTAGAGACTTGTTTGGGCTCATGAGAGGAGTAGAAAAACATCAAAAATTTCAGTCCTGCATGATTCTACCAAGAAATGTGTGTTCATTGAAACCGCTGGTTTTTGATAGTTTGGGCCCTATTGAATAATGAATGTTTTGAATTTTCTCCAAAAGTAAAGTAGTTGCAAACTCATCCTTTTAGAAACTTGTTTGGGCTGTTGAGAGGAGTAAAAAACCATCAAAAAGTTCAATCCTGCATGATTCTACCAAGAAATGTGATTCTTCATTCAAAACGCTGGTTTTTGCTATTGGGCTCTATTGAATAATGAATGTTTTGAATTTTCTCCAAAAGTAAAGTAGTTGCAAACTCATGCTTTTAGAGACTTGTTTGGGCTCATGAGAGGAGTAGAAAAACATCAAAAATTTCAGTCCTGCATGATTCTACCAAGAAATGTGTGTTCATTGAAACCGCTGGTTTTTGATAGTTTGGGCCCTATTGAATAATGAATGTTTTGAATTTTCTCCAAAAGTAAAGTAGTTGCAAACTCATCCTTTTAGAAACTTGTTTGGGCTGTTGAGAGGAGTAAAAAACCATCAAAAATTTAAATCCTGCATGATTCTACCAAGAAATGTGATTCTTCATTCAAAACGCTGGTTTTTGCTATTGGGCTCTATTGAATAATGAATGTTTTGAATTTTCTCCAAAAGTAAAGTAGTTGCAAACTCATGCTTTTAGAGACTTGTTTGGGCTCATGAGAGGAGTAGAAAAACATCAAAAATTTCAGTCCTGCATGATTCTACCAAGAAATGTGTGTTCATTCAAACCGCTGGTTTTTGATAGTTTGGGCCCTATTGAATAATGAATGTTTTGAATTTTCTCCAAAAGTAAAGTAGTTGCAAACTCATCCTTTTAGAAACTTGTTAGGGCTGTTGAGAGGAGTAAAAAACCATCAAAAATTTCAATCCTGCATGATTCTACCAAGAAATGTGATTCTTCATTCAAAACGCTGGTTTTTGCTATTCGGCTCTATTGAATAATGAATGTTTTGAATTTTCTCCAAAAGTAAAGTAGTTGCAAACTCATGCTTTTAGAGACTTGTTTGGGCTCATGAGAGGAGTAGAAAAACATCAAAAATTTCAGTCCTGCATGATTCTACCAAGAAATGTGTGTTCATTGAAACCGCTGGTTTTTGATAGTTTGGGCCCTATTAAAATAATGAATGTTTTGAATTTTCTCCAAAAGTAAAGTAGTTGCAAACTCATCCTTTTAGAAACTTGTTTGGGCTGTTGAGAGGAGTAAAAAACCATCAAAAATTTCAATCCTGCATGATTCTACCAAGAAATGTGATTCTTCATTCAAAACGCTGGTTTTTGCTATTGGGCTCTATTGAATAATGAATGTTTTGAATTTTCTCCAAAAGTAAAGTAGTTGCAAACTCATGCTTTTAGAGACTTGTTTGGGCTCATGAGAGGAGTAGAAAAACATCAAAAATTTCAGTCCTGCATGATTCTACCAAGAAATGTGTGTTCATTCAAACCGCTGGTTTTTGATAGTTTGGGCCCTATTGAATAATGAATGTTTTGAATTTTCTCCAAAAGTAAAGTAGTTGCAAACTCATCCTTTTAGAAACTTGTTTGGGCTGTTGAGAGGAGTAAAAAACCATCAAAAATTTCAATCCTGCATGATTTTACCAAGAAATGTGATTCTTCATTCAAAACCTGATTTTTGCTATTGGGCTCTATTGAGTAGTGAATGTTTTGAATTTTCTCCAAAAGTAAAGTAGTTGCAAACATGCTTTTAGAGACTTGTTTGGGCTCATGAGAGGAGTAGAAAAACATCAAAAATTTCAGTCTTGCATGATTCTACCAAGAAATGTGTTCATTCAAACCGCTGGTTTTTGATAGTTTGGGCCCTATTGAATAATGAATGTTTTGAATTTTCTCCAAAAGTAAAGTAGTTGCAAACTCATCCTTTTAGAAACTTGTTTGGGCTGTTGAGAGGAGTAAAAAACCATCAAAAATTTCAATCCTGCATGATTCTACCAAGAAATGTGATTCTTCATTCAAAACGCTGGTTTTTGCTATTGGGCTCTATTGAATAATGAATGTTTTGAATTTTCTCCAAAAGTAAAGTAGTTGCAAACTCATGCTTTTAGAGACTTGTTTGGGCTCATGAGAGGAGTAGAAAAACATCAAAAATTTCAGTCCTGCATGATTCTACCAAGAAATGTGTGTTCATTGAAACGGCTGGTTTTTGATAGTTTGGGCCCTATTGTATAATGAATGTTTTGAATTTTCTCCAAAAGTAAAGTAGTTGCAAACTCATCCTTTTAGAAACTTGTTTGGGCTGTTGAGAGGAGTAAAAAACCATCAAAAATTTCAATCCTGCATGATTCTACCAAGAAATGTGATTCTTCATTCAAAACGCTGGTTTTTGCTATTGGGCTCTATTGAATAATGAATGTTTTGAATTTTCTCCAAAAGTAAAGTAGTTGCAAACTCATGCTTTTAGAGACTTGTTTGGGCTCATGAGAGGAGTAGAAAAACATCAAAAATTTCAGTCCTGCATGATTCTACCAAGAAATGTGTGTTCATTGAAACCGCTGGTTTTTGAGTTTGGGCCCTATTGAATAATGAATGTTTTGAATTTTCTCCAAAAGTAAAGTAGTTGCAAACTCATGCTTTTAGAGACTTGTTTGGGCTCATGAGAGGAGTAGAAAAACATCAAAAATTTCAGTCCTGCATGATTCTACCAAGAAATGTGTGTTCATTCAAACCGCTGGTTTTTGATAGTTTGGGCCCTATTGAATAATGAATGTTTTGAATTTTCTCCAAAAGTAAAGTAGTTGCAAACTCATCCTTTTAGAAACTTGTTTGGACTGTTGAGAGGAGTAAAAAACCATCAAAAATTTCAATCCTGCATGATTCTACCAAGAAATGTGATTCTTCATTCAAAACGCTGGTTTTTGCTATTGGGCTCTATTGAATAATGAATGTTTTGAATTTTCTCCAAAAGTAAAGTAGTTGCAAACTCATGCTTTTAGAGACTTGTTTGGGCTCATGAGAGGAGTAGAAAAACATCAAAAATTTCAGTCCTGCATGATTCTACCAAGAAATGTGTGTTCATTGAAACCGCTGGTTTTTGATAGTTTGGGCCCTATTGAATAATGAATGTTTTGAATTTTCTCCAAAAGTAAAGTAGTTGCAAACTCATCCTTTTAGAAACTTGTTTGGGCTGTTGAGAGGAGTAAAAAACCATCAAAAATTTCAATCCTGCATGATTCTACCAAGAAATGTGATTCTTCATTCAAAACGCTGGTTTTTGCTATTGGGCTCTATTGAATAATGAATGTTTTGAATTTTCTCCAAAAGTAAAGTAGTTGCAAACTCATGCTTTTAGAGACTTGTTTGGGCTCATGAGATGAGTAGAAAAACATCAAAAATTTCAGTCCTGCATGATTCTACCAAGACATGTGTGTTCATTGAAACGGCTGGTTTTTGATAGTTTGGGCCCTATTGAATAATGAATGTTTTGAATTTTCTCCAAAAGTAAAGTAGTTGCAAACTCATCCTTTTAGAAACTTGTTTGGGCTGTTGAGAGGAGTAAAAAACCATCAAAAATTTCAATCCTGCATGATTCTACCAAGAAATGTGATTCTTCATTCAAAACGCTGGTTTTTGCTATTGGGCTCTATTGAATAATGAATGTTTTGAATTTTCTCCAAAAGTAAAGTAGTTGCAAACTCATGCTTTTAGAGACTTGTTTGGGCTCATGAGAGGAGTAGAAAAACATCAAAAATTTCAGTCCTGCATGATTCTACCAAGAAATGTGTGTTGATTCAAACCGCTGGTTTTTGATAGTTTGGGCCCTATTGAATAATGAATGTTTTGAATTTTCTCCAAAAGTAAAGTAGTTGCAAACTCATGCTTTTAGAGACTTGTTTGGGCTCATGAGAGGAGTAGAAAAACATCAAAAATTTCAGTCCTGCATGATTCTACCAAGAAATGTGTGTTCATTCAAACCGCTGGTTTTTGATAGTTTGGGCCATATTGAATAATGAATGTTTAGAATTTTCTCCAAAAGTAAAGTAGTTGCAAACTCATGCTTTTAGAGACTTGTTTGGGCTCATGAGAGGAGTAGAAAAACATCAAAAATTTCAGTCCTGCATGATTCTACCAAGAAATGTGTGTTCATTGAAACCGCTGGTTTTTGATAGTTTGGGCCCTATTGAATAATGAATGTTTTGAATTTTCTCCAAAAGTAAAGTAGTTGCAAACTCATCCTTTTAGAAACTTGTTTGGGCTGTTGAGAGGAGTAAAAAACCATCAAAAATTTCAATCCTGCATGATTCTACCAAGAAATGTGATTCTTCATTCAAAACGCTGGTTTTTGCTATTGGGCTCTATTGAATAATGAATGTTTTGAATTTTCTCCAAAAGTAAAGTAGTTGCAAACTCATGCTTTTAGAGACTTGTTTGGGCTCATGAGATGAGTAGAAAAACATCAAAAATTTCAGTCCTGCATGATTCTACCAAGACATGTGTGTTCATTGAAACGGCTGGTTTTTGATAGTTTGGGCCCTATTGAATAATGAATGTTTTGAATTTTCTCCAAAAGTAAAGTAGTTGCAAACTCATCCTTTTAGAAACTTGTTTGGGCTGTTGAGAGGAGTAAAAAACCATCAAAAATTTAAATCCTGCATGATTCTACCAAGAAATGTGATTCTTCATTCAAAACGCTGGTTTTTGCTATTGGGCTCTATTGAATAATGAATGTTTTGAATTTTCTCCAAAAGTAAAGTAGTTGCAAACTCATGCTTTTAGAGACTTGTTTGGGCTCATGAGAGGAGTAGAAAAACATCAAAAATTTCAGTCCTGCATGATTCTACCAAGAAATGTGTGTTCATTGAAACCGCTGGTTTTTGATAGTTTGGGCCATATTGAATAATGAATGTTTAGAATTTTCTCCAAAAGTAAAGTAGTTGCAAACTCATGCTTTTAGAGACTTGTTTGGGCTCATGAGAGGAGTAGAAAAACATCAAAAATTTCAGTCCTGCATGATTCTACCAAGACATGTGTGTTCATTGAAACGGCTGGTTTTTGATAGTTTGGGCCCTATTGAATAATGAATGTTTTGAATTTTCTCCAAAAGTAAAGTAGTTGCAAACTCATCCTTTTAGAAACTTGTTTGGGCTGTTGAGAGGAGTAAAAAACCATCAAAAATTTCAATCCTGCATGATTCTACCAAGAAATGTGATTCTTCATTCAAAACGCTGGTTTTTGCTATTGGGCTCTATTGAATAATGAATGTTTTGAATTTTCTCCAAAAGTAAAGTAGTTGCAAACTCATGCTTTTAGAGACTTGTTTGGGCTCATGAGAGGAGTAGAAAAACATCAAAAATTTCAGTCCTGCATGATTCTACCAAGAAATGTGTGTTCATTGAAACCGCTGGTTTTTGAGTTTGGGCCCTATTGAATAATGAATGTTTTGAATTTTCTCCAAAAGTAAAGTAGTTGCAAACTCATGCTTTTAGAGACTTGTTTGGGCTCATGAGAGGAGTAGAAAAACATCAAAAATTTCAGTCCTGCATGATTCTACCAAGAAATGTGTGTTCATTCAAACCGCTGGTTTTTGATAGTTTGGGCCCTATTGAATAATGAATGTTTTGAATTTTCTCCAAAAGTAAAGTAGTTGCAAACTCATCCTTTTAGAAACTTGTTTGGACTGTTGAGAGGAGTAAAAAACCATCAAAAATTTCAATCCTGCATGATTCTACCAAGAAATGTGATTCTTCATTCAAAACGCTGGTTTTTGCTATTGGGCTCTATTGAATAATGAATGTTTTGAATTTTCTCCAAAAGTAAAGTAGTTGCAAACTCATGCTTTTAGAGACTTGTTTGGGCTCATGAGAGGAGTAGAAAAACATCAAAAATTTCAGTCCTGCATGATTCTACCAAGAAATGTGTGTTCATTGAAACCGCTGGTTTTTGATAGTTTGGGCCCTATTGAATAATGAATGTTTTGAATTTTCTCCAAAAGTAAAGTAGTTGCAAACTCATCCTTTTAGAAACTTGTTTGGGCTGTTGAGAGGAGTAAAAAACCATCAAAAATTTCAATCCTGCATGATTCTACCAAGAAATGTGATTCTTCATTCAAAACGCTGGTTTTTGCTATTGGGCTCTATTGAATAATGAATGTTTTGAATTTTCTCCAAAAGTAAAGTAGTTGCAAACTCATGCTTTTAGAGACTTGTTTGGGCTCATGAGATGAGTAGAAAAACATCAAAAATTTCAGTCCTGCATGATTCTACCAAGACATGTGTGTTCATTGAAACGGCTGGTTTTTGATAGTTTGGGCCCTATTGAATAATGAATGTTTTGAATTTTCTCCAAAAGTAAAGTAGTTGCAAACTCATCCTTTTAAAAACTTGTTTGGGCTGTTGAGAGGAGTAAAAAACCATCAAAAATTTCAATCCTGCATGATTCTACCAAGAAATGTGATTCTTCATTCAAAACGCTGGTTTTTGCTATTGGGCTCTATTGAATAATGAATGTTTTGAATTTTCTCCAAAAGTAAAGTAGTTGCAAACTCATGCTTTTAGAGACTTGTTTGGGCTCATGAGAGGAGTAGAAAAACATCAAAAATTTCAGTCCTGCATGATTCTACCAAGAAATGTGTGTTGATTCAAACCGCTGGTTTTTGATAGTTTGGGCCCTATTGAATAATGAATGTTTTGAATTTTCTCCAAAAGTAAAGTAGTTGCAAACTCATGCTTTTAGAGACTTGTTTGGGCTCATGAGAGGAGTAGAAAAACATCAAAAATTTCAGTCCTGCATGATTCTACCAAGAAATGTGTGTTCATTCAAACCGCTGGTTTTTGATAGTTTGGGCCATATTGAATAATGAATGTTTAGAATTTTCTCCAAAAGTAAAGTAGTTGCAAACTCATGCTTTTAGAGACTTGTTTGGGCTCATGAGAGGAGTAGAAAAACATCAAAAATTTCAGTCCTGCATGATTCTACCAAGAAATGTGTGTTCATTGAAACCGCTGGTTTTTGATAGTTTGGGCCCTATTGAATAATGAATGTTTTGAATTTTCTCCAAAAGTAAAGTAGTTGCAAACTCATCCTTTTAGAAACTTGTTTGGGCTGTTGAGAGGAGTAAAAAACCATCAAAAATTTCAATCCTGCATGATTCTACCAAGAAATGTGATTCTTCATTCAAAACGCTGGTTTTTGCTATTGGGCTCTATTGAATAATGAATGTTTTGAATTTTCTCCAAAAGTAAAGTAGTTGCAAACTCATGCTTTTAGAGACTTGTTTGGGCTCATGAGATGAGTAGAAAAACATCAAAAATTTCAGTCCTGCATGATTCTACCAAGACATGTGTGTTCATTGAAACGGCTGGTTTTTGATAGTTTGGGCCCTATTGAATAATGAATGTTTTGAATTTTCTCCAAAAGTAAAGTAGTTGCAAACTCATCCTTTTAGAAACTTGTTTGGGCTGTTGAGAGGAGTAAAAAACCATCAAAAATTTAAATCCTGCATGATTCTACCAAGAAATGTGATTCTTCATTCAAAACGCTGGTTTTTGCTATTGGGCTCTATTGAATAATGAATGTTTTGAATTTTCTCCAAAAGTAAAGTAGTTGCAAACTCATGCTTTTAGAGACTTGTTTGGGCTCATGAGAGGAGTAGAAAAACATCAAAAATTTCAGTCCTGCATGATTCTACCAAGAAATGTGTGTTCATTCAAACCGCTGGTTTTTGATAGTTTGGGCCATATTGAATAATGAATGTTTAGAATTTTCTCCAAAAGTAAAGTAGTTGCAAACTCATGCTTTTAGAGACTTGTTTGGGCTCATGAGAGGAGTAGAAAAACATCAAAAATTTCAGTCCTGCATGATTCTACCAAGACATGTGTGTTCATTGAAACGGCTGGTTTTTGATAGTTTGGGCCCTATTGAATAATGAATGTTTTGAATTTTCTCCAAAAGTAAAGTAGTTGCAAACTCATCCTTTTAGAAACTTGTTTGGGCTGTTGAGAGGAGTAAAAAACCATCAAAAATTTCAATCCTGCATGATTCTACCAAGAAATGTGATTCTTCATTCAAAACGCTGGTTTTTGCTATTGGGCTCTATTGAATAATGAATGTTTTGAATTTTCTCCAAAAGTAAAGTAGTTGCAAACTCATGCTTTTAGAGACTTGTTTGGGCTCATGAGAGGAGTAGAAAAACATCAAAAATTTCAGTCCTGCATGATTCTACCAAGAAATGTGTGTTGATTCAAACCGCTGGTTTTTGATAGTTTGGGCCCTATTGAATAATGAATGTTTTGAATTTTCTCCAAAAGTAAAGTAGTTGCAAACTCATGCTTTTAGAGACTTGTTTGGGCTCATGAGAGGAGTAGAAAAACATCAAAAATTTCAGTCCTGCATGATTCTACCAAGAAATGTGTGTTCATTCAAACCGCTGGTTTTTGATAGTTTGGGCCATATTGAATAATGAATGTTTAGAATTTTCTCCAAAAGTAAAGTAGTTGCAAACTCATGCTTTTAGAGACTTGTTTGGGCTCATGAGAGGAGTAGAAAAACATCAAAAATTTCAGTCCTGCATGATTCTACCAAGAAATGTGTGTTCATTGAAACCGCTGGTTTTTGATAGTTTGGGCCCTATTGAATAATGAATGTTTTGAATTTTCTCCAAAAGTAAAGTAGTTGCAAACTCATCCTTTTAGAAACTTGTTTGGGCTGTTGAGAGGAGTAAAAAACCATCAAAAATTTCAATCCTGCATGATTCTACCAAGAAATGTGATTCTTCATTCAAAACGCTGGTTTTTGCTATTGGGCTCTATTGAATAATGAATGTTTTGAATTTTCTCCAAAAGTAAAGTAGTTGCAAACTCATGCTTTTAGAGACTTGTTTGGGCTCATGAGATGAGTAGAAAAACATCAAAAATTTCAGTCCTGCATGATTCTACCAAGACATGTGTGTTCATTGAAACGGCTGGTTTTTGATAGTTTGGGCCCTATTGAATAATGAATGTTTTGAATTTTCTCCAAAAGTAAAGTAGTTGCAAACTCATCCTTTTAGAAACTTGTTTGGGCTGTTGAGAGGAGTAAAAAACCATCAAAAATTTCAATCCTGCATGATTCTACCAAGAAATGTGATTCTTCATTCAAAACGCTGGTTTTTGCTATTGGGCTCTATTGAATAATGAATGTTTTGAATTTTCTCCAAAAGTAAAGTAGTTGCAAACTCATGCTTTTAGAGACTTGTTTGGGCTCATGAGAGGAGTAGAAAAACATCAAAAATTTCAGTCCTGCATGATTCTACCAAGAAATGTGTGTTCATTCAAACCGCTGGTTTTTGATAGTTTGGGCCATATTGAATAATGAATGTTTAGAATTTTCTCCAAAAGTAAAGTAGTTGCAAACTCATGCTTTTAGAGACTTGTTTGGGCTCATGAGAGGAGTAGAAAAACATCAAAAATTTCAGTCCTGCATGATTCTACCAAGACATGTGTGTTCATTGAAACGGCTGGTTTTTGATAGTTTGGGCCCTATTGAATAATGAATGTTTTGAATTTTCTCCAAAAGTAAAGTAGTTGCAAACTCATCCTTTTAGAAACTTGTTTGGGCTGTTGAGAGGAGTAAAAAACCATCAAAAATTTCAATCCTGCATGATTCTACCAAGAAATGTGATTCTTCATTCAAAACGCTGGTTTTTGCTATTGGGCTCTATTGAATAATGAATGTTTTGAATTTTCTCCAAAAGTAAAGTAGTTGCAAACTCATGCTTTTAGAGACTTGTTTGGGCTCATGAGAGGAGTAGAAAAACATCAAAAATTTCAGTCCTGCATGATTCTACCAAGAAATGTGTGTTGATTCAAACCGCTGGTTTTTGATAGTTTGGGCCCTATTGAATAATGAATGTTTTGAATTTTCTCCAAAAGTAAAGTAGTTGCAAACTCATCCTTTTAGAAACTTGTTTGGGCTGTTGAGAGGAGTAAAAAACCATCAAAAATTTCAATCCTGCATGATTCTACCAAGAAATGTGATTCTTCATTCAAAACGCTGGTTTTTGCTATTGGGCTCTATTGAATAATGAATGTTTTGAATTTTCTCCAAAAGTAAAGTAGTTGCAAACTCATGCTTTTAGAGACTTGTTTGGGCTCATGAGATGAGTAGAAAAACATCAAAAATTTCAGTCCTGCATGATTCTACCAAGACATGTGTGTTCATTGAAACGGCTGGTTTTTGATAGTTTGGGCCCTATTGAATAATGAATGTTTTGAATTTTCTCCAAAAGTAAAGTAGTTGCAAACTCATCCTTTTAGAAACTTGTTTGGGCTGTTGAGAGGAGTAAAAAACCATCAAAAATTTCAATCCTGCATGATTCTACCAAGAAATGTGATTCTTCATTCAAAACGCTGGTTTTTGCTATTGGGCTCTATTGAATAATGAATGTTTTGAATTTTCTCCAAAAGTAAAGTAGTTGCAAACTCATGCTTTTAGAGACTTGTTTGGGCTCATGAGAGGAGTAGAAAAACATCAAAAATTTCAGTCCTGCATGATTCTACCAAGAAATGTGTGTTCATTCAAACCGCTGGTTTTTGATAGTTTGGGCCATATTGAATAATGAATGTTTAGAATTTTCTCCAAAAGTAAAGTAGTTGCAAACTCATGCTTTTAGAGACTTGTTTGGGCTCATGAGAGGAGTAGAAAAACATCAAAAATTTCAGTCCTGCATGATTCTACCAAGACATGTGTGTTCATTGAAACGGCTGGTTTTTGATAGTTTGGGCCCTATTGAATAATGAATGTTTTGAATTTTCTCCAAAAGTAAAGTAGTTGCAAACTCATCCTTTTAGAAACTTGTTTGGGCTGTTGAGAGGAGTAAAAAACCATCAAAAATTTCAATCCTGCATGATTCTACCAAGAAATGTGATTCTTCATTCAAAACGCTGGTTTTTGCTATTGGGCTCTATTGAATAATGAATGTTTTGAATTTTCTCCAAAAGTAAAGTAGTTGCAAACTCATGCTTTTAGAGACTTGTTTGGGCTCATGAGAGGAGTAGAAAAACATCAAAAATTTCAGTCCTGCATGATTCTACCAAGAAATGTGTGTTGATTCAAACCGCTGGTTTTTGATAGTTTGGGCCCTATTGAATAATGAATGTTTTGAATTTTCTCCAAAAGTAAAGTAGTTGCAAACTCATGCTTTTAGAGACTTGTTTGGGCTCATGAGAGGAGTAGAAAAACATCAAAAATTTCAGTCCTGCATGATTCTACCAAGAAATGTGTGTTCATTCAAACCGCTGGTTTTTGATAGTTTGGGCCATATTGAATAATGAATGTTTAGAATTTTCTCCAAAAGTAAAGTAGTTGCAAACTCATGCTTTTAGAGACTTGTTTGGGCTCATGAGAGGAGTAGAAAAACATCAAAAATTTCAGTCCTGCATGATTCTACCAAGAAATGTGTGTTCATTGAAACCGCTGGTTTTTGATAGTTTGGGCCCTTTTGAATAATGAATGTTTTGAATTTTCTCCAAAAGTAAAGTAGTTGCAAACTCATCCTTTTAGAAACTTGTTTGCGCTGTTGAGAGGAGTAAAAAACCATCAAAAATTTCAATCCTGCATGATTCTACCAAGAAATGTGATTCTTCATTCAAAACGCTGGTTTTTGCTATTGGGCTCTATTGAATAATGAATGTTTTGAATTTTCTCCAAAAGTAAAGTAGTTGCAAACTCATGCTTTTAGAGACTTGTTTGGGCTCATGAGATGAGTAGAAAAACATCAAAAATTTCAGTCCTGCATGATTCTACCAAGACATGTGTGTTCATTGAAACGGCTGGTTTTTGATAGTTTGGGCCCTATTGAATAATGAATGTTTTGAATTTTCTCCAAAAGTAAAGTAGTTGCAAACTCATCCTTTTAGAAACTTGTTTGGGCTGTTGAGAGGAGTAAAAAACCATCAAAAATTTAAATCCTGCATGATTCTACCAAGAAATGTGATTCTTCATTCAAAACGCTGGTTTTTGCTATTGGGCTCTATTGAATAATGAATGTTTTGAATTTTCTCCAAAAGTAAAGTAGTTGCAAACTCATGCTTTTAGAGACTTGTTTGGGCTCATGAGAGGAGTAGAAAAACATCAAAAATTTCAGTCCTGCATGATTCTACCAAGAAATGTGTGTTCATTCAAACCGCTGGTTTTTGATAGTTTGGGCCATATTGAATAATGAATGTTTAGAATTTTCTCCAAAAGTAAAGTAGTTGCAAACTCATGCTTTTAGAGACTTGTTTGGGCTCATGAGAGGAGTAGAAAAACATCAAAAATTTCAGTCCTGCATGATTCTACCAAGACATGTGTGTTCATTGAAACGGCTGGTTTTTGATAGTTTGGGCCCTATTGAATAATGAATGTTTTGAATTTTCTCCAAAAGTAAAGTAGTTGCAAACTCATCCTTTTAGAAACTTGTTTGGGCTGTTGAGAGGAGTAAAAAACCATCAAAAATTTCAATCCTGCATGATTCTACCAAGAAATGTGATTCTTCATTCAAAACGCTGGTTTTTGCTATTGGGCTCTATTGAATAATGAATGTTTTGAATTTTCTCCAAAAGTAAAGTAGTTGCAAACTCATGCTTTTAGAGACTTGTTTGGGCTCATGAGATGACTAGAAAAACATCAAAAATTTCAGTCCTGCATGATTCTACCAGAAATGTGTGTTCATTCAAACCGCTGGTTTTTGATAGTTTGGGCCATATTGAATGATGAATGTTTAGAATTTTCTCCAAAAGTAAAGTAGTTGCAAACTCATGCTTTTAGAGACTTGTTTGGGCTCATGAGAGGAGTAGAAAAACATCAAAAATTTCAGTCCTGCATGATTCTACCAAGAAATGTGTGTTCATTGAAACCGCTGGTTTTTGATAGTTTGGGCCCTATTGAATAATGAATGTTTTGAATTTTCTCCAAAAGTAAAGTAGTTGCAAACTCATCCTTTTAGAAACTTGTTTGGGCTGTTGAGAGGAGTAAAAAACCATCAAAAATTTCAATCCTGCATGATTCTACCAAGAAATGTGATTCTTCATTCAAAACGCTGGTTTTTGCTATTGGGCTCTATTGAATAATGAATGTTTTGAATTTTCTCCAAAAGTAAAGTAGTTGCAAACTCATGCTTTTAGAGACTTGTTTGGGCTCATGAGAGGAGTAGAAAAACATCAAAAATTTCAGTCCTGCATGATTCTACCAAGAAATGTGTGTTCATTGAAACCGCTGGTTTTTGATAGTTTGGGCCCTATTGTATAATGAATGTTTTGAATTTTCTCCAAAAGTAAAGTAGTTGCAAACTCATCCTTTTAGAAACTTGTTTGGGCTGTTGAGAGGAGTAAAAAACCATCAAAAATTTCAATCCTGCATGATTCTACCAAGAAATGTGTGTTCATTGAAACCGCTGGTTTTTGATAGTTTGGGCCCTATTGAATAATGAATGTTTTGAATTTTCTCCAAAAGTAAAGTAGTTGCAAACTCATCCTTTTAGAAACTTGTTTGGGCTGTTGAGAGGAGTAAAAAACCATCAAAAATTTCAATCCTGCATGATTCTACCAAGAAATGTGATTCTTCATTCAAAACGCTGGTTTTTGCTATTGGGCTCTATTGAATAATGAATGTTTTGAATTTTCTCCAAAAGTAAAGTAGTTGCAAACTCATGCTTTTAGAGACTTGTTTGGGCTCATGAGAGGAGTAGAAAAACATCAAAAATTTCAGTCCTGCATGATTCTACCAAGAAATGTGTGTTCATTGAAACCGCTGGTTTTTGATAGTTTGGGCCCTATTGAATAATGAATGTTTTGAATTTTCTCCAAAAGTAAAGTAGTTGCAAACTCATCCTTTTAGAAACTTGTTTGGGCTGTTGAGAGGAGTAAAAAACCATCAAAAATTTAAATCCTGCATGATTCTACCAAGAAATGTGATTCTTCATTCAAAACGCTGGTTTTTGCTATTGGGCTCTATTGAATAATGAATGTTTTGAATTTTCTCCAAAAGTAAAGTAGTTGCAAACTCATGCTTTTAGAGACTTGTTTGGGCTCATGAGAGGAGTAGAAAAACATCAAAAATTTCAGTCCTGCATGATTCTACCAAGAAATGTGTGTTCATTCAAACCGCTGGTTTTTGATAGTTTGGGCCCTATTGAATAATGAATGTTTTGAATTTTCTCCAAAAGTAAAGTAGTTGCAAACTCATCCTTTTAGAAACTTGTTAGGGCTGTTGAGAGGAGTAAAAAACCATCAAAAATTTCAATCCTGCATGATTCTACCAAGAAATGTGATTCTTCATTCAAAACGCTGGTTTTTGCTATTGGGCTCTATTGAATAATGAATGTTTTGAATTTTCTCCAAAAGTAAAGTAGTTGCAAACTCATGCTTTTAGAGACTTGTTTGGGCTCATGAGAGGAGTAGAAAAACATCAAAAATTTCAGTCCTGCATGATTCTACCAAGAAATGTGTGTTCATTGAAACCGCTGGTTTGTGATAGTTTGGGCCCTATTGAAATAATGAATGTTTTGAATTTTCTCCAAAAGTAAAGTAGTTGCAAACTCATCCTTTTAGAAACTTGTTTGGGCTGTTGAGAGGAGTAAAAAACCATCAAAAATTTCAATCCTGCATGATTCTACCAAGAAATGTGATTCTTCATTCAAAACGCTGGTTTTTGCTATTGGGCTCTATTGAATAATGAATGTTTTGAATTTTCTCCAAAAGTAAAGTAGTTGCAAACTCATGCTTTTAGAGACTTGTTTGGGCTCATGAGAGGAGTAGAAAAACATCAAAAATTTCAGTCCTGCATGATTCTACCAAGAAATGTGTGTTCATTGAAACGGCTGGTTTTTGATAGTTTGGGCCCTATTGAATAATGAATGTTTTGAATTTTCTCCAAAAGTAAAGTAGTTGCAAACTCATCCTTTTAGAAACTTGTTTGGGCTGTTGAGAGGAGTAAAAAACCATCAAAAATTTCAATCCTGCATGATTTTACCAAGAAATGTGATTCTTCATTCAAAACCTGATTTTTGCTATTGGGCTCTATTGAGTAGTGAATGTTTTGAATTTTCTCCAAAAGTAAAGTAGTTGCAAACTCATGCTTTTAGAGACTTGTTTGGGCTCATGAGAGGAGTAGAAAAACATCAAAAATTTCAGTCCTGCATGATTCTACCAAGAAATGTGTTCATTCAAACCGCTGGTTTTTGATAGTTTGGGCCCTATTGAATAATGAATGTTTTGAATTTTCTCCAAAAGTAAAGTAGTTGCAAACTCATCCTTTTAGAAACTTGTTTGGGCTGTTGAGAGGCGTAAAAAAACATCAAAAATTTCAATCCTGCATGATTCTACCAAGAAATGTGATTCTTCATTCAAAACGCTGGTTTTTGCTATTGGGCTCTATTGAATAATGAATCTTTTGAATTTTCTCCAAAAGTAAAGTAGCTGCAAACTCATGCTTTTAGAGACTTGTTTGGGCTCATGAGAGGAGTAGAAAAACATCAAAAATTTCAGTCCTGCATGATTCTACCAAGAAATGTGTGTTCATTGAAACGGCTGGTTTTTGATAGTTTGGGCCCTATTGTATAATGAATGTTTTGAATTTTCTCCAAAAGTAAAGTAGTTGCAAACTCATCCTTTTAGAAACTTGTTTGGGCTGTTGAGAGGAGTAAAAAACCATCAAAAATTTCAATCCTGCATGATTCTACCAAGAAATGTGATTCTTCATTCAAAACGCTGGTTTTTGCTATTGGGCTCTATTGAATAATGAATGTTTTGAATTTTCTCCAAAAGTAAAGTAGTTGCAAACTCATGCTTTTAGAGACTTGTTTGGGCTCATGAGAGGAGTAGAAAAACATCAAAAATTTCAGTCCTGCATGATTCTACCAAGAAATGTGTGTTCATTGAAACCGCTGGTTTTTGATAGTTTGGGCCCTATTGAATAATGAATGTTTTGAATTTTCTCCAAAAGTAAAGTAGTTGCAAACTCATCCTTTTAGAAACTTGTTTGGGCTGTTGAGAGGCGTAAAAAAACATCAAAAATTTCAATCCTGCATGATTCTACCAAGAAATGTGATTCTTCATTCAAAACGCTGGTTTTTGCTATTGGGCTCTATTGAATAATGAATGTTTTGAATTTTCTCCAAAAGTAAAGTAGTTGCAAACTCATGCTTTTAGAGACTTGTTTGGGCTCATGAGAGGAGTAGAAAAACATCAAAAATTTCAGTCCTGCATGATTCTACCAAGAAATGTGTGTTCATTGAAACCGCTGGTTTTTGATAGTTTGGGCCCTATTGAATAATGAATGTTTTGAATTTTCTCCAAAAGTAAAGTAGTTGCAAACTCATCCTTTTAGAAACTTGTTTGGGCTGTTGAGAGGCGTAAAAAAACATCAAAAATTTCAATCCTGCATGATTCTAACAAGAAATGTGATTCTTCATTCAAAACGCTGGTTTTTGCTATTGGGCTCTATTGAATAATGAATCTTTTGAATTTTCTCCAAAAGTAAAGTAGCTGCAAACTCATGCTTTTAGAGACTTGTTTGGGCTCATGAGAGGAGTAGAAAAACATCAAAAATTTCAGTCCTGCATGATTCTACCAAGAAATGTGTGTTCATTGAAACGGCTGGTTTTTGATAGTTTGGGCCCTATTGTATAATGAATGTTTTGAATTTTCTCCAAAAGTAAAGTAGTTGCAAACTCATCCTTTTAGAAACTTGTTTGGGCTGTTGAGAGGAGTAAAAAACCATCAAAAATTTCAATCCTGCATGATTCTACCAAGAAATGTGATTCTTCATTCAAAACGCTGGTTTTTGCTATTGGGCTCTATTGAATAATGAATGTTTTGAATTTTCTCCAAAAGTAAAGTAGTTGCAAACTCATGCTTTTAGAGACTTGTTTGGGCTCATGAGAGGAGTAGAAAAACATCAAAAATTTCAGTCCTGCATGATTCTACCAAGAAATGTGTGTTCATTGAAACCGCTGGTTTTTGATAGTTTGGGCCCTATTGAATAATGAATGTTTTGAATTTTCTCCAAAAGTAAAGTAGTTGCAAACTCATGCTTTTAGAGACTTGTTTGGGCTCATGAGAGGAGTAGAAAAACATCAAAAATTTCAGTCCTGCATGATTCTACCAAGAAATGTGTGTTCATTCAAACCGCTGGTTTTTGATAGTTTGGGCCCTATTGAATAATGAATGTTTTGAATTTTCTCCAAAAGTAAAGTAGTTGCAAACTCATCCTTTTAGAAACTTGTTTGGACTGTTGAGAGGAGTAAAAAACCATCAAAAATTTCAATCCTGCATGATTCTACCAAGAAATGTGATTCTTCATTCAAAACGCTGGTTTTTGCTATTGGGCTCTATTGAATAATGAATGTTTTGAATTTTCTCCAAAAGTAAAGTAGTTGCAAACTCATGCTTTTAGAGACTTGTTTGGGCTCATGAGAGGAGTAGAAAAACATCAAAAATTTCAGTCCTGCATGATTCTACCAAGAAATGTGTGTTCATTGAAACCGCTGGTTTTTGATAGTTTGGGCCCTATTGAATAATGAATGTTTTGAATTTTCTCCAAAAGTAAAGTAGTTGCAAACTCATCCTTTTAGAAACTTGTTTGGGCTGTTGAGAGGAGTAAAAAACCATCAAAAATTTCAATCCTGCATGATTCTACCAAGAAATGTGATTCTTCATTCAAAACGCTGGTTTTTGCTATTGGGCTCTATTGAATAATGAATGTTTTGAATTTTCTCCAAAAGTAAAGTAGTTGCAAACTCATGCTTTTAGAGACTTGTTTGGGCTCATGAGATGAGTAGAAAAACATCAAAAATTTCAGTCCTGCATGATTCTACCAAGACATGTGTGTTCATTGAAACGGCTGGTTTTTGATAGTTTGGGCCCTATTGAATAATGAATGTTTTGAATTTTCTCTAAAAGTAAAGTAGTTGCAAACTCATCCTTTTAGAAACTTGTTTGGGCTGTTGAGAGGAGTAAAAAACCATCAAAAATTTCAATCCTGCATGATTCTACCAAGAAATGTGATTCTTCATTCAAAACGCTGGTTTTTGCTATTGGGCTCTATTGAATAATGAATGTTTTGAATTTTCTCCAAAAGTAAAGTAGTTGCAAACTCATGCTTTTAGAGACTTGTTTGGGCTCATGAGAGGAGTAGAAAAACATCAAAAATTTCAGTCCTGCATGATTCTACCAAGAAATGTGTGTTGATTCAAACCGCTGGTTTTTGATAGTTTGGGCCCTATTGAATAATGAATGTTTTGAATTTTCTCCAAAAGTAAAGTAGTTGCAAACTCATGCTTTTAGAGACTTGTTTGGGCTCATGAGAGGAGTAGAAAAACATCAAAAATTTCAGTCCTGCATGATTCTACCAAGAAATGTGTGTTCATTCAAACCGCTGGTTTTTGATAGTTTGGGCCATATTGAATAATGAATGTTTAGAATTTTCTCCAAAAGTAAAGTAGTTGCAAACTCATGCTTTTAGAGACTTGTTTGGGCTCATGAGAGGAGTAGAAAAACATCAAAAATTTCAGTCCTGCATGATTCTACCAAGAAATGTGTGTTCATTGAAACCGCTGGTTTTTGATAGTTTGGGCCCTATTGAATAATGAATGTTTTGAATTTTCTCCAAAAGTAAAGTAGTTGCAAACTCATCCTTTTAGAAACTTGTTAGGGCTGTTGAGAGGAGTAAAAAACCATCAAAAATTTCAATCCTGCATGATTCTACCAAGAAATGTGATTCTTCATTCAAAACGCTGGTTTTTGCTATTGGGCTCTATTGAATAATGAATGTTTTGAATTTTCTCCAAAAGTAAAGTAGTTGCAAACTCATGCTTTTAGAGACTTGTTTGGGCTCATGAGATGAGTAGAAAAACATCAAAAATTTCAGTCCTGCATGATTCTACCAAGACATGTGTGTTCATTGAAACGGCTGGTTTTTGATAGTTTGGGCCCTATTGAATAATGAATGTTTTGAATTTTCTCCAAAAGTAAAGTAGTTGCAAACTCATCCTTTTAGAAACTTGTTTGGGCTGTTGAGAGGAGTAAAAAACCATCAAAAATTTCAATCCTGCATGATTCTACCAAGAAATGTGATTCTTCATTCAAAACGCTGGTTTTTGCTATTGGGCTCTATTGAATAATGAATGTTTTGAATTTTCTCCAAAAGTAAAGTAGTTGCAAACTCATGCTTTTAGAGACTTGTTTGGGCTCATGAGAGGAGTAGAAAAACATCAAAAATTTCAGTCCTGCATGATTCTACCAAGAAATGTGTGTTCATTCAAACCGCTGGTTTTTGATAGTTTGGGCCATATTGAATAATGAATGTTTAGAATTTTCTCCAAAAGTAAAGTAGTTGCAAACTCATGCTTTTAGAGACTTGTTTGGGCTCATGAGAGGAGTAGAAAAACATCAAAAATTTCAGTCCTGCATGATTCTACCAAGACATGTGTGTTCATTGAAACGGCTGGTTTTTGATAGTTTGGGCCCTATTGAATAATGAATGTTTTGAATTTTCTCCAAAAGTAAAGTAGTTGCAAACTCATCCTTTTAGAAACTTGTTTGGGCTGTTGAGAGGAGTAAAAAACCATCAAAAATTTCAATCCTGCATGATTCTACCAAGAAATGTGATTCTTCATTCAAAACGCTGGTTTTTGCTATTGGGCTCTATTGAATAATGAATGTTTTGAATTTTCTCCATTTTCAATTAACTTAATTAAATTTTAAAGTAACAGTAATGTATCTTTAGTAGCATTTAAATGTACATGTTACATTTATAAAAGGGGGGGGAGAAGGGAGGGGGTATTGGAATGAGTTTAATTGTTTTATTAAACAGACAAAGGTCAAACAAAGGAAAGAGGAAAAAAGGGGGGGGAGGGGGGGGAGGAAGGAAATATAGCAGTAATGTTACAAATATGAAATAAGTAGAGACATATCTAATTATAACAGTACAATTACAAGTACATTGCAGGTGCAAATCATGTATTTTAATACAGAAATAAAGTGAAAAACTTAACCGTTGTTTAGTAAAACAATAATGAGGTTAGGGATTGTTAAGTATAAACAGTAGTACAGATAATCAAATTGGACTAAGAGTAGGAGTAGGAGAGAGACCAAGACTAAGTTAGGTAGCTCTAAAATCTGTCCAACATTTCCATCTCTTACTATAAGTTAAATAGTAGTTGTTTGCAGTAGCATGGCTTCTTTCGTAAGACTCGTGAAGATTCATTTTATCAATTATGTCGTTAATTTTGGGGATTGTGTCATCCTTCCAAAAAAGTGCTATAGCATTTTTAGTTATTAAGAATAGATGGATAATGACGGAGCGATAAAAGGGATGAATATCTTCAAGATCAAGGGATAGCAGGGCTTTATGTGGAGTTAAAGTGATTTTAGTTTTGGTGATTTCATCAATTAAACCAGAAATTTCAGACCATAAAGGTCTGATTTTTGGACAGTCCCAAAACATATGGAGTAAACTACCTATTTCACCACAATTTCTCCAGCATTCAGGAGATCTACCAGGAAAAATTTTTGCTAGTTTAAAAGGGGTGAAGTACCACCTAGATAAAATTTTAAAGTATGATTCGTGAAGATTTGCACAGATATTAGACGAGTATGTTGATTTTAATGCTTTGGACCACTGTTGTTGAGTTCTTGAAGTGTTGAGGTCCTTTTCCCAGTTAAACATAAAGGTAGTTTTTTCGGGATTATTACTAGAGTTAAGAAAATCGTAAATGTTTCTAGATTTCCAATAATACTTATTGCCAGGATTACATATGAGTAGACTAGTGGAGTCTGTTATATATGTTCTTTTTCTCAAAAGCTTCTTAATGAGTTTTTTTAGGTTAGATAAAATGTGAAAATCATCGGATGTAAATTTAAATTTAATTCGGAGTATATCATCACTGATAAAGTGTTTACCATCATGAAAATCCATTAGTTTTTTAATACCTACTTGTTTCCAATTAGAGGGAATTTCCGTTTCTAATATTAAACCAAAAATTTTGAGGGGTACGTTTTTGATTTGTTGAAACTTTGAGCCTTTTTTGGTGTGAAGTTGGGATTTAGCTAAGTATTTCCAAGCTAGTAATGTGGCTGAAAGTGTCGGAGGAAGATGTGGTAAGTTATTAAAAGATACCAATCCATCCAGAACCAATCTTGATAATGGAGTGTTATTGTTCCAAACTCTTTCTATATCTGCCCAAATTGGGCAGTTACCCTGACTGAACCATGATGAGGATTGTGTTATGAGATTTGTATAGTAATAGTTAACTAAGTTAGGGAGGGCCAGACCTCCCTCATCCTTCCTCCTAGTAAGAGTTAGAAATGCTATTCTAGCTTTTTTGTGGTTAGAGATAAATCTGTTAACTAATGACTGCAGTTGTCTAATATATTTAAGGGGAATGGAGAGAGGCAAAGACCTAAAAACGTAAAGTATCTTGGGAAGGGTAAGAAGTTTGAAGAGGACTATCCTCCCTACCCACGAAATTTCGTGTTTAGAGAGAGCATTAAATTCAATTTGAGTGTTTTTAATAAGATTCTGCATATTTACAACTATCGTTTTGAGAAAGTTTCTAGTTATGGAGATACCTAAATACAAAATTGCTTCTTTTTCCCATTCGAATTTTGTCATGTTTTTAATACTAGATATGACCTCATTGCATAAGAAAAAAATCTAATATTTTAGATTTCGTATCATTTATTTTAAAAAAAGAGACTCTTGAAAATTCTTCAAAAACCGGGAGTATACCTTTAATTGAATCTAATGGGTTCGAAAGGCTTAATATAATATCATCGGCAAATAATCCTATCTTATACTGTGTCCCACCTATTTTGATACCTTCAATAAGCTCATTGGATCTAATTGTTTCTGCTAGAGGTTCCATAATTAAGGCAAAAAGTAAAGGCGAGAGGGGACAACCTTGTCTAGTACCGTTAGTAATCAGAATCTGCTTAGATAAATGGTTATTGGCATATATATTAGCAGAGGGCGATGAATAAAGTGCCATTATAGAATTTATTAATTTAGAGCTAAAACCGAATTTGTTTAGAGTAGCGGTTAAAAATTCCCAATTGACTCTGTCAAAGGCTTTTTCAGCGTCTAATGCAAGAAGTAGTGACGAAATCTTTTTAGTTTTGATATGGTTAATTAAGTTAAATACTCTCCTGGTCCCATCACTTGTTTGTCGACCACCTATAAAACCCAATTGGTCTCTATGAACTATGTGTGGAAGGAATCTTTTAATTCTTGTAGCAATTATTTTTGAATAAATTTTAACATCTGTATTAATTAATGAAATGGGCCTATAATTTTTAACGGATTCTGGGTCTCCTTTAGATTTCGGAATTAAAGATATGATGGCCTGTAGCATTTCATGAGGGAATTTCCCAGTCTTAGAAGCCTTATTAAAAACCGGAGTCAGGTATGGAGTCAATATCGAAGCAAAAGTCAGATAATAGTCGTTTGAGAATCCATCAGGACCTGGCGATTTCTTTGTTTTGAGTGTTTTTATGGCCTCTAAAACTTCTAGATCTGAAAAGGGAACCTCAAGGGATGATAATTGTTGAATAGAGAGTTTGGGTAGCTTAAGACGCATGAGAAATTCGTTAATTTTTTGTTTACTTGGTTGCGGAGTACTTTGGTCGTCTTTAAGGTTATATAGTGAGGTGTAATAGTCAGCAAATTTATTAACTATATCTGCTGGATTGACTAGGGATTCACCATTATATTTAATTTTGTTAATTCTCTTCTTTATTCTATCCAACTTGAATTTTTGGGCCATAATCTTGGTCGGCTTGTTGAATGAGGAGTAAAAATTGGATTTCATACTTTTGGCAAATTTTTCATATTCATTAAAGAGAATCGCCCTTAACTTGGATCTAAGTTTGATAATTTCCAAGTGGAGAGTCGTAGAAGGTTGGGGTAAGTTTTTCTGAATATCCTCTTTCCCTTTTAGCTCCAATTGTATTTTGTTTATGTCTTTTATATTTTGCTTTTTAATTTTACCAGAAATGTGTATCATCGTTCCTCTAATAACTGCCTTATGGGCATTCCAAATTGTAAAAGGGCATATGTCATCTGCTTCATTTTCTTTAAAGTAATTTGTGATGGAAGATTCGATTTCTTTCTTTAAATCGGGTTTGTATAAAAGTGAAGAGTTACCTCTCCATAAGGGATGATGACCCGTTGTTCTACCTAATAGCACTTCACATAGAACGGGTGCGTGATCAGAGAAGGTTCTAGGAAGTATCTCAATCTTCTTGAATTTGGAAATAGAAAGGGAATCAGTGATAATAAGGTCAATTCTAGAAAAGGTCTTATGGATCGATGAGTAATGAGTATATTCCAGAGAAGAAGTATTGAGGCACCTAAAGATATCTAAATACTCATGGTTAATAAGCCAGTTACCCAACTCTGGAAATGCTGATCTGGTGGGAGAAGTGGAGTCATATATTCCATTAGGGACAATATTAAAGTCACCAACCACAATCAAAGTGCCTTTTTTAACCTCTTGTATTTTTTTTTCCAAATTATTAAAGTAACGCATTTGACCATCATTAGGCGCATAAACATTCACTAGAGTGGTTAACTGGTTTTCTATCAAACAGATTAAAATTAGGTATCTACCCTCTGAATCAGAAAATTGTTCAATTATTTCAAATGAAATAGAGTTTTTAATTAAAGTAATCACACCCGCCTTTTTAGTTTCGTTCAAAGATTTGAATGAGTGAGGGAAATTCTTATTTTCTATCCTGGGATGTCCTGACCTAGCTAACTTCACCTCCTGTAGACAGATTATATCTGCTTTGCTTCTTTTGATCTCTCTCCACGTCCAGTACCTCTTGACAGGGCTATTTAAACCCCTAACATTAAAGGATAAAATCTTAACCATAATAAAATAACAACAAATATAAACAATTAACAATCAAATACAATACAGGAAGCAACTGCAATTTTGCAGATAAGCTTCCTAGATGGGGAAAGTTCGTGAATCTCTGTAGGAAGCCTCCTACATAAAAGAAAATAAGCTGAAACATAAATTTTTCTTCAACCCGGAGTTTCTCCTCTCTTATCCAAGGAATCAAGAAAATTCATACCCTCCTGTGGAGACAAAATTGGAATGACCCTGCCACCATGGTTGATTAGGAGCTTGGTAGGAAACCCCCATCTATACATCACATTTTTCTTCCTTAGTATAGCAGTTACCTCATTAAAGTTTCTCCTTGTTTGAATAGTATCTTTTGAGAGGTCCGCAAATGATTTAATATGATCGTAAGGGTGGGGGAGATGTTTGTTAGTTCTAAGATAATTTAAGAATTTTTCTTTTGTGGAGAAGAAATGGAATCTAAGTATCGTATCTCTAGGGACATCAGATGGTATGGATCTAGGCCGGGGAAGTCTATGTATCCTATCAATCATAAGTTCTGGTTCTGGGATAGATGGCAATATTTTAATTAATATCTCTTTAACGTAATTCTGTAAGCTATTTTGGTTTATCTGTTCTGAAATTCCTCTCAGTTTTAAGTTATTTCTTCTACTGCGGTCCTCAAGATCAGCTAGTTTGTTACGTAGAAAGGTAATCTCTTTTTGAGTATCAGATTGTCGTTTTTGAAAGGTCTCGGATTTTTTCTCCAGAGCCTCTATTTTAGTAACATTTTTGTCAATCCTAGTATTGATTGTGTCAATTTTAATCTGTAAGCGATTAGTATTTTCATCTAACGTTGATTTAATAGATCTATTAAAGGCTTGCATTATGTCTTTAATATATTGTTCAGAAGCCCCTTTCTCTGAAGCCTGGATATCGTCGAGGTCTGTGAGAGTATTTGAGTCCTCAGCGACAGAGCTAGCGTCTATCCTAGGCCTACTTTTATCTGGGCTTTGTAAGGGAGAAGCTTCATAATATTCTTCTTCATCTGAGAGAGCAGAAATATTCCCTAATTTAGGCTCGTCTCTCTTAGTTTTCCTATTTATAGTAGTATCCATCTCCGTTTGAATGATATCTAATTCCTGCAACATATTGGTGTCCCCCTTCTGCCCAATCGAGAACTTAGTATTTTTAGGAGTGGTTGGGGGGCTAATACAAATAGCTTCGTCTCGTTCGGTCGACTCTGGTTTATGGGGCTTCTCCTTTAGCTGTTTCGATCTACTGCTTCTCTGACTCATTATGCCAATGAAGAGGGAGGGAGGGATCCCTATCTATTAATTAATGGGCCAGGAGTAAATGACAATACCTGTTACAGTTCAAATGCAGCAAGATAAGTGCAGAACAAATAATAGTAATAAGGATCAGTTTAAAACTACTCCCACAAGCTACACACAAGCCTCTTTATAATACAAGGTAAAGGAATTATTATACCAGAACCTCAATTAAAACCATGCACAATCACAACAAACAGAAAGAGGTCTCATTGTAGAAAGACATCATTTGAAATTACACCACAGAGTTCAAATCACCCGTAGATAAAGGCTCAGAAGATTTGGAAGCCCAGCGCTTCAGTCAGGACTCAGGGGAACCACAACAACAGGATAACCCCAGATACACCTTAATACTCACTGAGGCTCCTTTATAGTGACTTCAATGTGTGGTTCAGTTTTCCTATTCCAAGAATTGCAGCCAAATTGAAGACGCAGAAATCACCCACCGATGTTAACCTTTTAGTATCAATCGATTCCTTCTAAAGCCGCTACAACACTCCTTAGAATTGCTAGATGATACTGCCGATTCTTGTGCTTCTCCTTTGCTTCGAAAACCTACGACGTTTGCTCCTGTTCTGCTGTTGCTCCCAATCGTGGACTTTGATGCGGAATTGCTACTGATTAGTTCCTCTATGATCCAACAGGCCCGCTGGGACTCAGCATAAAACTCGAAACGTTGTTGGCAAATAGGGAATTATTGCCAGAGGGACCTCTGCGTTACTACTCCACCAACTCTCTTAATGTTATAGCAGTCTTAGTATAGCACTCACCCACCGTAGGGAACTTCCCGATGGTTGTCACTCAGATATGTAGTTATTAATTTCTTCTAAGTGTAACCGAGCTCTCCAGCAAATACACCAGCCACCGCTTCAGTCTATCCACTTCTTATATCCTGTTCAGTGTCCCCGTCGACTTGTTCCGTTTCTGTTCCGGTTCCAAACGCCGCTGAACTCTGCCGTTGATCCTGGTCCTTGATGACAGCTACCAACAGTCAATTGTATTCAGCCAGAGTATTAAATTTACACTGCTGACCCTGAAGACCACTCTGCCTGGTTTTGCGCCTTTTTTACAAGTGATTCTCCTCCTCTCCGCTTAGATGCGCCGCTTCATAGAGGAGCAAGCGCGGGAAAATTCAAATTAATCCTCCAGCTCTAAAACCAGCTCGCTCCTGATCTTTCCTTAAGGCGCCGCTGCTCCTTTCACCAATAGTCCGAGCCTCTCCTCTTCTCCTTTATCTTCTAACCCAGCAGCGTTCTCCTCACCTTTATCTGGGAGCTCTGTTACAATGGAGTACAGGGACAGAGAAATTCCCGCCAAATTACTGCACCGCTGGTCAGTCCCCCGCTCTTCCTTTCAGACACTGTCTCTCCTTTTCTTCTGACCTCCTCCTCTCCACTTGTTTACCGGACCGCTGTTTTTACCAGCACTTCTGCACTGCAGGTCCACCAATCTTCCTGCCGCTGGCCTCTGCAGTAATGTCCGTTTCTTTCAGCAGACTCCCGAGTCGCTACTAATTAGTTTTCCCGCCAAATCTACAGCGTCCTCTTCTCCTTTGACTGGGCTCTCCGTTTTAATAGAAAGCAGAAGCAGATAGTCCCGCCAAGTCTCTCCACCGCTGATTAATCCCCCGCTTTCTTCTTTAAACTCCACCGCACTTTCTTCCAGCTTCCTTTCTCTCCACTTATTTACCGGCACCGCTGATCATACCAGCACTGCAGCGCCACAGGTCCTCTGATCTTCCCAGGACCGCCGCTGGACCCCGCTGTGCTGTCTCTTCTTTATCAAATTTCCAAACTTCTTCTGTTAAATTTTCCCGCCAAATCCAGCCGTATCTCTCCTCACTTCTGCCTGGGCGCGCGGCTGCAGCCGAAGGCAGACGCTGGAAAATTCTGCTGAGTCACTCCACCTCCGGATTCAGAAGGCTGTATCTCTGGAATAATCCGACCCAGAGACCCCAGGAAGGTCTCAAAATGTTCCTGGAGATAATGTTTCTTACATCCAATAAATTTTTAAGGCAGATTTCTTCTTGTTTCTTTTCTTCGTCGCTTAACAAGGAAGGCTTCCTCAGAGCTCAGAGCTCACACAGCCTGCTCCATCGAGCTCCAGACCACGCCCCTTCTTGAATTTTCTCCAAAAGTAAAGTAGTTGCAAACTCATGCTTTTAGAGACTTGTTTGGGCTCATGAGAGGAGTAGAAAAACATCAAAAATTTCAGTCCTGCATGATTCTACCAAGAAATGTGTGTTCATTCAAACCGCTGGTTTTTGATAGTTTGGGCCATATTGAATAATGAATGTTTAGAATTTTCTCCAAAAGTAAAGTAGTTGCAAACTCATGCTATTAGAGACTTGTTTGGGCTCATGAGAGGAGTAGAAAAACATCAAAAATTTCAGTCCTGCATGATTCTACCAAGAAATGTGTGTTCATTGAAACCGCTGGTTTTTGATAGTTTGGGCCCTATTGAATAATGAATGTTTTGAATTTTCTCCAAAAGTAAAGTAGTTGCAAACTCATCCTTTTAGAAACTTGTTTGGGCTGTTGAGAGGAGTAAAAAAACATCAAAAATTTAAATCCTGCATGATTCTACCAAGAAATGTGATTCTTCATTCAAAACGCTGGTTTTTGCTATTGGGCTCTATTGAATAATGAATGTTTTGAATTTTCTCCAAAAGTAAAGTAGTTGCAAACTCATGCTTTTAGAGACTTGTTTGGGCTCATGAGAGGAGTAGAAAAACATCAAAAATTTCAGTCCTGCATGATTCTACCAAGAAATGTGTGTTCATTCAAACCGCTGGTTTTTGATAGTTTGGGCCCTATTGAATAATGAATGTTTTGAATTTTCTCCAAAAGTAAAGTAGTTGCAAACTCATCCTTTTAGAAACTTGTTAGGGCTGTTGAGAGGAGTAAAAAACCATCAAAAATTTCAATCCTGCATGATTCTACCAAGAAATGTGATTCTTCATTCAAAACGCTGGTTTTTGCTATTGGGCTCTATTGAATAATGAATGTTTTGAATTTTCTCCAAAAGTAAAGTAGTTGCAAACTCATGCTTTTAGAGACTTGTTTGGGCTCATGAGAGGAGTAGAAAAACATCAAAAATTTCAGTCCTGCATGATTCTACCAAGAAATGTGTGTTCATTGAAACCGCTGGTTTTTGATAGTTTGGGCCCTATTGAATAATGAATGTTTTGAATTTTCTCCAAAAGTAAAGTAGTTGCAAACTCATCCTTTTAGAAACTTGTTTGGGCTGTTGAGAGGAGTAAAAAACCATCAAAAATTTCAATCCTGCATGATTTTACCAAGAAATGTGATTCTTCATTCAAAACCTGATTTTTGCTATTGGGCTCTATTGAGTAGTGAATGTTTTGAATTTTCTCCAAAAGTAAAGTAGTTGCAAACTCATGCTTTTAGAGACTTGTTTGGGCTCATGAGAGGAGTAGAAAAACATCAAAAATTTCAGTCCTGCATGATTCTACCAAGAAATGTGTTCATTCAAACCGCTGGTTTTTGATAGTTTGGGCCCTATTGAATAATGAATGTTTTGAATTTTCTCCAAAAGTAAAGTAGTTGCAAACTCATCCTTTTAGAAACTTGTTTGGGCTGTTGAGAGGAGTAAAAAACCATCAAAAATTTAAATCCTGCATGATTCTACCAAGAAATGTGATTCTTCATTCAAAACGCTGGTTTTTGCTATTGGGCTCTATTGAATAATGAATGTTTTGAATTTTCTCCAAAAGTAAAGTAGTTGCAAACTCATGCTTTTAGAGACTTGTTTGGGCTCATGAGAGGAGTAGAAAAACATCAAAAATTTCAGTCCTGCATGATTCTACCAAGAAATGTGTGTTCATTGAAACGGCTGGTTTTTGATAGTTTGGGCCCTATTGTATAATGAATGTTTTGAATTTTCTCCAAAAGTAAAGTAGTTGCAAACTCATCCTTTTAGAAACTTGTTTGGGCTGTTGAGAGGAGTAAAAAACCATCAAAAATTTCAATCCTGCATGATTCTACCAAGAAATGTGATTCTTCATTCAAAACGCTGGTTTTTGCTATTGGGCTCTATTGAATAATGAATGTTTTGAATTTTCTCCAAAAGTAAAGTAGTTGCAAACTCATGCTTTTAGAGACTTGTTTGGGCTCATGAGAGGAGTAGAAAAACATCAAAAATTTCAGTCCTGCATGATTCTACCAAGAAACGTGTGTTCATTGAAACCGCTGGTTTTTGATAGTTTGGGCCCTATTGAATAATGAATGTTTTGAATTTTCTCCAAAAGTAAAGTAGTTGCAAACTCATCCTTTTAGAAACTTGTTTGGGCTGTTGAGAGGAGTAAAAAACCATCAAAAATTTCAATCCTGCATGATTCTACCAAGAAATGTGATTCTTCATTCAAAACGCTGGTTTTTGCTATTGGGCTCTATTGAATAATGAATGTTTTGAATTTTCTCCAAAAGTAAAGTAGTTGCAAACTCATGCTTTTAGAGACTTGTTTGGGCTCATGAGAGGAGTAGAAAAACATCAAAAATTTCAGTCCTGCATGATTCTACCAAGACATGTGTGTTCATTGAAACGGCTGGTTTTTGATAGTTTGGGCCCTATTGAATAATGAATGTTTTGAATTTTCTCCAAAAGTAAAGTAGTTGCAAACTCATCCTTTTAGAAACTTGTTTGGGCTGTTGAGAGGAGTAAAAAACCATCAAAAATTTCAATCCTGCATGATTCTACCAAGAAATGTGATTCTTCATTCAAAACGCTGGTTTTTGCTATTGGGCTCTATTGAATAATGAATGTTTTGAATTTTCTCCAAAAGTAAAGTAGTTGCAAACTCATGCTTTTAGAGACTTGTTTGGGCTCATGAGAGGAGTAGAAAAACATCAAAAATTTCAGTCCTGCATGATTCTACCAAGAAATGTGTGTTCATTCAAACCGCTGGTTTTTGATAGTTTGGGCCATATTGAATAATGAATGTTTAGAATTTTCTCCAAAAGTAAAGTAGTTGCAAACTCATGCTTTTAGAGACTTGTTTGGGCTCATGACAGGAGTAGAAAAACATCAAAAATTTCAGTCCTGCATGATTCTACCAAGAAATGTGTGTTCATTGAAACCGCTGGTTTTTGATAATTTGGGCCCTATTGAATAATGAATGTTTTGAATTTTCTCCAAAAGTAAAGTAGTTGCAAACTCATCCTTTTAGAAACTTGTTTGGGCTGTTGAGAGGAGTAAAAAACCATCAAAAATTTCAATCCTGCATGATTCTACCAAGAAATGTGATTCTTCATTCAAAACGCTGGTTTTTGCTATTGGGCTCTATTGAATAATGAATGTTTTGAATTTTCTCCAAAAGTAAAGTAGTTGCAAACTCATGCTTTTAGAGACTTGTTTGGGCTCATGAGAGGAGTAGAAAAACATCAAAAATTTCAGTCCTGCATGATTCTACCAAGAAATGTGTGTTCATTCAAACCGCTGGTTTTTGATAGTTTGTGCCCTATTGAATAATGAATGTTTTGAATTTTCTCCAAAAGTAAAGTAGTTGCAAACTCATGCTTTTAGAGACTTGTTTGGGCTCATGAGAGGAGTAGAAAAACATCAAAAATTTCAGTCCTGCATGATTCTACCAAGAAATGTGTGTTCATTGAAACCGCTGGTTTTTGATAGTTTGGGCCCTATTGAATAATGAATGTTTTGAATTTTCTCCAAAAGTAAAGTAGTTGCAAACTCATCCTTTTAGAAACTTGTTTGGGCTGTTGAGAGGAGTAAAAAACCATCAAAAATTTCAATCCTGCATGATTCTACCAAGAAATGTGATTCTTCATTCAAAACGCTGGTTTTTGCTATTGGGCTCTATTGAATAATGAATGTTTTGAATTTTCTCCAAAAGTAAAGTAGTTGCAAACTCATGCTTTTAGAGACTTGTTTGGGCTCATGAGAGGAGTAGAAAAACATCAAAAATTTCAGTCCTGCATGATTCTACCAAGAAATGTGTGTTCATTGAAACCGCTGGTTTTTGATAGTTTGGGCCCTATTGAATAATGAATGTTTTGAATTTTCTCCAAAAGTAAAGTAGTTGCAAACTCATACTTTTAGAAACTTGTTTGGGCTGTTGAGAGGAGTAAAAAACCATCAAAAATTTCAATCCTGCATGATTCTACCAAGAAATGTGATTCTTCATTCAAAACGCTGGTTTTTGCTATTGGGCTCTATTGAATAATGAATGTTTTGAATTTTCTCCAAAAGTAAAGTAGTTGCAAACTCATGCTTTTAGAGACTTGTTTGGGCTCATGAGAGGAGTAGAAAAACATCAAAAATTTCAGTCCTGCATGATTCTACCAAGAAATGTGTGTTCATTCAAACCGCTGGTTTTTGATAGTTTGGGCCCTATTGAATAATGAATGTTTTGAATTTTCTCCAAAAGTAAAGTAGTTGCAAACTCATCCTTTTAGAAACTTGTTAGGGCTGTTGAGAGGAGTAAAAAACCATCAGAAATTTCAATCCTGCATGAATCTACCAAGAAATGTGATTCTTCATTCAAAACGCTGGTTTTTGCTATTGGGCTCTATTGAATAATGAATGTTTTGAATTTTCTCCAAAAGTAAAGTAGTTGCAAACTCATGCTTTTAGAGACTTGTTTGGGCTCATGAGAGGAGTAGAAAAACATCAAAAATTTCAGTCCTGCATGATTCTACCAAGAAATGTGTGTTCATTGAAACCGCTGGTTTTTGATAGTTTGGGCCCTATTGAATAATGAATGTTTTGAATTTTCTCCAAAAGTAAAGTAGTTGCAAACTCATCCTTTTAGAAACTTGTTTGGGCTGTTGAGAGGAGTAAAAAACCATCACAAATTTCAATCCTGCATGATTCTACCAAGAAATGTGATTCTTCATTCAAAACGCTGGTTTTTGCTATTGGGCTCTATTGAATAATGAATGTTTTGAATTTTCTCCAAAAGTAAAGTAGTTGCAAACTCATGCTTTTAGAGACTTGTTTGGGCTCATGAGAGGAGTAGAAAAACATCAAAAATTTCAGTCCTGCATGATTCTACCAAGAAATGTGTGTTCATTGAAACCGCTGATTTTTGATAGTTTGGGCCCTATTGAATAATGAATGTTTTGAATTTTCTCCAAAAGTAAAGTAGTTGCAAACTCATCCTTTTAGAAACTTGTTTGGGCTGTTGAGAGGAGTAAAAAACCATCAAAAATTTCAATCCTGCATGATTTTACCAAGAAATGTGATTCTTCATTCAAAACCTGATTTTTGCTATTGGGCTCTATTGAGTAGTGAATGTTTTGAATTTTCTCCAAAAGTAAAGTAGTTGCAAACTCATGCTTTTAGAGACTTGTTTGGGCTCATGAGAGGAGTAGAAAAACATCAAAAATTTCAGTCCTGCATGATTCTACCAAGAAATGTGTTCATTCAAACCGCTGGTTTTTGATAGTTTGGGCCCTATTGAATAATGAATGTTTTGAATTTTCTCCAAAAGTAAAGTAGTTGCAAACTCATCCTTTTAGAAACGTGTTTGGGCTGTTGAGAGGAGTAAAAAACCATCAAAAATTTCAATCCTGCATGATTCTACCAAGAAATGTGATTCTTCATTCAAAACGCTGGTTTTTGCTATTGGGCTCTATTGAATAATGAATGTTTTGAATTTTCTCCAAAAGTAAAGTAGTTGCAAACTCATGCTTTTAGAGACTTGTTTGGGCTCATGAGATGAGTAGAAAAACATCAAAAATTTCAGTCCTGCATAATTCTACCAAGAAATGTGTGTTCATTCAAACCGCTGGTTTTTGATAGTTTGGGCCATATTGAATAATGAATGTTTAGAATTTTCTCCAAAAGTAAAGTAGTTGCAAACTCATGCTTTTAGAGACTTGTTTGGGCTCATGAGAGGAGTAGAAAAACATCAAAAATTTCAGTCCTGCATGATTCTACCAAGAAATGTGTGTTCATTGAAACCGCTGGTTTTTGATAGTTTGGGCCCTATTGAATAATGAATGTTTTGAATTTTCTCCAAAAGTAAAGTAGTTGCAAACTCATCCTTTTAGAAACTTGTTTGGGCTGTTGAGAGGAGTAAAAAACCATCAAAAATTTCAATCCTGCATGATTCTACCAAGAAATGTGATTCTTCATTCAAAACGCTGGTTTTTGCTATTGGGCTCTATTGAATAATGAATGTTTTGAATTTTCTCCAAAAGTAAAGTAGTTGCAAACTCATGCTTTTAGAGACTTGTTTGGGCTCATGAGAGGAGTAGAAAAACATCAAAAATTTCAGTCCTGCATGATTCTACCAAGAAATGTGTGTTCATTCAAACCGCTGGTTTTTGATAGTTTGGGCCCTATTGAATAATGAATGTTTTGAATTTTCTCCAAAAGTAAAGTAGTTGCAAACTCATGCTTTTAGAGACTTGTTTGGGCTCATGAGAGGAGTAGAAAAACATCAAAAATTTCAGTCCTGCATGATTCTACCAAGAAATGTGTGTTCATTGAAACCGCTGGTTTTTGATAGTTTGGGCCCTATTGAATAATGAATGTTTTGAATTTTCTCCAAAAGTAAAGTAGTTGCAAACTCATCCTTTTAGAAACTTGTTTGGGCTGTTGAGAGGAGTAAAAAACCATCAAAAATTTCAATCCTGCATGATTCTACCAAGAAATGTGATTCTTCATTCAAAACGCTGGTTTTTGCTATTGGGCTCTATTGAATAATGAATGTTTTGAATTTTCTCCAAAAGTAAAGTAGTTGCAAACTCATGCTTTTAGAGACTTGTTTGGGCTCATGAGAGGAGTAGAAAAACATCAAAAATTTCAGTCCTGCATAATTCTACCAAGAAATGTGTGTTCATTCAAACCGCTGGTTTTTGATAGTTTGGGCCATATTGAATAATGAATGTTTAGAATTTTCTCCAAAAGTAAAGTAGTTGCAAACTCATGCTTTTAGAGACTTGTTTGGGCTCATGAGAGGAGTAGAAAAACATCAAAAATTTCAGTCCTGCATGATTCTACCAAGAAATGTGTGTTCATTGAAACCGCTGGTTTTTGATAGTTTGGGCCCTATTGAATAATGAATGTTTTGAATTTTCTCCAAAAGTAAAGTAGTTGCAAACTCATCCTTTTAGAAACTTGTTTGGGCTGTTGAGAGGAGTAAAAAACCATCAAAAATTTCAATCCTGCATGATTCTACCAAGAAATGTGATTCTTCATTCAAAACGCTGGTTTTTGCTATTGGGCTCTATTGAATAATGAATGTTTTGAATTTTCTCCAAAAGTAAAGTAGTTGCAAACTCATGCTTTTAGAGACTTGTTTGGGCTCATGAGAGGAGTAGAAAAACATCAAAAATTTCAGTCCTGCATGATTCTACCAAGAAATGTGTGTTCATTCAAACCGCTGGTTTTTGATAGTTTGGGCCCTATTGAATAATGAATGTTTTGAATTTTCTCCAAAAGTAAAGTAGTTGCAAACTCATGCTTTTAGAGACTTGTTTGGGCTCATGAGAGGAGTAGAAAAACATCAAAAATTTCAGTCCTGCATGATTCTACCAAGAAATGTGTGTTCATTGAAACCGCTGGTTTTTGATAGTTTGGGCCCTATTGAATAATGAATGTTTTGAATTTTCTCCAAAAGTAAAGTAGTTGCAAACTCATCCTTTTAGAAACTTGTTTGGGCTGTTGAGAGGAGTAAAAAACCATCAAAAATTTCAATCCTGCATGATTCTACCAAGAAATGTGATTCTTCATTCAAAACGCTGGTTTTTGCTATTGGGCTCTATTGAATAATGAATGTTTTGAATTTTCTCCAAAAGTAAAGTAGTTGCAAACTCATGCTTTTAGAGACTTGTTTGGGCTCATGAGAGGAGTAGAAAAACATCAAAAATTTCAGTCCTGCATGATTCTACCAAGAAATGTGTGTTCATTGAAACCGCTGGTTTTTGATAGTTTGGGCCCTATTGAATAATGAATGTTTTGAATTTTCTCCAAAAGTAAAGTAGTTGCAAACTCATCCTTTTAGAAACTTGTTTGGGCTGTTGAGAGGAGTAAAAAACCATCAAAAATTTCAATCCTGCATGATTCTACCAAGAAATGTGATTCTTCATTCAAAACGCTGGTTTTTGCTATTGGGCTCTATTGAATAATGAATGTTTTGAATTTTCTCCAAAAGTAAAGTAGTTGCAAACTCATGCTTTTAGAGACTTGTTTGGGCTCATGAGAGGAGTAGAAAAACATCAAAAATTTCAGTCCTGCATGATTCTACCAAGAAATGTGTGTTCATTGAAACCGCTGGTTTTTGATAGTTTGGGCCCTATTGAATAATGAATGTTTTGAATTTTCTCCAAAAGTAAAGTAGTTGCAAACTCATCCTTTTAGAAACTTGTTTGGGCTGTTGAGAGGAGTAAAAAACCATCAAAAATTTCAATCCTGCATGATTCTACCAAGAAATGTGATTCTTCATTCAAAACGCTGGTTTTTGCTATTGGGCTCTATTGAATAATGAATGTTTTGAATTTTCTCCAAAAGTAAAGTAGTTGCAAACTCATGCTTTTAGAGACTTGTTTGGGCTCATGAGAGGAGTAGAAAAACATCAAAAATTTCAGTCCTGCATGATTCTACCAAGAAATGTGTGTTCATTGAAACCGCTGGTTTTTGATAGTTTGGGCCCTATTGAATAATGAATGTTTTGAATTTTCTCCAAAAGTAAAGTAGTTGCAAACTCATCCTTTTAGAAACTTGTTTGGGCTGTTGAGAGGAGTAAAAAACCATCAAAAATTTCAATCCTGCATGATTCTACCAAGAAATGTGATTCTTCATTCAAAACGCTGGTTTTTGCTATTGGGCTCTATTGAATAATGAATGTTTTGAATTTTCTCCAAAAGTAAAGTAGTTGCAAACTCATGCTTTTAGAGACTTGTTTGGGCTCATGAGAGGAGTAGAAAAACATCAAAAATTTCAGTCCTGCATGATTCTACCAAGAAATGTGTGTTCATTGAAACCGCTGGTTTTTGATAGTTTGGGCCCTATTGAATAATGAATGTTTTGAATTTTCTCCAAAAGTAAAGTAGTTGCAAACTCATCCTTTTAGAAACTTGTTTGGGCTGTTGAGAGGAGTAAAAAACCATCAAAAATTTCAATCCTGCATGATTCTACCAAGAAATGTGATTCTTCATTCAAAACGCTGGTTTTTGCTATTGGGCTCTATTGAATAATGAATGTTTTGAATTTTCTCCAAAAGTAAAGTAGTTGCAAACTCATGCTTTTAGAGACTTGTTTGGGCTCATGAGAGGAGTAGAAAAACATCAAAAATTTCAGTCCTGCATGATTCTACCAAGAAATGTGTGTTCATTGAAACCGCTGGTTTTTGATAGTTTGGGCCCTATTGAATAATGAATGTTTTGAATTTTCTCCAAAAGTAAAGTAGTTGCAAACTCATCCTTTTAGAAACTTGTTTGGGCTGTTGAGAGGAGTAAAAAACCATCAAAAATTTCAATCCTGCATGATTCTACCAAGAAATGTGATTCTTCATTCAAAACGCTGGTTTTTGCTATTGGGCTCTATTGAATAATGAATGTTTTGAATTTTCTCCAAAAGTAAAGTAGTTGCAAACTCATGCTTTTAGAGACTTGTTTGGGCTCATGAGAGGAGTAGAAAAACATCAAAAATTTCAGTCCTGCATGATTCTACCAAGAAATGTGTGTTCATTGAAACGGCTGGTTTTTGATAGTTTGGGCCCTATTGAATAATGAATGTTTTGAATTTTCTCCAAAAGTAAAGTAGTTGCAAACTCATCCTTTTAGAAACTTGTTTGGGCTGTTGAGAGGAGTAAAAAACCATCAAAAATTTCAATCCTGCATGATTCTACCAAGAAATGTGATTCTTCATTCAAAACCTGATTTTTGCTATTGGGCTCTATTGAATAGTGAATGTTTTGAATTTTCTCCAAAAGTAAAGTAGTTGCAAACTCATGCTTTTAGAGACTTGTTTGGGCTCATGAGAGGAGTAGAAAAACATCAAAAATTTCAGTCCTGCATGATTCTACCAAGAAATGTGTTCATTCAAACCGCTGGTTTTTGATAGTTTGGGCCCTATTGAATAATTAATGTTTTGAATTTTCTCCAAAAGTAAAGTAGTTGCAAACTCATCCTTTTAGAAACTTGTTTGGGCTGTTGAGAGGAGTAAAAAACCATCAAAAATTTCAATCCTGCATGATTCTACCAAGAAATGTGATTCTTCATTCAAAACGCTGGTTTTTGCTATTGGGCTCTATGGAATAATGAATGTTTTGAATTTTCTCCAAAAGTAAAGTAGTTGCAAACTCATGCTTTTAGAGACTTGTTTGGGCTCATGAGAGGAGTAGAAAAACATCAAAAATTTCAGTCCTGCATGATTCTACCAAGAAATGTGTGTTCATTGAAACCGCTGGTTTTTGATAGTTTGGGCCCTATTGAATAATGAATGTTTTGAATTTTCTCCAAAAGTAAAGTAGTTGCAAACTCATCCTTTTAGAAACTTGTTTGGGCTGTTGAGAGGAGTAAAAAACCATCAAAAATTTCAATCCTGCATGATTCTACCAAGAAATGTGATTCTTCATTCAAAACGCTGGTTTTTGCTATTGGGCTCTATTGAATAATGAATGTTTTGAATTTTCTCCAAAAGTAAAGTAGTTGCAAACTCATGCTTTTAGAGACTTGTTTGGGCTCATGAGAGGAGTAGAAAAACATCAAAAATTTCAGTCCTGCATGATTCTACCAAGAAATGTGTGTTCATTGAAACCGCTGGTTTTTGATAGTTTGGGCCCTATTGAATAATGAATGTTTTGAATTTTCTCCAAAAGTAAAGTAGTTGCAAACTCATCCTTTTAGAAACTTGTTTGGGCTGTTGAGAGGAGTAAAAAACCATCAAAAATTTCAATCCTGCATGATTTTACCAAGAAATGTGATTCTTCATTCAAAACCTGATTTTTGCTATTGGGCTCTATTGAATAGTGAATGTTTTGAATTTTCTCCAAAAGTAAAGTAGTTGCAAACTCATGCTTTTAGAGACTAGTTTGGGCTCATGAGAGGAGTAGAAAAACATCAAAAATTTCAGTCCTGCATGATTCTACCAAGAAATGTGTGTTCATTGAAACCGCTGGTTTTTGATAGTTTGGGCCCTATTGAATAATGAATGTTTTGAATTTTCTCCAAAAGTAAAGTAGTTGCAAACTCATCCTTTTAGAAACTTGTTTGGGCTGTTGAGAGGAGTAAAAAACCATCAAAAATTTCAATCCTGCATGATTCTACCAAGAAATGTGATTCTTCATTCAAAACCTGATTTTTGCTATTGGGCTCTATTGAATAGTGAATGTTTTGAATTTTCTCCAAAAGTAAAGTAGTTGCAAACTCATGCTTTTAGAGACTTGTTTGGGCTCATGAGATGAGTAGAAAAACATCAAAAATTTCAGTCCTGCATGATTCTACCAAGACATGTGTGTTCATTGAAACGGCTGGTTTTTGATAGTTTGGGCCCTATTGAATAATGAATGTTTTGAATTTTCTCCAAAAGTAAAGTAGTTGCAAACTCATCCTTTTAGAAACTTGTTTGGGCTGTTGAGAGGAGTAAAAAACCATCAAAAATTTCAATCCTGCATGATTCTACCAAGAAATGTGATTCTTCATTCAAAACGCTGGTTTTTGCTATTGGGCTCTATTGAATAATGAATGTTTTGAATTTTCTCCAAAAGTAAAGTAGTTGCAAACTCATGCTTTTAGAGACTTGTTTGGGCTCATGAGAGGAGTAGAAAAACATCAAAAATTTCAGTCCTGCATGATTCTACCAAGAAATGTGTGTTCATTGAAACCGCTGGTTTTTGATAGTTTGGGCCCTATTGAATAATGAATGTTTTGAATTTTCTCCAAAAGTAAAGTAGTTGCAAACTCATCCTTTTAGAAACTTGTTTGGGCTGTTGAGAGGAGTAAAAAACCATCAAAAATTTCAATCCTGCATGATTCTACCAAGAAATGTGATTCTTCATTCAAAACGCTGGTTTTTGCTATTGGGCTCTATTGAATAATGAATGTTTTGAATTTTCTCCAAAAGTAAAGTAGTTGCAAACTCATGCTTTTAGAGACTTGTTTGGGCTCATGAGAGGAGTAGAAAAACATCAAAAATTTCAGTCCTGCATGATTCTACCAAGAAATGTGTGTTCATTGAAACGGCTGGTTTTTGATAGTTTGGGCCCTATTGAATAATGAATGTTTTGAATTTTCTCCAAAAGTAAAGTAGTTGCAAACTCATCCTTTTAGAAACTTGTTTGGGCTGTTGAGAGGAGTAAAAAACCATCAAAAATTTCAATCCTGCATGATTCTACCAAGAAATGTGATTCTTCATTCAAAACCTGATTTTTGCTATTGGGCTCTATTGAATAGTGAATGTTTTGAATTTTCTCCAAAAGTAAAGTAGTTGCAAACTCATGCTTTTAGAGACTTGTTTGGGCTCATGAGAGGAGTAGAAAAACATCAAAAATTTCAGTCCTGCATGATTCTACCAAGAAATGTGTTCATTCAAACCGCTGGTTTTTGATAGTTTGGGCCCTATTGAATAATTAATGTTTTGAATTTTCTCCAAAAGTAAAGTAGTTGCAAACTCATCCTTTTAGAAACTTGTTTGGGCTGTTGAGAGGAGTAAAAAACCATCAAAAATTTCAATCCTGCATGATTCTACCAAGAAATGTGATTCTTCATTCAAAACGCTGGTTTTTGCTATTGGGCTCTATGGAATAATGAATGTTTTGAATTTTCTCCAAAAGTAAAGTAGTTGCAAACTCATGCTTTTAGAGACTTGTTTGGGCTCATGAGAGGAGTAGAAAAACATCAAAAATTTCAGTCCTGCATGATTCTACCAAGAAATGTGTGTTCATTGAAACCGCTGGTTTTTGATAGTTTGGGCCCTATTGAATAATTAATGTTTTGAATTTTCTCCAAAAGTAAAGTAGTTGCAAACTCATCCTTTTAGAAACTTGTTTGGGCTGTTGAGAGGAGTAAAAAACCATCAAAAATTTCAATCCTGCATGATTCTACCAAGAAATGTGATTCTTCATTCAAAACGCTGGTTTTTGCTATTGGGCTCTATTGAATAATGAATGTTTTGAATTTTCTCCAAAAGTAAAGTAGTTGCAAACTCATGCTTTTAGAGACTTGTTTGGGCTCATGAGAGGAGTAGAAAAACATCAAAAATTTCAGTCCTGCATGATTCTACCAAGAAATGTGTGTTCATTGAAACCGCTGGTTTTTGATAGTTTGGGCCCTATTGAATAATGAATGTTTTGAATTTTCTCCAAAAGTAAAGTAGTTGCAAACTCATCCTTTTAGAAACTTGTTTGGGCTGTTGAGAGGAGTAAAAAACCATCAAAAATTTCAATCCTGCATGATTTTACCAAGAAATGTGATTCTTCATTCAAAACCTGATTTTTGCTATTGGGCTCTATTGAATAGTGAATGTTTTGAATTTTCTCCAAAAGTAAAGTAGTTGCAAACTCATGCTTTTAGAGACTAGTTTGGGCTCATGAGAGGAGTAGAAAAACATCAAAAATTTCAGTCCTGCATGATTCTACCAAGAAATGTGTGTTCATTGAAACCGCTGGTTTTTGATAGTTTGGGCCCTATTGAATAATGAATGTTTTGAATTTTCTCCAAAAGTAAAGTAGTTGCAAACTCATCCTTTTAGAAACTTGTTTGGGCTGTTGAGAGGAGTAAAAAACCATCAAAAATTTCAATCCTGCATGATTCTACCAAGAAATGTGATTCTTCATTCAAAACCTGATTTTTGCTATTGGGCTCTATTGAATAGTGAATGTTTTGAATTTTCTCCAAAAGTAAAGTAGTTGCAAACTCATGCTTTTAGAGACTTGTTTGGGCTCATGAGATGAGTAGAAAAACATCAAAAATTTCAGTCCTGCATGATTCTACCAAGACATGTGTGTTCATTGAAACGGCTGGTTTTTGATAGTTTGGGCCCTATTGAATAATGAATGTTTTGAATTTTCTCCAAAAGTAAAGTAGTTGCAAACTCATCCTTTTAGAAACTTGTTTGGGCTGTTGAGAGGAGTAAAAAACCATCAAAAATTTCAATCCTGCATGATTCTACCAAGAAATGTGATTCTTCATTCAAAACGCTGGTTTTTGCTATTGGGCTCTATTGAATAATGAATGTTTTGAATTTTCTCCAAAAGTAAAGTAGTTGCAAACTCATGCTTTTAGAGACTTGTTTGGGCTCATGAGAGGAGTAGAAAAACATCAAAAATTTCAGTCCTGCATGATTCTACCAAGAAATGTGTGTTCATTGAAACCGCTGGTTTTTGATAGTTTGGGCCCTATTGAATAATGAATGTTTTGAATTTTCTCCAAAAGTAAAGTAGTTGCAAACTCATACTTTTAGAAACTTGTTTGGGCTGTTGAGAGGAGTAAAAAACCATCAAAAATTTCAATCCTGCATGATTCTACCAAGAAATGTGATTCTTCATTCAAAACGCTGGTTTTTGCTATTGGGCTCTATTGAATAATGAATGTTTTGAATTTTCTCCAAAAGTAAAGTAGTTGCAAACTCATGCTTTTAGAGACTTGTTTGGGCTCATGAGAGGAGTAGAAAAACATCAAAAATTTCAGTCCTGCATGATTCTACCAAGAAATGTGTGTTCATTCAAACCGCTGGTTTTTGATAGTTTGGGCCCTATTGAATAATGAATGTTTTGAATTTTCTCCAAAAGTAAAGTAGTTGCAAACTCATCCTTTTAGAAACTTGTTAGGGCTGTTGAGAGGAGTAAAAAACCATCAGAAATTTCAATCCTGCATGAATCTACCAAGAAATGTGATTCTTCATTCAAAACGCTGGTTTTTGCTATTGGGCTCTATTGAATAATGAATGTTTTGAATTTTCTCCAAAAGTAAAGTAGTTGCAAACTCATGCTTTTAGAGACTTGTTTGGGCTCATGAGAGGAGTAGAAAAACATCAAAAATTTCAGTCCTGCATGATTCTACCAAGAAATGTGTGTTCATTGAAACCGCTGGTTTTTGATAGTTTGGGCCCTATTGAATAATGAATGTTTTGAATTTTCTCCAAAAGTAAAGTAGTTGCAAACTCATCCTTTTAGAAACTTGTTTGGGCTGTTGAGAGGAGTAAAAAACCATCAAAAATTTCAATCCTGCATGATTCTACCAAGAAATGTGATTCTTCATTCAAAACGCTGGTTTTTGCTATTGGGCTCTATTGAATAATGAATGTTTTGAATTTTCTCCAAAAGTAAAGTAGTTGCAAACTCATGCTTTTAGAGACTTGTTTGGGCTCATGAGAGGAGTAGAAAAACATCAAAAATTTCAGTCCTGCATGATTCTACCAAGAAATGTGTGTTCATTGAAACCGCTGGTTTTTGATAGTTTGGGCCCTATTGAATAATGAATGTTTTGAATTTTCTCCAAAAGTAAAGTAGTTGCAAACTCATCCTTTTAGAAACTTGTTTGGGCTGTTGAGAGGAGTAAAAAAACATCAAAAATTTAAATCCTGCATGATTCTACCAAGAAATGTGATTCTTCATTCAAAACGCTGGTTTTTGCTATTGGGCTCTATTGAATAATGAATGTTTTGAATTTTCTCCAAAAGTAAAGTAGTTGCAAACTCATGCTTTTAGAGACTTGTTTGGGCTCATGAGAGGAGTAGAAAAACATCAAAAATTTCAGTCCTGCATGATTCTACCAAGAAATGTGTGTTCATTCAAACCGCTGGTTTTTGATAGTTTGGGCCCTATTGAATAATGAATGTTTTGAATTTTCTCCAAAAGTAAAGTAGTTGCAAACTCATCCTTTTAGAAACTTGTTAGGGCTGTTGAGAGGAGTAAAAAACCATCAGAAATTTCAATCCTGCATGAATCTACCAAGAAATGTGATTCTTCATTCAAAACGCTGGTTTTTGCTATTGGGCTCTATTGAATAATGAATGTTTTGAATTTTCTCCAAAAGTAAAGTAGTTGCAAACTCATGCTTTTAGAGACTTGTTTGGGCTCATGAGAGGAGTAGAAAAACATCAAAAATTTCAGTCCTGCATGATTCTACCAAGAAATGTGTGTTCATTGAAACCGCTGGTTTTTGATAGTTTGGGCCCTATTGAATAATGAATGTTTTGAATTTTCTCCAAAAGTAAAGTAGTTGCAAACTCATCCTTTTAGAAACTTGTTTGGGCTGTTGAGAGGAGTAAAAAACCATCAAAAATTTCAATCCTGCATGATTCTACCAAGAAATGTGATTCTTCATTCAAAACGCTGGTTTTTGCTATTGGGCTCTATTGAATAATGAATGTTTTGAATTTTCTCCAAAAGTAAAGTAGTTGCAAACTCATGCTTTTAGAGACTTGTTTGGGCTCATGAGAGGAGTAGAAAAACATCAAAAATTTCAGTCCTGCATGATTCTACCAAGAAATGTGTGTTCATTGAAACCGCTGGTTTTTGATAGTTTGGGCCCTATTGAATAATGAATGTTTTGAATTTTCTCCAAAAGTAAAGTAGTTGCAAACTCATCCTTTTAGAAACTTGTTTGGGCTGTTGAGAGGAGTAAAAAAACATCAAAAATTTAAATCCTGCATGATTCTACCAAGAAATGTGATTCTTCATTCAAAACGCTGGTTTTTGCTATTGGGCTCTATTGAATAATGAATGTTTTGAATTTTCTCCAAAAGTAAAGTAGTTGCAAACTCATGCTTTTAGAGACTTGTTTGGGCTCATGAGAGGAGTAGAAAAACATCAAAAATTTCAGTCCTGCATGATTCTACCAAGAAATGTGTGTTCATTCAAACCGCTGGTTTTTGATAGTTTGGGCCCTATTGAATAATGAATGTTTTGAATTTTCTCCAAAAGTAAAGTAGTTGCAAACTCATCCTTTTAGAAACTTGTTAGGGCTGTTGAGAGGAGTAAAAAACCATCAAAAATTTCAATCCTGCATGATTCTACCAAGAAATGTGATTCTTCATTCAAAACGCTGGTTTTTGCTATTGGGCTCTATTGAATAATGAATGTTTTGAATTTTCTCCAAAAGTAAAGTAGTTGCAAACTCATGCTTTTAGAGACTTGTTTGGGCTCATGAGAGGAGTAGAAAAACATCAAAAATTTCAGTCCTGCATGATTCTACCAAGAAATGTGTGTTCATTGAAACCGCTGGTTTTTGATAGTTTGGGCCCTATTGAATAATGAATGTTTTGAATTTTCTCCAAAAGTAAAGTAGTTGCAAACTCATCCTTTTAGAAACTTGTTTGGGCTGTTGAGAGGAGTAAAAAACCATCAAAAATTTCAATCCTGCATGATTTTACCAAGAAATGTGATTCTTCATTCAAAACCTGATTTTTGCTATTGGGCTCTATTGAGTAGTGAATGTTTTGAATTTTCTCCAAAAGTAAAGTAGTTGCAAACTCATGCTTTTAGAGACTTGTTTGGGCTCATGAGAGGAGTAGAAAAACATCAAAAATTTCAGTCCTGCATGATTCTACCAAGAAATGTGTTCATTCAAACCGCTGGTTTTTGATAGTTTGGGCCCTATTGAATAATGAATGTTTTGAATTTTCTCCAAAAGTAAAGTAGTTGCAAACTCATCCTTTTAGAAACTTGTTTGGGCTGTTGAGAGGAGTAAAAAACCATCAAAAATTTAAATCCTGCATGATTCTACCAAGAAATGTGATTCTTCATTCAAAACGCTGGTTTTTGCTATTGGGCTCTATTGAATAATGAATGTTTTGAATTTTCTCCAAAAGTAAAGTAGTTGCAAACTCATGCTTTTAGAGACTTGTTTGGGCTCATGAGAGGAGTAGAAAAACATCAAAAATTTCAGTCCTGCATGATTCTACCAAGAAATGTGTGTTCATTGAAACGGCTGGTTTTTGATAGTTTGGGCCCTATTGTATAATGAATGTTTTGAATTTTCTCCAAAAGTAAAGTAGTTGCAAACTCATCCTTTTAGAAACTTGTTTGGGCTGTTGAGAGGAGTAAAAAACCATCAAAAATTTCAATCCTGCATGATTCTACCAAGAAATGTGATTCTTCATTCAAAACGCTGGTTTTTGCTATTGGGCTCTATTGAATAATGAATGTTTTGAATTTTCTCCAAAAGTAAAGTAGTTGCAAACTCATGCTTTTAGAGACTTGTTTGGGCTCATGAGAGGAGTAGAAAAACATCAAAAATTTCAGTCCTGCATGATTCTACCAAGAAACGTGTGTTCATTGAAACCGCTGGTTTTTGATAGTTTGGGCCCTATTGAATAATGAATGTTTTGAATTTTCTCCAAAAGTAAAGTAGTTGCAAACTCATCCTTTTAGAAACTTGTTTGGGCTGTTGAGAGGAGTAAAAAACCATCAAAAATTTCAATCCTGCATGATTCTACCAAGAAATGTGATTCTTCATTCAAAACGCTGGTTTTTGCTATTGGGCTCTATTGAATAATGAATGTTTTGAATTTTCTCCAAAAGTAAAGTAGTTGCAAAATCATGCTTTTAGAGACTTGTTTGGGCTCATGAGAGGAGTAGAAAAACATCAAAAATTTCAGTCCTGCATGATTCTACCAAGACATGTGTGTTCATTGAAACGGCTGGTTTTTGATAGTTTGGGCCCTATTGAATAATGAATGTTTTGAATTTTCTCCAAAAGTAAAGTAGTTGCAAACTCATCCTTTTAGAAACTTGTTTGGGCTGTTGAGAGGAGTAAAAAACCATCAAAAATTTCAATCCTGCATGATTCTACCAAGAAATGTGATTCTTCATTCAAAACGCTGGTTTTTGCTATTGGGCTCTATTGAATAATGAATGTTTTGAATTTTCTCCAAAAGTAAAGTAGTTGCAAACTCATGCTTTTAGAGACTTGTTTGGGCTCATGAGAGGAGTAGAAAAACATCAAAAATTTCAGTCCTGCATGATTCTACCAAGAAATGTGTGTTCATTCAAACCGCTGGTTTTTGATAGTTTGGGCCATATTGAATAATGAATGTTTAGAATTTTCTCCAAAAGTAAAGTAGTTGCAAACTCATGCTTTTAGAGACTTGTTTGGGCTCATGAGAGGAGTAGAAAAACATCAAAAACTTCAGTCCTGCATGATTCTACCAAGAAATGTGTGTTCATTGAAACCGCTGGTTTTTGATAATTTGGGCCCTATTGAATAATGAATGTTTTGAATTTTCTCCAAAAGTAAAGTAGTTGCAAACTCATCCTTTTAGAAACTTGTTTGGGCTGTTGAGAGGAGTAAAAAACCATCAAAAATTTCAATCCTGCATGATTCTACCAAGAAATGTGATTCTTCATTCAAAACGCTGGTTTTTGCTATTGGGCTCTATTGAATAATGAATGTTTTGAATTTTCTCCAAAAGTAAAGTAGTTGCAAACTCATGCTTTTAGAGACTTGTTTGGGCTCATGAGAGGAGTAGAAAAACATCAAAAATTTCAGTCCTGCATGATTCTACCAAGAAATGTGTGTTCATTCAAACCGCTGGTTTTTGATAGTTTGGGCCCTATTGAATAATGAATGTTTTGAATTTTCTCCAAAAGTAAAGTAGTTGCAAACTCATGCTTTTAGAGACTTGTTTGGGCTCATGAGAGGAGTAGAAAAACATCAAAAATTTCAGTCCTGCATGATTCTACCAAGAAATGTGTGTTCATTGAAACCGCTGGTTTTTGATAGTTTGGGCCCTATTGAATAATGAATGTTTTGAATTTTCTCCAAAAGTAAAGTAGTTGCAAACTCATCCTTTTAGAAACTTGTTTGGGCTGTTGAGAGGAGTAAAAAACCATCAAAAATTTCAATCCTGCATGATTCTACCAAGAAATGTGATTCTTCATTCAAAACGCTGGTTTTTGCTATTGGGCTCTATTGAATAATGAATGTTTTGAATTTTCTCCAAAAGTAAAGTAGTTGCAAACTCATGCTTTTAGAGACTTGTTTGGGCTCATGAGAGGAGTAGAAAAACATCAAAAATTTCAGTCCTGCATGATTCTACCAAGAAATGTGTGTTCATTGAAACCGCTGGTTTTTGATAGTTTGGGCCCTATTGAATAATGAATGTTTTGAATTTTCTCCAAAAGTAAAGTAGTTGCAAACTCATACTTTTAGAAACTTGTTTGGGCTGTTGAGAGGAGTAAAAAACCATCAAAAATTTCAATCCTGCATGATTCTACCAAGAAATGTGATTCTTCATTCAAAACGCTGGTTTTTGCTATTGGGCTCTATTGAATAATGAATGTTTTGAATTTTCTCCAAAAGTAAAGTAGTTGCAAACTCATGCTTTTAGAGACTTGTTTGGGCTCATGAGAGGAGTAGAAAAACATCAAAAATTTCAGTCCTGCATGATTCTACCAAGAAATGTGTGTTCATTCAAACCGCTGGTTTTTGATAGTTTGGGCCCTATTGAATAATGAATGTTTTGAATTTTCTCCAAAAGTAAAGTAGTTGCAAACTCATCCTTTTAGAAACTTGTTAGGGCTGTTGAGAGGAGTAAAAAACCATCAGAAATTTCAATCCTGCATGAATCTACCAAGAAATGTGATTCTTCATTCAAAACGCTGGTTTTTGCTATTGGGCTCTATTGAATAATGAATGTTTTGAATTTTCTCCAAAAGTAAAGTAGTTGCAAACTCATGCTTTTAGAGACTTGTTTGGGCTCATGAGAGGAGTAGAAAAACATCAAAAATTTCAGTCCTGCATGATTCTACCAAGAAATGTGTGTTCATTGAAACCGCTGGTTTTTGATAGTTTGGGCCCTATTGAATAATGAATGTTTTGAATTTTCTCCAAAAGTAAAGTAGTTGCAAACTCATCCTTTTAGAAACTTGTTTGGGCTGTTGAGAGGAGTAAAAAACCATCACAAATTTCAATCCTGCATGATTCTACCAAGAAATGTGATTCTTCATTCAAAACGCTGGTTTTTGCTATTGGGCTCTATTGAATAATGAATGTTTTGAATTTTCTCCAAAAGTAAAGTAGTTGCAAACTCATGCTTTTAGAGACTTGTTTGGGCTCATGAGAGGAGTAGAAAAACATCAAAAATTTCAGTCCTGCATGATTCTACCAAGAAATGTGTGTTCATTGAAACCGCTGATTTTTGATAGTTTGGGCCCTATTGAATAATGAATGTTTTGAATTTTCTCCAAAAGTAAAGTAGTTGCAAACTCATCCTTTTAGAAACTTGTTTGGGCTGTTGAGAGGAGTAAAAAACCATCAAAAATTTCAATCCTGCATGATTTTACCAAGAAATGTGATTCTTCATTCAAAACCTGATTTTTGCTATTGGGCTCTATTGAGTAGTGAATGTTTTGAATTTTCTCCAAAAGTAAAGTAGTTGCAAACTCATGCTTTTAGAGACTTGTTTGGGCTCATGAGAGGAGTAGAAAAACATCAAAAATTTCAGTCCTGCATGATTCTACCAAGAAATGTGTTCATTCAAACCGCTGGTTTTTGATAGTTTGGGCCCTATTGAATAATGAATGTTTTGAATTTTCTCCAAAAGTAAAGTAGTTGCAAACTCATCCTTTTAGAAACTTGTTTGGGCTGTTGAGAGGAGTAAAAAACCATCAAAAATTTCAATCCTGCATGATTCTACCAAGAAATGTGATTCTTCATTCAAAACGCTGGTTTTTGCTATTGGGCTCTATTGAATAATGAATGTTTTGAATTTTCTCCAAAAGTAAAGTAGTTGCAAACTCATGCTTTTAGAGACTTGTTTGGGCTCATGAGAGGAGTAGAAAAACATCAAAAATTTCAGTCCTGCATGATTCTACCAAGAAATGTGTGTTCATTGAAACCGCTGGTTTTTGATAGTTTGGGCCCTATTGTATAATGAATGTTTTGAATTTTCTCCAAAAGTAAAGTAGTTGCAAACTCATCCTTTTAGAAACTTGTTTGGGCTGTTGAGAGGAGTAAAAAACCATCAAAAATTTCAATCCTGCATGATTCTACCAAGAAATGTGATTCTTCATTCAAAACGCTGGTTTTTGCTATTGGGCTCTATTGAATAATGAATGTTTTGAATTTTCTCCAAAAGTAAAGTAGTTGCAAACTCATGCTTTTAGAGACTTGTTTGGGCTCATGAGAGGAGTAGAAAAACATCAAAAATTTCAGTCCTGCATGATTCTACCAAGAAATGTGTGTTCATTCAAACCGCTGGTTTTTGATAGTTTGGGCCATATTGAATAATGAATGTTTAGAATTTTCTCCAAAAGTAAAGTAGTTGCAAACTCATGCTTTTAGAGACTTGTTTGGGCTCATGAGATGAGTAGAAAAACATCAAAAATTTCAGTCCTGCATGATTCTACCAAGACATGTGTGTTCATTGAAACGGCTGGTTTTTGATAGTTTGGGCCCTATTGAATAATGAATGTTTTGAATTTTCTCCAAAAGTAAAGTAGTTGCAAACTCATCCTTTTAGAAACTTGTTTGGGCTGTTGAGAGGAGTAAAAAACCATCAAAAATTTCAATCCTGCATGATTCTACCAAGAAATGTGATTCTTCATTCAAAACGCTGGTTTTTGCTATTGGGCTCTATTGAATAATGAATGTTTTGAATTTTCTCCAAAAGTAAAGTAGTTGCAAACTCATGCTTTTAGAGACTTGTTTGGGCTCATGAGAGGAGTAGAAAAACATCAAAAATTTCAGTCCTGCATGATTCTACCAAGAAATGTGTGTTCATTCAAACCGCTGGTTTTTGATAGTTTGGGCCCTATTGAATAATGAATGTTTTGAATTTTCTCCAAAAGTAAAGTAGTTGCAAACTCATGCTTTTAGAGACTTGTTTGGGCTCATGAGAGGAGTAGAAAAACATCAAAAATTTCAGTCCTGCATGATTCTACCAAGAAATGTGTGTTCATTGAAACCGCTGGTTTTTGATAGTTTGGGCCCTATTGAATAATGAATGTTTTGAATTTTCTCCAAAAGTAAAGTAGTTGCAAACTCATCCTTTTAGAAACTTGTTTGGGCTGTTGAGAGGAGTAAAAAACCATCAAAAATTTCAATCCTGCATGATTCTACCAAGAAATGTGATTCTTCATTCAAAACGCTGGTTTTTGCTATTGGGCTCTATTGAATAATGAATGTTTTGAATTTTCTCCAAAAGTAAAGTAGTTGCAAACTCATGCTTTTAGAGACTTGTTTGGGCTCATGAGAGGAGTAGAAAAACATCAAAAATTTCAGTCCTGCATGATTCTACCAAGAAATGTGTGTTCATTGAAACCGCTGGTTTTTGATAGTTTGGGCCCTATTGAATAATGAATGTTTTGAATTTTCTCCAAAAGTAAAGTAGTTGCAAACTCATCCTTTTAGAAACTTGTTTGGGCTGTTGAGAGGAGTAAAAAACCATCAAAAATTTCAATCCTGCATGATTCTACCAAGAAATGTGATTCTTCATTCAAAACGCTGGTTTTTGCTATTGGGCTCTATTGAATAATGAATGTTTTGAATTTTCTCCAAAAGTAAAGTAGTTGCAAACTCATGCTTTTAGAGACTTGTTTGGGCTCATGAGAGGAGTAGAAAAACATCAAAAATTTCAGTCCTGCATGATTCTACCAAGAAATGTGTGTTCATTGAAACCGCTGGTTTTTGATAGTTTGGGCCCTATTGAATAATGAATGTTTTGAATTTTCTCCAAAAGTAAAGTAGTTGCAAACTCATCCTTTTAGAAACTTGTTTGGGCTGTTGAGAGGAGTAAAAAACCATCAAAAATTTCAATCCTGCATGATTCTACCAAGAAATGTGATTCTTCATTCAAAACGCTGGTTTTTGCTATTGGGCTCTATTGAATAATGAATGTTTTGAATTTTCTCCAAAAGTAAAGTAGTTGCAAACTCATGCTTTTAGAGACTTGTTTGGGCTCATGAGAGGAGTAGAAAAACATCAAAAATTTCAGTCCTGCATGATTCTACCAAGAAATGTGTGTTCATTGAAACCGCTGGTTTTTGATAGTTTGGGCCCTATTGAATAATGAATGTTTTGAATTTTCTCCAAAAGTAAAGTAGTTGCAAACTCATCCTTTTAGAAACTTGTTTGGGCTGTTGAGAGGAGTAAAAAACCATCAAAAATTTCAATCCTGCATGATTCTACCAAGAAATGTGATTCTTCATTCAAAACGCTGGTTTTTGCTATTGGGCTCTATTGAATAATGAATGTTTTGAATTTTCTCCAAAAGTAAAGTAGTTGCAAACTCATGCTTTTAGAGACTTGTTTGGGCTCATGAGAGGAGTAGAAAAACATCAAAAATTTCAGTCCTGCATGATTCTACCAAGAAATGTGTGTTCATTGAAACCGCTGGTTTTTGATAGTTTGGGCCCTATTGAATAATGAATGTTTTGAATTTTCTCCAAAAGTAAAGTAGTTGCAAACTCATCCTTTTAGAAACTTGTTTGGGCTGTTGAGAGGAGTAAAAAACCATCAAAAATTTCAATCCTGCATGATTCTACCAAGAAATGTGATTCTTCATTCAAAACGCTGGTTTTTGCTATTGGGCTCTATTGAATAATGAATGTTTTGAATTTTCTCCAAAAGTAAAGTAGTTGCAAACTCATGCTTTTAGAGACTTGTTTGGGCTCATGAGAGGAGTAGAAAAACATCAAAAATTTCAGTCCTGCATGATTCTACCAAGAAATGTGTGTTCATTGAAACCGCTGGTTTTTGATAGTTTGGGCCCTATTGAATAATGAATGTTTTGAATTTTCTCCAAAAGTAAAGTAGTTGCAAACTCATCCTTTTAGAAACTTGTTTGGGCTGTTGAGAGGAGTAAAAAACCATCAAAAATTTCAATCCTGCATGATTCTACCAAGAAATGTGATTCTTCATTCAAAACGCTGGTTTTTGCTATTGGGCTCTATTGAATAGTGAATGTTTTGAATTTTCTCCAAAAGTAAAGTAGTTGCAAACTCATGCTTTTAGAGACTTGTTTGGGCTCATGAGAGGAGTAGAAAAACATCAAAAATTTCAGTCCTGCATGATTCTACCAAGAAATGTGTGTTCATTGAAACGGCTGGTTTTTGATAGTTTGGGCCCTATTGAATAATGAATGTTTTGAATTTTCTCCAAAAGTAAAGTAGTTGCAAACTCATCCTTTTAGAAACTTGTTTGGGCTGTTGAGAGGAGTAAAAAACCATCAAAAATTTCAATCCTGCATGATTCTACCAAGAAATGTGATTCTTCATTCAAAACCTGATTTTTGCTATTGGGCTCTATTGAATAGTGAATGTTTTGAATTTTCTCCAAAAGTAAAGTAGTTGCAAACTCATGCTTTTAGAGACTTGTTTGGGCTCATGAGAGGAGTAGAAAAACATCAAAAATTTCAGTCCTGCATGATTCTACCAAGAAATGTGTGTTCATTGAAACCGCTGGTTTTTGATAGTTTGGGCCCTATTGAATAATGAATGTTTTGAATTTTCTCCAAAAGTAAAGTAGTTGCAAACTCATCCTTTTAGAAACTTGTTTGGGCTGTTGAGAGGAGTAAAAAACCATCAAAAATTTCAATCCTGCATGATTCTACCAAGAAATGTGATTCTTCATTCAAAACGCTGGTTTTTGCTATTGGGCTCTATTGAATAGTGAATGTTTTGAATTTTCTCCAAAAGTAAAGTAGTTGCAAACTCATGCTTTTAGAGACTTGTTTGGGCTCATGAGAGGAGTAGAAAAACATCAAAAATTTCAGTCCTGCATGATTCTACCAAGAAATGTGTGTTCATTGAAACGGCTGGTTTTTGATAGTTTGGGCCCTATTGAATAATGAATGTTTTGAATTTTCTCCAAAAGTAAAGTAGTTGCAAACTCATCCTTTTAGAAACTTGTTTGGGCTGTTGAGAGGAGTAAAAAACCATCAAAAATTTCAATCCTGCATGATTCTACCAAGAAATGTGATTCTTCATTCAAAACCTGATTTTTGCTATTGGGCTCTATTGAATAGTGAATGTTTTGAATTTTCTCCAAAAGTAAAGTAGTTGCAAACTCATGCTTTTAGAGACTTGTTTGGGCTCATGAGAGGAGTAGAAAAACATCAAAAATTTCAGTCCTGCATGATTCTACCAAGAAATGTGTTCATTCAAACCGCTGGTTTTTGATAGTTTGGGCCCTATTGAATAATTAATGTTTTGAATTTTCTCCAAAAGTAAAGTAGTTGCAAACTCATCCTTTTAGAAACTTGTTTGGGCTGTTGAGAGGAGTAAAAAACCATCAAAAATTTCAATCCTGCATGATTCTACCAAGAAATGTGATTCTTCATTCAAAACGCTGGTTTTTGCTATTGGGCTCTATGGAATAATGAATGTTTTGAATTTTCTCCAAAAGTAAAGTAGTTGCAAACTCATGCTTTTAGAGACTTGTTTGGGCTCATGAGAGGAGTAGAAAAACATCAAAAATTTCAGTCCTGCATGATTCTACCAAGAAATGTGTGTTCATTGAAACCGCTGGTTTTTGATAGTTTGGGCCCTATTGAATAATTAATGTTTTGAATTTTCTCCAAAAGTAAAGTAGTTGCAAACTCATCCTTTTAGAAACTTGTTTGGGCTGTTGAGAGGAGTAAAAAAACCATCAAAAATTTCAATCCTGCATGATTCTACCAAGAAATGTGATTCTTCATTCAAAACGCTGGTTTTTGCTATTGGGCTCTATTGAATAATGAATGTTTTGAATTTTCTCCAAAAGTAAAGTAGTTGCAAACTCATGCTTTTAGAGACTTGTTTGGGCTCATGAGAGGAGTAGAAAAACATCAAAAATTTCAGTCCTGCATGATTCTACCAAGAAATGTGTGTTCATTGAAACCGCTGGTTTTTGATAGTTTGGGCCCTATTGAATAATGAATGTTTTGAATTTTCTCCAAAAGTAAAGTAGTTGCAAACTCATCCTTTTAGAAACTTGTTTGGGCTGTTGAGAGGAGTAAAAAACCATCAAAAATTTCAATCCTGCATGATTTTACCAAGAAATGTGATTCTTCATTCAAAACCTGATTTTTGCTATTGGGCTCTATTGAATAGTGAATGTTTTGAATTTTCTCCAAAAGTAAAGTAGTTGCAAACTCATGCTTTTAGAGACTAGTTTGGGCTCATGAGAGGAGTAGAAAAACATCAAAAATTTCAGTCCTGCATGATTCTACCAAGAAATGTGTGTTCATTGAAACCGCTGGTTTTTGATAGTTTGGGCCCTATTGAATAATGAATGTTTTGAATTTTCTCCAAAAGTAAAGTAGTTGCAAACTCATCCTTTTAGAAACTTGTTTGGGCTGTTGAGAGGAGTAAAAAACCATCAAAAATTTCAATCCTGCATGATTCTACCAAGAAATGTGATTCTTCATTCAAAACCTGATTTTTGCTATTGGGCTCTATTGAATAGTGAATGTTTTGAATTTTCTCCAAAAGTAAAGTAGTTGCAAACTCATGCTTTTAGAGACTTGTTTGGGCTCATGAGATGAGTAGAAAAACATCAAAAATTTCAGTCCTGCATGATTCTACCAAGACATGTGTGTTCATTGAAACGGCTGGTTTTTGATAGTTTGGGCCCTATTGAATAATGAATGTTTTGAATTTTCTCCAAAAGTAAAGTAGTTGCAAACTCATCCTTTTAGAAACTTGTTTGGGCTGTTGAGAGGAGTAAAAAACCATCAAAAATTTCAATCCTGCATGATTCTACCAAGAAATGTGATTCTTCATTCAAAACGCTGGTTTTTGCTATTGGGCTCTATTGAATAATGAATGTTTTGAATTTTCTCCAAAAGTAAAGTAGTTGCAAACTCATGCTTTTAGAGACTTGTTTGGGCTCATGAGAGGAGTAGAAAAACATCAAAAATTTCAGTCCTGCATGATTCTACCAAGAAATGTGTGTTCATTGAAACCGCTGGTTTTTGATAGTTTGGGCCCTATTGAATAATGAATGTTTTGAATTTTCTCCAAAAGTAAAGTAGTTGCAAACTCATACTTTTAGAAACTTGTTTGGGCTGTTGAGAGGAGTAAAAAACCATCATAAATTTCAATCCTGCATGATTCTACCAAGAAATGTGATTCTTCATTCAAAACGCTGGTTTTTGCTATTGGGCTCTATTGAATAATGAATGTTTTGAATTTTCTCCAAAAGTAAAGTAGTTGCAAACTCATGCTTTTAGAGACTTGTTTGGGCTCATGAGAGGAGTAGAAAAACATCAAAAATTTCAGTCCTGCATGATTCTACCAAGAAATGTGTGTTCATTCAAACCGCTGGTTTTTGATAGTTTGGGCCCTATTGAATAATGAATGTTTTGAATTTTCTCCAAAAGTAAAGTAGTTGCAAACTCATCCTTTTAGAAACTTGTTAGGGCTGTTGAGAGGAGTAAAAAACCATCAGAAATTTCAATCCTGCATGAATCTACCAAGAAATGTGATTCTTCATTCAAAACGCTGGTTTTTGCTATTGGGCTCTATTGAATAATGAATGTTTTGAATTTTCTCCAAAAGTAAAGTAGTTGCAAACTCATGCTTTTAGAGACTTGTTTGGGCTCATGAGAGGAGTAGAAAAACATCAAAAATTTCAGTCCTGCATGATTCTACCAAGAAATGTGTGTTCATTGAAACCGCTGGTTTTTGATAGTTTGGGCCCTATTGAATAATGAATGTTTTGAATTTTCTCCAAAAGTAAAGTAGTTGCAAACTCATCCTTTTAGAAACTTGTTTGGGCTGTTGAGAGGAGTAAAAAACCATCACAAATTTCAATCCTGCATGATTCTACCAAGAAATGTGATTCTTCATTCAAAACGCTGGTTTTTGCTATTGGGCTCTATTGAATAATGAATGTTTTGAATTTTCTCCAAAAGTAAAGTAGTTGCAAACTCATGCTTTTAGAGACTTGTTTGGGCTCATGAGAGGAGTAGAAAAACATCAAAAATTTCAGTCCTGCATGATTCTACCAAGAAATGTGTGTTCATTGAAACCGCTGATTTTTGATAGTTTGGGCCCTATTGAATAATGAATGTTTTGAATTTTCTCCAAAAGTAAAGTAGTTGCAAACTCATCCTTTTAGAAACTTGTTTGGGCTGTTGAGAGGAGTAAAAAACCATCAAAAATTTCAATCCTGCATGATTTTACCAAGAAATGTGATTCTTCATTCAAAACCTGATTTTTGCTATTGGGCTCTATTGAGTAGTGAATGTTTTGAATTTTCTCCAAAAGTAAAGTAGTTGCAAACTCATGCTTTTAGAGACTTGTTTGGGCTCATGAGAGGAGTAGAAAAACATCAAAAATTTCAGTCCTGCATGATTCTACCAAGAAATGTGTTCATTCAAACCGCTGGTTTTTGATAGTTTGGGCCCTATTGAATAATGAATGTTTTGAATTTTCTCCAAAAGTAAAGTAGTTGCAAACTCATCCTTTTAGAAACTTGTTTGGGCTGTTGAGAGGAGTAAAAAACCATCAAAAATTTCAATCCTGCATGATTCTACCAAGAAATGTGATTCTTCATTCAAAACGCTGGTTTTTGCTATTGGGCTCTATTGAATAATGAATGTTTTGAATTTTCTCCAAAAGTAAAGTAGTTGCAAACTCATGCTTTTAGAGACTTGTTTGGGCTCATGAGAGGAGTAGAAAAACATCAAAAATTTCAGTCCTGCATGATTCTACCAAGAAATGTGTGTTCATTGAAACCGCTGGTTTTTGATAGTTTGGGCCCTATTGTATAATGAATGTTTTGAATTTTCTCCAAAAGTAAAGTAGTTGCAAACTCATCCTTTTAGAAACTTGTTTGGGCTGTTGAGAGGAGTAAAAAACCATCAAAAATTTCAACCCTGCATGATTCTACCAAGAAATGTGATTCTTCATTCAAAACGCTGGTTTTTGCTATTGGGCTCTATTGAATAATGAATGTTTTGAATTTTCTCCAAAAGTAAAGTAGTTGCAAACTCATGCTTTTAGAGACTTGTTTGGGCTCATGAGAGGAGTAGAAAAACATCAAAAATTTCAGTCCTGCATGATTCTACCAAGAAATGTGTGTTCATTCAAACCGCTGGTTTTTGATAGTTTGGGCCATATTGAATAATGAATGTTTAGAATTTTCTCCAAAAGTAAAGTAGTTGCAAACTCATGCTTTTAGAGACTTGTTTGGGCTCATGAGAGGAGTAGAAAAACATCAAAAATTTCAGTCCTGCATGATTCTACCAAGAAATGTGTGTTCATTGAAACCGCTGGTTTTTGATAGTTTGGGCCCTATTGAATAATGAATGTTTTGAATTTTCTCCAAAAGTAAAGTAGTTGCAAACTCATCCTTTTTGAAACTTGTTTGGGCTGTTGAGAGGAGTAAAAAACCATCAAAAATTTCAATCCTGCATGATTCTACCAAGAAATGTGATTCTTCATTCAAAACGCTGGTTTTTGCTATTGGGCTCTATTGAATAATGAATGTTTTGAATTTTCTCCAAAAGTAAAGTAGTTGCAAACTCATGCTTTTAGAGACTTGTTTGGGCTCATGAGAGGAGTAGAAAAACATCAAAAATTTCAGTCCTGCATGATTCTACCAAGAAATGTGTGTTCATTGAAACCGCTGGTTTTTGATAGTTTGGGCCCTATTGAATAATGAATGTTTTGAATTTTCTCCAAAAGTAAAGTAGTTGCAAACTCATCCTTTTAGAAACTTGTTTGGGCTGTTGAGAGGAGTAAAAAAACATCAAAAATTTAAATCCTGCATGATTCTACCAAGAAATGTGATTCTTCATTCAAAACGCTGGTTTTTGCTATTGGGCTCTATTGAATAATGAATGTTTTGAATTTTCTCCAAAAGTAAAGTAGTTGCAAACTCATGCTTTTAGAGACTTGTTTGGGCTCATGAGAGGAGTAGAAAAACATCAAAAATTTCAGTCCTGCATGATTCTACCAAGAAATGTGTGTTCATTCAAACCGCTGGTTTTTGATAGTTTGGGCCCTATTGAATAATGAATGTTTTGAATTTTCTCCAAAAGTAAAGTAGTTGCAAACTCATCCTTTTAGAAACTTGTTAGGGCTGTTGAGAGGAGTAAAAAACCATCAAAAATTTCAATCCTGCATGATTCTACCAAGAAATGTGATTCTTCATTCAAAACGCTGGTTTTTGCTATTGGGCTCTATTGAATAATGAATGTTTTGAATTTTCTCCAAAAGTAAAGTAGTTGCAAACTCATGCTTTTAGAGACTTGTTTGGGCTCATGAGAGGAGTAGAAAAACATCAAAAATTTCAGTCCTGCATGATTCTACCAAGAAATGTGTGTTCATTGAAACCGCTGGTTTTTGATAGTTTGGGCCCTATTGAATAATGAATGTTTTGAATTTTCTCCAAAAGTAAAGTAGTTGCAAACTCATCCTTTTAGAAACTTGTTTGGGCTGTTGAGAGGAGTAAAAAACCATCAAAAATTTCAATCCTGCATGATTTTACCAAGAAATGTGATTCTTCATTCAAAACCTGATTTTTGCTATTGGGCTCTATTGAGTAGTGAATGTTTTGAATTTTCTCCAAAAGTAAAGTAGTTGCAAACTCATGCTTTTAGAGACTTGTTTGGGCTCATGAGAGGAGTAGAAAAACATCAAAAATTTCAGTCCTGCATGATTCTACCAAGAAATTTGTTCATTCAAACCGCTGGTTTTTGATAGTTTGGGCCCTATTGAATAATGAATGTTTTGAATTTTCTCCAAAAGTAAAGTAGTTGCAAACTCATCCTTTTAGAAACTTGTTTGGGCTGTTGAGAGGAGTAAAAAACCATCAAAAATTTAAATCCTGCATGATTCTACCAAGAAATGTGATTCTTCATTCAAAACGCTGGTTTTTGCTATTGGGCTCTATTGAATAATGAATGTTTTGAATTTTCTCCAAAAGTAAAGTAGTTGCAAACTCATGCTTTTAGAGACTTGTTTGGGCTCATGAGAGGAGTAGAAAAACATCAAAAATTTCAGTCCTGCATGATTCTACCAAGAAATGTGTGTTCATTGAAACGGCTGGTTTTTGATAGTTTGGGCCCTATTGTATAATGAATGTTTTGAATTTTCTCCAAAAGTAAAGTAGTTGCAAACTCATCCTTTTAGAAACTTGTTTGGGCTGTTGAGAGGAGTAAAAAACCATCAAAAATTTCAATCCTGCATGATTCTACCAAGAAATGTGATTCTTCATTCAAAACGCTGGTTTTTGCTATTGGGCTCTATTGAATAATGAATGTTTTGAATTTTCTCCAAAAGTAAAGTAGTTGCAAACTCATGCTTTTAGAGACTTGTTTGGGCTCATGAGAGGAGTAGAAAAACATCAAAAATTTCAGTCCTGCATGATTCTACCAAGAAACGTGTGTTCATTGAAACCGCTGGTTTTTGATAGTTTGGGCCCTATTGAATAATGAATGTTTTGAATTTTCTCCAAAAGTAAAGTAGTTGCAAACTCATCCTTTTAGAAACTTGTTTGGGCTGTTGAGAGGAGTAAAAAACCATCAAAAATTTCAATCCTGCATGATTCTACCAAGAAATGTGATTCTTCATTCAAAACGCTGGTTTTTGCTATTGGGCTCTATTGAATAATGAATGTTTTGAATTTTCTCCAGAAGTAAAGTAGTTGCAAACTCATGCTTTTAGAGACTTGTTTGGGCTCATGAGAGGAGTAGAAAAACATCAAAAATTTCAGTCCTGCATGATTCTACCAAGACATGTGTGTTCATTGAAACGGCTGGTTTTTGATAGTTTGGGCCCTATTGAATAATGAATGTTTTGAATTTTCTCCAAAAGTAAAGTAGTTGCAAACTCATCCTTTTAGAAACTTGTTTGGGCTGTTGAGAGGAGTAAAAAACCATCAAAAATTTCAATCCTGCATGATTCTACCAAGAAATGTGATTCTTCATTCAAAACGCTGGTTTTTGCTATTGGGCTCTATTGAATAATGAATGTTTTGAATTTTCTCCAAAAGTAAAGTAGTTGCAAACTCATGCTTTTAGAGACTTGTTTGGGCTCATGAGAGGAGTAGAAAAACATCAAAAATTTCAGTCCTGCATGATTCTACCAAGAAATGTGTGTTCATTCAAACCGCTGGTTTTTGATAGTTTGGGCCATATTGAATAATGAATGTTTAGAATTTTCTCCAAAAGTAAAGTAGTTGCAAACTCATGCTTTTAGAGACTTGTTTGGGCTCATGAGAGGAGTAGAAAAACATCAAAAATTTCAGTCCTGCATGATTCTACCAAGAAATGTGTGTTCATTGAAACCGCTGGTTTTTGATAATTTGGGCCCTATTGAATAATGAATGTTTTGAATTTTCTCCAAAAGTAAAGTAGTTGCAAACTCATCCTTTTAGAAACTTGTTTGGGCTGTTGAGAGGAGTAAAAAACCATCAAAAATTTCAATCCTGCATGATTCTACCAAGAAATGTGATTCTTCATTCAAAACGCTGGTTTTTGCTATTGGGCTCTATTGAATAATGAATGTTTTGAATTTTCTCCAAAAGTAAAGTAGTTGCAAACTCTTGCTTTTAGAGACTTGTTTGGGCTCATGAGAGGAGTAGAAAAACATCAAAAATTTCAGTCCTGCATGATTCTACCAAGAAATGTGTGTTCATTCAAACCGCTGGTTTTTGATAGTTTGGGCCCTATTGAATAATGAATGTTTTGAATTTTCTCCAAAAGTAAAGTAGTTGCAAACTCATCCTTTTAGAAACTTGTTAGGGCTGTTGAGAGGAGTAAAAAACCATCAAAAATTTCAATCCTGCATGATTCTACCAAGAAATGTGATTCTTCATTCAAAACGCTGGTTTTTGCTATTGGGCTCTATTGAATAATGAATGTTTTGAATTTTCTCCAAAAGTAAAGTAGTTGCAAACTCATGCTTTTAGAGACTTGTTTGGGCTCATGAGAGGAGTAGAAAAACATCAAAAATTTCAGTCCTGCATGATTCTACCAAGAAATGTGTGTTCATTGAAACCGCTGGTTTTTGATAGTTTGGGCCCTATTGAATAATGAATGTTTTGAATTTTCTCCAAAAGTAAAGTAGTTGCAAACTCATCCTTTTAGAAACTTGTTTGGGCTGTTGAGAGGAGTAAAAAACCATCAAAAATTTCAATCCTGCATGATTTTACCAAGAAATGTGATTCTTCATTCAAAACCTGATTTTTGCTATTGGGCTCTATTGAGTAGTGAATGTTTTGAATTTTCTCCAAAAGTAAAGTAGTTGCAAACTCATGCTTTTAGAGACTTGTTTGGGCTCATGAGAGGAGTAGAAAAACATAAAAAATTTCAGTCCTGCATGATTCTACCAAGAAATGTGTTCATTCAAACCGCTGGTTTTTGATAGTTTGGGCCCTATTGAATAATGAATGTTTTGAATTTTCTCCAAAAGTAAAGTAGTTGCAAACTCATCCTTTTAGAAACTTGTTTGGGCTGTTGAGAGGAGTAAAAAACCATCAAAAATTTCAATCCTGCATGATTCTACCAAGAAATGTGATTCTTCATTCAAAACGCTGGTTTTTGCTATTGGGCTCTATTGAATAATGAATGTTTTGAATTTTCTCCAAAAGTAAAGTAGTTGCAAACTCATGCCTTTAGAGACTTGTTTGGGCTCATGAGAGGAGTAGAAAAACATCAAAAATTTCAGTCCTGCATGATTCTACCAAGAAATGTGTGTTCATTGAAACGGCTGGTTTTTGATAGTTTGGGCCCTATTGTATAATGAATGTTTTGAATTTTCTCCAAAAGTAAAGTAGTTGCAAACTCATCCTTTTAGAAACTTGTTTGGGCTGTTGAGAGGAGTAAAAAACCATCAAAAATTTCAATCCTGCATGATTCTACCAAGAAATGTGATTCTTCATTCAAAACGCTGGTTTTTGCTATTGGGCTCTATTGAATAATGAATGTTTTGAATTTTCTCCAAAAGTAAAGTAGTTGCAAACTCATGCTTTTAGAGACTTGTTTGGGCTCATGAGAGGAGTAGAAAAACATCAAAAATTTCAGTCCTGCATGATTCTACCAAGAAATGTGTGTTCATTCAAACCGCTGGTTTTTGATAGTTTGGGCCATATTGAATAATGAATGTTTAGAATTTTCTCCAAAAGTAAAGTAGTTGCAAACTCATGCTTTTAGAGACTTGTTTGGGCTCATGAGAGGAGTAGAAAAACATCAAAAATTTCAGTCCTGCATGATTCTACCAAGAAATGTGTGTTCATTGAAACCGCTGGTTTTTGATAGTTTGGGCCCTATTGAATAATGAATGTTTTGAATTTTCTCCAAAAGTAAAGTAGTTGCAAACTCATCCTTTTAGAAACTTGTTTGGGCTGTTGAGAGGAGTAAAAAACCATCAAAAATTTCAATCCTGCATAATTCTACCAAGAAATGTGATTCTTCATTCAAAACGCTGGTTTTTGCTATTGGGCTCTATTGAATAATGAATGTTTTGAATTTTCTCCAAAAGTAAAGTAGTTGCAAACTCATGCTTTTAGAGACTTGTTTGGGCTCATGAGAGGAGTAGAAAAACATCAAAAATTTCAGTCCTGCATGATTCTACCAAGAAATGTGTGTTCATTGAAACCGCTGGTTTTTGATAGTTTGGGCCCTATTGAATAATGAATGTTTTTAATTTTCTCCAAAAGTAAAGTAGTTGCAAACTCATCCTTTTAGAAACTTGTTTGGGCTGTTGAGAGGAGTAAAAAACCATCAAAAATTTCAATCCTGCATGATTTTACCAAGAAATGTGATTCTTCATTCAAAACCTGATTTTTGCTATTGGGCTCTATTGAGTAGTGAATGTTTTGAATTTTCTCCAAAAGTAAAGTAGTTGCAAACTCATGCTTTTAGAGACTTGTTTGGGCTCATGAGAGGAGTAGAAAAACATCAAAAATTTCAGTCCTGCATGATTCTACCAAGAAATGTGTTCATTCAAACCGCTGGTTTTTGATAGTTTGGGCCCTATTGAATAATGAATGTTTTGAATTTTCTCCAAAAGTAAAGTAGTTGCAAACTCATCCTTTTAGAAACTTGTTTGGGCTGTTGAGAGGAGTAAAAAACCATCAAAAATTTCAATCCTGCATGATTCTACCAAGAAATGTGATTCTTCATTCAAAACGCTGGTTTTTGCTATTGGGCTCTATTGAATAATGAATGTTTTGAATTTTCTCCAAAAGTAAAGTAGTTGCAAACTCATGCTTTTAGAGACTTGTTTGGGCTCATGAGAGGAGTAGAAAAACATCAAAAATTTCAGTCCTGCATGATTCTACCAAGAAATGTGTGTTCATTGAAACGGCTGGTTTTTGATAGTTTGGGCCCTATTGTATAATGAATGTTTTGAATTTTCTCCAAAAGTAAAGTAGTTGCAAACTCATCCTTTTAGAAACTTGTTTGGGCTGTTGAGAGGAGTAAAAAACCATCAAAAATTTCAATCCTGCATGATTCTACCAAGAAATGTGATTCTTCATTCAAAACGCTGGTTTTTGCTATTGGGCTCTATTGAATAATGAATGTTTTGAATTTTCTCCAAAAGTAAAGTAGTTGCAAACTCATGCTTTTAGAGACTTGTTTGGGCTCATGAGAGGAGTAGAAAAACATCAAAAATTTCAGCCCTGCATGATTTTACCAAGAAATGTGTGTTCATTGAAACCGCTGGTTTTTGATAGTTTGGGCCCTATTGAATAATGAATGTTTTGAATTTTCTCCAAAAGTAAAGTAGTTGCAAACTCATCCTTTTAGAAACTTGTTTGGGCTGTTGAGAGGAGTAAAAAACCATCAAAAATTTCAATCCTGCATGATTCTACCAAGAAATGTGATTCTTCATTCAAAACGCTGGTTTTTGCTATTGGGCTCTATTGAATAATGAATGTTTTGAATTTTCTCCAAAAGTAAAGTAGTTGCAAACTCATGCTTTTAGAGACTTGTTTGGGCTCATGAGAGGAGTAGAAAAACATCAAAAATTTCAGTCCTGCATGATTCTACCAAGACATGTGTGTTCATTGAAACGGCTGGTTTTTGATAGTTTGGGCCCTATTGAATAATGAATGTTTTGAATTTTCTCCAAAAGTAAAGTAGTTGCAAACTCATCCTTTTAGAAACTTGTTTGGGCTGTTGAGAGGAGTAAAAAACCATCAAAAATTTCAATCCTGCATGATTCTACCAAGAAATGTGATTCTTCATTCAAAACGCTGGTTTTTGCTATTGGGCTCTATTGAATAATGAATGTTTTGAATTTTCTCCAAAAGTAAAGTAGTTGCAAACTCATGCTTTTAGAGACTTGTTTGGGCTCATGAGAGGAGTAGAAAAACATCAAAAATTTCAGTCCTGCATGATTCTACCAAGAAATGTGTGTTCATTCAAACCGCTGGTTTTTGATAGTTTGGGCCATATTGAATAATGAATGTTTAGAATTTTCTCCAAAAGTAAAGTAGTTGCAAACTCATGCTTTTAGAGACTTGTTTGGGCTCATGAGAGGAGTAGAAAAACATCAAAAATTTCAGTCCTGCATGATTCTACCAAGAAATGTGTGTTCATTGAAACCGCTGGTTTTTGATAGTTTGGGCCCTATTGAATAATGAATGTTTTGAATTTTCTCCAAAAGTAAAGTAGTTGCAAACTCATCCTTTTAGAAACTTGTTTGGGCTGTTGAGAGGAGTAAAAAACCATCAAAAATTTCAATCCTGCATGATTCTACCAAGAAATGTGATTCTTCATTCAAAACGCTGGTTTTTGCTATTGGGCTCTATTGAATAATGAATGTTTTGAATTTTCTCCAAAAGTAAAGTATTTGCAAACTCATGCTTTTAGAGACTTGTTTGGGCTCATGAGAGGAGTAGAAAAACATCAAAAATTTCAGTCCTGCATGATTCTACCAAGAAATGTGTGTTCATTGAAACCGCTGGTTTTTGATAGTTTGGGCCCTATTGAATAATGAATGTTTTGAATTTTCTCCAAAAGTAAAGTAGTTGCAAACTCATCCTTTTAGAAACTTGTTTGGGCTGTTGAGAGGAGTAAAAAACCATCAAAAATTTCAATCCTGCATGATTCTACCAAGAAATGTGATTCTTCATTCAAAACGCTGGTTTTTGCTATTGGGCTCTATTGAATAATGAATGTTTTGAATTTTCTCCAAAAGTAAAGTAGTTGCAAACTCATGCTTTTAGAGACTTGTTTGGGCTCATGAGAGGAGTAGAAAAACATCAAAAATTTCAGTCCTGCATGATTCTACCAAGAAATGTGTGTTCATTGAAACCGCTGGTTTTTGATAGTTTGGGCCCTATTGAATAATGAATGTTTTGAATTTTCTCCAAAAGTAAAGTAGTTGCAAACTCATCCTTTTAGAAACTTGTTAGGGCTGTTGAGAGGAGTAAAAAACCATCAAAAATTTCAATCCTGCATGATTCTACCAAGAAATGTGATTCTTCATTCAAAACGCTGGTTTTTGCTATTGGGCTCTATTGAATAATGAATGTTTTGAATTTTCTCCAAAAGTAAAGTAGTTGCAAACTCATGCTTTTAGAGACTTGTTTGGGCTCATGAGAGGAGTAGAAAAACATCAAAAATTTCAGTCCTGCATGATTCTACCAAGAAATGTGTGTTCATTGAAACCGCTGGTTTTTGATAGTTTGGGCCCTATTGAATAATGAATGTTTTGAATTTTCTCCAAAAGTAAAGTAGTTGCAAACTCATCCTTTTAGAAACTTGTTTGGGCTGTTGAGAGGAGTAAAAAACCATCAAAAATTTCAATCCTGCATGATTTTACCAAGAAATGTGATTCTTCATTCAAAACCTGATTTTTGCTATTGGGCTCTATTGAGTAGTGAATGTTTTGAATTTTCTCCAAAAGTAAAGTAGTTGCAAACTCATGCTTTTAGAGACTTGTTTGGGCTCATGAGAGGAGTAGAAAAACATCAAAAATTTCAGTCCTGCATGATTCTACCAAGAAATGTGTTCATTCAAACCGCTGGTTTTTGATAGTTTGGGCCCTATTGAAAAATGAATGTTTTGAATTTTCTCCAAAAGTAAAGTAGTTGCAAACTCATCCTTTTAGAAACTTGTTTGGGCTGTTGAGAGGAGTAAAAAACCATCAAAAATTTCAATCCTGCATGATTCTACCAAGAAATGTGATTCTTCATTCAAAACGCTGGTTTTTGCTATTGGGCTCTATTGAATAATGAATGTTTTGAATTTTCTCCAAAAGTAAAGTAGTTGCAAACTCATGCTTTTAGAGACTTGTTTGGGCTCATGAGAGGAGTAGAAAAACATCAAAAATTTCAGTCCTGCATGATTCTACCAAGAAATGTGTGTTCATTGAAACCGCTGGTTTTTGATAGTTTGGGCCCTATTGAATAATGAATGTTTTGAATTTTCTCCAAAAGTAAAGTAGTTGCAAACTCATCCTTTTAGAAACTTGTTTGGGCTGTTGAGAGGAGTAAAAAACCATCAAAAATTTCAATCCTGCATGATTCTACCAAGAAATGTGATTCTTCATTCAAAACGCTGGTTTTTGCTATTGGGCTCTATTGAATAATGAATGTTTTGAATTTTCTCCAAAAGTAAAGTAGTTGCAAACTCATGCTTTTAGAGACTTGTTTGGGCTCATGAGAGGAGTAGAAAAACATCAAAAATTTCAGTCCTGCATGATTCTACCAAGAAATGTGTGTTCATTGAAACCGCTGGTTTTTGATAGTTTGGGCCCTATTGAATAATGAATGTTTTGAATTTTCTCCAAAAGTAAAGTAGTTGCAAACTCATCCTTTTAGAAACTTGTTTGGGCTGTTGAGAGGAGTAAAAAACCATCAAAAATTTCAATCCTGCATGATTTTACCAAGAAATGTGATTCTTCATTCAAAACCTGATTTTTGCTATTGGGCTCTATTGAGTAGTGAATGTTTTGAATTTTCTCCAAAAGTAAAGTAGTTGCAAACTCATGCTTTTAGAGATTGTTTGGGCTCATGAGAGGAGTAGAAAAACATCAAAAATTTCAGTCCTGCATGATTCTACCAAGAAATGTGTTCATTCAAACCGCTGGTTTTTGATAGTTTGGGCCCTATTGAATAATGAATGTTTTGAATTTTCTCCAAAAGTAAAGTAGTTGCAAACTCATCCTTTTAGAAACTTGTTTGGGCTGTTGAGAGGAGTAAAAAACCATCAAAAATTTCAATCCTGCATGATTCTACCAAGAAATGTGATTCTTCATTCAAAACGCTGGTTTTTGCTATTGGGCTCTATTGAATAATGAATGTTTTGAATTTTCTCCAAAAGTAAAGTAGTTGCAAACTCATGCTTTTAGAGACTTGTTTGGGCTCATGAGAGGAGTAGAAAAACATCAAAAATTTCAGCCCTGCATGATTTTACCAAGAAATGTGTGTTCATTGAAACCGCTGGTTTTTGATAGTTTGGGCCCTATTGAATAATGAATGTTTTGAATTTTCTCCAAAAGTAAAGTAGTTGCAAACTCATCCTTTTAGAAACTTGTTTGGGCTGTTGAGAGGAGTAAAAAACCATCAAAAATTTCAATCCTGCATGATTCTACCAAGAAATGTGATTCTTCATTCAAAACGCTGGTTTTTGCTATTGGGCTCTATTGAATAATGAATGTTTTGAATTTTCTCCAAAAGTAAAGTAGTTGCAAACTCATGCTTTTAGAGACTTGTTTGGGCTCATGAGAGGAGTAGAAAAACATCAAAAATTTCAGTCCTGCATGATTCTACCAAGACATGTGTGTTCATTGAAACGGCTGGTTTTTGATAGTTTGGGCCCTATTGAATAATGAATGTTTTGAATTTTCTCCAAAAGTAAAGTAGTTGCAAACTCATCCTTTTAGAAACTTGTTTGGGCTGTTGAGAGGAGTAAAAAACCATCAAAAATTTCAATCCTGCATGATTCTACCAAGAAATGTGATTCTTCATTCAAAACGCTGGTTTTTGCTATTGGGCTCTATTGAATAATGAATGTTTAGAATTTTCTCCAAAAGTAAAGTAGTTGCAAACTCATGCTTTTAGAGACTTGTTTGGGCTCATGAGAGGAGTAGAAAAACATCAAAAATTTCAGTCCTGCATGATTCTACCAAGAAATGTGTGTTCATTGAAACCGCTGGTTTTTGATAGTTTGGGCCCTATTGAATAATGAATGTTTTGAATTTTCTCCAAAAGTAAAGTAGTTGCAAACTCATCCTTTTAGAAACTTGTTTGGGCTGTTGAGAGGAGTAAAAAACCATCAAAAATTTCAATCCTGCATGATTCTACCAAGAAATGTGATTCTTCATTCAAAACGCTGGTTTTTGCTATTGGGCTCTATTGAATAATGAATGTTTTGAATTTTCTCCAAAAGTAAAGTATTTGCAAACTCATGCTTTTAGAGACTTGTTTGGGCTCATGAGAGGAGTAGAAAAACATCAAAAAATTCAGTCCTGCATGATTCTACCAAGAAATGTGTGTTCATTGAAACCGCTGGTTTTTGATAGTTTGGGCCCTATTGAATAATGAATGTTTTGAATTTTCTCCAAAAGTAAAGTAGTTGCAAACTCATCCTTTTAGAAACTTGTTTGGGCTGTTGAGAGGAGTAAAAAACCATCAAAAATTTCAATCCTGCATGATTCTACCAAGAAATGTGATTCTTCATTCAAAACGCTGGTTTTTGCTATTGGGCTCTATTGAATAATGAATGTTTTGAATTTTCTCCAAAAGTAAAGTAGTTGCAAACTCATGCTTTTAGAGACTTGTTTGGGCTCATGAGAGGAGTAGAAAAACATCAAAAATTTCAGTCCTGCATGATTCTACCAAGAAATGTGTGTTCATTGAAACCGCTGGTTTTTGATAGTTTGGGCCCTATTGAATAATGAATGTTTTGAATTTTCTCCAAAAGTAAAGTAGTTGCAAACTCATCCTTTTAGAAACTTGTTAGGGCTGTTGAGAGGAGTAAAAAACCATCAAAAATTTCAATCCTGCATGATTCTACCAAGAAATGTGATTCTTCATTCAAAACGCTGGTTTTTGCTATTGGGCTCTATTGAATAATGAATGTTTTGAATTTTCTCCAAAAGTAAAGTAGTTGCAAACTCATGCTTTTAGAGACTTGTTTGGGCTCATGAGAGGAGTAGAAAAACATCAAAAATTTCAGTCCTGCATGATTCTACCAAGAAATGTGTGTTCATTGAAACCGCTGGTTTTTGATAGTTTGGGCCCTATTGAATAATGAATGTTTTGAATTTTCTCCAAAAGTAAAGTAGTTGCAAACTCATCCTTTTAGAAACTTGTTTGGGCTGTTGAGAGGAGTAAAAAACCATCAAAAATTTCAATCCTGCATGATTTTACCAAGAAATGTGATTCTTCATTCAAAACCTGATTTTTGCTATTGGGCTCTATTGAGTAGTGAATGTTTTGAATTTTCTCCAAAAGTAAAGTAGTTGCAAACTCATGCTTTTAGAGACTTGTTTGGGCTCATGAGAGGAGTAGAAAAACATCAAAAATTTCAGTCCTGCATGATTCTACCAAGAAATGTGTTCATTCAAACCGCTGGTTTTTGATAGTTTGGGCCCTATTGAAAAATGAATGTTTTGAATTTTCTCCAAAAGTAAAGTAGTTGCAAACTCATCCTTTTAGAAACTTGTTTGGGCTGTTGAGAGGAGTAAAAAACCATCAAAAATTTCAATCCTGCATGATTCTACCAAGAAATGTGATTCTTCATTCAAAACGCTGGTTTTTGCTATTGGGCTCTATTGAATAATGAATGTTTTGAATTTTCTCCAAAAGTAAAGTAGTTGCAAACTCATGCTTTTAGAGACTTGTTTGGGCTCATGAGAGGAGTAGAAAAACATCAAAAATTTCAGTCCTGCATGATTCTACCAAGAAATGTGTGTTCATTGAAACCGCTGGTTTTTGATAGTTTGGGCCCTATTGAATAATGAATGTTTTGAATTTTCTCCAAAAGTAAAGTAGTTGCAAACTCATCCTTTTAGAAACTTGTTTGGGCTGTTGAGAGGAGTAAAAAACCATCAAAAATTTCAATCCTGCATGATTCTACCAAGAAATGTGATTCTTCATTCAAAACGCTGGTTTTTGCTATTGGGCTCTATTGAATAATGAATGTTTTGAATTTTCTCCAAAAGTAAAGTAGTTGCAAACTCATGCTTTTAGAGACTTGTTTGGGCTCATGAGAGGAGTAGAAAAACATCAAAAATTTCAGTCCTGCATGATTCTACCAAGAAATGTGTGTTCATTCAAACCGCTGGTTTTTGATAGTTTGGGCCCTATTGAATAATGAATGTTTTGAATTTTCTCCAAAAGTAAAGTAGTTGCAAACTCATCCTTTTAGAAACTTGTTAGGGCTGTTGAGAGGAGTAAAAAACCATCAAAAATTTCAATCCTGCATGATTCTACCAAGAAATGTGATTCTTCATTCAAAACGCTGGTTTTTGCTATTGGGCTCTATTGAATAATGAATGTTTTGAATTTTCTCCAAAAGTAAAGTAGTTGCAAACTCATGCTTTTAGAGACTTGTTTGGGCTCATGAGAGGAGTAGAAAAACATCAAAAATTTCAGTCCTGCATGATTCTACCAAGAAATGTGTGTTCATTGAAACCGCTGGTTTTTGATAGTTTGGGCCCTATTGAAATAATGAATGTTTTGAATTTTCTCCAAAAGTAAAGTAGTTGCAAACTCATCCTTTTAGAAACTTGTTTGGGCTGTTGAGAGGAGTAAAAAACCATCAAAAATTTCAATCCTGCATGATTCTACCAAGAAATGTGATTCTTCATTCAAAACGCTGGTTTTTGCTATTGGGCTCTATTGAATAATGAATGTTTTGAATTTTCTCCAAAAGTAAAGTAGTTGCAAACTCATGCTTTTAGAGACTTGTTTGGGCTCATGAGAGGAGTAGAAAAACATCAAAAATTTCAGTCCTGCATGATTCTACCAAGAAATGTGTGTTCATTGAAACCGCTGGTTTTTGATAGTTTGGGCCCTATTGAATAATGAATGTTTTGAATTTTCTCCAAAAGTAAAGTAGTTGCAAACTCATCCTTTTAGAAACTTGTTTGGGCTGTTGAGAGGAGTAAAAAACCATCAAAAATTTCAATCCTGCATGATTTTACCAAGAAATGTGATTCTTCATTCAAAACCTGATTTTTGCTATTGGGCTCTATTGAGTAGTGAATGTTTTGAATTTTCTCCAAAAGTAAAGTAGTTGCAAACTCATGCTTTTAGAGACTTGTTTGGGCTCATGAGAGGAGTAGAAAAACATCAAAAATTTCAGTCCTGCATGATTCTACCAAGAAATGTGTTCATTCAAACCGCTGGTTTTTGATAGTTTGGGCCCTATTGAATAATGAATGTTTTGAATTTTCTCCAAAAGTAAAGTAGTTGCAAACTCATCCTTTTAGAAACTTGTTTGGGCTGTTGAGAGGAGTAAAAAACCATCAAAAATTTCAATCCTGCATGATTCTACCAAGAAATGTGATTCTTCATTCAAAACGCTGGTTTTTGCTATTGGGCTCTATTGAATAATGAATGTTTTGAATTTTCTCCAAAAGTAAAGTAGTTGCAAACTCATGCTTTTAGAGACTTGTTTGGGCTCATGAGAGGAGTAGAAAAACATCAAAAATTTCAGTCCTGCATGATTCTACCAAGAAATGTGTGTTCATTGAAACGGCTGGTTTTTGATAGTTTGGGCCCTATTGTATAATGAATGTTTTGAATTTTCTCCAAAAGTAAAGTAGTTGCAAACTCATCCTTTTAGAAACTTGTTTGGGCTGTTGAGAGGAGTAAAAAACCAACAAAAATTTCAATCCTGCATGATTCTACCAAGAAATGTGATTCTTCATTCAAAACGCTGGTTTTTGCTATTGGGCTCTATTGAATAATGAATGTTTTGAATTTTCTCCAAAAGTAAAGTAGTTGCAAACTCATGCTTTTAGAGACTTGTTTGGGCTCATGAGAGGAGTAGAAAAACATCAAAAATTTCAGTCCTGCATGATTCTACCAAGAAATGTGTGTTCATTGAAACCGCTGGTTTTTGATAGTTTGGGCCCTATTGAATAATGAATGTTTTGAATTTTCTCCAAAAGTAAAGTAGTTGCAAACTCATCCTTTTAGAAACTTGTTTGGGCTGTTGAGAGGAGTAAAAAACCATCAAAAATTTCAATCCTGCATGATTCTACCAAGAAATGTGATTCTTCATTCAAAACGCTGGTTTTTGCTATTGGGCTCTATTGAATAATGAATGTTTTGAATTTTCTCCAAAAGTAAAGTAGTTGCAAACTCATGCTTTTAGAGACTTGTTTGGGCTCATGAGATGAGTAGAAAAACATCAAAAATTTCAGTCCTGCATGATTCTACCAAGACATGTGTGTTCATTGAAACGGCTGGTTTTTGATAGTTTGGGCCCTATTGAATAATGAATGTTTTGAATTTTCTCCAAAAGTAAAGTAGTTGCAAACTCATCCTTTTAGAAACTTGTTTGGGCTGTTGAGAGGAGTAAAAAACCATCAAAAATTTCAATCCTGCATGATTCTACCAAGAAATGTGATTCTTCATTCAAAACGCTGGTTTTTGCTATTGGGCTCTATTGAATAATGAATGTTTAGAATTTTCTCCAAAAGTAAAGTAGTTGCAAACTCATGCTTTTAGAGACTTGTTTGGGCTCATGAGAGGAGTAGAAAAACATCAAAAATTTCAGTCCTGCATGATTCTACCAAGAAATGTGTGTTCATTGAAACCGCTGGTTTTTGATAGTTTGGGCCCTATTGAATAATGAATGTTTTGAATTTTCTCCAAAAGTAAAGTAGTTGCAAACTCATCCTTTTAGAAACTTGTTTGGGCTGTTGAGAGGAGTAAAAAACCATCAAAAATTTCAATCCTGCATGATTTTACCAAGAAATGTGATTCTTCATTCAAAACCTGATTTTTGCTATTGGGCTCTATTGAGTAGTGAATGTTTTGAATTTTCTCCAAAAGTAAAGTAGTTGCAAACTCATGCTTTTAGAGATTGTTTGGGCTCATGAGAGGAGTAGAAAAACATCAAAAATTTCAGTCCTGCATGATTCTACCAAGAAATGTGTTCATTCAAACCGCTGGTTTTTGATAGTTTGGGCCCTATTGAATAATGAATGTTTTGAATTTTCTCCAAAAGTAAAGTAGTTGCAAACTCATCCTTTTAGAAACTTGTTTGGGCTGTTGAGAGGAGTAAAAAACCATCAAAAATTTCAATCCTGCATGATTCTACCAAGAAATGTGATTCTTCATTCAAAACGCTGGTTTTGGCTATTGGGCTCTATTGAATAATGAATGTTTTGAATTTTCTCCAAAAGTAAAGTAGTTGCAAACTCATGCTTTTAGAGACTTGTTTGGGCTCATGAGAGGAGTAGAAAAACATCAAAAATTTCAGTCCTGCATGATTCTACCAAGAAATGTGTGTTCATTGAAACGGCTGGTTTTTGATAGTTTGGGCCCTATTGTATAATGAATGTTTTGAATTTTCTCCAAAAGTAAAGTAGTTGCAAACTCATCCTTTTAGAAACTTGTTTGGGCTGTTGAGAGGAGTAAAAAACCATCAAAAATTTCAATCCTGCATGATTCTACCAAGAAATGTGATTCTTCATTCAAAACGCTGGTTTTTGCTATTGGGCTCTATTGAATAATGAATGTTTTGAATTTTCTCCAAAAGTAAAGTAGTTGCAAACTCATGCTTTTAGAGACTTGTTTGGGCTCATGAGAGGAGTAGAAAAACATCAAAAATTTCAGTCCTGCATGATTCTACCAAGAAATGTGTGTTCATTGAAACCGCTGGTTTTTGATAGTTTGGGCCCTATTGAATAATGAATGTTTTGAATTTTCTCCAAAAGTAAAGTAGTTGCAAACTCATGCTTTTAGAGACTTGTTTGGGCTCATGAGAGGAGTAGAAAAACATCAAAAATTTCAGTCCTGCATGATTCTACCAAGAAATGTGTGTTCATTCAAACCGCTGGTTTTTGATAGTTTGGGCCCTATTGAATAATGAATGTTTTGAATTTTCTCCAAAAGTAAAGTAGTTGCAAACTCATCCTTTTAGAAACTTGTTTGGGCTGTTGAGAGGAGTAAAAAACCATCAAAAATTTCAATCCTGCATGATTCTACCAAGAAATGTGATTCTTCATTCAAAACGCTGGTTTTGGCTATTGGGCTCTATTGAATAATGAATGTTTTGAATTTTCTCCAAAAGTAAAGTAGTTGCAAACTCATGCTTTTAGAGACTTGTTTGGGCTCATGAGAGGAGTAGAAAAACATCAAAAATTTCAGTCCTGCATGATTCTACCAAGAAATGTGTGTTCATTGAAACCGCTGGTTTTTGATAGTTTGGGCCCTATTGAATAATGAATGTTTTGAATTTTCTCCAAAAGTAAAGTAGTTGCAAACTCATCCTTTTAGAAACTTGTTTGGGCTGTTGAGAGGAGTAAAAAACCATCAAAAATTTCAATCCTGCATGATTCTACCAAGAAATGTGATTCTTCATTCAAAACGCTGGTTTTTGCTATTGGGCTCTATTGAATAATGAATGTTTTGAATTTTCTCCAAAAGTAAAGTAGTTGCAAACTCATGCTTTTAGAGACTTGTTTGGGCTCATGAGAGGAGTAGAAAAACATCAAAAATTTCAGTCCTGCATGATTCTACCAAGAAATGTGTGTTCATTGAAACCGCTGGTTTTTGATAGTTTGGGCCCTATTGAATAATGAATGTTTTGAATTTTCTCCAAAAGTAAAGTAGTTGCAAACTCATCCTTTTAGAAACTTGTTTGGGCTGTTGAGAGGAGTAAAAAAACATCAAAAATTTCAATCCTGCATGATTTTACCAAGAAATGTGATTCTTCATTCAAAACCTGATTTTTGCTATTGGGCTCTATTGAATAGTGAATGTTTTGAATTTTCTCCAAAAGTAAAGTAGTTGCAAACTCATGCTTTTAGAGACTTGTTTGGGCTCATGAGAGGAGTAGAAAAACATCAAAAATTTCAGTCCTGCATGATTCTACCAAGAAATGTGTTCATTCAAACCGCTGGTTTTTGATAGTTTGGGCCCTATTGAATAATGAATGTTTTGAATTTTCTCCAAAAGTAAAGTAGTTGCAAACTCATCCTTTTAGAAACTTGTTTGGGCTGTTGAGAGGAGTAAAAAACCATCAAAAATTTCAATCCTGCATGATTCTACCAAGAAATGTGATTCTTCATTCAAAACGCTGGTTTTTGCTATTGGGCTCTATTGAATAATGAATGTTTTGCATTTTCTCCAAAAGTAAAGTAGTTGCAAACTCATGCTTTTAGAGACTTGTTTGGGCTCATGAGGTGAGTAGAAAAACATCAAAAATTTCAGTCCTGCATGATTCTACCAAGACATGTGTGTTCATTGAAACGGCTGGTTTTTGATAGTTTGGGCCCTATTGAATAATGAATGTTTTGAATTTTCTCCAAAAGTAAAGTAGTTGCAAACTCATCCTTTTAGAAACTTGTTTGGGCTGTTGAGAGGAGTAAAAAACCATCAAAAATTTCAATCCTGCATGATTCTACCAAGAAATGTGATTCTTCATTCAAAACGCTGGTTTTTGCTATTGGGCTCTATTGAATAATGAATGTTTTGAATTTTCTCCAAAAGTAAAGTAGTTGCAAACTCATGCTTTTAGAGACTTGTTTGGGCTCATGAGAGGAGTAGAAAAACATCAAAAATTTCAGTCCTGCATGATTCTACCAAGAAATGTGTGTTGATTCAAACCGCTGGTTTTTGATAGTTTGGGCCCTATTGAATAATGAATGTTTTGAATTTTCTCCAAAAGTAAAGTAGTTGCAAACTCATGCTTTTAGAGACTTGTTTGGGCTCATGAGAGGAGTAGAAAAACATCAAAAATTTCAGTCCTGCATGATTCTACCAAGAAATGTGTGTTCATTGAAACCGCTGGTTTTTGATAGTTTGGGCCCTATTGAATAATGAATGTTTTGAATTTTCTCCAAAAGTAAAGTAGTTGCAAACTCATCCTTTTAGAAACTTGTTTGGGCTGTTGAGAGGAGTAAAAAACCATCAAAAATTTCAATCCTGCATGATTCTACCAAGAAATGTGATTCTTCATTCAAAACGCTGGTTTTTGCTATTGGGCTCTATTGAATAATGAATGTTTTGAATTTTCTCCAAAAGTAAAGTAGTTGCAAACTCATGCTTTTAGAGACTTGTTTGGGCTCATGAGATGAGTAGAAAAACATCAAAAATTTCAGTCCTGCATGATTCTACCAAGACATGTGTGTTCATTGAAACGGCTGGTTTTTGATAGTTTGGGCCCTATTGAATAATGAATGTTTTGAATTTTCTCCAAAAGTAAAGTAGTTGCAAACTCATCCTTTTAGAAACTTGTTTGGGCTGTTGAGAGGAGTAAAAAACCATCAAAAATTTAAATCCTGCATGATTCTACCAAGAAATGTGATTCTTCATTCAAAACGCTGGTTTTTGCTATTGGGCTCTATTGAATAATGAATGTTTTGAATTTTCTCCAAAAGTAAAGTAGTTGCAAACTCATGCTTTTAGAGACTTGTTTGGGCTCATGAGAGGAGTAGAAAAACATCAAAAATTTCAGTCCTGCATGATTCTACCAAGAAATGTGTGTTCATTGAAACCGCTGGTTTTTGATAGTTTGGGCCCTATTGAATAATGAATGTTTTGAATTTTCTCCAAAAGTAAAGTAGTTGCAAACTCATCCTTTTAGAAACTTGTTTGGGCTGTTGAGAGGAGTAAAAAACCATCAAAAATTTCAATCCTGCATGATTCTACCAAGAAATGTGATTCTTCATTCAAAACGCTGGTTTTTGCTATTGGGCTCTATTGAATAATGAATGTTTTGAATTTTCTCCAAAAGTAAAGTAGTTGCAAACTCATGCTTTTAGAGACTTGTTTGGGCTCATGAGAGGAGTAGAAAAACATCAAAAATTTCAGTCCTGCATGATTCTACCAAGAAATGTGTGTTCATTCAAACCGCTGGTTTTTGATAGTTTGGGCCCTATTGAATAATGAATGTTTTGAATTTTCTCCAAAAGTAAAGTAGTTGCAAACTCATGCTTTTAGAGACTTGTTTGGGCTCATGAGAGGAGTAGAAAAACATCAAAAATTTCAGTCCTGCATGATTCTACCAAGAAATGTGTGTTCATTGAAACCGCTGGTTTTTGATAGTTTGGGCCCTATTGAATAATGAATGTTTTGAATTTTCTCCAAAAGTAAAGTAGTTGCAAACTCATCCTTTTAGAAACTTGTTTGGGCTGTTGAGAGGAGTAAAAAACCATCAAAAATTTCAATCCTGCATGATTCTACCAAGAAATGTGATTCTTCATTCAAAACGCTGGTTTTTGCTATTGGGCTCTATTGAATAATGAATGTTTTGAATTTTCTCCAAAAGTAAAGTAGTTGCAAACTCATGCTTTTAGAGACTTGTTTGGGCTCATGAGAGGAGTAGAAAAACATCAAAAATTTCAGTCCTGCATGATTCTACCAAGAAATGTGTGTTCATTGAAACCGCTGGTTTTTGATAGTTTGGGCCCTATTGAATAATGAATGTTTTGAATTTTCTCCAAAAGTAAAGTAGTTGCAAACTCATGCTTTTAGAGACTTGTTTGGGCTCATGAGAGGAGTAGAAAAACATCAAAAATTTCAGTCCTGCATGATTCTACCAAGAAATGTGTGTTCATTCAAACCGCTGGTTTTTGATAGTTTGGGCCCTATTGAATAATGAATGTTTTGAATTTTCTCCAAAAGTAAAGTAGTTGCAAACTCATCCTTTTAGAAACTTGTTAGGGCTGTTGAGAGGAGTAAAAAACCATCAGAAATTTCAATCCTGCATGAATCTACCAAGAAATGTGATTCTTCATTCAAAACGCTGGTTTTTGCTATTGGGCTCTATTGAATAATGAATGTTTTGAATTTTCTCCAAAAGTAAAGTAGTTGCAAACTCATGCTTTTAGAGACTTGTTTGGGCTCATGAGAGGAGTAGAAAAACATCAAAAATTTCAGTCCTGCATGATTCTACCAAGAAATGTGTGTTCATTGAAACCGCTGGTTTTTGATAGTTTGGGCCCTATTGAATAATGAATGTTTTGAATTTTCTCCAAAAGTAAAGTAGTTGCAAACTCATCCTTTTAGAAACTTGTTTGGGCTGTTGAGAGGAGTAAAAAACCATCAAAAATTTCAATCCTGCATGATTCTACCAAGAAATGTGATTCTTCATTCAAAACGCTGGTTTTTGCTATTGGGCTCTATTGAATAATGAATGTTTTGAATTTTCTCCAAAAGTAAAGTAGTTGCAAACTCATGCTTTTAGAGACTTGTTTGGGCTCATGAGAGGAGTAGAAAAACATCAAAAATTTCAGTCCTGCATGATTCTACCAAGAAATGTGTGTTCATTGAAACCGCTGGTTTTTGATAGTTTGGGCCCTATTGAATAATGAATGTTTTGAATTTTCTCCAAAAGTAAAGTAGTTGCAAACTCATCCTTTTAGAAACTTGTTTGGGCTGTTGAGAGGAGTAAAAAAACATCAAAAATTTAAATCCTGCATGATTCTACCAAGAAATGTGATTCTTCATTCAAAACGCTGGTTTTTGCTATTGGGCTCTATTGAATAATGAATGTTTTGAATTTTCTCCAAAAGTAAAGTAGTTGCAAACTCATGCTTTTAGAGACTTGTTTGGGCTCATGAGAGGAGTAGAAAAACATCAAAAATTTCAGTCCTGCATGATTCTACCAAGAAATGTGTGTTCATTCAAACCGCTGGTTTTTGATAGTTTGGGCCCTATTGAATAATGAATGTTTTGAATTTTCTCCAAAAGTAAAGTAGTTGCAAACTCATCCTTTTAGAAACTTGTTAGGGCTGTTGAGAGGAGTAAAAAACCATCAAAAATTTCAATCCTGCATGATTCTACCAAGAAATGTGATTCTTCATTCAAAACGCTGGTTTTTGCTATTGGGCTCTATTGAATAATGAATGTTTTGAATTTTCTCCAAAAGTAAAGTAGTTGCAAACTCATGCTTTTAGAGACTTGTTTGGGCTCATGAGAGGAGTAGAAAAACATCAAAAATTTCAGTCCTGCATGATTCTACCAAGAAATGTGTGTTCATTGAAACCGCTGGTTTTTGATAGTTTGGGCCCTATTGAATAATGAATGTTTTGAATTTTCTCCAAAAGTAAAGTAGTTGCAAACTCATCCTTTTAGAAACTTGTTTGGGCTGTTGAGAGGAGTAAAAAACCATCAAAAATTTCAATCCTGCATGATTTTACCAAGAAATGTGATTCTTCATTCAAAACCTGATTTTTGCTATTGGGCTCTATTGAGTAGTGAATGTTTTGAATTTTCTCCAAAAGTAAAGTAGTTGCAAACTCATGCTTTTAGAGACTTGTTTGGGCTCATGAGAGGAGTAGAAAAACATCAAAAATTTCAGTCCTGCATGATTCTACCAAGAAATGTGTTCATTCAAACCGCTGGTTTTTGATAGTTTGGGCCCTATTGAATAATGAATGTTTTGAATTTTCTCCAAAAGTAAAGTAGTTGCAAACTCATCCTTTTAGAAACTTGTTTGGGCTGTTGAGAGGAGTAAAAAACCATCAAAAATTTAAATCCTGCATGATTCTACCAAGAAATGTGATTCTTCATTCAAAACGCTGGTTTTTGCTATTGGGCTCTATTGAATAATGAATGTTTTGAATTTTCTCCAAAAGTAAAGTAGTTGCAAACTCATGCTTTTAGAGACTTGTTTGGGCTCATGAGAGGAGTAGAAAAACATCAAAAATTTCAGTCCTGCATGATTCTACCAAGAAATGTGTGTTCATTGAAACGGCTGGTTTTTGATAGTTTGGGCCCTATTGTATAATGAATGTTTTGAATTTTCTCCAAAAGTAAAGTAGTTGCAAACTCATCCTTTTAGAAACTTGTTTGGGCTGTTGAGAGGAGTAAAAAACCATCAAAAATTTCAATCCTGCATGATTCTACCAAGAAATGTGATTCTTCATTCAAAACGCTGGTTTTTGCTATTGGGCTCTATTGAATAATGAATGTTTTGAATTTTCTCCAAAAGTAAAGTAGTTGCAAACTCATGCTTTTAGAGACTTGTTTGGGCTCATGAGAGGAGTAGAAAAACATCAAAAATTTCAGTCCTGCATGATTCTACCAAGAAACGTGTGTTCATTGAAACCGCTGGTTTTTGATAGTTTGGGCCCTATTGAATAATGAATGTTTTGAATTTTCTCCAAAAGTAAAGTAGTTGCAAACACATCCTTTTAGAAACTTGTTTGGGCTGTTGAGAGGAGTAAAAAACCATCAAAAATTTCAATCCTGCATGATTCTACCAAGAAATGTGATTCTTCATTCAAAACGCTGGTTTTTGCTATTGGGCTCTATTGAATAATGAATGTTTTGAATTTTCTCCAAAAGTAAAGTAGTTGCAAAATCATGCTTTTAGAGACTTGTTTGGGCTCATGAGAGGAGTAGAAAAACATCAAAAATTTCAGTCCTGCATGATTCTACCAAGACATGTGTGTTCATTGAAACGGCTGGTTTTTGATAGTTTGGGCCCTATTGAATAATGAATGTTTTGAATTTTCTCCAAAAGTAAAGTAGTTGCAAACTCATCCTTTTAGAAACTTGTTTGGGCTGTTGAGAGGAGTAAAAAACCATCAAAAATTTCAATCCTGCATGATTCTACCAAGAAATGTGATTCTTCATTCAAAACGCTGGTTTTTGCTATTGGGCTCTATTGAATAATGAATGTTTTGAATTTTCTCCAAAAGTAAAGTAGTTGCAAACTCATGCTTTTAGAGACTTGTTTGGGCTCATGAGAGGAGTAGAAAAACATCAAAAATTTCAGTCCTGCATGATTCTACCAAGAAATGTGTGTTCATTCAAACCGCTGGTTTTTGATAGTTTGGGCCATATTGAATAATGAATGTTTAGAATTTTCTCCAAAAGTAAAGTAGTTGCAAACTCATGCTTTTAGAGACTTGTTTGGGCTCATGAGATGAGTAGAAAAACATCAAAAACTTCAGTCCTGCATGATTCTACCAAGAAATGTGTGTTCATTGAAACCGCTGGTTTTTGATAATTTGGGCCCTATTGAATAATGAATGTTTTGAATTTTCTCCAAAAGTAAAGTAGTTGCAAACTCATCCTTTTAGAAACTTGTTTGGGCTGTTGAGAGGAGTAAAAAACCATCAAAAATTTCAATCCTGCATGATTCTACCAAGAAATGTGATTCTTCATTCAAAACGCTGGTTTTTGCTATTGGGCTCTATTGAATAATGAATGTTTTGAATTTTCTCCAAAAGTAAAGTAGTTGCAAACTCATGCTTTTAGAGACTTGTTTGGGCTCATGAGAGGAGTAGAAAAACATCAAAAATTTCAGTCCTGCATGATTCTACCAAGAAATGTGTGTTCATTCAAACCGCTGGTTTTTGATAGTTTGGGCCCTATTGAATAATGAATGTTTTGAATTTTCTCCAAAAGTAAAGTAGTTGCAAACTCATGCTTTTAGAGACTTGTTTGGGCTCATGAGAGGAGTAGAAAAACATCAAAAATTTCAGTCCTGCATGATTCTACCAAGAAATGTGTGTTCATTGAAACCGCTGGTTTTTGATAGTTTGGGCCCTATTGAATAATGAATGTTTTGAATTTTCTCCAAAAGTAAAGTAGTTGCAAACTCATCCTTTTAGAAACTTGTTTGGGCTGTTGAGAGGAGTAAAAAACCATCAAAAATTTCAATCCTGCATGATTCTACCAAGAAATGTGATTCTTCATTCAAAACGCTGGTTTTTGCTATTGGGCTCTATTGAATAATGAATGTTTTGAATTTTCTCCAAAAGTAAAGTAGTTGCAAACTCATGCTTTTAGAGACTTGTTTGGGCTCATGAGAGGAGTAGAAAAACATCAAAAATTTCAGTCCTGCATGATTCTACCAAGAAATGTGTGTTCATTGAAACCGCTGGTTTTTGATAGTTTGGGCCCTATTGAATAATGAATGTTTTGAATTTTCTCCAAAAGTAAAGTAGTTGCAAACTCATACTTTTAGAAACTTGTTTGGGCTGTTGAGAGGAGTAAAAAACCATCAAAAATTTCAATCCTGCATGATTCTACCAAGAAATGTGATTCTTCATTCAAAACGCTGGTTTTTGCTATTGGGCTCTATTGAATAATGAATGTTTTGAATTTTCTCCAAAAGTAAAGTAGTTGCAAACTCATGCTTTTAGAGACTTGTTTGGGCTCATGAGAGGAGTAGAAAAACATCAAAAATTTCAGTCCTGCATGATTCTACCAAGAAATGTGTGTTCATTCAAACCGCTGGTTTTTGATAGTTTGGGCCCTATTGAATAATGAATGTTTTGAATTTTCTCCAAAAGTAAAGTAGTTGCAAACTCATCCTTTTAGAAACTTGTTAGGGCTGTTGAGAGGAGTAAAAAACCATCAGAAATTTCAATCCTGCATGAATCTACCAAGAAATGTGATTCTTCATTCAAAACGCTGGTTTTTGCTATTGGGCTCTATTGAATAATGAATGTTTTGAATTTTCTCCAAAAGTAAAGTAGTTGCAAACTCATGCTTTTAGAGACTTGTTTGGGCTCATGAGAGGAGTAGAAAAACATCAAAAATTTCAGTCCTGCATGATTCTACCAAGAAATGTGTGTTCATTGAAACCGCTGGTTTTTGATAGTTTGGGCCCTATTGAATAATGAATGTTTTGAATTTTCTCCAAAAGTAAAGTAGTTGCAAACTCATCCTTTTAGAAACTTGTTTGGGCTGTTGAGAGGAGTAAAAAACCATCACAAATTTCAATCCTGCATGATTCTACCAAGAAATGTGATTCTTCATTCAAAACGCTGGTTTTTGCTATTGGGCTCTATTGAATAATGAATGTTTTGAATTTTCTCCAAAAGTAAAGTAGTTGCAAACTCATGCTTTTAGAGACTTGTTTGGGCTCATGAGAGGAGTAGAAAAACATCAAAAATTTCAGTCCTGCATGATTCTACCAAGAAATGTGTGTTCATTGAAACCGCTGATTTTTGATAGTTTGGGCCCTATTGAATAATGAATGTTTTGAATTTTCTCCAAAAGTAAAGTAGTTGCAAACTCATCCTTTTAGAAACTTGTTTGGGCTGTTGAGAGGAGTAAAAAACCATCAAAAATTTCAATCCTGCATGATTTTACCAAGAAATGTGATTCTTCATTCAAAACCTGATTTTTGCTATTGGGCTCTATTGAGTAGTGAATGTTTTGAATTTTCTCCAAAAGTAAAGTAGTTGCAAACTCATGCTTTTAGAGACTTGTTTGGGCTCATGAGAGGAGTAGAAAAACATCAAAAATTTCAGTCCTGCATGATTCTACCAAGAAATGTGTTCATTCAAACCGCTGGTTTTTGATAGTTTGGGCCCTATTGAATAATGAATGTTTTGAATTTTCTCCAAAAGTAAAGTAGTTGCAAACTCATCCTTTTAGAAACTTGTTTGGGCTGTTGAGAGGAGTAAAAAACCATCAAAAATTTCAATCCTGCATGATTCTACCAAGAAATGTGATTCTTCATTCAAAACGCTGGTTTTTGCTATTGGGCTCTATTGAATAATGAATGTTTTGAATTTTCTCCAAAAGTAAAGTAGTTGCAAACTCATGCTTTTAGAGACTTGTTTGGGCTCATGAGAGGAGTAGAAAAACATCAAAAATTTCAGTCCTGCATGATTCTACCAAGAAATGTGTGTTCATTGAAACGGCTGGTTTTTGATAGTTTGGGCCCTATTGAATAATGAATGTTTTGAATTTTCTCCAAAAGTAAAGTAGTTGCAAACTCATCCTTTTAGAAACTTGTTTGGGCTGTTGAGAGGAGTAAAAAACCATCAAAAATTTCAATCCTGCATGATTCTACCAAGAAATGTGATTCTTCATTCAAAACCTGATTTTTGCTATTGGGCTCTATTGAATAGTGAATGTTTTGAATTTTCTCCAAAAGTAAAGTAGTTGCAAACTCATGCTTTTAGAGACTTGTTTGGGCTCATGAGAGGAGTAGAAAAACATCAAAAATTTCAGTCCTGCATGATTCTACCAAGAAATGTGTTCATTCAAACCGCTGGTTTTTGATAGTTTGGGCCCTATTGAATAATTAATGTTTTGAATTTTCTCCAAAAGTAAAGTAGTTGCAAACTCATCCTTTTAGAAACTTGTTTGGGCTGTTGAGAGGAGTAAAAAACCATCAAAAATTTCAATCCTGCATGATTCTACCAAGAAATGTGATTCTTCATTCAAAACGCTGGTTTTTGCTATTGGGCTCTATGGAATAATGAATGTTTTGAATTTTCTCCAAAAGTAAAGTAGTTGCAAACTCATGCTTTTAGAGACTTGTTTGGGCTCATGAGAGGAGTAGAAAAACATCAAAAATTTCAGTCCTGCATGATTCTACCAAGAAATGTGTGTTCATTGAAACCGCTGGTTTTTGATAGTTTGGGCCCTATTGAATAATTAATGTTTTGAATTTTCTCCAAAAGTAAAGTAGTTGCAAACTCATCCTTTTAGAAACTTGTTTGGGCTGTTGAGAGGAGTAAAAAACCATCAAAAATTTCAATCCTGCATGATTCTACCAAGAAATGTGATTCTTCATTCAAAACGCTGGTTTTTGCTATTGGGCTCTATTGAATAATGAATGTTTTGAATTTTCTCCAAAAGTAAAGTAGTTGCAAACTCATGCTTTTAGAGACTTGTTTGGGCTCATGAGAGGAGTAGAAAAACATCAAAAATTTCAGTCCTGCATGATTCTACCAAGAAATGTGTGTTCATTGAAACCGCTGGTTTTTGATAGTTTGGGCCCTATTGAATAATGAATGTTTTGAATTTTCTCCAAAAGTAAAGTAGTTGCAAACTCATCCTTTTAGAAACTTGTTTGGGCTGTTGAGAGGAGTAAAAAACCATCAAAAATTTCAATCCTGCATGATTTTACCAAGAAATGTGATTCTTCATTCAAAACCTGATTTTTGCTATTGGGCTCTATTGAATAGTGAATGTTTTGAATTTTCTCCAAAAGTAAAGTAGTTGCAAACTCATGCTTTTAGAGACTAGTTTGGGCTCATGAGAGGAGTAGAAAAACATCAAAAATTTCAGTCCTGCATGATTCTACCAAGAAATGTGTGTTCATTGAAACCGCTGGTTTTTGATAGTTTGGGCCCTATTGAATAATGAATGTTTTGAATTTTCTCCAAAAGTAAAGTAGTTGCAAACTCATCCTTTTAGAAACTTGTTTGGGCTGTTGAGAGGAGTAAAAAACCATCAAAAATTTCAATCCTGCATGATTCTACCAAGAAATGTGATTCTTCATTCAAAACCTGATTTTTGCTATTGGGCTCTATTGAATAGTGAATGTTTTGAATTTTCTCCAAAAGTAAAGTAGTTGCAAACTCATGCTTTTAGAGACTTGTTTGGGCTCATGAGATGAGTAGAAAAACATCAAAAATTTCAGTCCTGCATGATTCTACCAAGACATGTGTGTTCATTGAAACGGCTGGTTTTTGATAGTTTGGGCCCTATTGAATAATGAATGTTTTGAATTTTCTCCAAAAGTAAAGTAGTTGCAAACTCATCCTTTTAGAAACTTGTTTGGGCTGTTGAGAGGAGTAAAAAACCATCAAAAATTTCAATCCTGCATGATTCTACCAAGAAATGTGATTCTTCATTCAAAACGCTGGTTTTTGCTATTGGGCTCTATTGAATAATGAATGTTTTGAATTTTCTCCAAAAGTAAAGTAGTTGCAAACTCATGCTTTTAGAGACTTGTTTGGGCTCATGAGAGGAGTAGAAAAACATCAAAAATTTCAGTCCTGCATGATTCTACCAAGAAATGTGTGTTCATTGAAACCGCTGGTTTTTGATAGTTTGGGCCCTATTGAATAATGAATGTTTTGAATTTTCTCCAAAAGTAAAGTAGTTGCAAACTCATACTTTTAGAAACTTGTTTGGGCTGTTGAGAGGAGTAAAAAACCATCATAAATTTCAATCCTGCATGATTCTACCAAGAAATGTGATTCTTCATTCAAAACGCTGGTTTTTGCTATTGGGCTCTATTGAATAATGAATGTTTTGAATTTTCTCCAAAAGTAAAGTAGTTGCAAACTCATGCTTTTAGAGACTTGTTTGGGCTCATGAGAGGAGTAGAAAAACATCAAAAATTTCAGTCCTGCATGATTCTACCAAGAAATGTGTGTTCATTCAAACCGCTGGTTTTTGATAGTTTGGGCCCTATTGAATAATGAATGTTTTGAATTTTCTCCAAAAGTAAAGTAGTTGCAAACTCATCCTTTTAGAAACTTGTTAGGGCTGTTGAGAGGAGTAAAAAACCATCAGAAATTTCAATCCTGCATGAATCTACCAAGAAATGTGATTCTTCATTCAAAACGCTGGTTTTTGCTATTGGGCTCTATTGAATAATGAATGTTTTGAATTTTCTCCAAAAGTAAAGTAGTTGCAAACTCATGCTTTTAGAGACTTGTTTGGGCTCATGAGAGGAGTAGAAAAACATCAAAAATTTCAGTCCTGCATGATTCTACCAAGAAATGTGTGTTCATTGAAACCGCTGGTTTTTGATAGTTTGGGCCCTATTGAATAATGAATGTTTTGAATTTTCTCCAAAAGTAAAGTAGTTGCAAACTCATCCTTTTAGAAACTTGTTTGGGCTGTTGAGAGGAGTAAAAAACCATCACAAATTTCAATCCTGCATGATTCTACCAAGAAATGTGATTCTTCATTCAAAACGCTGGTTTTTGCTATTGGGCTCTATTGAATAATGAATGTTTTGAATTTTCTCCAAAAGTAAAGTAGTTGCAAACTCATGCTTTTAGAGACTTGTTTGGGCTCATGAGAGGAGTAGAAAAACATCAAAAATTTCAATCCTGCATGATTCTACCAAGAAATGTGTGTTCATTGAAACCGCTGATTTTTGATAGTTTGGGCCCTATTGAATAATGAATGTTTTGAATTTTCTCCAAAAGTAAAGTAGTTGCAAACTCATCCTTTTAGAAACTTGTTTGGGCTGTTGAGAGGAGTAAAAAACCATCAAAAATTTCAATCCTGCATGATTTTACCAAGAAATGTGATTCTTCATTCAAAACCTGATTTTTGCTATTGGGCTCTATTGAGTAGTGAATGTTTTGAATTTTCTCCAAAAGTAAAGTAGTTGCAAACTCATGCTTTTAGAGACTTGTTTGGGCTCATGAGAGGAGTAGAAAAACATCAAAAATTTCAGTCCTGCATGATTCTACCAAGAAATGTGTTCATTCAAACCGCTGGTTTTTGATAGTTTGGGCCCTATTGAATAATGAATGTTTTGAATTTTCTCCAAAAGTAAAGTAGTTGCAAACTCATCCTTTTAGAAACTTGTTTGGGCTGTTGAGAGGAGTAAAAAACCATCAAAAATTTCAATCCTGCATGATTCTACCAAGAAATGTGATTCTTCATTCAAAACGCTGGTTTTTGCTATTGGGCTCTATTGAATAATGAATGTTTTGAATTTTCTCCAAAAGTAAAGTAGTTGCAAACTCATGCTTTTAGAGACTTGTTTGGGCTCATGAGAGGAGTAGAAAAACATCAAAAATTTCAGTCCTGCATGATTCTACCAAGAAATGTGTGTTCATTGAAACCGCTGGTTTTTGATAGTTTGGGCCCTATTGTATAATGAATGTTTTGAATTTTCTCCAAAAGTAAAGTAGTTGCAAACTCATGCTTTTAGAGACTTGTTTGGGCTCATGAGAGGAGTAGAAAAACATCAAAAATTTCAGTCCTGCATGATTCTACCAAGAAATGTGTGTTCATTGAAACCGCTGGTTTTTGATAGTTTGGGCCCTATTGAATAATGAATGTTTTGAATTTTCTCCAAAAGTAAAGTAGTTGCAAACTCATCCTTTTAGAAACTTGTTTGGGCTGTTGAGAGGAGTAAAAAAACATCAAAAATTTAAATCCTGCATGATTCTACCAAGAAATGTGATTCTTCATTCAAAACGCTGGTTTTTGCTATTGGGCTCTATTGAATAATGAATGTTTTGAATTTTCTCCAAAAGTAAAGTAGTTGCAAACTCATGCTTTTAGAGACTTGTTTGGGCTCATGAGAGGAGTAGAAAAACATCAAAAATTTCAGTCCTGCATGATTCTACCAAGAAATGTGTGTTCATTCAAACCGCTGGTTTTTGATAGTTTGGGCCCTATTGAATAATGAATGTTTTGAATTTTCTCCAAAAGTAAAGTAGTTGCAAACTCATCCTTTTAGAAACTTGTTAGGGCTGTTGAGAGGAGTAAAAAACCATCAAAAATTTCAATCCTGCATGATTCTACCAAGAAATGTGATTCTTCATTCAAAACGCTGGTTTTTGCTATTGGGCTCTATTGAATAATGAATGTTTTGAATTTTCTCCAAAAGTAAAGTAGTTGCAAACTCATGCTTTTAGAGACTTGTTTGGGCTCATGAGAGGAGTAGAAAAACATCAAAAATTTCAGTCCTGCATGATTCTACCAAGAAATGTGTGTTCATTGAAACCGCTGGTTTTTGATAGTTTGGGCCCTATTGAATAATGAATGTTTTGAATTTTCTCCAAAAGTAAAGTAGTTGCAAACTCATCCTTTTAGAAACTTGTTTGGGCTGTTGAGAGGAGTAAAAAACCATCAAAAATTTCAATCCTGCATGATTTTACCAAGAAATGTGATTCTTCATTCAAAACCTGATTTTTGCTATTGGGCTCTATTGAGTAGTGAATGTTTTGAATTTTCTCCAAAAGTAAAGTAGTTGCAAACTCATGCTTTTAGAGACTTGTTTGGGCTCATGAGAGGAGTAGAAAAACATCAAAAATTTCAGTCCTGCATGATTCTACCAAGAAATTTGTTCATTCAAACCGCTGGTTTTTGATAGTTTGGGCCCTATTGAATAATGAATGTTTTGAATTTTCTCCAAAAGTAAAGTAGTTGCAAACTCATCCTTTTAGAAACTTGTTTGGGCTGTTGAGAGGAGTAAAAAACCATCAAAAATTTAAATCCTGCATGATTCTACCAAGAAATGTGATTCTTCATTCAAAACGCTGGTTTTTGCTATTGGGCTCTATTGAATAATGAATGTTTTGAATTTTCTCCAAAAGTAAAGTAGTTGCAAACTCATGCTTTTAGAGACTTGTTTGGGCTCATGAGAGGAGTAGAAAAACATCAAAAATTTCAGTCCTGCATGATTCTACCAAGAAATGTGTGTTCATTGAAACGGCTGGTTTTTGATAGTTTGGGCCCTATTGTATAATGAATGTTTTGAATTTTCTCCAAAAGTAAAGTAGTTGCAAACTCATCCTTTTAGAAACTTGTTTGGGCTGTTGAGAGGAGTAAAAAACCATCAAAAATTTCAATCCTGCATGATTCTACCAAGAAATGTGATTCTTCATTCAAAACGCTGGTTTTTGCTATTGGGCTCTATTGAATAATGAATGTTTTGAATTTTCTCCAAAAGTAAAGTAGTTGCAAACTCATGCTTTTAGAGACTTGTTTGGGCTCATGAGAGGAGTAGAAAAACATCAAAAATTTCAGTCCTGCATGATTCTACCAAGAAACGTGTGTTCATTGAAACCGCTGGTTTTTGATAGTTTGGGCCCTATTGAATAATGAATGTTTTGAATTTTCTCCAAAAGTAAAGTAGTTGCAAACTCATCCTTTTAGAAACTTGTTTGGGCTGTTGAGAGGAGTAAAAAACCATCAAAAATTTCAATCCTGCATGATTCTACCAAGAAATGTGATTCTTCATTCAAAACGCTGGTTTTTGCTATTGGGCTCTATTGAATAATGAATGTTTTGAATTTTCTCCAGAAGTAAAGTAGTTGCAAACTCATGCTTTTAGAGACTTGTTTGGGCTCATGAGAGGAGTAGAAAAACATCAAAAATTTCAGTCCTGCATGATTCTACCAAGACATGTGTGTTCATTGAAACGGCTGGTTTTTGATAGTTTGGGCCCTATTGAATAATGAATGTTTTGAATTTTCTCCAAAAGTAAAGTAGTTGCAAACTCATCCTTTTAGAAACTTGTTTGGGCTGTTGAGAGGAGTAAAAAACCATCAAAAATTTCAATCCTGCATGATTCTACCAAGAAATGTGATTCTTCATTCAAAACGCTGGTTTTTGCTATTGGGCTCTATTGAATAATGAATGTTTTGAATTTTCTCCAAAAGTAAAGTAGTTGCAAACTCATGCTTTTAGAGACTTGTTTGGGCTCATGAGAGGAGTAGAAAAACATCAAAAATTTCAGTCCTGCATGATTCTACCAAGAAATGTGTGTTCATTCAAACCGCTGGTTTTTGATAGTTTGGGCCATATTGAATAATGAATGTTTAGAATTTTCTCCAAAAGTAAAGTAGTTGCAAACTCATGCTTTTAGAGACTTGTTTGGGCTCATGAGAGGAGTAGAAAAACATCAAAAATTTCAGTCCTGCATGATTCTACCAAGAAATGTGTGTTCATTGAAACCGCTGGTTTTTGATAATTTGGGCCCTATTGAATAATGAATGTTTTGAATTTTCTCCAAAAGTAAAGTAGTTGCAAACTCATCCTTTTAGAAACTTGTTTGGGCTGTTGAGAGGAGTAAAAAACCATCAAAAATTTCAATCCTGCATGATTCTACCAAGAAATGTGATTCTTCATTCAAAACGCTGGTTTTTGCTATTGGGCTCTATTGAATAATGAATGTTTTGAATTTTCTCCAAAAGTAAAGTAGTTGCAAACTCATGCTTTTAGAGACTTGTTTGGGCTCATGAGAGGAGTAGAAAAACATCAAAAATTTCAGTCCTGCATGATTCTACCAAGAAATGTGTGTTCATTCAAACCGCTGGTTTTTGATAGTTTGGGCCCTATTGAATAATGAATGTTTTGAATTTTCTCCAAAAGTAAAGTAGTTGCAAACTCATCCTTTTAGAAACTTGTTAGGGCTGTTGAGAGGAGTAAAAAACCATCAAAAATTTCAATCCTGCATGATTCTACCAAGAAATGTGATTCTTCATTCAAAACGCTGGTTTTTGCTATTGGGCTCTATTGAATAATGAATGTTTTGAATTTTCTCCAAAAGTAAAGTAGTTGCAAACTCATGCTTTTAGAGACTTGTTTGGGCTCATGAGAGGAGTAGAAAAACATCAAAAATTTCAGTCCTGCATGATTCTACCAAGAAATGTGTGTTCATTGAAACCGCTGGTTTTTGATAGTTTGGGCCCTATTGAATAATGAATGTTTTGAATTTTCTCCAAAAGTAAAGTAGTTGCAAACTCATCCTTTTAGAAACTTGTTTGGGCTGTTGAGAGGAGTAAAAAACCATCAAAAATTTCAATCCTGCATGATTTTACCAAGAAATGTGATTCTTCATTCAAAACCTGATTTTTGCTATTGGGCTCTATTGAGTAGTGAATGTTTTGAATTTTCTCCAAAAGTAAAGTAGTTGCAAACTCATGCTTTTAGAGACTTGTTTGGGCTCATGAGAGGAGTAGAAAAACATAAAAAATTTCAGTCCTGCATGATTCTACCAAGAAATGTGTTCATTCAAACCGCTGGTTTTTGATAGTTTGGGCCCTATTGAATAATGAATGTTTTGAATTTTCTCCAAAAGTAAAGTAGTTGCAAACTCATCCTTTTAGAAACTTGTTTGGGCTGTTGAGAGGAGTAAAAAACCATCAAAAATTTCAATCCTGCATGATTCTACCAAGAAATGTGATTCTTCATTCAAAACGCTGGTTTTTGCTATTGGGCTCTATTGAATAATGAATGTTTTGAATTTTCTCCAAAAGTAAAGTAGTTGCAAACTCATGCTTTTAGAGACTTGTTTGGGCTCATGAGAGGAGTAGAAAAACATCAAAAATTTCAGTCCTGCATGATTCTACCAAGAAATGTGTGTTCATTGAAACGGCTGGTTTTTGATAGTTTGGGCCCTATTGTATAATGAATGTTTTGAATTTTCTCCAAAAGTAAAGTAGTTGCAAACTCATCCTTTTAGAAACTTGTTTGGGCTGTTGAGAGGAGTAAAAAACCATCAAAAATTTCAATCCTGCATGATTCTACCAAGAAATGTGATTCTTCATTCAAAACGCTGGTTTTTGCTATTGGGCTCTATTGAATAATGAATGTTTTGAATTTTCTCCAAAAGTAAAGTAGTTGCAAACTCATGCTTTTAGAGACTTGTTTGGGCTCATGAGAGGAGTAGAAAAACATCAAAAATTTCAGTCCTGCATGATTCTACCAAGAAATGTGTGTTCATTCAAACCGCTGGTTTTTGATAGTTTGGGCCATATTGAATAATGAATGTTTAGAATTTTCTCCAAAAGTAAAGTAGTTGCAAACTCATGCTTTTAGAGACTTGTTTGGGCTCATGAGAGGAGTAGAAAAACATCAAAAATTTCAGTCCTGCATGATTCTACCAAGAAATGTGTGTTCATTGAAACCGCTGGTTTTTGATAGTTTGGGCCCTATTGAATAATGAATGTTTTGAATTTTCTCCAAAAGTAAAGTAGTTGCAAACTCATCCTTTTAGAAACTTGTTTGGGCTGTTGAGAGGAGTAAAAAACCATCAAAAATTTCAATCCTGCATGATTCTACCAAGAAATGTGATTCTTCATTCAAAACGCTGGTTTTTGCTATTGGGCTCTATTGAATAATGAATGTTTTGAATTTTCTCCAAAAGTAAAGTAGTTGCAAACTCATGCTTTTAGAGACTTGTTTGGGCTCATGAGAGGAGTAGAAAAACATCAAAAATTTCAGTCCTGCATGATTCTACCAAGAAATGTGTGTTCATTGAAACCGCTGGTTTTTGATAGTTTGGGCCCTATTGAATAATGAATGTTTTTAATTTTCTCCAAAAGTAAAGTAGTTGCAAACTCATCCTTTTAGAAACTTGTTTGGGCTGTTGAGAGGAGTAAAAAACCATCAAAAATTTCAATCCTGCATGATTTTACCAAGAAATGTGATTCTTCATTCAAAACCTGATTTTTGCTATTGGGCTCTATTGAGTAGTGAATGTTTTGAATTTTCTCCAAAAGTAAAGTAGTTGCAAACTCATGCTTTTAGAGACTTGTTTGGGCTCATGAGAGGAGTAGAAAAACATCAAAAATTTCAGTCCTGCATGATTCTACCAAGAAATGTGTTCATTCAAACCGCTGGTTTTTGATAGTTTGGGCCCTATTGAATAATGAATGTTTTGAATTTTCTCCAAAAGTAAAGTAGTTGCAAACTCATCCTTTTAGAAACTTGTTTGGGCTGTTGAGAGGAGTAAAAAACCATCAAAAATTTCAATCCTGCATGATTCTACCAAGAAATGTGATTCTTCATTCAAAACGCTGGTTTTTGCTATTGGGCTCTATTGAATAATGAATGTTTTGAATTTTCTCCAAAAGTAAAGTAGTTGCAAACTCATGCTTTTAGAGACTTGTTTGGGCTCATGAGAGGAGTAGAAAAACATCAAAAATTTCAGTCCTGCATGATTCTACCAAGAAATGTGTGTTCATTGAAACGGCTGGTTTTTGATAGTTTGGGCCCTATTGTATAATGAATGTTTTGAATTTTCTCCAAAAGTAAAGTAGTTGCAAACTCATCCTTTTAGAAACTTGTTTGGGCTGTTGAGAGGAGTAAAAAACCATCAAAAATTTCAATCCTGCATGATTCTACCAAGAAATGTGATTCTTCATTCAAAACGCTGGTTTTTGCTATTGGGCTCTATTGAATAATGAATGTTTTGAATTTTCTCCAAAAGTAAAGTAGTTGCAAACTCATGCTTTTAGAGACTTGTTTGGGCTCATGAGAGGAGTAGAAAAACATCAAAAATTTCAGCCCTGCATGATTTTACCAAGAAATGTGTGTTCATTGAAACCGCTGGTTTTTGATAGTTTGGGCCCTATTGAATAATGAATGTTTTGAATTTTCTCCAAAAGTAAAGTAGTTGCAAACTCATCCTTTTAGAAACTTGTTTGGGCTGTTGAGAGGAGTAAAAAACCATCAAAAATTTCAATCCTGCATGATTCTACCAAGAAATGTGATTCTTCATTCAAAACGCTGGTTTTTGCTATTGGGCTCTATTGAATAATGAATGTTTTGAATTTTCTCCAAAAGTAAAGTAGTTGCAAACTCATGCTTTTAGAGACTTGTTTGGGCTCATGAGAGGAGTAGAAAAACATCAAAAATTTCAGTCCTGCATGATTCTACCAAGACATGTGTGTTCATTGAAACGGCTGGTTTTTGATAGTTTGGGCCCTATTGAATAATGAATGTTTTGAATTTTCTCCAAAAGTAAAGTAGTTGCAAACTCATCCTTTTAGAAACTTGTTTGGGCTGTTGAGAGGAGTAAAAAACCATCAAAAATTTCAATCCTGCATGATTCTACCAAGAAATGTGATTCTTCATTCAAAACGCTGGTTTTTGCTATTGGGCTCTATTGAATAATGAATGTTTTGAATTTTCTCCAAAAGTAAAGTAGTTGCAAACTCATGCTTTTAGAGACTTGTTTGGGCTCATGAGAGGAGTAGAAAAACATCAAAAATTTCAGTCCTGCATGATTCTACCAAGAAATGTGTGTTCATTCAAACCGCTGGTTTTTGATAGTTTGGGCCATATTGAATAATGAATGTTTAGAATTTTCTCCAAAAGTAAAGTAGTTGCAAACTCATGCTTTTAGAGACTTGTTTGGGCTCATGAGAGGAGTAGAAAAACATCAAAAATTTCAGTCCTGCATGATTCTACCAAGAAATGTGTGTTCATTGAAACCGCTGGTTTTTGATAGTTTGGGCCCTATTGAATAATGAATGTTTTGAATTTTCTCCAAAAGTAAAGTAGTTGCAAACTCATCCTTTTAGAAACTTGTTTGGGCTGTTGAGAGGAGTAAAAAACCATCAAAAATTTCAATCCTGCATGATTCTACCAAGAAATGTGATTCTTCATTCAAAACGCTGGATTTTGCTATTGGGCTCTATTGAATAATGAATGTTTTGAATTTTCTCCAAAAGTAAAGTATTTGCAAACTCATGCTTTTAGAGACTTGTTTGGGCTCATGAGAGGAGTAGAAAAACATCAAAAATTTCAGTCCTGCATGATTCTACCAAGAAATGTGTGTTCATTGAAACCGCTGGTTTTTGATAGTTTGGGCCCTATTGAATAATGAATGTTTTGAATTTTCTCCAAAAGTAAAGTAGTTGCAAACTCATCCTTTTAGAAACTTGTTTGGGCTGTTGAGAGGAGTAAAAAACCATCAAAAATTTCAATCCTGCATGATTCTACCAAGAAATGTGATTCTTCATTCAAAACGCTGGTTTTTGCTATTGGGCTCTATTGAATAATGAATGTTTTGAATTTTCTCCAAAAGTAAAGTAGTTGCAAACTCATGCTTTTAGAGACTTGTTTGGGCTCATGAGAGGAGTAGAAAAACATCAAAAATTTCAGTCCTGCATGATTCTACCAAGAAATGTGTGTTCATTGAAACCGCTGGTTTTTGATAGTTTGGGCCCTATTGAATAATGAATGTTTTGAATTTTCTCCAAAAGTAAAGTAGTTGCAAACTCATCCTTTTAGAAACTTGTTAGGGCTGTTGAGAGGAGTAAAAAAACCATCAAAAATTTCAATCCTGCATGATTCTACCAAGAAATGTGATTCTTCATTCAAAACGCTGGTTTTTGCTATTGGGCTCTATTGAATAATGAATGTTTTGAATTTTCTCCAAAAGTAAAGTAGTTGCAAACTCATGCTTTTAGAGACTTGTTTGGGCTCATGAGAAGAGTAGAAAAACATCAAAAATTTCAGTCCTGCATGATTCTACCAAGAAATGTGTGTTCATTGAAACCGCTGGTTTTTGATAGTTTGGGCCCTATTGAATAATGAATGTTTTGAATTTTCTCCAAAAGTAAAGTAGTTGCAAACTCATCCTTTTAGAAACTTGTTTGGGCTGTTGAGAGGAGTAAAAAACCATCAAAAATTTCAATCCTGCATGATTTTACCAAGAAATGTGATTCTTCATTCAAAACCTGATTTTTGCTATTGGGCTCTATTGAGTAGTGAATGTTTTGAATTTTCTCCAAAAGTAAAGTAGTTGCAAACTCATGCTTTTAGAGACTTGTTTGGGCTCATGAGAGGAGTAGAAAAACATCAAAAATTTCAGTCCTGCATGATTCTACCAAGAAATGTGTTCATTCAAACCGCTGGTTTTTGATAGTTTGGGCCCTATTGAAAAATGAATGTTTTGAATTTTCTCCAAAAGTAAAGTAGTTGCAAACTCATCCTTTTAGAAACTTGTTTGGGCTGTTGAGAGGAGTAAAAAACCATCAAAAATTTCAATCCTGCATGATTCTACCAAGAAATGTGATTCTTCATTCAAAACGCTGGTTTTTGCTATTGGGCTCTATTGAATAATGAATGTTTTGAATTTTCTCCAAAAGTAAAGTAGTTGCAAACTCATGCTTTTAGAGACTTGTTTGGGCTCATGAGAGGAGTAGAAAAACATCAAAAATTTCAGTCCTGCATGATTCTACCAAGAAATGTGTGTTCATTGAAACCGCTGGTTTTTGATAGTTTGGGCCCTATTGAATAATGAATGTTTTGAATTTTCTCCAAAAGTAAAGTAGTTGCAAACTCATCCTTTTAGAAACTTGTTTGGGCTGTTGAGAGGAGTAAAAAACCATCACAAATTTCAATCCTGCATGATTCTACCAAGAAATGTGATTCTTCATTCAAAACGCTGGTTTTTGCTATTGGGCTCTATTGAATAATGAATGTTTTGAATTTTCTCCAAAAGTAAAGTAGTTGCAAACTCATGCTTTTAGAGACTTGTTTGGGCTCATGAGAGGAGTAGAAAAACATCAAAAATTTCAGTCCTGCATGATTCTACCAAGAAATGTGTGTTCATTGAAACCGCTGGTTTTTGATAGTTTGGGCCCTATTGAATAATGAATGTTTTGAATTTTCTCCAAAAGTAAAGTAGTTGCAAACTCATCCTTTTAGAAACTTGTTTGGGCTGTTGAGAGGAGTAAAAAACCATCAAAAATTTCAATCCTGCATGATTTTACCAAGAAATGTGATTCTTCATTCAAAACCTGATTTTTGCTATTGGGCTCTATTGAGTAGTGAATGTTTTGAATTTTCTCCAAAAGTAAAGTAGTTGCAAACTCATGCTTTTAGAGATTGTTTGGGCTCATGAGAGGAGTAGAAAAACATCAAAAATTTCAGTCCTGCATGATTCTACCAAGAAATGTGTTCATTCAAACCGCTGGTTTTTGATAGTTTGGGCCCTATTGAATAATGAATGTTTTGAATTTTCTCCAAAAGTAAAGTAGTTGCAAACTCATCCTTTTAGAAACTTGTTTGGGCTGTTGAGAGGAGTAAAAAACCATCAAAAATTTCAATCCTGCATGATTCTACCAAGAAATGTGATTCTTCATTCAAAACGCTGGTTTTTGCTATTGGGCTCTATTGAATAATGAATGTTTTGAATTTTCTCCAAAAGTAAAGTAGTTGCAAACTCATGCTTTTAGAGACTTGTTTGGGCTCATGAGAGGAGTAGAAAAACATCAAAAATTTCAGCCCTGCATGATTTTACCAAGAAATGTGTGTTCATTGAAACCGCTGGTTTTTGATAGTTTGGGCCCTATTGAATAATGAATGTTTTGAATTTTCTCCAAAAGTAAAGTAGTTGCAAACTCATCCTTTTAGAAACTTGTTTGGGCTGTTGAGAGGAGTAAAAAACCATCAAAAATTTCAATCCTGCATGATTCTACCAAGAAATGTGATTCTTCATTCAAAACGCTGGTTTTTGCTATTGGGCTCTATTGAATAATGAATGTTTTGAATTTTCTCCAAAAGTAAAGTAGTTGCAAACTCATGCTTTTAGAGACTTGTTTGGGCTCATGAGAGGAGTAGAAAAACATCAAAAATTTCAGTCCTGCATGATTCTACCAAGACATGTGTGTTCATTGAAACGGCTGGTTTTTGATAGTTTGGGCCCTATTGAATAATGAATGTTTTGAATTTTCTCCAAAAGTAAAGTAGTTGCAAACTCATCCTTTTAGAAACTTGTTTGGGCTGTTGAGAGGAGTAAAAAACCATCAAAAATTTCAATCCTGCATGATTCTACCAAGAAATGTGATTCTTCATTCAAAACGCTGGTTTTTGCTATTGGGCTCTATTGAATAATGAATGTTTTGAATTTTCTCCAAAAGTAAAGTAGTTGCAAACTCATGCTTTTAGAGACTTGTTTGGGCTCATGAGAGGAGTAGAAAAACATCAAAAATTTCAGTCCTGCATGATTCTACCAAGAAATGTGTGTTCATTCAAACCGCTGGTTTTTGATAGTTTGGGCCATATTGAATAATGAATGTTTAGAATTTTCTCCAAAAGTAAAGTAGTTGCAAACTCATGCTTTTAGAGACTTGTTTGGGCTCATGAGAGGAGTAGAAAAACATCAAAAATTTCAGTCCTGCATGATTCTACCAAGAAATGTGTGTTCATTGAAACCGCTGGTTTTTGATAGTTTGGGCCCTATTGAATAATGAATGTTTTGAATTTTCTCCAAAAGTAAAGTAGTTGCAAACTCATCCTTTTAGAAACTTGTTTGGGCTGTTGAGAGGAGTAAAAAACCATCAAAAATTTCAATCCTGCATGATTCTACCAAGAAATGTGATTCTTCATTCAAAACGCTGGTTTTTGCTATTGGGCTCTATTGAATAATGAATGTTTTGAATTTTCTCCAAAAGTAAAGTATTTGCAAACTCATGCTTTTAGAGACTTGTTTGGGCTCATGAGAGGAGTAGAAAAACATCAAAAAATTCAGTCCTGCATGATTCTACCAAGAAATGTGTGTTCATTGAAACCGCTGGTTTTTGATAGTTTGGGCCCTATTGAATAATGAATGTTTTGAATTTTCTCCAAAAGTAAAGTAGTTGCAAACTCATCCTTTTAGAAACTTGTTTGGGCTGTTGAGAGGAGTAAAAAACCATCAAAAATTTCAATCCTGCATGATTCTACCAAGAAATGTGATTCTTCATTCAAAACGCTGGTTTTTGCTATTGGGCTCTATTGAATAATGAATGTTTTGAATTTTCTCCAAAAGTAAAGTAGTTGCAAACTCATGCTTTTAGAGACTTGTTTGGGCTCATGAGAGGAGTAGAAAAACATCAAAAATTTCAGTCCTGCATGATTCTACCAAGAAATGTGTGTTCATTGAAACCGCTGGTTTTTGATAGTTTGGGCCCTATTGAATAATGAATGTTTTGAATTTTCTCCAAAAGTAAAGTAGTTGCAAACTCATCCTTTTAGAAACTTGTTTGGGCTGTTGAGAGGAGTAAAAAACCATCAAAAATTTCAATCCTGCATGATTTTACCAAGAAATGTGATTCTTCATTCAAAACCTGATTTTTGCTATTGGGCTCTATTGAGTAGTGAATGTTTTGAATTTTCTCCAAAAGTAAAGTAGTTGCAAACTCATGCTTTTAGAGACTTGTTTGGGCTCATGAGAGGAGTAGAAAAACATCAAAAATTTCAGTCCTGCATGATTCTACCAAGAAATGTGTTCATTCAAACCGCTGGTTTTTGATAGTTTGGGCCCTATTGAAAAATGAATGTTTTGAATTTTCTCCAAAAGTAAAGTAGTTGCAAACTCATCCTTTTAGAAACTTGTTTGGGCTGTTGAGAGGAGTAAAAAACCATCAAAAATTTCAATCCTGCATGATTCTACCAAGAAATGTGATTCTTCATTCAAAACGCTGGTTTTTGCTATTGGGCTCTATTGAATAATGAATGTTTTGAATTTTCTCCAAAAGTAAAGTAGTTGCAAACTCATGCTTTTAGAGACTTGTTTGGGCTCATGAGAGGAGTAGAAAAACATCAAAAATTTCAGTCCTGCATGATTCTACCAAGAAATGTGTGTTCATTGAAACCGCTGGTTTTTGATAGTTTGGGCCCTATTGAATAATGAATGTTTTGAATTTTCTCCAAAAGTAAAGTAGTTGCAAACTCATCCTTTTAGAAACTTGTTTGGGCTGTTGAGAGGAGTAAAAAACCATCAAAAATTTCAATCCTGCATGATTCTACCAAGAAATGTGATTCTTCATTCAAAACGCTGGTTTTTGCTATTGGGCTCTATTGAATAATGAATGTTTTGAATTTTCTCCAAAAGTAAAGTAGTTGCAAACTCATGCTTTTAGAGACTTGTTTGGGCTCATGAGAGGAGTAGAAAAACATCAAAAATTTCAGTCCTGCATGATTCTACCAAGAAATGTGTGTTCATTCAAACCGCTGGTTTTTGATAGTTTGGGCCCTATTGAATAATGAATGTTTTGAATTTTCTCCAAAAGTAAAGTAGTTGCAAACTCATCCTTTTAGAAACTTGTTAGGGCTGTTGAGAGGAGTAAAAAACCATCAAAAATTTCAATCCTGCATGATTCTACCAAGAAATGTGATTCTTCATTCAAAACGCTGGTTTTTGCTATTGGGCTCTATTGAATAATGAATGTTTTGAATTTTCTCCAAAAGTAAAGTAGTTGCAAACTCATGCTTTTAGAGACTTGTTTGGGCTCATGAGAGGAGTAGAAAAACATCAAAAATTTCAGTCCTGCATGATTCTACCAAGAAATGTGTGTTCATTGAAACCGCTGGTTTTTGATAGTTTGGGCCCTATTGAAATAATGAATGTTTTGAATTTTCTCCAAAAGTAAAGTAGTTGCAAACTCATCCTTTTAGAAACTTGTTTGGGCTGTTGAGAGGAGTAAAAAACCATCAAAAATTTCAATCCTGCATGATTCTACCAAGAAATGTGATTCTTCATTCAAAACGCTGGTTTTTGCTATTGGGCTCTATTGAATAATGAATGTTTTGAATTTTCTCCAAAAGTAAAGTAGTTGCAAACTCATGCTTTTAGAGACTTGTTTGGGCTCATGAGAGGAGTAGAAAAACATCAAAAATTTCAGTCCTGCATGATTCTACCAAGAAATGTGTGTTCATTGAAACCGCTGGTTTTTGATAGTTTGGGCCCTATTGAATAATGAATGTTTTGAATTTTCTCCAAAAGTAAAGTAGTTGCAAACTCATCCTTTTAGAAACTTGTTTGGGCTGTTGAGAGGAGTAAAAAACCATCAAAAATTTCAATCCTGCATGATTTTACCAAGAAATGTGATTCTTCATTCAAAACCTGATTTTTGCTATTGGGCTCTATTGAGTAGTGAATGTTTTGAATTTTCTCCAAAAGTAAAGTAGTTGCAAACTCATGCTTTTAGAGATTGTTTGGGCTCATGAGAGGAGTAGAAAAACATCAAAAATTTCAGTCCTGCATGATTCTACGAAGAAATGTGTTCATTCAAACCGCTGGTTTTTGATAGTTTGGGCCCTATTGAATAATGAATGTTTTGAATTTTCTCCAAAAGTAAAGTAGTTGCAAACTCATCCTTTTAGAAACTTGTTTGGGCTGTTGAGAGGAGTAAAAAACCATCAAAAATTTCAATCCTGCATGATTCTACCAAGAAATGTGATTCTTCATTCAAAACGCTGGTTTTTGCTATTGGGCTCTATTGAATAATGAATGTTTTGAATTTTCTCCAAAAGTAAAGTAGTTGCAAACTCATGCTTTTAGAGACTTGTTTGGGCTCATGAGAGGAGTAGAAAAACATCAAAAATTTCAGTCCTGCATGATTCTACCAAGAAATGTGTGTTCATTGAAACGGCTGGTTTTTGATAGTTTGGGCCCTATTGTATAATGAATGTTTTGAATTTTCTCCAAAAGTAAAGTAGTTGCAAACTCATCCTTTTAGAAACTTGTTTGGGCTGTTGAGAGGAGTAAAAAACCATCAAAAATTTCAATCCTGCATGATTCTACCAAGAAATGTGATTCTTCATTCAAAACGCTGGTTTTTGCTATTGGGCTCTATTGAATAATGAATGTTTTGAATTTTCTCCAAAAGTAAAGTAGTTGCAAACTCATGCTTTTAGAGACTTGTTTGGGCTCATGAGAGGAGTAGAAAAACATCAAAAATTTCAGTCCTGCATGATTCTACCAAGAAATGTGTGTTCATTGAAACCGCTGGTTTTTGATAGTTTGGGCCCTATTGAATAATGAATGTTTTGAATTTTCTCCAAAAGTAAAGTAGTTGCAAACTCATGCTTTTAGAGACTTGTTTGGGCTCATGAGAGGAGTAGAAAAACATCAAAAATTTCAGTCCTGCATGATTCTACCAAGAAATGTGTGTTCATTCAAACCGCTGGTTTTTGATAGTTTGGGCCCTATTGAATAATGAATGTTTTGAATTTTCTCCAAAAGTAAAGTAGTTGCAAACTCATCCTTTTAGAAACTTGTTTGGACTGTTGAGAGGAGTAAAAAACCATCAAAAATTTCAATCCTGCATGATTCTACCAAGAAATGTGATTCTTCATTCAAAACGCTGGTTTTTGCTATTGGGCTCTATTGAATAATGAATGTTTTGAATTTTCTCCAAAAGTAAAGTAGTTGCAAACTCATGCTTTTAGAGACTTGTTTGGGCTCATGAGAGGAGTAGAAAAACATCAAAAATTTCAGTCCTGCATGATTCTACCAAGAAATGTGTGTTCATTGAAACCGCTGGTTTTTGATAGTTTGGGCCCTATTGAATAATGAATGTTTTGAATTTTCTCCAAAAGTAAAGTAGTTGCAAACTCATCCTTTTAGAAACTTGTTTGGGCTGTTGAGAGGAGTAAAAAACCATCACAAATTTCAATCCTGCATGATTCTACCAAGAAATGTGATTCTTCATTCAAAACGCTGGTTTTTACTATTGGGCTCTATTGAATAATGAATGTTTTGAATTTTCTCCAAAAGTAAAGTAGTTGCAAACTCATGCTTTTAGAGACTTGTTTGGGCTCATGAGAGGAGTAGAAAAACATCAAAAATTTCAGTCCTGCATGATTCTACCAAGAAATGTGTGTTCATTGAAACCGCTGGTTTTTGATAGTTTGGGCCCTATTGAATAATGAATGTTTTGAATTTTCTCCAAAAGTAAAGTAGTTGCAAACTCATCCTTTTAGAAACTTGTTTGGGCTGTTGAGAGGAGTAAAAAACCATCAAAAATTTCAATCCTGCATGATTTTACCAAGAAATGTGATTCTTCATTCAAAACCTGATTTTTGCTATTGGGCTCTATTGAGTAGTGAATGTTTTGAATTTTCTCCAAAAGTAAAGTAGTTGCAAACTCATGCTTTTAGAGACTTGTTTGGGCTCATGAGAGTAGTAGAAAAACATCAAAAATTTCAGTCCTGCATGATTCTACCAAGAAATGTGTTCATTCAAACCGCTGGTTTTTGATAGTTTGGGCCCTATTGAAAAATGAATGTTTTGAATTTTCTCCAAAAGTAAAGTAGTTGCAAACTCATCCTTTTAGAAACTTGTTTGGGCTGTTGAGAGGAGTAAAAAACCATCAAAAATTTCAATCCTGCATGATTCTACCAAGAAATGTGATTCTTCATTCAAAACGCTGGTTTTTGCTATTGGGCTCTATTGAATAATGAATGTTTTGAATTTTCTCCAAAAGTAAAGTAGTTGCAAACTCATGCTTTTAGAGACTTGTTTGGGCTCATGAGAGGAGTAGAAAAACATCAAAAATTTCAGTCCTGCATGATTCTACCAAGAAATGTGTGTTCATTGAAACCGCTGGTTTTTGATAGTTTGGGCCCTATTGAATAATGAATGTTTTGAATTTTCTCCAAAAGTAAAGTAGTTGCAAACTCATCCTTTTAGAAACTTGTTTGGGCTGTTGAGAGGAGTAAAAAACCATCAAAAATTTCAATCCTGCATGATTCTACCAAGAAATGTGATTCTTCATTCAAAACGCTGGTTTTTGCTATTGGGCTCTATTGAATAATGAATGTTTTGAATTTTCTCCAAAAGTAAAGTAGTTGCAAACTCATGCTTTTAGAGACTTGTTTGGGCTCATGAGAGGAGTAGAAAAACATCAAAAATTTCAGTCCTGCATGATTCTACCAAGAAATGTGTGTTCATTGAAACCTCTGGTTTTTGATAGTTTGGGCCCTATTGAATAATTAATGTTTTGAATTTTCTCCAAAAGTAAAGTAGTTGCAAACTCATCCTTTTAGAAACTTGTTTGGGCTGTTGAGAGGAGTAAAAAACCATCAAAAATTTAAATCCTGCATGATTCTACCAAGAAATGTGATTCTTCATTCAAAACGCTGGTTTTTGCTATTGGGCTCTATTGAATAATGAATGTTTTGAATTTTCTCCAAAAGTAAAGTAGTTGCAAACTCATGCTTTTAGAGACTTGTTTGGGCTCATGAGAGGAGTAGAAAAACATCAAAAATTTCAGTCCTGCATGATTCTACCAAGAAATGTGTGTTCATTCAAACCGCTGGTTTTTGATAGTTTGGGCCCTATTGAATAATGAATGTTTTGAATTTTCTCCAAAAGTAAAGTAGTTGCAAACTCATCCTTTTAGAAACTTGTTAGGGCTGTTGAGAGGAGTAAAAAACCATCAAAAATTTCAATCCTGCATGATTCTACCAAGAAATGTGATTCTTCATTCAAAACGCTGGTTTTTGCTATTGGGCTCTATTGAATAATGAATGTTTTGAATTTTCTCCAAAAGTAAAGTAGTTGCAAACTCATGCTTTTAGAGACTTGTTTGGGCTCATGAGAGGAGTAGAAAAACATCAAAAATTTCAGTCCTGCATGATTCTACCAAGAAATGTGTGTTCATTGAAACCGCTGGTTTTTGATAGTTTGGGCCCTATTGAAATAATGAATGTTTTGAATTTTCTCCAAAAGTAAAGTAGTTGCAAACTCATCCTTTTAGAAACTTGTTTGGGCTGTTGAGAGGAGTAAAAAACCATCAAAAATTTCAATCCTGCATGATTCTACCAAGAAATGTGATTCTTCATTCAAAACGCTGGTTTTTGCTATTGGGCTCTATTGAATAATGAATGTTTTGAATTTTCTCCAAAAGTAAAGTAGTTGCAAACTCATGCTTTTAGAGACTTGTTTGGGCTCATGAGAGGAGTAGAAAAACATCAAAAATTTCAGTCCTGCATGATTCTACCAAGAAATGTGTGTTCATTGAAACCGCTGGTTTTTGATAGTTTGGGCCCTATTGAATAATGAATGTTTTGAATTTTCTCCAAAAGTAAAGTAGTTGCAAACTCATCCTTTTAGAAACTTGTTTGGGCTGTTGAGAGGAGTAAAAAACCATCAAAAATTTCAATCCTGCATGATTTTACCAAGAAATGTGATTCTTCATTCAAAACCTGATTTTTGCTATTGGGCTCTATTGAGTAGTGAATGTTTTGAATTTTCTCCAAAAGTAAAGTAGTTGCAAACTCATGCTTTTAGAGATTGTTTGGGCTCATGAGAGGAGTAGAAAAACATCAAAAATTTCAGTCCTGCATGATTCTACCAAGAAATGTGTTCATTCAAACCGCTGGTTTTTGATAGTTTGGGCCCTATTGAATAATGAATGTTTTGAATTTTCTCCAAAAGTAAAGTAGTTGCAAACTCATCCTTTTAGAAACTTGTTTGGGCTGTTGAGAGGAGTAAAAAACCATCAAAAATTTCAATCCTGCATGATTCTACCAAGAAATGTGATTCTTCATTCAAAACGCTGGTTTTTGCTATTGGGCTCTATTGAATAATGAATGTTTTGAATTTTCTCCAAAAGTAAAGTAGTTGCAAACTCATGCTTTTAGAGACTTGTTTGGGCTCATGAGAGGAGTAGAAAAACATCAAAAATTTCAGTCCTGCATGATTCTACCAAGAAATGTGTGTTCATTGAAACGGCTAGTTTTTGATAGTTTGGGCCCTATTGTATAATGAATGTTTTGAATTTTCTCCAAAAGTAAAGTAGTTGCAAACTCATCCTTTTAGAAACTTGTTTGGGCTGTTCAGAGGAGTAAAAAACCATCAAAAATTTCAATCCTGCATGATTCTACCAAGAAATGTGATTCTTCATTCAAAACGCTGGTTTTTGCTATTGGGCTCTATTGAATAATGAATGTTTTGAATTTTCTCCAAAAGTAAAGTAGTTGCAAACTCATGCTTTTAGAGACTTGTTTGGGCTCATGAGAGGAGTAGAAAAACATCAAAAATTTCAGTCCTGCATGATTCTACCAAGAAATGTGTGTTCATTGAAACCGCTGGTTTTTGATAGTTTGGGCCCTATTGAATAATGAATGTTTTGAATTTTCTCCAAAAGTAAAGTAGTTGCAAACTCATGCTTTTAGAGACTTGTTTGGGCTCATGAGAGGAGTAGAAAAACATCAAAAATTTCAGTCCTGCATGATTCTACCAAGAAATGTGTGTTCATTCAAACCGCTGGTTTTTGATAGTTTGGGCCCTATTGAATAATGAATGTTTTGAATTTTCTCCAAAAGTAAAGTAGTTGCAAACTCATCCTTTTAGAAACTTGTTTGGACTGTTGAGAGGAGTAAAAAACCATCAAAAATTTCAATCCTGCATGATTCTACCAAGAAATGTGATTCTTCATTCAAAACGATGGTTTTTGCTATTGGGCTCTATTGAATAATGAATGTTTTGAATTTTCTCCAAAAGTAAAGTAGTTGCAAACTCATGCTTTTAGAGACTTGTTTGGGCTCATGAGAGGAGTAGAAAAACATCAAAAATTTCAGTCCTGCATGATTCTACCAAGAAATGTGTGTTCATTGAAACCGCTGGTTTTTGATAGTTTGGGCCCTATTGAATAATGAATGTTTTGAATTTTCTCCAAAAGTAAAGTAGTTGCAAACTCATCCTTTTAGAAACTTGTTTGGGCTGTTGAGAGGAGTAAAAAACCATCAAAAATTTCAATCCTGCATGATTCTACCAAGAAATGTGATTCTTCATTCAAAACGCTGGTTTTTCCTATTGGGCTCTATTGAATAATGAATGTTTTGAATTTTCTCCAAAAGTAAAGTAGTTGCAAACTCATGCTTTTAGAGACTTGTTTGGGCTCATGAGATGAGTAGAAAAACATCAAAAATTTCAGTCCTGCATGATTCTACCAAGACATGTGTGTTCATTGAAACGGCTGGTTTTTGATAGTTTGGGCCCTATTGAATAATGAATGTTTTGAATTTTCTCCAAAAGTAAAGTAGTTGCAAACTCATCCTTTTAGAAACTTGTTTGGGCTGTTGAGAGGAGTAAAAAACCATCAAAAATTTCAATCCTGCATGATTCTACCAAGAAATGTGATTCTTCATTCAAAACGCTGGTTTTTGCTATTGGGCTCTATTGAATAATGAATGTTTTGAATTTTCTCCAAAAGTAAAGTAGTTGCAAACTCATGCTTTTAGAGACTTGTTTGGGCTCATGAGAGGAGTAGAAAAACATCAAAAATTTCAGTCCTGCATGATTCTACCAAGAAATGTGTGTTGATTCAAACCGCTGGTTTTTGATAGTTTGGGCCCTATTGAATAATGAATGTTTTGAATTTTCTCCAAAAGTAAAGTAGTTGCAAACTCATGCTTTTAGAGACTTGTTTGGGCTCATGAAAGGAGTAGAAAAACATCAAAAATTTCAGTCCTGCATGATTCTACCAAGAAATGTGTGTTCATTGAAACCGCTGGTTTTTGATAGTTTGGGCCCTATTGAATAATGAATGTTTTGAATTTTCTCCAAAAGTAAAGTAGTTGCAAACTCATCCTTTTAGAAACTTGTTTGTGCTGTTGAGAGGAGTAAAAAACCATCAAAAATTTCAATCCTGCATGATTCTACCAAGAAATGTGATTCTTCATTCAAAACGCTGGTTTTTGCTATTGGGCTCTATTGAATAATGAATGTTTTGAATTTTCTCCAAAAGTAAAGTAGTTGCAAACTCATGCTTTTAGAGATTTGTTTGGGCTCATGAGAGGAGTAGAAAAACATCAAAAATTTCAGTCCTGCATGATTCTACCAAGAAATGTGTGTTCATTGAAACCGCTGGTTTTTGATAGTTTGGGCCCTATTGAATAATGAATGTTTTGAATTTTCTCCAAAAGTAAAGTAGTTGCAAACTCATCCTTTTAGAAACTTGTTTGGGCTGTTGAGAGGAGTAAAAAACCATCAAAAATTTCAATCCTGCATGATTCTACCAAGAAATGTGATTCTTCATTCAAAACGCTGGTTTTTGCTATTGGGCTCTATTGAATAATGAATGTTTTGAATTTTCTCCAAAAGTAAAGTAGTTGCAAACTCATGCTTTTAGAGACTTGTTTGGGCTCATGAGAGGAGTAGAAAAACATCAAAAATTTCAGTCCTGCATGATTCTACCAAGAAATGTGTGTTCATTGAAACCGCTGGTTTTTGATAGTTTGGGCCCTATTGAATAATGAATGTTTTGAATTTTCTCCAAAAGTAAAGTAGTTGCAAACTCATCCTTTTAGAAACTTGTTTGGGCTGTTGAGAGGAGTAAAAAACCATCAAAAATTTCAATCCTGCATGATTCTACCAAGAAATGTGATTCTTCATTCAAAACGCTGGTTTTTGCTATTGGGCTCTATTGAATAATGAATGTTTTGAATTTTCTCCAAAAGTAAAGTAGTTGCAAACTCATGCTTTTAAAGACTTGTTTGGGCTCATGAGAGGAGTAGAAAAACATCAAAAATTTCAGTCCTGCATGATTCTACCAAGAAATGTGTGTTCATTCAAACCGCTGGTTTTTGATAGTTTGGGCCCTATTGAATAATGAATGTTTTGAATTTTCTCCAAAAGTAAAGTAGTTGCAAACTCATCCTTTTAGAAACTTGTTAGGGCTGTTGAGAGGAGTAAAAAACCATCAAAAATTTCAATCCTGCATGATTCTACCAAGAAATGTGATTCTTCATTCAAAACGCTGGTTTTTGCTATTGGGCTCTATTGAATAATGAATGTTTTGAATTTTCTCCAAAAGTAAAGTAGTTGCAAACTCATGCTTTTAGAGACTTGTTTGGGCTCATGAGAGGAGTAGAAAAACATCAAAAATTTCAGTCCTGCATGATTCTACCAAGAAATGTGTGTTCATTGAAACCGCTGGTTTTTGATAGTTTGGGCCCTATTGAAATAATGAATGTTTTGAATTTTCTCCAAAAGTAAAGTAGTTGCAAACTCATCCTTTTAGAAACTTGTTTGGGCTGTTGAGAGGAGTAAAAAACCATCAAAAATTTCAATCCTGCATGATTCTACCAAGAAATGTGATTCTTCATTCAAAACGCTGGTTTTTGCTATTGGGCTCTATTGAATAATGAATGTTTTGAATTTTCTCCAAAAGTAAAGTAGTTGCAAACTCATGCTTTTAGAGACTTGTTTGGGCTCATGAGAGGAGTAGAAAAACATCAAAAATTTCAGTCCTGCATGATTCTACCAAGAAATGTGTGTTCATTGAAACCGCTGGTTTTTGATAGTTTGGGCCCTATTGAATAATGAATGTTTTGAATTTTCTCCAAAAGTAAAGTAGTTGCAAACTCATCCTTTTAGAAACTTGTTTGGGCTGTTGAGAGGAGTAAAAAACCATCGAAAATTTCAATCCTGCATGATTTTACCAAGAAATGTGATTCTTCATTCAAAACCTGATTTTTGCTATTGGGCTCTATTGAGTAGTGAATGTTTTGAATTTTCTCCAAAAGTAAAGTAGTTGCAAACTCATGCTTTTAGAGACTTGTTTGGGCTCATGAGAGGAGTAGAAAAACATCAAAAATTTCAGTCCTGCATGATTCTACCAAGAAATGTGTTCATTCAAACCGCTGGTTTTTGATAGTTTGGGCCCTATTGAATAATGAATGTTTTGAATTTTCTCCAAAAGTAAAGTAGTTGCAAACTCATCCTTTTAGAAACTTGTTTGGGCTGTTGAGAGGAGTAAAAAACCATCAAAAATTTCAATCCTGCATGATTCTACCAAGAAATGTGATTCTTCATTCAAAACGCTGGTTTTTGCTATTGGGCTCTATTGAATAATGAATGTTTTGAATTTTCTCCAAAAGTAAAGTAGTTGCAAACTCATGCTTTTAGAGACTTGTTTGGGCTCATGAGAGGAGTAGAAAAACATCAAAAATTTCAGTCCTGCATGATTCTACCAAGAAATGTGTGTTCATTGAAACGGCTGGTTTTTGATAGTTTGGGCCCTATTGTATAATGAATGTTTTGAATTTTCTCCAAAAGTAAAGTAGTTGCAAACTCATCCTTTTAGAAACTTGTTTGGGCTGTTGAGAGGAGTAAAAAACCAACAAAAATTTCAATCCTGCATGATTCTACCAAGAAATGTGATTCTTCATTCAAAACGCTGGTTTTTGCTATTGGGCTCTATTGAATAATGAATGTTTTGAATTTTCTCCAAAAGTAAAGTAGTTGCAAACTCATGCTTTTAGAGACTTGTTTGGGCTCATGAGAGGAGTAGAAAAACATCAAAAATTTCAGTCCTGCATGATTCTACCAAGAAATGTGTGTTCATTGAAACCGCTGGTTTTTGATAGTTTGGGCCCTATTGAATAATGAATGTTTTGAATTTTCTCCAAAAGTAAAGTAGTTGCAAACTCATCCTTTTAGAAACTTGTTTGGGCTGTTGAGAGGAGTAAAAAACCATCAAAAATTTCAATCCTGCATGATTCTACCAAGAAATGTGATTCTTCATTCAAAACGCTGGTTTTTGCTATTGGGCTCTATTGAATAATGAATGTTTTGAATTTTCTCCAAAAGTAAAGTAGTTGCAAACTCATGCTTTTAGAGACTTGTTTGGGCTCATGAGATGAGTAGAAAAACATCAAAAATTTCAGTCCTGCATGATTCTACCAAGACATGTGTGTTCATTGAAACGGCTGGTTTTTGATAGTTTGGGCCCTATTGAATAATGAATGTTTTGAATTTTCTCCAAAAGTAAAGTAGTTGCAAACTCATCCTTTTAGAAACTTGTTTGGGCTGTTGAGAGGAGTAAAAAACCATCAAAAATTTCAATCCTGCATGATTCTACCAAGAAATGTGATTCTTCATTCAAAACGCTGGTTTTTGCTATTGGGCTCTATTGAATAATGAATGTTTAGAATTTTCTCCAAAAGTAAAGTAGTTGCAAACTCATGCTTTTAGAGACTTGTTTGGGCTCATGAGAGGAGTAGAAAAACATCAAAAATTTCAGTCCTGCATGATTCTACCAAGAAATGTGTGTTCATTGAAACCGCTGGTTTTTGATAGTTTGGGCCCTATTGAATAATGAATGTTTTGAATTTTCTCCAAAAGTAAAGTAGTTGCAAACTCATCCTTTTAGAAACTTGTTTGGGCTGTTGAGAGGAGTAAAAAACCATCAAAAATTTCAATCCTGCATGATTTTACCAAGAAATGTGATTCTTCATTCAAAACCTGATTTTTGCTATTGGGCTCTATTGAGTAGTGAATGTTTTGAATTTTCTCCAAAAGTAAAGTAGTTGCAAACTCATGCTTTTAGAGATTGTTTGGGCTCATGAGAGGAGTAGAAAAACATCAAAAATTTCAGTCCTGCATGATTCTACCAAGAAATGTGTTCATTCAAACCGCTGGTTTTTGATAGTTTGGGCCCTATTGAATAATGAATGTTTTGAATTTTCTCCAAAAGTAAAGTAGTTGCAAACTCATCCTTTTAGAAACTTGTTTGGGCTGTTGAGAGGAGTAAAAAACCATCAAAAATTTCAATCCTGCATGATTCTACCAAGAAATGTGATTCTTCATTCAAAACGCTGGTTTTGGCTATTGGGCTCTATTGAATAATGAATGTTTTGAATTTTCTCCAAAAGTAAAGTAGTTGCAAACTCATGCTTTTAGAGACTTGTTTGGGCTCATGAGAGGAGTAGAAAAACATCAAAAATTTCAGTCCTGCATGATTCTACCAAGAAATGTGTGTTCATTGAAACGGCTGGTTTTTGATAGTTTGGGCCCTATTGTATAATGAATGTTTTGAATTTTCTCCAAAAGTAAAGTAGTTGCAAACTCATCCTTTTAGAAACTTGTTTGGGCTGTTGAGAGGAGTAAAAAACCATCAAAAATTTCAATCCTGCATGATTCTACCAAGAAATGTGATTCTTCATTCAAAACGCTGGTTTTTGCTATTGGGCTCTATTGAATAATGAATGTTTTGAATTTTCTCCAAAAGTAAAGTAGTTGCAAACTCATGCTTTTAGAGACTTGTTTGGGCTCATGAGAGGAGTAGAAAAACATCAAAAATTTCAGTCCTGCATGATTCTACCAAGAAATGTGTGTTCATTGAAACCGCTGGTTTTTGATAGTTTGGGCCCTATTGAATAATGAATGTTTTGAATTTTCTCCAAAAGTAAAGTAGTTGCAAACTCATGCTTTTAGAGACTTGTTTGGGCTCATGAGAGGAGTAGAAAAACATCAAAAATTTCAGTCCTGCATGATTCTACCAAGAAATGTGTGTTCATTCAAACCGCTGGTTTTTGATAGTTTGGGCCCTATTGAATAATGAATGTTTTGAATTTTCTCCAAAAGTAAAGTAGTTGCAAACTCATCCTTTTAGAAACTTGTTTGGGCTGTTGAGAGGAGTAAAAAACCATCAAAAATTTCAATCCTGCATGATTCTACCAAGAAATGTGATTCTTCATTCAAAACGCTGGTTTTGGCTATTGGGCTCTATTGAATAATGAATGTTTTGAATTTTCTCCAAAAGTAAAGTAGTTGCAAACTCATGCTTTTAGAGACTTGTTTGGGCTCATGAGAGGAGTAGAAAAACATCAAAAATTTCAGTCCTGCATGATTCTACCAAGAAATGTGTGTTCATTGAAACCGCTGGTTTTTGATAGTTTGGGCCCTATTGAATAATGAATGTTTTGAATTTTCTCCAAAAGTAAAGTAGTTGCAAACTCATCCTTTTAGAAACTTGTTTGGGCTGTTGAGAGGAGTAAAAAACCATCAAAAATTTCAATCCTGCATGATTCTACCAAGAAATGTGATTCTTCATTCAAAACGCTGGTTTTTGCTATTGGGCTCTATTGAATAATGAATGTTTTGAATTTTCTCCAAAAGTAAAGTAGTTGCAAACTCATGCTTTTAGAGACTTGTTTGGGCTCATGAGAGGAGTAGAAAAACATCAAAAATTTCAGTCCTGCATGATTCTACCAAGAAATGTGTGTTCATTGAAACCGCTGGTTTTTGATAGTTTGGGCCCTATTGAATAATGAATGTTTTGAATTTTCTCCAAAAGTAAAGTAGTTGCAAACTCATCCTTTTAGAAACTTGTTTGGGCTGTTGAGAGGAGTAAAAAAACATCAAAAATTTCAATCCTGCATGATTTTACCAAGAAATGTGATTCTTCATTCAAAACCTGATTTTTGCTATTGGGCTCTATTGAATAGTGAATGTTTTGAATTTTCTCCAAAAGTAAAGTAGTTGCAAACTCATGCTTTTAGAGACTTGTTTGGGCTCATGAGAGGAGTAGAAAAACATCAAAAATTTCAGTCCTGCATGATTCTACCAAGAAATGTGTTCATTCAAACCGCTGGTTTTTGATAGTTTGGGCCCTATTGAATAATGAATGTTTTGAATTTTCTCCAAAAGTAAAGTAGTTGCAAACTCATCCTTTTAGAAACTTGTTTGGGCTGTTGAGAGGAGTAAAAAACCATCAAAAATTTCAATCCTGCATGATTCTACCAAGAAATGTGATTCTTCATTCAAAACGCTGGTTTTTGCTATTGGGCTCTATTGAATAATGAATGTTTTGCATTTTCTCCAAAAGTAAAGTAGTTGCAAACTCATGCTTTTAGAGACTTGTTTGGGCTCATGAGGTGAGTAGAAAAACATCAAAAATTTCAGTCCTGCATGATTCTACCAAGACATGTGTGTTCATTGAAACGGCTGGTTTTTGATAGTTTGGGCCCTATTGAATAATGAATGTTTTGAATTTTCTCCAAAAGTAAAGTAGTTGCAAACTCATCCTTTTAGAAACTTGTTTGGGCTGTTGAGAGGAGTAAAAAACCATCAAAAATTTCAATCCTGCATGATTCTACCAAGAAATGTGATTCTTCATTCAAAACGCTGGTTTTTGCTATTGGGCTCTATTGAATAATGAATGTTTTGAATTTTCTCCAAAAGTAAAGTAGTTGCAAACTCATGCTTTTAGAGACTTGTTTGGGCTCATGAGAGGAGTAGAAAAACATCAAAAATTTCAGTCCTGCATGATTCTACCAAGAAATGTGTGTTGATTCAAACCGCTGGTTTTTGATAGTTTGGGCCCTATTGAATAATGAATGTTTTGAATTTTCTCCAAAAGTAAAGTAGTTGCAAACTCATGCTTTTAGAGACTTGTTTGGGCTCATGAGAGGAGTAGAAAAACATCAAAAATTTCAGTCCTGCATGATTCTACCAAGAAATGTGTGTTCATTGAAACCGCTGGTTTTTGATAGTTTGGGCCCTATTGAATAATGAATGTTTTGAATTTTCTCCAAAAGTAAAGTAGTTGCAAACTCATCCTTTTAGAAACTTGTTTGGGCTGTTGAGAGGAGTAAAAAACCATCAAAAATTTCAATCCTGCATGATTCTACCAAGAAATGTGATTCTTCATTCAAAACGCTGGTTTTTGCTATTGGGCTCTATTGAATAATGAATGTTTTGAATTTTCTCCAAAAGTAAAGTAGTTGCAAACTCATGCTTTTAGAGACTTGTTTGGGCTCATGAGATGAGTAGAAAAACATCAAAAATTTCAGTCCTGCATGATTCTACCAAGACATGTGTGTTCATTGAAACGGCTGGTTTTTGATAGTTTGGGCCCTATTGAATAATGAATGTTTTGAATTTTCTCCAAAAGTAAAGTAGTTGCAAACTCATCCTTTTAGAAACTTGTTTGGGCTGTTGAGAGGAGTAAAAAACCATCAAAAATTTCAATCCTGCATGATTCTACCAAGAAATGTGATTCTTCATTCAAAACGCTGGTTTTTGCTATTGGGCTCTATTGAATAATGAATGTTTTGAATTTTCTCCAAAAGTAAAGTAGTTGCAAACTCATGCTTTTAGAGACTTGTTTGGGCTCATGAGAGGAGTAGAAAAACATCAAAAATTTCAGTCCTGCATGATTCTACCAAGAAATGTGTGTTCATTGAAACCGCTGGTTTTTGATAGTTTGGGCCCTATTGAATAATGAATGTTTTGAATTTTCTCCAAAAGTAAAGTAGTTGCAAACTCATCCTTTTAGAAACTTGTTTGGGCTGTTGAGAGGAGTAAAAAACCATCAAAAATTTCAATCCTGCATGATTCTACCAAGAAATGTGATTCTTCATTCAAAACGCTGGTTTTTGCTATTGGGCTCTATTGAATAATGAATGTTTTGAATTTTCTCCAAAAGTAAAGTAGTTGCAAACTCATGCTTTTAGAGACTTGTTTGGGCTCATGAGAGGAGTAGAAAAACATCAAAAATTTCAGTCCTGCATGATTCTACCAAGAAATGTGTGTTCATTCAAACCGCTGGTTTTTGATAGTTTGGGCCCTATTGAATAATGAATGTTTTGAATTTTCTCCAAAAGTAAAGTAGTTGCAAACTCATGCTTTTAGAGACTTGTTTGGGCTCATGAGAGGAGTAGAAAAACATCAAAAATTTCAGTCCTGCATGATTCTACCAAGAAATGTGTGTTCATTGAAACCGCTGGTTTTTGATAGTTTGGGCCCTATTGAATAATGAATGTTTTGAATTTTCTCCAAAAGTAAAGTAGTTGCAAACTCATCCTTTTAGAAACTTGTTTGGGCTGTTGAGAGGAGTAAAAAACCATCAAAAATTTCAATCCTGCATGATTCTACCAAGAAATGTGATTCTTCATTCAAAACGCTGGTTTTTGCTATTGGGCTCTATTGAATAATGAATGTTTTGAATTTTCTCCAAAAGTAAAGTAGTTGCAAACTCATGCTTTTAGAGACTTGTTTGGGCTCATGAGAGGAGTAGAAAAACATCAAAAATTTCAGTCCTGCATGATTCTACCAAGAAATGTGTGTTCATTCAAACCGCTGGTTTTTGATAGTTTGGGCCCTATTGAATAATGAATGTTTTGAATTTTCTCCAAAAGTAAAGTAGTTGCAAACTCATCCTTTTAGAAACTTGTTTGGGCTGTTGAGAGGAGTAAAAAACCATCAAAAATTTCAATCCTGCATGATTCTACCAAGAAATGTGATTCTTCATTCAAAACGCTGGTTTTTGCTATTGGGCTCTATTGAATAATGAATGTTTTGAATTTTCTCCAAAAGTAAAGTAGTTGCAAACTCATGCTTTTAGAGACTTGTTTGGGCTCATGAGAGGAGTAGAAAAACATCAAAAATTTCAGTCCTGCATGATTCTACCAAGAAATGTGTGTTCATTCAAACCGCTGGTTTTTGATAGTTTGGGCCCTATTGAATAATGAATGTTTTGAATTTTCTCCAAAAGTAAAGTAGTTGCAAACTCATCCTTTTAGAAACTTGTTTGGGCTGTTGAGAGGAGTAAAAAACCATCAAAAATTTCAATCCTGCATGATTCTACCAAGAAATGTGATTCTTCATTCAAAACGCTGGTTTTTGCTATTGGGCTCTATTGAATAATGAATGTTTTGAATTTTCTCCAAAAGTAAAGTAGTTGCAAACTCATGCTTTTAGAGACTTGTTTGGGCTCATGAGATGAGTAGAAAAACATCAAAAATTTCAGTCCTGCATGATTCTACCAAGACATGTGTGTTCATTGAAACGGCTGGTTTTTGATAGTTTGGGCCCTATTGAATAATGAATGTTTTGAATTTTCTCCAAAAGTAAAGTAGTTGCAAACTCATCCTTTTAGAAACTTGTTTGGGCTGTTGAGAGGAGTAAAAAACCATCAAAAATTTCAATCCTGCATGATTCTACCAAGAAATGTGATTCTTCATTCAAAACGCTGGTTTTTGCTATTGGGCTCTATTGAATAATGAATGCTTTGAATTTTCTCCAAAAGTAAAGTAGTTGCAAACTCATGCTTTTAGAGACTTGTTTGGGCTCATGAGAGGAGTAGAAAAACATCAAAAATTTCAGTCCTGCATGATTCTACCAAGAAATGTGTGTTCATTCAAACCGCTGGTTTTTGATAGTTTGGGCCCTATTGAATAATGAATGTTTTGAATTTTCTCCAAAAGTAAAGTAGTTGCAAACTCATGCTTTTAGAGACTTGTTTGGGCTCATGAGAGGAGTAGAAAAACATCAAAAATTTCAGTCCTGCATGATTCTACCAAGAAATGTGTGTTCATTGAAACCGCTGGTTTTTGATAGTTTGGGCCCTATTGAATAATGAATGTTTTGAATTTTCTCCAAAAGTAAAGTAGTTGCAAACTCATCCTTTTAGAAACTTGTTTGGGCTGTTGAGAGGAGTAAAAAACCATCAAAAATTTCAATCCTGCATGATTCTACCAAGAAATGTGATTCTTCATTCAAAACGCTGGTTTTTGCTATTGGGCTCTATTGAATAATGAATGTTTTGAATTTTCTCCAAAAGTAAAGTAGTTGCAAACTCATGCTTTTAGAGACTTGTTTGGGCTCATGAGAGGAGTAGAAAAACATCAAAAATTTCAGTCCTGCATGATTCTACCAAGAAATGTGTGTTCATTGAAACCGCTGGTTTTTGATAGTTTGGGCCCTATTGAATAATGAATGTTTTGAATTTTCTCCAAAAGTAAAGTAGTTGCAAACTCATCCTTTTAGAAACTTGTTTGGGCTGTTGAGAGGAGTAAAAAACCATCAAAAATTTCAATCCTGCATGATTCTACCAAGAAATGTGATTCTTCATTCAAAACGCTGGTTTTTGCTATTGGGCTCTATTGAATAATGAATGTTTTGAATTTTCTCCAAAAGTAAAGTAGTTGCAAACTCATGCTTTTAGAGACTTGTTTGGGCTCATGAGAGGAGTAGAAAAACATCAAAAATTTCAGTCGTGCATGATTCTACCAAGAAATGTGTGTTCATTGAAACCGCTGGTTTTTGATAGTTTGGGCCCTATTGAATAATGAATGTTTTGAATTTTCTCCAAAAGTAAAGTAGTTGCAAACTCATCCTTTTAGAAACTTGTTTGGGCTGTTGAGAGGAGTAAAAAACCATCAAAAATTTCAATCCTGCATGATTCTACCAAGAAATGTGATTCTTCATTCAAAACGCTGGTTTTTGCTATTGGGCTCTATTGAATAATGAATGTTTTGAATTTTCTCCAAAAGTAAAGTAGTTGCAAACTCATGCTTTTAGAGACTTGTTTGGGCTCATGAGAGGAGTAGAAAAACATCAAAAATTTCAGTCCTGCATGATTCTACCAAGAAATGTGTGTTCATTCAAACCGCTGGTTTTTGATAGTTTGGGCCCTATTGAATAATGAATGTTTTGAATTTTCTCCAAAAGTAAAGTAGTTGCAAACTCATCCTTTTAGAAACTTGTTTGGGCTGTTGAGAGGAGTAAAAAACCATCAAAAATTTCAATCCTGCATGATTCTACCAAGAAATGTGATTCTTCATTCAAAACGCTGGTTTTTGCTATTGGGCTCTATTGAATAATGAATGTTTTGAATTTTCTCCAAAAGTAAAGTAGTTGCAAACTCATGCTTTTAGAGACTTGTTTGGGCTCATGAGAGGAGTAGAAAAACATCAAAAATTTCAGTCCTGCATGATTCTACCAAGAAATGTGTGTTCATTCAAACCGCTGGTTTTTGATAGTTTGGGCCCTATTGAATAATGAATGTTTTGAATTTTCTCCAAAAGTAAAGTAGTTGCAAACTCATCCTTTTAGAAACTTGTTTGGGCTGTTGAGAGGAGTAAAAAACCATCAAAAATTTCAATCCTGCATGATTCTACCAAGAAATGTGATTCTTCATTCAAAACGCTGGTTTTTGCTATTGGGCTCTATTGAATAATGAATGTTTTGAATTTTCTCCAAAAGTAAAGTAGTTGCAAACTCATGCTTTTAGAGACTTGTTTGGGCTCATGAGAGGAGTAGAAAAACATCAAAAATTTCAGTCCTGCATGATTCTACCAAGAAATGTGTGTTTATTGAAACCGCTGGTTTTTGATAGTTTGGGCCCTATTGAATAATGAATGTTTTGAATTTTCTCCAAAAGTAAAGTAGTTGCAAACTCATCGTTTTAGAAACTTGTTTGGGCTGTTGAGAGGAGTAAAAAACCATCAAAAATTTCAATCCTGCATGATTTTACCAAGAAATGTGATTCTTCATTCAAAACCTGATTTTTGCTATTGGGCTCTATTGAATAGTGAATGTTTTGAATTTTCTCCAAAAGTAAAGTAGTTGCAAACTCATGCTTTTAGAGACTTGTTTGGGCTCATGAGAGGAGTAGAAAAACATCAAAAATTTCAGTCCTGCATGATTCTACCAAGAAATGTGTTCATTCAAACCGCTGGTTTTTGATAGTTTGGGCCCTATTGAATAATGAATGTTTTGAATTTTCTCCAAAAGTAAAGTAGTTGCAAACTCATCCTTTTAGAAACTTGTTTGGGCTGTTGAGAGGAGTAAAAAACCATCAAAAATTTCAATCCTGCATGATTCTACCAAGAAATGTGATTCTTCATTCAAAACGCTGGTTTTTGCTATTGGGCTCTATTGAATAATGAATGTTTTGAATTTTCTCCAAAAGTAAAGTAGTTGCAAACTCATGCTTTTAGAGACTTGTTTGGGCTCATGAGAGGAGTAGAAAAACATCAAAAATTTCAGTCCTGCATGATTCTACCAAGAAATGTGTGTTGATTCAAACCGCTGGTTTTTGATAGTTTGGGCCCTATTGAATAATGAATGTTTTGAATTTTCTCCAAAAGTAAAGTAGTTGCAAACTCATGCTTTTAGAGACTTGTTTGGGCTCATGAGAGGAGTAGAAAAACATCAAAAATTTCAGTCCTGCATGATTCTACCAAGAAATGTGTGTTCATTGAAACCGCTGGTTTTTGATAGTTTGGGCCCTATTGAATAATGAATGTTTTGAATTTTCTCCAAAAGTAAAGTAGTTGCAAACTCATCCTTTTAGAAACTTGTTTGGGCTGTTGAGAGGAGTAAAAAACCATCAAAAATTTCAATCCTGCATGATTCTACCAAGAAATGTGATTCTTCATTCAAAACGCTGGTTTTTGCTATTGGGCTCTATTGAATAATGAATGTTTTGAATTTTCTCCAAAAGTAAAGTAGTTGCAAACTCATGCTTTTAGAGACTTGTTTGGGCTCATGAGATGAGTAGAAAAACATCAAAAATTTCAGTCCTGCATGATTCTACCAAGACATGTGTGTTCATTGAAACGGCTGGTTTTTGATAGTTTGGGCCCTATTGAATAATGAATGTTTTGAATTTTCTCCAAAAGTAAAGTAGTTGCAAACTCATCCTTTTAGAAACTTGTTTGGGCTGTTGAGAGGAGTAAAAAACCATCAAAAATTTCAATCCTGCATGATTCTGCCAAGAAATGTGATTCTTCATTCAAAACGCTGGTTTTTGCTATTGGGCTCTATTGAATAATGAATGTTTTGAATTTTCTCCAAAAGTAAAGTAGTTGCAAACTCATGCTTTTAGAGACTTGTTTGGGCTCATGAGAGGAGTAGAAAAACATCAAAAATTTCAGTCCTGCATGATTCTACCAAGAAATGTGTGTTCATTGAAACCGCTGGTTTTTGATAGTTTGGGCCCTATTGAATAATGAATGTTTTGAATTTTCTCCAAAAGTAAAGTAGTTGCAAACTCATCCTTTTAGAAACTTGTTTGGGCTGTTGAGAGGAGTAAAAAACCATCAAAAATTTCAATCCTGCATGATTCTACCAAGAAATGTGATTCTTCATTCAAAACGCTGGTTTTTGCTATTGGGCTCTATTGAATAATGAATGTTTTGAATTTTCTCCAAAAGTAAAGTAGTTGCAAACTCATGCTTTTAGAGACTTGTTTGGGCTCATGAGAGGAGTAGAAAAACATCAAAAATTTCAGTCCTGCATGATTCTACCAAGAAATGTGTGTTCATTCAAACCGCTGGTTTTTGATAGTTTGGGCCCTATTGAATAATGAATGTTTTGAATTTTCTCCAAAAGTAAAGTAGTTGCAAACTCATGCTTTTAGAGACTTGTTTGGGCTCATGAGAGGAGTAGAAAAACATCAAAAATTTCAGTCCTGCATGATTCTACCAAGAAATGTGTGTTCATTGAAACCGCTGGTTTTTGATAGTTTGGGCCCTATTGAATAATGAATGTTTTGAATTTTCTCCAAAAGTAAAGTAGTTGCAAACTCATCCTTTTAGAAACTTGTTTGGGCTGTTGAGAGGAGTAAAAAACCATCAAAAATTTCAATCCTGCATGATTCTACCAAGAAATGTGATTCTTCATTCAAAACGCTGGTTTTTGCTATTGGGCTCTATTGAATAATGAATGTTTTGAATTTTCTCCAAAAGTAAAGTAGTTGCAAACTCATGCTTTTAGAGACTTGTTTGGGCTCATGAGAGGAGTAGAAAAACATCAAAAATTTCAGTCCTGCATGATTCTACCAAGAAATGTGTGTTCATTGAAACCGCTGGTTTTTGATAGTTTGGGCCCTATTGAATAATGAATGTTTTGAATTTTCTCCAAAAGTAAAGTAGTTGCAAACTCATCCTTTTAGAAACTTGTTTGGGCTGTTGAGAGGAGTAAAAAACCATCAAAAATTTCAATCCTGCATGATTCTACCAAGAAATGTGATTCTTCATTCAAAACGCTGGTTTTTGCTATTGGGCTCTATTGAATAATGAATGTTTTGAATTTTCTCCAAAAGTAAAGTAGTTGCAAACTCATGCTTTTAGAGACTTGTTTGGGCTCATGAGAGGAGTAGAAAAACATCAAAAATTTCAGTCGTGCATGATTCTACCAAGAAATGTGTGTTCATTGAAACCGCTGGTTTTTGATAGTTTGGGCCCTATTGAATAATGAATGTTTTGAATTTTCTCCAAAAGTAAAGTAGTTGCAAACTCATCCTTTTAGAAACTTGTTTGGGCTGTTGAGAGGAGTAAAAAACCATCAAAAATTTCAATCCTGCATGATTCTACCAAGAAATGTGATTCTTCATTCAAAACGCTGGTTTTTGCTCTTGGGCTCTATTGAATAATGAATGTTTTGAATTTTCTCCAAAAGTAAAGTAGTTGCAAACTCATGCTTTTAGAGACTTGTTTGGGCTCATGAGAGGAGTAGAAAAACATCAAAAATTTCAGTCCTGCATGATTCTACCAAGAAATGTGTGTTCATTGAAACCGCTGGTTTTTGATAGTTTGGGCCCTATTGTATAATGAATGTTTTGAATTTTCTCCAAAAGTAAAGTAGTTGCAAACTCATCCTTTTAGAAACTTGTTTGGGCTGTTGAGAGGAGTAAAAAACCATCAAAAATTTCAATCCTGCATGATTCTACCAAGAAATGTGATTCTTCATTCAAAACGCTGGTTTTTGCTATTGGGCTCTATTGAATAATGAATGTTTTGAATTTTCTCCAAAAGTAAAGTAGTTGCAAACTCATGCTTTTAGAGACTTGTTTGGGCTCATGAGATGAGTAGAAAAACATCAAAAATTTCAGTCCTGCATGATTCTACCAAGACATGTGTGTTCATTGAAACGGCTGGTTTTTGATAGTTTGGGCCCTATTGAATAATGAATGTTTTGAATTTTCTCCAAAAGTAAAGTAGTTGCAAACTCATCCTTTTAGAAACTTGTTTGGGCTGTTGAGAGGAGTAAAAAACCATCAAAAATTTCAATCCTGCATGATTCTACCAAGAAATGTGATTCTTCATTCAAAACGCTGGTTTTTGCTATTGGGCTCTATTGAATAATGAATGTTTTGAATTTTCTCCAAAAGTAAAGTAGTTGCAAACTCATGCTTTTAGAGACTTGTTTGGGCTCATGAGAGGAGTAGAAAAACATCAAAAATTTCAGTCCTGCATGATTCTACCAAGAAATGTGTGTTCATTCAAACCGCTGGTATTTGATAGTTTGGGCCCTATTGAATAATGAATGTTTTGAATTTTCTCCAAAAGTAAAGTAGTTGCAAACTCATGCTTTTAGAGACTTGTTTGGGCTCATGAGAGGAGTAGAAAAACATCAAAAATTTCAGTCCTGCATGATTCTACCAAGAAATGTGTGTTCATTGAAACGGCTGGTTTTTGATAGTTTGGGCCCTCTTGAATAATGAATGTTTTGAATTTTCTCCAAAAGTAAAGTAGTTGCAAACTCATCCTTTTAGAAACTTGTTTGGGCTGTTGAGAGGAGTAAAAAACCATCAAAAATTTCAATCCTGCATGATTCTACCAAGAAATGTGATTCTTCATTCAAAACGCTGGTTTTTGCTATTGGGCTCTATTGAATAATGAATGTTTTGAATTTTCTCCAAAAGTAAAGTAGTTGCAAACTCATGCTTTTAGAGACTTGTTTGGGCTCATGAGAGGAGTAGAAAAACATCAAAAATTTCAGTCCTGCATGATTCTACCAAGAAATGTGTGTTCATTCAAACCGCTGGTTTTTGATAGTTTGGGCCCTATTGAATAATGAATGTTTTGAATTTTATCCAAAAGTAAAGTAGTTGCAAACTCATCCTTTTAGAGACTTGCTTGGGCTCATGAGAGGAGTAGAAAAACATCAAAAATTTCAGTCCTGCATGATTCTACCAAGAAATGTGTGTTCATTGAAACCGCTGGTTTTTGATAGTTTGGGCCCTATTGAATAATGAATGTTTTGAATTTTCTCCAAAAGTAAAGTAGTTGCAAACTCATGCTTTTAGAGACTTGTTTGGGCTCATGAGAGGAGTAGAAAAACATCAAAAATTTCAGTCCTGCATGATTCTACCAAGAAATGTGTGTTCATTCAAACCGCTGGTTTTTGATAGTTTGGGCCCTATTGAATAATGAATGTTTTGAATTTTCTCCAAGAGTAAAGTAGTTGCAAACTCATCCTTTTAGAAACTTGTTTGGGCTGTTGAGAGGAGTAAAAAACCATCAAAAATTTCAATCCTGCATGATTTTACCAAGAAATGTGATTCTTCATTCAAAACCTGATTTTTGCTATTTTGCTCTATTGAATAGTGAATGTTTTGAATTTTCTCCAAAAGTAAAGTAGTTGCAAACTCATGCTTTTAGAGACTTGTTTGGGCTCATGAGAGGAGTAGAAAAACATCAAAAATTTCAGTCCTGCATGATTCTACCAAGAAATGTGTGTTCATTGAAACCGCTGGTTTTTGATAGTTTGGGCCCTATTGAATAATGAATGTTTTGAATTTTCTCCAAAAGTAAAGTAGTTGCAAACTCATCCTTTTAGAAACTTGTTTGGGCTGTTGAGAGGAGTAAAAAACCATCAAAAATTTCAATCCTGCATGATTCTACCAAGAAATGTGATTCTTCATTCAAAACGCTGGTTTTTGCTATTGGGCTCTATTGAATAATGAATGTTTTGAATTTTCTCCAAAAGTAAAGTAGTTGCAAACTCATGCTTTTAGAGACTTGTTTGGGCTCATGAGAGGAGTAGAAAAACATCAAAAATTTCAGTCCTGCATGATTCTACCAAGAAATGTGTGTTCATTCAAACCGCTGGTTTTTGATAGTTTGGGCCCTATTGAATAATGAATGTTTTGAATTTTCTCCAAAAGTAAAGTAGTTGCAAACTCATGCTTTTAGAGACTTGTTTGGGCTCATGAGAGGAGTAGAAAAACATCAAAAATTTCAATCCTGCATGATTCTACCAAGAAATGTGTGTTCATTGAAACGGCTGGTTTTTGATAGTTTGGGCCCTCTTGAATAATGAATGTTTTGAATTTTCTCCAAAAGTAAAGTAGTTGCAAACTCATCCTTTTAGAAACTTGTTTGGGCTGTTGAGAGGAGTAAAAAACCATCAAAAATTTCAATCCTGCATGATTCTACCAAGAAATGTGATTCTTCATTCAAAACGCTGGTTTTTGCTATTGGGCTCTATTGAATAATGAATGTTTTGAATTTTCTCCAAAAGTAAAGTAGTTGCAAACTCATGCTTTTAGAGACTTGTTTGGGCTCATGAGAGGAGTAGAAAAACATCAAAAATTTCAGTCCTGCATGATTCTACCAAGAAATGTGTGTTCATTCAAACCGCTGGTTTTTGATAGTTTGGGCCCTATTGAATAATGAATGTTTTGAATTTTATCCAAAAGTAAAGTAGTTGCAAACTCATCCTTTTAGAGACTTGCTTGGGCTCATGAGAGGAGTAGAAAAACATCAAAAATTTCAGTCCTGCATGATTCTACCAAGAAATGTGTGTTCATTGAAACCGCTGGTTTTTGATAGTTTGGGCCCTATTGAATAATGAATGTTTTGAATTTTCTCCAAAAGTAAAGTAGTTGCAAACTCATGCTTTTAGAGACTTGTTTGGGCTCATGAGAGGAGTAGAAAAACATCAAAAATTTCAGTCCTGCATGATTCTACCAAGAAATGTGTGTTCATTCAAACCGCTGGTTTTTGATAGTTTGGGCCCTATTGAATAATGAATGTTTTGAATTTTCTCCAAAAGTAAAGTAGTTGCAAACTCATCCTTTTAGAAACTTGTTTGGGCTGTTGAGAGGAGTAAAAAACCATCAAAAATTTCAATCCTGCATGATTTTACCAAGAAATGTGATTCTTCATTCAAAACCTGATTTTTGCTATTTTGCTCTATTGAATAGTGAATGTTTTGAATTTTCTCCAAAAGTAAAGTAGTTGCAAACTCATGCTTTTAGAGACTTGTTTGGGCTCATGAGTGGAGTAGAAAAACATCAAAAATTTCAGTCCTGCATGATTCTACCAAGAAATGTGTGTTCATTGAAACCGCTGGTTTTTGATAGTTTGGGCCCTATTGTATAATGAATGTTTTGAATTTTCTCCAAAAGTAAAGTAGTTGCAAACTCATCCTTTTAGAAACTTGTTTGGGCTGTTGAGAGGAGTAAAAAACCATCAAAAATTTCAATCCTGCATGATTCTACCAAGAAATGTGATTCTTCATTCAAAACGCTGGTTTTTGCTATTGGGCTCTATTGAATAATGAATGTTTTGAATTTTCTCCAAAAGTAAAGTAGTTGCAAACTCATGCTTTTAGAGACTTGTTTGGGCTCATGAGATGAGTAGAAAAACATCAAAAATTTCAGTCCTGCATGATTCTACCAAGACATGTGTGTTCATTGAAACGGCTGGTTTTTGATAGTTTGGGCCCTATTGAATAATGAATGTTTTGAATTTTCTCCAAAAGTAAAGTAGTTGCAAACTCATCCTTTTAGAAACTTGTTTGGGCTGTTGAGAGGAGTAAAAAACCATCAAAAATTTCAATCCTGCATGATTCTACCAAGAAATGTGATTCTTCATTCAAAACGCTGGTTTTTGCTATTGGGCTCTATTGAATAATGAATGTTTTGAATTTTCTCCAAAAGTATAGTTGCAAACTCATGCTTTTAGAGACTTGTTTGGGCTCATGAGAGGAGTAGAAAAACATCAAAAATTTCAGTCCTGCATGATTCTACCAAGAAATGTGTGTTCATTCAAACCGCTGGTTTTTGATAGTTTGGGCCCTATTGAATAATGAATGTTTTGAATTTTCTCCAAAAGTAAAGTAGTTGCAAACTCATGCTTTTAGAGACTTGTTTGGGCTCATGAGAGGAGTAGAAAAACATCAAAAATTTCAGTCCTGCATGATTCTACCAAGAAATGTGTGTTCATTGAAACCGCTGGTTTTTGATAGTTTGGGCCCTATTGAATAATGAATGTTTTGAATTTTCTCCAAAAGTAAAGTAGTTGCAAACTCATCCTTTTAGAAACTTGTTTGGGCTGTTGAGAGGAGTAAAAAACCATCAAAAATTTCAGTCCTGCATGATTCTACCAAGAAATGTGTGTTCATTGAAACCGCTGGTTTTTGATAGTTTGGGCCCTATTGAATAATGAATGTTTTGAATTTTCTCCAAAAGTAAAGTAGTTGCAAACTCATGCTTTTAGAGACTTGTTTGGGCTCATGAGAGGAGTAGAAAAACATCAAAAATTTCAGTCCTGCATGATTCTACCAAGAAATGTGTGTTCATTGAAACCGCTGGTTTTTGATAGTTTGGGCCCTATTGAATAATGAATGTTTTGAATTTTCTCCAAAAGTAAAGTAGTTGCAAACTCATCCTTTTAGAAACTTGTTTGGGCTGTTGAGAGGAGTAAAAAACCATCAAAAATTTCAATCCTGCATGATTCTACCAAGAAATGTGATTCTTCATTCAAAACGCTGGTTTTTGCTATTGGGCTCTATTGAATAATGAATGTTTTGAATTTTCTCCAAAAGTAAAGTAGTTGCAAACTCATGCTTTTAGAGACTTGTTTGGGCTCATGAGATGAGTAGAAAAACATCAAAAATTTCAGTCCTGCATGATTCTACCAAGACATGTGTGTTCATTGAAACGGCTGGTTTTTGATAGTTTGGGCCCTATTGAATAATGAATGTTTTGAATTTTCTCCAAAAGTAAAGTAGTTGCAAACTCATCCTTTTAGAAACTTGTTTGGGCTGTTGAGAGGAGTAAAAAACCATCAAAAATTTCAATCCTGCATGATTCTACCAAGAAATGTGATTCTTCATTCAAAACGCTGGTTTTTGCTATTGGGCTCTATTGAATAATGAATGTTTTGAATTTTCTCCAAAAGTAAAGTAGTTGCAAACTCATGCTTTTAGAGACTTGTTTGGGCTCATGAGAGGAGTAGAAAAACATCAAAAATTTCAGTCCTGCATGATTCTACCAAGAAATGTGTGTTCATTGAAACCGCTGGTTTTTGATAGTTTGGGCCCTATTGAATAATGAATGTTTTGAATTTTCTCCAAAAGTAAAGTAGTTGCAAACTCATCCTTTTAGAAACTTGTTTGGGCTGTTGAGAGGAGTAAAAAACCATCAAAAATTTCAATCCTGCATGATTCTACCAAGAAATGTGATTCTTCATTCAAAACGCTGGTTTTTGCTATTGGGCTCTATTGAATAATGAATGTTTTGAATTTTCTCCAAAAGTAAAGTAGTTGCAAACTCATGCTTTTAGAGAGTTGTTTGGGCTCATGAGATGAGTAGAAAAACATCAAAAATTTCAGTCCTGCATGATTCTACCAAGACATGTGTGTTCATTGAAACGGCTGGTTTTTGATAGTTTGGGCCCTATTGAATAATGAATGTTTTGAATTTTCTCCAAAAGTAAAGTAGTTGCAAACTCATCCTTTTAGAAACTTGTTTGGGCTGTTGAGAGGAGTAAAAAACCATCAAAACTTTCAATCCTGCATGATTCTACCAAGAAATGTGATTCTTCATTCAAAACGCTGGTTTTTGCTATTGGGCTCTATTGAATAATGAATGTTTTGAATTTTCTCCAAAAGTAAAGTAGTTGCAAACTCATGCTTTTAGAGACTTGTTTGGGCTCATGAGAGGAGTAGAAAAACATCAAAAATTTCAGTCCTGCATGATTCTACCAAGAAATGTGTGTTCATTCAAACCGCTGGTTTTTGATAGTTTGGGCCATATTGAATAATGAATGTTTAGAATTTTCTCCAAAAGTAAAGTAGTTGAAAACTCATGCTTTTAGAGACTTGTTTGGGCATATGAGAGGAGTAGAAAAACATCAAAAATTTCAGTCCTGCATGATTCTACCAAGAAATGTGTGTTCATTGAAACCGCTGGTTTTTGATAGTTTGGGCCCTATTGAATAATGAATGTTTTGAATTTTCTCCAAAAGTAAAGTAGTTGCAAACTCATCCTTTTAGAAACTTGTTTGGGCTGTTGAGAGGAGTAAAAAACCATCAAAAATTTCAATCCTGCATGATTTTACCAAGAAATGTGATTCTTCATTCAAAACCTGATTTTTGCTATTGGGCTCTATTGAGTAGTGAATGTTTTGAATTTTCTCCAAAAGTAAAGTAGTTGCAAACTCATGCTTTTAGAGATTGTTTGGGCTCATGAGAGGAGTAGAAAAACATCAAAAATTTCAGTCCTGCATGATTCTACCAAGAAATGTATTCATTCAAACCGCTGGTTTTTGATAGTTTGGGCCCTATTGAATAATGAATGTTTTGAATTTTCTCCAAAAGTAAAGTAGTTGCAAACTCATCCTTTTAGAAACTTGTTTGGGCTGTTGAGAGGAGTAAAAAACCATCAAAAATTTCAATCCTGCATGATTCTACCAAGAAATGTGATTCTTCATTCAAAACGCTGGTTTTTGCTATTGGGCTCTATTGAATAATGAATGTTTTGAATTTTCTCCAAAAGTAAAGTAGTTGCAAACTCATGCTTTTAGAGACTTGTTTGGGCTCATGAGAGGAGTAGAAAAACATCAAAAATTTCAGTCCTGCATGATTCTACCAAGAAATGTGTGTTCATTGATACGGCTGGTTTTTGATAGTTTGGGCCCTATTGTATAATGAATGTTTTGAATTTTCTACAAAAGTAAAGTAGTTGCAAACTCATCCTTTTAGAAACTTGTTTGGGCTGTTGAGAGGAGTAAAAAACCATCAAAAATTTCAATCCTGCATGATTCTACCAAGAAATGTGATTCTTCATTCAAAACGCTGGTTTTTGCTATTGGGCTCTATTGAATAATGAATGTTTTGAATTTTCTCCAAAAGTAAAGTAGTTGCAAACTCATGCTTTTAGAGACTTGTTTGGGCTCATGAGAGGAGTAGAAAAACATCAAAAATTTCAGTCCTGCATGATTCTACCAAGAAATGTGTGTTCATTGAAACCGCTGGTTTTTGATAGTTTGGGCCCTATTGAATAATGAATGTTTTGAATTTTCTCCAAAAGTAAAGTAGATGCAAACTCATGCTTTTAGAGACTTGTTTGGGCTCATGAGAGGAGTAGAAAAACATCAAAAATTTCAGTCCTGCATGATTCTACCAAGAAATGTGTGTTCATTCAAACCGCTGGTTTTTGATAGTTTGGGCCCTATTGAATAATGAATGTTTTGAATTTTCTCCAAAAGTAAAGTAGTTGCAAACTCATCCTTTTAGAAACTTGTTTGGACTGTTGAGCGGAGTAAAAAACCATCAAAAATTTCAATCCTGCATGATTCTACCAAGAAATGTGATTCTTCATTCAAAACGCTGGTTTTTGCTATTGGGCTCTATTGAATAATGAATGTTTTGAATTTTCTCCAAAAGTAAAGTAGTTGCAAACTCATGCTTTTAGAGACTTGTTTGGGCTCATGAGAGGAGTAGAAAAACATCAAAAATTTCAGTCCTGCATGATTCTACCAAGAAATGTGTGTTCATTGAAACCGCTGGTTTTTGATAGTTTGGGCCCTATTGAATAATGAATGTTTTGAATTTTCTCCAAAAGTAAAGTAGTTGCAAACTCATCCTTTTAGAAACTTGTTTGGGCTGTTGAGAGGAGTAAAAAACCATCAAAAATTTCAATCCTGCATGATTCTACCAAGAAATGTGATTCTTCATTCAAAACGCTGGTTTTTGCTATTGGGCTCTATTGAATAATGAATGTTTTGAATTTTCTCCAAAAGTAAAGTAGTTGCAAACTCATGCTTTTAGAGACTTGTTTGGGCTCATGAGAGGAGTAGAAAAACATCAAAAATTTCAGTCCTGCATGATTCTACCAAGAAATGTGTGTTCATTGAAACCGCTGGTTTTTGATAGTTTGGGCCCTATTGAATAATGAATGTTTTGAATTTTCTCCAAAAGTAAAGTAGTTGCAAACTCATCCTTTTAGAAACTTGTTTGGGCTGTTGAGCGGAGTAAAAAACCATCAAAAATTTCAATCCTGCATGATTCTACCAAGAAATGTGATTCTTCATTCAAAACGCTGGTTTTTGCTATTGGGCTCTATTGAATAATGAATGTTTTGAATTTTCTCCAAAAGTAAAGTAGTTGCAAACTCATGCTTTTAGAGACTTGTTTGGGCTCATGAGAGGAGTAGAAAAACATCAAAAATTTCAGTCCTGCATGATTCTACCAAGAAATGTGTGTTCATTCAAACCGCTGGTTTTTGATAGTTTGGGCCCTATTGAATAATGAATGTTTTGAATTTTCTCCAAAAGTAAAGTAGTTGCAAACTCATGCTTTTAGAGACTTGTTTGGGCTCATGAGAGGAGTAGAAAAACATCAAAAATTTCAATCCTGCATGATTCTACCAAGAAATGTGTGTTCATTGAAACGGCTGGTTTTTGATAGTTTGGGCCCTCTTGAATAATGAATGTTTTGAATTTTCTCCAAAAGTAAAGTAGTTGCAAACTCATCCTTTTAGAAACTTGTTTGGGCTGTTGAGAGGAGTAAAAAACCATCAAAAATTTCAATCCTGCATGATTCTACCAAGAAATGTGATTCTTCATTCAAAACGCTGGTTTTTGCTATTGGGCTCTATTGAATAATGAATGTTTTGAATTTTCTCCAAAAGTAAAGTAGTTGCAAACTCATGCTTTTAGAGACTTGTTTGGGCTCATGAGAGGAGTAGAAAAACATCAAAAATTTCAGTCCTGCATGATTCTACCAAGAAATGTGTGTTCATTCAAACCGCTGGTTTTTGATAGTTTGGGCCCTATTGAATAATGAATGTTTTGAATTTTATCCAAAAGTAAAGTAGTTGCAAACTCATCCTTTTAGAGACTTGCTTGGGCTCATGAGAGGAGTAGAAAAACATCAAAAATTTCAGTCCTGCATGATTCTACCAAGAAATGTGTGTTCATTGAAACCGCTGGTTTTTGATAGTTTGGGCCCTATTGAATAATGAATGTTTTGAATTTTCTCCAAAAGTAAAGTAGTTGCAAACTCATGCTTTTAGAGACTTGTTTGGGCTCATGAGAGGAGTAGAAAAACATCAAAAATTTCAGTCCTGCATGATTCTACCAAGAAATGTGTGTTCATTCAAACCGCTGGTTTTTGATAGTTTGGGCCCTATTGAATAATGAATGTTTTGAATTTTCTCCAAAAGTAAAGTAGTTGCAAACTCATCCTTTTAGAAACTTGTTTGGGCTGTTGAGAGGAGTAAAAAACCATCAAAAATTTCAATCCTGCATGATTTTACCAAGAAATGTGATTCTTCATTCAAAACCTGATTTTTGCTATTTTGCTCTATTGAATAGTGAATGTTTTGAATTTTCTCCAAAAGTAAAGTAGTTGCAAACTCATGCTTTTAGAGACTTGTTTGGGCTCATGAGAGGAGTAGAAAAACATCAAAAATTTCAGTCCTGCATGATTCTACCAAGAAATGTGTGTTCATTGAAACCGCTGGTTTTTGATAGTTTGGGCCCTATTGTATAATGAATGTTTTGAATTTTCTCCAAAAGTAAAGTAGTTGCAAACTCATCCTTTTAGAAACTTGTTTGGGCTGTTGAGAGGAGTAAAAAACCATCAAAAATTTCAATCCTGCATGATTCTACCAAGAAATGTGATTCTTCATTCAAAACGCTGGTTTTTGCTATTGGGCTCTATTGAATAATGAATGTTTTGAATTTTCTCCAAAAGTAAAGTAGTTGCAAACTCATGCTTTTAGAGACTTGTTTGGGCTCATGAGATGAGTAGAAAAACATCAAAAATTTCAGTCCTGCATGATTCTACCAAGACATGTGTGTTCATTGAAACGGCTGGTTTTTGATAGTTTGGGCCCTATTGAATAATGAATGTTTTGAATTTTCTCCAAAAGTAAAGTAGTTGCAAACTCATCCTTTTAGAAACTTGTTTGGGCTGTTGAGAGGAGTAAAAAACCATCAAAAATTTCAATCCTGCATGATTCTACCAAGAAATGTGATTCTTCATTCAAAACGCTGGTTTTTGCTATTGGGCTCTATTGAATAATGAATGTTTTGAATTTTCTCCAAAAGTATAGTTGCAAACTCATGCTTTTAGAGACTTGTTTGGGCTCATGAGAGGAGTAGAAAAACATCAAAAATTTCAGTCCTGCATGATTCTACCAAGAAATGTGTGTTCATTCAAACCGCTGGTTTTTGATAGTTTGGGCCCTATTGAATAATGAATGTTTTGAATTTTCTCCAAAAGTAAAGTAGTTGCAAACTCATGCTTTTAGAGACTTGTTTGGGCTCATGAGAGGAGTAGAAAAACATCAAAAATTTCAGTCCTGCATGATTCTACCAAGAAATGTGTGTTCATTCAAACCGCTGGTTTTTGATAGTTTGGGCCCTATTGAATAATGAATGTTTTGAATTTTCTCCAAAAGTAAAGTAGTTGCAAACTCATCCTTTTAGAAACTTGTTTGGGCTGTTGAGAGGAGTAAAAAACCATCAAAAATTTCAGTCCTGCATGATTCTACCAAGAAATGTGTGTTCATTGAAACCGCTGGTTTTTGATAGTTTGGGCCCTATTGAATAATGAATGTTTTGAATTTTCTCCAAAAGTAAAGTAGTTGCAAACTCATGCTTTTAGAGACTTGTTTGGGCTCATGAGAGGAGTAGAAAAACATCAAAAATTTCAGTCCTGCATGATTCTACCAAGAAATGTGTGTTCATTGAAACCGCTGGTTTTTGATAGTTTGGGCCCTATTGAATAATGAATGTTTTGAATTTTCTCCAAAAGTAAAGTAGTTGCAAACTCATCCTTTTAGAAACTTGTTTGGGCTGTTGAGAGGAGTAAAAAACCATCAAAAATTTCAATCCTGCATGATTCTACCAAGAAATGTGATTCTTCATTCAAAACGCTGGTTTTTGCTATTGGGCTCTATTGAATAATGAATGTTTTGAATTTTCTCCAAAAGTAAAGTAGTTGCAAACTCATGCTTTTAGAGACTTGTTTGGGCTCATGAGATGAGTAGAAAAACATCAAAAATTTCAGTCCTGCATGATTCTACCAAGACATGTGTGTTCATTGAAACGGCTGGTTTTTGATAGTTTGGGCCCTATTGAATAATGAATGTTTTGAATTTTCTCCAAAAGTAAAGTAGTTGCAAACTCATCCTTTTAGAAACTTGTTTGGGCTGTTGAGAGGAGTAAAAAACCATCAAAAATTTCAATCCTGCATGATTCTACCAAGAAATGTGATTCTTCATTCAAAACGCTGGTTTTTGCTATTGGGCAGTTATTGAATAATGAATGTTTTGAATTTTCTCCAAAAGTAAAGTAGTTGCAAACTCATGCTTTTAGAGACTTGTTTGGGCTCATGAGAGGAGTAGAAAAACATCAAAAATTTCAGTCCTGCATGATTCTACCAAGAAATGTGTGTTCATTGAAACCGCTGGTTTTTGATAGTTTGGGCCCTATTGAATAATGAATGTTTTGAATTTTCTCCAAAAGTAAAGTAGTTGCAAACTCATCCTTTTAGAAACTTGTTTGGGCTGTTGAGAGGAGTAAAAAACCATCAAAAATTTCAATCCTGCATGATTCTACCAAGAAATGTGATTCTTCATTCAAAACGCTGGTTTTTGCTATTGGGCTCTATTGAATAATGAATGTTTTGAATTTTCTCCAAAAGTAAAGTAGTTGCAAACTCATGCTTTTAGAGAGTTGTTTGGGCTCATGAGATGAGTAGAAAAACATCAAAAATTTCAGTCCTGCATGATTCTACCAAGACATGTGTGTTCATTGAAACGGCTGGTTTTTGATAGTTTGGGCCCTATTGAATAATGAATGTTTTGAATTTTCTCCAAAAGTAAAGTAGTTGCAAACTCATCCTTTTAGAAACTTGTTTGGGCTGTTGAGAGGAGTAAAAAACCATCAAAACTTTCAATCCTGCATGATTCTACCAAGAAATGTGATTCTTCATTCAAAACCTGATTTTTGCTATTGGGCTCTATTGAGTAGTGAATGTTTTGAATTTTCTCCAAAAGTAAAGTAGTTGCAAACTCATGCTTTTAGAGATTGTTTGGGCTCATGAGAGGAGTAGAAAAACATCAAAAATTTCAGTCCTGCATGATTCTACCAAGAAATGTATTCATTCAAACCGCTGGTTTTTGATAGTTTGGGCCCTATTGAATAATGAATGTTTTGAATTTTCTCCAAAAGTAAAGTAGTTGCAAACTCATCCTTTTAGAAACTTGTTTGGGCTGTTGAGAGGAGTAAAAAACCATCAAAAATTTCAATCCTGCATGATTCTACCAAGAAATGTGATTCTTCATTCAAAACGCTGGTTTTTGCTATTGGGCTCTATTGAATAATGAATGTTTTGAATTTTCTCCAAAAGTAAAGTAGTTGCAAACTCATGCTTTTAGAGACTTGTTTGGGCTCATGAGAGGAGTAGAAAAACATCAAAAATTTCAGTCCTGCATGATTCTACCAAGAAATGTGTGTTCATTGATACGGCTGGTTTTTGATAGTTTGGGCCCTATTGTATAATGAATGTTTTGAATTTTCTACAAAAGTAAAGTAGTTGCAAACTCATCCTTTTAGAAACTTGTTTGGGCTGTTGAGAGGAGTAAAAAACCATCAAAAATTTCAATCCTGCATGATTCTACCAAGAAATGTGATTCTTCATTCAAAACGCTGGTTTTTGCTATTGGGCTCTATTGAATAATGAATGTTTTGAATTTTCTCCAAAAGTAAAGTAGTTGCAAACTCATGCTTTTAGAGACTTGTTTGGGCTCATGAGAGGAGTAGAAAAACATCAAAAATTTCAGTCCTGCATGATTCTACCAAGAAATGTGTGTTCATTGAAACCGCTGGTTTTTGATAGTTTGGGCCCTATTGAATAATGAATGTTTTGAATTTTCTCCAAAAGTAAAGTAGATGCAAACTCATGCTTTTAGAGACTTGTTTGGGCTCATGAGAGGAGTAGAAAAACATCAAAAATTTCAGTCCTGCATGATTCTACCAAGAAATGTGTGTTCATTCAAACCGCTGGTTTTTGATAGTTTGGGCCCTATTGAATAATGAATGTTTTGAATTTTCTCCAAAAGTAAAGTAGTTGCAAACTCATCCTTTTAGAAACTTGTTTGGACTGTTGAGCGGAGTAAAAAACCATCAAAAATTTCTATCCTGCATGATTCTACCAAGAAATGTGATTCTTCATTCAAAACGCTGGTTTTTGCTATTGGGCTCTATTGAATAATGAATGTTTTGAATTTTCTCCAAAAGTAAAGTAGTTGCAAACTCATGCTTTTAGAGACTTGTTTGGGCTCATGAGAGGAGTAGAAAAACATCAAAAATTTCAGTCCTGCATGATTCTACCAAGAAATGTGTGTTCATTGAAACCGCTGGTTTTTGATAGTTTGGGCCCTATTGAATAATGAATGTTTTGAATTTTCTCCAAAAGTAAAGTAGTTGCAAACTCATCCTTTTAGAAACTTGTTTGGGCTGTTGAGAGGAGTAAAAAACCATCAAAAATTTCAATCCTGCATGATTCTACCAAGAAATGTGATTCTTCATTCAAAACGCTGGTTTTTGCTATTGGGCTCTATTGAATAATGAATGTTTTGAATTTTCTCCAAAAGTAAAGTAGTTGCAAACTCATGCTTTTAGAGACTTGTTTGGGCTCATGAGATGAGTAGAAAAACATCAAAAATTTCAGTCCTGCATGATTCTACCAAGACATGTGTGTTCATTGAAACGGCTGGTTTTTGATAGTTTGGGCCCTATTGAATAATGAATGTTTTGAATTTTCTCCAAAAGTAAAGTAGTTGCAAACTCATCCTTTTAGAAACTTGTTTGGGCTGTTGAGAGGAGTAAAAAACATCAAAAATTTCAATCCTGCATGATTCTACCAAGAAATGTGATTCTTCATTCAAAACGCTGGTTTTTGCTATTGGGCTCTATTGAATAATGAATGTTTTGAATTTTCTCCAAAAGTAAAGTAGTTGCAAACTCATGCTTTTAGAGACTTGTTTGGGCTCATGAGAGGAGTAGAAAAACATCAAAAATTTCAGTCCTGCATGATTCTACCAAGAAATGTGTGTTGATTCAAACCGCTGGTTTTTGATAGTTTGGGCCCTATTGAATAATGAATGTTTTGAATTTTCTCCAAAAGTAAAGTAGTTGCAAACTCATGCTTTTAGAGACTTGTTTGGGCTCATGAGATGAGTAGAAAAACATCAAAAATTTCAGTCCTGCATGATTCTACCAAGACATGTGTGTTCATTGAAACGGCTGGTTTTTGATAGTTTGGGCCCTATTGAATAATGAATGTTTTGAATTTTCTCCAAAAGTAAAGTAGTTGCAAACTCATCCTTTTAGAAACTTGTTTGGGCTGTTGAGAGGAGTAAAAAACCATCAAAAATTTCAATCCTGCATGATTCTACCAAGAAATGTGATTCTTCATTCAAAACGCTGGTTTTTGCTATTGGGCTCTATTGAATAATGAATGTTTTGAATTTCCTCCAAAAGTAAAGTAGTTGCAAACTCATGCTTTCAGAGACTTGTTTGGGCTCATGAGAGGAGTAGAAAAACATCAAAAATTTCAGTCCTGCATGATTCTACCAAGAAATGTGTGTTGATTCAAACCTCTGGTTTTTGATAGTTTGGGCCCTATTGAATAATGAATGTTTTGAATTTTCTCCAAAAGTAAAGTAGTTGCAAACTCATGCTTTTAGAGACTTGTTTGGGCTCATGAGAGGAGTAGAAAAACATCAAAAATTTCAGTCCTGCATGATTCTACCAAGAAATGTGTGTTCATTGAAACCGCTGGTTTTTGATAGTTTGGGCCCTATTGAATAATGAATGTTTTGAATTTTCTCCAAAAGTAAAGTAGTTGCAAACTCATCCTTTTAGAAACTTGTTTGGGCTGTTGAGCGGAGTAAAAAACCATCAAAAATTTCAATCCTGCATGATTCTACCAAGAAATGTGATTCTTCATTCAAAACGCTGGTTTTTGCTATTGGGCTCTATTGAATAATGAATGTTTTGAATTTTCTCCAAAAGTAAAGTAGTTGCAAACTCATGCTTTTAGAGACTTGTTTGGGCTCATGAGAGGAGTAGAAAAACATCAAAAATTTCAGTTCTGCATGATTCTACCAAGAAATGTGTGTTCATTCAAACCGCTGGTTTTTGATAGTTTGGGCCCTATTGAATAATGAATGTTTTGAATTTTCTCCAAAAGTAAAGTAGTTGCAAACTCATCCTTTTAGAAACTTGTTTGGGCTGTTGAGAGGAGTAAAAAACCATCAAAAATTTCAATCCTGCATGATTCTACCAAGAAATGTGATTCTTCATTCAAAACGCTGGTTTTTGCTATTGGGCTCTATTGAATAATGAATGTTTTGAATTTTCTCCAAAAGTAAAGTAGTTGCAAACTCATGCTTTTAGAGACTTGTTTGGGCTCATGAGATGAGTAGAAAAACATCAAAAATTTCAGTCCTGCATGATTCTACCAAGACATGTGTGTTCATTGAAACGGCTGGTTTTTGATAGTTTGGGCCCTATTGAATAATGAATGTTTTGAATTTTCTCCAAAAGTAAAGTAGTTGCAAACTCATCCTTTTAGAAACTTGTTTGGGCTGTTGAGAGGAGTAAAAAACCATCAAAAATTTCAATCCTGCATGATTCTACCAAGAAATGTGATTCTTCATTCAAAACGCTGGTTTTTGCTATTGGGCTCTATTGAATAATGAATGTTTTGAATTTCCTCCAAAAGTAAAGTAGTTGCAAACTCATGCTTTCAGAGACTTGTTTGGGCTCATGAGAGGAGTAGAAAAACATCAAAAATTTCAGTCCTGCATGATTCTACCAAGAAATGTGTGTTGATTCAAACCTCTGGTTTTTGATAGTTTGGGCCCTATTGAATAATGAATGTTTTGAATTTTCTCCAAAAGTAAAGTAGTTGCAAACTCATGCTTTTAGATACTTGTTTGGGCTCATGAGAGGAGTAGAAAAACATCAAAAATTTCAGTCCTGCATGATTCTACCAAGAAATGTGTGTTCATTGAAACCGCTGGTTTTTGATAGTTTGGGCCCTGTTGAATAATGAATGTTTTGAATTTTCTCCAAAAGTAAAGTAGTTGCAAACTCATCCTTTTAGAAACTTGTTTGGGCTGTTGAGAGGAGTAAAAAACCATCAAAAATTTCAATCCTGCATGATTCTACCAAGAAATGTGATTCTTCATTCAAAACGCTGGTTTTTGCTATTGGGCTCTATTGAATAATTAATGCTTTGAATTTTCTCCAAAAGTAAAGTAGTTGCAAACTCATCCTTTTAGAGACTTGTTTGGGCTCATGAGAGGAGTAGAAAAACATCAAAAATTTCAGTCCTGCATGATTCTACCAAGAAATGTGTGTTCATTGAAACCGCTGGTTTTTGATAGTTTGGGCCCTATTGAATAATGAATGTTTTGAATTTTCTCCAAAAGTAAAGTAGTTGCAAACTCATCCTTTTAGAAACTTGTTTGGGCTGTTGAGAGGAGTAAAAAACCATCAAAAATTTCAATCCTGCATGATTCTACCAAGAAATGTGATTCTTCATTCAAAACGCTGGTTTTTGCTATTGGGCTCTATTGAATAATGAATGTTTTGAATTTTCTCCAAAAGTAAGGCTAGTTTCACATTAGCGTTTTTTTGCGCAGCGCATCGGGCGCATAAAAAACGCAAAGAAAAACGCAAAACAAACGCGCGTTTTTTTAACGTCATGCGCACGCTGATGTGTAAAAAAAACGCAGCGTTGTTTGCGTTTTACATGCGTTTTTTGCATGCGTTGGCGTTTTTTATGCGCATGCGTTTTTAAGTGTGACGTTTTTTCCATTGTCTAGAGAACATTCTAGACTTGTTTAACTCAAAAACGCATGCGCAAAAAAACGCAAGCGTGCGCAAGACCATGCGCACGCATGCGTTCCCATAGGCTCCAATGTGGTGTTTTAGCGCATTCCGTGCGCAAGCGTGCGCATGCGTTTTTTTGATGAGACAGGGCGGAACCAAAAATGCAACATGTTGCGTCTGGCGCGCCTGGCGCAAAAGACAAAAAACCGCATGCGCACGAAAACGCAAGTATGCGCAAGACCATGCGCACGTCATGTTAAGTATAGGTGCGCAGTGCGCATGCGCAAGGGTGCGCACGATGCGCTGCGCACAAAAGCGCTAATGTGAAACCAGCCTAAAGTAGTTGCAAACTCATGCTTTTAGAGACTTGTTTGGGCTCATGAGAGGAGTAGAAAAACATCAAAAATTTCAGTCCTGCATGATTCTACCAAGAAATGTGTGTTCATTGAAACCGCTGGTTTTTGATAGTTTGGGCCCTATTGAATAATGAATGTTTTGAATTTTCTCCAAAAGTAAAGTAGTTGCAAACTCATCCTTTTAGAAACTTGTTTGGGCTGTTGAGAGGAGTAAAAAACCATCAAAAATTTCAATCCTGCATGATTCTACCAAGAAATGTGATTCTTCATTCAAAACGCTGGTTTTTGCTATTGGGCTCTATTGAATAATGAATGTTTTGAATTTTCTCCAAAAGTAAAGTAGTTGCAAACTCATGCTTTTAGAGACTTGTTTGGGCTCATGAGAGGAGTAGAAAAACATCAAAAATTTCAGTCCTGCATGATTCTACCAAGAAATGTGTTCATTGAAACCGCTGGTTTTTGATAGTTTGGGCCCTATTGAATAATGAATGTTTTGAATTTTCTCCAAAAGTAAAGTAGTTGCAAACTCATCCTTTTAGAAACTTGTTTGGGCTGTTGAGAGGAGTAAAAAACCATCAAAAATTTCAATCCTGCATGATTCTACCAAGAAATGTGATTCTTCATTCAAAACGCTGGTTTTTGCTATTGGGCTCTATTGAATAATGAATGTTTTGCATTTTCTCCAAAAGTAAAGTAGTTGCAAACTCATGCTTTTAGAGACTTGTTTGGGCTCATGAGAGGAGTAGAAAAACATCAAAAATTTCAGTCCTGCATGATTCTACCAAGAAATGTGTTCATTCAAACCGCTGGTTTTTGATAGTTTGGGCCCTATTGAATAATGAATGTTTTGAATTTTCTCCAAAAGTAAAGTAGTTGCAAACTCATCCTTTTAGAAACTTGTTTGGGCTGTTGAGAGGAGTAAAAAACCATCAAAAATTTCAATCCTGCATGATTCTACCAAGAAATGTGATTCTTCATTCAAAACGCTGGTTTTTGCTATTGGGCTCTATTGAATAATGAATGTTTTGCATTTTCTCCAAAAGTAAAGTAGTTGCAAACTCATGCTTTTAGAGACTTGTTTGGGCTCATGAGAGGAGTAGAAAAACATCAAAAATTTCAGTCCTGCATGATTCTACCAAGAAATGTGTGTTCATTCAAACCGCTGGTTTTTGATAGTTTGGGCCCTATTGAATAATGAATGTTTTGAATTTTCTCCAAAAGTAAAGTAGTTGCAAACTCATGCTTTTAGAGACTTGTTTGGGCTCATGAGAGGAGTAGAAAAACATCAAAAATTTCAGTCCTGCATGATTCTACCAAGAAATGTGTGTTCATTGAAACCGCTGGTTTTTGATAGTTTGGGCCCTATTGAATAATGAATGTTTTGAATTTTCTCCAAAAGTAAAGTAGTTGCAAACTCATCCTTTTAGAAACTTGTTTGGGCTGTTGAGAGGAGTAAAAAACCATCAAAAATTTCAATCCTGCATGATTCTACCAAGAAATGTGATTCTTCATTCAAAACGCTGGTTTTTGCTATTGGGCTCTATTGAATAATGAATGTTTTGAATTTTCTCCAAAAGTAAAGTAGTTGCAAACTCATGCTTTTAGAGACTTGTTTGGGCTCATGAGAGGAGTAGAAAAACATCAAAAATTTCAGTCCTGCATGATTCTACCAAGAAATGTGTGTTCATTGAAACCGCTGGTTTTTGATAGTTTGGGCCCTATTGAATAATGAATGTTTTGAATTTTCTCCAAAAGTAAAGTAGTTGCAAACTCATCCTTTTAGAAACTTGTTTGGGCTGTTGAGAGGAGTAAAAAACCATCAAAAATTTCAATCCTGCATGATTCTACCAAGAAATGTGATTCTTCATTCAAAACGCTGGTTTTTGCTATTGGGCTCTATTGAATAATGAATGTTTTGAATTTTCTCCAAAAGTAAAGTAGTTGCAAACTCATGCTTTTAGAGACTTGTTTGGGCTCATGAGAGGAGTAGAAAAACATCAAAAATTTCAGTCGTGCATGATTCTACCAAGAAATGTGTGTTCATTGAAACCGCTGGTTTTTGATAGTTTGGGCCCTATTGAATAATGAATGTTTTGAATTTTCTCCAAAAGTAAAGTAGTTGCAAACTCATCCTTTTAGAAACTTGTTTGGGCTGTTGAGAGGAGTAAAAAACCATCAAAAATTTCAATCCTGCATGATTCTACCAAGAAATGTGATTCTTCATTCAAAACGCTGGTTTTTGCTATTGGGCTCTATTGAATAATGAATGTTTTGAATTTTCTCCAAAAGTAAAGTAGTTGCAAACTCATGCTTTTAGAGACTTGTTTGGGCTCATGAGAGGAGTAGAAAAACATCAAAAATTTCAGTCCTGCATGATTCTACCAAGAAATGTGTGTTCATTGAAACCGCTGGTTTTTGATAGTTTGGGCCCTATTGAATAATGAATGTTTTGAATTTTCTCCAAAAGTAAAGTAGTTGCAAACTCATCCTTTTAGAAACTTGTTTGGGCTGTTGAGAGGAGTAAAAAACCATCAAAAATTTCAATCCTGCATGATTCTACCAAGAAATGTGATTCTTCATTCAAAACGCTGGTTTTTGCTATTGGGCTCTATTGAATAATGAATGTTTTGAATTTTCTCCAAAAGTAAAGTAGTTGCAAACTCATGCTTTTAGAGACTTGTTTGGGCTCATGAGAGGAGTAGAAAAACATCAAAAATTTCAGTCCTGCATGATTCTACCTAGAAATGTGTGTTTATTGAAACCGCTGGTTTTTGATAGTTTGGGCCCTATTGAATAATGAATGTTTTGAATTTTCTCCAAAAGTAAAGTAGTTGCAAACTCATCCTTTTAGAAACTTGTTTGGGCTGTTGAGAGGAGTAAAAAACCATCAAAAATTTCAATCCTGCATGATTTTACCAAGAAATGTGATTCTTCATTCAAAACCTGATTTTTGCTATTGGGCTCTATTGAATAGTGAATGTTTTGAATTTTCTCCAAAAGTAAAGTAGTTGCAAACTCATGCTTTTAGAGACTTGTTTGGGCTCATGAGAGGAGTAGAAAAACATCAAAAATTTCAGTCCTGCATGATTCTACCAAGAAATGTGTTCATTCAAACCGCTGGTTTTTGATAGTTTGGGCCCTATTGAATAATGAATGTTTTGAATTTTCTCCAAAAGTAAAGTAGTTGCAAACTCATCCTTTTAGAAACTTGTTTGGGCTGTTGAGAGGAGAAAAAAACCATCAAAAATTTCAATCCTGCATGATTCTACCAAGAAATGTGATTCTTCATTCAAAACGCTGGTTTTTGCTATTGGGCTCTATTGAATAATGAATGTTTTGAATTTTCTCCAAAAGTAAAGTAGTTGCAAACTCATGCTTTTAGAGACTTGTTTGGGCTCATGAGATGAGTAGAAAAACATCAAAAATTTCAGTCCTGCATGATTCTACCAAGACATGTGTGTTCATTGAAACGGCTGGTTTTTGATAGTTTGGGCCCTATTGAATAATGAATGTTTTGAATTTTCTCCAAAAGTAAAGTAGTTGCAAACTCATCCTTTTAGAAACTTGTTTGGGCTGTTGAGAGGAGTAAAAAACCATCAAAAATTTCAATCCTGCATGATTCTACCAAGAAATGTGATTCTTCATTCAAAACGCTGGTTTTTGCTATTGGGCTCTATTGAATAATGAATGTTTTGAATTTTCTCCAAAAGTAAAGTAGTTGCAAACTCATGCTTTTAGAGACTTGTTTGGGCTCATGAGAGGAGTAGAAAAACATCAAAAATTTCAGTCCTGCATGATTCTACCAAGAAATGTGTGTTCATTCAAACCGCTGGTTTTTGATAGTTTGGGCCCTATTGAATAATGAATGTTTTGAATTTTCTCCAAAAGTAAAGTAGTTGCAAACTCATGCTTTTAGAGACTTGTTTGGGCTCATGAGAGGAGTAGAAAAACATCAAAAATTTCAGTCCTGCATGATTCTACCAAGAAATGTGTGTTCATTGAAACGGCTGGTTTTTGATAGTTTGGGCCCTCTTGAATAATGAATGTTTTGAATTTTCTCCAAAAGTAAAGTAGTTGCAAACTCATCCTTTTAGAAACTTGTTTGGGCTGTTGAGAGGAGTAAAAAACCATCAAAAATTTCAATCCTGCATGATTCTACCAAGAAATGTGATTCTTCATTCAAAACGCTGGTTTTTGCTATTGGGCTCTATTGAATAATGAATGTTTTGAATTTTCTCCAAAAGTAAAGTAGTTGCAAACTCATGCTTTTAGAGACTTGTTTGGGCTCATGAGAGGAGTAGAAAAACATCAAAAATTTCAGTCCTGCATGATTCTACCAAGAAATGTGTGTTCATTCAAACCGCTGGTTTTTGATAGTTTGGGCCCTATTGAATAATGAATGTTTTGAATTTTATCCAAAAGTAAAGTAGTTGCAAACTCATCCTTTTAGAGACTTGCTTGGGCTCATGAGAGGAGTAGAAAAACATCAAAAATTTCAGTCCTGCATGATTCTACCAAGAAATGTGTGTTCATTGAAACCGCTGGTTTTTGATAGTTTGGGCCCTATTGAATAATGAATGTTTTGAATTTTCTCCAAAAGTAAAGTAGTTGCAAACTCATGCTTTTAGAGACTTGTTTGGGCTCATGAGAGGAGTAGAAAAACATCAAAAATTTCAGTCCTGCATGATTCTACCAAGAAATGTGTGTTCATTCAAACCGCTGGTTTTTGATAGTTTGGGCCCTATTGAATAATGAATGTTTTGAATTTTCTCCAAAAGTAAAGTAGTTGCAAACTCATCCTTTTAGAAACTTGTTTGGGCTGTTGAGAGGAGTAAAAAACCATCAAAAATTTCAATCCTGCATGATTTTACCAAGAAATGTGATTCTTCATTCAAAACCTGATTTTTGCTATTTTGCTCTATTGAATAGTGAATGTTTTGAATTTTCTCCAAAAGTAAAGTAGTTGCAAACTCATGCTTTTAGAGACTTGTTTGGGCTCATGAGAGGAGTAGAAAAACATCAAAAATTTCAGTCCTGCATGATTCTACCAAGAAATGTGTGTTCATTGAAACCGCTGGTTTTTGATAGTTTGGGCCCTATTGTATAATGAATGTTTTGAATTTTCTCCAAAAGTAAAGTAGTTGCAAACTCATCCTTTTAGAAACTTGTTTGGGCTGTTGAGAGGAGTAAAAAACCATCAAAAATTTCAATCCTGCATGATTCTACCAAGAAATGTGATTCTTCATTCAAAACGCTGGTTTTTGCTATTGGGCTCTATTGAGTAGTGAATGTTTTGAATTTTCTCCAAAAGTAAAGTAGTTGCAAACTCATGCTTTTAGAGACTTGTTTGGGCTCATGAGAGGAGTAGAAAAACATCAAAAATTTCAGTCCTGCATGATTCTACCAAGAAATGTGTTCATTCAAACCGCTGGTTTTTGATAGTTTGGGCCCTATTGAATAATGAATGTTTTGAATTTTCTCCAAAAGTAAAGTAGTTGCAAACTCATCCTTTTAGAAACTTGTTTGGGCTGTTGAGAGGAGTAAAAAACCATCAAAAATTTCAATCCTGCATGATTCTACCAAGAAATGTGATTCTTCATTCAAAACGCTGGTTTTTGCTATTGGGCTCTATTGAATAATGAATGTTTTGAATTTTCTCCAAAAGTAAAGTAGTTGCAAACTCATGCTTTTAGAGACTTGTTTGGGCTCATGAGAGGAGTAGAAAAACATCAAAAATTTCAGTCCTGCATGATTCTACCAAGAAATGTGTGTTCATTGAAACGGCTGGTTTTTGATAGTTTGGGCCCTATTGTATAATGAATGTTTTGAATTTTCTCCAAAAGTAAAGTAGTTGCAAACTCATCCTTTTAGAAACTTGTTTGGGCTGTTGAGAGGAGTAAAAAACCAACAAAAATTTCAATCCTGCATGATTCTACCAAGAAATGTGATTCTTCATTCAAAACGCTGGTTTTTGCTATTGGGCTCTATTGAATAATGAATGTTTTGAATTTTCTCCAAAAGTAAAGTAGTTGCAAACTCATGCTTTTAGAGACTTGTTTGGGCTCATGAGAGGAGTAGAAAAACATCAAAAATTTCAGTCCTGCATGATTCTACCAAGAAATGTGTGTTCATTGAAACCGCTGGTTTTTGATAGTTTGGGCCCTATTGAATAATGAATGTTTTGAATTTTCTCCAAAAGTAAAGTAGTTGCAAACTCATCCTTTTAGAAACTTGTTTGGGCTGTTGAGAGGAGTAAAAAACCATCAAAAATTTCAATCCTGCATGATTCTACCAAGAAATGTGATTCTTCATTCAAAACGCTGGTTTTTGCTATTGGGCTCTATTGAATAATGAATGTTTTGAATTTTCTCCAAAAGTAAAGTAGTTGCAAACTCATGCTTTTAGAGACTTGTTTGGGCTCATGAGATGAGTAGAAAAACATCAAAAATTTCAGTCCTGCATGATTCTACCAAGACATGTGTGTTCATTGAAACGGCTGGTTTTTGATAGTTTGGGCCCTATTGAATAATGAATGTTTTGAATTTTCTCCAAAAGTAAAGTAGTTGCAAACTCATCCTTTTAGAAACTTGTTTGGGCTGTTGAGAGGAGTAAAAAACCATCAAAAATTTCAATCCTGCATGATTCTACCAAGAAATGTGATTCTTCATTCAAAACGCTGGTTTTTGCTATTGGGCTCTATTGAATAATGAATGTTTAGAATTTTCTCCAAAAGTAAAGTAGTTGCAAACTCATGCTTTTAGAGACTTGTTTGGGCTCATGAGAGGAGTAGAAAAACATCAAAAATTTCAGTCCTGCATGATTCTACCAAGAAATGTGTGTTCATTGAAACCGCTGGTTTTTGATAGTTTGGGCCCTATTGAATAATGAATGTTTTGAATTTTCTCCAAAAGTAAAGTAGTTGCAAACTCATCCTTTTAGAAACTTGTTTGGGCTGTTGAGAGGAGTAAAAAACCATCAAAAATTTCAATCCTGCATGATTTTACCAAGAAATGTGATTCTTCATTCAAAACCTGATTTTTGCTATTGGGCTCTATTGAGTAGTGAATGTTTTGAATTTTCTCCAAAAGTAAAGTAGTTGCAAACTCATGCTTTTAGAGATTGTTTGGGCTCATGAGAGGAGTAGAAAAACATCAAAAATTTCAGTCCTGCATGATTCTACCAAGAAATGTGTTCATTGAAACGGCTGGTTTTTGATAGTTTGGGCCCTATTGAATAATGAATGTTTTGAATTTTCTCCAAAAGTAAAGTAGTTGCAAACTCATCCTTTTAGAAACTTGTTTGGGCTGTTGAGAGGAGTAAAAAACCATCAAAAATTTCAATCCTGCATGATTCTACCAAGAAATGTGATTCTTCATTCAAAACGCTGGTTTTGGCTATTGGGCTCTATTGAATAATGAATGTTTTGAATTTTCTCCAAAAGTAAAGTAGTTGCAAACTCATGCTTTTAGAGACTTGTTTGGGCTCATGAGAGGAGTAGAAAAACATCAAAAATTTCAGTCCTGCATGATTCTACCAAGAAATGTGTGTTCATTGAAACGGCTGGTTTTTGATAGTTTGGGCCCTATTGTATAATGAATGTTTTGAATTTTCTCCAAAAGTAAAGTAGTTGCAAACTCATACTTTTAGAAACTTGTTTGGGCTGTTGAGAGGAGTAAAAAACCATCAAAAATTTCAATCCTGCATGATTCTACCAAGAAATGTGATTCTTCATTCAAAACGCTGGTTTTTGCTATTGGGCTCTATTGAATAATGAATGTTTTGAATTTTCTCCAAAAGTAAAGTAGTTGCAAACTCATGCTTTTAGAGACTTGTTTGGGCTCATGAGAGGAGTAGAAAAACATCAAAAATTTCAGTCCTGCATGATTCTACCAAGAAATGTGTGTTCATTGAAACCGCTGGTTTTTGATAGTTTGGGCCCTATTGAATAATGAATGTTTTGAATTTTCTCCAAAAGTAAAGTAGTTGCAAACTCATGCTTTTAGAGACTTGTTTGGGCTCATGAGAGGAGTAGAAAAACATCAAAAATTTCAGTCCTGCATGATTCTACCAAGAAATGTGTGTTCATTCAAACCGCTGGTTTTTGATAGTTTGGGCCCTATTGAATAATGAATGTTTTGAATTTTCTCCAAAAGTAAAGTAGTTGCAAACTCATCCTTTTAGAAACTTGTTTGGGCTGTTGAGAGGAGTAAAAAACCATCAAAAATTTCAATCCTGCATGATTCTACCAAGAAATGTGATTCTTCATTCAAAACGCTGGTTTTGGCTATTGGGCTCTATTGAATAATGAATGTTTTGAATTTTCTCCAAAAGTAAAGTAGTTGCAAACTCATGCTTTTAGAGACTTGTTTGGGCTCATGAGAGGAGTAGAAAAACATCAAAAATTTCAGTCCTGCATGATTCTACCAAGAAATGTGTGTTCATTGAAACCGCTGGTTTTTGATAGTTTGGGCCCTATTGAATAATGAATGTTTTGAATTTTCTCCAAAAGTAAAGTAGTTGCAAACTCATCCTTTTAGAAACTTGTTTGGGCTGTTGAGAGGAGTAAAAAACCATCAAAAATTTCAATCCTGCATGATTCTACCAAGAAATGTGATTCTTCATTCAAAACGCTGGTTTTTGCTATTGGGCTCTATTGAATAATGAATGTTTTGAATTTTCTCCAAAAGTAAAGTAGTTGCAAACTCATGCTTTTAGAGACTTGTTTGGGCTCATGAGAGGAGTAGAAAAACATCAAAAATTTCAGTCCTGCATGATTCTACCAAGAAATGTGTGTTCATTGAAACCGCTGGTTTTTGATAGTTTGGGCCCTATTGAATAATGAATGTTTTGAATTTTCTCCAAAAGTAAAGTAGTTGCAAACTCATCCTTTTAGAAACTTGTTTGGGCTGTTGAGAGGAGTAAAAAAACATCAAAAATTTCAATCCTGCATGATTTTACCAAGAAATGTGATTCTTCATTCAAAACCTGATTTTTGCTATTGGGCTCTATTGAATAGTGAATGTTTTGAATTTTCTCCAAAAGTAAAGTAGTTGCAAACTCATGCTTTTAGAGACTTGTTTGGGCTCATGAGAGGAGTAGAAAAACATCAAAAATTTCAGTCCTGCATGATTCTACCAAGAAATGTGTTCATTCAAACCGCTGGTTTTTGATAGTTTGGGCCCTATTGAATAATGAATGTTTTGAATTTTCTCCAAAAGTAAAGTAGTTGCAAACTCATCCTTTTAGAAACTTGTTTGGGCTGTTGAGAGGAGTAAAAAACCATCAAAAATTTCAATCCTGCATGATTCTACCAAGAAATGTGATTCTTCATTCAAAACGCTGGTTTTTGCTATTGGGCTCTATTGAATAATGAATGTTTTGCATTTTCTCCAAAAGTAAAGTAGTTGCAAACTCATGCTTTTAGAGACTTGTTTGGGCTCATGAGGTGAGTAGAAAAACATCAAAAATTTCAGTCCTGCATGATTCTACCAAGACATGTGTGTTCATTGAAACGGCTGGTTTTTGATAGTTTGGGCCCTATTGAATAATGAATGTTTTGAATTTTCTCCAAAAGTAAAGTAGTTGCAAACTCATCCTTTTAGAAACTTGTTTGGGCTGTTGAGAGGAGTAAAAAACCATCAAAAATTTCAATCCTGCATGATTCTACCAAGAAATGTGATTCTTCATTCAAAACGCTGGTTTTTGCTATTGGGCTCTATTGAATAATGAATGTTTTGAATTTTCTCCAAAAGTAAAGTAGTTGCAAACTCATGCTTTTAGAGACTTGTTTGGGCTCATGAGAGGAGTAGAAAAACATCAAAAATTTCAGTCCTGCATGATTCTACCAAGAAATGTGTGTTGATTCAAACCGCTGGTTTTTGATAGTTTGGGCCCTATTGAATAATGAATGTTTTGAATTTTCTCCAAAAGTAAAGTAGTTGCAAACTCATGCTTTTAGAGACTTGTTTGGGCTCATGAGAGGAGTAGAAAAACATCAAAAATTTCAGTCCTGCATGATTCTACCAAGAAATGTGTGTTCATTGAAACCGCTGGTTTTTGATAGTTTGGGCCCTATTGAATAATGAATGTTTTGAATTTTCTCCAAAAGTAAAGTAGTTGCAAACTCATCCTTTTAGAAACTTGTTTGGGCTGTTGAGAGGAGTAAAAAACCATCAAAAATTTCAATCCTGCATGATTCTACCAAGAAATGTGATTCTTCATTCAAAACGCTGGTTTTTGCTATTGGGCTCTATTGAATAATGAATGTTTTGAATTTTCTCCAAAAGTAAAGTAGTTGCAAACTCATGCTTTTAGAGACTTGTTTGGGCTCATGAGATGAGTAGAAAAACATCAAAAATTTCAGTCCTGCATGATTCTACCAAGACATGTGTGTTCATTGAAACGGCTGGTTTTTGATAGTTTGGGCCCTATTGAATAATGAATGTTTTGAATTTTCTCCAAAAGTAAAGTAGTTGCAAACTCATCCTTTTAGAAACTTGTTTGGGCTGTTGAGAGGAGTAAAAAACCATCAAAAATTTCAATCCTGCATGATTCTACCAAGAAATGTGATTCTTCATTCAAAACGCTGGTTTTTGCTATTGGGCTCTATTGAATAATGAATGTTTTGAATTTTCTCCAAAAGTAAAGTAGTTGCAAACTCATGCTTTTAGAGACTTGTTTGGGCTCATGAGAGGAGTAGAAAAACATCAAAAATTTCAGTCCTGCATGATTCTACCAAGAAATGTGTGTTCATTGAAACCGCTGGTTTTTGATAGTTTGGGCCCTATTGAATAATGAATGTTTTGAATTTTCTCCAAAAGTAAAGTAGTTGCAAACTCATCCTTTTAGAAACTTGTTTGGGCTGTTGAGAGGAGTAAAAAACCATCAAAAATTTCAATCCTGCATGATTCTACCAAGAAATGTGATTCTTCATTCAAAACGCTGGTTTTTGCTATTGGGCTCTATTGAATAATGAATGTTTTGAATTTTCTCCAAAAGTAAAGTAGTTGCAAACTCATGCTTTTAGAGACTTGTTTGGGCTCATGAGAGGAGTAGAAAAACATCAAAAATTTCAGTCCTGCATGATTTTACCAAGAAATGTGTGTTCATTCAAACCGCTGGTTTTTGATAGTTTGGGCCCTATTGAATAATGAATGTTTTGAATTTTCTCCAAAAGTAAAGTAGTTGCAAACTCATGCTTTTAGAGACTTGTTTGGGCTCATGAGAGGAGTAGAAAAACATCAAAAATTTCAGTCCTGCATGATTCTACCAAGAAATGTGTGTTCATTGAAACCGCTGGTTTTTGATAGTTTGGGCCCTATTGAATAATGAATGTTTTGAATTTTCTCCAAAAGTAAAGTAGTTGCAAACTCATCCTTTTAGAAACTTGTTTGGGCTGTTGAGAGGAGTAAAAAACCATCAAAAATTTCAATCCTGCATGATTCTACCAAGAAATGTGATTCTTCATTCAAAACGCTGGTTTTTGCTATTGGGCTCTATTGAATAATGAATGTTTTGAATTTTCTCCAAAAGTAAAGTAGTTGCAAACTCATGCTTTTAGAGACTTGTTTGGGCTCATGAGAGGAGTAGAAAAACATCAAAAATTTCAGTCCTGCATGATTCTACCAAGAAATGTGTGTTCATTCAAACCGCTGGTTTTTGATAGTTTGGGCCCTATTGAATAATGAATGTTTTGAATTTTCTCCAAAAGTAAAGTAGTTGCAAACTCATCCTTTTAGAAACTTGTTTGGGCTGTTGAGAGGAGTAAAAAACCATCAAAAATTTCAATCCTGCATGATTCTACCAAGAAATGTGATTCTTCATTCAAAACGCTGGTTTTTGCTATTGGGCTCTATTGAATAATGAATGTTTTGAATTTTCTCCAAAAGTAAAGTAGTTGCAAACTCATGCTTTTAGAGACTTGTTTGGGCTCATGAGAGGAGTAGAAAAACATCAAAAATTTCAGTCCTGCATGATTCTACCAAGAAATGTGTGTTCATTCAAACCGCTGGTTTTTGATAGTTTGGGCCCTATTGAATAATGAATGTTTTGAATTTTCTCCAAAAGTAAAGTAGTTGCAAACTCATCCTTTTAGAAACTTGTTTGGGCTGTTGAGAGGAGTAAAAAACCATCAAAAATTTCAATCCTGCATGATTCTACCAAGAAATGTGATTCTTCATTCAAAACGCTGGTTTTTGCTATTGGGCTCTATTGAATAATGAATGTTTTGAATTTTCTCCAAAAGTAAAGTAGTTGCAAACTCATGCTTTTAGAGACTTGTTTGGGCTCATGAGATGAGTAGAAAAACATCAAAAATTTCAGTCCTGCATGATTCTACCAAGACATGTGTGTTCATTGAAACGGCTGGTTTTTGATAGTTTGGGCCCTATTGAATAATGAATGTTTTGAATTTTCTCCAAAAGTAAAGTAGTTGCAAACTCATCCTTTTAGAAACTTGTTTGGGCTGTTGAGAGGAGTAAAAAACCATCAAAAATTTCAATCCTGCATGATTCTACCAAGAAATGTGATTCTTCATTCAAAACGCTGGTTTTTGCTATTGGGCTCTATTGAATAATGAATGTTTTGAATTTTCTCCAAAAGTAAAGTAGTTGCAAACTCATGCTTTTAGAGACTTGTTTGGGCTCATGAGAGGAGTAGAAAAACATCAAAAATTTCAGTCCTGCATGATTCTACCAAGAAATGTGTGTTCATTCAAACCGCTGGTTTTTGATAGTTTGGGCCCTATTGAATAATGAATGTTTTGAATTTTCTCCAAAAGTAAAGTAGTTGCAAACTCATGCTTTTAGAGACTTGTTTGGGCTCATGAGAGGAGTAGAAAAACATCAAAAATTTCAGTCCTGCATGATTCTACCAAGAAATGTGTGTTCATTGAAACCGCTGGTTTTTGATAGTTTGGGCCCTATTGAATAATGAATGTTTTGAATTTTCTCCAAAAGTAAAGTAGTTGCAAACTCATCCTTTTAGAAACTTGTTTGGGCTGTTGAGAGGAGTAAAAAACCATCAAAAATTTCAATCCTGCATGATTCTACCAAGAAATGTGATTCTTCATTCAAAACGCTGGTTTTTGCTATTGGGCTCTATTGAATAATGAATGTTTTGAATTTTCTCCAAAAGTAAAGTAGTTGCAAACTCATGCTTTTAGAGACTTGTTTGGGCTCATGAGAGGAGTAGAAAAACATCAAAAATTTCAGTCCTGCATGATTCTACCAAGAAATGTGTGTTCATTGAAACCGCTGGTTTTTGATAGTTTGGGCCCTATTGAATAATGAATGTTTTGAATTTTCTCCAAAAGTAAAGTAGTTGCAAACTCATCCTTTTAGAAACTTGTTTGGGCTGTTGAGAGGAGTAAAAAACCATCAAAAATTTCAATCCTGCATGATTCTACCAAGAAATGTGATTCTTCATTCAAAACGCTGGTTTTTGCTATTGGGCTCTATTGAATAATGAATGTTTTGAATTTTCTCCAAAAGTAAAGTAGTTGCAAACTCATGCTTTTAGAGACTTGTTTGGGCTCATGAGAGGAGTAGAAAAACATCAAAAATTTCAGTCGTGCATGATTCTACCAAGAAATGTGTGTTCATTGAAACCGCTGGTTTTTGATAGTTTGGGCCCTATTGAATAATGAATGTTTTGAATTTTCTCCAAAAGTAAAGTAGTTGCAAACTCATCCTTTTAGAAACTTGTTTGGGCTGTTGAGAGGAGTAAAAAACCATCAAAAATTTCAATCCTGCATGATTCTACCAAGAAATGTGATTCTTCATTCAAAACGCTGGTTTTTGCTATTGGGCTCTATTGAATAATGAATGTTTTGAATTTTCTCCAAAAGTAAAGTAGTTGCAAACTCATGCTTTTAGAGACTTGTTTGGGCTCATGAGAGGAGTAGAAAAACATCAAAAATTTCAGTCCTGCATGATTCTACCAAGAAATGTGTGTTCATTCAAACCGCTGGTTTTTGATAGTTTGGGCCCTATTGAATAATGAATGTTTTGAATTTTCTCCAAAAGTAAAGTAGTTGCAAACTCATCCTTTTAGAAACTTGTTTGGGCTGTTGAGAGGAGTAAAAAACCATCAAAAATTTCAATCCTGCATGATTCTACCAAGAAATGTGATTCTTCATTCAAAACGCTGGTTTTTGCTATTGGGCTCTATTGAATAATGAATGTTTTGAATTTTCTCCAAAAGTAAAGTAGTTGCAAACTCATGCTTTTAGAGACTTGTTTGGGCTCATGAGAGGAGTAGAAAAACATCAAAAATTTCAGTCCTGCATGATTCTACCAAGAAATGTGTGTTCATTCAAACCGCTGGTTTTTGATAGTTTGGGCCCTATTGAATAATGAATGTTTTGAATTTTCTCCAAAAGTAAAGTAGTTGCAAACTCATCCTTTTAGAAACTTGTTTGGGCTGTTGAGAGGAGTAAAAAACCATCAAAAATTTCAATCCTGCATGATTCTACCAAGAAATGTGATTCTTCATTCAAAACGCTGGTTTTTGCTATTGGGCTCTATTGAATAATGAATGTTTTGAATTTTCTCCAAAAGTAAAGTAGTTGCAAACTCATGCTTTTAGAGACTTGTTTGGGCTCATGAGAGGAGTAGAAAAACATCAAAAATTTCAGTCCTGCATGATTCTACCAAGAAATGTGTGTTTATTGAAACCGCTGGTTTTTGATAGTTTGGGCCCTATTGAATAATGAATGTTTTGAATTTTCTCCAAAAGTAAAGTAGTTGCAAACTCATCGTTTTAGAAACTTGTTTGGGCTGTTGAGAGGAGTAAAAAACCATCAAAAATTTCAATCCTGCATGATTTTACCAAGAAATGTGATTCTTCATTCAAAACCTGATTTTTGCTATTGGGCTCTATTGAATAGTGAATGTTTTGAATTTTCTCCAAAAGTAAAGTAGTTGCAAACTCATGCTTTTAGAGACTTGTTTGGGCTCATGAGAGGAGTAGAAAAACATCAAAAATTTCAGTCCTGCATGATTCTACCAAGAAATGTGTTCATTCAAACCGCTGGTTTTTGATAGTTTGGGCCCTATTGAATAATGAATGTTTTGAATTTTCTCCAAAAGTAAAGTAGTTGCAAACTCATCCTTTTAGAAACTTGTTTGGGCTGTTGAGAGGAGTAAAAAACCATCAAAAATTTCAATCCTGCATGATTCTACCAAGAAATGTGATTCTTCATTCAAAACGCTGGTTTTTGCTATTGGGCTCTATTGAATAATGAATGTTTTGAATTTTCTCCAAAAGTAAAGTAGTTGCAAACTCATGCTTTTAGAGACTTGTTTGGGCTCATGAGAGGAGTAGAAAAACATCAAAAATTTCAGTCCTGCATGATTCTACCAAGAAATGTGTGTTGATTCAAACCGCTGGTTTTTGATAGTTTGGGCCCTATTGAATAATGAATGTTTTGAATTTTCTCCAAAAGTAAAGTAGTTGCAAACTCATGCTTTTAGAGACTTGTTTGGGCTCATGAGAGGAGTAGAAAAACATCAAAAATTTCAGTCCTGCATGATTCTACCAAGAAATGTGTGTTCATTGAAACCGCTGGTTTTTGATAGTTTGGGCCCTATTGAATAATGAATGTTTTGAATTTTCTCCAAAAGTAAAGTAGTTGCAAACTCATCCTTTTAGAAACTTGTTTGGGCTGTTGAGAGGAGTAAAAAACCATCAAAAATTTCAATCCTGCATGATTCTACCAAGAAATGTGATTCTTCATTCAAAACGCTGGTTTTTGCTATTGGGCTCTATTGAATAATGAATGTTTTGAATTTTCTCCAAAAGTAAAGTAGTTGCAAACTCATGCTTTTAGAGACTTGTTTGGGCTCATGAGATGAGTAGAAAAACATCAAAAATTTCAGTCCTGCATGATTCTACCAAGACATGTGTGTTCATTGAAACGGCTGGTTTTTGATAGTTTGGGCCCTATTGAATAATGAATGTTTTGAATTTTCTCCAAAAGTAAAGTAGTTGCAAACTCATCCTTTTAGAAACTTGTTTGGGCTGTTGAGAGGAGTAAAAAACCATCAAAAATTTCAATCCTGCATGATTCTACCAAGAAATGTGATTCTTCATTCAAAACGCTGGTTTTTGCTATTGGGCTCTATTGAATAATGAATGTTTTGAATTTTCTCCAAAAGTAAAGTAGTTGCAAACTCATGCTTTTAGAGACTTGTTTGGGCTCATGAGAGGAGTAGAAAAACATCAAAAATTTCAGTCCTGCATGATTCTACCAAGAAATGTGTGTTCATTGAAACCGCTGGTTTTTGATAGTTTGGGCCCTATTGAATAATGAATGTTTTGAATTTTCTCCAAAAGTAAAGTAGTTGCAAACTCATCCTTTTAGAAACTTGTTTGGGCTGTTGAGAGGAGTAAAAAACCATCAAAAATTTCAATCCTGCATGATTCTACCAAGAAATGTGATTCTTCATTCAAAACGCTGGTTTTTGCTATTGGGCTCTATTGAATAATGAATGTTTTGAATTTTCTCCAAAAGTAAAGTAGTTGCAAACTCATGCTTTTAGAGACTTGTTTGGGCTCATGAGAGGAGTAGAAAAACATCAAAAATTTCAGTCCTGCATGATTCTACCAAGAAATGTGTGTTCATTCAAACCGCTGGTTTTTGATAGTTTGGGCCCTATTGAATAATGAATGTTTTGAATTTTCTCCAAAAGTAAAGTAGTTGCAAACTCATGCTTTTAGAGACTTGTTTGGGCTCATGAGAGGAGTAGAAAAACATCAAAAATTTCAGTCCTGCATGATTCTACCAAGAAATGTGTGTTCATTGAAACCGCTGGTTTTTGATAGTTTGGGCCCTATTGAATAATGAATGTTTTGAATTTTCTCCAAAAGTAAAGTAGTTGCAAACTCATCCTTTTAGAAACTTGTTTGGGCTGTTGAGAGGAGTAAAAAACCATCAAAAATTTCAATCCTGCATGATTCTACCAAGAAATGTGATTCTTCATTCAAAACGCTGGTTTTTGCTATTGGGCTCTATTGAATAATGAATGTTTTGAATTTTCTCCAAAAGTAAAGTAGTTGCAAACTCATGCTTTTAGAGACTTGTTTGGGCTCATGAGAGGAGTAGAAAAACATCAAAAATTTCAGTCCTGCATGATTCTACCAAGAAATGTGTGTTCATTGAAACCGCTGGTTTTTGATAGTTTGGGCCCTATTGAATAATGAATGTTTTGAATTTTCTCCAAAAGTAAAGTAGTTGCAAACTCATCCTTTTAGAAACTTGTTTGGGCTGTTGAGAGGAGTAAAAAACCATCAAAAATTTCAATCCTGCATGATTCTACCAAGAAATGTGATTCTTCATTCAAAACGCTGGTTTTTGCTATTGGGCTCTATTGAATAATGAATGTTTTGAATTTTCTCCAAAAGTAAAGTAGTTGCAAACTCATGCTTTTAGAGACTTGTTTGGGCTCATGAGAGGAGTAGAAAAACATCAAAAATTTCAGTCGTGCATGATTCTACCAAGAAATGTGTGTTCATTGAAACCGCTGGTTTTTGATAGTTTGGGCCCTATTGAATAATGAATGTTTTGAATTTTCTCCAAAAGTAAAGTAGTTGCAAACTCATCCTTTTAGAAACTTGTTTGGGCTGTTGAGAGGAGTAAAAAACCATCAAAAATTTCAATCCTGCATGATTCTACCAAGAAATGTGATTCTTCATTCAAAACGCTGGTTTTTGCTATTGGGCTCTATTGAATAATGAATGTTTTGAATTTTCTCCAAAAGTAAAGTAGTTGCAAACTCATGCTTTTAGAGACTTGTTTGGGCTCATGAGAGGAGTAGAAAAACATCAAAAATTTCAGTCCTGCATGATTCTACCAAGAAATGTGTGTTCATTCAAACCGCTGGTTTTTGATAGTTTGGGCCCTATTGAATAATGAATGTTTTGAATTTTCTCCAAAAGTAAAGTAGTTGCAAACTCATCCTTTTAGAAACTTGTTTGGGCTGTTGAGAGGAGTAAAAAACCATCAAAAATTTCAATCCTGCATGATTCTACCAAGAAATGTGATTCTTCATTCAAAACGCTGGTTTTTGCTATTGGGCTCTATTGAATAATGAATGTTTTGAATTTTCTCCAAAAGTAAAGTAGTTGCAAACTCATGCTTTTAGAGACTTGTTTGGGCTCATGAGAGGAGTAGAAAAACATCAAAAATTTCAGTCCTGCATGATTCTACCAAGAAATGTGTGTTCATTCAAACCGCTGGTTTTTGATAGTTTGGGCCCTATTGAATAATGAATGTTTTGAATTTTCTCCAAAAGTAAAGTAGTTGCAAACTCATCCTTTTAGAAACTTGTTTGGGCTGTTGAGAGGAGTAAAAAACCATCAAAAATTTCAATCCTGCATGATTCTACCAAGAAATGTGATTCTTCATTCAAAACGCTGGTTTTTGCTATTGGGCTCTATTGAATAATGAATGTTTTGAATTTTCTCCAAAAGTAAAGTAGTTGCAAACTCATGCTTTTAGAGACTTGTTTGGGCTCATGAGATGAGTAGAAAAACATCAAAAATTTCAGTCCTGCATGATTCTACCAAGACATGTGTGTTCATTGAAACGGCTGGTTTTTGATAGTTTGGGCCCTATTGAATAATGAATGTTTTGAATTTTCTCCAAAAGTAAAGTAGTTGCAAACTCATCCTTTTAGAAACTTGTTTGGGCTGTTGAGAGGAGTAAAAAACCATCAAAAATTTCAATCCTGCATGATTCTACCAAGAAATGTGATTCTTCATTCAAAACGCTGGTTTTTGCTATTGGGCTCTATTGAATAATGAATGTTTTGAATTTTCTCCAAAAGTAAAGTAGTTGCAAACTCATGCTTTTAGAGACTTGTTTGGGCTCATGAGAGGAGTAGAAAAACATCAAAAATTTCAGTCCTGCATGATTCTACCAAGAAATGTGTGTTCATTGAAACCGCTGGTTTTTGATAGTTTGGGCCCTATTGAATAATGAATGTTTTGAATTTTCTCCAAAAGTAAAGTAGTTGCAAACTCATCCTTTTAGAAACTTGTTTGGGCTGTTGAGAGGAGTAAAAAACCATCAAAAATTTCAATCCTGCATGATTCTACCAAGAAATGTGATTCTTCATTCAAAACGCTGGTTTTTGCTATTGGGCTCTATTGAATAATGAATGTTTTGAATTTTCTCCAAAAGTAAAGTAGTTGCAAACTCATGCTTTTAGAGACTTGTTTGGGCTCATGAGAGGAGTAGAAAAACATCAAAAATTTCAGTCCTGCATGATTCTACCAAGAAATGTGTGTTCATTCAAACCGCTGGTTTTTGATAGTTTGGGCCCTATTGAATAATGAATGTTTTGAATTTTCTCCAAAAGTAAAGTAGTTGCAAACTCATGCTTTTAGAGACTTGTTTGGGCTCATGAGAGGAGTAGAAAAACATCAAAAATTTCAGTCCTGCATGATTCTACCAAGAAATGTGTGTTCATTGAAACCGCTGGTTTTTGATAGTTTGGGCCCTATTGAATAATGAATGTTTTGAATTTTCTCCAAAAGTAAAGTAGTTGCAAACTCATCCTTTTAGAAACTTGTTTGGGCTGTTGAGAGGAGTAAAAAACCATCAAAAATTTCAATCCTGCATGATTCTACCAAGAAATGTGATTCTTCATTCAAAACGCTGGTTTTTGCTATTGGGCTCTATTGAATAATGAATGTTTTGAATTTTCTCCAAAAGTAAAGTAGTTGCAAACTCATGCTTTTAGAGACTTGTTTGGGCTCATGAGAGGAGTAGAAAAACATCAAAAATTTCAGTCCTGCATGATTCTACCAAGAAATGTGTGTTCATTGAAACCGCTGGTTTTTGATAGTTTGGGCCCTATTGAATAATGAATGTTTTGAATTTTCTCCAAAAGTAAAGTAGTTGCAAACTCATCCTTTTAGAAACTTGTTTGGGCTGTTGAGAGGAGTAAAAAACCATCAAAAATTTCAATCCTGCATGATTCTACCAAGAAATGTGATTCTTCATTCAAAACGCTGGTTTTTGCTATTGGGCTCTATTGAATAATGAATGTTTTGAATTTTCTCCAAAAGTAAAGTAGTTGCAAACTCATGCTTTTAGAGACTTGTTTGGGCTCATGAGAGGAGTAGAAAAACATCAAAAATTTCAGTCGTGCATGATTCTACCAAGAAATGTGTGTTCATTGAAACCGCTGGTTTTTGATAGTTTGGGCCCTATTGAATAATGAATGTTTTGAATTTTCTCCAAAAGTAAAGTAGTTGCAAACTCATCCTTTTAGAAACTTGTTTGGGCTGTTGAGAGGAGTAAAAAACCATCAAAAATTTCAATCCTGCATGATTCTACCAAGAAATGTGATTCTTCATTCAAAACGCTGGTTTTTGCTCTTGGGCTCTATTGAATAATGAATGTTTTGAATTTTCTCCAAAAGTAAAGTAGTTGCAAACTCATGCTTTTAGAGACTTGTTTGGGCTCATGAGAGGAGTAGAAAAACATCAAAAATTTCAGTCCTGCATGATTCTACCAAGAAATGTGTGTTCATTGAAACCGCTGGTTTTTGATAGTTTGGGCCCTATTGTATAATGAATGTTTTGAATTTTCTCCAAAAGTAAAGTAGTTGCAAACTCATCCTTTTAGAAACTTGTTTGGGCTGTTGAGAGGAGTAAAAAACCATCAAAAATTTCAATCCTGCATGATTCTACCAAGAAATGTGATTCTTCATTCAAAACGCTGGTTTTTGCTATTGGGCTCTATTGAATAATGAATGTTTTGAATTTTCTCCAAAAGTAAAGTAGTTGCAAACTCATGCTTTTAGAGACTTGTTTGGGCTCATGAGATGAGTAGAAAAACATCAAAAATTTCAGTCCTGCATGATTCTACCAAGACATGTGTGTTCATTGAAACGGCTGGTTTTTGATAGTTTGGGCCCTATTGAATAATGAATGTTTTGAATTTTCTCCAAAAGTAAAGTAGTTGCAAACTCATCCTTTTAGAAACTTGTTTGGGCTGTTGAGAGGAGTAAAAAACCATCAAAAATTTCAATCCTGCATGATTCTACCAAGAAATGTGATTCTTCATTCAAAACGCTGGTTTTTGCTATTGGGCTCTATTGAATAATGAATGTTTTGAATTTTCTCCAAAAGTAAAGTAGTTGCAAACTCATGCTTTTAGAGACTTGTTTGGGCTCATGAGAGGAGTAGAAAAACATCAAAAATTTCAGTCCTGCATGATTCTACCAAGAAATGTGGGTTCATTCAAACCGCTGGTTTTTGATAGTTTGGGCCCTATTGAATAATGAATGTTTTGAATTTTCTCCAAAAGTAAAGTAGTTGCAAACTCATGCTTTTAGAGACTTGTTTGGGCTCATGAGAGGAGTAGAAAAACATCAAAAATTTCAGTCCTGCATGATTCTACCAAGAAATGTGTGTTCATTGAAACGGCTGGTTTTTGATAGTTTGGGCCCTCTTGAATAATGAATGTTTTGAATTTTCTCCAAAAGTAAAGTAGTTGCAAACTCATCCTTTTAGAAACTTGTTTGGGCTGTTGAGAGGAGTAAAAAACCATCAAAAATTTCAATCCTGCATGATTCTACCAAGAAATGTGATTCTTCATTCAAAACGCTGGTTTTTGCTATTGGGCTCTATTGAATAATGAATGTTTTGAATTTTCTCCAAAAGTAAAGTAGTTGCAAACTCATGCTTTTAGAGACTTGTTTGGGCTCATGAGAGGAGTAGAAAAACATCAAAAATTTCAGTCCTGCATGATTCTACCAAGAAATGTGTGTTCATTCAAACCGCTGGTTTTTGATAGTTTGGGCCCTATTGAATAATGAATGTTTTGAATTTTATCCAAAAGTAAAGTAGTTGCAAACTCATCCTTTTAGAGACTTGCTTGGGCTCATGAGAGGAGTAGAAAAACATCAAAAATTTCAGTCCTGCATGATTCTACCAAGAAATGTGTGTTCATTGAAACCGCTGGTTTTTGATAGTTTGGGCCCTATTGAATAATGAATGTTTTGAATTTTCTCCAAAAGTAAAGTAGTTGCAAACTCATGCTTTTAGAGACTTGTTTGGGCTCATGAGAGGAGTAGAAAAACATCAAAAATTTCAGTCCTGCATGATTCTACCAAGAAATGTGTGTTCATTCAAACCGCTGGTTTTTGATAGTTTGGGCCCTATTGAATAATGAATGTTTTGAATTTTCTCCAAGAGTAAAGTAGTTGCAAACTCATCCTTTTAGAAACTTGTTTGGGCTGTTGAGAGGAGTAAAAAACCATCAAAAATTTCAATCCTGCATGATTTTACCAAGAAATGTGATTCTTCATTCAAAACCTGATTTTTGCTATTTTGCTCTATTGAATAGTGAATGTTTTGAATTTTCTCCAAAAGTAAAGTAGTTGCAAACTCATGCTTTTAGAGACTTGTTTGGGCTCATGAGAGGAGTAGAAAAACATCAAAAATTTCAGTCCTGCATGATTCTACCAAGAAATGTGTGTTCATTGAAACCGCTGGTTTTTGATAGTTTGGGCCCTATTGAATAATGAATGTTTTGAATTTTCTCCAAAAGTAAAGTAGTTGCAAACTCATCCTTTTAGAAACTTGTTTGGGCTGTTGAGAGGAGTAAAAAACCATCAAAAATTTCAATCCTGCATGATTCTACCAAGAAATGTGATTCTTCATTCAAAACGCTGGTTTTTGCTATTGGGCTCTATTGAATAATGAATGTTTTGAATTTTCTCCAAAAGTAAAGTAGTTGCAAACTCATGCTTTTAGAGACTTGTTTGGGCTCATGAGAGGAGTAGAAAAACATCAAAAATTTCAGTCCTGCATGATTCTACCAAGAAATGTGTGTTCATTCAAACCGCTGGTTTTTGATAGTTTGGGCCCTATTGAATAATGAATGTTTTGAATTTTCTCCAAAAGTAAAGTAGTTGCAAACTCATGCTTTTAGAGACTTGTTTGGGCTCATGAGAGGAGTAGAAAAACATCAAAAATTTCAATCCTGCATGATTCTACCAAGAAATGTGTGTTCATTGAAACGGCTGGTTTTTGATAGTTTGGGCCCTCTTGAATAATGAATGTTTTGAATTTTCTCCAAAAGTAAAGTAGTTGCAAACTCATCCTTTTAGAAACTTGTTTGGGCTGTTGAGAGGAGTAAAAAACCATCAAAAATTTCAATCCTGCATGATTCTACCAAGAAATGTGATTCTTCATTCAAAACGCTGGTTTTTGCTATTGGGCTCTATTGAATAATGAATGTTTTGAATTTTCTCCAAAAGTAAAGTAGTTGCAAACTCATGCTTTTAGAGACTTGTTTGGGCTCATGAGAGGAGTAGAAAAACATCAAAAATTTCAGTCCTGCATGATTCTACCAAGAAATGTGTGTTCATTCAAACCGCTGGTTTTTGATAGTTTGGGCCCTATTGAATAATGAATGTTTTGAATTTTATCCAAAAGTAAAGTAGTTGCAAACTCATCCTTTTAGAGACTTGCTTGGGCTCATGAGAGGAGTAGAAAAACATCAAAAATTTCAGTCCTGCATGATTCTACCAAGAAATGTGTGTTCATTGAAACCGCTGGTTTTTGATAGTTTGGGCCCTATTGAATAATGAATGTTTTGAATTTTCTCCAAAAGTAAAGTAGTTGCAAACTCATGCTTTTAGAGACTTGTTTGGGCTCATGAGAGGAGTAGAAAAACATCAAAAATTTCAGTCCTGCATGATTCTACCAAGAAATGTGTGTTCATTCAAACCGCTGGTTTTTGATAGTTTGGGCCCTATTGAATAATGAATGTTTTGAATTTTCTCCAAAAGTAAAGTAGTTGCAAACTCATCCTTTTAGAAACTTGTTTGGGCTGTTGAGAGGAGTAAAAAACCATCAAAAATTTCAATCCTGCATGATTTTACCAAGAAATGTGATTCTTCATTCAAAACCTGATTTTTGCTATTTTGCTCTATTGAATAGTGAATGTTTTGAATTTTCTCCAAAAGTAAAGTAGTTGCAAACTCATGCTTTTAGAGACTTGTTTGGGCTCATGAGAGGAGTAGAAAAACATCAAAAATTTCAGTCCTGCATGATTCTACCAAGAAATGTGTGTTCATTGAAACCGCTGGTTTTTGATAGTTTGGGCCCTATTGTATAATGAATGTTTTGAATTTTCTCCAAAAGTAAAGTAGTTGCAAACTCATCCTTTTAGAAACTTGTTTGGGCTGTTGAGAGGAGTAAAAAACCATCAAAAATTTCAATCCTGCATGATTCTACCAAGAAATGTGATTCTTCATTCAAAACGCTGGTTTTTGCTATTGGGCTCTATTGAATAATGAATGTTTTGAATTTTCTCCAAAAGTAAAGTAGTTGCAAACTCATGCTTTTAGAGACTTGTTTGGGCTCATGAGAGGAGTAGAAAAACATCAAAAATTTCAGTCCTGCATGATTCTACCAAGAAATGTGTGTTGATTCAAACCGCTGGTTTTTGATAGTTTGGGCCCTATTGAATAATGAATGTTTTGAATTTTCTCCAAAAGTAAAGTAGTTGCAAACTCATGCTTTTAGAGACTTGTTTGGGCTCATGAGAGGAGTAGAAAAACATCAAAAATTTCAGTCCTGCATGATTCTACCAAGAAATGTGTGTTCATTGAAACCGCTGGTTTTTGATAGTTTGGGCCCTATTGAATAATGAATGTTTTGAATTTTCTCCAAAAGTAAAGTAGTTGCAAACTCATCCTTTTAGAAACTTGTTTGGGCTGTTGAGAGGAGTAAAAAACCATCAAAAATTTCAATCCTGCATGATTCTACCAAGAAATGTGATTCTTCATTCAAAACGCTGGTTTTTGCTATTGGGCTCTATTGAATAATGAATGTTTTGAATTTTCTCCAAAAGTAAAGTAGTTGCAAACTCATGCTTTTAGAGACTTGTTTGGGCTCATGAGATGAGTAGAAAAACATCAAAAATTTCAGTCCTGCATGATTCTACCAAGACATGTGTGTTCATTGAAACGGCTGGTTTTTGATAGTTTGGGCCCTATTGAATAATGAATGTTTTGAATTTTCTCCAAAAGTAAAGTAGTTGCAAACTCATCCTTTTAGAAACTTGTTTGGGCTGTTGAGAGGAGTAAAAAACCATCAAAAATTTCAATCCTGCATGATTCTACCAAGAAATGTGATTCTTCATTCAAAACGCTGGTTTTTGCTATTGGGCTCTATTGAATAATGAATGTTTTGAATTTTCTCCAAAAGTAAAGTAGTTGCAAACTCATGCTTTTAGAGACTTGTTTGGGCTCATGAGAGGAGTAGAAAAACATCAAAAATTTCAGTCCTGCATGATTCTACCAAGAAATGTGTGTTCATTGAAACCGCTGGTTTTTGATAGTTTGGGCCCTATTGAATAATGAATGTTTTGAATTTTCTCCAAAAGTAAAGTAGTTGCAAACTCATCCTTTTAGAAACTTGTTTGGGCTGTTGAGAGGAGTAAAAAACCATCAAAAATTTCAATCCTGCATGATTCTACCAAGAAATGTGATTCTTCATTCAAAACGCTGGTTTTTGCTATTGGGCTCTATTGAATAATGAATGTTTTGAATTTTCTCCAAAAGTAAAGTAGTTGCAAACTCATGCTTTTAGAGACTTGTTTGGGCTCATGAGAGGAGTAGAAAAACATCAAAAATTTCAGTCCTGCATGATTCTACCAAGAAATGTGTGTTCATTCAAACCGCTGGTTTTTGATAGTTTGGGCCCTATTGAATAATGAATGTTTTGAATTTTCTCCAAAAGTAAAGTAGTTGCAAACTCATGCTTTTAGAGACTTGTTTGGGCTCATGAGAGGAGTAGAAAAACATCAAAAATTTCAGTCCTGCATGATTCTACCAAGAAATGTGTGTTCATTGAAACCGCTGGTTTTTGATAGTTTGGGCCCTATTGAATAATGAATGTTTTGAATTTTCTCCAAAAGTAAAGTAGTTGCAAACTCATCCTTTTAGAAACTTGTTTGGGCTGTTGAGAGGAGTAAAAAACCATCAAAAATTTCAATCCTGCATGATTCTACCAAGAAATGTGATTCTTCATTCAAAACGCTGGTTTTTGCTATTGGGCTCTATTGAATAATGAATGTTTTGAATTTTCTCCAAAAGTAAAGTAGTTGCAAACTCATGCTTTTAGAGACTTGTTTGGGCTCATGAGAGGAGTAGAAAAACATCAAAAATTTCAGTCCTGCATGATTCTACCAAGAAATGTGTGTTCATTGAAACCGCTGGTTTTTGATAGTTTGGGCCCTATTGAATAATGAATGTTTTGAATTTTCTCCAAAAGTAAAGTAGTTGCAAACTCATCCTTTTAGAAACTTGTTTGGGCTGTTGAGAGGAGTAAAAAACCATCAAAAATTTCAATCCTGCATGATTCTACCAAGAAATGTGATTCTTCATTCAAAACGCTGGTTTTTGCTATTGGGCTCTATTGAATAATGAATGTTTTGAATTTTCTCCAAAAGTAAAGTAGTTGCAAACTCATGCTTTTAGAGACTTGTTTGGGCTCATGAGAGGAGTAGAAAAACATCAAAAATTTCAGTCGTGCATGATTCTACCAAGAAATGTGTGTTCATTGAAACCGCTGGTTTTTGATAGTTTGGGCCCTATTGAATAATGAATGTTTTGAATTTTCTCCAAAAGTAAAGTAGTTGCAAACTCATCCTTTTAGAAACTTGTTTGGGCTGTTGAGAGGAGTAAAAAACCATCAAAAATTTCAATCCTGCATGATTCTACCAAGAAATGTGATTCTTCATTCAAAACGCTGGTTTTTGCTATTGGGCTCTATTGAATAATGAATGTTTTGAATTTTCTCCAAAAGTAAAGTAGTTGCAAACTCATGCTTTTAGAGACTTGTTTGGGCTCATGAGAGGAGTAGAAAAACATCAAAAATTTCAGTCCTGCATGATTCTACCAAGAAATGTGTGTTCATTCAAACCGCTGGTTTTTGATAGTTTGGGCCCTATTGAATAATGAATGTTTTGAATTTTCTCCAAAAGTAAAGTAGTTGCAAACTCATCCTTTTAGAAACTTGTTTGGGCTGTTGAGAGGAGTAAAAAACCATCAAAAATTTCAATCCTGCATGATTCTACCAAGAAATGTGATTCTTCATTCAAAACGCTGGTTTTTGCTATTGGGCTCTATTGAATAATGAATGTTTTGAATTTTCTCCAAAAGTAAAGTAGTTGCAAACTCATGCTTTTAGAGACTTGTTTGGGCTCATGAGAGGAGTAGAAAAACATCAAAAATTTCAGTCCTGCATGATTCTACCAAGAAATGTGTGTTCATTCAAACCGCTGGTTTTTGATAGTTTGGGCCCTATTGAATAATGAATGTTTTGAATTTTCTCCAAAAGTAAAGTAGTTGCAAACTCATCCTTTTAGAAACTTGTTTGGGCTGTTGAGAGGAGTAAAAAACCATCAAAAATTTCAATCCTGCATGATTCTACCAAGAAATGTGATTCTTCATTCAAAACGCTGGTTTTTGCTATTGGGCTCTATTGAATAATGAATGTTTTGAATTTTCTCCAAAAGTAAAGTAGTTGCAAACTCATGCTTTTAGAGACTTGTTTGGGCTCATGAGATGAGTAGAAAAACATCAAAAATTTCAGTCCTGCATGATTCTACCAAGACATGTGTGTTCATTGAAACGGCTGGTTTTTGATAGTTTGGGCCCTATTGAATAATGAATGTTTTGAATTTTCTCCAAAAGTAAAGTAGTTGCAAACTCATCCTTTTAGAAACTTGTTTGGGCTGTTGAGAGGAGTAAAAAACCATCAAAAATTTCAATCCTGCATGATTCTACCAAGAAATGTGATTCTTCATTCAAAACGCTGGTTTTTGCTATTGGGCTCTATTGAATAATGAATGTTTTGAATTTTCTCCAAAAGTAAAGTAGTTGCAAACTCATGCTTTTAGAGACTTGTTTGGGCTCATGAGAGGAGTAGAAAAACATCAAAAATTTCAGTCCTGCATGATTCTACCAAGAAATGTGTGTTCATTGAAACCGCTGGTTTTTGATAGTTTGGGCCCTATTGAATAATGAATGTTTTGAATTTTCTCCAAAAGTAAAGTAGTTGCAAACTCATCCTTTTAGAAACTTGTTTGGGCTGTTGAGAGGAGTAAAAAACCATCAAAAATTTCAATCCTGCATGATTCTACCAAGAAATGTGATTCTTCATTCAAAACGCTGGTTTTTGCTATTGGGCTCTATTGAATAATGAATGTTTTGAATTTTCTCCAAAAGTAAAGTAGTTGCAAACTCATGCTTTTAGAGACTTGTTTGGGCTCATGAGAGGAGTAGAAAAACATCAAAAATTTCAGTCCTGCATGATTCTACCAAGAAATGTGTGTTCATTCAAACCGCTGGTTTTTGATAGTTTGGGCCCTATTGAATAATGAATGTTTTGAATTTTCTCCAAAAGTAAAGTAGTTGCAAACTCATGCTTTTAGAGACTTGTTTGGGCTCATGAGAGGAGTAGAAAAACATCAAAAATTTCAGTCCTGCATGATTCTACCAAGAAATGTGTGTTCATTGAAACCGCTGGTTTTTGATAGTTTGGGCCCTATTGAATAATGAATGTTTTGAATTTTCTCCAAAAGTAAAGTAGTTGCAAACTCATCCTTTTAGAAACTTGTTTGGGCTGTTGAGAGGAGTAAAAAACCATCAAAAATTTCAATCCTGCATGATTCTACCAAGAAATGTGATTCTTCATTCAAAACGCTGGTTTTTGCTATTGGGCTCTATTGAATAATGAATGTTTTGAATTTTCTCCAAAAGTAAAGTAGTTGCAAACTCATGCTTTTAGAGACTTGTTTGGGCTCATGAGAGGAGTAGAAAAACATCAAAAATTTCAGTCCTGCATGATTCTACCAAGAAATGTGTGTTCATTGAAACCGCTGGTTTTTGATAGTTTGGGCCCTATTGAATAATGAATGTTTTGAATTTTCTCCAAAAGTAAAGTAGTTGCAAACTCATCCTTTTAGAAACTTGTTTGGGCTGTTGAGAGGAGTAAAAAACCATCAAAAATTTCAATCCTGCATGATTCTACCAAGAAATGTGATTCTTCATTCAAAACGCTGGTTTTTGCTATTGGGCTCTATTGAATAATGAATGTTTTGAATTTTCTCCAAAAGTAAAGTAGTTGCAAACTCATGCTTTTAGAGACTTGTTTGGGCTCATGAGAGGAGTAGAAAAACATCAAAAATTTCAGTCGTGCATGATTCTACCAAGAAATGTGTGTTCATTGAAACCGCTGGTTTTTGATAGTTTGGGCCCTATTGAATAATGAATGTTTTGAATTTTCTCCAAAAGTAAAGTAGTTGCAAACTCATCCTTTTAGAAACTTGTTTGGGCTGTTGAGAGGAGTAAAAAACCATCAAAAATTTCAATCCTGCATGATTCTACCAAGAAATGTGATTCTTCATTCAAAACGCTGGTTTTTGCTCTTGGGCTCTATTGAATAATGAATGTTTTGAATTTTCTCCAAAAGTAAAGTAGTTGCAAACTCATGCTTTTAGAGACTTGTTTGGGCTCATGAGAGGAGTAGAAAAACATCAAAAATTTCAGTCCTGCATGATTCTACCAAGAAATGTGTGTTCATTGAAACCGCTGGTTTTTGATAGTTTGGGCCCTATTGTATAATGAATGTTTTGAATTTTCTCCAAAAGTAAAGTAGTTGCAAACTCATCCTTTTAGAAACTTGTTTGGGCTGTTGAGAGGAGTAAAAAACCATCAAAAATTTCAATCCTGCATGATTCTACCAAGAAATGTGATTCTTCATTCAAAACGCTGGTTTTTGCTATTGGGCTCTATTGAATAATGAATGTTTTGAATTTTCTCCAAAAGTAAAGTAGTTGCAAACTCATGCTTTTAGAGACTTGTTTGGGCTCATGAGATGAGTAGAAAAACATCAAAAATTTCAGTCCTGCATGATTCTACCAAGACATGTGTGTTCATTGAAACGGCTGGTTTTTGATAGTTTGGGCCCTATTGAATAATGAATGTTTTGAATTTTCTCCAAAAGTAAAGTAGTTGCAAACTCATCCTTTTAGAAACTTGTTTGGGCTGTTGAGAGGAGTAAAAAACCATCAAAAATTTCAATCCTGCATGATTCTACCAAGAAATGTGATTCTTCATTCAAAACGCTGTTTTTTGCTATTGGGCTCTATTGAATAATGAATGTTTTGAATTTTCTCCAAAAGTAAAGTAGTTGCAAACTCATGCTTTTAGAGACTTGTTTGGGCTCATGAGAGGAGTAGAAAAACATCAAAAATTTCAGTCCTGCATGATTCTACCAAGAAATGTGTGTTCATTCAAACCGCTGGTTTTTGATAGTTTGGGCCCTATTGAATAATGAATGTTTTGAATTTTCTCCAAAAGTAAAGTAGTTGCAAACTCATGCTTTTAGAGACTTGTTTGGGCTCATGAGAGGAGTAGAAAAACATCAAAAATTTCAGTCCTGCATGATTCTACCAAGAAATGTGTGTTCATTGAAACGGCTGGTTTTTGATAGTTTGGGCCCTCTTGAATAATGAATGTTTTGAATTTTCTCCAAAAGTAAAGTAGTTGCAAACTCATCCTTTTAGAAACTTGTTTGGGCTGTTGAGAGGAGTAAAAAACCATCAAAAATTTCAATCCTGCATGATTCTACCAAGAAATGTGATTCTTCATTCAAAACGCTGGTTTTTGCTATTGGGCTCTATTGAATAATGAATGTTTTGAATTTTCTCCAAAAGTAAAGTAGTTGCAAACTCATGCTTTTAGAGACTTGTTTGGGCTCATGAGAGGAGTAGAAAAACATCAAAAATTTCAGTCCTGCATGATTCTACCAAGAAATGTGTGTTCATTCAAACCGCTGGTTTTTGATAGTTTGGGCCCTATTGAATAATGAATGTTTTGAATTTTATCCAAAAGTAAAGTAGTTGCAAACTCATCCTTTTAGAGACTTGCTTGGGCTCATGAGAGGAGTAGAAAAACATCAAAAATTTCAGTCCTGCATGATTCTACCAAGAAATGTGTGTTCATTGAAACCGCTGGTTTTTGATAGTTTGGGCCCTATTGAATAATGAATGTTTTGAATTTTCTCCAAAAGTAAAGTAGTTGCAAACTCATGCTTTTAGAGACTTGTTTGGGCTCATGAGAGGAGTAGAAAAACATCAAAAATTTCAGTCCTGCATGATTCTACCAAGAAATGTGTGTTCATTCAAACCGCTGGTTTTTGATAGTTTGGGCCCTATTGAATAATGAATGTTTTGAATTTTCTCCAAGAGTAAAGTAGTTGCAAACTCATCCTTTTAGAAACTTGTTTGGGCTGTTGAGAGGAGTAAAAAACCATCAAAAATTTCAATCCTGCATGATTTTACCAAGAAATGTGATTCTTCATTCAAAACCTGATTTTTGCTATTTTGCTCTATTGAATAGTGAATGTTTTGAATTTTCTCCAAAAGTAAAGTAGTTGCAAACTCATGCTTTTAGAGACTTGTTTGGGCTCATGAGAGGAGTAGAAAAACATCAAAAATTTCAGTCCTGCATGATTCTACCAAGAAATGTGTGTTCATTGAAACCGCTGGTTTTTGATAGTTTGGGCCCTATTGAATAATGAATGTTTTGAATTTTCTCCAAAAGTAAAGTAGTTGCAAACTCATCCTTTTAGAAACTTGTTTGGGCTGTTGAGAGGAGTAAAAAACCATCAAAAATTTCAATCCTGCATGATTCTACCAAGAAATGTGATTCTTCATTCAAAACGCTGGTTTTTGCTATTGGGCTCTATTGAATAATGAATGTTTTGAATTTTCTCCAAAAGTAAAGTAGTTGCAAACTCATGCTTTTAGAGACTTGTTTGGGCTCATGAGAGGAGTAGAAAAACATCAAAAATTTCAGTCCTGCATGATTCTACCAAGAAATGTGTGTTCATTCAAACCGCTGGTTTTTGATAGTTTGGGCCCTATTGAATAATGAATGTTTTGAATTTTCTCCAAAAGTAAAGTAGTTGCAAACTCATGCTTTTAGAGACTTGTTTGGGCTCATGAGAGGAGTAGAAAAACATCAAAAATTTCAATCCTGCATGATTCTACCAAGAAATGTGTGTTCATTGAAACGGCTGGTTTTTGATAGTTTGGGCCCTCTTGAATAATGAATGTTTTGAATTTTCTCCAAAAGTAAAGTAGTTGCAAACTCATCCTTTTAGAAACTTGTTTGGGCTGTTGAGAGGAGTAAAAAACCATCAAAAATTTCAATCCTGCATGATTCTACCAAGAAATGTGATTCTTCATTCAAAACGCTGGTTTTTGCTATTGGGCTCTATTGAATAATGAATGTTTTGAATTTTCTCCAAAAGTAAAGTAGTTGCAAACTCATGCTTTTAGAGACTTGTTTGGGCTCATGAGAGGAGTAGAAAAACATCAAAAATTTCAGTCCTGCATGATTCTACCAAGAAATGTGTGTTCATTCAAACCGCTGGTTTTTGATAGTTTGGGCCCTATTGAATAATGAATGTTTTGAATTTTATCCAAAAGTAAAGTAGTTGCAAACTCATCCTTTTAGAGACTTGCTTGGGCTCATGAGAGGAGTAGAAAAACATCAAAAATTTCAGTCCTGCATGATTCTACCAAGAAATGTGTGTTCATTGAAACCGCTGGTTTTTGATAGTTTGGGCCCTATTGAATAATGAATGTTTTGAATTTTCTCCAAAAGTAAAGTAGTTGCAAACTCATGCTTTTAGAGACTTGTTTGGGCTCATGAGAGGAGTAGAAAAACATCAAAAATTTCAGTCCTGCATGATTCTACCAAGAAATGTGTGTTCATTCAAACCGCTGGTTTTTGATAGTTTGGGCCCTATTGAATAATGAATGTTTTGAATTTTCTCCAAAAGTAAAGTAGTTGCAAACTCATCCTTTTAGAAACTTGTTTGGGCTGTTGAGAGGAGTAAAAAACCATCAAAAATTTCAATCCTGCATGATTTTACCAAGAAATGTGATTCTTCATTCAAAACCTGATTTTTGCTATTTTGCTCTATTGAATAGTGAATGTTTTGAATTTTCTCCAAAAGTAAAGTAGTTGCAAACTCATGCTTTTAGAGACTTGTTTGGGCTCATGAGAGGAGTAGAAAAACATCAAAAATTTCAGTCCTGCATGATTCTACCAAGAAATGTGTGTTCATTGAAACCGCTGGTTTTTGATAGTTTGGGCCCTATTGTATAATGAATGTTTTGAATTTTCTCCAAAAGTAAAGTAGTTGCAAACTCATCCTTTTAGAAACTTGTTTGGGCTGTTGAGAGGAGTAAAAAACCATCAAAAATTTCAATCCTGCATGATTCTACCAAGAAATGTGATTCTTCATTCAAAACGCTGGTTTTTGCTATTGGGCTCTATTGAATAATGAATGTTTTGAATTTTCTCCAAAAGTAAAGTAGTTGCAAACTCATGCTTTTAGAGACTTGTTTGGGCTCATGAGATGAGTAGAAAAACATCAAAAATTTCAGTCCTGCATGATTCTACCAAGACATGTGTGTTCATTGAAACGGCTGGTTTTTGATAGTTTGGGCCCTATTGAATAATGAATGTTTTGAATTTTCTCCAAAAGTAAAGTAGTTGCAAACTCATCCTTTTAGAAACTTGTTTGGGCTGTTGAGAGGAGTAAAAAACCATCAAAAATTTCAATCCTGCATGATTCTACCAAGAAATGTGATTCTTCATTCAAAACGCTGGTTTTTGCTATTGGGCTCTATTGAATAATGAATGTTTTGAATTTTCTCCAAAAGTATAGTTGCAAACTCATGCTTTTAGAGACTTGTTTGGGCTCATGAGAGGAGTAGAAAAACATCAAAAATTTCAGTCCTGCATGATTCTACCAAGAAATGTGTGTTCATTCAAACCGCTGGTTTTTGATAGTTTGGGCCCTATTGAATAATGAATGTTTTGAATTTTCTCCAAAAGTAAAGTAGTTGCAAACTCATGCTTTTAGAGACTTGTTTGGGCTCATGAGAGGAGTAGAAAAACATCAAAAATTTCAGTCCTGCATGATTCTACCAAGAAATGTGTGTTCATTGAAACCGCTGGTTTTTGATAGTTTGGGCCCTATTGAATAATGAATGTTTTGAATTTTCTCCAAAAGTAAAGTAGTTGCAAACTCATCCTTTTAGAAACTTGTTTGGGCTGTTGAGAGGAGTAAAAAACCATCAAAAATTTCAGTCCTGCATGATTCTACCAAGAAATGTGTGTTCATTGAAACCGCTGGTTTTTGATAGTTTGGGCCCTATTGAATAATGAATGTTTTGAATTTTCTCCAAAAGTAAAGTAGTTGCAAACTCATGCTTTTAGAGACTTGTTTGGGCTCATGAGAGGAGTAGAAAAACATCAAAAATTTCAGTCCTGCATGATTCTACCAAGAAATGTGTGTTCATTGAAACCGCTGGTTTTTGATAGTTTGGGCCCTATTGAATAATGAATGTTTTGAATTTTCTCCAAAAGTAAAGTAGTTGCAAACTCATCCTTTTAGAAACTTGTTTGGGCTGTTGAGAGGAGTAAAAAACCATCAAAAATTTCAATCCTGCATGATTCTACCAAGAAATGTGATTCTTCATTCAAAACGCTGGTTTTTGCTATTGGGCTCTATTGAATAATGAATGTTTTGAATTTTCTCCAAAAGTAAAGTAGTTGCAAACTCATGCTTTTAGAGACTTGTTTGGGCTCATGAGATGAGTAGAAAAACATCAAAAATTTCAGTCCTGCATGATTCTACCAAGACATGTGTGTTCATTGAAACGGCTGGTTTTTGATAGTTTGGGCCCTATTGAATAATGAATGTTTTGAATTTTCTCCAAAAGTAAAGTAGTTGCAAACTCATCCTTTTAGAAACTTGTTTGGGCTGTTGAGAGGAGTAAAAAACCATCAAAAATTTCAATCCTGCATGATTCTACCAAGAAATGTGATTCTTCATTCAAAACGCTGGTTTTTGCTATTGGGCTCTATTGAATAATGAATGTTTTGAATTTTCTCCAAAAGTAAAGTAGTTGCAAACTCATGCTTTTAGAGACTTGTTTGGGCTCATGAGAGGAGTAGAAAAACATCAAAAATTTCAGTCCTGCATGATTCTACCAAGAAATGTGTGTTCATTGAAACCGCTGGTTTTTGATAGTTTGGGCCCTATTGAATAATGAATGTTTTGAATTTTCTCCAAAAGTAAAGTAGTTGCAAACTCATCCTTTTAGAAACTTGTTTGGGCTGTTGAGAGGAGTAAAAAACCATCAAAAATTTCAATCCTGCATGATTCTACCAAGAAATGTGATTCTTCATTCAAAACGCTGGTTTTTGCTATTGGGCTCTATTGAATAATGAATGTTTTGAATTTTCTCCAAAAGTAAAGTAGTTGCAAACTCATGCTTTTAGAGAGTTGTTTGGGCTCATGAGATGAGTAGAAAAACATCAAAAATTTCAGTCCTGCATGATTCTACCAAGACATGTGTGTTCATTGAAACGGCTGGTTTTTGATAGTTTGGGCCCTATTGAATAATGAATGTTTTGAATTTTCTCCAAAAGTAAAGTAGTTGCAAACTCATCCTTTTAGAAACTTGTTTGGGCTGTTGAGAGGAGTAAAAAACCATCAAAACTTTCAATCCTGCATGATTCTACCAAGAAATGTGATTCTTCATTCAAAACGCTGGTTTTTGCTATTGGGCTCTATTGAATAATGAATGTTTTGAATTTTCTCCAAAAGTAAAGTAGTTGCAAACTCATGCTTTTAGAGACTTGTTTGGGCTCATGAGAGGAGTAGAAAAACATCAAAAATTTCAGTCCTGCATGATTCTACCAAGAAATGTGTGTTCATTCAAACCGCTGGTTTTTGATAGTTTGGGCCATATTGAATAATGAATGTTTAGAATTTTCTCCAAAAGTAAAGTAGTTGCAAACTCATGCTTTTAGAGACTTGTTTGGGCTCATGAGAGGAGTAGAAAAACATCAAAAATTTCAGTCCTGCATGATTCTACCAAGAAATGTGTGTTCATTGAAACCGCTGGTTTTTGATAGTTTGGGCCCTATTGAATAATGAATGTTTTGAATTTTCTCCAAAAGTAAAGTAGTTGCAAACTCATCCTTTTAGAAACTTGTTTGGGCTGTTGAGAGGAGTAAAAAACCATCAAAAATTTCAATCCTGCATGATTTTACCAAGAAATGTGATTCTTCATTCAAAACCTGATTTTTGCTATTGGGCTCTATTGAGTAGTGAATGTTTTGAATTTTCTCCAAAAGTAAAGTAGTTGCAAACTCATGCTTTTAGAGATTGTTTGGGCTCATGAGAGGAGTAGAAAAACATCAAAAATTTCAGTCCTGCATGATTCTACCAAGAAATGTATTCATTCAAACCGCTGGTTTTTGATAGTTTGGGCCCTATTGAATAATGAATGTTTTGAATTTTCTCCAAAAGTAAAGTAGTTGCAAACTCATCCTTTTAGAAACTTGTTTGGGCTGTTGAGAGGAGTAAAAAACCATCAAAAATTTCAATCCTGCATGATTCTACCAAGAAATGTGATTCTTCATTCAAAACGCTGGTTTTTGCTATTGGGCTCTATTGAATAATGAATGTTTTGAATTTTCTCCAAAAGTAAAGTAGTTGCAAACTCATGCTTTTAGAGACTTGTTTGGGCTCATGAGAGGAGTAGAAAAACATCAAAAATTTCAGTCCTGCATGATTCTACCAAGAAATGTGTGTTCATTGATACGGCTGGTTTTTGATAGTTTGGGCCCTATTGTATAATGAATGTTTTGAATTTTCTACAAAAGTAAAGTAGTTGCAAACTCATCCTTTTAGAAACTTGTTTGGGCTGTTGAGAGGAGTAAAAAACCATCAAAAATTTCAATCCTGCATGATTCTACCAAGAAATGTGATTCTTCATTCAAAACGCTGGTTTTTGCTATTGGGCTCTATTGAATAATGAATGTTTTGAATTTTCTCCAAAAGTAAAGTAGTTGCAAACTCATGCTTTTAGAGACTTGTTTGGGCTCATGAGAGGAGTAGAAAAACATCAAAAATTTCAGTCCTGCATGATTCTACCAAGAAATGTGTGTTCATTGAAACCGCTGGTTTTTGATAGTTTGGGCCCTATTGAATAATGAATGTTTTGAATTTTCTCCAAAAGTAAAGTAGATGCAAACTCATGCTTTTAGAGACTTGTTTGGGCTCATGAGAGGAGTAGAAAAACATCAAAAATTTCAGTCCTGCATGATTCTACCAAGAAATGTGTGTTCATTCAAACCGCTGGTTTTTGATAGTTTGGGCCCTATTGAATAATGAATGTTTTGAATTTTCTCCAAAAGTAAAGTAGTTGCAAACTCATCCTTTTAGAAACTTGTTTGGACTGTTGAGCGGAGTAAAAAACCATCAAAAATTTCAATCCTGCATGATTCTACCAAGAAATGTGATTCTTCATTCAAAACGCTGGTTTTTGCTATTGGGCTCTATTGAATAATGAATGTTTTGAATTTTCTCCAAAAGTAAAGTAGTTGCAAACTCATGCTTTTAGAGACTTGTTTGGGCTCATGAGAGGAGTAGAAAAACATCAAAAATTTCAGTCCTGCATGATTCTACCAAGAAATGTGTGTTCATTGAAACCGCTGGTTTTTGATAGTTTGGGCCCTATTGAATAATGAATGTTTTGAATTTTCTCCAAAAGTAAAGTAGTTGCAAACTCATCCTTTTAGAAACTTGTTTGGGCTGTTGAGAGGAGTAAAAAACCATCAAAAATTTCAATCCTGCATGATTCTACCAAGAAATGTGATTCTTCATTCAAAACGCTGGTTTTTGCTATTGGGCTCTATTGAATAATGAATGTTTTGAATTTTCTCCAAAAGTAAAGTAGTTGCAAACTCATGCTTTTAGAGACTTGTTTGGGCTCATGAGAGGAGTAGAAAAACATCAAAAATTTCAGTCCTGCATGATTCTACCAAGAAATGTGTGTTCATTGAAACCGCTGGTTTTTGATAGTTTGGGCCCTATTGAATAATGAATGTTTTGAATTTTCTCCAAAAGTAAAGTAGTTGCAAACTCATCCTTTTAGAAACTTGTTTGGGCTGTTGAGCGGAGTAAAAAACCATCAAAAATTTCAATCCTGCATGATTCTACCAAGAAATGTGATTCTTCATTCAAAACGCTGGTTTTTGCTATTGGGCTCTATTGAATAATGAATGTTTTGAATTTTCTCCAAAAGTAAAGTAGTTGCAAACTCATGCTTTTAGAGACTTGTTTGGGCTCATGAGAGGAGTAGAAAAACATCAAAAATTTCAGTCCTGCATGATTCTACCAAGAAATGTGTGTTCATTCAAACCGCTGGTTTTTGATAGTTTGGGCCCTATTGAATAATGAATGTTTTGAATTTTCTCCAAAAGTAAAGTAGTTGCAAACTCATGCTTTTAGAGACTTGTTTGGGCTCATGAGAGGAGTAGAAAAACATCAAAAATTTCAATCCTGCATGATTCTACCAAGAAATGTGTGTTCATTGAAACGGCTGGTTTTTGATAGTTTGGGCCCTCTTGAATAATGAATGTTTTGAATTTTCTCCAAAAGTAAAGTAGTTGCAAACTCATCCTTTTAGAAACTTGTTTGGGCTGTTGAGAGGAGTAAAAAACCATCAAAAATTTCAATCCTGCATGATTCTACCAAGAAATGTGATTCTTCATTCAAAACGCTGGTTTTTGCTATTGGGCTCTATTGAATAATGAATGTTTTGAATTTTCTCCAAAAGTAAAGTAGTTGCAAACTCATGCTTTTAGAGACTTGTTTGGGCTCATGAGAGGAGTAGAAAAACATCAAAAATTTCAGTCCTGCATGATTCTACCAAGAAATGTGTGTTCATTCAAACCGCTGGTTTTTGATAGTTTGGGCCCTATTGAATAATGAATGTTTTGAATTTTATCCAAAAGTAAAGTAGTTGCAAACTCATCCTTTTAGAGACTTGCTTGGGCTCATGAGAGGAGTAGAAAAACATCAAAAATTTCAGTCCTGCATGATTCTACCAAGAAATGTGTGTTCATTGAAACCGCTGGTTTTTGATAGTTTGGGCCCTATTGAATAATGAATGTTTTGAATTTTCTCCAAAAGTAAAGTAGTTGCAAACTCATGCTTTTAGAGACTTGCTTGGGCTCATGAGAGGAGTAGAAAAACATCAAAAATTTCAGTCCTGCATGATTCTACCAAGAAATGTGTGTTCATTCAAACCGCTGGTTTTTGATAGTTTGGGCCCTATTGAATAATGAATGTTTTGAATTTTCTCCAAAAGTAAAGTAGTTGCAAACTCATCCTTTTAGAAACTTGTTTGGGCTGTTGAGAGGAGTAAAAAACCATCAAAAATTTCAATCCTGCATGATTTTACCAAGAAATGTGATTCTTCATTCAAAACCTGATTTTTGCTATTTTGCTCTATTGAATAGTGAATGTTTTGAATTTTCTCCAAAAGTAAAGTAGTTGCAAACTCATGCTTTTAGAGACTTGTTTGGGCTCATGAGAGGAGTAGAAAAACATCAAAAATTTCAGTCCTGCATGATTCTACCAAGAAATGTGTGTTCATTGAAACCGCTGGTTTTTGATAGTTTGGGCCCTATTGTATAATGAATGTTTTGAATTTTCTCCAAAAGTAAAGTAGTTGCAAACTCATCCTTTTAGAAACTTGTTTGGGCTGTTGAGAGGAGTAAAAAACCATCAAAAATTTCAATCCTGCATGATTCTACCAAGAAATGTGATTCTTCATTCAAAACGCTGGTTTTTGCTATTGGGCTCTATTGAATAATGAATGTTTTGAATTTTCTCCAAAAGTAAAGTAGTTGCAAACTCATGCTTTTAGAGACTTGTTTGGGCTCATGAGATGAGTAGAAAAACATCAAAAATTTCAGTCCTGCATGATTCTACCAAGACATGTGTGTTCATTGAAACGGCTGGTTTTTGATAGTTTGGGCCCTATTGAATAATGAATGTTTTGAATTTTCTCCAAAAGTAAAGTAGTTGCAAACTCATCCTTTTAGAAACTTGTTTGGGCTGTTGAGAGGAGTAAAAAACCATCAAAAATTTCAATCCTGCATGATTCTACCAAGAAATGTGATTCTTCATTCAAAACGCTGGTTTTTGCTATTGGGCTCTATTGAATAATGAATGTTTTGAATTTTCTCCAAAAGTATAGTTGCAAACTCATGCTTTTAGAGACTTGTTTGGGCTCATGAGAGGAGTAGAAAAACATCAAAAATTTCAGTCCTGCATGATTCTACCAAGAAATGTGTGTTCATTCAAACCGCTGGTTTTTGATAGTTTGGGCCCTATTGAATAATGAATGTTTTGAATTTTCTCCAAAAGTAAAGTAGTTGCAAACTCATGCTTTTAGAGACTTGTTTGGGCTCATGAGAGGAGTAGAAAAACATCAAAAATTTCAGTCCTGCATGATTCTACCAAGAAATGTGTGTTCATTGAAACCGCTGGTTTTTGATAGTTTGGGCCCTATTGAATAATGAATGTTTTGAATTTTCTCCAAAAGTAAAGTAGTTGCAAACTCATCCTTTTAGAAACTTGTTTGGGCTGTTGAGAGGAGTAAAAAACCATCAAAAATTTCAGTCCTGCATGATTCTACCAAGAAATGTGTGTTCATTGAAACCGCTGGTTTTTGATAGTTTGGGCCCTATTGAATAATGAATGTTTTGAATTTTCTCCAAAAGTAAAGTAGTTGCAAACTCATGCTTTTAGAGACTTGTTTGGGCTCATGAGAGGAGTAGAAAAACATCAAAAATTTCAGTCCTGCATGATTCTACCAAGAAATGTGTGTTCATTGAAACCGCTGGTTTTTGATAGTTTGGGCCCTATTGAATAATGAATGTTTTGAATTTTCTCCAAAAGTAAAGTAGTTGCAAACTCATCCTTTTAGAAACTTGTTTGGGCTGTTGAGAGGAGTAAAAAACCATCAAAAATTTCAATCCTGCATGATTCTACCAAGAAATGTGATTCTTCATTCAAAACGCTGGTTTTTGCTATTGGGCTCTATTGAATAATGAATGTTTTGAATTTTCTCCAAAAGTAAAGTAGTTGCAAACTCATGCTTTTAGAGACTTGTTTGGGCTCATGAGATGAGTAGAAAAACATCAAAAATTTCAGTCCTGCATGATTCTACCAAGACATGTGTGTTCATTGAAACGGCTGGTTTTTGATAGTTTGGGCCCTATTGAATAATGAATGTTTTGAATTTTCTCCAAAAGTAAAGTAGTTGCAAACTCATCCTTTTAGAAACTTGTTTGGGCTGTTGAGAGGAGTAAAAAACCATCAAAAATTTCAATCCTGCATGATTCTACCAAGAAATGTGATTCTTCATTCAAAACGCTGGTTTTTGCTATTGGGCAGTTATTGAATAATGAATGTTTTGAATTTTCTCCAAAAGTAAAGTAGTTGCAAACTCATGCTTTTAGAGACTTGTTTGGGCTCATGAGAGGAGTAGAAAAACATCAAAAATTTCAGTCCTGCATGATTCTACCAAGAAATGTGTGTTCATTGAAACCGCTGGTTTTTGATAGTTTGGGCCCTATTGAATAATGAATGTTTTGAATTTTCTCCAAAAGTAAAGTAGTTGCAAACTCATCCTTTTAGAAACTTGTTTGGGCTGTTGAGAGGAGTAAAAAACCATCAAAAATTTCAATCCTGCATGATTCTACCAAGAAATGTGATTCTTCATTCAAAACGCTGGTTTTTGCTATTGGGCTCTATTGAATAATGAATGTTTTGAATTTTCTCCAAAAGTAAAGTAGTTGCAAACTCATGCTTTTAGAGAGTTGTTTGGGCTCATGAGATGAGTAGAAAAACATCAAAAATTTCAGTCCTGCATGATTCTACCAAGACATGTGTGTTCATTGAAACGGCTGGTTTTTGATAGTTTGGGCCCTATTGAATAATGAATGTTTTGAATTTTCTCCAAAAGTAAAGTAGTTGCAAACTCATCCTTTTAGAAACTTGTTTGGGCTGTTGAGAGGAGTAAAAAACCATCAAAACTTTCAATCCTGCATGATTCTACCAAGAAATGTGATTCTTCATTCAAAACCTGATTTTTGCTATTGGGCTCTATTGAGTAGTGAATGTTTTGAATTTTCTCCAAAAGTAAAGTAGTTGCAAACTCATGCTTTTAGAGATTGTTTGGGCTCATGAGAGGAGTAGAAAAACATCAAAAATTTCAGTCCTGCATGATTCTACCAAGAAATGTATTCATTCAAACCGCTGGTTTTTGATAGTTTGGGCCCTATTGAATAATGAATGTTTTGAATTTTCTCCAAAAGTAAAGTAGTTGCAAACTCATCCTTTTAGAAACTTGTTTGGGCTGTTGAGAGGAGTAAAAAACCATCAAAAATTTCAATCCTGCATGATTCTACCAAGAAATGTGATTCTTCATTCAAAACGCTGGTTTTTGCTATTGGGCTCTATTGAATAATGAATGTTTTGAATTTTCTCCAAAAGTAAAGTAGTTGCAAACTCATGCTTTTAGAGACTTGTTTGGGCTCATGAGAGGAGTAGAAAAACATCAAAAATTTCAGTCCTGCATGATTCTACCAAGAAATGTGTGTTCATTGATACGGCTGGTTTTTGATAGTTTGGGCCCTATTGTATAATGAATGTTTTGAATTTTCTACAAAAGTAAAGTAGTTGCAAACTCATCCTTTTAGAAACTTGTTTGGGCTGTTGAGAGGAGTAAAAAACCATCAAAAATTTCAATCCTGCATGATTCTACCAAGAAATGTGATTCTTCATTCAAAACGCTGGTTTTTGCTATTGGGCTCTATTGAATAATGAATGTTTTGAATTTTCTCCAAAAGTAAAGTAGTTGCAAACTCATGCTTTTAGAGACTTGTTTGGGCTCATGAGAGGAGTAGAAAAACATCAAAAATTTCAGTCCTGCATGATTCTACCAAGAAATGTGTGTTCATTGAAACCGCTGGTTTTTGATAGTTTGGGCCCTATTGAATAATGAATGTTTTGAATTTTCTCCAAAAGTAAAGTAGATGCAAACTCATGCTTTTAGAGACTTGTTTGGGCTCATGAGAGGAGTAGAAAAACATCAAAAATTTCAGTCCTGCATGATTCTACCAAGAAATGTGTGTTCATTCAAACCGCTGGTTTTTGATAGTTTGGGCCCTATTGAATAATGAATGTTTTGAATTTTCTCCAAAAGTAAAGTAGTTGCAAACTCATCCTTTTAGAAACTTGTTTGGACTGTTGAGCGGAGTAAAAAACCATCAAAAATTTCAATCCTGCATGATTCTACCAAGAAATGTGATTCTTCATTCAAAACGCTGGTTTTTGCTATTGGGCTCTATTGAATAATGAATGTTTTGAATTTTCTCCAAAAGTAAAGTAGTTGCAAACTCATGCTTTTAGAGACTTGTTTGGGCTCATGAGAGGAGTAGAAAAACATCAAAAATTTCAGTCCTGCATGATTCTACCAAGAAATGTGTGTTCATTGAAACCGCTGGTTTTTGATAGTTTGGGCCCTATTGAATAATGAATGTTTTGAATTTTCTCCAAAAGTAAAGTAGTTGCAAACTCATCCTTTTAGAAACTTGTTTGGGCTGTTGAGAGGAGTAAAAAACCATCAAAAATTTCAATCCTGCATGATTCTACCAAGAAATGTGATTCTTCATTCAAAACGCTGGTTTTTGCTATTGGGCTCTATTGAATAATGAATGTTTTGAATTTTCTCCAAAAGTAAAGTAGTTGCAAACTCATGCTTTTAGAGACTTGTTTGGGCTCATGAGATGAGTAGAAAAACATCAAAAATTTCAGTCCTGCATGATTCTACCAAGACATGTGTGTTCATTGAAACGGCTGGTTTTTGATAGTTTGGGCCCTATTGAATAATGAATGTTTTGAATTTTCTCCAAAAGTAAAGTAGTTGCAAACTCATCCTTTTAGAAACTTGTTTGGGCTGTTGAGAGGAGTAAAAAACATCAAAAATTTCAATCCTGCATGATTCTACCAAGAAATGTGATTCTTCATTCAAAACGCTGGTTTTTGCTATTGGGCTCTATTGAATAATGAATGTTTTGAATTTTCTCCAAAAGTAAAGTAGTTGCAAACTCATGCTTTTAGAGACTTGTTTGGGCTCATGAGAGGAGTAGAAAAACATCAAAAATTTCAGTCCTGCATGATTCTACCAAGAAATGTGTGTTGATTCAAACCGCTGGTTTTTGATAGTTTGGGCCCTATTGAATAATGAATGTTTTGAATTTTCTCCAAAAGTAAAGTAGTTGCAAACTCATGCTTTTAGAGACTTGTTTGGGCTCATGAGAGGAGTAGAAAAACATCAAAAATTTCAGTCCTGCATGATTCTACCAAGAAATGTGTGTTCATTGAAACCGCTGGTTTTTGATAGTTTGGGCCCTATTGAATAATGAATGTTTTGAATTTTCTCCAAAAGTAAAGTAGTTGCAAACTCATCCTTTTAGAAACTTGTTTGGGCTGTTGAGAGGAGTAAAAAACATCAAAAATTTCAATCCTGCATGATTCTACCAAGAAATGTGATTCTTCATTCAAAACGCTGGTTTTTGCTATTGGGCTCTATTGAATAATGAATGTTTTGAATTTTCTCCAAAAGTAAAGTAGTTGCAAACTCATGCTTTTAGAGACTTGTTTGGGCTCATGAGAGGAGTAGAAAAACATCAAAAATTTCAGTCCTGCATGATTCTACCAAGAAATGTGTGTTCATTGAAACCGCTGGTTTTTGATAGTTTGGGCCCTATTGAATAATGAATGTTTTGAATTTTCTCCAAAAGTAAAGTAGTTGCAAACTCATCCTTTTAGAAACTTGTTTGGGCTGTTGAGCGGAGTAAAAAACCATCAAAAATTTCAATCCTGCATGATTCTACCAAGAAATGTGATTCTTCATTCAAAACGCTGGTTTTTGCTATTGGGCTCTATTGAATAATGAATGTTTTGAATTTTCTCCAAAAGTAAAGTAGTTGCAAACTCATGCTTTTAGAGACTTGTTTGGGCTCATGAGAGGAGTAGAAAAACATCAAAAATTTCAGTTCTGCATGATTCTACCAAGAAATGTGTGTTCATTCAAACCGCTGGTTTTTGATAGTTTGGGCCCTATTGAATAATGAATGTTTTGAATTTTCTCCAAAAGTAAAGTAGTTGCAAACTCATCCTTTTAGAAACTTGTTTGGGCTGTTGAGAGGAGTAAAAAACCATCAAAAATTTCAATCCTGCATGATTCTACCAAGAAATGTGATTCTTCATTCAAAACGCTGGTTTTTGCTATTGGGCTCTATTGAATAATGAATGTTTTGAATTTTCTCCAAAAGTAAAGTAGTTGCAAACTCATGCTTTTAGAGACTTGTTTGGGCTCATGAGATGAGTAGAAAAACATCAAAAATTTCAGTCCTGCATGATTCTACCAAGACATGTGTGTTCATTGAAACGGCTGGTTTTTGATAGTTTGGGCCCTATTGAATAATGAATGTTTTGAATTTTCTCCAAAAGTAAAGTAGTTGCAAACTCATCCTTTTAGAAACTTGTTTGGGCTGTTGAGAGGAGTAAAAAACCATCAAAAATTTCAATCCTGCATGATTCTACCAAGAAATGTGATTCTTCATTCAAAACGCTGGTTTTTGCTATTGGGCTCTATTGAATAATGAATGTTTTGAATTTCCTCCAAAAGTAAAGTAGTTGCAAACTCATGCTTTCAGAGACTTGTTTGGGCTCATGAGAGGAGTAGAAAAACATCAAAAATTTCAGTCCTGCATGATTCTACCAAGAAATGTGTGTTGATTCAAACCTCTGGTTTTTGATAGTTTGGGCCCTATTGAATAATGAATGTTTTGAATTTTCTCCAAAAGTAAAGTAGTTGCAAACTCATGCTTTTAGAGACTTGTTTGGGCTCATGAGAGGAGTAGAAAAACATCAAAAATTTCAGTCCTGCATGATTCTACCAAGAAATGTGTGTTCATTGAAACCGCTGGTTTTTGATAGTTTGGGCCCTATTGAATAATGAATGTTTTGAATTTTCTCCAAAAGTAAAGTAGTTGCAAACTCATCCTTTTAGAAACTTGTTTGGGCTGTTGAGCGGAGTAAAAAACCATCAAAAATTTCAATCCTGCATGATTCTACCAAGAAATGTGATTCTTCATTCAAAACGCTGGTTTTTGCTATTGGGCTCTATTGAATAATGAATGTTTTGAATTTTCTCCAAAAGTAAAGTAGTTGCAAACTCATGCTTTTAGAGACTTGTTTGGGCTCATGAGAGGAGTAGAAAAACATCAAAAATTTCAGTTCTGCATGATTCTACCAAGAAATGTGTGTTCATTCAAACCGCTGGTTTTTGATAGTTTGGGCCCTATTGAATAATGAATGTTTTGAATTTTCTCCAAAAGTAAAGTAGTTGCAAACTCATCCTTTTAGAAACTTGTTTGGGCTGTTGAGAGGAGTAAAAAACCATCAAAAATTTCAATCCTGCATGATTCTACCAAGAAATGTGATTCTTCATTCAAAACGCTGGTTTTTGCTATTGGGCTCTATTGAATAATGAATGTTTTGAATTTTCTCCAAAAGTAAAGTAGTTGCAAACTCATGCTTTTAGAGACTTGTTTGGGCTCATGAGATGAGTAGAAAAACATCAAAAATTTCAGTCCTGCATGATTCTACCAAGACATGTGTGTTCATTGAAACGGCTGGTTTTTGATAGTTTGGGCCCTATTGAATAATGAATGTTTTGAATTTTCTCCAAAAGTAAAGTAGTTGCAAACTCATCCTTTTAGAAACTTGTTTGGGCTGTTGAGAGGAGTAAAAAACCATCAAAAATTTCAATCCTGCATGATTCTACCAAGAAATGTGATTCTTCATTCAAAACGCTGGTTTTTGCTATTGGGCTCTATTGAATAATGAATGTTTTGAATTTCCTCCAAAAGTAAAGTAGTTGCAAACTCATGCTTTCAGAGACTTGTTTGGGCTCATGAGAGGAGTAGAAAAACATCAAAAATTTCAGTCCTGCATGATTCTACCAAGAAATGTGTGTTGATTCAAACCTCTGGTTTTTGATAGTTTGGGCCCTATTGAATAATGAATGTTTTGAATTTTCTCCAAAAGTAAAGTAGTTGCAAACTCATGCTTTTAGATACTTGTTTGGGCTCATGAGAGGAGTAGAAAAACATCAAAAATTTCAGTCCTGCATGATTCTACCAAGAAATGTGTGTTCATTGAAACCGCTGGTTTTTGATAGTTTGGGCCCTGTTGAATAATGAATGTTTTGAATTTTCTCCAAAAGTAAAGTAGTTGCAAACTCATCCTTTTAGAAACTTGTTTGGGCTGTTGAGAGGAGTAAAAAACCATCAAAAATTTCAATCCTGCATGATTCTACCAAGAAATGTGATTCTTCATTCAAAACGCTGGTTTTTGCTATTGGGCTCTATTGAATAATTAATGCTTTGAATTTTCTCCAAAAGTAAAGTAGTTGCAAACTCATCCTTTTAGAGACTTGTTTGGGCTCATGAGAGGAGTAGAAAAACATCAAAAATTTCAGTCCTGCATGATTCTACCAAGAAATGTGTGTTCATTGAAACCGCTGGTTTTTGATAGTTTGGGCCCTATTGAATAATGAATGTTTTGAATTTTCTCCAAAAGTAAAGTAGTTGCAAACTCATCCTTTTAGAAACTTGTTTGGGCTGTTGAGAGGAGTAAAAAACCATCAAAAATTTCAATCCTGCATGATTCTACCAAGAAATGTGATTCTTCATTCAAAACGCTGGTTTTTGCTATTGGGCTCTATTGAATAATGAATGTTTTGAATTTTCTCCAAAAGTAAGGCTAGTTTCACATTAGCGTTTTTTTGCGCAGCGCATCGGGCGCATAAAAAACGCAAAGAAAAACGCAAAACAAACGCGCGTTTTTTTAACGTCATGCGCACGCTGATGTGTAAAAAAAACGCAGCGTTGTTTGCGTTTTACATGCGTTTTTTGCATGCGTTGGCGTTTTTTATGCGCATGCGTTTTTAAGTGTGACGTTTTTTCCATTGTCTAGAGAACATTCTAGACTTGTTTAACTCAAAAACGCATGCGCAAAAAAACGCAAGCGTGCGCAAGACCATGCGCACGCATGCGTTCCCATAGGCTCCAATGTGGTGTTTTAGCGCATTCCGTGCGCAAGCGTGCGCATGCGTTTTTTTGATGAGACAGGGCGGAACCAAAAATGCAACATGTTGCGTCTGGCGCGCCTGGCGCAAAAGACAAAAAACCGCATGCGCACGAAAACGCAAGTATGCGCAAGACCATGCGCACGTCATGTTAAGTATAGGTGCGCAGTGCGCATGCGCAAGGGTGCGCACGATGCGCTGCGCACAAAAGCGCTAATGTGAAACCAGCCTAAAGTAGTTGCAAACTCATGCTTTTAGAGACTTGTTTGGGCTCATGAGAGGAGTAGAAAAACATCAAAAATTTCAGTCCTGCATGATTCTACCAAGAAATGTGTGTTCATTGAAACCGCTGGTTTTTGATAGTTTGGGCCCTATTGAATAATGAATGTTTTGAATTTTCTCCAAAAGTAAAGTAGTTGCAAACTCATCCTTTTAGAAACTTGTTTGGGCTGTTGAGAGGAGTAAAAAACCATCAAAAATTTCAATCCTGCATGATTCTACCAAGAAATGTGATTCTTCATTCAAAACGCTGGTTTTTGCTATTGGGCTCTATTGAATAATGAATGTTTTGCATTTTCTCCAAAAGTAAAGTAGTTGCAAACTCATGCTTTTAGAGACTTGTTTGGGCTCATGAGAGGAGTAGAAAAACATCAAAAATTTCAGTCCTGCATGATTCTACCAAGAAATGTGTTCATTCAAACCGCTGGTTTTTGATAGTTTGGGCCCTATTGAATAATGAATGTTTTGAATTTTCTCCAAAAGTAAAGTAGTTGCAAACTCATCCTTTTAGAAACTTGTTTGGGCTGTTGAGAGGAGTAAAAAACCATCAAAAATTTCAATCCTGCATGATTCTACCAAGAAATGTGATTCTTCATTCAAAACGCTGGTTTTTGCTATTGGGCTCTATTGAATAATGAATGTTTTGCATTTTCTCCAAAAGTAAAGTAGTTGCAAACTCATGCTTTTAGAGACTTGTTTGGGCTCATGAGAGGAGTAGAAAAACATCAAAAATTTCAGTCCTGCATGATTCTACCAAGAAATGTGTGTTCATTCAAACCGCTGGTTTTTGATAGTTTGGGCCCTATTGAATAATGAATGTTTTGAATTTTCTCCAAAAGTAAAGTAGTTGCAAACTCATGCTTTTAGAGACTTGTTTGGGCTCATGAGAGGAGTAGAAAAACATCAAAAATTTCAGTCCTGCATGATTCTACCAAGAAATGTGTGTTCATTGAAACCGCTGGTTTTTGATAGTTTGGGCCCTATTGAATAATGAATGTTTTGAATTTTCTCCAAAAGTAAAGTAGTTGCAAACTCATCCTTTTAGAAACTTGTTTGGGCTGTTGAGAGGAGTAAAAAACCATCAAAAATTTCAATCCTGCATGATTCTACCAAGAAATGTGATTCTTCATTCAAAACGCTGGTTTTTGCTATTGGGCTCTATTGAATAATGAATGTTTTGAATTTTCTCCAAAAGTAAAGTAGTTGCAAACTCATGCTTTTAGAGACTTGTTTGGGCTCATGAGAGGAGTAGAAAAACATCAAAAATTTCAGTCCTGCATGATTCTACCAAGAAATGTGTGTTCATTGAAACCGCTGGTTTTTGATAGTTTGGGCCCTATTGAATAATGAATGTTTTGAATTTTCTCCAAAAGTAAAGTAGTTGCAAACTCATCCTTTTAGAAACTTGTTTGGGCTGTTGAGAGGAGTAAAAAACCATCAAAAATTTCAATCCTGCATGATTCTACCAAGAAATGTGATTCTTCATTCAAAACGCTGGTTTTTGCTATTGGGCTCTATTGAATAATGAATGTTTTGAATTTTCTCCAAAAGTAAAGTAGTTGCAAACTCATGCTTTTAGAGACTTGTTTGGGCTCATGAGAGGAGTAGAAAAACATCAAAAATTTCAGTCGTGCATGATTCTACCAAGAAATGTGTGTTCATTGAAACCGCTGGTTTTTGATAGTTTGGGCCCTATTGAATAATGAATGTTTTGAATTTTCTCCAAAAGTAAAGTAGTTGCAAACTCATCCTTTTAGAAACTTGTTTGGGCTGTTGAGAGGAGTAAAAAACCATCAAAAATTTCAATCCTGCATGATTCTACCAAGAAATGTGATTCTTCATTCAAAACGCTGGTTTTTGCTATTGGGCTCTATTGAATAATGAATGTTTTGAATTTTCTCCAAAAGTAAAGTAGTTGCAAACTCATGCTTTTAGAGACTTGTTTGGGCTCATGAGAGGAGTAGAAAAACATCAAAAATTTCAGTCCTGCATGATTCTACCAAGAAATGTGTGTTCATTGAAACCGCTGGTTTTTGATAGTTTGGGCCCTATTGAATAATGAATGTTTTGAATTTTCTCCAAAAGTAAAGTAGTTGCAAACTCATCCTTTTAGAAACTTGTTTGGGCTGTTGAGAGGAGTAAAAAACCATCAATAATTTCAATCCTGCATGATTCTACCAAGAAATGTGATTCTTCATTCAAAACGCTGGTTTTTGCTATTGGGCTCTATTGAATAATGAATGTTTTGAATTTTCTCCAAAAGTAAAGTAGTTGCAAACTCATGCTTTTAGAGACTTGTTTGGGCTCATGAGAGGAGTAGAAAAACATCAAAAATTTCAGTCCTGCATGATTCTACCTAGAAATGTGTGTTTATTGAAACCGCTGGTTTTTGATAGTTTGGGCCCTATTGAATAATGAATGTTTTGAATTTTCTCCAAAAGTAAAGTAGTTGCAAACTCATCCTTTTAGAAACTTGTTTGGGCTGTTGAGAGGAGTAAAAAACCATCAAAAATTTCAATCCTGCATGATTTTACCAAGAAATGTGATTCTTCATTCAAAACCTGATTTTTGCTATTGGGCTCTATTGAATAGTGAATGTTTTGAATTTTCTCCAAAAGTAAAGTAGTTGCAAACTCATGCTTTTAGAGACTTGTTTGGGCTCATGAGAGGAGTAGAAAAACATCAAAAATTTCAGTCCTGCATGATTCTACCAAGAAATGTGTTCATTCAAACCGCTGGTTTTTGATAGTTTGGGCCCTATTGAATAATGAATGTTTTGAATTTTCTCCAAAAGTAAAGTAGTTGCAAACTCATCCTTTTAGAAACTTGTTTGGGCTGTTGAGAGGAGAAAAAAACCATCAAAAATTTCAATCCTGCATGATTCTACCAAGAAATGTGATTCTTCATTCAAAACGCTGGTTTTTGCTATTGGGCTCTATTGAATAATGAATGTTTTGAATTTTCTCCAAAAGTAAAGTAGTTGCAAACTCATGCTTTTAGAGACTTGTTTGGGCTCATGAGATGAGTAGAAAAACATCAAAAATTTCAGTCCTGCATGATTCTACCAAGACATGTGTGTTCATTGAAACGGCTGGTTTTTGATAGTTTGGGCCCTATTGAATAATGAATGTTTTGAATTTTCTCCAAAAGTAAAGTAGTTGCAAACTCATCCTTTTAGAAACTTGTTTGGGCTGTTGAGAGGAGTAAAAAACCATCAAAAATTTCAATCCTGCATGATTCTACCAAGAAATGTGATTCTTCATTCAAAACGCTGGTTTTTGCTATTGGGCTCTATTGAATAATGAATGTTTTGAATTTTCTCCAAAAGTAAAGTAGTTGCAAACTCATGCTTTTAGAGACTTGTTTGGGCTCATGAGAGGAGTAGAAAAACATCAAAAATTTCAGTCCTGCATGATTCTACCAAGAAATGTGTGTTCATTCAAACCGCTGGTTTTTGATAGTTTGGGCCCTATTGAATAATGAATGTTTTGAATTTTCTCCAAAAGTAAAGTAGTTGCAAACTCATGCTTTTAGAGACTTGTTTGGGCTCATGAGAGGAGTAGAAAAACATCAAAAATTTCAGTCCTGCATGATTCTACCAAGAAATGTGTGTTCATTGAAACGGCTGGTTTTTGATAGTTTGGGCCCTCTTGAATAATGAATGTTTTGAATTTTCTCCAAAAGTAAAGTAGTTGCAAACTCATCCTTTTAGAAACTTGTTTGGGCTGTTGAGAGGAGTAAAAAACCATCAAAAATTTCAATCCTGCATGATTCTACCAAGAAATGTGATTCTTCATTCAAAACGCTGGTTTTTGCTATTGGGCTCTATTGAATAATGAATGTTTTGAATTTTCTCCAAAAGTAAAGTAGTTGCAAACTCATGCTTTTAGAGACTTGTTTGGGCTCATGAGAGGAGTAGAAAAACATCAAAAATTTCAGTCCTGCATGATTCTACCAAGAAATGTGTGTTCATTCAAACCGCTGGTTTTTGATAGTTTGGGCCCTATTGAATAATGAATGTTTTGAATTTTATCCAAAAGTAAAGTAGTTGCAAACTCATCCTTTTAGAGACTTGCTTGGGCTCATGAGAGGAGTAGAAAAACATCAAAAATTTCAGTCCTGCATGATTCTACCAAGAAATGTGTGTTCATTGAAACCGCTGGTTTTTGATAGTTTGGGCCCTATTGAATAATGAATGTTTTGAATTTTCTCCAAAAGTAAAGTAGTTGCAAACTCATGCTTTTAGAGACTTGTTTGGGCTCATGAGAGGAGTAGAAAAACATCAAAAATTTCAGTCCTGCATGATTCTACCAAGAAATGTGTGTTCATTCAAACCGCTGGTTTTTGATAGTTTGGGCCCTATTGAATAATGAATGTTTTGAATTTTCTCCAAAAGTAAAGTAGTTGCAAACTCATCCTTTTAGAAACTTGTTTGGGCTGTTGAGAGGAGTAAAAAACCATCAAAAATTTCAATCCTGCATGATTTTACCAAGAAATGTGATTCTTCATTCAAAACCTGATTTTTGCTATTTTGCTCTATTGAATAGTGAATGTTTTGAATTTTCTCCAAAAGTAAAGTAGTTGCAAACTCATGCTTTTAGAGACTTGTTTGGGCTCATGAGAGGAGTAGAAAAACATCAAAAATTTCAGTCCTGCATGATTCTACCAAGAAATGTGTGTTCATTGAAACCGCTGGTTTTTGATAGTTTGGGCCCTATTGTATAATGAATGTTTTGAATTTTCTCCAAAAGTAAAGTAGTTGCAAACTCATCCTTTTAGAAACTTGTTTGGGCTGTTGAGAGGAGTAAAAAACCATCAAAAATTTCAATCCTGCATGATTCTACCAAGAAATGTGATTCTTCATTCAAAACGCTGGTTTTTGCTATTGGGCTCTATTGAATAATGAATGTTTTGAATTTTCTCCAAAAGTAAAGTAGTTGCAAACTCATGCTTTTAGAGACTTGTTTGGGCTCATGAGATGAGTAGAAAAACATCAAAAATTTCAGTCCTGCATGATTCTACCAAGACATGTGTGTTCATTGAAACGGCTGGTTTTTGATAGTTTGGGCCCTATTGAATAATGAATGTTTTGAATTTTCTCCAAAAGTAAAGTAGTTGCAAACTCATCCTTTTAGAAACTTGTTTGGGCTGTTGAGAGGAGTAAAAAACCATCAAAAATTTCAATCCTGCATGATTCTACCAAGAAATGTGATTCTTCATTCAAAACGCTGGTTTTTGCTATTGGGCTCTATTGAATAATGAATGTTTTGAATTTTCTCCAAAAGTATAGTTGCAAACTCATGCTTTTAGAGACTTGTTTGGGCTCATGAGAGGAGTAGAAAAACATCAAAAATTTCAGTCCTGCATGATTCTACCAAGAAATGTGTGTTCATTCAAACCGCTGGTTTTTGATAGTTTGGGCCCTATTGAATAATGAATGTTTTGAATTTTCTCCAAAAGTAAAGTAGTTGCAAACTCATGCTTTTAGAGACTTGTTTGGGCTCATGAGAGGAGTAGAAAAACATCAAAAATTTCAGTCCTGCATGATTCTACCAAGAAATGTGTGTTCATTGAAACCGCTGGTTTTTGATAGTTTGGGCCCTATTGAATAATGAATGTTTTGAATTTTCTCCAAAAGTAAAGTAGTTGCAAACTCATCCTTTTAGAAACTTGTTTGGGCTGTTGAGAGGAGTAAAAAACCATCAAAAATTTCAGTCCTGCATGATTCTACCAAGAAATGTGTGTTCATTCAAACCGCTGGTTTTTGATAGTTTGGGCCCTATTGAATAATGAATGTTTTGAATTTTCTCCAAAAGTAAAGTAGTTGCAAACTCATGCTTTTAGAGACTTGTTTGGGCTCATGAGAGGAGTAGAAAAACATCAAAAATTTCAGTCCTGCATGATTCTACCAAGAAATGTGTGTTCATTGAAACCGCTGGTTTTTGATAGTTTGGGCCCTATTGAATAATGAATGTTTTGAATTTTCTCCAAAAGTAAAGTAGTTGCAAACTCATCCTTTTAGAAACTTGTTTGGGCTGTTGAGAGGAGTAAAAAACCATCAAAAATTTCAATCCTGCATGATTCTACCAAGAAATGTGATTCTTCATTCAAAACGCTGGTTTTTGCTATTGGGCTCTATTGAATAATGAATGTTTTGAATTTTCTCCAAAAGTAAAGTAGTTGCAAACTCATGCTTTTAGAGACTTGTTTGGGCTCATGAGATGAGTAGAAAAACATCAAAAATTTCAGTCCTGCATGATTCTACCAAGACATGTGTGTTCATTGAAACGGCTGGTTTTTGATAGTTTGGGCCCTATTGAATAATGAATGTTTTGAATTTTCTCCAAAAGTAAAGTAGTTGCAAACTCATCCTTTTAGAAACTTGTTTGGGCTGTTGAGAGGAGTAAAAAACCATCAAAAATTTCAATCCTGCATGATTCTACCAAGAAATGTGATTCTTCATTCAAAACGCTGGTTTTTGCTATTGGGCTCTATTGAATAATGAATGTTTTGAATTTTCTCCAAAAGTAAAGTAGTTGCAAACTCATGCTTTTAGAGACTTGTTTGGGCTCATGAGAGGAGTAGAAAAACATCAAAAATTTCAGTCCTGCATGATTCTACCAAGAAATGTGTGTTCATTGAAACCGCTGGTTTTTGATAGTTTGGGCCCTATTGAATAATGAATGTTTTGAATTTTCTCCAAAAGTAAAGTAGTTGCAAACTCATCCTTTTAGAAACTTGTTTGGGCTGTTGAGAGGAGTAAAAAACCATCAAAAATTTCAATCCTGCATGATTCTACCAAGAAATGTGATTCTTCATTCAAAACGCTGGTTTTTGCTATTGGGCTCTATTGAATAATGAATGTTTTGAATTTTCTCCAAAAGTAAAGTAGTTGCAAACTCATGCTTTTAGAGAGTTGTTTGGGCTCATGAGATGAGTAGAAAAACATCAAAAATTTCAGTCCTGCATGATTCTACCAAGACATGTGTGTTCATTGAAACGGCTGGTTTTTGATAGTTTGGGCCCTATTGAATAATGAATGTTTTGAATTTTCTCCAAAAGTAAAGTAGTTGCAAACTCATCCTTTTAGAAACTTGTTTGGGCTGTTGAGAGGAGTAAAAAACCATCAAAACTTTCAATCCTGCATGATTCTACCAAGAAATGTGATTCTTCATTCAAAACGCTGGTTTTTGCTATTGGGCTCTATTGAATAATGAATGTTTTGAATTTTCTCCAAAAGTAAAGTAGTTGCAAACTCATGCTTTTAGAGACTTGTTTGGGCTCATGAGAGGAGTAGAAAAACATCAAAAATTTCAGTCCTGCATGATTCTACCAAGAAATGTGTGTTCATTCAAACCGCTGGTTTTTGATAGTTTGGGCCATATTGAATAATGAATGTTTAGAATTTTCTCCAAAAGTAAAGTAGTTGCAAACTCATGCTTTTAGAGACTTGTTTGGGCTCATGAGAGGAGTAGAAAAACATCAAAAATTTCAGTCCTGCATGATTCTACCAAGAAATGTGTGTTCATTGAAACCGCTGGTTTTTGATAGTTTGGGCCCTATTGAATAATGAATGTTTTGAATTTTCTCCAAAAGTAAAGTAGTTGCAAACTCATCCTTTTAGAAACTTGTTTGGGCTGTTGAGAGGAGTAAAAAACCATCAAAAATTTCAATCCTGCATGATTTTACCAAGAAATGTGATTCTTCATTCAAAACCTGATTTTTGCTATTGGGCTCTATTGAGTAGTGAATGTTTTGAATTTTCTCCAAAAGTAAAGTAGTTGCAAACTCATGCTTTTAGAGATTGTTTGGGCTCATGAGAGGAGTAGAAAAACATCAAAAATTTCAGTCCTGCATGATTCTACCAAGAAATGTATTCATTCAAACCGCTGGTTTTTGATAGTTTGGGCCCTATTGAATAATGAATGTTTTGAATTTTCTCCAAAAGTAAAGTAGTTGCAAACTCATCCTTTTAGAAACTTGTTTGGGCTGTTGAGAGGAGTAAAAAACCATCAAAAATTTCAATCCTGCATGATTCTACCAAGAAATGTGATTCTTCATTCAAAACGCTGGTTTTTGCTATTGGGCTCTATTGAATAATGAATGTTTTGAATTTTCTCCAAAAGTAAAGTAGTTGCAAACTCATGCTTTTAGAGACTTGTTTGGGCTCATGAGAGGAGTAGAAAAACATCAAAAATTTCAGTCCTGCATGATTCTACCAAGAAATGTGTGTTCATTGAAACGGCTGGTTTTTGATAGTTTGGGCCCTATTGTATAATGAATGTTTTGAATTTTCTACAAAAGTAAAGTAGTTGCAAACTCATCCTTTTAGAAACTTGTTTGGGCTGTTGAGAGGAGTAAAAAACCATCAAAAATTTCAATCCTGCATGATTCTACCAAGAAATGTGATTCTTCATTCAAAACGCTGGTTTTTGCTATTGGGCTCTATTGAATAATGAATGTTTTGAATTTTCTCCAAAAGTAAAGTAGTTGCAAACTCATGCTTTTAGAGACTTGTTTGGGCTCATGAGAGGAGTAGAAAAACATCAAAAATTTCAGTCCTGCATGATTCTACCAAGAAATGTGTGTTCATTGAAACCGCTGGTTTTTGATAGTTTGGGCCCTATTGAATAATGAATGTTTTGAATTTTCTCCAAAAGTAAAGTAGTTGCAAACTCATGCTTTTAGAGACTTGTTTGGGCTCATGAGAGGAGTAGAAAAACATCAAAAATTTCAGTCCTGCATGATTCTACCAAGAAATGTGTGTTCATTCAAACCGCTGGTTTTTGATAGTTTGGGCCCTATTGAATAATGAATGTTTTGAATTTTCTCCAAAAGTAAAGTAGTTGCAAACTCATCCTTTTAGAAACTTGTTTGGACTGTTGAGCGGAGTAAAAAACCATCAAAAATTTCAATCCTGCATGATTCTACCAAGAAATGTGATTCTTCATTCAAAACGCTGGTTTTTGCTATTGGGCTCTATTGAATAATGAATGTTTTGAATTTTCTCCAAAAGTAAAGTAGTTGCAAACTCATGCTTTTAGAGACTTGTTTGGGCTCATGAGAGGAGTAGAAAAACATCAAAAATTTCAGTCCTGCATGATTCTACCAAGAAATGTGTGTTCATTGAAACCGCTGGTTTTTGATAGTTTGGGCCCTATTGAATAATGAATGTTTTGAATTTTCTCCAAAAGTAAAGTAGTTGCAAACTCATCCTTTTAGAAACTTGTTTGGGCTGTTGAGAGGAGTAAAAAACCATCAAAAATTTCAATCCTGCATGATTCTACCAAGAAATGTGATTCTTCATTCAAAACGCTGGTTTTTGCTATTGGGCTCTATTGAATAATGAATGTTTTGAATTTTCTCCAAAAGTAAAGTAGTTGCAAACTCATGCTTTTAGAGACTTGTTTGGGCTCATGAGATGAGTAGAAAAACATCAAAAATTTCAGTCCTGCATGATTCTACCAAGACATGTGTGTTCATTGAAACGGCTGGTTTTTGATAGTTTGGGCCCTATTGAATAATGAATGTTTTGAATTTTCTCCAAAAGTAAAGTAGTTGCAAACTCATCCTTTTAGAAACTTGTTTGGGCTGTTTAGAGGAGTAAAAAACATCAAAAATTTCAATCCTGCATGATTCTACCAAGAAATGTGATTCTTCATTCAAAACGCTGGTTTTTGCTATTGGGCTCTATTGAATAATGAATGTTTTGAATTTTCTCCAAAAGTAAAGTAGTTGCAAACTCATGCTTTTAGAGACTTGTTTGGGCTCATGAGAGGAGTAGAAAAACATCAAAAATTTCAGTCCTGCATGATTCTACCAAGAAATGTGTGTTGATTCAAACCGCTGGTTTTTGATAGTTTGGGCCCTATTGAATAATGAATGTTTTGAATTTTCTCCAAAAGTAAAGTAGTTGCAAACTCATGCTTTTAGAGACTTGTTTGGGCTCATGAGAGGAGTAGAAAAACATCAAAAATTTCAGTCCTGCATGATTCTACCAAGAAATGTGTGTTCATTGAAACCGCTGGTTTTTGATAGTTTGGGCCCTATTGAATAATGAATGTTTTGAATTTTCTCCAAAAGTAAAGTAGTTGCAAACTCATCCTTTTAGAAACTTGTTTGGGCTGTTGAGAGGAGTAAAAAACATCAAAAATTTCAATCCTGCATGATTCTACCAAGAAATGTGATTCTTCATTCAAAACGCTGGTTTTTGCTATTGGGCTCTATTGAATAATGAATGTTTTGAATTTTCTCCAAAAGTAAAGTAGTTGCAAACTCATGCTTTTAGAGACTTGTTTGGGCTCATGAGAGGAGTAGAAAAACATCAAAAATTTCAGTCCTGCATGATTCTACCAAGAAATGTGTGTTCATTGAAACGGCTGGTTTTTGATAGTTTGGGCCCTATTGAATAATGAATGTTTTGAATTTTCTCCAAAAGTAAAGTAGTTGCAAACTCATCCTTTTAGAAACTTGTTTGGGCTGTTGAGAGGAGTAAAAAACCATCAAAAATTTCAATCCTGCATGATTCTACCAAGAAATGTGATTCTTCATTCAAAACGCTGGTTTTTGCTATTGGGCTCTATTGAATAATGAATGTTTTGAATTTTCTCCAAAAGTAAAGTAGTTGCAAACTCATGCTTTTAGAGACTTGTTTGGGCTCATGAGAGGAGTAGAAAAACATCAAAAATTTCAGTTCTGCATGATTCTACCAAGAAATGTGTGTTCATTCAAACCGCTGGTTTTTGATAGTTTGGGCCCTATTGAATAATGAATGTTTTGAATTTTCTCCAAAAGTAAAGTAGTTGCAAACTCATCCTTTTAGAAACTTGTTTGGGCTGTTGAGAGGAGTAAAAAACCATCAAAAATTTCAATCCTGCATGATTCTACCAAGAAATGTGATTCTTCATTCAAAACGCTGGTTTTTGCTATTGGGCTCTATTGAATAATGAATGTTTTGAATTTTCTCCAAAATTAAAGTAGTTGCAAACTCATGCTTTTAGAGACTTGTTTGGGCTCATGAGATGAGTAGAAAAACATCAAAAATTTCAGTCCTGCATGATTCTACCAAGACATGTGTGTTCATTGAAACGGCTGGTTTTTGATAGTTTGGGCCCTATTGAATAATGAATGTTTTGAATTTTCTCCAAAAGTAAAGTAGTTGCAAACTCATCCTTTTAGAAACTTGTTTGGGCTGTTGAGAGGAGTAAAAAACCATCAAAAATTTCAATCCTGCATGATTCTACCAAGAAATGTGATTTTTCATTCAAAACGCTGGTTTTTGCTATTGGGCTCTATTGAATAATGAATGTTTTGAATTTTCTCCAAAAGTAAAGTAGTTGCAAACTCATGCTTTCAGAGACTTGTTTGGGCTCATGAGAGGAGTAGAAAAACATCAAAAATTTCAGTCCTGCATGATTCTACCAAGAAATGTGTGTTGATTCAAACCTCTGGTTTTTGATAGTTTGGGCCCTATTGAATAATGAATGTTTTGAATTTTCTCCAAAAGTAAAGTAGTTGCAAACTCATGCTTTTAGATACTTGTTTGGGCTCATGAGAGGAGTAGAAAAACATCAAAAATTTCAGTCCTGCATGATTCTACCAAGAAATGTGTGTTCATTGAAACCGCTGGTTTTTGATAGTTTGGGCCCTGTTGAATAATGAATGTTTTGAATTTTCTCCAAAAGTAAAGTAGTTGCAAACTCATCCTTTTAGAAACTTGTTTGGGCTGTTGAGAGGAGTAAAAAACCATCAAAAATTTCAATCCTGCATGATTCTACCAAGAAATGTGATTCTTCATTCAAAACGCTGGTTTTTGCTATTGGGCTCTATTGAATAATTAATGCTTTGAATTTTCTCCAAAAGTAAAGTAGTTGCAAACTCATCCTTTTAGAGACTTGTTTGGGCTCATGAGAGGAGTAGAAAAACATCAAAAATTTCAGTCCTGCATGATTCTACCAAGAAATGTGTGTTCATTGAAACCGCTGGTTTTTGATAGTTTGGGCCCTATTGAATAATGAATGTTTTGAATTTTCTCCAAAAGTAAAGTAGTTGCAAACTCATCCTTTTAGAAACTTGTTTGGGCTGTTGAGAGGAGTAAAAAACCATCAAAAATTTCAATCCTGCATGATTCTACCAAGAAATGTGATTCTTCATTCAAAACGCTGGTTTTTGCTATTGGGCTCTATTGAATAATGAATGTTTTGAATTTTCTCCATAAGTAAGGCTAGTTTCACATTAGCGTTTTTTTGCGCAGCGCATCGGGCGCATAAAAAACGCAAAGAAAAACGCAAAACAAACGCGCGTTTTTTTAACGTCATGCGCACGCTGATGTGTAAAAAAAACGCAGCGTTGTTTGCGTTTTACATGCGTTTTTTGCATGCGTTGGCGTTTTTTATGCGCATGCGTTTTTAAGTGTGACGTTTTTTCCATTGTCTAGAGAACATTCTAGACTTGTTTAACTCAAAAACGCATGCGCAAAAAAACGCAAGCGTGCGCAAGACCATGCGCACGCATGCGTTCCCATAGGCTCCAATGTGGTGTTTTAGCGCATTCCGTGCGCAAGCGTGCGCATGCGTTTTTTTGATGAGACAGGGCGGAACCAAAAATGCAACATGTTGCGTCTGGCGCGCCTGGCGCAAAAGACAAAAAACCGCATGCGCACGAAAACGCAAGTATGCGCAAGACCATGCGCACGTCATGTTAAGTATAGGTGCGCAGTGCGCATGCGCACGGGTGCGCACGATGTGCTGCGCACAAAAGCGCTAATGTGAAACCAGCCTAAAGTAGTTGCAAACTCATGCTTTTAGAGACTTGTTTGGGCTCATGAGAGGAGTAGAAAAACATCAAAAATTTCAGTCCTGCATGATTCTACCAAGAAATGTGTGTTCATTGAAACCGCTGGTTTTTGATAGTTTGGGCCCTATTGAATAATGAATGTTTTGAATTTTCTCCAAAAGTAAAGTAGTTGCAAACTCATCCTTTTAGAAACTTGTTTGGGCTGTTGAGAGGAGTAAAAAACCATCAAAAATTTCAATCCTGCATGATTCTACCAAGAAATGTGATTCTTCATTCAAAACGCTGGTTTTTGCTATTGGGCTCTATTGAATAATGAATGTTTTGAATTTTCTCCAAAAGTAAAGTAGTTGCAAACTCATGCTTTTAGAGACTTGTTTGGGATCATGAGAGGAGTAGAAAAACATCAAAAATTTCAGTCCTGCATGATTCTACCAAGAAATGTGTTCATTGAAACCGCTGGTTTTTGATAGTTTGGGCCCTATTGAATAATGAATGTTTTGAATTTTCTCCAAAAGTAAAGTAGTTGCAAACTCATCCTTTTAGAAACTTGTTTGGGCTGTTGAGAGGAGTAAAAAACCATCAAAAATTTCAATCCTGCATGATTCTACCAAGAAATGTGATTCTTCATTCAAAACGCTGGTTTTTGCTATTGGGCTCTATTGAATAATGAATGTTTTGCATTTTCTCCAAAAGTAAAGTAGTTGCAAACTCATGCTTTTAGAGACTTGTTTGGGCTCATGAGAGGAGTAGAAAAACATCAAAAATTTCAGTCCTGCATGATTCTACCAAGAAATGTGTTCATTCAAACCGCTGGTTTTTGATAGTTTGGGCCCTATTGAATAATGAATGTTTTGAATTTTCTCCAAAAGTAAAGTAGTTGCAAACTCATCCTTTTAGAAACTTGTTTGGGCTGTTGAGAGGAGTAAAAAACCATCAAAAATTTCAATCCTGCATGATTCTACCAAGAAATGTGATTCTTCATTCAAAACGCTGGTTTTTGCTATTGGGCTCTATTGAATAATGAATGTTTTGCATTTTCTCCAAAAGTAAAGTAGTTGCAAACTCATGCTTTTAGAGACTTGTTTGGGCTCATGAGATGAGTAGAAAAACATCAAAAATTTCAGTCCTGCATGATTCTACCAAGACATGTGTGTTCATTGAAACGGCTGGTTTTTGATAGTTTGGGCCCTATTGAATAATGAATGTTTTGAATTTTCTCCAAAAGTAAAGTAGTTGCAAACTCATCCTTTTAGAAACTTGTTTGGGCTGTTGAGAGGAGTAAAAAACCATCAAAAATTTCAATCCTGCATGATTCTACCAAGAAATGTGATTCTTCATTCAAAACGCTGGTTTTTGCTATTGGGCTCTATTGAATAATGAATGTTTTGAATTTTCTCCAAAAGTAAAGTAGTTGCAAACTCATGCTTTTAGAGACTTGTTTGGGCTCATGAGAGGAGTAGAAAAACATCAAAAATTTCAGTCCTGCATGATTCTACCAAGAAATGTGTGTTGATTCAAACCGCTGGTTTTTGATAGTTTGGGCCCTATTGAATAATGAATGTTTTGAATTTTCTCCAAAAGTAAAGTAGTTGCAAACTCATGCTTTTAGAGACTTGTTTGGGCTCATGAGAGGAGTAGAAAAACATCAAAAATTTCAGTCCTGCATGATTCTACCAAGAAATGTGTGTTCATTGAAACCGCTGGTTTTTGATAGTTTGGGCCCTATTGAATAATGAATGTTTTGAATTTTCTCCAAAAGTAAAGTAGTTGCAAACTCATCCTTTTAGAAACTTGTTTGGGCTGTTGAGAGGAGTAAAAAACCATCAAAAATTTCAATCCTGCATGATTCTACCAAGAAATGTGATTCTTCATTCAAAACGCTGGTTTTTGCTATTGGGCTCTATTGAATAATGAATGTTTTGAATTTTCTCCAAAAGTAAAGTAGTTGCAAACTCATGCTTTTAGAGACTTGTTTGGGCTCATGAGAGGAGTAGAAAAACATCAAAAATTTCAGTCCTGCATGATTCTACCAAGAAATGTGTGTTCATTGAAACCGCTGGTTTTTGATAGTTTGGGCCCTATTGAATAATGAATGTTTTGAATTTTCTCCAAAAGTAAAGTAGTTGCAAACTCATCCTTTTAGAAACTTGTTTGGGCTGTTGAGAGGAGTAAAAAACCATCAAAAATTTCAATCCTGCATGATTCTACCAAGAAATGTGATTCTTCATTCAAAACGCTGGTTTTTGCTATTGGGCTCTATTGAATAATGAATGTTTTGCATTTTCTCCAAAAGTAAAGTAGTTGCAAACTCATGCTTTTAGAGACTTGTTTGGGCTCATGAGATGAGTAGAAAAACATCAAAAATTTCAGTCCTGCATGATTCTACCAAGACATGTGTGTTCATTGAAACGGCTGGTTTTTGATAGTTTGGGCCCTATTGAATAATGAATGTTTTGAATTTTCTCCAAAAGTAAAGTAGTTGCAAACTCATCCTTTTAGAAACTTGTTTGGGCTGTTGAGAGGAGTAAAAAACCATCAAAAATTTCAATCCTGCATGATTCTACCAAGAAATGTGATTCTTCATTCAAAACGCTGGTTTTTGCTATTGGGCTCTATTGAATAATGAATGTTTTGAATTTTCTCCAAAAGTAAAGTAGTTGCAAACTCATGCTTTTAGAGACTTGTTTGGGCTCATGAGAGGAGTAGAAAAACATCAAAAATTTCAGTCCTGCATGATTCTACCAAGAAATGTGTGTTGATTCAAACCGCTGGTTTTTGATAGTTTGGGCCCTATTGAATAATGAATGTTTTGAATTTTCTCCAAAAGTAAAGTAGTTGCAAACTCATGCTTTTAGAGACTTGTTTGGGCTCATGAGAGGAGTAGAAAAACATCAAAAATTTCAGTCCTGCATGATTCTACCAAGAAATGTGTGTTCATTGAAACCGCTGGTTTTTGATAGTTTGGGCCCTATTGAATAATGAATGTTTTGAATTTTCTCCAAAAGTAAAGTAGTTGCAAACTCATCCTTTTAGAAACTTGTTTGGGCTGTTGAGAGGAGTAAAAAACCATCAAAAATTTCAATCCTGCATGATTCTACCAAGAAATGTGATTCTTCATTCAAAACGCTGGTTTTTGCTATTGGGCTCTATTGAATAATGAATGTTTTGCATTTTCTTCAAAAGTAAAGTAGTTGCAAACTCATGCTTTTAGAGACTTGTTTGGGCTCATGAGATGAGTAGAAAAACATCAAAAATTTCAGTCCTGCATGATTCTACCGAGACATGTGTGTTCATTGAAACGGCTGGTTTTTGATAGTTTGGGCCCTATTGAATAATGAATGTTTTGAATTTTCTCCAAAAGTAAAGTAGTTGCAAACTCATCCTTTTAGAAACTTGTTTGGGCTGTTGAGAGGAGTAAAAAACCATCAAAAATTTCAATCCTGCATGATTCTACCAAGAAATGTGATTCTTCATTCAAAACGCTGGTTTTTGCTATTGGGCTCTATTGAATAATGAATGTTTTGAATTTTCTCCAAAAGTAAAGTAGTTGCAAACTCATGCTTTTAGAGACTTGTTTGGGCTCATGAGAGGAGTAGAAAAACATCAAAAATTTCAGTCCTGCATGATTCTACCAAGAAATGTGTGTTGATTCAAACCGCTGGTTTTTGATAGTTTGGGCCCTATTGAATAATGAATGTTTTGAATTTTCTCCAAAAGTAAAGTAGTTGCAAACTCATCCTTTTAGAAACTTGTTTGGGCTGTTGAGAGGAGTAAAAAACCATCAAAAATTTCAATCCTGCATGATTCTACCAAGAAATGTGATTCTTCATTCAAAACGCTGGTTTTTGCTATTGGGCTCTATTGAATAATGAATGTTTTGAATTTTCTCCAAAAGTAAAGTAGTTGCAAACTCATGCTTTTAGAGACTTGTTTGGGCTCATGAGAGGAGTAGAAAAACATCAAAAATTTCAGTCCTGCATGATTCTACCAAGAAATGTGTGTTGATTCAAACCGCTGGTTTTTGATAGTTTGGGCCCTATTGAATAATGAATGTTTTGAATTTTCTCCAAAAGTAAAGTAGTTGCAAACTCATGCTTTTAGAGACTTGTTTGGGCTCATGAGAGGAGTAGAAAAACATCAAAAATTTCAGTCCTGCATGATTCTACCAAGAAATGTGTGTTCATTGAAACCGCTGGTTTTTGATAGTTTGGGCCCTATTGAATAATGAATGTTTTGAATTTTCTCCAAAAGTAAAGTAGTTGCAAACTCATCCTTTTAGAAACTTGTTTGGGCTGTTGAGAGGAGTAAAAAACCATCAAAAATTTCAATCCTGCATGATTCTACCAAGAAATGTGATTCTTCATTCAAAACGCTGGTTTTTGCTATTGGGCTCTATTGAATAATGAATGTTTTGAATTTTCTCCAAAAGTAAAGTAGTTGCAAACTCATGCTTTTAGAGACTTGTTTGGGCTCATGAGATGAGTAGAAAAACATCAAAAATTTCAGTCCTGCATGATTCTACCAAGACATGTGTGTTCATTGAAACGGCTGGTTTTTGATAGTTTGGGCCCTATTGAATAATGAATGTTTTGAATTTTCTCCAAAAGTAAAGTAGTTGCAAACTCATCCTTTTAGAAACTTGTTTGGGCTGTTTAGAGGAGTAAAAAACATCAAAAATTTCAGTCCTGCATGATTCTACCAAGAAATGTGTGTTGATTCAAACCGCTGGTTTTTGATAGTTTGGGCCCTATTGAATAATGAATGTTTTGAATTTTCTCCAAAAGTAAAGTAGTTGCAAACTCATGCTTTTAGAGACTTGTTTGGGCTCATGAGAGGAGTAGAAAAACATCAAAAATTTCAGTCCTGCATGATTCTACCAAGAAATGTGTGTTCATTGAAACCGCTGGTTTTTGATAGTTTGGGCCCTATTGAATAATGAATGTTTTGAATTTTCTCCAAAAGTAAAGTAGTTGCAAACTCATCCTTTTAGAAACTTGTTTGGGCTGTTGAGAGGAGTAAAAAACATCAAAAATTTCAATCCTGCATGATTCTACCAAGAAATGTGATTCTTCATTCAAAACGCTGGTTTTTGCTATTGGGCTCTATTGAATAATGAATGTTTTGAATTTTCTCCAAAAGTAAAGTAGTTGCAAACTCATGCTTTTAGAGACTTGTTTGGGCTCATGAGAGGAGTAGAAAAACATCAAAAATTTCAGTCCTGCATGATTCTACCAAGAAATGTGTGTTCATTGAAACGGCTGGTTTTTGATAGTTTGGGCCCTATTGAATAATGAATGTTTTGAATTTTCTCCAAAAGTAAAGTAGTTGCAAACTCATCCTTTTAGAAACTTGTTTGGGCTGTTGAGAGGAGTAAAAAACCATCAAAAATTTCAATCCTGCATGATTCTACCAAGAAATGTGATTCTTCATTCAAAACGCTGGTTTTTGCTATTGGGCTCTATTGAATAATGAATGTTTTGAATTTTCTCCAAAAGTAAAGTAGTTGCAAACTCATGCTTTTAGAGACTTGTTTGGGCTCATGAGAGGAGTAGAAAAACATCAAAAATTTCAGTTCTGCATGATTCTACCAAGAAATGTGTGTTCATTCAAACCGCTGGTTTTTGATAGTTTGGGCCCTATTGAATAATGAATGTTTTGAATTTTCTCCAAAAGTAAAGTAGTTGCAAACTCATCCTTTTAGAAACTTGTTTGGGCTGTTGAGAGGAGTAAAAAACCATCAAAAATTTCAATCCTGCATGATTCTACCAAGAAATGTGATTCTTCATTCAAAACGCTGGTTTTTGCTATTGGGCTCTATTGAATAATGAATGTTTTGAATTTTCTCCAAAATTAAAGTAGTTGCAAACTCATGCTTTTAGAGACTTGTTTGGGCTCATGAGATGAGTAGAAAAACATCAAAAATTTCAGTCCTGCATGATTCTACCAAGACATGTGTGTTCATTGAAACGGCTGGTTTTTGATAGTTTGGGCCCTATTGAATAATGAATGTTTTGAATTTTCTCCAAAAGTAAAGTAGTTGCAAACTCATCCTTTTAGAAACTTGTTTGGGCTGTTGAGAGGAGTAAAAAACCATCAAAAATTTCAATCCTGCATGATTCTACCAAGAAATGTGATTTTTCATTCAAAACGCTGGTTTTTGCTATTGGGCTCTATTGAATAATGAATGTTTTGAATTTTCTCCAAAAGTAAAGTAGTTGCAAACTCATGCTTTCAGAGACTTGTTTGGGCTCATGAGAGGAGTAGAAAAACATCAAAAATTTCAGTCCTGCATGATTCTACCAAGAAATGTGTGTTGATTCAAACCTCTGGTTTTTGATAGTTTGGGCCCTATTGAATAATGAATGTTTTGAATTTTCTCCAAAAGTAAAGTAGTTGCAAACTCATGCTTTTAGATACTTGTTTGGGCTCATGAGAGGAGTAGAAAAACATCAAAAATTTCAGTCCTGCATGATTCTACCAAGAAATGTGTGTTCATTGAAACCGCTGGTTTTTGATAGTTTGGGCCCTGTTGAATAATGAATGTTTTGAATTTTCTCCAAAAGTAAAGTAGTTGCAAACTCATCCTTTTAGAAACTTGTTTGGGCTGTTGAGAGGAGTAAAAAACCATCAAAAATTTCAATCCTGCATGATTCTACCAAGAAATGTGATTCTTCATTCAAAACGCTGGTTTTTGCTATTGGGCTCTATTGAATAATTAATGCTTTGAATTTTCTCCAAAAGTAAAGTAGTTGCAAACTCATCCTTTTAGAGACTTGTTTGGGCTCATGAGAGGAGTAGAAAAACATCAAAAATTTCAGTCCTGCATGATTCTACCAAGAAATGTGTGTTCATTGAAACCGCTGGTTTTTGATAGTTTGGGCCCTATTGAATAATGAATGTTTTGAATTTTCTCCAAAAGTAAAGTAGTTGCAAACTCATCCTTTTAGAAACTTGTTTGGGCTGTTGAGAGGAGTAAAAAACCATCAAAAATTTCAATCCTGCATGATTCTACCAAGAAATGTGATTCTTCATTCAAAACGCTGGTTTTTGCTATTGGGCTCTATTGAATAATGAATGTTTTGAATTTTCTCCATAAGTAAGGCTAGTTTCACATTAGCGTTTTTTTGCGCAGCGCATCGGGCGCATAAAAAACGCAAAGAAAAACGCAAAACAAACGCGCGTTTTTTTAACGTCATGCGCACGCTGATGTGTAAAAAAAACGCAGCGTTGTTTGCGTTTTACATGCGTTTTTTGCATGCGTTGGCGTTTTTTATGCGCATGCGTTTTTAAGTGTGACGTTTTTTCCATTGTCTAGAGAACATTCTAGACTTGTTTAACTCAAAAACGCATGCGCAAAAAAACGCAAGCGTGCGCAAGACCATGCGCACGCATGCGTTCCCATAGGCTCCAATGTGGTGTTTTAGCGCATTCCGTGCGCAAGCGTGCGCATGCGTTTTTTTGATGAGACAGGGCGGAACCAAAAATGCAACATGTTGCGTCTGGCGCGCCTGGCGCAAAAGACAAAAAACCGCATGCGCACGAAAACGCAAGTATGCGCAAGACCATGCGCACGTCATGTTAAGTATAGGTGCGCAGTGCGCATGCGCACGGGTGCGCACGATGTGCTGCGCACAAAAGCGCTAATGTGAAACCAGCCTAAAGTAGTTGCAAACTCATGCTTTTAGAGACTTGTTTGGGCTCATGAGAGGAGTAGAAAAACATCAAAAATTTCAGTCCTGCATGATTCTACCAAGAAATGTGTGTTCATTGAAACCGCTGGTTTTTGATAGTTTGGGCCCTATTGAATAATGAATGTTTTGAATTTTCTCCAAAAGTAAAGTAGTTGCAAACTCATCCTTTTAGAAACTTGTTTGGGCTGTTGAGAGGAGTAAAAAACCATCAAAAATTTCAATCCTGCATGATTCTACCAAGAAATGTGATTCTTCATTCAAAACGCTGGTTTTTGCTATTGGGCTCTATTGAATAATGAATGTTTTGAATTTTCTCCAAAAGTAAAGTAGTTGCAAACTCATGCTTTTAGAGACTTGTTTGGGATCATGAGAGGAGTAGAAAAACATCAAAAATTTCAGTCCTGCATGATTCTACCAAGAAATGTGTTCATTGAAACCGCTGGTTTTTGATAGTTTGGGCAATATTGAATAATGAATGTTTTGAATTTTCTCCAAAAGTAAAGTAGTTGCAAACTCATCCTTTTAGAAACTTGTTTGGGCTGTTGAGAGGAGTAAAAAACCATCAAAAATTTCAATCCTGCATGATTCTACCAAGAAATGTGATTCTTCATTCAAAACGCTGGTTTTTGCTATTGGGCTCTATTGAATAATGAATGTTTTGCATTTTCTCCAAAAGTAAAGTAGTTGCAAACTCATGCTTTTAGAGACTTGTTTGGGCTCATGAGAGGAGTAGAAAAACATCAAAAATTTCAGTCCTGCATGATTCTACCAAGAAATGTGTTCATTCAAACCGCTGGTTTTTGATAGTTTGGGCCCTATTGAATAATGAATGTTTTGAATTTTCTCCAAAAGTAAAGTAGTTGCAAACTCATCCTTTTAGAAACTTGTTTGGGCTGTTGAGAGGAGTAAAAAACCATCAAAAATTTCAATCCTGCATGATTCTACCAAGAAATGTGATTCTTCATTCAAAACGCTGGTTTTTGCTATTGGGCTCTATTGAATAATGAATGTTTTGCATTTTCTCCAAAAGTAAAGTAGTTGCAAACTCATGCTTTTAGAGACTTGTTTGGGCTCATGAGATGAGTAGAAAAACATCAAAAATTTCAGTCCTGCATGATTCTACCAAGACATGTGTGTTCATTGAAACGGCTGGTTTTTGATAGTTTGGGCCCTATTGAATAATGAATGTTTTGAATTTTCTCCAAAAGTAAAGTAGTTGCAAACTCATCCTTTTAGAAACTTGTTTGGGCTGTTGAGAGGAGTAAAAAACCATCAAAAATTTCAATCCTGCATGATTCTACCAAGAAATGTGATTCTTCATTCAAAACGCTGGTTTTTGCTATTGGGCTCTATTGAATAATGAATGTTTTGAATTTTCTCCAAAAGTAAAGTAGTTGCAAACTCATGCTTTTAGAGACTTGTTTGGGCTCATGAGAGGAGTAGAAAAACATCAAAAATTTCAGTCCTGCATGATTCTACCAAGAAATGTGTGTTGATTCAAACCGCTGGTTTTTGATAGTTTGGGCCCTATTGAATAATGAATGTTTTGAATTTTCTCCAAAAGTAAAGTAGTTGCAAACTCATGCTTTTAGAGACTTGTTTGGGCTCATGAGAGGAGTAGAAAAACATCAAAAATTTCAGTCCTGCATGATTCTACCAAGAAATGTGTGTTCATTGAAACCGCTGGTTTTTGATAGTTTGGGCCCTATTGAATAATGAATGTTTTGAATTTTCTCCAAAAGTAAAGTAGTTGCAAACTCATCCTTTTAGAAACTTGTTTGGGCTGTTGAGAGGAGTAAAAAACCATCAAAAATTTCAATCCTGCATGATTCTACCAAGAAATGTGATTCTTCATTCAAAACGCTGGTTTTTGCTATTGGGCTCTATTGAATAATGAATGTTTTGAATTTTCTCCAAAAGTAAAGTAGTTGCAAACTCATGCTTTTAGAGACTTGTTTGGGCTCATGAGAGGAGTAGAAAAACATCAAAAATTTCAGTCCTGCATGATTCTACCAAGAAATGTGTGTTCATTGAAACCGCTGGTTTTTGATAGTTTGGGCCCTATTGAATAATGAATGTTTTGAATTTTCTCCAAAAGTAAAGTAGTTGCAAACTCATCCTTTTAGAAACTTGTTTGGGCTGTTGAGAGGAGTAAAAAACCATCAAAAATTTCAATCCTGCATGATTCTACCAAGAAATGTGATTCTTCATTCAAAACGCTGGTTTTTGCTATTGGGCTCTATTGAATAATGAATGTTTTGCATTTTCTCCAAAAGTAAAGTAGTTGCAAACTCATGCTTTTAGAGACTTGTTTGGGCTCATGAGATGAGTAGAAAAACATCAAAAATTTCAGTCCTGCATGATTCTACCAAGACATGTGTGTTCATTGAAACGGCTGGTTTTTGATAGTTTGGGCCCTATTGAATAATGAATGTTTTGAATTTTCTCCAAAAGTAAAGTAGTTGCAAACTCATCCTTTTAGAAACTTGTTTGGGCTGTTGAGAGGAGTAAAAAACCATCAAAAATTTCAATCCTGCATGATTCTACCAAGAAATGTGATTCTTCATTCAAAACGCTGGTTTTTGCTATTGGGCTCTATTGAATAATGAATGTTTTGAATTTTCTCCAAAAGTAAAGTAGTTGCAAACTCATGCTTTTAGAGACTTGTTTGGGCTCATGAGAGGAGTAGAAAAACGTCAAAAATTTCAGTCCTGCATGATTCTACCAAGAAATGTGTGTTGATTCAAACCGCTGGTTTTTGATAGTTTGGGCCCTATTGAATAATGAATGTTTTGAATTTTCTCCAAAAGTAAAGTAGTTGCAAACTCATGCTTTTAGAGACTTGTTTGGGCTCATGAGAGGAGTAGAAAAACATCAAAAATTTCAGTCCTGCATGATTCTACCAAGAAATGTGTGTTCATTGAAACCGCTGGTTTTTGATAGTTTGGGCCCTATTGAATAATGAATGTTTTGAATTTTCTCCAAAAGTAAAGTAGTTGCAAACTCATCCTTTTAGAAACTTGTTTGGGCTGTTGAGAGGAGTAAAAAACCATCAAAAATTTCAATCCTGCATGATTCTACCAAGAAATGTGATTCTTCATTCAAAACGCTGGTTTTTGCTATTGGGCTCTATTGAATAATGAATGTTTTGAATTTTCTCCAAAAGTAAAGTAGTTGCAAACTCATGCTTTTAGAGACTTGTTTGGGCTCATGAGAGGAGTAGAAAAACATCAAAAATTTCAGTCCTGCATGATTCTACCAAGAAATGTGTGTTCATTGAAACCGCTGGTTTTTGATAGTTTGGGCCCTATTGAATAATGAATGTTTTGAATTTTCTCCAAAATTAAAGTAGTTGCAAACTCATCCTTTTAGAAACTTGTTTGGGCTGTTGAGAGGAGTAAAAAACCATCAAAAATTTCAATCCTGCATGATTCTACCAAGAAATGTGATTCTTCATTCAAAACGCTGGTTTTTGCTATTGGGCTGTATTGAATAATGAATGTTTTGAATTTTCTCCAAAAGTAAAGTAGTTGCAAACTCATGCTTTTAGAGACTTGTTTGGGCTCATGAGAGGAGTAGAAAAACATCAAAAATTTCAGTCCTGCATGATTCTACCAAGAAATGTGTGTTCATTGAAACCGCTGGTTTTTGATAGTTTGGGCCCTATTGAATAATGAATGTTTTGAATTTTCTCCAAAAGTAAAGTAGTTGCAAACTCATCCTTTTAGAAACTTGTTTGGGCTGTTGAGAGGAGTAAAAAACCATCAAAAATTTCAATCCTGCATGATTTTACCAAGAAATGTGATTCTTCATTCAAAACCTGATTTTTGCTATTGGGCTCTATTGAATAGTGAATGTTTTGAATTTTCTCCAAAAGTAAAGTAGTTGCAAACTCATGCTTTTAGAGACTTGTTTGGGCTCATGAGAGGAGTAGAAAAACATCAAAAATTTCAGTCCTGCATGATTCTACCAAGAAATGTGTTCATTCAAACCGCTGGTTTTTGATAGTTTGGGCCCTATTGAATAATGAATGTTTTGAATTTTCTCCAAAAGTAAAGTAGTTGCAAACTCATCCTTTTAGAAACTTGTTTGGGCTGTTGAGAGGAGTAAAAAACCATCAAAAATTTCAATCCTGCATGATTCTACCAAGAAATGTGATTCTTCATTCAAAACGCTGGTTTTTGCTATTGGGCTCTATTGAATAATGAATGTTTTGCATTTTCTTCAAAAGTAAAGTAGTTGCAAACTCATGCTTTTAGAGACTTGTTTGGGCTCATGAGATGAGTAGAAAAACATCAAAAATTTCAGTCCTGCATGATTCTACCGAGACATGTGTGTTCATTGAAACGGCTGGTTTTTGATAGTTTGGGCCCTATTGAATAATGAATGTTTTGAATTTTCTCCAAAAGTAAAGTAGTTGCAAACTCATCCTTTTAGAAACTTGTTTGGGCTGTTGAGAGGAGTAAAAAACCATCAAAAATTTCAATCCTGCATGATTCTACCAAGAAATGTGATTCTTCATTCAAAACGCTGGTTTTTGCTATTGGGCTCTATTGAATAATGAATGTTTTGAATTTTCTCCAAAAGTAAAGTAGTTGCAAACTCATGCTTTTAGAGACTTGTTTGGGCTCATGAGAGGAGTAGAAAAACATCAAAAATTTCAGTCCTGCATGATTCTACCAAGAAATGTGTGTTGATTCAAACCGCTGGTTTTTGATAGTTTGGGCCCTATTGAATAATGAATGTTTTGAATTTTCTCCAAAAGTAAAGTAGTTGCAAACTCATCCTTTTAGAAACTTGTTTGGGCTGTTGAGAGGAGTAAAAAACCATCAAAAATTTCAATCCTGCATGATTCTACCAAGAAATGTGATTCTTCATTCAAAACGCTGGTTTTTGCTATTGGGCTCTATTGAATAATGAATGTTTTGAATTTTCTCCAAAAGTAAAGTAGTTGCAAACTCATGCTTTTAGAGACTTGTTTGGGCTCATGAGAGGAGTAGAAAAACATCAAAAATTTCAGTCCTGCATGATTCTACCAAGAAATGTGTGTTGATTCAAACCGCTGGTTTTTGATAGTTTGGGCCCTATTGAATAATGAATGTTTTGAATTTTCTCCAAAAGTAAAGTAGTTGCAAACTCATGCTTTTAGAGACTTGTTTGGGCTCATGAGAGGAGTAGAAAAACATCAAAAATTTCAGTCCTGCATGATTCTACCAAGAAATGTGTGTTCATTGAAACCGCTGGTTTTTGATAGTTTGGGCCCTATTGAATAATGAATGTTTTGAATTTTCTCCAAAAGTAAAGTAGTTGCAAACTCATCCTTTTAGAAACTTGTTTGGGCTGTTGAGAGGAGTAAAAAACCATCAAAAATTTCAATCCTGCATGATTCTACCAAGAAATGTGATTCTTCATTCAAAACGCTGGTTTTTGCTATTGGGCTCTATTGAATAATGAATGTTTTGAATTTTCTCCAAAAGTAAAGTAGTTGCAAACTCATGCTTTTAGAGACTTGTTTGGGCTCATGAGAGGAGTAGAAAAACATCAAAAATTTCAGTCCTGCATGATTCTACCAAGAAATGTGTGTTCATTGAAACCGCTGGTTTTTGATAGTTTGGGCCCTATTGAATAATGAATGTTTTGAATTTTCTCCAAAAGTAAAGTAGTTGCAAACTCATCCTTTTAGAAACTTGTTTGGGCTGTTGAGAGGAGTAAAAAACCATCAAAAATTTCAATCCTGCATGATTCTACCAAGAAATGTGATTCTTCATTCAAAACGCTGGTTTTTGCTATTGGGCTCTATTGAATAATGAATGTTTTGCATTTTCTCCAAAAGTAAAGTAGTTGCAAACTCATGCTTTTAGAGACTTGTTTGGGCTCATGAGATGAGTAGAAAAACATCAAAAATTTCAGTCCTGCATGATTCTACCAAGACATGTGTGTTCATTGAAACGGCTGGTTTTTGATAGTTTGGGCCCTATTGAATAATGAATGTTTTGAATTTTCTCCAAAAGTAAAGTAGTTGCAAACTCATCCTTTTAGAAACTTGTTTGGGCTGTTGAGAGGAGTAAAAAACCATCAAAAATTTCAATCCTGCATGATTCTACCAAGAAATGTGATTCTTCATTCAAAACGCTGGTTTTTGCTATTGGGCTCTATTGAATAATGAATGTTTTGAATTTTCTCCAAAAGTAAAGTAGTTGCAAACTCATGCTTTTAGAGACTTGTTTGGGCTCATGAGAGGAGTAGAAAAACATCAAAAATTTCAGTCCTGCATGATTCTACCAAGAAATGTGTGTTGATTCAAACCGCTGGTTTTTGATAGTTTGGGCCCTATTGAATAATGAATGTTTTGAATTTTCTCCAAAAGTAAAGTAGTTGCAAACTCATGCTTTTAGAGACTTGTTTGGGCTCATGAGAGGAGTAGAAAAACATCAAAAATTTCAGTCCTGCATGATTCTACCAAGAAATGTGTGTTCATTGAAACCGCTGGTTTTTGATAGTTTGGGCCCTATTGAATAATGAATGTTTTGAATTTTCTCCAAAAGTAAAGTAGTTGCAAACTCATCCTTTTAGAAACTTGTTTGGGCTGTTGAGAGGAGTAAAAAACCATCAAAAATTTCAATCCTGCATGATTCTACCAAGAAATGTGATTCTTCATTCAAAACGCTGGTTTTTGCTATTGGGCTCTATTGAATAATGAATGTTTTGAATTTTCTCCAAAAGTAAAGTAGTTGCAAACTCATGCTTTTAGAGACTTGTTTGGGCTCATGAGAGGAGTAGAAAAACATCAAAAATTTCAGTCCTGCATGATTCTACCAAGAAATGTGTGTTCATTGAAACCGCTGGTTTTTGATAGTTTGGGCCCTATTGAATAATGAATGTTTTGAATTTTCTCCAAAAGTAAAGTAGTTGCAAACTCATCCTTTTAGAAACTTGTTTGGGCTGTTGAGAGGAGTAAAAAACCATCAAAAATTTCAATCCTGCATGATTCTACCAAGAAATGTGATTCTTCATTCAAAACGCTGGTTTTTGCTATTGGGCTCTATTGAATAATGAATGTTTTGAATTTTCTCCAAAAGTAAAGTAGTTGCAAACTCATGCTTTTAGAGACTTGTTTGGGCTCATGAGAGGAGTAGAAAAACATCAAAAATTTCAGTCCTGCATGATTCTACCAAGAAATGTGTGTTCATTGAAACCGCTGGTTTTTGATAGTTTGGGCCCTATTGAATAATGAATGTTTTGAATATTCTCCAAAAGTAAAGTAGTTGCAAACTCATCCTTTTAGAAACTTGTTTGGGCTGTTGAGAGGAGTAAAAAACCATCAAAAATTTCAATCCTGCATGATTCTACCAAGAAATGTGATTCTTCATTCAAAACGCTGGTTTTTGCTATTGGGCTCTATTGAATAATTAATGCTTTGAATTTTCTCCAAAAGTAAAGTAGTTGCAAACTCATCCTTTTAGAGACTTGTTTGGGCTCATGAGAGGAGTAGAAAAACATCAAAAATTTCAGTCCTGCATGATTCTACCAAGAAATGTGTGTTCATTGAAACCGCTGGTTTTTGATAGTTTGGGCCCTATTGAATAATGAATGTTTTGAATTTTCTCCAAAAGTAAAGTAGTTGCAAACTCATCCTTTTAGAAACATGTTTGGGCTGTTGAGAGGAGTAAAAAACCATCAAAAATTTCAATCCTGCATGATTCTACCAAGAAATGTGATTCTTCATTCAAAACGCTGGTTTTTGCTATTGGGCTCTATTGAATAATGAATGTTTTGAATTTTCTCCAAAAGTAAGGCTAGTTTCACATTAGCGTTTTTTTGCGCAGCGCATCGGGCGCATAAAAAACGCAAAGAAAAACGCAAAACAAACGCGCGTTTTTTTAACGTCATGCGCACGCTGATGTGTAAAAAAAACGCAGCGTTGTTTGCGTTTTACATGCGTTTTTTGCATGCGTTGGCGTTTTTTATGCGCATGCGTTTTTAAGTGTGACGTTTTTTCCATTGTCTAGAGAACATTCTAGACTTGTTTAACTCAAAAACTCATGCGCAAAAAAACGCAAGCGTGCGCAAGACCATGCGCACGCATGCGTTCCCATAGGCTCCAATGTGGTGTTTTTGCGCATTCCGTGCGCAAGTGTGCGCATGCGTTTTTTTGACGAGACAGGGCGGAACCAAAAATGCAACATGTTGCGTCTGGCGCGCCTGGCGCAAAAGACAAAAAACCGCATGCGCACGAAAACGCAAGTATGCGCAAGACCATGCGCACGTCATGTTAAGTATAGGTGCGCAGTGCGCATGCGCACGGGTGCGCACGATGCGCTGCGCACAAAAGCGCTAATGTGAAACCAGCCTAAAGTAGTTGCAAACTCATGCTTTTAGAGACTTGTTTGGGCTCATGAGAGGAGTAGAAAAACATCAAAAATTTCAGTCCTGCATGATTCTACCAAGAAATGTGTGTTCATTGAAACCGCTGGTTTTTGATAGTTTGGGCCCTATTGAATAATGAATGTTTTGAATTTTCTCCAAAAGTAAAGTAGTTGCAAACTCATCCTTTTAGAAACTTGTTTGGGCTGTTGAGAGGAGTAAAAAACCATCAAAAATTTCAATCCTGCATGATTCTACCAAGAAATGTGATTCTTCATTCAAAACGCTGGTTTTTGCTATTGGGCTGTATTGAATAATGAATGTTTTGAATTTTCTCCAAAAGTAAAGTAGTTGCAAACTCATGCTTTTAGAGACTTGTTTGGGCTCATGAGAGGAGTAGAAAAACATCAAAAATTTCAGTCCTGCATGATTCTACCAAGAAATGTGTGTTCATTGAAACCGCTGGTTTTTGATAGTTTGGGCCCTATTGAATAATGAATGTTTTGAATTTTCTCCAAAAGTAAAGTAGTTGCAAACTCATCCTTTTAGAAACTTGTTTGGGCTGTTGAGAGGAGTAAAAAACCATCAAAAATTTCAATCCTGCATGATTTTACCAAGAAATGTGATTCTTCATTCAAAACCTGATTTTTGCTATTGGGCTCTATTGAATAGTGAATGTTTTGAATTTTCTCCAAAAGTAAAGTAGTTGCAAACTCATGCTTTTAGAGACTTGTTTGGGCTCATGAGAGGAGTAGAAAAACATCAAAAATTTCAGTCCTGCATGATTCTACCAAGAAATGTGTTCATTCAAACCGCTGGTTTTTGATAGTTTGGGCCCTATTGAATAATGAATGTTTTGAATTTTCTCCAAAAGTAAAGTAGTTGCAAACTCATCCTTTTAGAAACTTGTTTGGGCTGTTGAGAGGAGTAAAAAACCATCAAAAATTTCAATCCTGCATGATTCTACCAAGAAATGTGATTCTTCATTCAAAACGCTGGTTTTTGCTATTGGGCTCTATTGAATAATGAATGTTTTGCATTTTCTTCAAAAGTAAAGTAGTTGCAAACTCATGCTTTTAGAGACTTGTTTGGGCTCATGAGATGAGTAGAAAAACATCAAAAATTTCAGTCCTGCATGATTCTACCGAGACATGTGTGTTCATTGAAACGGCTGGTTTTTGATAGTTTGGGCCCTATTGAATAATGAATGTTTTGAATTTTCTCCAAAAGTAAAGTAGTTGCAAACTCATCCTTTTAGAAACTTGTTTGGGCTGTTGAGAGGAGTAAAAAACCATCAAAAATTTCAATCCTGCATGATTCTACCAAGAAATGTGATTCTTCATTCAAAACGCTGGTTTTTGCTATTGGGCTCTATTGAATAATGAATGTTTTGAATTTTCTCCAAAAGTAAAGTAGTTGCAAACTCATGCTTTTAGAGACTTGTTTGGGCTCATGAGAGGAGTAGAAAAACATCAAAAATTTCAGTCCTGCATGATTCTACCAAGAAATGTGTGTTGATTCAAACCGCTGGTTTTTGATAGTTTGGGCCCTATTGAATAATGAATGTTTTGAATTTTCTCCAAAAGTAAAGTAGTTGCAAACTCATGCTTTTAGAGACTTGTTTGGGCTCATGAGAGGAGTAGAAAAACATCAAAAATTTCAGTCCTGCATGATTCTACCAAGAAATGTGTGTTCATTGAAACCGCTGGTTTTTGATAGTTTGGGACCTATTGAATAATGAATGTTTTGAATTTTCTCCAAATGTAAAGTAGTTGCAAACTCATCCTTTTAGAAACTTGTTTGGGCTGTTGAGAGGAGTAAAAAACCATCAAAAATTTCAATCCTGCATGATTCTACCAAGAAATGTGATTCTTCATTCAAAACGCTGGTTTTTGCTATTGGGCTCTATTGAATAATGAATGTTTTGAATTTTCTCCAAAAGTAAAGTAGTTGCAAACTCATGCTTTTAGAGACTTGTTTGGGCTCATGAGAGGAGTAGAAAAACATCAAAAATTTCAGTCCTGCATGATTCTACCAAGAAATGTGTGTTCATTGAAACCGCTGGTTTTTGATAGTTTGGGCCCTATTGAATAATGAATGTTTTGAATTTTCTCCAAAAGTAAAGTAGTTGCAAACTCATCCTTTTAGAAACTTGTTTGGGCTGTTGAGAGGAGTAAAAAACCATCAAAAATTTCAATCCTGCATGATTCTACCAAGAAATGTGATTCTTCATTCAAAACGCTGGTTTTTGCTATTGGGCTCTATTGAATAATGAATGTTTTGAATTTTCTCCAAAAGTAAAGTAGTTGCAAACTCATGCTTTTAGAGACTTGTTTGGGCTCATGAGAGGAGTAGAAAAACATCAAAAATTTCAGTCCTGCATGATTCTACCAAGAAATGTGTGTTCATTCAAACCGCTGGTTTTTGATAGTTTGGGCCCTATTGAATAATGAATGTTTTGAATTTTCTCCAAAAGTAAAGTAGTTGCAAACTCATGCTTTTAGAGACTTGTTTGGGCTCATGAGAGGAGTAGAAAAACATCAAAAATTTCAGTCCTGCATGATTCTACCAAGAAATGTGTGTTCATTGAAACCGCTGGTTATTGATAGTTTGGGCCCTATTGAATAATGAATGTTTTGAATTTTCTCCAAAAGTAAAGTAGTTGCAAACTCATCCTTTTAGAAACTTGTTTGGGCTGTTGAGAGGAGTAAAAAACCATCAAAAATTTCAATCCTGCATGATTCTACCAAGAAATGTGATTCTTCATTCAAAATGCTGGTTTTTGCTATTGGGCTCTATTGAATAATGAATGTTTTGAATTTTCTCCAAAAGTAAAGTAGTTGCAAACTCATGCTTTTAGAGACTTGTTTGGGCTCATGAGAGGAGTAGAAAAACATCAAAAATTTCAGTCGTGCATGATTCTACCAAGAAATGTGTGTTCATTGAAACCGCTGGTTTTTGATAGTTTGGGCCCTATTGAATAATGAATGTTTTGAATTTTCTCCAAAAGTAAAGTAGTTGCAAACTCATCCTTTTAGAAACTTGTTTGGGCTGTTGAGAGGAGTAAAAAACCATCAAAAATTTCAATCCTGCATGATTCTACCAAGAAATGTGATTCTTCATTCAAAACGCTGGTTTTTGCTATTGGGCTCTATTGAATAATGAATGTTTTGAATTTTCTCCAAAAGTAAAGTAGTTGCAAACTCATGCTTTTAGAGACTTGTTTGGGCTCATGAGAGGAGTAGAAAAACATCAAAAATTTCAGTCCTGCATGATTCTACCAAGAAATGTGTGTTCATTGAAACCGCTGGTTTTTGATAGTTTGGGCCCTATTGAATAATGAATGTTTTGAATTTTCTCCAAAAGTAAAGTAGTTGCAAACTCATCCTTTTAGAAACTTGTTTGGGCTGTTGAGAGGAGTAAAAAACCATCAAAAATTTCAATCCTGCATGATTCTACCAAGAAATGTGATTCTTCATTCAAAACGCTGGTTTTTGCTATTGGGCTCTATTGAATAATGAATGTTTTGAATTTTCTCCAAAAGTAAAGTAGTTGCAAACTCATGCTTTTAGAGACTTGTTTGGGCTCATGAGAGGAGTAGAAAAACATCAAAAATTTCAGTCCCGCATGATTCTACCAAGAAATGTGTGTTTATTGAAACCGCTGGTTTTTGATAGTTTGGGCCCTATTGAATAATGAATGTTTTGAATTTTCTCCAAAAGTAAAGTAGTTGCAAACTCATCCTTTTAGAAACTTGTTTGGGCTGTTGAGAGGAGTAAAAAACCATCAAAAATTTCAATCCTGCATGATTTTACCAAGAAATGTGATTCTTCATTCAAAACCTGATTTTTGCTATTGGGCTCTATTGAATAGTGAATGTTTTGAATTTTCTCCAAAAGTAAAGTAGTTGCAAACTCATGCTTTTAGAGACTTGTTTGGGCTCATGAGAGGAGTAGAAAAACATCAAAAATTTCAGTCCTGCATGATTCTACCAAGAAATGTGTTCATTCAAACCGCTGGTTTTTGATAGTTTGGGCCCTATTGAATAATGAATGTTTTGAATTTTCTCCAAAAGTAAAGTAGTTGCAAACTCATCCTTTTAGAAACTTGTTTGGGCTGTTGAGAGGAGTAAAAAACCATCAAAAATTTCAATCCTGCATGATTCTACCAAGAAATGTGATTCTTCATTCAAAACGCTGGTTTTTGCTCTTGGGCTCTATTGAATAATGAATGTTTTGAATTTTCTCCAAAAGTAAAGTAGTTGCAAACTCATGCTTTTAGAGACTTGTTTGGGCTCATGAGAGGAGTAGAAAAACATCAAAAATTTCAGTCCTGCATGATTCTACCAAGAAATGTGTGTTCATTGAAACCGCTGGTTTTTGATAGTTTGGGCCCTATTGTATAATGAATGTTTTGAATTTTCTCCAAAAGTAAAGTAGTTGCAAACTCATCCTTTTAGAAACTTGTTTGGGCTGTTGAGAGGAGTAAAAAACCATCAAAAATTTCAATCCTGCATGATTCTACCAAGAAATGTGATTCTTCATTCAAAACGCTGGTTTTTGCTATTGGGCTCTATTGAATAATGAATGTTTTGAATTTTCTCCAAAAGTAAAGTAGTTGCAAACTCATGCTTTTAGAGACTTGTTTGGGCTCATGAGATGAGTAGAAAAACATCAAAAATTTCAGTCCTGCATGATTCTACCAAGACATGTGTGTTCATTGAAACGGCTGGTTTTTGATAGTTTGGGCCCTATTGAATAATGAATGTTTTGAATTTTCTCCAAAAGTAAAGTAGTTGCAAACTCATCCTTTTAGAAACTTGTTTGGGCTGTTGAGAGGAGTAAAAAACCATCAAAAATTTCAATCCTGCATGATTCTACCAAGAAATGTGATTCTTCATTCAAAACGCTGGTTTTTGCTATTGGGCTCTATTGAATAATGAATGTTTTGAATTTTCTCCAAAAGTAAAGTAGTTGCAAACTCATGCTTTTAGAGACTTGTTTGGGCTCATGAGAGGAGTAGAAAAACATCAAAAATTTCAGTCCTGCATGATTCTACCAAGAAATGTGTGTTCATTCAAACCGCTGGTTTTTGATAGTTTGGGCCCTATTGAATAATGAATGTTTTGAATTTTCTCCAAAAGTAAAGTAGTTGCAAACTCATGCTTTTAGAGACTTGTTTGGGCTCATGAGAGGAGTAGAAAAACATCAAAAATTTCAGTCCTGCATGATTCTACCAAGAAATGTGTGTTCATTGAAACGGCTGGTTTTTGATAGTTTGGGCCCTCTTGAATAATGAATGTTTTGAATTTTCTCCAAAAGTAAAGTAGTTGCAAACTCATCCTTTTAGAAACTTGTTTGGGCTGTTGAGAGGAGTAAAAAACCATCAAAAATTTCAATCCTGCATGATTCTACCAAGAAATGTGATTCTTCATTCAAAACGCTGGTTTTTGCTATTGGGCTCTATTGAATAATGAATGTTTTGAATTTTCTCCAAAAGTAAAGTAGTTGCAAACTCATGCTTTTAGAGACTTGTTTGGGCTCATGAGAGGAGTAGAAAAACATCAAAAATTTCAGTCCTGCATGATTCTACCAAGAAATGTGTGTTCATTCAAACCGCTGGTTTTTGATAGTTTGGGCCCTATTGAATAATGAATGTTTTGAATTTTCTCCAAAAGTAAAGTAGTTGCAAACTCATGCTTTTAGAGACTTGTTTGGGCTCATGAGAGGAGTAGAAAAACATCAAAAATTTCAGTCCTGCATGATTCTACCAAGAAATGTGTGTTCATTGAAACCGCTGGTTTTTGATAGTTTGGGCCCTATTGAATAATGAATGTTTTGAATTTTCTCCAAAAGTAAAGTAGTTGCAAACTCATCCTTTTAGAAACTTGTTTGGGCTGTTGAGAGGAGTAAAAAACCATCAAAAATTTCAATCCTGCATGATTCTACCAAGAAATGTGATTCTTCATTCAAAACGCTGGTTTTTGCTATTGGGCTCTATTGAATAATGAATGTTTTGAATTTTCTCCAAAAGTAAAGTAGTTGCAAACTCATGCTTTTAGAGACTTGTTTGGGCTCATGAGAGGAGTAGAAAAACATCAAAAATTTCAGTCCTGCATGATTCTACCAAGAAATGTGTGTTGATTCAAACCGCTGGTTTTTGATAGTTTGGGCCCTATTGAATAATGAATGTTTTGAATTTTCTCCAAAAGTAAAGTAGTTGCAAACTCATGCTTTTAGAGACTTGTTTGGGCTCATGAGAGGAGTAGAAAAACATCAAAAATTTCAGTCCTGCATGATTCTACCAAGAAATGTGTGTTCATTGAAACCGCTGGTTTTTGATAGTTTGGGCCCTATTGAATAATGAATGTTTTGAATTTTCTCCAAAAGTAAAGTAGTTGCAAACTCATCCTTTTAGAAACTTGTTTGGGCTGTTGAGAGGAGTAAAAAACCATCAAAAATTTCAATCCTGCATGATTCTACCAAGAAATGTGATTCTTCATTCAAAACGCTGGTTTTTGCTATTGGGCTCTATTGAATAATGAATGTTTTGAATTTTCTCCAAAAGTAAAGTAGTTGCAAACTCATGCTTTTAGAGACTTGTTTGGGCTCATGAGAGGAGTAGAAAAACATCAAAAATTTCAGTCCTGCATGATTCTACCAAGAAATGTGTGTTCATTGAAACCGCTGGTTTTTGATAGTTTGGGCCCTATTGAATAATGAATGTTTTGAATTTTCTCCAAAAGTAAAGTAGTTGCAAACTCATCCTTTTAGAAACTTGTTTGGGCTGTTGAGAGGAGTAAAAAACCATCAAAAATTTCAATCCTGCATGATTCTACCAAGAAATGTGATTCTTCATTCAAAACGCTGGTTTTTGCTATTGGGCTCTATTGAATAATGAATGTTTTGCATTTTCTCCAAAAGTAAAGTAGTTGCAAACTCATGCTTTTAGAGACTTGTTTGGGCTCATGAGATGAGTAGAAAAACATCAAAAATTTCAGTCCTGCATGATTCTACCAAGACATGTGTGTTCATTGAAACGGCTGGTTTTTGATAGTTTGGGCCCTATTGAATAATGAATGTTTTGAATTTTCTCCAAAAGTAAAGTAGTTGCAAACTCATCCTTTTAGAAACTTGTTTGGGCTGTTGAGAGGAGTAAAAAACCATCAAAAATTTCAATCCTGCATGATTCTACCAAGAAATGTGATTCTTCATTCAAAACGCTGGTTTTTGCTATTGGGCTCTATTGAATAATGAATGTTTTGAATTTTCTCCAAAAGTAAAGTAGTTGCAAACTCATGCTTTTAGAGACTTGTTTGGGCTCATGAGAGGAGTAGAAAAACATCAAAAATTTCAGTCCTGCATGATTCTACCAAGAAATGTGTGTTGATTCAAACCGCTGGTTTTTGATAGTTTGGGCCCTATTGAATAATGAATGTTTTGAATTTTCTCCAAAAGTAAAGTAGTTGCAAACTCATGCTTTTAGAGACTTGTTTGGGCTCATGAGAGGAGTAGAAAAACATCAAAAATTTCAGTCCTGCATGATTCTACCAAGAAATGTGTGTTCATTGAAACCGCTGGTTTTTGATAGTTTGGGCCCTATTGAATAATGAATGTTTTGAATTTTCTCCAAAAGTAAAGTAGTTGCAAACTCATCCTTTTAGAAACTTGTTTGGGCTGTTGAGAGGAGTAAAAAACCATCAAAAATTTCAATCCTGCATGATTCTACCAAGAAATGTGATTCTTCATTCAAAACGCTGGTTTTTGCTATTGGGCTCTATTGAATAATGAATGTTTTGAATTTTCTCCAAAAGTAAAGTAGTTGCAAACTCATGCTTTTAGAGACTTGTTTGGGCTCATGAGAGGAGTAGAAAAACATCAAAAATTTCAGTCCTGCATGATTCTACCAAGAAATGTGTGTTCATTGAAACCGCTGGTTTTTGATAGTTTGGGCCCTATTGAATAATGAATGTTTTGAATTTTCTCCAAAAGTAAAGTAGTTGCAAACTCATCCTTTTAGAAACTTGTTTGGGCTGTTGAGAGGAGTAAAAAACCATCAAAAATTTCAATCCTGCATGATTCTACCAAGAAATGTGATTCTTCATTCAAAACGCTGGTTTTTGCTATTGGGCTCTATTGAATAATGAATGTTTTGAATTTTCTCCAAAAGTAAAGTAGTTGCAAACTCATGCTTTTAGAGACTTGTTTGGGCTCATGAGAGGAGTAGAAAAACATCAAAAATTTCAGTCCTGCATGATTCTACCAAGAAATGTGTGTTCATTGAAACCGCTGGTTTTTGATAGTTTGGGCCCTATTGAATAATGAATGTTTTGAATATTCTCCAAAAGTAAAGTAGTTGCAAACTCATCCTTTTAGAAACTTGTTTGGGCTGTTGAGAGGAGTAAAAAACCATCAAAAATTTCAATCCTGCATGATTCTACCAAGAAATGTGATTCTTCATTCAAAACGCTGGTTTTTGCTATTGGGCTCTATTGAATAATTAATGCTTTGAATTTTCTCCAAAAGTAAAGTAGTTGCAAACTCATCCTTTTAGAGACTTGTTTGGGCTCATGAGAGGAGTAGAAAAACATCAAAAATTTCAGTCCTGCATGATTCTACCAAGAAATGTGTGTTCATTGAAACCGCTGGTTTTTGATAGTTTGGGCCCTATTGAATAATGAATGTTTTGAATTTTCTCCAAAAGTAAAGTAGTTGCAAACTCATCCTTTTAGAAACATGTATGGGCTGTTGAGAGGAGTAAAAAACCATCAAAAATTTCAATCCTGCATGATTCTACCAAGAAATGTGATTCTTCATTCAAAACGCTGGTTTTTGCTATTGGGCTCTATTGAATAATGAATGTTTTGAATTTTCTCCAAAAGTAAGGCTAGTTTCACATTAGCGTTTTTTTGCGCAGCGCATCGGGCGCATAAAAAACGCAAAGAAAAACGCAAAACAAACGCGCGTTTTTTTAACGTCATGCGCACGCTGATGTGTAAAAAAAACGCAGCGTTGTTTGCGTTTTACATGCGTTTTTTGCATGCGTTGGCGTTTTTTATGCGCATGCGTTTTTAAGTGTGACGTTTTTTCCATTGTCTAGAGAACATTCTAGACTTGTTTAACTCAAAAACTCATGCGCAAAAAAACGCAAGCGTGCGCAAGACCATGCGCACGCATGCGTTCCCATAGGCTCCAATGTGGTGTTTTTGCGCATTCCGTGCGCAAGTGTGCGCATGCGTTTTTTTGACGAGACAGGGCGGAACCAAAAATGCAACATGTTGCGTCTGGCGCGCCTGGCGCAAAAGACAAAAAACCGCATGCGCACGAAAACGCAAGTATGCGCAAGACCATGCGCACGTCATGTTAAGTATAGGTGCGCAGTGCGCATGCGCACGGGTGCGCACGATGCGCTGCGCACAAAAGCGCTAATGTGAAACCAGCCTAAAGTAGTTGCAAACTCATGCTTTTAGAGACTTGTTTGGGCTCATGAGAGGAGTAGAAAAACATCAAAAATTTCAGTCCTGCATGATTCTACCAAGAAATGTGTGTTCATTGAAACGGCTGGTTTTTGATAGTTTGGGCCCTATTGAATAATGAATGTTTTGAATTTTCTCCAAAAGTAAAGTAGTTGCAAACTCATCCTTTTAGAAACTTGTTTGGGCTGTTGAGAGGAGTAAAAAACCATCAAAAATTTCAATCCTGCATGATTCTACCAAGAAATGTGATTCTTCATTCAAAACGCTGGTTTTTGCTATTGGGCTGTATTGAATAATGAATGTTTTGAATTTTCTCCAAAAGTAAAGTAGTTGCAAACTCATGCTTTTAGAGACTTGTTTGGGCTCATGAGAGGAGTAGAAAAACATCAAAAATTTCAGTCCTGCATGATTCTACCAAGAAATGTGTGTTCATTGAAACCGCTGGTTTTTGATAGTTTGGGCCCTATTGAATAATGAATGTTTTGAATTTTCTCCAAAAGTAAAGTAGTTGCAAACTCATCCTTTTAGAAACTTGTTTGGGCTGTTGAGAGGAGTAAAAAACCATCAAAAATTTCAATCCTGCATGATTTTACCAAGAAATGTGATTCTTCATTCAAAACCTGATTTTTGCTATTGGGCTCTATTGAATAGTGAATGTTTTGAATTTTCTCCAAAAGTAAAGTAGTTGCAAACTCATGCTTTTAGAGACTTGTTTGGGCTCATGAGAGGAGTAGAAAAACATCAAAAATTTCAGTCCTGCATGATTCTACCAAGAAATGTGTTCATTCAAACCGCTGGTTTTTGATAGTTTGGGCCCTATTGAATAATGAATGTTTTGAATTTTCTCCAAAAGTAAAGTAGTTGCAAACTCATCCTTTTAGAAACTTGTTTGGGCTGTTGAGAGGAGTAAAAAACCATCAAAAATTTCAATCCTGCATGATTCTACCAAGAAATGTGATTCTTCATTCAAAACGCTGGTTTTTGCTATTGGGCTCTATTGAATAATGAATGTTTTGCATTTTCTTCAAAAGTAAAGTAGTTGCAAACTCATGCTTTTAGAGACTTGTTTGGGCTCATGAGATGAGTAGAAAAACATCAAAAATTTCAGTCCTGCATGATTCTACCGAGACATGTGTGTTCATTGAAACGGCTGGTTTTTGATAGTTTGGGCCCTATTGAATAATGAATGTTTTGAATTTTCTCCAAAAGTAAAGTAGTTGCAAACTCATCCTTTTAGAAACTTGTTTGGGCTGTTGAGAGGAGTAAAAAACCATCAAAAATTTCAATCCTGCATGATTCTACCAAGAAATGTGATTCTTCATTCAAAACGCTGGTTTTTGCTATTGGGCTCTATTGAATAATGAATGTTTTGAATTTTCTCCAAAAGTAAAGTAGTTGCAAACTCATGCTTTTAGAGACTTGTTTGGGCTCATGAGAGGAGTAGAAAAACATCAAAAATTTCAGTCCTGCATGATTCTACCAAGAAATGTGTGTTGATTCAAACCGCTGGTTTTTGATAGTTTGGGCCCTATTGAATAATGAATGTTTTGAATTTTCTCCAAAAGTAAAGTAGTTGCAAACTCATGCTTTTAGAGACTTGTTTGGGCTCATGAGAGGAGTAGAAAAACATCAAAAATTTCAGTCCTGCATGATTCTACCAAGAAATGTGTGTTCATTGAAACCGCTGGTTTTTGATAGTTTGGGACCTATTGAATAATGAATGTTTTGAATTTTCTCCAAATGTAAAGTAGTTGCAAACTCATCCTTTTAGAAACTTGTTTGGGCTGTTGAGAGGAGTAAAAAACCATCAAAAATTTCAATCCTGCATGATTCTACCAAGAAATGTGATTCTTCATTCAAAACGCTGGTTTTTGCTATTGGGCTCTATTGAATAATGAATGTTTTGAATTTTCTCCAAAAGTAAAGTAGTTGCAAACTCATGCTTTTAGAGACTTGTTTGGGCTCATGAGAGGAGTAGAAAAACATCAAAAATTTCAGTCCTGCATGATTCTACCAAGAAATGTGTGTTCATTGAAACGGCTGGTTTTTGATAGTTTGGGCCCTATTGAATAATGAATGTTTTGAATTTTCTCCAAAAGTAAAGTAGTTGCAAACTCATCCTTTTAGAAACTTGTTTGGGCTGTTGAGAGGAGTAAAAAACCATCAAAAATTTCAATCCTGCATGATTCTACCAAGAAATGTGATTCTTCATTCAAAACGCTGGTTTTTGCTATTGGGCTCTATTGAATAATGAATGTTTTGAATTTTCTCCAAAAGTAAAGTAGTTGCAAACTCATGCTTTTAGAGACTTGTTTGGGCTCATGAGAGGAGTAGAAAAACATCAAAAATTTCAGTCCTGCATGATTCTACCAAGAAATGTGTGTTCATTCAAACCGCTGGTTTTTGATAGTTTGGGCCCTATTGAATAATGAATGTTTTGAATTTTCTCCAAAAGTAAAGTAGTTGCAAACTCATGCTTTTAGAGACTTGTTTGGGCTCATGAGAGGAGTAGAAAAACATCAAAAATTTCAGTCCTGCATGATTCTACCAAGAAATGTGTTCATTCAAACCGCTGGTTTTTGATAGTTTGGGCCCTATTGAATAATGAATGTTTTGAATTTTCTCCAAAAGTAAAGTAGTTGCAAACTCATCCTTTTAGAAACTTGTTTGGGCTGTTGAGAGGAGTAAAAAACCATCAAAAATTTCAATCCTGCATGATTCTACCAAGAAATGTGATTCTTCATTCAAAACGCTGGTTTTTGCTCTTGGGCTCTATTGAATAATGAATGTTTTGAATTTTCTCCAAAAGTAAAGTAGTTGCAAACTCATGCTTTTAGAGACTTGTTTGGGCTCATGAGAGGAGTAGAAAAACATCAAAAATTTCAGTCCTGCATGATTCTACCAAGAAATGTGTGTTCATTGAAACCGCTGGTTTTTGATAGTTTGGGCCCTATTGTATAATGAATGTTTTGAATTTTCTCCAAAAGTAAAGTAGTTGCAAACTCATCCTTTTAGAAACTTGTTTGGGCTGTTGAGAGGAGTAAAAAACCATCAAAAATTTCAATCCTGCATGATTCTACCAAGAAATGTGATTCTTCATTCAAAACGCTGGTTTTTGCTATTGGGCTCTATTGAATAATGAATGTTTTGAATTTTCTCCAAAAGTAAAGTAGTTGCAAACTCATGCTTTTAGAGACTTGTTTGGGCTCATGAGATGAGTAGAAAAACATCAAAAATTTCAGTCCTGCATGATTCTACCAAGACATGTGTGTTCATTGAAACGGCTGGTTTTTGATAGTTTGGGCCCTATTGAATAATGAATGTTTTGAATTTTCTCCAAAAGTAAAGTAGTTGCAAACTCATCCTTTTAGAAACTTGTTTGGGCTGTTGAGAGGAGTAAAAAACCATCAAAAATTTCAATCCTGCATGATTCTACCAAGAAATGTGATTCTTCATTCAAAACGCTGGTTTTTGCTATTGGGCTCTATTGAATAATGAATGTTTTGAATTTTCTCCAAAAGTAAAGTAGTTGCAAACTCATGCTTTTAGAGACTTGTTTGGGCTCATGAGAGGAGTAGAAAAACATCAAAAATTTCAGTCCTGCATGATTCTACCAAGAAATGTGTGTTCATTCAAACCGCTGGTTTTTGATAGTTTGGGCCCTATTGAATAATGAATGTTTTGAATTTTCTCCAAAAGTAAAGTAGTTGCAAACTCATGCTTTTAGAGACTTGTTTGGGCTCATGAGAGGAGTAGAAAAACATCAAAAATTTCAGTCCTGCATGATTCTACCAAGAAATGTGTGTTCATTGAAACGGCTGGTTTTTGATAGTTTGGGCCCTCTTGAATAATGAATGTTTTGAATTTTCTCCAAAAGTAAAGTAGTTGCAAACTCATCCTTTTAGAAACTTGTTTGGGCTGTTGAGAGGAGTAAAAAACCATCAAAAATTTCAATCCTGCATGATTCTACCAAGAAATGTGATTCTTCATTCAAAACGCTGGTTTTTGCTATTGGGCTCTATTGAATAATGAATGTTTTGAATTTTCTCCAAAAGTAAAGTAGTTGCAAACTCATGCTTTTAGAGACTTGTTTGGGCTCATGAGAGGAGTAGAAAAACATCAAAAATTTCAGTCCTGCATGATTCTACCAAGAAATGTGTGTTCATTCAAACCGCTGGTTTTTGATAGTTTGGGCCCTATTGAATAATGAATGTTTTGAATTTTCTCCAAAAGTAAAGTAGTTGCAAACTCATGCTTTTAGAGACTTGTTTGGGCTCATGAGAGGAGTAGAAAAACATCAAAAATTTCAGTCCTGCATGATTCTACCAAGAAATGTGTGTTCATTGAAACCGCTGGTTTTTGATAGTTTGGGCCCTATTGAATAATGAATGTTTTGAATTTTCTCCAAAAGTAAAGTAGTTGCAAACTCATCCTTTTAGAAACTTGTTTGGGCTGTTGAGAGGAGTAAAAAACCATCAAAAATTTCAATCCTGCATGATTCTACCAAGAAATGTGATTCTTCATTCAAAACGCTGGTTTTTGCTATTGGGCTCTATTGAATAATGAATGTTTTGAATTTTCTCCAAAAGTAAAGTAGTTGCAAACTCATGCTTTTAGAGACTTGTTTGGGCTCATGAGAGGAGTAGAAAAACATCAAAAATTTCAGTCCTGCATGATTCTACCAAGAAATGTGTGTTGATTCAAACCGCTGGTTTTTGATAGTTTGGGCCCTATTGAATAATGAATGTTTTGAATTTTCTCCAAAAGTAAAGTAGTTGCAAACTCATGCTTTTAGAGACTTGTTTGGGCTCATGAGAGGAGTAGAAAAACATCAAAAATTTCAGTCGTGCATGATTCTACCAAGAAATGTGTGTTCATTGAAACCGCTGGTTTTTGATAGTTTGGGCCCTATTGAATAATGAATGTTTTGAATTTTCTCCAAAAGTAAAGTAGTTGCAAACTCATCCTTTTAGAAACTTGTTTGGGCTGTTGAGAGGAGTAAAAAACCATCAAAAATTTCAATCCTGCATGATTCTACCAAGAAATGTGATTCTTCATTCAAAACGCTGGTTTTTGCTATTGGGCTCTATTGAATAATGAATGTTTTGAATTTTCTCCAAAAGTAAAGTAGTTGCAAACTCATGCTTTTAGAGACTTGTTTGGGCTCATGAGAGGAGTAGAAAAACATCAAAAATTTCAGTCCTGCATGATTCTAACAAGAAATGTGTGTTCATTCAAACCGCTGGTTTTTGATAGTTTGGGCCCTATTGAATAATGAATGTTTTGAATTTTCTCCAAAAGTAAAGTAGTTGCAAACTCATGCTTTTAGAGACTTGTTTGGGCTCATGAGAGGAGTAGAAAAACATCAAAAATTTCAGTCCTGCATGATTCTACCAAGAAATGTGTGTTCATTGAAACCGCTGGTTTTTGATAGTTTGGGACCTATTGAATAATGAATGTTTTGAATTTTCTCCAAATGTAAAGTAGTTGCAAACTCATCCTTTTAGAAACTTGTTTGGGCTGTTGAGAGGAGTAAAAAACCATCAAAAATTTCAATCCTGCATGATTCTACCAAGAAATGTGATTCTTCATTCAAAACGCTGGTTTTTGCTATTGGGCTCTATTGAATAATGAATGTTTTGAATTTTCTCCAAAAGTAAAGTAGTTGCAAACTCATGCTTTTAGAGACTTGTTTGGGCTCATGAGAGGAGTAGAAAAACATCAAAAATTTCAGTCCTGCATGATTCTACCAAGAAATGTGTGTTCATTGAAACGGCTGGTTTTTGATAGTTTGGGCCCTATTGAATAATGAATGTTTTGAATTTTCTCCAAAAGTAAAGTAGTTGCAAACTCATCCTTTTAGAAACTTGTTTGGGCTGTTGAGTGGAGTAAAAAACCATCAAAAATTTCAATCCTGCATGATTCTACCAAGAAATGTGATTCTTCATTCAAAACGCTGGTTTTTGCTATTGGGCTCTATTGAATAATGAATGTTTTGAATTTTCTCCAAAAGTAAAGTAGTTGCAAACTCATGCTTTTAGAGACTTGTTTGGGCTCATGAGAGGAGTAGAAAAACATCAAAAATTTCAGTCCTGCATGATTCTACCAAGAAATGTGTGTTCATTCAAACCGCTGGTTTTTGATAGTTTGGGCCCTATTGAATAATGAATGTTTTGAATTTTCTCCAAAAGTAAAGTAGTTGCAAACTCATGCTTTTAGAGACTTGTTTGGGCTCATGAGAGGAGTAGAAAAACATCAAAAATTTCAGTCCTGCATGATTCTACCAAGAAATGTGTGTTCATTGAAACCGCTGGTTTTTGATAGTTTGGGCCCTATTGAATAATGAATGTTTTGAATTTTCTCCAAAAGTAAAGTAGTTGCAAACTCATCCTTTTAGAAACTTGTTTGGGCTGTTGAGAGGAGTAAAAAACCATCAAAAATTTCAATCCTGCATGATTCTACCAAGAAATGTGATTCTTCATTCAAAATGCTGGTTTTTGCTATTGGGCTCTATTGAATAATGAATGTTTTGAATTTTCTCCAAAAGTAAAGTAGTTGCAAACTCATGCTTTTAGAGACTTGTTTGGGCTCATGAGAGGAGTAGAAAAACATCAAAAATTTCAGTCGTGCATGATTCTACCAAGAAATGTGTGTTCATTGAAACCGCTGGTTTTTGATAGTTTGGGCCCTATTGAATAATGAATGTTTTGAATTTTCTCCAAAAGTAAAGTAGTTGCAAACTCATCCTTTTAGAAACTTGTTTGGGCTGTTGAGAGGAGTAAAAAACCATCAAAAATTTCAATCCTGCATGATTCTACCAAGAAATGTGATTCTTCATTCAAAACGCTGGTTTTTGCTATTGGGCTCTATTGAATAATGAATGTTTTGAATTTTCTCCAAAAGTAAAGTAGTTGCAAACTCATGCTTTTAGAGACTTGTTTGGGCTCATGAGAGGAGTAGAAAAACATCAAAAATTTCAGTCCTGCATGATTCTAACAAGAAATGTGTGTTCATTCAAACCGCTGGTTTTTGATAGTTTGGGCCCTATTGAATAATGAATGTTTTGAATTTTCTCCAAAAGTAAAGTAGTTGCAAACTCATCCTTTTAGAAACTTGTTTGGGCTGTTGAGAGGAGTAAAAAACCATCAAAAATTTCAATCCTGCATGATTCTACCAAGAAATGTGATTCTTCATTCAAAACGCTGGTTTTTGCTATTGGGCTCTATTGAATAATGAATGTTTTGAATTTTCTCCAAAAGTAAAGTAGTTGCAAACTCATGCTTTTAGAGACTTGTTTGGGCTCATGAGAGGAGTAGAAAAACATCAAAAATTTCAGTCCTGCATGATTCTACCAAGAAATGTGTGTTCATTGAAACCGCTGGTTTTTGATAGTTTGGGCCCTATTGAATAATGAATGTTTTGAATTTTCTCCAAAAGTAAAGTAGTTGCAAACTCATCCTTTTAGAAACTTGTTTGGGCTGTTGAGAGGAGTAAAAAACCATCAAAAATTTCAATCCTGCATGATTCTACCAAGAAATGTGATTCTTCATTCAAAACGCTGGTTTTTGCTATTGGGCTCTATTGAATAATGAATGTTTTGAATTTTCTCCAAAAGTAAAGTAGTTGCAAACTCATGCTTTTAGAGACTTGTTTGGGCTCATGAGAGGAGCAGAAAAACATCAAAAATTTCAGTCCCGCATGATTCTACCAAGAAATGTGTGTTTATTGAAACCGCTGGTTTTTGATAGTTTGGGCCCTATTGAATAATGAATGTTTTGAATTTTCTCCAAAAGTAAAGTAGTTGCAAACTCATCCTTTTAGAAACTTGTTTGGGCTGTTGAGAGGAGTAAAAAACCATCAAAAATTTCAATCCTGCATGATTTTACCAAGAAATGTGATTCTTCATTCAAAACCTGATTTTTGCTATTGGGCTCTATTGAATAGTGAATGTTTTGAATTTTCTCCAAAAGTAAAGTAGTTGCAAACTCATGCTTTTAGAGACTTGTTTGGGCTCATGAGAGGAGTAGAAAAACATCAAAAATTTCAGTCCTGCATGATTCTACCAAGAAATGTGTTCATTCAAACCGCTGGTTTTTGATAGTTTGGGCCCTATTGAATAATGAATGTTTTGAATTTTCTCCAAAAGTAAAGTAGTTGCAAACTCATCCTTTTAGAAACTTGTTTGGGCTGTTGAGAGGAGTAAAAAACCATCAAAAATTTCAATCCTGCATGATTCTACCAAGAAATGTGATTCTTCATTCAAAACGCTGGTTTTTGCTCTTGGGCTCTATTGAATAATGAATGTTTTGAATTTTCTCCAAAAGTAAAGTAGTTGCAAACTCATGCTTTTAGAGACTTGTTTGGGCTCATGAGAGGAGTAGAAAAACATCAAAAATTTCAGTCCTGCATGATTCTACCAAGAAATGTGTGTTCATTGAAACCGCTGGTTTTTGATAGTTTGGGCCCTATTGTATAATGAATGTTTTGAATTTTCTCCAAAAGTAAAGTAGTTGCAAACTCATCCTTTTAGAAACTTGTTTGGGCTGTTGAGAGGAGTAAAAAACCATCAAAAATTTCAATCCTGCATGATTCTACCAAGAAATGTGATTCTTCATTCAAAACGCTGGTTTTTGCTATTGGGCTCTATTGAATAATGAATGTTTTGAATTTTCTCCAAAAGTAAAGTAGTTGCAAACTCATGCTTTTAGAGACTTGTTTGGGCTCATGAGATGAGTAGAAAAACATCAAAAATTTCAGTCCTGCATGATTCTACCAAGACATGTGTGTTCATTGAAACGGCTGGTTTTTGATAGTTTGGGCCCTATTGAATAATGAATGTTTTGAATTTTCTCCAAAAGTAAAGTAGTTGCAAACTCATCCTTTTAGAAACTTGTTTGGGCTGTTGAGAGGAGTAAAAAACCATCAAAAATTTCAATCCTGCATGATTCTACCAAGAAATGTGATTCTTCATTCAAAACGCTGGTTTTTGCTATTGGGCTCTATTGAATAATGAATGTTTTGAATTTTCTCCAAAAGTAAAGTAGTTGCAAACTCATGCTTTTAGAGACTTGTTTGGGCTCATGAGAGGAGTAGAAAAACATCAAAAATTTCAGTCCTGCATGATTCTACCAAGAAATGTGTGTTCATTCAAACCGCTGGTTTTTGATAGTTTGGGCCCTATTGAATAATGAATGTTTTGAATTTTCTCCAAAAGTAAAGTAGTTGCAAACTCATCCTTTTAGAAACTTGTTTGGGCTGTTGAGAGGAGTAAAAAACCATCAAAAATTTCAATCCTGCATGATTCTACCAAGAAATGTGATTCTTCATTCAAAACGCTGGTTTTTGCTCTTGGGCTCTATTGAATAATGAATGTTTTGAATTTTCTCCAAAAGTAAAGTAGTTGCAAACTCATGCTTTTAGAGACTTGTTTGGGCTCATGAGAGGAGTAGAAAAACATCAAAAATTTCAGTCCTGCATGATTCTACCAAGAAATGTGTGTTCATTGAAACCGCTGGTTTTTGATAGTTTGGGCCCTATTGTATAATGAATGTTTTGAATTTTCTCCAAAAGTAAAGTAGTTGCAAACTCATCCTTTTAGAAACTTGTTTGGGCTGTTGAGAGGAGTAAAAAACCATCAAAAATTTCAATCCTGCATGATTCTACCAAGAAATGTGATTCTTCATTCAAAACGCTGGTTTTTGCTATTGGGCTCTATTGAATAATGAATGTTTTGAATTTTCTCCAAAAGTAAAGTAGTTGCAAACTCATGCTTTTAGAGACTTGTTTGGGCTCATGAGATGAGTAGAAAAACATCAAAAATTTCAGTCCTGCATGATTCTACCAAGACATGTGTGTTCATTGAAACGGCTGGTTTTTGATAGTTTGGGCCCTATTGAATAATGAATGTTTTGAATTTTCTCCAAAAGTAAAGTAGTTGCAAACTCATCCTTTTAGAAACTTGTTTGGGCTGTTGAGAGGAGTAAAAAACCATCAAAAATTTCAATCCTGCATGATTCTACCAAGAAATGTGATTCTTCATTCAAAACGCTGGTTTTTGCTATTGGGCTCTATTGAATAATGAATGTTTTGAATTTTCTCCAAAAGTAAAGTAGTTGCAAACTCATGCTTTTAGAGACTTGTTTGGGCTCATGAGAGGAGTAGAAAAACATCAAAAATTTCAGTCCTGCATGATTCTACCAAGAAATGTGTGTTCATTCAAACCGCTGGTTTTTGATAGTTTGGGCCCTATTGAATAATGAATGTTTTGAATTTTCTCCAAAAGTAAAGTAGTTGCAAACTCATGCTTTTAGAGACTTGTTTGGGCTCATGAGAGGAGTAGAAAAACATCAAAAATTTCAGTCCTGCATGATTCTACCAAGAAATGTGTGTTCATTGAAACGGCTGGTTTTTGATAGTTTGGGCCCTCTTGAATAATGAATGTTTTGAATTTTCTCCAAAAGTAAAGTAGTTGCAAACTCATCCTTTTAGAAACTTGTTTGGGCTGTTGAGAGGAGTAAAAAACCATCAAAAATTTCAATCCTGCATGATTCTACCAAGAAATGTGATTCTTCATTCAAAACGCTGGTTTTTGCTATTGGGCTCTATTGAATAATGAATGTTTTGAATTTTCTCCAAAAGTAAAGTAGTTGCAAACTCATGCTTTTAGAGACTTGTTTGGGCTCATGAGAGGAGTAGAAAAACATCAAAAATTTCAGTCCTGCATGATTCTACCAAGAAATGTGTGTTCATTCAAACCGCTGGTTTTTGATAGTTTGGGCCCTATTGAATAATGAATGTTTTGAATTTTCTCCAAAAGTAAAGTAGTTGCAAACTCATGCTTTTAGAGACTTGTTTGGGCTCATGAGAGGAGTAGAAAAACATCAAAAATTTCAGTCCTGCATGATTCTACCAAGAAATGTGTGTTCATTGAAACCGCTGGTTTTTGATAGTTTGGGCCCTATTGAATAATGAATGTTTTGAATTTTCTCCAAAAGTAAAGTAGTTGCAAACTCATCCTTTTAGAAACTTGTTTGGGCTGTTGAGAGGAGTAAAAAACCATCAAAAATTTCAATCCTGCATGATTCTACCAAGAAATGTGATTCTTCATTCAAAACGCTGGTTTTTGCTATTGGGCTCTATTGAATAATGAATGTTTTGAATTTTCTCCAAAAGTAAAGTAGTTGCAAACTCATGCTTTTAGAGACTTGTTTGGGCTCATGAGAGGAGTAGAAAAACATCAAAAATTTCAGTCCTGCATGATTCTACCAAGAAATGTGTGTTCATTCAAACCGCTGGTTTTTGATAGTTTGGGCCCTATTGAATAATGAATGTTTTGAATTTTCTCCAAAAGTAAAGTAGTTGCAAACTCATGCTTTTAGAGACTTGTTTGGGCTCATGAGAGGAGTAGAAAAACATCAAAAATTTCAGTCCTGCATGATTCTACCAAGAAATGTGTGTTCATTCAAACCGCTGGTTTTTGATAGTTTGGGCCCTATTGAATAATGAATGTTTTGAATTTTCTCCAAAAGTAAAGTAGTTGCAAACTCATCCTTTTAGAAACTTGTTTGGGCTGTTGAGAGGAGTAAAAAACCATCAAAAATTTCAATCCTGCATGATTCTACCAAGAAATGTGATTCTTCATTCAAAACGCTGGTTTTTGCTATTGGGCTCTATTGAATAATGAATGTTTTGAATTTTCTCCAAAAGTAAAGTAGTTGCAAACTCATGCTTTTAGAGACTTGTTTGGGCTCATGAGAGGAGTAGAAAAACATCAAAAATTTCAGTCCTGCATGATTCTACCAAGAAATGTGTGTTCATTGAAACCGCTGGTTTTTGATAGTTTGGGCCCTATTGAATAATGAATGTTTTGAATTTTCTCCAAAAGTAAAGTAGTTGCAAACTCATCCTTTTAGAAACTTGTTTGGGCTGTTGAGAGGAGTAAAAAACCATCAAAAATTTCAATCCTGCATGATTCTACCAAGAAATGTGATTCTTCATTCAAAACGCTGGTTTTTGCTATTGGGCTCTATTGAATAATGAATGTTTTGAATTTTCTCCAAAAGTAAAGTAGTTGCAAACTCATGCTTTTAGAGACTTGTTTGGGCTCATGAGAGGAGTAGAAAAACATCAAAAATTTCAGTCCTGCATGATTCTAACAAGAAATGTGTGTTCATTCAAACCGCTGGTTTTTGATAGTTTGGGCCCTATTGAATAATGAATGTTTTGAATTTTCTCCAAAAGTAAAGTAGTTGCAAACTCATCCTTTTAGAAACTTGTTTGGGCTGTTGAGAGGAGTAAAAAACCATCAAAAATTTCAATCCTGCATGATTCTACCAAGAAATGTGATTCTTCATTCAAAACGCTGGTTTTTGCTATTGGGCTCTATTGAATAATGAATGTTTTGAATTTTCTCCAAAAGTAAAGTAGTTGCAAACTCATGCTTTTAGAGACTTGTTTGGGCTCATGAGAGGAGTAGAAAAACATCAAAAATTTCAGTCCTGCATGATTCTACCAAGAAATGTGTGTTCATTGAAACCGCTGGTTTTTGATAGTTTGGGCCCTATTGAATAATGAATGTTTTGAATTTTCTCCAAAAGTAAAGTAGTTGCAAACTCATCCTTTTAGAAACTTGTTTGGGCTGTTGAGAGGAGTAAAAAACCATCAAAAATTTCAATCCTGCATGATTCTACCAAGAAATGTGATTCTTCATTCAAAACGCTGGTTTTTGCTATTGGGCTCTATTGAATAATGAATGTTTTGAATTTTCTCCAAAAGTAAAGTAGTTGCAAACTCATGCTTTTAGAGACTTGTTTGGGCTCATGAGAGGAGTAGAAAAACATCAAAAATTTCAGTCCCGCATGATTCTACCAAGAAATGTGTGTTTATTGAAACCGCTGGTTTTTGATAGTTTGGGCCCTATTGAATAATGAATGTTTTGAATTTTCTCCAAAAGTAAAGTAGTTGCAAACTCATCCTTTTGGAAACTTGTTTGGGCTGTTGAGAGGAGTAAAAAACCATCAAAAATTTCAATCCTGCATGATTTTACCAAGAAATGTGATTCTTCATTCAAAACCTGATTTTTGCTATTGGGCTCTATTGAATAGTGAATGTTTTGAATTTTCTCCAAAAGTAAAGTAGTTGCAAACTCATGCTTTTAGAGACTTGTTTGGGCTCATGAGAGGAGTAGAAAAACATCAAAAATTTCAGTCCTGCATGATTCTACCAAGAAATGTGTTCATTCAAACCGCTGGTTTTTGATAGTTTGGGCCCTATTGAATAATGAATGTTTTGAATTTTCTCCAAAAGTAAAGTAGTTGCAAACTCATCCTTTTAGAAACTTGTTTGGGCTGTTGAGAGGAGTAAAAAACCATCAAAAATTTCAATCCTGCATGATTCTACCAAGAAATGTGATTCTTCATTCAAAACGCTGGTTTTTGCTCTTGGGCTCTATTGAATAATGAATGTTTTGAATTTTCTCCAAAAGTAAAGTAGTTGCAAACTCATGCTTTTAGAGACTTGTTTGGGCTCATGAGAGGAGTAGAAAAACATCAAAAATTTCAGTCCTGCATGATTCTACCAAGAAATGTGTGTTCATTGAAACCGCTGGTTTTTGATAGTTTGGGCCCTATTGTATAATGAATGTTTTGAATTTTCTCCAAAAGTAAAGTAGTTGCAAACTCATCCTTTTAGAAACTTGTTTGGGCTGTTGAGAGGAGTAAAAAACCATCAAAAATTTCAATCCTGCATGATTCTACCAAGAAATGTGATTCTTCATTCAAAACGCTGGTTTTTGCTATTGGGCTCTATTGAATAATGAATGTTTTGAATTTTCTCCAAAAGTAAAGTAGTTGCAAACTCATGCTTTTAGAGACTTGTTTGGGCTCATGAGAGGAGTAGAAAAACATCAAAAATTTCAGTCCTGCATGATTCTACCAAGAAATGTGTGTTCATTCAAACCGCTGGTTTTTGATAGTTTGGGCCCTATTGAATAATGAATGTTTTGAATTTTCTCCAAAAGTAAAGTAGTTGCAAACTCATGCTTTTAGAGACTTGTTTGGGCTCATGAGAGGAGTAGAAAAACATCAAAAATTTCAGTCCTGCATGATTCTACCAAGAAATGTGTGTTCATTGAAACGGCTGGTTTTTGATAGTTTGGGCCCTCTTGAATAATGAATGTTTTGAATTTTCTCCAAAAGTAAAGTAGTTGCAAACTCATCCTTTTAGAAACTTGTTTGGGCTGTTGAGAGGAGTAAAAAACCATCAAAAATTTCAATCCTGCATGATTCTACCAAGAAATGTGATTCTTCATTCAAAACGCTGGTTTTTGCTATTGGGCTCTATTGAATAATGAATGTTTTGAATTTTCTCCAAAAGTAAAGTATTTGCAAACTCATGCTTTTAGAGACTTGTTTGGGCTCATGAGAGGAGTAGAAAAACATCAAAAATTTCAGTCCTGCATGATTCTACCAAGAAATGTGTGTTCATTCAAACCGCTGGTTTTTGATAGTTTGGGCCCTATTGAATAATGAATGTTTTGAATTTTCTCCAAAAGTAAAGTAGTTGCAAACTCATGCTTTTAGAGACTTGTTTGGGCTCATGAGAGGAGTAGAAAAACATCAAAAATTTCAGTCCTGCATGATTCTACCAAGAAATGTGTGTTCATTGAAACCGCTGGTTTTTGATAGTTTGGGCCCTATTGAATAATGAATGTTTTGAATTTTCTCCAAAAGTAAAGTAGTTGCAAACTCATCCTTTTAGAAACTTGTTTGGGCTGTTGAGAGGAGTAAAAAACCATCAAAAATTTCAATCCTGCATGATTCTACCAAGAAATGTGATTCTTCATTCAAAACGCTGGTTTTTGCTATTGGGCTCTATTGAGTAATGAATGTTTTGAATTTTCTCCAAAAGTAAAGTAGTTGCAAACTCATGCTTTTAGAGACTTGTTTGGGCTCATGAGAGGAGTAGAAAAACATCAAAAATTTCAGTCCTGCATGATTCTACCAAGAAATGTGTGTTCATTGAAACCGCTGGTTTTTGATAGTTTGGGCCCTATTGAATAATGAATGTTTTGAATTTTCTCCAAAAGTAAAGTAGTTGCAAACTCATCCTTTTAGAAACTTGTTTGGGCTGTTGAGAGGAGTAAAAAAACATCAAAAATTTCAATCCTGCATGATTTTACCAAGAAATGTGATTCTTCATTCAAAACCTGATTTTTGCTATTGGGCTCTATTGAATAGTGAATGTTTTGAATTTTCTCCAAAAGTAAAGTAGTTGCAAACTCATGCTTTTAGAGACTTGTTTGGGCTCATGAGAGGAGTAGAAAAACATCAAAAATTTCAGTCCTGCATGATTCTACCAAGAAATGTGTTCATTCAAACCGCTGGTTTTTGATAGTTTGGGCCCTATTGAATAATGAATGTTTTGAATTTTCTCCAAAAGTAAAGTATTTGCAAACTCATGCTTTTAGAGACTTGTTTGGGCTCATGAGAGGAGTAGAAAAACATCAAAAATTTCAGTCCTGCATGATTCTACCAAGAAATGTGTGTTCATTGAAACCGCTGGTTTTTGATAGTTTGGGCCCTATTGAATAATGAATGTTTTGAATTTTCTCCAAAAGTAAAGTAGTTGCAAACTCATCCTTTTAGAAACTTGTTTGGGCTGTTGAGAGGAGTAAAAAACCATCAAAAATTTCAATCCTGCATGATTCTACCAAGAAATGTGATTCTTCATTCAAAACGCTGGTTTTTGCTATTGGGCTCTATTGAATAATGAATGTTTTGAATTTTCTCCAAAAGTAAAGTAGTTGCAAACTCATGCTTTTAGAGACTTGTTTGGGCTCATGAGAGGAGTAGAAAAACATCAAAAATTTCAGTCCTGCATGATTCTACCAAGAAATGTGTGTTGATTCAAACCGCTGGTTTTTGATAGTTTGGGCCCTATTGAATAATGAATGTTTTGAATTTTCTCCAAAAGTAAAGTAGTTGCAAACTCATGCTTTTAGAGACTTGTTTGGGCTCATGAGAGGAGTAGAAAAACATCAAAAATTTCAGTCCTGCATGATTCTACCAAGAAATGTGTGTTCATTGAAACCGCTGGTTTTTGATAGTTTGGGCCCTATTGAATAATGAATGTTTTGAATTTTCTCCAAAAGTAAAGTAGTTGCAAACTCATCCTTTTAGAAACTTGTTTGGGCTGTTGAGAGGAGTAAAAAACCATCAAAAATTTCAATCCTGCATGATTCTACCAAGAAATGTGATTCTTCATTCAAAACGCTGGTTTTTGCTATTGGGCTCTATTGAATAATGAATGTTTTGAATTTTCTCCAAAAGTAAAGTAGTTGCAAACTCATGCTTTTAGAGACTTGTTTGGGCTCATGAGATGAGTAGAAAAACATCAAAAATTTCAGTCCTGCATGATTCTACCAAGACATGTGTGTTCATTGAAACGGCTGGTTTTTGATAGTTGGGCCCTATTGAATAATGAATGTTTTGAATTTTCTCCAAAAGTAAAGTAGTTGCAAACTCATCCTTTTAGAAACTTGTTTGGGCTGTTGAGAGGAGTAAAAAACCATCAAAAATTTCAATCCTGCATGATTCTACCAAGAAATGTGATTCTTCATTCAAAACGCTGGTTTTTTCTATTGGGCTCTATTGAATAATGAATGTTTTGAATTTTCTCCAAAAGTAAAGTAGTTGCAAACTCATGCTTTTAGAGACTTGTTTGGGCTCATGAGAGGAGTAGAAAAACATCAAAAATTTCAGTCCTGCATGATTCTACCAAGAAATGTGTGTTCATTCAAACCGCTGGTTTTTGATAGTTTGGGCCATATTGAATAATGAATGTTTAGAATTTTCTCCAAAAGTAAAGTAGTTGCAAACTCATGCTTTTAGAGACTTGTTTGGGCTCATGAGAGGAGTAGAAAAACATCAAAAATTTCAGTCCTGCATGATTCTACCAAGAAATGTGTGTTCATTGAAACCGCTGGTTTTTGATAGTTTGGGCCCTATTGAATAATGAATGTTTTGAATTTTCTCCAAAAGTAAAGTAGTTGCAAACTCATCCTTTTAGAAACTTGTTTGGGCTGTTGAGAGGAGTAAAAAACCATCAAAAATTTCAATCCTGCATGATTCTACCAAGAAATGTGATTCTTCATTCAAAACGCTGGTTTTTGCTATTGGGCTCTATTGAATAATGAATGTTTTGAATTTTCTCCAAAAGTAAAGTAGTTGCAAACTCATGCTTTTAGAGACTTGTTTGGGCTCATGAGATGAGTAGAAAAACATCAAAAATATCAGTCCTGCATGATTCTACCAAGACATGTGTTTTCATTGAAACTGCTGTTTTTTGATAGTTTGGGCCCTATTGAATAATGAATGTTTTGAATTTTCTCCAAAAGTAAAGTAGTTGCAAACTCATCCTTTTAGAAACTTGTTTGGGCTGTTGAGAGGAGTAAAAAACCATCAAAAATTTCAATCCTGCATGATTCTACCAAGAAATGTGATTCTTCATTCAAAACGCTGGTTTTTGCTATTGGGCTCTATTGAATAATGAATGTTTTGAATTTTCTCCAAAAGTAAAGTAGTTGCAAACTCATGCTTTTAGAGACTTGTTTGGGCTCATGAGAGGAGTAGAAAAACATCAAAAATTTCAGTCCTGCATGATTCTACCAAGAAATGTGTGTTCATTCAAACCGCTGGTTTTTGATAGTTTGGGCCATATTGAATAATGAATGTTTAGAATTTTCTCCAAAAGTAAAGTAGTTGCAAACTCATGCTTTTAGAGACTTGTTTGGGCTCATGAGAGGAGTAGAAAAACATCAAAAATTTCAGTCCTGCATGATTCTACCAAGAAATGTGTGTTCATTGAAACCGCTGGTTTTTGCTATTGGGCTCTATTGAATAATGAATGTTTTGAATTTTCTCCAAAAGTAAAGTAGTTGCAAACTCATGCTTTTAGAGACTTGTTTGGGCTCATGAGATGAGTAGAAAAACATCAAAAATATCAGTCCTGCATGATTCTACCAAGACATGTGTGTTCATTGAAACGGCTGGTTTTTGATAGTTTGGGCCCTATTGAATAATGAATGTTTTGAATTTTCTCCAAAAGTAAAGTAGTTGCAAACTCATCCTTTTAGAAACTTGTTTGGGCTGTTGAGAGGAGTAAAAAACCATCAAAAATTTCAATCCTGCATGATTCTACCAAGAAATGTGATTCTTCATTCAAAACGCTGGTTTTTGCTATTGGGCACTATTGAATAATGAATGTTTTGAATTTTCTCCAAAAGTAAAGTAGTTGCAAACTCATGCTTTTAGAGACTTGTTTGGGCTCATGAGAGGAGTAGAAAAACATCAAAAATTTCAGTCCTACATGATTCTACCAAGAAATGTGTGTTCATTCAAACCGCTGGTTTTTGATAGTTTGGGCCATATTGAATAATGAATGTTTAGAATTTTCTCCAAAAGTAAAGTAGTTGCAAACTCATGCTTTTAGAGACTTGTTTGGGCTCATGAGAGGAGTAGAAAAACATCAAAAATTTCAGTCCTGCATGATTCTACCAAGAAATGTGTGTTCATTGAAACCGCTGGTTTTTGATAGTTTGGGCCCTCTTGAATAATGAATGTTTTGAATTTTCTCCAAAAGTAAAGTAGTTGCAAACTCATCCTTTTAGAAACTTGTTTGGGCTGTTGAGAGGAGTAAAAAACCATCAAAAATTTCAATCCTGCATGATTCTACCAAGAAATGTGATTCTTCATTCAAAACGCTGGTTTTTGCTATTGGGCTCTATTGAATAATGAATGTTTTGAATTTTCTCCAAAAGTAAAGTAGTTGCAAACTCATGCTTTTAGAGACTTGTTTGGGCTCATGAGAGGAGTAGAAAAACATCAAAAATTTCAGTCCTGCATGATTCTACCAAGAAATGTGTGTTCATTCAAACCGCTGGTTTTTGATAGTTTGGGCCCTATTGAATAATGAATGTTTTGAATTTTCTCCAAAAGTAAAGTAGTTGCAAACTCATGCTTTTAGAGACTTGTTTGGGCTCATGAGAGGAGTAGAAAAACATCAAAAATTTCAGTCCTGCATGATTCTACCAAGAAATGTGTGTTCATTGAAACCGCTGGTTTTTGATAGTTTGGGCCCTATTGAATAATGAATGTTTTGAATTTTCTCCAAAAGTAAAGTAGTTGCAAACTCATCCTTTTAGAAACTTGTTTGGGCTGTTGAGAGGAGTAAAAAACCATCAAAAATTTCAATCCTGCATGATTCTACCAAGAAATGTGATTCTTCATTCAAAACGCTGGTTTTTGCTATTGGGCTCTATTGAGTAATGAATGTTTTGAATTTTCTCCAAAAGTAAAGTAGTTGCAAACTCATGCTTTTAGAGACTTGTTTGGGCTCATGAGAGGAGTAGAAAAACATCAAAAATTTCAGTCCTGCATGATTCTACCAAGAAATGTGTGTTCATTGAAACCGCTGGTTTTTGATAGTTTGGGCCCTATTGAATAATGAATGTTTTGAATTTTCTCCAAAAGTAAAGTAGTTGCAAACTCATCCTTTTAGAAACTTGTTTGGGCTGTTGAGAGGAGTAAAAAAACATCAAAAATTTCAATCCTGCATGATTTTACCAAGAAATGTGATTCTTCATTCAAAACCTGATTTTTGCTATTGGGCTCTATTGAATAGTGAATGTTTTGAATTTTCTCCAAAAGTAAAGTAGTTGCAAACTCATGCTTTTAGAGACTTGTTTGGGCTCATGAGAGGAGTAGAAAAACATCAAAAATTTCAGTCCTGCATGATTCTACCAAGAAATGTGTTCATTCAAACCGCTGGTTTTTGATAGTTTGGGCCCTATTGAATAATGAATGTTTTGAATTTTCTCCAAAAGTAAAGTATTTGCAAACTCATGCTTTTAGAGACTTGTTTGGGCTCATGAGAGGAGTAGAAAAACATCAAAAATTTCAGTCCTGCATGATTCTACCAAGAAATGTGTGTTCATTGAAACCGCTGGTTTTTGATAGTTTGGGCCCTATTGAATAATGAATGTTTTGAATTTTCTCCAAAAGTAAAGTAGTTGCAAACTCATCCTTTTAGAAACTTGTTTGGGCTGTTGAGAGGAGTAAAAAACCATCAAAAATTTCAATCCTGCATGATTCTACCAAGAAATGTGATTCTTCATTCAAAACGCTGGTTTTTGCTATTGGGCTCTATTGAATAATGAATGTTTTGAATTTTCTCCAAAAGTAAAGTAGTTGCAAACTCATGCTTTTAGAGACTTGTTTGGGCTCATGAGAGGAGTAGAAAAACATCAAAAATTTCAGTCCTGCATGATTCTACCAAGAAATGTGTGTTGATTCAAACCGCTGGTTTTTGATAGTTTGGGCCCTATTGAATAATGAATGTTTTGAATTTTCTCCAAAAGTAAAGTAGTTGCAAACTCATGCTTTTAGAGACTTGTTTGGGCTCATGAGAGGAGTAGAAAAACATCAAAAATTTCAGTCCTGCATGATTCTACCAAGAAATGTGTGTTCATTGAAACCGCTGGTTTTTGATAGTTTGGGCCCTATTGAATAATGAATGTTTTGAATTTTCTCCAAAAGTAAAGTAGTTGCAAACTCATCCTTTTAGAAACTTGTTTGGGCTGTTGAGAGGAGTAAAAAACCATCAAAAATTTCAATCCTGCATGATTCTACCAAGAAATGTGATTCTTCATTCAAAACGCTGGTTTTTGCTATTGGGCTCTATTGAATAATGAATGTTTTGAATTTTCTCCAAAAGTAAAGTAGTTGCAAACTCATGCTTTTAGAGACTTGTTTGGGCTCATGAGATGAGTAGAAAAACATCAAAAATTTCAGTCCTGCATGATTCTACCAAGACATGTGTGTTCATTGAAACGGCTGGTTTTTGATAGTTGGGCCCTATTGAATAATGAATGTTTTGAATTTTCTCCAAAAGTAAAGTAGTTGCAAACTCATCCTTTTAGAAACTTGTTTGGGCTGTTGAGAGGAGTAAAAAACCATCAAAAATTTCAATCCTGCATGATTCTACCAAGAAATGTGATTCTTCATTCAAAACGCTGGTTTTTTCTATTGGGCTCTATTGAATAATGAATGTTTTGAATTTTCTCCAAAAGTAAAGTAGTTGCAAACTCATGCTTTTAGAGACTTGTTTGGGCTCATGAGAGGAGTAGAAAAACATCAAAAATTTCAGTCCTGCATGATTCTACCAAGAAATGTGTGTTCATTCAAACCGCTGGTTTTTGATAGTTTGGGCCATATTGAATAATGAATGTTTAGAATTTTCTCCAAAAGTAAAGTAGTTGCAAACTCATGCTTTTAGAGACTTGTTTGGGCTCATGAGAGGAGTAGAAAAACATCAAAAATTTCAGTCCTGCATGATTCTACCAAGAAATGTGTGTTCATTGAAACCGCTGGTTTTTGATAGTTTGGGCCCTATTGAATAATGAATGTTTTGAATTTTCTCCAAAAGTAAAGTAGTTGCAAACTCATCCTTTTAGAAACTTGTTTGGGCTGTTGAGAGGAGTAAAAAACCATCAAAAATTTCAATCCTGCATGATTCTACCAAGAAATGTGATTCTTCATTCAAAACGCTGGTTTTTGCTATTGGGCTCTATTGAATAATGAATGTTTTGAATTTTCTCCAAAAGTAAAGTAGTTGCAAACTCATGCTTTTAGAGACTTGTTTGGGCTCATGAGATGAGTAGAAAAACATCAAAAATATCAGTCCTGCATGATTCTACCAAGACATGTGTTTTCATTGAAACTGCTGTTTTTTGATAGTTTGGGCCCTATTGAATAATGAATGTTTTGAATTTTCTCCAAAAGTAAAGTAGTTGCAAACTCATCCTTTTAGAAACTTGTTTGGGCTGTTGAGAGGAGTAAAAAACCATCAAAAATTTCAATCCTGCATGATTCTACCAAGAAATGTGATTCTTCATTCAAAACGCTGGTTTTTGCTATTGGGCTCTATTGAATAATGAATGTTTTGAATTTTCTCCAAAAGTAAAGTAGTTGCAAACTCATGCTTTTAGAGACTTGTTTGGGCTCATGAGAGGAGTAGAAAAACATCAAAAATTTCAGTCCTGCATGATTCTACCAAGAAATGTGTGTTCATTCAAACCGCTGGTTTTTGATAGTTTGGGCCATATTGAATAATGAATGTTTAGAATTTTCTCCAAAAGTAAAGTAGTTGCAAACTCATGCTTTTAGAGACTTGTTTGGGCTCATGAGAGGAGTAGAAAAACATCAAAAATTTCAGTCCTGCATGATTCTACCAAGAAATGTGTGTTCATTGAAACCGCTGGTTTTTGCTATTGGGCTCTATTGAATAATGAATGTTTTGAATTTTCTCCAAAAGTAAAGTAGTTGCAAACTCATGCTTTTAGAGACTTGTTTGGGCTCATGAGATGAGTAGAAAAACATCAAAAATATCAGTCCTGCATGATTCTACCAAGACATGTGTGTTCATTGAAACGGCTGGTTTTTGATAGTTTGGGCCCTATTGAATAATGAATGTTTTGAATTTTCTCCAAAAGTAAAGTAGTTGCAAACTCATCCTTTTAGAAACTTGTTTGGGCTGTTGAGAGGAGTAAAAAACCATCAAAAATTTCAATCCTGCATGATTCTACCAAGAAATGTGATTCTTCATTCAAAACGCTGGTTTTTGCTATTGGGCACTATTGAATAATGAATGTTTTGAATTTTCTCCAAAAGTAAAGTAGTTGCAAACTCATGCTTTTAGAGACTTGTTTGGGCTCATGAGAGGAGTAGAAAAACATCAAAAATTTCAGTCCTACATGATTCTACCAAGAAATGTGTGTTCATTCAAACCGCTGGTTTTTGATAGTTTGGGCCATATTGAATAATGAATGTTTAGAATTTTCTCCAAAAGTAAAGTAGTTGCAAACTCATGCTTTTAGAGACTTGTTTGGGCTCATGAGAGGAGTAGAAAAACATCAAAAATTTCAGTCCTGCATGATTCTACCAAGAAATGTGTGTTCATTGAAACCGCTGGTTTTTGATAGTTTGGGCCCTATTGAATAATGAATGTTTTGAATTTTCTCCAAAAGTAAAGTAGTTGCAAACTCATCCTTTTAGAAACTTGTTTGGGCTGTTGAGAGGAGTAAAAAACCATCAAAAATTTCAATCCTGCATGATTCTACCAAGAAATGTGATTCTTCATTCAAAACGCTGGTTTTTGCTATTGGGCTCTATTGAATAATGAATGTTTTGAATTTTCTCCAAAAGTAAAGTAGTTGCAAACTCATGCTTTTAGAGACTTGTTTGGGCTCATGAGAGGAGTAGAAAAACATCAAAAATTTCAGTCCTGCATGATTCTACCAAGAAATGTGTGTTCATTCAAACCGCTGGTTTTTGATAGTTTGGGCCCTATTGAATAATGAATGTTTTGAATTTTCTCCAAAAGTAAAGTAGTTGCAAACTCATCCTTTTAGAAACTTGTTAGGGCTGTTGAGAGGAGTAAAAATCCATCAAAAATTTCAATCCTGCATGATTCTACCAAGAAATGTGATTCTTCATTCAAAACGCTGGTTTTCGCTATTGGGCTCTATTGAATAATGAATGTTTTGAATTTTCTCCAAAAGTAAAGTAGTTGCAAACTCATGCTTTTAGAGACTTGTTTGGGCTCATGAGAGGAGTAGAAAAACATCAAAAATTTCAGTCGTGCATGATTCTACCAAGAAATGTGTGTTCATTGAAACCGCTGGTTTTTGATAGTTTGGGCCCTATTGAATAATGAATGTTTTGAATTTTCTCCAAAAGTAAAGTAGTTGCAAACTCATCCTTTTAGAAACTTGTTTGGGCTGTTGAGAGGAGTAAAAAACCATCAAAAATTTCAATCCTGCATGATTCTACCAAGAAATGTGATTCTTCATTCAAAACGCTGGTTTTTGCTATTGGGCTCTATTGAATAATGAATGTTTTGAATTTTCTCCAAAAGTAAAGTAGTTGCAAACTCATGCTTTTAGAGACTTGTTTGGGCTCATGAGAGGAGTAGAAAAACATCAAAAATTTCAGTCCTGCATGATTCTACCAAGAAATGTGTGTTCATTGAAACCGCTGGTTTTTGATAGTTTGGGCCCTATTGAATAATGAATGTTTTGAATTTTCTCCAAAAGTAAAGTAGTTGCAAACTCATCCTTTTAGAAACTTGTTTGGGCTGTTGAGAGGAGTAAAAAACCATCAAAAATTTCAATCCTGCATGATTTTACCAAGAAATGTGATTCTTCATTCAAAACCTGATTTTTGCTATTGGGCTCTATTGAGTAGTGAATGTTTTGAATTTTCTCCAAAAGTAAAGTAGTTGCAAACTCATGCTTTTAGAGACTTGTTTGGGCTCATGAGAGGAGTAGAAAAACATCAAAAATTTCAGTCCTGCATGATTCTACCAAGAAATGTGTGTTCATTGAAACCGCTGGTTTTTGATAGTTTGGGCCCTATTGTATAATGAATGTTTTGAATTTTCTCCAAAAGTAAAGTAGTTGCAAACTCATCCTTTTAGAAACTTGTTTGGGCTGTTGAGAGGAGTAAAAAACCATCAAAAATTTCAATCCTGCATGATTCTACCAAGAAATGTGATTCTTCATTCAAAACGCTGGTTTTTGCTATTGGGCTCTATTGAATAATGAATGTTTTGAATTTTCTCCAAAAGTAAAGTAGTTGCAAACTCATGCTTTTAGAGACTTGTTTGGGCTCATGAGATGAGTAGAAAAACATCAAAAATTTCAGTCCTGCATGATTCTACCAAGACATGTGTGTTCATTGAAACGGCTGGTTTTTGATAGTTTGGGCCCTATTGAATAATGAATGTTTTGAATTTTCTCCAAAAGTAAAGTAGTTGCAAACTCATCCTTTTAGAAACTTGTTTGGGCTGTTGAGAGGAGTAAAAAACCATCAAAAATTTCAATCCTGCATGATTCTACCAAGAAATGTGATTCTTCATTCAAAACGCTGGTTTTTGCTATTGGGCTCTATTGAATAATGAATGTTTTGAATTTTCTCCAAAAGTAAAGTAGTTGCAAACTCATGCATTTAGAGACTTGTTTGGGCTCATGAGATGAGTAGAAAAACATCAAAAATTTCAGTCCTGCATGATTCTACCAAGACATGTGTGTTCATTGAAACGGCTGGTTTTTGATAGTTTGGGCCCTATTGAATAATGAATGTTTTGAATTTTCTCCAAAAGTAAAGTAGTTGCAAACTCATCCTTTTAGAAACTTGTTTGGGCTGTTGAGAGGAGTAAAAAACCATCAAAAATTTCAATCCTGCATGATTCTACCAAGAAATGTGATTCTTCATTCAAAACGCTGGTTTTTGCTATTGGGCTCTATTGAATAATGAATGTTTTGAATTTTCTCCAAAAGTAAAGTAGTTGCAAACTCATGCTTTTAGAGACTTGTTTGGGCTCATGAGAGGAGTAGAAAAACATCAAAAATTTCAGTCCTGCATGATTCTACCAAGAAATGTGTGTTCATTCAAACCGCTGGTTTTTGATAGTTTGGGCCCTATTGAATAATGAATGTTTTGAATTTTCTCCAAAAGTAAAGTAGTTGCAAACTCATGCTTTTAGAGACTTGTTTGGGCTCATGAGAGGAGTAGAAAAACATCAAAAATTTCAGTCCTGCATGATTCTACCAAGAAATGTGTGTTCATTCAAACCGCTGGTTTTTGATAGTTTGGGCCCTATTGAATAATGAATGTTTTGAATTTTCTCCAAAAGTAAAGTAGTTGCAAACTCATGCTTTTAGAGACTTGTTTGGGCTCATGAGAGGAGTAAAAAAACATCAAAAATTTCAGTCCTGCATGATTCTACCAAGAAATGTGTGTTCATTGAAACCGCTGGTTTTTGATAGTTTGGGCCCTATTGAATAATGAATGTTTTGAATTTTCTCCAAAAGTAAAGTAGTTGCAAACTCATCCTTTTAGAAACTTGTTTGGGCTGTTGAGAGGAGTAAAAAACCATCAAAAATTTCAATCCTGCATGATTCTACCAAGAATTGTGATTCTTCATTCAAAACGCTGGTTTTTGCTATTGGGCTCTATTGAATAATGAATGTTTTGAATTTTCTCCAAAAGTAAAGTAGTTGCAAACTCATGCTTTTAGAGACTTGTTTGGGCTCATGAGAGGAGTAGAAAAACATCAAAAATTTCAGTCCTGCATGATTCTACCAAGAAATGTGTGTTCATTGAAACCGCTGTTTTTTGATAGTTTGGGCCCTATTGAATAATGAATGTTTTGAATTTTCTCCAAAAGTAAAGTAGTTGCAAACTCATGCTTTTAGAGACTTGTTTGGGCTCATGAGAGGAGTAGAAAAACATCAAAAATTTCAGTCCTGCATGATTCTACCAAGAAATGTGTGTTCATTCAAACCGCTGGTTTTTGATAGTTTGGGCCCTATTGAATAATGAATGTTTTGAATTTTCTCCAAAAGTAAAGTAGTTGCAAACTCATCCTTTTAGAAACTTGTTTGGGCTGTTGAGAGGAGTAAAAAACCATCAAAAATTTCAATCCTGCATGATTCTACCAAGAAATGTGATTCTTCATTCAAAACGCTGGTTTTTGCTATTGGGCTCTATTGAATAATGAATGTTTTGAATTTTCTCCAAAAGTAAAGCAGTTGCAAACTCATGCTTTTAGAGACTTGTTTGGGCTCATGGGAGGAGTAGAAAAACATCAAAAATTTCAGTCCTGCATGATTCTACCAAGAAATGTGTGTTCATTGAAACCGCTGGTTTTTGATAGTTTGGGCCCTATTGAATAATGAATGTTTTGAATTTTCTCCAAAAGTAAAGTAGTTGCAAACTCATCCTTTTAGAAACTTGTTTGGGCTGTTGAGAGGAGTAAAAAACCATCAAAAATTTCAATCCTGCATGATTCTACCAAGAAATGTGATTCTTCATTCAAAACGCTGGTTTTTGCTATTGGGCTCTATTGAATAATGAATGTTTTGAATTTTCTCCAAAAGTAAAGTAGTTGCAAACTCATGCTTTTAGAGACTTGTTTGGGCTCATGAGAGGAGTAGAAAAACATCAAAAATTTCAGTCGTGCATGATTCTACCAAGAAATGTGTGTTCATTGAAACGGCTGGTTTTTGATAGTTTGGGCCCTATTGAATAATGAATGTTTTGAATTTTCTCCAAAAGTAAAGTAGTTGCAAACTCATCCTTTTAGAAACTTGTTTGGGCTGTTGAGAGGAGTAAAAAACCATCAAAAATTTCAATCCTGCATGATTCTACCAAGAAATGTGATTCTTCATTCAAAACGCTGGTTTTTGCTATTGGGCTCTATTGAATAATGAATGTTTTGAATTTTCTCCAAAAGTAAAGTAGTTGCAAACTCATGCTTTTAGAGACTTGTTTGGGCTCATGAGAGGAGTAGAAAAACATCAAAAATTTCAGTCCTGCATGATTCTACCAAGAAATGTGTGTTCATTGAAACCGCTGGTTTTTGATAGTTTGGGCCCTATTGAATAATGAATGTTTTGAATTTTCTCCAAAAGTAAAGTAGTTGCAAACTCATCCTTTTAGAAACTTGTTTGGGCTGTTGAGAGGAGTAAAAAACCATCAAAAATTTCAATCCTGCATGATTCTACCAAGAAATGTGATTCTTCATTCAAAACGCTGGTTTTTGCTATTGGGCTCTATTGAATAATGAATGTTTTGAATTTTCTCCAAAAGTAAAGTAGTTGCAAACTCATGCTTTTAGAGACTTGTTTGGGCTCATGAGAGGAGTAGAAAAACATCAAAAATTTCAGTCCTGCATGATTCTACCAAGAAATGTGTGTTCATTGAAACCGCTGGTTTTTGATAGTTTGGGCCCTATTGAATAATGAATGTTTTGAATTTTCTCCAAAAGTAAAGTAGTTGCAAACTCATCCTTTTAGAAACTTGTTTGGGCTGTTGAGAGGAGTAAAAAACCATCAAAAATTTCAATCCTGCATGATTCTACCAAGAAATGTGATTCTTCATTCAAAACGCTGGTTTTTGCTATTGGGCTCTATTGAATAATGAATGTTTTGAATTTTCTCCAAAAGTAAAGTAGTTGCAAACTCATGCTTTTAGAGACTTGTTTGGGCTCATGAGATGAGTAGAAAAACATCAAAAATTTCAGTCCTGCATGATTCTACCAAGACATGTGTGTTCATTGAAACGGCTGGTTTTTGATAGTTGGGCCCTATTGAATAATGAATGTTTTGAATTTTCTCCAAAAGTAAAGTAGTTGCAAACTCATCCTTTTAGAAACTTGTTTGGGCTGTTGAGAGGAGTAAAAAACCATCAAAAATTTCAATCCTGCATGATTCTACCAAGAAATGTGATTCTTCATTCAAAACGCTGGTTTTTTCTATTGGGCTCTATTGAATAATGAATGTTTTGAATTTTCTCCAAAAGTAAAGTAGTTGCAAACTCATGCTTTTAGAGACTTGTTTGGGCTCATGAGAGGAGTAGAAAAACATCAAAAATTTCAGTCCTGCATGATTCTACCAAGAAATGTGTGTTCATTCAAACCGATGGTTTTTGATAGTTTGGGCCATATTGAATAATGAATGTTTAGAATTTTCTCCAAAAGTAAAGTAGTTGCAAACTCATGCTTTTAGAGACTTGTTTGGGCTCATGAGAGGAGTAGAAAAACATCAAAAATTTCAGTCCTGCATGATTCTACCAAGAAATGTGTGTTCATTGAAACCGCTGGTTTTTGATAGTTTGGGCCCTATTGAATAATGAATGTTTTGAATTTTCTCCAAAAGTAAAGTAGTTGCAAACTCATCCTTTTAGAAACTTGTTTGGGCTGTTGAGAGGAGTAAAAAACCATCAAAAATTTCAATCCTGCATGATTCTACCAAGAAATGTGATTCTTCATTCAAAACGCTGGTTTTTGCTATTGGGCTCTATTGAATAATGAATGTTTTGAATTTTCTCCAAAAGTAAAGTAGTTGCAAACTCATGCTTTTAGAGACTTGTTTGGGCTCATGAGATGAGTAGAAAAACATCAAAAATATCAGTCCTGCATGATTCTACCAAGACATGTGTGTTCATTGAAACGGCTGTTTTTTGATAGTTTGGGCCCTATTGAATAATGAATGTTTTGAATTTTCTCCAAAAGTAAAGTAGTTGCAAACTCATCCTTTTAGAAACTTGTTTGGGCTGTTGAGAGGAGTAAAAAACCATCAAAAATTTCAATCCTGCATGATTCTACCAAGAAATGTGATTCTTCATTCAAAACGCTGGTTTTTGCTATTGGGCTCTATTGAATAATGAATGTTTTGAATTTTCTCCAAAAGTAAAGTAGTTGCAAACTCATGCTTTTAGAGACTTGTTTGGGCTCATGAGAGGAGTAGAAAAACATCAAAAATTTCAGTCCTGCATGATTCTACCAAGAAATGTGTGTTCATTCAAACCGCTGGTTTTTGATAGTTTGGGCCATATTGAATAATGAATGTTTAGAATTTTCTCCAAAAGTAAAGTAGTTGCAAACTCATGCTTTTAGAGACTTGTTTGGGCTCATGAGAGGAGTAGAAAAACATCAAAAATTTCAGTCCTGCATGATTCTACCAAGAAATGTGTGTTCATTGAAACCGCTGGTTTTTGCTATTGGGCTCTATTGAATAATGAATGTTTTGAATTTTCTCCAAAAGTAAAGTAGTTGCAAACTCATGCTTTTAGAGACTTGTTTGGGCTCATGAGATGAGTAGAAAAACATCAAAAATATCAGTCCTGCATGATTCTACCAAGACATGTGTGTTCATTGAAACGGCTGGTTTTTGATAGTTTGGGCCCTATTGAATAATGAATGTTTTGAATTTTCTCCAAAAGTAAAGTAGTTGCAAACTCATCCTTTTAGAAACTTGTTTGGGCTGTTGAGAGGAGTAAAAAACCATCAAAAATTTCAATCCTGCATGATTCTACCAAGAAATGTGATTCTTCATTCAAAACGCTGGTTTTTGCTATTGGGCTCTATTGAATAATGAATGTTTTGAATTTTCTCCAAAAGTAAAGTAGTTGCAAACTCATGCTTTTAGAGACTTGTTTGGGCTCATGAGAGGAGTAGAAAAACATCAAAAATTTCAGTCCTACATGATTCTACCAAGAAATGTGTGTTCATTCAAACCGCTGGTTTTTGATAGTTTGGGCCATATTGAATAATGAATGTTTAGAATTTTCTCCAAAAGTAAAGTAGTTGCAAACTCATGCTTTTAGAGACTTGTTTGGGCTCATGAGAGGAGTAGAAAAACATCAAAAATTTCAGTCCTGCATGATTCTACCAAGAAATGTGTGTTCATTGAAACCGCTGGTTTTTGATAGTTTGGGCCCTATTGAATAATGAATGTTTTGAATTTTCTCCAAAAGTAAAGTAGTTGCAAACTCATCCTTTTAGAAACTTGTTTGGGCTGTTGAGAGGAGTAAAAAACCATCAAAAATTTCAATCCTGCATGATTCTACCAAGAAATGTGATTCTTCATTCAAAACGCTGGTTTTTGCTATTGGGCTCTATTGAATAATGAATGTTTTGAATTTTCTCCAAAAGTAAAGTAGTTGCAAACTCATGCTTTTAGAGACTTGTTTGGGCTCATGAGAGGAGTAGAAAAACATCAAAAATTTCAGTCCTGCATGATTCTACCAAGAAATGTGTGTTCATTCAAACCGCTGGTTTTTGATAGTTTGGGCCCTATTGAATAATGAATGTTTTGAATTTTCTCCAAAAGTAAAGTAGTTGCAAACTCATCCTTTTAGAAACTTGTTAGGGCTGTTGAGAGGAGTAAAAAACCATCAAAAATTTCAATCCTGCATGATTCTACCAAGAAATGTGATTCTTCATTCAAAACGCTGGTTTTCGCTATTGGGCTCTATTGAATAATGAATGTTTTGAATTTTCTCCAAAAGTAAAGTAGTTGCAAACTCATGCTTTTAGAGACTTGTTTGGGCTCATGAGAGGAGTAGAAAAACATCAAAAATTTCAGTCGTGCATGATTCTACCAAGAAATGTGTGTTCATTGAAACCGCTGGTTTTTGATAGTTTGGGCCCTATTGAATAATGAATGTTTTGAATTTTCTCCAAAAGTAAAGTAGTTGCAAACTCATCCTTTTAGAAACTTGTTTGGGCTGTTGAGAGGAGTAAAAAACCATCAAAAATTTCAATCCTGCATGATTTTACCAAGAAATGTGATTCTTCATTCAAAACCTGATTTTTGCTATTGGGCTCTATTGAGTAGTGAATGTTTTGAATTTTCTCCAAAAGTAAAGTAGTTGCAAACTCATGCTTTTAGAGACTTGTTTGGGCTCATGAGAGGAGTAGAAAAACATCAAAAATTTCAGTCCTGCATGATTCTACCAAGAAATGTGTTCATTCAAACCGCTGGTTTTTGATAGTTTGGGCCCTATTGAATAATGAATGTTTTGAATTTTCTCCAAAAGTAAAGTAGTTGCAAACTCATCCTTTTAGAAACTTGTTTGGGCTGTTGAGAGGAGTAAAAAACCATCAAAAATTTCAATCCTGCATGATTTTACCAAGAAATGTGATTCTTCATTCAAAACCTGATTTTTGCTATTGGGCTCTATTGAGTAGTGAATGTTTTGAATTTTCTCCAAAAGTAAAGTAGTTGCAAACTCATGCTTTTAGAGACTTGTTTGGGCTCATGAGAGGAGTAGAAAAACATCAAAAATTTCAGTCCTGCATGATTCTACCAAGAAATGTGTTCATTCAAACCGCTGGTTTTTGATAGTTTGGACCCTATTGAATAATGAATGTTTTGAATTTTCTCCAAAAGTAAAGTAGTTGCAAACTCATCCTTTTAGAAACTTGTTTGGGCTGTTGAGAGGAGTAAAAAACCATCAAAAATTTCAATCCTGCATGATTCTACCAAGAAATGTGATTCTTCATTCAAAACGCTGGTTTTTGCTATTGGGCTCTATTGAATAATGAATGTTTTGAATTTTCTCCAAAAGTAAAGTAGTTGCAAACTCATGCTTTTAGAGACTTGTTTGGGCTCATGAGAGGAGTAGAAAAACATCAAAAATTTCAGTCCTGCATGATTCTACCAAGAAATGTGTGTTCATTGAAACCGCTGGTTTTTGATAGTTTGGGCCCTATTGTATAATGAATGTTTTGAATTTTCTCCAAAAGTAAAGTAGTTGCAAACTCATCCTTTTAGAAACTTGTTTGGGCTGTTGAGAGGAGTAAAAAACCATCAAAAATTTCAATCCTGCATGATTCTACCAAGAAATGTGATTCTTCATTCAAAACGCTGGTTTTTGCTATTGGGCTCTATTGAATAATGAATGTTTTGAATTTTCTCCAAAAGTAAAGTAGTTGCAAACTCATGCTTTTAGAGACTTGTTTGGGCTCATGAGATGAGTAGAAAAACATCAAAAATTTCAGTCCTGCATGATTCTACCAAGACATGTGTGTTCATTGAAACGGCTGGTTTTTGATAGTTTGGGCCCTATTGAATAATGAATGTTTTGAATTTTCTCCAAAAGTAAAGTAGTTGCAAACTCATCCTTTTAGAAACTTGTTTGGGCTGTTGAGAGGAGTAAAAAACCATCAAAAATTTCAATCCTGCATGATTCTACCAAGAAATGTGATTCTTCATTCAAAACGCTGGTTTTTGCTATTGGGCTCTATTGAATAATGAATGTTTTGAATTTTCTCCAAAAGTAAAGTAGTTGCAAACTCATGCTTTTAGAGACTTGTTTGGGCTCATGAGAGGAGTAGAAAAACATCAAAAATTTCAGTCCTGCATGATTCTACCAAGAAATGTGTGTTCATTCAAACCGCTGGTTTTTGATAGTTTGGGCCCTATTGAATAATGAATGTTTTGAATTTTCTCCAAAAGTAAAGTAGTTGCAAACTCATGCTTTTAGAGACTTGTTTGGGCTCATGAGAGGAGTAGAAAAACATCAAAAATTTCAGTCCTGCATGATTCTACCAAGAAATGTGTGTTCATTGAAACCGCAGGTTTTTGATAGTTTGGGCCCTATTGAATAATGAATGTTTTGAATTTTCTCCAAAAGTAAAGTAGTTGCAAACTCATCCTTTTAGAAACTTGTTTGGGCTGTTGAGAGGAGTAAAAAACCATCAAAAATTTCAATCCTGCATGATTCTACCAAGAAATGTGATTCTTCATTCAAAACGCTGGTTTTTGCTATTGGGCTCTATTGAATAATGAATGTTTTGAATTTTCTCCAAAAGTAAAGTAGTTGCAAACTCATGCTTTTAGAGACTTGTTTGGGCTCATGAGAGGAGTAGAAAAACATCAAAAATTTCAGTCCTGCATGATTCTACCAAGAAATGTGTGTTCATTGAAACCGCTGTTTTTTGATAGTTTGGGCCCTATTGAATAATGAATGTTTTGAATTTTCTCCAAAAGTAAAGTAGTTGCAAACTCATGCTTTTAGAGACTTGTTTGGGCTCATGAGAGGAGTAGAAAAACATCAAAAATTTCAGTCCTGCATGATTCTACCAAGAAATGTGTGTTCATTCAAACCGCTGGTTTTTGATAGTTTGGGCCCTATTGAATAATGAATGTTTTGAATTTTCTCCAAAAGTAAAGTAGTTGCAAACTCATCCTTTTAGAAACTTGTTTGGGCTGTTGAGAGGAGTAAAAAACCATCAAAAATTTCAATCCTGCATGATTCTACCAAGAAATGTGATTCTTCATTCAAAACGCTGGTTTTTGCTATTGGGCTCTATTGAATAATGAATGTTTTGAATTTTCTCCAAAAGTAAAGTAGTTGCAAACTCATGCTTTTAGAGACTTGTTTGGGCTCATGAGAGGAGTAGAAAAACATCAAAAATTTCAGTCCTGCATGATTCTACCAAGAAATGTGTGTTCATTGAAACCGCTGGTTTTTGATAGTTTGGGCCCTATTGAATAATGAATGTTTTGAATTTTCTCCAAAAGTAAAGTAGTTGCAAACTCATCCTTTTAGAAACTTGTTTGGGCTGTTGAGAGGAGTAAAAAACCATCAAAAATTTCAATCCTGCATGATTCTACCAAGAAATGTGATTCTTCATTCAAAACGCTGGTTTTTGCTATTGGGCTCTATTGAATAATGAATGTTTTGAATTTTCTCCAAAAGTAAAGTAGTTGCAAACTCATGCTTTTAGAGACTTGTTTGGGCTCATGAGAGGAGTAGAAAAACATCAAAAATTTCAGTCGTGCATGATTCTACCAAGAAATGTGTGTTCATTGAAACGGCTGGTTTTTGATAGTTTGGGCCCTATTGAATAATGAATGTTTTGAATTTTCTCCAAAAGTAAAGTAGTTGCAAACTCATCCTTTTAGAAACTTGTTTGGGCTGTTGAGAGGAGTAAAAAACCATCAAAAATTTCAATCCTGCATGATTCTACCAAGAAATGTGATTCTTCATTCAAAACGCTGGTTTTTGCTATTGGGTTCTATTGAATAATGAATGTTTTGAATTTTCTCCAAAAGTAAAGTAGTTGCAAACTCATGCTTTTAGAGACTTGTTTGGGCTCATGAGAGGAGTAGAAAAACATCAAAAATTTCAGTCCTGCATGATTCTAACAAGAAATGTGTGTTCATTGAAACCACTGGTTTTTGATAGTTTGGGCCCTATTGAATAATGAATGTTTTGAATTTTCTCCAAAAGTAAAGTAGTTGCAAACTCATCCTTTTAGAAACTTGTTTGGGCTGTTGAGAGGAGTAAAAAACCATCAAAAATTTCAATCCTGCATGATTCTACCAAGAAATGTGATTCTTCATTCAAAACGCTGGTTTTTGCTATTGGGCTCTATTGAATAATGAATGTTTTGAATTTTCTCCAAAAGTAAAGTAGTTGCAAACTCATGCTTTTAGAGACTTGTTTGGGCTCATGAGAGGAGTAGAAAAACATCAAAAATTTCAGTCCTGCATGATTCTACCAAGAAATGTGTGTTCATTGAAACCGCTGGTTTTTGATAGTTTGGGCCCTATTGAATAATGAATGTTTTGAATTTTCTCCAAAAGTAAAGTAGTTGCAAACTCATCCTTTTAGAAACTTGTTTGGGCTGTTGAGAGGAGTAAAAAACCATCAAAAATTTCAATCCTGCATGATTCTACCAAGAAATGTGATTCTTCATTCAAAACGCTGGTTTTTGCTATTGGGCTCTATTGAATAATGAATGTTTTGAATTTTCTCCAAAAGTAAAGTAGTTGCAAACTCATGCTTTTAGAGACTTGTTTGGGCTCATGAGAGGAGTAGAAAAACATCAAAAATTTCAGTCCTGCATGATTCTACCAAGAAATGTGTGTTCATTGAAACCGCTGTTTTTTGATAGTTTGGGCCCTATTGAATAATGAATGTTTTGAATTTTCTCCAAAAGTAAAGTAGTTGCAAACTCATGCTTTTAGAGACTTGTTTGGGCTCATGAGAGGAGTAGAAAAACATCAAAAATTTCAGTCCTGCATGATTCTACCAAGAAATGTGTGTTCATTCAAACCGCTGGTTTTTGATAGTTTGGGCCCTATTGAATAATGAATGTTTTGAATTTTCTCCAAAAGTAAAGTAGTTGCAAACTCATCCTTTTAGAAACTTGTTTGGGCTGTTGAGAGGAGTAAAAAACCATCAAAAATTTCAATCCTGCATGATTCTACCAAGAAATGTGATTCTTCATTCAAAACGCTGGTTTTTGCTATTGGGCTCTATTGAATAATGAATGTTTTGAATTTTCTCCAAAAGTAAAGTAGTTGCAAACTCATGCTTTTAGAGACTTGTTTGGGCTCATGAGAGGAGTAGAAAAACATCAAAAATTTCAGTCCTGCATGATTCTACCAAGAAATGTGTGTTCATTGAAACCGCTGGTTTTTGATAGTTTGGGCCCTATTGAATAATGAATGTTTTGAATTTTCTCCAAAAGTAAAGTAGTTGCAAACTCATCCTTTTAGAAACTTGTTTGGGCTGTTGAGAGGAGTAAAAAACCATCAAAAATTTCAATCCTGCATGATTCTACCAAGAAATGTGATTCTTCATTCAAAACGCTGGTTTTTGCTATTTGGCTCTATTGAATAATGAATGTTTTGAATTTTCTCCAAAAGTAAAGTAGTTGCAAACTCATGCTTTTAGAGACTTGTTTGGGCTCATGAGAGGAGTAGAAAAACATCAAAAATTTCAGTCGTGCATGATTCTACCAAGAAATGTGTGTTCATTGAAACGGCTGGTTTTTGATAGTTTGGGCCCTATTGAATAATGAATGTTTTGAATTTTCTCCAAAAGTAAAGTAGTTGCAATCTCATCCTTTTAGAAACTTGTTTGGGCTGTTGAGAGGAGTAAAAAACCATCAAAAATTTCAATCCTGCATGATTCTACCAAGAAATGTGATTCTTCATTCAAAACGCTGGTTTTTGCTATTGGGTTCTATTGAATAATGAATGTTTTGAATTTTCTCCAAAAGTAAAGTAGTTGCAAACTCATGCTTTTAGAGACTTGTTTGGGCTCATGAGAGGAGTAGAAAAACATCAAAAATTTCAGTCCTGCATGATTCTACCAAGAAATGTGTGTTCATTGAAACCGCTGGTTTTTGATAGTTTGGGCCCTATTGAATAATGAATGTTTTGAATTTTCTCCAAAAGTAAAGTAGTTGCAAACTCATCCTTTTAGAAACTTGTTTGGGCTGTTGAGAGGAGTAAAAAACCATCAAAAATTTCAATCCTGCATGATTCTACCAAGAAATGTGATTCTTCATTCAAAACGCTGGTTTTTGCTATTGGGCTCTATTGAATAATGAATGTTTTGAATTTTCTCCAAAAGTAAAGTAGTTGCAAACTCATGCTTTTAGAGACTTGTTTGGGCTCATGAGAGGAGTAGAAAAACATCAAAAATTTCAGTCCTGCATGATTCTACCAAGAAATGTGTGTTTATTGAAACCGCTGGTTTTTGATAGTTTGGGCCCTATTGAATAATGAATGTTTTGAATTTTCTCCAAAAGTAAAGTAGTTGCAAACTCATCCTTTTAGAAACTTGTTTGGGCTGTTGAGAGGAGTAAAAAACCATCAAAAATTTCAATCCTGCATGATTTTACCAAGAAATGTGATTCTTCATTCAAAACCTGATTTTTGCTATTGGGCTCTATTGAATAGTGAATGTTTTGAATTTTCTCCAAAAGTAAAGTAGTTGCAAACTCATGCTTTTAGAGACTTGTTTGGGCTCATGAGAGGAGTAGAAAAACATCAAAAATTTCAGTCCTGCATGATTCTACCAAGAAATGTGTTCATTCAAACCGCTGGTTTTTGATAGTTTGGGCCCTATTGAATAATGAATGTTTTGAATTTTCTCCAAAAGTAAAGTAGTTGCAAACTCATCCTTTTAGAAACTTGTTTGGGCTGTTGAGAGGAGTAAAAAACCATCAAAAATTTCAATCCTGCATGATTCTACCAAGAAATGTGATTCTTCATTCAAAACGCTGGTTTTTGCTCTTGGGCTCTATTGAATAATGAATGTTTTGAATTTTCTCCAAAAGTAAAGTAGTTGCAAACTTATGCTTTTAGAGACTTGTTTGGGCTCATGAGAGGAGTAGAAAAACATCAAAAATTTCAGTCCTGCATGATTCTACCAAGAAATGTGTGTTCATTGAGACCGCTGGTTTTTGATAGTTTGGGCCCTATTGTATAATGAATGTTTTGAATTTTCTCCAAAAGTAAAGTAGTTGCAAACTCATCCTTTTAGAAACTTGTTTGGGCTGTTGAGAGGAGTAAAAAACCATCAAAAATTTCAATCCTGCATGATTCTACCAAGAAATGTGATTCTTCATTCAAAACGCTGGTTTTTGCTATTGGGCTCTATTGAATAATGAATGTTTTGAATTTTCTCCAAAAGTAAAGTAGTTGCAAACTCATGCTTTTAGAGACTTGTTTGGGCTCATGAGATGAGTAGAAAAACATCAAAAATTTCAGTCCTGCATGATTCTACCAAGACATGTGTGTTCATTGAAATGGCTGGTTTTTGATAGTTTGGGCCCTATTGAATAATGAATGTTTTGAATTTTCTCCAAAAGTAAAGTAGTTGCAAACTCATCCTTTTAGAAACTTGTTTGGGCTGTTGAGAGGAGTAAAAAACCATCAAAAATTTCAATCCTGCATGATTCTACCAAGAAATGTGATTCTTCATTCAAAACGCTGGTTTTTGCTATTGGGCTCTATTGAATAATGAATGTTTTGAATTTTCTCCAAAAGTAAAGTAGTTGCAAACTCATGCTTTTAGAGACTTGTTTGGGCTCATGAGAGGAGTAGAAAAACATCAAAAATTTCAGTCCTGCATGATTCTACCAAGAAATGTGTGTTCATTCAAACCGCTGGTTTTTGATAGTTTGGGCCCTATTGAATAATGAATGTTTTGAATTTTCTCCAAAAGTAAAGTAGTTGCAAACTCATGCTTTTAGAGACTTGTTTGGGCTCATGAGAGGAGTAGAAAAACATCAAAAATTTCAGTCCTGCATGATTCTACCAAGAAATGTGTGTTCATTGAAACGGCTGGTTTTTGATAGTTTGGGCCCTATTGAATAATGAATGTTTTGAATTTTCTCCAAAAGTAAAGTAGTTGCAAACTCATCCTTTTAGAAACTTGTTTGGGCTGTTGAGAGGAGTAAAAAACCATCAAAAATTTCAATCCTGCATGATTCTACCAAGAAATGTGATTCTTCATTCAAAACGCTGGTTTTTGCTATTGGGCTCTATTGAATAATGAATGTTTTGAATTTTCTCCAAAAGTAAAGTAGTTGCAAACTCATGCTTTTAGAGACTTGTTTGGGCTCATGAGAGGAGTAGAAAAACATCAAAAATTTCAGTCCTGCATGATTCTACCAAGAAATGTGTGTTCATTGAAACCGCTGTTTTTTGATAGTTTGGGCCCTATTGAATAATGAATGTTTTGAATTTTCTCCAAAAGTAAAGTAGTTGCAAACTCATGCTTTTAGAGACTTGTTTGGGCTCATGAGAGGAGTAGAAAAACATCAAAAATTTCAGTCCTGCATGATTCTAACAAGAAATGTGTGTTCATTGAAACCACTGGTTTTTGATAGTTTGGGCCCTATTGAATAATGAATGTTTTGAATTTTCTCCAAAAGTAAAGTAGTTGCAAACTCATCCTTTTAGAAACTTGTTTGGGCTGTTGAGAGGAGTAAAAAACCATCAAAAATTTCAATCCTGCATGATTCTACCAAGAAATGTGATTCTTCATTCAAAACGCTGGTTTTTGCTATTGGGCTCTATTGAATAATGAATGTTTTGAATTTTCTCCAAAAGTAAAGTAGTTGCAAACTCATGCTTTTAGAGACTTGTTTGGGCTCATGAGAGGAGTAGAAAAACATCAAAAATTTCAGTCCTGCATGATTCTACCAAGAAATGTGTGTTCATTGAAACCGCTGGTTTTTGATAGTTTGGGCCCTATTGAATAATGAATGTTTTGAATTTTCTCCAAAAGTAAAGTAGTTGCAAACTCATCCTTTTAGAAACTTGTTTGGGCTGTTGAGAGGAGTAAAAAACCATCAAAAATTTCAATCCTGCATGATTCTACCAAGAAATGTGATTCTTCATTCAAAACGCTGGTTTTTGCTATTGGGCTCTATTGAATAATGAATGTTTTGAATTTTCTCCAAAAGTAAAGTAGTTGCAAACTCATGCTTTTAGAGACTTGTTTGGGCTCATGAGAGGAGTAGAAAAACATCAAAAATTTCAGTCCTGCATGATTCTACCAAGAAATGTGTGTTTATTGAAACCGCTGGTTTTTGATAGTTTGGGCCCTATTGAATAATGAATGTTTTGAATTTTCTCCAAAAGTAAAGTAGTTGCAAACTCATCCTTTTAGAAACTTGTTTGGGCTGTTGAGAGGAGTAAAAAACCATCAAAAATTTCAATCCTGCATGATTTTACCAAGAAATGTGATTCTTCATTCAAAACCTGATTTTTGCTATTGGGCTCTATTGAATAGTGAATGTTTTGAATTTTCTCCAAAAGTAAAGTAGTTGCAAACTCATGCTTTTAGAGACTTGTTTGGGCTCATGAGAGGAGTAGAAAAACATCAAAAATTTCAGTCCTGCATGATTCTACCAAGAAATGTGTTCATTCAAACCGCTGGTTTTTGATAGTTTGGGCCCTATTGAATAATGAATGTTTTGAATTTTCTCCAAAAGTAAAGTAGTTGCAAACTCATCCTTTTAGAAACTTGTTTGGGCTGTTGAGAGGAGTAAAAAACCATCAAAAATTTCAATCCTGCATGATTCTACCAAGAAATGTGATTCTTCATTCAAAACGCTGGTTTTTGCTCTTGGGCTCTATTGAATAATGAATGTTTTGAATTTTCTCCAAAAGTAAAGTAGTTGCAAACTTATGCTTTTAGAGACTTGTTTGGGCTCATGAGAGGAGTAGAAAAACATCAAAAATTTCAGTCCTGCATGATTCTACCAAGAAATGTGTGTTCATTGAAACCGCTGGTTTTTGATAGTTTGGGCCCTATTGTATAATGAATGTTTTGAATTTTCTCCAAAAGTAAAGTAGTTGCAAACTCATCCTTTTAGAAACTTGTTTGGGCTGTTGAGAGGAGTAAAAAACCATCAAAAATTTCAATCCTGCATGATTCTACCAAGAAATGTGATTCTTCATTCAAAACGCTGGTTTTTGCTATTGGGCTCTATTGAATAATGAATGTTTTGAATTTTCTCCAAAAGTAAAGTAGTTGCAAACTCATGCTTTTAGAGACTTGTTTGGGCTCATGAGATGAGTAGAAAAACATCAAAAATTTCAGTCCTGCATGATTCTACCAAGACATGTGTGTTCATTGAAATGGCTGGTTTTTGATAGTTTGGGCCCTATTGAATAATGAATGTTTTGAATTTTCTCCAAAAGTAAAGTAGTTGCAAACTCATCCTTTTAGAAACTTGTTTGGGCTGTTGAGAGGAGTAAAAAACCATCAAAAATTTCAATCCTGCATGATTCTACCAAGAAATGTGATTCTTCATTCAAAACGCTGGTTTTTGCTATTGGGCTCTATTGAATAATGAATGTTTTGAATTTTCTCCAAAAGTAAAGTAGTTGCAAACTCATGCTTTTAGAGACTTGTTTGGGCTCATGAGAGGAGTAGAAAAACATCAAAAATTTCAGTCCTGCATGATTCTACCAAGAAATGTGTGTTCATTCAAACCGCTGGTTTTTGATAGTTTGGGCCCTATTGAATAATGAATGTTTTGAATTTTCTCCAAAAGTAAAGTAGTTGCAAAATCATGCTTTTAGAGACTTGTTTGGGCTCATGAGAGGAGTAGAAAAACATCAAAAATTTCAGTCCTGCATGATTCTACCAAGAAATGTGTGTTCATTGAAACGGCTGGTTTTTGATAGTTTGGGCCCTCTTGAATAATGAATGTTTTGAATTTTCTCCAAAAGTAAAGTAGTTGCAAACTCATCCTTTTAGAAACTTGTTTGGGCTGTTGAGAGGAGTAAAAAACCATCAAAAATTTCAATCCTGCATGATTCTACCAAGAAATGTGATTCTTCATTCAAAACGCTGGTTTTTGCTATTGGGCTCTATTGAATAATGAATGTTTTGAATTTTCTCCAAAAGTAAAGTAGTTGCAAACTCATGCTTTTAGAGACTTGTTTGGGCTCATGAGAGGAGTAGAAAAACATCAAAAATTTCAGTCCTGCATGATTCTACCAAGAAATGTGTGTTCATTCAAACCGCTGGTTTTTGATAGTTTGGGCCCTATTGAATAATGAATGTTTTGAATTTTCTCCAAAAGTAAAGTAGTTGCAAACTCATGCTTTTAGAGACTTGTTTGGGCTCATGAGAGGAGTAGAAAAACATCAAAAATTTCAGTCCTGCATGATTCTACCAAGAAATGTGTGTTCATTGAAACGGCTGGTTTTTGATAGTTTGGGCCCTATTGAATAATGAATGTTTTGAATTTTCTCCAAAAGTAAAGTAGTTGCAAACTCATCCTTTTAGAAACTTGTTTGGGCTGTTGAGAGGAGTAAAAAACCATCAAAAATTTCAATCCTGCATGATTCTACCAAGAAATGTGATTCTTCATTCAAAACGCTGGTTTTTGCTATTGGGCTCTATTGAATAATGAATGTTTTGAATTTTCTCCAAAAGTAAAGTAGTTGCAAACTCATGCTTTTAGAGACTTGTTTGGGCTCATGAGAGGAGTAGAAAAACATCAAAAATTTCAGTCCTGCATGATTCTACCAAGAAATGTGTGTTCATTGAAACCGCTGTTTTTTGATAGTTTGGGCCCTATTGAATAATGAATGTTTTGAATTTTCTCCAAAAGTAAAGTAGTTGCAAACTCATGCTTTTAGAGACTTGTTTGGGCTCATGAGAGGAGTAGAAAAACATCAAAAATTTCAGTCCTGCATGATTCTACCAAGAAATGTGTGTTCATTCAAACCGCTGGTTTTTGATAGTTTGGGCCCTATTGAATAATGAATGTTTTGAATTTTCTCCAAAAGTAAAGTAGTTGCAAACTCATCCTTTTAGAAACTTGTTTGGGCTGTTGAGAGGAGTAAAAAACCATCAAAAATTTCAATCCTGCATGATTCTACCAAGAAATGTGATTCTTCATTCAAAACGCTGGTTTTTGCTATTGGGCTCTATTGAATAATGAATGTTTTGAATTTTCTCCAAAAGTAAAGTAGTTGCAAACTCATGCTTTTAGAGACTTGTTTGGGCTCATGAGAGGAGTAGAAAAACATCAAAAATTTCAGTCCTGCATGATTCTACCAAGAAATGTGTGTTCATTGAAACCGCTGGTTTTTGATAGTTTGGGCCCTATTGAATAATGAATGTTTTGAATTTTCTCCAAAAGTAAAGTAGTTGCAAACTCATCCTTTTAGAAACTTGTTTGGGCTGTTGAGAGGAGTAAAAAACCATCAAAAATTTCAATCCTGCATGATTCTACCAAGAAATGTGATTCTTCATTCAAAACGCTGGTTTTTGCTATTGGGCTCTATTGAATAATGAATGTTTTGAATTTTCTCCAAAAGTAAAGTAGTTGCAAACTCATGCTTTTAGAGACTTGTTTGGGCTCATGAGAGGAGTAGAAAAACATCAAAAATTTCAGTCGTGCATGATTCTACCAAGAAATGTGTGTTCATTGAAACGGCTGGTTTTTGATAGTTTGGGCCCTATTGAATAATGAATGTTTTGAATTTTCTCCAAAAGTAAAGTAGTTGCAAACTCATCCTTTTAGAAACTTGTTTGGGCTGTTGAGAGGAGTAAAAAACCATCAAAAATTTCAATCCTGCATGATTCTACCAAGAAATGTGATTCTTCATTCAAAACGCTGGTTTTTGCTATTGGGCTCTATTGAATAATGAATGTTTTGAATTTTCTCCAAAAGTAAAGTAGTTGCAAACTCATGCTTTTAGAGACTTGTTTGGGCTCATGAGAGGAGTAGAAAAACATCAAAAATTTCAGTCCTGCATGATTCTACCAAGAAATGTGTGTTCATTGAAACCGCTGGTTTTTGATAGTTTGGGCCCTATTGAATAATGAATGTTTTGAATTTTCTCCAAAAGTAAAGTAGTTGCAAACTCATCCTTTTAGAAACTTGTTTGGGCTGTTGAGAGGAGTAAAAAACCATCAAAAATTTCAATCCTGCATGATTCTACCAAGAAATGTGATTCTTCATTCAAAACGCTGGTTTTTGCTATTGGGCTCTATTGAATAATGAATGTTTTGAATTTTCTCCAAAAGTAAAGTAGTTGCAAACTCATCCTTTTAGAAACTTGTTTGGGCTGTTGAGAGGAGTAAAAAACCATCAAAAATTTCAATCCTGCATGATTCTACCAAGAAATGTGATTCTTCATTCAAAACGCTGGTTTTTGCTATTGGGCTCTATTGAATAATGAATGTTTTGAATTTTCTCCAAAAGTAAAGTAGTTGCAAACTCATGCTTTTAGAGACTTGTTTGGGCTCATGAGAGGAGTAGAAAAACATCAAAAATTTCAGTCGTGCATGATTCTACCAAGAAATGTGTGTTCATTGAAACGGCTGGTTTTTGATAGTTTGGGCCCTATTGAATAATGAATGTTTTGAATTTTCTCCAAAAGTAAAGTAGTTGCAAACTCATCCTTTTAGAAACTTGTTTGGGCTGTTGAGAGGAGTAAAAAACCATCAAAAATTTCAATCCTGCATGATTCTACCAAGAAATGTGATTCTTCATTCAAAACGCTGGTTTTTGCTATTGGGTTCTATTGAATAATGAATGTTTTGAATTTTCTCCAAAAGTAAAGTAGTTGCAAACTCATGCTTTTAGAGACTTGTTTGGGCTCATGAGAGGAGTAGAAAAACATCAAAAATTTCAGTCCTGCATGATTCTAACAAGAAATGTGTGTTCATTGAAACCACTGGTTTTTGATAGTTTGGGCCCTATTGAATAATGAATGTTTTGAATTTTCTCCAAAAGTAAAGTAGTTGCAAACTCATCCTTTTAGAAACTTGTTTGGGCTGTTGAGAGGAGTAAAAAACCATCAAAAATTTCAATCCTGCATGATTCTACCAAGAAATGTGATTCTTCATTCAAAACGCTGGTTTTTGCTATTGGGCTCTATTGAATAATGAATGTTTTGAATTTTCTCCAAAAGTAAAGTAGTTGCAAACTCATGCTTTTAGAGACTTGTTTGGGCTCATGAGAGGAGTAGAAAAACATCAAAAATTTCAGTCCTGCATGATTCTACCAAGAAATGTGTGTTCATTGAAACCGCTGGTTTTTGATAGTTTGGGCCCTATTGAATAATGAATGTTTTGAATTTTCTCCAAAAGTAAAGTAGTTGCAAACTCATCCTTTTAGAAACTTGTTTGGGCTGTTGAGAGGAGTAAAAAACCATCAAAAATTTCAATCCTGCATGATTCTACCAAGAAATGTGATTCTTCATTCAAAACGCTGGTTTTTGCTATTGGGCTCTATTGAATAATGAATGTTTTGAATTTTCTCCAAAAGTAAAGTAGTTGCAAACTCATGCTTTTAGAGACTTGTTTGGGCTCATGAGAGGAGTAGAAAAACATCAAAAATTTCAGTCCTGCATGATTCTACCAAGAAATGTGTGTTTATTGAAACCGCTGGTTTTTGATAGTTTGGGCCCTATTGAATAATGAATGTTTTGAATTTTCTCCAAAAGTAAAGTAGTTGCAAACTCATCCTTTTAGAAACTTGTTTGGGCTGTTGAGAGGAGTAAAAAACCATCAAAAATTTCAATCCTGCATGATTTTACCAAGAAATGTGATTCTTCATTCAAAACCTGATTTTTGCTATTGGGCTCTATTGAATAGTGAATGTTTTGAATTTTCTCCAAAAGTAAAGTAGTTGCAAACTCATGCTTTTAGAGACTTGTTTGGGCTCATGAGAGGAGTAGAAAAACATCAAAAATTTCAGTCCTGCATGATTCTACCAAGAAATGTGTTCATTCAAACCGCTGGTTTTTGATAGTTTGGGCCCTATTGAATAATGAATGTTTTGAATTTTCTCCAAAAGTAAAGTAGTTGCAAACTCATCCTTTTAGAAACTTGTTTGGGCTGTTGAGAGGAGTAAAAAACCATCAAAAATTTCAATCCTGCATGATTCTACCAAGAAATGTGATTCTTCATTCAAAACGCTGGTTTTTGCTCTTGGGCTCTATTGAATAATGAATGTTTTGAATTTTCTCCAAAAGTAAAGTAGTTGCAAACTTATGCTTTGAGAGACTTGTTTGGGCTCATGAGAGGAGTAGAAAAACATCAAAAATTTCAGTCCTGCATGATTCTACCAAGAAATGTGTGTTCATTGAAACCGCTGGTTTTTGATAGTTTGGGCCCTATTGTATAATGAATGTTTTGAATTTTCTCCAAAAGTAAAGTAGTTGCAAACTCATCCTTTTAGAAACTTGTTTGGGCTCATGAGAGGAGTAGAAAAACATCAAAAATTTCAGTCCTGCATGATTCTACCAAGAAATGTGTGTTCATTGAAACGGCTGGTTTTTGATAGTTTGGGCCCTATTGAATAATGAATGTTTTGAATTTTCTCCAAAAGTAAAGTAGTTGCAAACTCATCCTTTTAGAAACTTGTTTGGGCTGTTGAGAGGAGTAAAAAACCATCAAAAATTTCAATCCTGCATGATTCTACCAAGAAATGTGATTCTTCATTCAAAACGCTGGTTTTTGCTATTGGGCTCTATTGAATAATGAATGTTTTGAATTTTCTCCAAAAGTAAAGTAGTTGCAAACTCATGCTTTTAGAGACTTGTTTGGGCTCATGAGAGGAGTAGAAAAACATCAAAAATTTCAGTCCTGCATGATTCTACCAAGAAATGTGTGTTCATTGAAACCGCTGTTTTTTGATAGTTTGGGCCCTATTGAATAATGAATGTTTTGAATTTTCTCCAAAAGTAAAGTAGTTGCAAACTCATGCTTTTAGAGACTTGTTTGGGCTCATGAGAGGAGTAGAAAAACATCAAAAATTTCAGTCCTGCATGATTCTAACAAGAAATGTGTGTTCATTGAAACCACTGGTTTTTGATAGTTTGGGCCCTATTGAATAATGAATGTTTTGAATTTTCTCCAAAAGTAAAGTAGTTGCAAACTCATCCTTTTAGAAACTTGTTTGGGCTGTTGAGAGGAGTAAAAAACCATCAAAAATTTCAATCCTGCATGATTCTACCAAGAAATGTGATTCTTCATTCAAAACGCTGGTTTTTGCTATTGGGCTCTATTGAATAATGAATGTTTTGAATTTTCTCCAAAAGTAAAGTAGTTGCAAACTCATGCTTTTAGAGACTTGTTTGGGCTCATGAGAGGAGTAGAAAAACATCAAAAATTTCAGTCCTGCATGATTCTACCAAGAAATGTGTGTTCATTGAAACCGCTGGTTTTTGATAGTTTGGGCCCTATTGAATAATGAATGTTTTGAATTTTCTCCAAAAGTAAAGTAGTTGCAAACTCATCCTTTTAGAAACTTGTTTGGGCTGTTGAGAGGAGTAAAAAACCATCAAAAATTTCAATCCTGCATGATTCTACCAAGAAATGTGATTCTTCATTCAAAACGCTGGTTTTTGCTATTGGGCTCTATTGAATAATGAATGTTTTGAATTTTCTCCAAAAGTAAAGTAGTTGCAAACTCATGCTTTTAGAGACTTGTTTGGGCTCATGAGAGGAGTAGAAAAACATCAAAAATTTCAGTCCTGCATGATTCTACCAAGAAATGTGTGTTTATTGAAACCGCTGGTTTTTGATAGTTTGGGCCCTATTGAATAATGAATGTTTTGAATTTTCTCCAAAAGTAAAGTAGTTGCAAACTCATCCTTTTAGAAACTTGTTTGGGCTGTTGAGAGGAGTAAAAAACCATCAAAAATTTCAATCCTGCATGATTTTACCAAGAAATGTGATTCTTCATTCAAAACCTGATTTTTGCTATTGGGCTCTATTGAATAGTGAATGTTTTGAATTTTCTCCAAAAGTAAAGTAGTTGCAAACTCATGCTTTTAGAGACTTGTTTGGGCTCATGAGAGGAGTAGAAAAACATCAAAAATTTCAGTCCTGCATGATTCTACCAAGAAATGTGTTCATTCAAACCGCTGGTTTTTGATAGTTTGGGCCCTATTGAATAATGAATGTTTTGAATTTTCTCCAAAAGTAAAGTAGTTGCAAACTCATCCTTTTAGAAACTTGTTTGGGCTGTTGAGAGGAGTAAAAAACCATCAAAAATTTCAATCCTGCATGATTCTACCAAGAAATGTGATTCTTCATTCAAAACGCTGGTTTTTGCTCTTGGGCTCTATTGAATAATGAATGTTTTGAATTTTCTCCAAAAGTAAAGTAGTTGCAAACTTATGCTTTTAGAGACTTGTTTGGGCTCATGAGAGGAGTAGAAAAACATCAAAAATTTCAGTCCTGCATGATTCTACCAAGAAATGTGTGTTCATTGAAACGGCTGGTTTTTGATAGTTTGGGCCCTCTTGAATAATGAATGTTTTGAATTTTCTCCAAAAGTAAAGTAGTTGCAAACTCATCCTTTTAGAAACTTGTTTGGGCTGTTGAGAGGAGTAAAAAACCATCAAAAATTTCAATCCTGCATGATTCTACCAAGAAATGTGATTCTTCATTCAAAACGCTGGTTTTTGCTATTGGGCTCTATTGAATAATGAATGTTTTGAATTTTCTCCAAAAGTAAAGTAGTTGCAAACTCATGCTTTTAGAGACTTGTTTGGGCTCATGAGAGGAGTAGAAAAACATCAAAAATTTCAGTCCTGCATGATTCTACCAAGAAATGTGTGTTCATTCAAACCGCTGGTTTTTGATAGTTTGGGCCCTATTGAATAATGAATGTTTTGAATTTTCTCCAAAAGTAAAGTAGTTGCAAACTCATGCTTTTAGAGACTTGTTTGGGCTCATGAGAGGAGTAGAAAAACATCAAAAATTTCAGTCCTGCATGATTCTACCAAGAAATGTGTGTTCATTGAAACGGCTGGTTTTTGATAGTTTGGGCCCTATTGAATAATGAATGTTTTGAATTTTCTCCAAAAGTAAAGTAGTTGCAAACTCATCCTTTTAGAAACTTGTTTGGGCTGTTGAGAGGAGTAAAAAACCATCAAAAATTTCAATCCTGCATGATTCTACCAAGAAATGTGATTCTTCATTCAAAACGCTGGTTTTTGCTATTGGGCTCTATTGAATAATGAATGTTTTGAATTTTCTCCAAAAGTAAAGTAGTTGCAAACTCATGCTTTTAGAGACTTGTTTGGGCTCATGAGAGGAGTAGAAAAACATCAAAAATTTCAGTCCTGCATGATTCTACCAAGAAATGTGTGTTCATTGAAACCGCTGTTTTTTGATAGTTTGGGCCCTATTGAATAATGAATGTTTTGAATTTTCTCCAAAAGTAAAGTAGTTGCAAACTCATGCTTTTAGAGACTTGTTTGGGCTCATGAGAGGAGTAGAAAAACATCAAAAATTTCAGTCCTGCATGATTCTACCAAGAAATGTGTGTTCATTCAAACCGCTGGTTTTTGATAGTTTGGGCCCTATTGAATAATGAATGTTTTGAATTTTCTCCAAAAGTAAAGTAGTTGCAAACTCATCCTTTTAGAAACTTGTTTGGGCTGTTGAGAGGAGTAAAAAACCATCAAAAATTTCAATCCTGCATGATTCTACCAAGAAATGTGATTCTTCATTCAAAACGCTGGTTTTTGCTATTGGGCTCTATTGAATAATGAATGTTTTGAATTTTCTCCAAAAGTAAAGTAGTTGCAAACTCATGCTTTTAGAGACTTGTTTGGGCTCATGAGAGGAGTAGAAAAACATCAAAAATTTCAGTCCTGCATGATTCTACCAAGAAATGTGTGTTCATTGAAACCGCTGGTTTTTGATAGTTTGGGCCCTATTGAATAATGAATGTTTTGAATTTTCTCCAAAAGTAAAGTAGTTGCAAACTCATCCTTTTAGAAACTTGTTTGGGCTGTTGAGAGGAGTAAAAAACCATCAAAAATTTCAATCCTGCATGATTCTACCAAGAAATGTGATTCTTCATTCAAAACGCTGGTTTTTGCTATTGGGCTCTATTGAATAATGAATGTTTTGAATTTTCTCCAAAAGTAAAGTAGTTGCAAACTCATGCTTTTAGAGACTTGTTTGGGCTCATGAGAGGAGTAGAAAAACATCAAAAATTTCAGTCGTGCATGATTCTACCAAGAAATGTGTGTTCATTGAAACGGCTGGTTTTTGATAGTTTGGGCCCTATTGAATAATGAATGTTTTGAATTTTCTCCAAAAGTAAAGTAGTTGCAAACTCATCCTTTTAGAAACTTGTTTGGGCTGTTGAGAGGAGTAAAAAACCATCAAAAATTTCAATCCTGCATGATTCTACCAAGAAATGTGATTCTTCATTCAAAACGCTGGTTTTTGCTATTGGGCTCTATTGAATAATGAATGTTTTGAATTTTCTCCAAAAGTAAAGTAGTTGCAAACTCATGCTTTTAGAGACTTGTTTGGGCTCATGAGAGGAGTAGAAAAACATCAAAAATTTCAGTCCTGCATGATTCTACCAAGAAATGTGTGTTCATTGAAACCGCTGGTTTTTGATAGTTTGGGCCCTATTGAATAATGAATGTTTTGAATTTTCTCCAAAAGTAAAGTAGTTGCAAACTCATCCTTTTAGAAACTTGTTTGGGCTGTTGAGAGGAGTAAAAAACCATCAAAAATTTCAATCCTGCATGATTCTACCAAGAAATGTGATTCTTCATTCAAAACGCTGGTTTTTGCTATTGGGCTCTATTGAATAATGAATGTTTTGAATTTTCTCCAAAAGTAAAGTAGTTGCAAACTCATCCTTTTAGAAACTTGTTTGGGCTGTTGAGAGGAGTAAAAAACCATCAAAAATTTCAATCCTGCATGATTCTACCAAGAAATGTGATTCTTCATTCAAAACGCTGGTTTTTGCTATTGGGCTCTATTGAATAATGAATGTTTTGAATTTTCTCCAAAAGTAAAGTAGTTGCAAACTCATGCTTTTAGAGACTTGTTTGGGCTCATGAGAGGAGTAGAAAAACATCAAAAATTTCAGTCGTGCATGATTCTACCAAGAAATGTGTGTTCATTGAAACGGCTGGTTTTTGATAGTTTGGGCCCTATTGAATAATGAATGTTTTGAATTTTCTCCAAAAGTAAAGTAGTTGCAAACTCATCCTTTTAGAAACTTGTTTGGGCTGTTGAGAGGAGTAAAAAACCATCAAAAATTTCAATCCTGCATGATTCTACCAAGAAATGTGATTCTTCATTCAAAACGCTGGTTTTTGCTATTGGGTTCTATTGAATAATGAATGTTTTGAATTTTCTCCAAAAGTAAAGTAGTTGCAAACTCATGCTTTTAGAGACTTGTTTGGGCTCATGAGAGGAGTAGAAAAACATCAAAAATTTCAGTCCTGCATGATTCTAACAAGAAATGTGTGTTCATTGAAACCACTGGTTTTTGATAGTTTGGGCCCTATTGAATAATGAATGTTTTGAATTTTCTCCAAAAGTAAAGTAGTTGCAAACTCATCCTTTTAGAAACTTGTTTGGGCTGTTGAGAGGAGTAAAAAACCATCAAAAATTTCAATCCTGCATGATTCTACCAAGAAATGTGATTCTTCATTCAAAACGCTGGTTTTTGCTATTGGGCTCTATTGAATAATGAATGTTTTGAATTTTCTCCAAAAGTAAAGTAGTTGCAAACTCATGCTTTTAGAGACTTGTTTGGGCTCATGAGAGGAGTAGAAAAACATCAAAAATTTCAGTCCTGCATGATTCTACCAAGAAATGTGTGTTCATTGAAACCGCTGGTTTTTGATAGTTTGGGCCCTATTGAATAATGAATGTTTTGAATTTTCTCCAAAAGTAAAGTAGTTGCAAACTCATCCTTTTAGAAACTTGTTTGGGCTGTTGAGAGGAGTAAAAAACCATCAAAAATTTCAATCCTGCATGATTCTACCAAGAAATGTGATTCTTCATTCAAAACGCTGGTTTTTGCTATTGGGCTCTATTGAATAATGAATGTTTTGAATTTTCTCCAAAAGTAAAGTAGTTGCAAACTCATGCTTTTAGAGACTTGTTTGGGCTCATGAGAGGAGTAGAAAAACATCAAAAATTTCAGTCCTGCATGATTCTACCAAGAAATGTGTGTTTATTGAAACCGCTGGTTTTTGATAGTTTGGGCCCTATTGAATAATGAATGTTTTGAATTTTCTCCAAAAGTAAAGTAGTTGCAAACTCATCCTTTTAGAAACTTGTTTGGGCTGTTGAGAGGAGTAAAAAACCATCAAAAATTTCAATCCTGCATGATTTTACCAAGAAATGTGATTCTTCATTCAAAACCTGATTTTTGCTATTGGGCTCTATTGAATAGTGAATGTTTTGAATTTTCTCCAAAAGTAAAGTAGTTGCAAACTCATGCTTTTAGAGACTTGTTTGGGCTCATGAGAGGAGTAGAAAAACATCAAAAATTTCAGTCCTGCATGATTCTACCAAGAAATGTGTTCATTCAAACCGCTGGTTTTTGATAGTTTGGGCCCTATTGAATAATGAATGTTTTGAATTTTCTCCAAAAGTAAAGTAGTTGCAAACTCATCCTTTTAGAAACTTGTTTGGGCTGTTGAGAGGAGTAAAAAACCATCAAAAATTTCAATCCTGCATGATTCTACCAAGAAATGTGATTCTTCATTCAAAATGCTGGTTTTTGCTCTTGGGCTCTATTGAATAATGAATGTTTTGAATTTTCTCCAAAAGTAAAGTAGTTGCAAACTCATGCTTTTAGAGACTTGTTTGGGCTCATGAGAGGAGTAGAAAAACATCAAAAATTTCAGTCCTGCATGATTCTACCAAGAAATGTGTGTTCATTGAAACCGCTGGTTTTTGATAGTTTGGGCCCTATTGTATAATGAATGTTTTGAATTTTCTCCAAAAGTAAAGTAGTTGCAAACTCATCCTTTTAGAAACTTGTTTGGGCTGTTGAGAGGAGTAAAAAACCATCAAAAATTTCAATCCTGCATGATTCTACCAAGAAATGTGATTCTTCATTCAAAACGCTGGTTTTTGCTATTGGGCTCTATTGAATAATGAATGTTTTGAATTTTCTCCAAAAGTAAAGTAGTTGCAAACTCATGCTTTTAGAGACTTGTTTGGGCTCATGAGATGAGTAGAAAAACATCAAAAATTTCAGTCCTGCATGATTCTACCAAGACATGTGTGTTCATTGAAATGGCTGGTTTTTGATAGTTTGGGCCCTATTGAATAATGAATGTTTTGAATTTTCTCCAAAAGTAAAGTAGTTGCAAACTCATCCTTTTAGAAACTTGTTTGGGCTGTTGAGAGGAGTAAAAAACCATCAAAAATTTCAATCCTGCATGATTCTACCAAGAAATGTGATTCTTCATTCAAAACGCTGGTTTTTGCTATTGGGCTCTATTGAATAATGAATGTTTTGAATTTTCTCCAAAAGTAAAGTAGTTGCAAACTCATGCTTTTAGAGACTTGTTTGGGCTCATGAGAGGAGTAGAAAAACATCAAAAATTTCAGTCCTGCATGATTCTACCAAGAAATGTGTGTTCATTCAAACCGCTGGTTTTTGATAGTTTGGGCCCTATTGAATAATGAATGTTTTGAATTTTCTCCAAAAGTAAAGTAGTTGCAAACTCATGCTTTTAGAGACTTGTTTGGGCTCATGAGAGGAGTAGAAAAACATCAAAAATTTCAGTCCTGCATGATTCTACCAAGAAATGTGTGTTCATTGAAACGGCTGGTTTTTGATAGTTTGGGCCCTCTTGAATAATGAATGTTTTGAATTTTCTCCAAAAGTAAAGTAGTTGCAAACTCATCCTTTTAGAAACTTGTTTGGGCTGTTGAGAGGAGTAAAAAACCATCAAAAATTTCAATCCTGCATGATTCTACCAAGAAATGTGATTCTTCATTCAAAACGCTGGTTTTTGCTATTGGGCTCTATTGAATAATGAATGTTTTGAATTTTCTCCAAAAGTAAAGTAGTTGCAAACGCATGCTTTTAGAGACTTGTTTGGGCTCATGAGAGGAGTAGAAAAACATCAAAAATTTCAGTCCTGCATGATTCTACCAAGAAATGTGTGTTCATTCAAACCGCTGGTTTTTGATAGTTTGGGCCCTATTGAATAATGAATGTTTTGAATTTTCTCCAAAAGTAAAGTAGTTGCAAACTCATGCTTTTAGAGACTTGTTTGGGCTCATGAGAGGAGTAGAAAAACATCAAAAATTTCAGTCCTGCATGATTCTACCAAGAAATGTGTGTTCATTGAAACGGCTGGTTTTTGATAGTTTGGGCCCTATTGAATAATGAATGTTTTGAATTTTCTCCAAAAGTAAAGTAGTTGCAAACTCATCCTTTTAGAAACTTGTTTGGGCTGTTGAGAGGAGTAAAAAACCATCAAAAATTTCAATCCTGCATGATTCTACCAAGAAATGTGATTCTTCATTCAAAACGCTGGTTTTTGCTATTGGGCTCTATTGAATAATGAATGTTTTGAATTTTCTCCAAAAGTAAAGTAGTTGCAAACTCATGCTTTTAGAGACTTGTTTGGGCTCATGAGAGGAGTAGAAAAACATCAAAAATTTCAGTCCTGCATGATTCTACCAAGAAATGTGTGTTCATTGAAACCGCTGGTTTTTGATAGTTTGGGCCCTATTGAATAATGAATGTTTTGAATTTTCTCCAAAAGTAAAGTAGTTGCAAACTCATCCTTTTAGAAACTTGTTTGGGCTGTTGAGAGGAGTAAAAAACCATCAAAAATTTCAATCCTGCATGATTCTACCAAGAAATGTGATTCTTCATTCAAAACGCTGGTTTTTGCTATTGGGCTCTATTGAATAATGAATGTTTTGAATTTTCTCCAAAAGTAAAGTAGTTGCAAACTCATGCTTTTAGAGACTTGTTTGGGCTCATGAGAGGAGTAGAAAAACATCAAAAATTTCAGTCCTGCATGATTCTACCAAGAAATGTGTGTTCATTGAAACCGCTGGTTTTTGATAGTTTGGGCCCTATTGAATAATGAATGTTTTGAATTTTCTCCAAAAGTAAAGTAGTTGCAAACTCATCATTTTAGAAACTTGTTTGGGCTGTTGAGAGGAGTAAAAAACCATCAAAAATTTCAATCCTGCATGATTCTACCAAGAAATGTGATTCTTCATTCAAAACGCTGGTTTTTGCTATTGGGCTCTATTGAATAATGAATGTTTTGAATTTTCTCCAAAAGTAAAGTAGTTGCAAACTCATGCTTTTAGAGACTTGTTTGGGCTCATGAGAGGAGTAGAAAAACATCAAAAATTTCAGTCCTGCATGATTCTACCAAGAAATGTGTGTTCATTGAAACCGCTGGTTTTTGATAGTTTGGGCCCTATTGAATAATGAATGTTTTGAATTTTCTCCAAAAGTAAAGTAGTTGCAAACTCATCCTTTTAGAAACTTGTTTGGGCTGTTGAGAGGAGTAAAAAACCATCAAAAATTTCAATCCTGCATGATTCTACCAAGAAATGTGATTCTTCATTCAAAACGCTGGTTTTTGCTATTGGGCTCTATTGAATAATGAATGTTTTGAATTTTCTCCAAAAGTAAAGTAGTTGCAAACTCATGCTTTTAGAGACTTGTTTGGGCTCATGAGATGAGTAGAAAAACATCAAAAATTTCAGTCCTGCATGATTCTACCAAGACATGTGTGTTCATTGAAACGGCTGGTTTTTGATAGTTTGGGCCCTATTGAATAATGAATGTTTTGAATTTTCTCCAAAAGTAAAGTAGTTGCAAACTCATCCTTTTAGAAACTTGTTTGGGCTGTTGAGAGGAGTAAAAAACCATCAAAAATTTCAATCCTGCATGATTCTACCAAGAAATGTGATTCTTCATTCAAAACGCTGGTTTTTGCTATTGGGCTCTATTGAATAATGAATGTTTTGAATTTTCTCCAAAAGTAAAGTAGTTGCAAACTCATGCTTTTAGAGACTTGTTTGGGCTCATGAGAGGAGTAGAAAAACATCAAAAATTTCAGTCCTGCATGATTCTACCAAGAAATGTGTGTTCATTCAAACCGCTGGTTTTTGATAGTTTGGGCCCTATTGAATAATGAATGTTTTGAATTTTCTCCAAAAGTAAAGTAGTTGCAAACTCATGCTTTTAGAGACTTGTTTGGGCTCATGAGAGGAGTAGAAAAACATCAAAAATTTCAGTCCTGCATGATTCTACCAAGAAATGTGTGTTCATTCAAACCGCTGGTTTTTGATAGTTTGGGCCCTATTGAATAATGAATGTTTTGAATTTTCTCCAAAAGTAAAGTAGTTGCAAACTCATCCTTTTAGAAACTTGTTTGGGCTGTTGAGAGGAGTAAAAAACCATCAAAAATTTCAATCCTGCATGATTCTACCAAGAAATGTGATTCTTCATTCAAAACGCTGGTTTTTGCTATTGGGCTCTATTGAATAATGAATGTTTTGAATTTTCTCCAAAAGTAAAGTAGTTGCAAACTCATGCTTTTAGAGACTTGTTTGGGCTCATGAGAGGAGTAGAAAAACATCAAAAATTTCAGTCCTGCATGATTCTACCAAGAAATGTGTGTTCATTGAAACCGCTGGTTTTTGATAGTTTGGGCCCTATTGAATAATGAATGTTTTGAATTTTCTCCAAAAGTAAAGTAGTTGCAAACTCATCCTTTTAGAAACTTGTTTGGGCTGTTGAGAGGAGTAAAAAACCATCAAAAATTTCAATCCTGCATGATTCTACCAAGAAATGTGATTCTTCATTCAAAACGCTGGTTTTTGCTATTGGGCTCTATTGAATAATGAATGTTTTGAATTTTCTCCAAAAGTAAAGTAGTTGCAAACTCATGCTTTTAGAGACTTGTTTGGGCTCATGAGAGGAGTAGAAAAACATCAAAAATTTCAGTCCTGCATGATTCTACCAAGAAATGTGTGTTCATTCAAACCGCTGGTTTTTGATAGTGTGGACCCTATTGAATAATGAATGTTTTGAATTTTCTCCAAAAGTAAAGTAGTTGCAAACTCATGCTTTTAGAGACTTGTTTGGGCTCATGAGAGGAGTAGAAAAACATCAAAAATTTCAGTCCTGCATGATTCTACCAAGAAATGTGTGTTCATTGAAACCGCTGGTTTTTGATAGTTTGGGCCCTATTGAATAATGAATGTTTTGAATTTTCTCCAAAAGTAAAGTAGTTGCAAACTCATCCTTTTAGAAACTTGTTTGGGCTGTTGAGAGGAGTAAAAAACCATCAAAAATTTCAATCCTGCATGATTCTACCAAGAAATGTGATTCTTCATTCAAAACGCTGGTTTTTGCTATTGGGCTCTATTGAATAATGAATGTTTTGAATTTTCTCCAAAAGTAAAGTAGTTGCAAACTCATGCTTTTAGAGACTTGTTTGGGCTCATGAGAGGAGTAGAAAAACATCAAAAATTTCAGTCCTGCATGATTCTACCAAGAAATGTGTGTTCATTCAAACCGCTGGTTTTTGATAGTGTGGACCCTATTGAATAATGAATGTTTTGAATTTTCTCCAAAAGTAAAGTAGTTGCAAACTCATGCTTTTAGAGACTTGTTTGGGCTCATGAGAGGAGTAGAAAAACATCAAAAATTTCAGTCCTGCATGATTCTACCAAGAAATGTGTGTTCATTGAAACGGCTGGTTTTTGATAGTTTGGGCCCTATTGAATAATGAATGTTTTGAATTTTCTCCAAAAGTAAAGTAGTTGCAAACTCATCCTTTTAGAAACTTGTTTGGGCTGTTGAGAGGAGTAAAAAACCATCAAAAATTTCAATCCTGCATGATTCTACCAAGAAATGTGATTCTTCATTCAAAACGCTGGTTTTTGCTATTGGGCTCTATTGAATAATGAATGTTTTGAATTTTCTCCAAAAGTAGTTGCAAACTCATGCTTTTAGAGACTTGTTTGGGCTCATGAGAGGAGTAGAAAAACATCAAAAATTTCAGTCCTGCATGATTCTACCAAGAAATGTGTGTTCATTGAAACCGCTGGTTTTTGATAGTTTGGGCCCTATTGAATAATGAATGTTTTGAATTTTCTCCAAAAGTAAAGTAGTTGCAAACTCATGCTTTTAGAGACTTGTTTGGGCTCATGAGAGGAGTAGAAAAACATCAAAAATTTCAGTCCTGCATGATTCTACCAAGAAATGTGTGTTCATTGAAACCGCTGGTTTTTGATAGTTTGGGCCCTATTGAATAATGAATGTTTTGAATTTTCTCCAAAAGTAAAGTAGTTGCAAACTCATCCTTTTAGAAACTTGTTTGGGCTGTTGAGAGGAGTAAAAAACCATCAAAAATTTCAATCCTGCATGATTCTACCAAGAAATGTGATTCTTCATTCAAAACGCTGGTTTTTGCTGTTGGGCTCTATTGAATAATGAATGTTTTGAATTTTCTCCAAAAGTAAAGTAGTTGCAAACTCATGCTTTTAGAGACTTGTTTGGGCTCATGAGAGGAGTAGAAAAACATCAAAAATTTCAGTCCTGCATGATTCTACCAAGAAATGTGTGTTCATTGAAACCGCTGGTTTTTGATAGTTTGGGCCCTATTGTATAATGAATGTTTTGAATTTTCTCCAAAAGTAAAGTAGTTGCAAACTCATCCTTTTAGAAACTTGTTTGGGCTGTTGAGAGGAGTAAAAAACCATCAAAAATTTCAATCCTGCATGATTCTACCAAGAAATGTGATTCTTCATTCAAAACGCTGGTTTTTGCTATTGGGCTCTATTGAATAATGAATGTTTTGAATTTTCTCCAAAAGTAAAGTAGTTGCAAACTCATGCTTTTAGAGACTTGTTTGGGCTCATGAGATGAGTAGAAAAACATCAAAAATTTCAGTCCTGCATGATTCTACCAAGACATGTGTGTTCATTGAAACGGCTGGTTTTTGATAGTTTGGGCCCTATTGAATAATGAATGTTTTGAATTTTCTCCAAAAGTAAAGTAGTTGCAAACTCATCCTTTTAGAAACTTGTTTGGGCTGTTGAGAGGAGTAAAAAACCATCAAAAATTTCAATCCTGCATGATTCTACCAAGAAATGTGATTCTTCATTCAAAACGCTGGTTTTTGCTATTGGGCTCTATTGAATAATGAATGTTTTGAATTTTCTCCAAAAGTAAAGTAGTTGCAAACTCATGCTTTTAGAGACTTGTTTGGGCTCATGAGAGGAGTAGAAAAACATCAAAAATTTCAGTCCTGCATGATTCTACCAAGAAATGTGTGTTCATTCAAACCGCTGGTTTTTGATAGTTTGGGCCCTATTGAATAATGAATGTTTTGAATTTTCTCCAAAAGTAAAGTAGTTGCAAACTCATGCTTTTAGAGACTTGTTTGGGCTCATGAGAGGAGTAGAAAAACATCAAAAATTTCAGTCCTGCATGATTCTACCAAGAAATGTGTGTTCATTGAAACGGCTGGTTTTTGATAGTTTGGGCCCTATTGAATAATGAATGTTTTGAATTTTCTCCAAAAGTAAAGTAGTTGCAAACTCATCCTTTTAGAAACTTGTTTGGGCTGTTGAGAGGAGTAAAAAACCATCAAAAATTTCAATCCTGCATGATTCTACCAAGAAATGTGATTCTTCATTCAAAACGCTGGTTTTTGCTATTGGGCTCTATTGAATAATGAATGTATTGAATTTTCTCCAAAAGTAAAGTAGTTGCAAACTCATGCTTTTAGAGACTTGTTTGGGCTCATGAGAGGAGTAGAAAAACATCAAAAATGTCAGTCCTGCATGATTCTACCAAGAAATGTGTGTTCATTGAAACCGCTGGTTTTTGATAATTTGGGCTCTATTGAATAATGAATGTTTTGAATTTTCTCCAAAAGTAAAGAAGTTGCAAACTCATGCTTTTAGAGACTTGTTTGGGCTCATGAGAGGAGTAGAAAAACATCAAAAATTTCAGTCCTGCATGATTCTACCAAGAAATGTGTTTTCATTCAAACCGCTGGTTTTTGATAGTTTGTGCCCTATTGAATAATGAATGTTTTGAATTTTCTCCAAAAGTAAAGTAGTTGCAAACTCATCCTTTTAGAAACTTGTTTGGGCTGTTGAGAGGAGTAAAAAACCATCAAAAATTTCAATCCTGCATGATTCTACCAAGAAATGTGATTCTTCATTCAAAACGCTGGTTTTTGCTATTGGGCTCTATTGAATAATGAATGTTTTGAATTTTCTCCAAAAGTAAAGTAGTTGCAAACTCATGCTTTTAGAGACTTGTTTGGGCTCATGAGAGGAGTAGAAAAACATCAAAAATTTCAGTCCTGCATGATTCTACCAAGAAATGTGTGTTCATTGAAACCGCTGGTTTTTGATAGTTTGGGCCCTATTGAATAATGAATGTTTTGAATTTTCTCCAAAAGTAAAGTAGTTGCAAACTCATCCTTTTAGAAACTTGTTTGGGCTGTTGAGAGGAGTAAAAAACCATCAAAAATTTCAATCCTGCATGATTCTACCAAGAAATGTGATTCTTCATTCAAAACGCTGGTTTTTGCTATTGGGCTCTATTGAATAATGAATGTTTTGAATTTTCTCCAAAAGTAAAGTAGTTGCAAACTCATGCTTTTAGAGACTTGTTTGGGCTCATGAGAGTAGTAGAAAAACATCAAAAATTTCAGTCCTGCATGATTCTACCAAGAAATGTGTGTTCATTCAAACCGCTGGTTTTTGATAGTTTGGGCCCTATTGAATAATGAATGTTTTGAATTTTCTCCAAAAGTAAAGTAGTTGCAAACTCATGCTTTTAGAGACTTGTTTGGGCTCATGAGAGGAGTAGAAAAACATCAAAAATTTCAGTCCTGCATGATTCTACCAAGAAATGTGTGTTCATTGAAACGGCTGGTTTTTGATAGTTTGGGCCCTATTGAATAATGAATGTTTTGAATTTTCTCCAAAAGTAAAGTAGTTGCAAACTCATCCTTTTAGAAACTTGTTTGGGCTGTTGAGAGGAGTAAAAAACCATCAAAAATTTCAATCCTGCATGATTCTACCAAGAAATGTGATTCTTCATTCAAAACGCTGGTTTTTGCTATTGGGCTCTATTGAATAATGAATGTATTGAATTTTCTCCAAAAGTAAAGTAGTTGCAAACTCATGCTTTTAGAGACTTGTTTGGGCTCATGAGAGGAGTAGAAAAACATCAAAAATGTCAGTCCTGCATGATTCTACCAAGAAATGTGTGTTCATTGAAACCGCTGGTTTTTGATAGTTTGGGCTCTATTGAATAATGAATGTTTTGAATTTTCTCCAAAAGTAAAGTAGTTGCAAACTCATGCTTTTAGAGACTTGTTTGGGCTCATGAGAGGAGTAGAAAAACATCAAAAATTTCAGTCCTGCATGATTCTACCAAGAAATGTGTGTTCATTCAAACCGCTGGTTTTTGATAGTTTGTGCCCTATTGAATAATGAATGTTTTGAATTTTCTCCAAAAGTAAAGTAGTTGCAAACTCATCCTTTTAGAAACTTGTTTGGGCTGTTGAGAGGAGTAAAAAACCATCAAAAATTTCAATCCTGCATGATTCTACCAAGAAATGTGATTCTTCATTCAAAACGCTGGTTTTTGCTATTGGGCTCTATTGAATAATGAATGTTTTGAATTTTCTCCAAAAGTAAAGTAGTTGCAAACTCATGCTTTTAGAGACTTGTTTGGGCTCATGAGAGGAGTAGAAAAACATCAAAAATTTCAGTCCTGCATGATTCTACCAAGAAATGTGTGTTCATTGAAACCGCTGGTTTTTGATAGTTTGGGCCCTATTGAATAATGAATGTTTTGAATTTTCTCCAAAAGTAAAGTAGTTGCAAACTCATCCTTTTAGAAACTTGTTTGGGCTGTTGAGAGGAGTAAAAAACCATCAAAAATTTCAATCCTGCATGATTCTACCAAGAAATGTGATTCTTCATTCAAAACGCTGGTTTTTGCTATTGGGCTCTATTGAATAATGAATGTTTTGAATTTTCTCCAAAAGTAAAGTAGTTGCAAACTCATGCTTTTAGAGACTTGTTTGGGCTCATGAGAGGAGTAGAAAAACATCAAAAATTTCAGTCCTGCATGATTCTACCAAGAAATGTGTGTTCATTGAAACCGCTGGTTTTTGATAGTTTGGGCCCTATTGAATAATGAATGTTTTGAATTTTCTCCAAAAGTAAAGTAGTTGCAAACTCATGCTTTTAGAGACTTGTTTGGGCTCATGAGAGGAGTAGAAAAACATCAAAAATTTCAGTCCTGCATGATTCTACCAAGAAATGTGTGTTCATTCAAACCGCTGGTTTTTGATAGTTTGGGCCCTATTGAATAATGAATGTTTTGAATTTTCTCCAAAAGTAAAGTAGTTGAAAACTCATCCTTTTAGAAACTTGTTTGGGCTGTTGAGAGGAGTAAAAAACCATCAAAAATTTCAATCCTGCATGATTCTACCAAGAAATGTGATTCTTCATTCAAAACGCTGGTTTTTGCTATTGGGCTCTATTGAATAATGAATGTTTTGAATTTTCTCCAAAAGTAAAGTAGTTGCAAACTCATGCTTTTAGAGACTTGTTTGGGCTCATGAGAGGAGTAGAAAAACATCAAAAATTTCAGTCCTGCATGATTCTACCAAGAAATGTGTGTTCATTGAAACCGCTGGTTTTTGATAGTTTGGGCCCTATTGAATAATGAATGTTTTGAATTTTCTCCAAAAGTAAAGTAGTTGCAAACTCATCCTTTTAGAAACTTGTTTGGGCTGTTGAGAGGAGTAAAAAACCATCAAAAATTTCAATCCTGCATAATTCTACCAAGAAATGTGATTCTTCATTCAAAACGCTGGTTTTTGCTATTGGGCTCTATTGAATAATGAATGTTTTGAATTTTCTCCAAAAGTAAAGTAGTTGCAAACTCATGCTTTTAGAGACTTGTTTGGGCTCATGAGAGGAGTAGAAAAACATCAAAAATTTCAGTCCTGCATGATTCTACCAAGAAATGTGTGTTCATTGAAACCGCTGGTTTTTGATAGTTTGGGCCCTATTGAATAATGAATGTTTTGAATTTTCTCCAAAAGTAAAGTAGTTGCAAACTCATCCTTTTAGAAACTTGTTTGGGCTGTTGAGAGGAGTAAAAAACCATCAAAAATTTCAATCCTGCATGATTTTACCAAGAAATGTGATTCTTCATTCAAAACCTGATTTTTGCTATTTTGCTATATTGAATAGTGAATGTTTTGAATTTTCTCCAAAAGTAAAGTAGTTGCAAACTCATGCTTTTAGAGACTTGTTTGGGCTCATGAGAGGAGTAGAAAAACATCAAAAATTTCAGTCCTGCATGATTCTACCAAGAAATGTGTTCATTCAAACCGCTGGTTTTTGATAGTTTGGGCCCTATTGAATAATGAATGTTTTGAATTTTCTCCAAAAGTAAAGTAGTTGCAAACTCATCCTTTTAGAAACTTGTTTGGGCTGTTGAGAGGAGTAAAAAACCATCAAAAATTTCAATCCAGCATGATTCTACCAAGAAATGTGATTCTTCATTCAAAACGCTGGTTTTTGCTATTGGGCTCTATTGAATAATGAATGTTTTGAATTTTCTCCAAAAGTAAAGTAGTTGTAAACTCATGCTTTTAGAGACTTGTTTGGGCTCATGAGAGGAGTAGAAAAACATCAAAAATTTCAGTCCTGCATGATTCTACCAAGAAATGTGTGTTCATTGAAACCGCTGGTTTTTGATAGTTTGGGCCCTATTGTATAATGAATGTTTTGAATTTTCTCCAAAAGTAAAGTAGTTGCAAACTCATCCTTTTAGAAACTTGTTTGGGCTGTTGAGAGGAGTAAAAAACCATCAAAAATTTCAATCCTGCATGATTCTACCAAGAAATGTGATTCTTCAATCAAAACGCTGGTTTTTGCTATTGGGCTCTATTGAATAATGAATGTTTTGAATTTTCTCCAAAAGTAAAGTAGTTGCAAACTCATGCTTTTAGAGACTTGTTTGGGCTCATGAGATGAGTAGAAAAACATCAAAAATTTCAGTCCTGCATGATTCTACCAAGACATGTGTGTTCATTGAAACGGCTGGTTTTTGATAGTTTGGGCCCTATTGAATAATGAATGTTTTGAATTTTCTCCAAAAGTAAAGTAGTTGCAAACTCATCCTTTTAGAAACTTGTTTGGGCTGTTGAGAGGAGTAAAAAACCATCAAAAATTTCAATCCTGCATGATTCTACCAAGAAATGTGATTCTTCATTCAAAACGCTGGTTTTTGCTATTGGGCTCTATTGAATAATGAATGTTTTGAATTTTCTCCAAAAGTAAAGTAGTTGCAAACTCATGCTTTTAGAGACTTGTTTGGGCTCATGAGAGGAGTAGAAAAACATCAAAAATTTCAGTCCTGCATGATTCTACCAAGAAATGTGTGTTCATTCAAACCGCTGGTTTTTGATAGTTTGGGCACTATTGAATAATGAATGTTTTGAATTTTCTCCAAAAGTAAAGTAGTTGCAAACTCATGCTTTTAGAGACTTGTTTGGGCTCATGAGAGGAGTAGAAAAACATCAAAAATTTCAGTCCTGCATGATTCTACCAAGAAATGTGTGTTCATTCAAACCGCTGGTTTTTGATAGTTTGGGCCCTATTGAATAATGAATGTTTTGAATTTTCTCCAAAAGTAAAGTAGTTGCAAACTCATCCTTTTAGAAACTTGTTTGGGCTGTTGAGAGGAGTAAAAAACCATCAAAAATTTCAATCCTGCATGATTCTACCAAGAAATGTGATTCTTCATTCAAAACGCTGGTTTTTGCTATTGGGCTCTATTGAATAATGAATGTTTTGAATTTTCTCCAAAAGTAAAGTAGTTGCAAACTCATGCTTTTAGAGACTTGTTTGGGCTCATGAGAGGAGTAGAAAAACATCAAAAATTTCAGTCCTGCATGATTCTACCAAGAAATGTGTGTTCATTGAAACCGCTGGTTTTTGATAGTTTGGGCCCTATTGTATAATGAATGTTTTGAATTTTCTCCAAAAGTAAAGTAGTTGCAAACTCATCCTTTTAGAAACTTGTTTGGGCTGTTGAGAGGAGTAAAAAAACCATCAAAAATTTCAATCCTGCATGATTCTACCAAGAAATGTGATTCTTCATTCAAAACGCTGGTTTTTGCTATTGGGCTCTATTGAATAATGAATGTTTTGAATTTTCTCCAAAAGTAAAGTAGTTGCAAACTCATGCTTTTAGAGACTTGTTTGGGCTCATGAGATGAGTAGAAAAACATCAAAAATTTCAGTCCTGCATGATTCTACCAAGACATGTGTGTTCATTGAAACGGCTGGTTTTTGATAGTTTGGGCCCTATTGAATAATGAATGTTTTGAATTTTCTCCAAAAGTAAAGTAGTTGCAAACTCATCCTTTTAGAAACTTGTTTGGGCTGTTGAGAGGAGTAAAAAACCATCAAAAATTTCAATCCTGCATGATTCTACCAAGAAATGTGATTCTTCATTCAAAACGCTGGTTTTTGCTATTGGGCTCTATTGAATAATGAATGTTTTGAATTTTCTCCAAAAGTAAAGTAGTTGCAAACTCATGCTTTTAGAGACTTGTTTGGGCTCATGAGAGGAGTAGAAAAACATCAAAAATTTCAGTCCGGCATGATTCTACCAAGAAATGTGTGTTCATTGAAACCGCTGGTTTTTGATAGTTTGGGCCCTATTGTATAATGAATGTTTTGAATTTTCTCCAAAAGTAAAGTAGTTGCAAACTCATCCTTTTAGAAACTTGTTTGGGCTGTTGAGAGGAGTAAAAAACCATCAAAAATTTCAATCCTGCATGATTCTACCAAGAAATGTGATTCTTCATTCAAAACGCTGGTTTTTGCTATTGGGCTCTATTGAATAATGAATGTTTTGAATTTTCTCCAAAAGTAAAGTAGTTGCAAACTCATGCTTTTAGAGACTTGTTTGGGCTCATGAGATGAGTAGAAAAACATCAAAAATTTCAGTCCTGCATGATTCTACCAAGACATGTGTGTTCATTGAAACAGCTGGTTTTTGATAGTTTGGGCCCTATTGAATAATGAATGTTTTGAATTTTCTCCAAAAGTAAAGTAGTTGCAAACTCATCCTTTTAGAAACTTGTTTGGGCTGTTGAGAGGAGTAAAAAACCATCAAAAATTTCAATCCTGCATGATTCTACCAAGAAATGTGATTCTTCATTCAAAACGCTGGTTTTTGCTATTGGGCTCTATTGAATAATGAATGTTTTGAATTTTCTCCAAAAGTAAAGTAGTTGCAAACTCATGCTTTTAGAGACTTGTTTGGGCTCATGAGAGGAGTAGAAAAACATCAAAAATATCAGTCCTGCATGATTCTACCAAGAAATGTGTGTTCATTCAAACCGCTGGTTTTTGATAGTTTGGGCCCTATTGAATAATGAATGTTTTGAATTTTCTCCAACAGTAAAGTAGTTGCAAACTCATGCTTTTAGAGACTTGTTTGGGCTCATGAGAGGAGTAGAAAAACATCAAAAATTTCAGTCCTGCATGATTCTACCAAGAAATGTGTGTTCATTGAAACGGCTGGTTTTTGATAGTTTGGGCCCTATTGAATAATGAATGTTTTGAATTTTCTCCAAAAGTAAAGTAGTTGCAAACTCATCCTTTTAGAAACTTGTTTGGGCTGTTGAGAGGAGTAAAAAACCATCACAAATTTCAATCCTGCATGATTCTACCAAGAAATGTGATTCTTCATTCAAAACGCTGGTTTTTGCTATTGGGCTCTATTGAATAATGAATGTTTTGAATTTTCTCCAAAAGTAAAGTAGTTGCAAACTCATGCTTTTAGAGACTTGTTTGGGCTCATGAGAGGAGTAGAAAAACATCAAAAATTTCAGTCCTGCATGATTCTACCAAGAAATGTGTGTTCATTCAAACCGCTGGTTTTTGATAGTTTGGGCCCTATTGAATAATGAATGTTTTGAATAATTTTCTCCAAAAGTAAAGTAGTTGCAAACTCATGCTTTTAGAGACTTGTTTGGGCTCATGAGAGGAGTAGAAAAACATCAAAAATTTCAGTCCAGCATGATTCTACCAAGAAATGTGTGTTCATTGAAACCGCTGGTTTTTGATAGTTTGGGCCCTATTGAATAATGAATGTTTTGAATTTTCTCCAAAAGTAAAGTAGTTGCAAACTCATCCTTTTAGAAACTTGTTTGGGCTGTTGAGAGGAGTAAAAAACCATCAAAAATTTCAATCCTGCATGATTCTACCAAGAAATGTGATTCTTCATTCAAAACGCTGGTTTTTGCTATTGGGCTCTATTGAATAATGAATGTTTTGAATTTTCTCCAAAAGTAAAGTAGTTGCAAACTCATGCTTTTAGAGACTTGTTTGGGCTCATGAGATGAGTAGAAAAACATCAAAAATTTCAGTCCTGCATGATTCTACCAAGACATGTGTGTTCATTGAAACAGCTGGTTTTTGATAGTTTGGGCCCTATTGAATAATGAATGTTTTGAATTTTCTCCAAAAGTAAAGTAGTTGCAAACTCATCCTTTTAGAAACTTGTTTGGGCTGTTGAGAGGAGTAAAAAACCATCAAAAATTTCAATCCTGCATGATTCTACCAAGAAATGTGATTCTTCATTCAAAACGCTGGTTTTTGCTATTGGGCTCTATTGAATAATGAATGTTTTGAATTTTCTCCAAAAGTAAAGTAGTTGCAAACTCATGCTTTTAGAGACTTGTTTGGGCTCATGAGAGGAGTAGAAAAACATCAAAAATTTCAGTCCTGCATGATTCTACCAAGAAATGTGTGTTCATTCAAACCGCTGGTTTTTGATAGTTTGGGCCCTATTGAATAATGAATGTTTTGAATTTTCTCCAAAAGTAAAGTAGTTGCAAACTCATGCTTTTAGAGACTTGTTTGGGCTCATGAGAGGAGTAGAAAAACATCAAAAATTTCAGTCCTGCATGATTCTACCAAGAAATGTGTTCATTCAAACCGCTGGTTTTTGATAGTTTGGGCCCTATTGAATAATGAATGTTTTGAATTTTCTCCAAAAGTAAAGTAGTTGCAAACTCATCCTTTTAGAAACTTGTTTGGGCTGTTGAGAGGAGTAAAAAACCATCAAAAATTTCAATCCTGCATGATTCTACCAAGAAATGTGATTCTTCATTCAAAACGCTGGTTTTTGCTATTGGGCTCTATTGAATAATGAATGTTTTGAATTTTCTCCAAAAGTAAAGTAGTTGCAAACTCATGCTTTTAGAGACTTGTTTGGGCTCATGAGAGGAGTAGAAAAACATCAAAAATTTCAGTCCTGCATGATTCTACCAAGAAATGTGTGTTCATTGAAACCGCTGGTTTTTGATAGTTTGGGCCCTATTGAATAATGAATGTTTTGAATTTTCTCCAAAAGTAAAGTAGTTGCAAACTCATCCTTTTAGAAACTTGTTTGGGCTTTTGAGAGGAGTAAAAAACCATCAAAAATTTCAATCCTGCATGATTCTACCAAGAAATGTGATTCTTCATTCAAAACGCTGGTTTTTGCTATTGGGCTCTATTGAATAATGAATGGTTTGAATTTTCTCCAAAAGTAAAGTAGTTGCAAACTCATGCTTTTAGAGACTTGTTTGGGCTCATGAGATGAGTAGAAAAACATCAAAAATTTCAGTCCTGCATGATTCTACCAAGACATGTGTGTTCATTGAAACGGCTGGTTTTTGATAGTTTGGGCCCTATTGAATAATGAATGTTTTGAATTTTCTCCAAAAGTAAAGTAGTTGCAAACTCATCCTTTTAGAAACTTGTTTGGGCTGTTGAGAGGAGTAAAAAACCATCAAAAATTTCAATCCTGCATGATTCTACCAAGAAATGTGATTCTTCATTCAAAACGCTGGTTTTTGCTATTGGGCTCTATTGAATAATGAATGTTTTGAATTTTCTCCAAAAGTAAAGTAGTTGCAAACTCATGCTTTTAGAGACTTGTTTGGGCTCATGAGAGGAGTAGAAAAACATCAAAAATTTCAGTCCTGCATGATTCTACCAAGAAATGTGTGTTCATTCAAACCGCTGGTTTTTGATAGTTTGGGCCATATTGAATAATGAATGTTTTGAATTTTCTCCAAAAGTAAAGTAGTTGCAAACTCATGCTTTTAGAGACTTGTTTGGGCTCATGAGAGGAGTAGAAAAACATCAAAAATTTCAGTCCTGCATGATTCTACCAAGAAATGTGTGTTCATTGAAACCGCTGGTTTTTGATAGTTTGGGCCCTATTGAATAATGAATGTTTTGAATTTTCTCCAAAAGTAAAGTAGTTGCAAACTCATCCTTTTAGAAACTTGTTTGGGCTGTTGAGAGGAGTAAAAAACCATCAAAAATTTCAATCCTGCATGATTCTACCAAGAAATGTGATTCTTCATTCAAAACGCTGGTTTTTGCTATTGGGCTCTATTGAATAATGAATGTTTTGAATTTTGCAAACTCATGCTTTTAGAGACTTGTTTGGGCTCATGAGAGGAGTAGAAAAACATCAAAAATTTCAGTCCTGCATGATTCTACCAAGAAATGTGTTCATTCAAACCGCTGGTTTTTGATAGTTTGGGCCCTATTGAATAATGAATGTTTTGAATTTTCTCCAAAAGTAAAGTAGTTGCAAACTCATCCTTTTAGAAACTTGTTTGGGCTGTTGAGAGGAGTAAAAAACCATCAAAAATTTCAATCCTGCATGATTCTACCAAGAAATGTGATTCTTCATTCAAAACGCTGGTTTTTGCTATTGGGCTCTATTGAATAATGAATGTTTTGAATTTTCTCCAAAAGTAAAGTAGTTGCAAACTCATGCTTTTAGAGACTTGTTTGGGCTCATGAGAGGAGTAGAAAAACATCAAAAATTTCAGTCCTGCATGATTCTACCAAGAAATGTGTGTTCATTGAAACCGCTGGTTTTTGATAGTTTGGGCCCTATTGTATAATGAATGTTTTGAATTTTCTCCAAAAGTAAAGTAGTTGCAAACTCATCCTTTTAGAAACTTGTTTGGGCTGTTGAGAGGAGTAAAAAACCATCAAAAATTTCAATCCTGCATGATTCTACCAAGAAATGTGATTCTTCATTCAAAACGCTGGTTTTTGCTATTGGGCTCTATTGAATAATGAATGTTTTGAATTTTCTCCAAAAGTAAAGTAGTTGCAAACTCATGCTTTTAGAGACTTGTTTGGGCTCATGAGATGAGTAGAAAAACATCAAAAATTTCAGTCCTGCATGATTCTACCAAGACATGTGTGTTCATTGAAACAGCTGGTTTTTGATAGTTTGGGCCCTATTGAATAATGAATGTTTTGAATTTTCTCCAAAAGTAAAGTAGTTGCAAACTCATCCTTTTAGAAACTTGTTTGGGCTGTTGAGAGGAGTAAAAAACCATCAAAAATTTCAATCCTGCATGATTCTACCAAGAAATGTGATTCTTCATTCAAAACGCTGGTTTTTGCTATTGGGCTCTATTGAATAATGAATGTTTTGAATTTTCTCCAAAAGTAAAGTAGTTGCAAACTCATGCTTTTAGAGACTTGTTTGGGCTCATGAGAGGAGTAGAAAAACATCAAAAATATCAGTCCTGCATGATTCTACCAAGAAATGTGTGTTCATTCAAACCGCTGGTTTTTGATAGTTTGGGCCCTATTGAATAATGAATGTTTTGAATTTTCTCCAACAGTAAAGTAGTTGCAAACTCATGCTTTTAGAGACTTGTTTGGGCTCATGAGAGGAGTAGAAAAACATCAAAAATTTCAGTCCTGCATGATTCTACCAAGAAATGTGTGTTCATTGAAACGGCTGGTTTTTGATAGTTTGGGCCCTATTGAATAATGAATGTTTTGAATTTTCTCCAAAAGTAAAGTAGTTGCAAACTCATCCTTTTAGAAACTTGTTTGGGCTGTTGAGAGGAGTAAAAAACCATCAAAAATTTCAATCCTGCATGATTCTACCTAGAAATGTGATTCTTCATTCAAAACGCTGGTTTTTGCTATTGGGCTCTATTGAATAATGAATGTTTTGAATTTTCTCCAAAAGTAAAGTAGTTGCAAACTCATGCTTTTAGAGACTTGTTTGGGCTCATGAGAGGAGTAGAAAAACATCAAAAATTTCAGTCCTGCATGATTCTACCAAGAAATGTGTGTTCATTCAAACCGCTGGTTTTTGATAGTTTGGGCCCTATTGAATAATGAATGTTTTGAATAATTTTCTCCAAAAGTAAAGTAGTTGCAAACTCATGCTTTTAGAGACTTGTTTGGGCTCATGAGAGGAGTAGAAAAACATCAAAAATTTCAGTCCAGCATGATTCTACCAAGAAATGTGTGTTCATTGAAACCGCTGGTTTTTGATAGTTTGGGCCCTATTGAATAATGAATGTTTTGAATTTTCTCCAAAAGTAAAGTAGTTGCAAACTCATCCTTTTAGAAACTTGTTTGGGCTGTTGAGAGGAGTAAAAAACCATCAAAAATTTCAATCCTGCATGATTCTACCAAGAAATGTGATTCTTCATTCAAAACGCTGGTTTTTGCTATTGGGCTCTATTGAATAATGAATGTTTTGAATTTTCTCCAAAAGTAAAGTAGTTGCAAACTCATGCTTTTAGAGACTTGTTTGGGCTCATGAGATGAGTAGAAAAACATCAAAAATTTCAGTCCTGCATGATTCTACCAAGACATGTGTGTTCATTGAAACAGCTGGTTTTTGATAGTTTGGGCCCTATTGAATAATGAATGTTTTGAATTTTCTCCAAAAGTAAAGTAGTTGCAAACTCATCCTTTTAGAAACTTGTTTGGGCTGTTGAGAGGAGTAAAAAACCATCAAAAATTTCAATCCTGCATGATTCTACCAAGAAATGTGATTCTTCATTCAAAACGCTGGTTTTTGCTATTGGGCTCTATTGAATAATGAATGTTTTGAATTTTCTCCAAAAGTAAAGTAGTTGCAAACTCATGCTTTTAGAGACTTGTTTGGGCTCATGAGAGGAGTAGAAAAACATCAAAAATTTCAGTCCTGCATGATTCTACCAAGAAATGTGTGTTCATTCAAACCGCTGGTTTTTGATAGTTTGGGCCCTATTGAATAATGAATGTTTTGAATTTTCTCCAAAAGTAAAGTAGTTGCAAACTCATGCTTTTAGAGACTTGTTTGGGCTCATGAGAGGAGTAGAAAAACATCAAAAATTTCAGTCCTGCATGATTCTACCAAGAAATGTGTTCATTCAAACCGCTGGTTTTTGATAGTTTGGGCCCTATTGAATAATGAATGTTTTGAATTTTCTCCAAAAGTAAAGTAGTTGCAAACTCATCCTTTTAGAAACTTGTTTGGGCTGTTGAGAGGAGTAAAAAACCATCAAAAATTTCAATCCTGCATGATTCTACCAAGAAATGTGATTCTTCATTCAAAACGCTGGTTTTTGCTATTGGGCTCTATTGAATAATGAATGTTTTGAATTTTCTCCAAAAGTAAAGTAGTTGCAAACTCATGCTTTTAGAGACTTGTTTGGGCTCATGAGAGGAGTAGAAAAACATCAAAAATTTCAGTCCTGCATGATTCTACCAAGAAATGTGTGTTCATTGAAACCGCTGGTTTTTGATAGTTTGGGCCCTATTGAATAATGAATGTTTTGAATTTTCTCCAAAAGTAAAGTAGTTGCAAACTCATCCTTTTAGAAACTTGTTTGGGCTGTTGAGAGGAGTAAAAAACCATCAAAAATTTCAATCCTGCATGATTCTACCAAGAAATGTGATTCTTCATTCAAAACGCTGGTTTTTGCTATTGGGCTCTATTGAATAATGAATGTTTTGAATTTTCTCCAAAAGTAAAGTAGTTGCAAACTCATGCTTTTAGAGACTTGTTTGGGCTCATGAGATGAGTAGAAAAACATCAAAAATTTCAGTCCTGCATGATTCTACCAAGACATGTGTGTTCATTGAAACGGCTGGTTTTTGATAGTTTGGGCCCTATTGAATAATGAATGTTTTGAATTTTCTCCAAAAGTAAAGTAGTTGCAAACTCATCCTTTTAGAAACTTGTTTGGGCTGTTGAGAGGAGTAAAAAACCATCAAAAATTTCAATCCTGCATGATTCTACCAAGAAATGTGATTCTTCATTCAAAACGCTGGTTTTTGCTATTGGGCTCTATTGAATAATGAATGTTTTGAATTTTCTCCAAAAGTAAAGTAGTTGCAAACTCATGCTTTTAGAGACTTGTTTGGGCTCATGAGAGGAGTAGAAAAACATCAAAAATTTCAGTCCTGCATGATTCTACCAAGAAATGTGTGTTCATTCAAACCGCTGGTTTTTGATAGTTTGGGCCATATTGAATAATGAATGTTTTGAATTTTCTCCAAAAGTAAAGTAGTTGCAAACTCATGCTTTTAGAGACTTGTTTGGGCTCATGAGAGGAGTAGAAAAACATCAAAAATTTCAGTCCTGCATGATTCTACCAAGAAATGTGTGTTCATTGAAACCGCTGGTTTTTGATAGTTTGGGCCCTATTGAATAATGAATGTTTTGAATTTTCTCCAAAAGTAAAGTAGTTGCAAACTCATCCTTTTAGAAACTTGTTTGGGCTGTTGAGAGGAGTAAAAAACCATCAAAAATTTCAATCCTGCATGATTCTACCAAGAAATGTGATTCTTCATTCAAAACGCTGGTTTTTGCTATTGGGCTCTATTGAATAATGAATGTTTTGAATTTTCTCCAAAAGTAAAGTAGTTGCAAACTCATGCTTTTAGAGACTTGTTTGGGCTCATGAGAGGAGTAGAAAAACATCAAAAATTTCAGTCCTGCATGATTCTACCAAGAAATGTGTTCATTCAAACCGCTGGTTTTTGATAGTTTGGGCCCTATTGAATAATGAATGTTTTGAATTTTCTCCAAAAGTAAAGTAGTTGCAAACTCATCCTTTTAGAAACTTGTTTGGGCTGTTGAGAGGAGTAAAAAACCATCAAAAATTTCAATCCTGCATGATTCTACCAAGAAATGTGATTCTTCATTCAAAACGCTGGTTTTTGCTATTGGGCTCTATTGAATAATGAATGTTTTGAATTTTCTCCAAAAGTAAAGTAGTTGCAAACTCATGCTTTTAGAGACTTGTTTGGGCTCATGAGAGGAGTAGAAATACATCAAAAATTTCAGTCCTGCATGATTCTACCAAGAAATGTGTGTTCATTGAAACCGCTGGTTTTTGATAGTTTGGGCCCTATTGAATAATGAATGTTTTGAATTTTCTCCAAAAGTAAAGTAGTTGCAAACTCATCCTTTTAGAAACTTGTTTGGGCTGTTGAGAGGAGTAAAAAACCATCAAAAATTTCAATCCTGCATGATTTTACCAAGAAATGTGATTCTTCATTCAAAACCTGATTTTTGCTATTTTGCTATATTGAATAGTGAATGTTTTGAATTTTCTCCAAAAGTAAAGTAGTTGCAAACTCATGCTTTTAGAGACTTGTTTGGGCTCATGAGAGGAGTAGAAAAACATCAAAAATTTCAGTCCTGCATGATTCTACCAAGAAATGTGTTCATTGAAACCGCTGGTTTTTGATAGTTTGGGCCCTATTGAATAATGAATGTTTTGAATTTTCTCCAAAAGTAAAGTAGTTGCAAACTCATCCTTTTAGAAACTTGTTTGGGCTGTTGAGAGGAGTAAAAAACCATCAAAAATTTCAATCCTGCATGATTCTACCAAGAAATGTGATTCTTCATTCAAAACGCTGGTTTTTGCTATTGGGCTCTATTGAATAATGAATGTTTTGAATTTTCTCCAAAAGTAAAGTAGTTGCAAACTCATGCTTTTAGAGACTTGTTTGGGCTCATGAGAGGAGTAGAAAAACATCAAAAATTTCAGTCCTGCATGATTCTACCAAGAAATGTGTGTTCATTGAAACCGCTGGTTTTTGATAGTTTGGGCCCTATTGTATAATGAATGTTTTGAATTTTCTCCAAAAGTAAAGTAGTTGCAAACTCATCCTTTTAGAAACTTGTTTGGGCTGTTGAGAGGAGTAAAAAACCATCAAAAATTTCAATCCTGCATGATTCTACCAAGAAATGTGATTCTTCATTCAAAACGCTGGTTTTTGCTATTGGGCTCTATTGAATAATGAATGTTTTGAATTTTCTCCAAAAGTAAAGTAGTTGCAAACTCATGCTTTTAGAGACTTGTTTGGGCTCATGAGATGAGTAGAAAAACATCAAAAATTTCAGTCCTGCATGATTCTACCAAGACATGTGTGTTCATTGAAACGTCTGGTTTTTGATAGTTTGGGCCCTATTGAATAATGAATGTTTTGAATTTTCTCCAAAAGTAAAGTAGTTGCAAACTCATCCTTTTAGAAACTTGTTTGGGCTGTTGAGAGGAGTAAAAAACCATCAAAAATTTCAATCCTGCATGATTCTACCAAGAAATGTGATTCTTCATTCAAAACGCTGGTTTTTGCTATTGGGCTCTATTGAATAATGAATGTTTTGAATTTTCTCCAAAAGTAAAGTAGTTGCAAACTCATGCTTTTAGAGACTTGTTTGGGCTCATGAGAGGAGTAGAAAAACATCAAAAATTTCAGTCCTGCATGATTGTACCAAGAAATGTGTGTTCATTCAAACCGCTGGTTTTTGATAGTTTGGGCCCTATTGAATAATGAATGTTTTGAATTTTCTCCAAAAGTAAAGTAGTTGCAAACTCATGCTTTTAGAGACTTGTTTGGGCTCATGAGAGGAGTAGAAAAACATCAAAAATTTCAGTCCTGCATGATTCTACCAAGAAATGTGTGTTCATTCAAACCGCTGGTTTTTGATAGTTTGGGCCCTATTGAATAATGAATGTTTTGAATTTTCTCCAAAAGTAAAGTAGTTGCAAACTCATCCTTTTAGAAACTTGTTTGGGCTGTTGAGAGGAGTAAAAAACCATCAAAAATTTCAATCCTGCATGATTCTACCAAGAAATGTGATTCTTCATTCAAAACGCTGGTTTTTGCTATTGGGCTCTATTGAATAATGAATGTTTTGAATTTTCTCCAAAAGTAAAGTAGTTGCAAACTCATGCTTTTAGAGACTTGTTTGGGCTCATGAGAGGAGTAGAAAAACATCAAAAATTTCAGTCCTGCATGATTCTACCAAGAAATGTGTGTTCATTGAAACCGCTGGTTTTTGATAGTTTGGGCCCTATTGAATAATGAATGTTTTGAATTTTCTCCAAAAGTAAAGTAGTTGCAAACTCATCCTTTTAGAAACTTGTTTGGGCTGTTGAGAGGAGTAAAAAACCATCAAAAATTTCAATCCTGCATGATTCTACCAAGAAATGTGATTCTTCATTCAAAACGCTGGTTTTTGCTATTGGGCTCTATTGAATAATGAATGTTTTGAATTTTCTCCAAAAGTAAAGTAGTTGCAAACTCATGCTTTTAGAGACTTGTTTGGGCTCATGAGAGGAGTAGAAAAACATCAAAAATTTCAGTCCTGCATGATTCTACCAAGAAATGTGTGTTCATTCAAACCGCTGGTTTTTGATAGTTTGGGCCCTATTGAATAATGAATGTTTTGAATTTTCTCCAACAGTAAAGTAGTTGCAAACTCATGCTTTTAGAGACTTGTTTGGGCTCATGAGAGGAGTAGAAAAACATCAAAAATTTCAGTCCTGCATGATTCTACCAAGAAATGTGTGTTCATTGAAACGGCTGGTTTTTGATAGTTTGGGCCCTATTGAATAATGAATGTTTTGAATTTTCTCCAAAAGTAAAGTAGTTGCAAACTCATCCTTTTAGAAACTTGTTTGGGCTGTTGAGAGGAGTAAAAAACCATCAAAAATTTCAATACTGCATGATTCTACCAAGAAATGTGATTCTTCATTCAAAACGCTGGTTTTTGCTATTGGGCTCTATTGAATAATGAATGTTTTGAATTTTCTCCAAAAGTAAAGTAGTTGCAAACTCATGCTTTTAGAGACTTGTTTGGGCTCATGAGAGGAGTAGAAAAACATCAAAAATTTCAGTCCTGCATGATTCTACCAAGAAATGTGTGTTCATTCAAACCGCTGGTTTTTGATAGTTTGGGCCCTATTGAATAATGAATGTTTTGAATAATTTTCTCCAAAAGTAAAGTAGTTGCAAACTCATGCTTTTAGAGACTTGTTTGGGCTCATGAGAGGAGTAGAAAAACATCAAAAATTTCAGTCCAGCATGATTCTACCAAGAAATGTGTGTTCATTGAAACCGCTGGTTTTTGATAGTTTGGGCCCTATTGAATAATGAATGTTTTGAATTTTCTCCAAAAGTAAAGTAGTTGCAAACTCATCCTTTTAGAAACTTGTTTGGGCTGTTGAGAGGAGTAAAAAACCATCAAAAATTTCAATCCTGCATGATTCTACCAAGAAATGTGATTCTTCATTCAAAACGCTGGTTTTTGCTATTGGGCTCTATTGAATAATGAATGTTTTGAATTTTCTCGTAAAGTAGTTGCAAACTCATGCTTTTAGAGACTTGTTTGGGCTCATGAGATGAGTAGAAAAACATCAAAAATTTCAGTCCTGCATGATTCTACCAAGACATGTGTGTTCATTGAAACGGCTGGTTTTTGATAGTTTGGGCCCTATTGAATAATGAATGTTTTGAATTTTCTCCAAAAGTAAAGTAGTTGCAAACTCATCCTTTTAGAAACTTGTTTGGGCTGTTGAGAGGAGTAAAAAACCATCAAAAATTTCAATCCTGCATGATTCTACCAAGAAATGTGATTCTTCATTCAAAACGCTGGTTTTTGCTATTGGGCTCTATTGAATAATGAATGTTTTGAATTTTCTCCAAAAGTAAAGTAGTTGCAAACTCATGCTTTTAGAGACTTGTTTGGGCTCATGAGATGAGTAGAAAAACATCAAAAATTTCAGTCCTGCATGATTCTACCAAGACATGTGTGTTCATTGAAACAGCTGGTTTTTGATAGTTTGGGCCCTATTGAATAATGAATGTTTTGAATTTTCTCCAAAAGTAAAGTAGTTGCAAACTCATCCTTTTAGAAACTTGTTTGGGCTGTTGAGAGGAGTAAAAAACCATCAAAAATTTCAATCCTGCATGATTCTACCAAGAAATGTGATTCTTCATTCAAAACGCTGGTTTTTGCTATTGGGCTCTATTGAATAATGAATGTTTTGAATTTTCTCCAAAAGTAAAGTAGTTGCAAACTCATGCTTTTAGAGACTTGTTTGGGCTCATGAGAGGAGTAGAAAAACATCAAAAATTTCAGTCCTGCATGATTCTACCAAGAAATGTGTGTTCATTCAAACCGCTGGTTTTTGATAGTTTGGGCCCTATTGAATAATGAATGTTTTGAATTTTCTCCAAAAGTAAAGTAGTTGCAAACTCATGCTTTTAGAGACTTGTTTGGGCTCATGAGAGGAGTAGAAAAACATCAAAAATTTCAGTCCTGCATGATTCTACGAAGAAATGTGTTCATTCAAACCGCTGGTTTTTGATAGTTTGGGCCCTATTGAATAATGAATGTTTTGAATTTTCTCCAAAAGTAAAGTAGTTGCAAACTCATCCTTTTAGAAACTTGTTTGGGCTGTTGAGAGGAGTAAAAAACCATCAAAAATTTCAATCCTGCATGATTCTACCAAGAAATGTGATTCTTCATTCAAAACGCTGGTTTTTGCTATTGGGCTCTATTGAATAATGAATGTTTTGAATTTTCTCCAAAAGTAAAGTAGTTGCAAACTCATGCTTTTAGAGACTTGTTTGGGCTCATGAGAGGAGTAGAAAAACATCAAAAATTTCAGTCCTGCATGATTCTACCAAGAAATGTGTGTTCATTCAAACCGCTGGTTTTTGATAGTTTGGGCCCTATTGAATAATGAATGTTTTGAATTTTCTCCAACAGTAAAGTAGTTGCAAACTCATGCTTTTAGAGACTTGTTTGGGCTCATGAGAGGAGTAGAAAAACATCAAAAATTTCAGTCCTGCATGATTCTACGAAGAAATGTGTTCATTCAAACCGCTGGTTTTTGATAGTTTGGGCCCTATTGAATAATGAATGTTTTGAATTTTCTCCAAAAGTAAAGTAGTTGCAAACTCATCCTTTTAGAAACTTGTTTGGGCTGTTGAGAGGAGTAAAAAACCATCAAAAATTTCAATCCTGCATGATTCTACCAAGAAATGTGATTCTTCATTCAAAACGCTGGTTTTTGCTATTGGGCTCTATTGAATAATGAATGTTTTGAATTTTCTCCAAAAGTAAAGTAGTTGCAAACTCATGCTTTTAGAGACTTGTTTGGGCTCATGAGAGGAGTAGAAAAACATCAAAAATTTCAGTCCTGCATGATTCTACCAAGAAATGTGTGTTCATTCAAACCGCTGGTTTTTGATAGTTTGGGCCCTATTGAATAATGAATGTTTTGAATTTTCTCCAACAGTAAAGTAGTTGCAAACTCATGCTTTTAGAGACTTGTTTGGGCTCATGAGAGGAGTAGAAAAACATCAAAAATTTCAGTCCTGCATGATTCTACCAAGAAATGTGTGTTCATTGAAACGGCTGGTTTTTGATAGTTTGGGCCCTATTGAATAATGAATGTTTTGAATTTTCTCCAAAAGTAAAGTAGTTGCAAACTCATCCTTTTAGAAACTTGTTTGGGCTGTTGAGAGGAGTAAAAAACCATCAAAAATTTCAATACTGCATGATTCTACCAAGAAATGTGATTCTTCATTCAAAACGCTGGTTTTTGCTATTGGGCTCTATTGAATAATGAATGTTTTGAATTTTCTCCAAAAGTAAAGTAGTTGCAAACTCATGCTTTTAGAGACTTGTTTGGGCTCATGAGAGGAGTAGAAAAACATCAAAAATTTCAGTCCTGCATGATTCTACCAAGAAATGTGTGTTCATTCAAACCGCTGGTTTTTGATAGTTTGGGCCCTATTGAATAATGAATGTTTTGAATAATTTTCTCCAAAAGTAAAGTAGTTGCAAACTCATGCTTTTAGAGACTTGTTTGGGCTCATGAGAGGAGTAGAAAAACATCAAAAATTTCAGTCCAGCATGATTCTACCAAGAAATGTGTGTTCATTGAAACCGCTGGTTTTTGATAGTTTGGGCCCTATTGAATAATGAATGTTTTGAATTTTCTCCAAAAGTAAAGTAGTTGCAAACTCATCCTTTTAGAAACTTGTTTGGGCTGTTGAGAGGAGTAAAAAACCATCAAAAATTTCAATCCTGCATGATTCTACCAAGAAATGTGATTCTTCATTCAAAACGCTGGTTTTTGCTATTGGGCTCTATTGAATAATGAATGTTTTGAATTTTCTCGTAAAGTAGTTGCAAACTCATGCTTTTAGAGACTTGTTTGGGCTCATGAGATGAGTAGAAAAACATCAAAAATTTCAGTCCTGCATGATTCTACCAAGACATGTGTGTTCATTGAAACGGCTGGTTTTTGATAGTTTGGGCCCTATTGAATAATGAATGTTTTGAATTTTCTCCAAAAGTAAAGTAGTTGCAAACTCATCCTTTTAGAAACTTGTTTGGGCTGTTGAGAGGAGTAAAAAACCATCAAAAATTTCAATCCTGCATGATTCTACCAAGAAATGTGATTCTTCATTCAAAACGCTGGTTTTTGCTATTGGGCTCTATTGAATAATGAATGTTTTGAATTTTCTCCAAAAGTAAAGTAGTTGCAAACTCATGCTTTTAGAGACTTGTTTGGGCTCATGAGATGAGTAGAAAAACATCAAAAATTTCAGTCCTGCATGATTCTACCAAGACATGTGTGTTCATTGAAACAGCTGGTTTTTGATAGTTTGGGCCCTATTGAATAATGAATGTTTTGAATTTTCTCCAAAAGTAAAGTAGTTGCAAACTCATCCTTTTAGAAACTTGTTTGGGCTGTTGAGAGGAGTAAAAAACCATCAAAAATTTCAATCCTGCATGATTCTACCAAGAAATGTGATTCTTCATTCAAAACGCTGGTTTTTGCTATTGGGCTCTATTGAATAATGAATGTTTTGAATTTTCTCCAAAAGTAAAGTAGTTGCAAACTCATGCTTTTAGAGACTTGTTTGGGCTCATGAGAGGAGTAGAAAAACATCAAAAATTTCAGTCCTGCATGATTCTACCAAGAAATGTGTGTTCATTCAAACCGCTGGTTTTTGATAGTTTGGGCCCTATTGAATAATGAATGTTTTGAATTTTCTCCAAAAGTAAAGTAGTTGCAAACTCATGCTTTTAGAGACTTGTTTGGGCTCATGAGAGGAGTAGAAAAACATCAAAAATTTCAGTCCTGCATGATTCTACGAAGAAATGTGTTCATTCAAACCGCTGGTTTTTGATAGTTTGGGCCCTATTGAATAATGAATGTTTTGAATTTTCTCCAAAAGTAAAGTAGTTGCAAACTCATCCTTTTAGAAACTTGTTTGGGCTGTTGAGAGGAGTAAAAAACCATCAAAAATTTCAATCCTGCATGATTCTACCAAGAAATGTGATTCTTCATTCAAAACGCTGGTTTTTGCTATTGGGCTCTATTGAATAATGAATGTTTTGAATTTTCTCCAAAAGTAAAGTAGTTGCAAACTCATGCTTTTAGAGACTTGTTTGGGCTCATGAGATGAGTAGAAAAACATCAAAAATTTCAGTCCTGCATGATTCTACCAAGACATGTGTGTTCATTGAAACGGCTGGTTTTTGATAGTTTGGGCCCTATTGAATAATGAATGTTTTGAATTTTCTCCAAAAGTAAAGTAGTTGCAAACTCATCCTTTTAGAAACTTGTTTGGGCTGTTGAGAGGAGTAAAAAACCATCAAAAATTTCAATCCTGCATGATTCTACCAAGAAATGTGATTCTTCATTCAAAACGCTGGTTTTTGCTATTGGGCTCTATTGAATAATGAATGTTTTGAATTTTCTCCAAAAGTAAAGTAGTTGCAAACTCATGCTTTTAGAGACTTGTTTGGGCTCATGAGAGGAGTAGAAAAACATCAAAAATTTCAGTCCTGCATGATTCTACCAAGAAATGTGTGTTCATTCAAACCGCTGGTTTTTGATAGTTTGGGCCATATTGAATAATGAATGTTTTGAATTTTCTCCAAAAGTAAAGTAGTTGCAAACTCATGCTTTTAGAGACTTGTTTGGGCTCATGAGAGGAGTAGAAAAACATCAAAAATTTCAGTCCTGCATGATTCTACCAAGAAATGTGTGTTCATTGAAACCGCTGGTTTTTGATAGTTTGGGCCCTATTGAATAATGAATGTTTTGAATTTTCTCCAAAAGTAAAGTAGTTGCAAACTCATCCTTTTAGAAACTTGTTTGGGCTGTTGAGAGGAGTAAAAAACCATCAAAAATTTCAATCCTGCATGATTCTACCAAGAAATGTGATTCTTCATTCAAAACGCTGGTTTTTGCTATTGGGCTCTATTGAATAATGAATGTTTTGAATTTTCTCCAAAAGTAAAGTAGTTGCAAACTCATGCTTTTAGAGACTTGTTTGGGCTCATGAGAGGAGTAGAAAAACATCAAAAATTTCAGTCCTGCATGATTCTACCAAGAAATGTGTTCATTCAAACCGCTGGTTTTTGATAGTTTGGGCCCTATTGAATAATGAATGTTTTGAATTTTCTCCAAAAGTAAAGTAGTTGCAAACTCATCCTTTTAGAAACTTGTTTGGGCTGTTGAGAGGAGTAAAAAACCATCAAAAATTTCAATCCTGCATGATTCTACCAAGAAATGTGATTCTTCATTCAAAACGCTGGTTTTTGCTATTGGGCTCTATTGAATAATGAATGTTTTGAATTTTCTCCAAAAGTAAAGTAGTTGCAAACTCATGCTTTTAGAGACTTGTTTGGGCTCATGAGAGGAGTAGAAATACATCAAAAATTTCAGTCCTGCATGATTCTACCAAGAAATGTGTGTTCATTGAAACCGCTGGTTTTTGATAGTTTGGGCCCTATTGAATAATGAATGTTTTGAATTTTCTCCAAAAGTAAAGTAGTTGCAAACTCATCCTTTTAGAAACTTGTTTGGGCTGTTGAGAGGAGTAAAAAACCATCAAAAATTTCAATCCTGCATGATTTTACCAAGAAATGTGATTCTTCATTCAAAACCTGATTTTTGCTATTTTGCTATATTGAATAGTGAATGTTTTGAATTTTCTCCAAAAGTAAAGTAGTTGCAAACTCATGCTTTTAGAGACTTGTTTGGGCTCATGAGAGGAGTAGAAAAACATCAAAAATTTCAGTCCTGCATGATTCTACCAAGAAATGTGTTCATTCAAACCGCTGGTTTTTGATAGTTTGGGCCCTATTGAATAATGAATGTTTTGAATTTTCTCCAAAAGTAAAGTAGTTGCAAACTCATCCTTTTAGAAACTTGTTTGGGCTGTTGAGAGGAGTAAAAAACCATCAAAAATTTCAATCCTGCATGATTCTACCAAGAAATGTGATTCTTCATTCAAAACGCTGGTTTTTGCTATTGGGCTCTATTGAATAATGAATGTTTTGAATTTTCTCCAAAAGTAAAGTAGTTGCAAACTCATGCTTTTAGAGACTTGTTTGGGCTCATGAGAGGAGTAGAAAAACATCAAAAATTTCAGTCCTGCATGATTCTACCAAGAAATGTGTGTTCATTGAAACCGCTGGTTTTTGATAGTTTGGGCCCTATTGTATAATGAATGTTTTGAATTTTCTCCAAAAGTAAAGTAGTTGCAAACTCATCCTTTTAGAAACTTGTTTGGGCTGTTGAGAGGAGTAAAAAACCATCAAAAATTTCAATCCTGCATGATTCTACCAAGAAATGTGATTCTTCATTCAAAACGCTGGTTTTTGCTATTGGGCTCTATTGAATAATGAATGTTTTGAATTTTCTCCAAAAGTAAAGTAGTTGCAAACTCATGCTTTTAGAGACTTGTTTGGGCTCATGAGATGAGTAGAAAAACATCAAAAATTTCAGTCCTGCATGATTCTACCAAGACATGTGTGTTCATTGAAACGGCTGGTTTTTGATAGTTTGGGCCCTATTGAATAATGAATGTTTTGAATTTTCTCCAAAAGTAAAGTAGTTGCAAACTCATCCTTTTAGAAACTTGTTTGGGCTGTTGAGAGGAGTAAAAAACCATCAAAAATTTCAATCCTGCATGATTCTACCAAGAAATGTGATTCTTCATTCAAAACGCTGGTTTTTGCTATTGGGCTCTATTGAATAATGAATGTTTTGAATTTTCTCCAAAAGTAAAGTAGTTGCAAACTCATGCTTTTAGAGACTTGTTTGGGCTCATGAGAGGAGTAGAAAAACATCAAAAATTTCAGTCCTGCATGATTCTACCAAGAAATGTGTGTTCATTGAAACCGCTGGTTTTTGATAGTTTGGGCCCTATTGAATAATGAATGTTTTGAATTTTCTCCAAAAGTAAAGTAGTTGCAAACTCATGCTTTTAGAGACTTGTTTGGGCTCATGAGAGGAGTAGAAAAACATCAAAAATTTCAGTCCTGCATGATTCTACCAAGAAATGTGTGTTCATTCAAACCGCTGGTTTTTGATAGTTTGGGCCCTATTGAATAATGAATGTTTTGAATTTTCTCCAAAAGTAAAGTAGTTGCAAACTCATCCTTTTAGAAACTTGTTTGGGCTGTTGAGAGGAGTAAAAAACCATCAAAAATTTCAATCCTGCATGATTCTACCAAGAAATGTGATTCTTCATTCAAAACGCTGGTTTTTGCTATTGGGCTCTATTGAATAATGAATGTTTTGAATTTTCTCCAAAAGTAAAGTAGTTGCAAACTCATGCTTTTAGAGACTTGTTTGGGCTCATGAGAGGAGTAGAAAAACATCAAAAATTTCAGTCCTGCATGATTCTACCAAGAAATGTGTGTTCATTGAAACCGCTGGTTTTTGATAGTTTGGGCCCTATTGAATAATGAATGTTTTGAATTTTCTCCAAAAGTAAAGTAGTTGCAAACTCATCCTTTTAGAAACTTGTTTGGGCTGTTGAGAGGAGTAAAAAACCATCAAAAATTTCAATCCTGCATGATTCTACCAAGAAATGTGATTCTTCATTCAAAACGCTGGTTTTTGCTATTGGGCTCTATTGAATAATGAATGTTTTGAATTTTCTCCAAAAGTAAAGTAGTTGCAAACTCATGCTTTTAGAGACTTGTTTGGGCTCATGAGAGGAGTAGAAAAACATCAAAAATTTCAGTCCTGCATGATTCTACCAAGAAATGTGTGTTCATTGAAACCGCTGGTTTTTGATAGTTTGGGCCCTATTGTATAATGAATGTTTTGAATTTTCTCCAAAAGTAAAGTAGTTGCAAACTCATCCTTTTAGAAACTTGTTTGGGCTGTTGAGAGGAGTAAAAAACCATCAAAAATTTCAATCCTGCATGATTCTACCAAGAAATGTGATTCTTCATTCAAAACGCTGGTTTTTGCTATTGGGCTCTATTGAATAATGAATGTTTTGAATTTTCTCGTAAAGTAGTTGCAAACTCATGCTTTTAGAGACTTGTTTGGGCTCATGAGATGAGTAGAAAAACATCAAAAATTTCAGTCCTGCATGATTCTACCAAGACATGTGTGTTCATTGAAACGGCTGGTTTTTGATAGTTTGGGCCCTATTGAATAATGAATGTTTTGAATTTTCTCCAAAAGTAAAGTAGTTGCAAACTCATCCTTTTAGAAACTTGTTTGGGCTGTTGAGAGGAGTAAAAAACCATCAAAAATTTCAATCCTGCATGATTCTACCAAGAAATGTGATTCTTCATTCAAAACGCTGGTTTTTGCTATTGGGCTCTATTGAATAATGAATGTTTTGAATTTTCTCCAAAAGTAAAGTAGTTGCAAACTCATGCTTTTAGAGACTTGTTTGGGCTCATGAGATGAGTAGAAAAACATCAAAAATTTCAGTCCTGCATGATTCTACCAAGACATGTGTGTTCATTGAAACAGCTGGTTTTTGATAGTTTGGGCCCTATTGAATAATGAATGTTTTGAATTTTCTCCAAAAGTAAAGTAGTTGCAAACTCATCCTTTTAGAAACTTGTTTGGGCTGTTGAGAGGAGTAAAAAACCATCAAAAATTTCAATCCTGCATGATTCTACCAAGAAATGTGATTCTTCATTCAAAACGCTGGTTTTTGCTATTGGGCTCTATTGAATAATGAATGTTTTGAATTTTCTCCAAAAGTAAAGTAGTTGCAAACTCATGCTTTTAGAGACTTGTTTGGGCTCATGAGAGGAGTAGAAAAACATCAAAAATTTCAGTCCTGCATGATTCTACCAAGAAATGTGTGTTCATTCAAACCGCTGGTTTTTGATAGTTTGGGCCCTATTGAATAATGAATGTTTTGAATTTTCTCCAAAAGTAAAGTAGTTGCAAACTCATGCTTTTAGAGACTTGTTTGGGCTCATGAGAGGAGTAGAAAAACATCAAAAATTTCAGTCCTGCATGATTCTACCAAGAAATGTGTTCATTCAAACCGCTGGTTTTTGATAGTTTGGGCCCTATTGAATAATGAATGTTTTGAATTTTCTCCAAAAGTAAAGTAGTTGCAAACTCATCCTTTTAGAAACTTGTTTGGGCTGTTGAGAGGAGTAAAAAACCATCAAAAATTTCAATCCTGCATGATTCTACCAAGAAATGTGATTCTTCATTCAAAACGCTGGTTTTTGCTATTGGGCTCTATTGAATAATGAATGTTTTGAATTTTCTCCAAAAGTAAAGTAGTTGCAAACTCATGCTTTTAGAGACTTGTTTGGGCTCATGAGAGGAGTAGAAAAACATCAAAAATTTCAGTCCTGCATGATTCTACCAAGAAATGTGTGTTCATTGAAACCGCTGGTTTTTGATAGTTTGGGCCCTATTGAATAATGAATGTTTTGAATTTTCTCCAAAAGTAAAGTAGTTGCAAACTCATCCTTTTAGAAACTTGTTTGGGCTGTTGAGAGGAGTAAAAAACCATCAAAAATTTCAATCCTGCATGATTCTACCAAGAAATGTGATTCTTCATTCAAAACGCTGGTTTTTGCTATTGGGCTCTATTGAATAATGAATGTTTTGAATTTTCTCCAAAAGTAAAGTAGTTGCAAACTCATGCTTTTAGAGACTTGTTTGGGCTCATGAGATGAGTAGAAAAACATCAAAAATTTCAGTCCTGCATGATTCTACCAAGACATGTGTGTTCATTGAAACGGCTGGTTTTTGATAGTTTGGGCCCTATTGAATAATGAATGTTTTGAATTTTCTCCAAAAGTAAAGTAGTTGCAAACTCATCCTTTTAGAAACTTGTTTGGGCTGTTGAGAGGAGTAAAAAACCATCAAAAATTTCAATCCTGCATGATTCTACCAAGAAATGTGATTCTTCATTCAAAACGCTGGTTTTTGCTATTGGGCTCTATTGAATAATGAATGTTTTGAATTTTCTCCAAAAGTAAAGTAGTTGCAAACTCATGCTTTTAGAGACTTGTTTGGGCTCATGAGAGGAGTAGAAAAACATCAAAAATTTCAGTCCTGCATGATTCTACCAAGAAATGTGTGTTCATTCAAACCGCTGGTTTTTGATAGTTTGGGCCATATTGAATAATGAATGTTTTGAATTTTCTCCAAAAGTAAAGTAGTTGCAAACTCATGCTTTTAGAGACTTGTTTGGGCTCATGAGAGGAGTAGAAAAACATCAAAAATTTCAGTCCTGCATGATTCTACCAAGAAATGTGTGTTCATTGAAACCGCTGGTTTTTGATAGTTTGGGCCCTATTGAATAATGAATGTTTTGAATTTTCTCCAAAAGTAAAGTAGTTGCAAACTCATCCTTTTAGAAACTTGTTTGGGCTGTTGAGAGGAGTAAAAAACCATCAAAAATTTCAATCCTGCATGATTCTACCAAGAAATGTGATTCTTCATTCAAAACGCTGGTTTTTGCTATTGGGCTCTATTGAATAATGAATGTTTTGAATTTTCTCCAAAAGTAAAGTAGTTGCAAACTCATGCTTTTAGAGACTTGTTTGGGCTCATGAGAGGAGTAGAAAAACATCAAAAATTTCAGTCCTGCATGATTCTACCAAGAAATGTGTTCATTCAAACCGCTGGTTTTTGATAGTTTGGGCCCTATTGAATAATGAATGTTTTGAATTTTCTCCAAAAGTAAAGTAGTTGCAAACTCATCCTTTTAGAAACTTGTTTGGGCTGTTGAGAGGAGTAAAAAACCATCAAAAATTTCAATCCTGCATGATTCTACCAAGAAATGTGATTCTTCATTCAAAACGCTGGTTTTTGCTATTGGGCTCTATTGAATAATGAATGTTTTGAATTTTCTCCAAAAGTAAAGTAGTTGCAAACTCATGCTTTTAGAGACTTGTTTGGGCTCATGAGAGGAGTAGAAATACATCAAAAATTTCAGTCCTGCATGATTCTACCAAGAAATGTGTGTTCATTGAAACCGCTGGTTTTTGATAGTTTGGGCCCTATTGAATAATGAATGTTTTGAATTTTCTCCAAAAGTAAAGTAGTTGCAAACTCATCCTTTTAGAAACTTGTTTGGGCTGTTGAGAGGAGTAAAAAACCATCAAAAATTTCAATCCTGCATGATTTTACCAAGAAATGTGATTCTTCATTCAAAACCTGATTTTTGCTATTTTGCTATATTGAATAGTGAATGTTTTGAATTTTCTCCAAAAGTAAAGTAGTTGCAAACTCATGCTTTTAGAGACTTGTTTGGGCTCATGAGAGGAGTAGAAAAACATCAAAAATTTCAGTCCTGCATGATTCTACCAAGAAATGTGTTCATTCAAACCGCTGGTTTTTGATAGTTTGGGCCCTATTGAATAATGAATGTTTTGAATTTTCTCCAAAAGTAAAGTAGTTGCAAACTCATCCTTTTAGAAACTTGTTTGGGCTGTTGAGAGGAGTAAAAAACCATCAAAAATTTCAATCCTGCATGATTATACCAAGAAATGTGATTCTTCATTCAAAACGCTGGTTTTTGCTATTGGGCTCTATTGAATAATGAATGTTTTGAATTTTCTCCAAAAGTAAAGTAGTTGCAAACTCATGCTTTTAGAGACTTGTTTGGGCTCATGTGAGGAGTAGAAAAACATCAAAAATTTCAGTCCTGCATGATTCTACCAAGAAATGTGTGTTCATTGAAACCGCTGGTTTTTGATAGTTTGGGCCCTATTGTATAATGAATGTTTTGAATTTTCTCCAAAAGTAAAGTAGTTGCAAACTCATCCTTTTAGAAACTTGTTTGGGCTGTTGAGAGGAGTAAAAAACCATCAAAAATTTCAATCCTGCATGATTCTACCAAGAAATGTGATTCTTCATTCAAAACGCTGGTTTTTGCTATTGGGCTCTATTGAATAATGAATGTTTTGAATTTTCTCCAAAAGTAAAGTAGTTGCAAACTCATGCTTTTAGAGACTTGTTTGGGCTCATGAGATGAGTAGAAAAACATCAAAAATTTCAGTCCTGCATGATTCTACCAAGACATGTGTGTTCATTGAAACGGCTGGTTTTTGATAGTTTGGGCCCTATTGAATAATGAATGTTTTGAATTTTCTCCAAAAGTAAAGTAGTTGCAAACTCATCCTTTTAGAAACTTGTTTGGGCTGTTGAGAGGAGTAAAAAACCATCAAAAATTTCAATCCTGCATGATTCTACCAAGAAATGTGATTCTTCATTCAAAACGCTGGTTTTTGCTATTGGGCTCTATTGAATAATGAATGTTTTGAATTTTCTCCAAAAGTAAAGTAGTTGCAAACTCATGCTTTTAGAGACTTGTTTGGGCTCATGAGAGGAGTAGAAAAACATCAAAAATTTCAGTCCTGCATGATTCTACCAAGAAATGTGTGTTCATTGAAACCGCTGGTTTTTGATAGTTTGGGCCCTATTGAATAATGAATGTTTTGAATTTTCTCCAAAAGTAAAGTAGTTGCAAACTCATGCTTTTAGAGACTTGTTTGGGCTCATGAGAGGAGTAGAAAAACATCAAAAATTTCAGTCCTGCATGATTCTACCAAGAAATGTGTGTTCATTCAAACCGCTGGTTTTTGATAGTTTGGGCCCTATTGAATAATGAATGTTTTGAATTTTCTCCAAAAGTAAAGTAGTTGCAAACTCATCCTTTTAGAAACTTGTTTGGGCTGTTGAGAGGAGTAAAAAACCATCAAAAATTTCAATCCTGCATGATTCTACCAAGAAATGTGATTCTTCATTCAAAACGCTGGTTTTTGCTATTGGGCTCTATTGAATAATGAATGTTTTGAATTTTCTCCAAAAGTAAAGTAGTTGCAAACTCATGCTTTTAGAGACTTGTTTGGGCTCATGAGAGGAGTAGAAAAACATCAAAAATTTCAGTCCTGCATGATTCTACCAAGAAATGTGTGTTCATTGAAACCGCTGGTTTTTGATAGTTTGGGCCCTATTGAATAATGAATGTTTTGAATTTTCTCCAAAAGTAAAGTAGTTGCAAACTCATCCTTTTAGAAACTTGTTTGGGCTGTTGAGAGGAGTAAAAAACCATCAAAAATTTCAATCCTGCATGATTTTACCAAGAAATGTGATTCTTCATTCAAAACCTGATTTTTGCTATTTTGCTCTATTGAATAGTGAATGTTTTGAATTTTCTCCAAAAGTAAAGTAGTTGCAAACTCATGCTTTTAGAGACTTGTTTGGGCTCATGAGAGGAGTAGAAAAACATCAAAAATTTCAGTCCTGCATGATTCTACCAAGAAATGTGTTCATTCAAACCGCTGGTTTTTGATAGTTTGGGCCCTATTGAATAATGAATGTTTTGAATTTTCTCCAAAAGTAAAGTAGTTGCAAACTCATCCTTTTAGAAACTTGTTTGGGCTGTTGAGAGGAGTAAAAAACCATCAAAAATTTCAATCCTGCATGATTCTACCAAGAAATGTGATTCTTCATTCAAAACGCTGGTTTTTGCTATTGGGCTCTATTGAATAATGAATGTTTTGAATTTTCTCCAAAAGTAAAGTAGTTGCAAACTCATGCTTTTAGAGACTTGTTTGGGCTCATGAGAGGAGTAGAAAAACATCAAAAATTTCAGTCCGGCATGATTCTACCAAGAAATGTGTGTTCATTGAAACCGCTGGTTTTTGATAGTTTGGGCCCTATTGTATAATGAATGTTTTGAATTTTCTCCAAAAGTAAAGTAGTTGCAAACTCATCCTTTTAGAAACTTGTTTGGGCTGTTGAGAGGAGTAAAAAACCATCAAAAATTTCAATCCTGCATGATTCTACCAAGAAATGTGATTCTTCATTCAAAACGCTGGTTTTTGCTATTGGGCTCTATTGAATAATGAATGTTTTGAATTTTCTCCAAAAGTAAAGTAGTTGCAAACTCATGCTTTTAGAGACTTGTTTGGGCTCATGAGAGGAGTAGAAAAACATCAAAAATTTCAGTCCTGCATGATTCTACCAAGAAATGTGTGTTCATTGAAACCGCTGGTTTTTGATAGTTTGGGCCCTATTGAATAATGAATGTTTTGAATTTTCTCCAAAAGTAAAGTAGTTGCAAACTCATCCTTTTAGAAACTTGTTTGGGCTGTTGAGAGGAGTAAAAAACCATCAAAAATTTCAATCCTGCATGATTTTACCAAGAAATGTGATTCTTCATTCAAAACCTGATTTTTGCTATTTTGCTCTATTGAATAGTGAATGTTTTGAATTTTCTCCAAAAGTAAAGTAGTTGCAAACTCATTCTTTTAGAGACTTGTTTGGGCTCATGAGAGGAGTAGAAAAACATCAAAAATTTCAGTCCTGCATGATTCTACCAAGAAATGTGTTCATTCAAACCGCTGGTTTTTGATAATTTGGGCCCTATTGAATAATGAATGTTTTGAATTTTCTCCAAAAGTAAAGTAGTTGCAAACTCATCCTTTTAGAAACTTGTTTGGGCTGTTGAGAGGAGTAAAAAACCATCAAAAATTTCAATCCTGCATGATTCTACCAAGAAATGTGATTCTTCATTCAAAACGCTGGTTTTTGCTATTGGGCTCTATTGAATAATGAATGTTTTGAATTTTCTCCAAAAGTAAAGTAGTTGCAAACTCATGCTTTTAGAGACTTGTTTGGGCTCATGAGAGGAGTAGAAAAACATCAAAAATTTCAGTCCGGCATGATTCTGCCAAGAAATGTGTGTTCATTGAAACCGCTGGTTTTTGATAGTTTGGGCCCTATTGTATAATGAATGTTTTGAATTTTCTCCAAAAGTAAAGTAGTTGCAAACTCATCCTTTTAGAAACTTGTTTGGGCTGTTGAGAGGAGTAAAAAACCATCAAAAATTTCAATCCTGCATGATTCTACCAAGAAATGTGATTCTTCATTCAAAACGCTGGTTTTTGCTATTGGGCTCTATTGAATAATGAATGTTTTGAATTTTCTCCAAAAGTAAAGTAGTTGCAAACTCATGCTTTTAGAGACTTGTTTGGGCTCATGAGATGAGTAGAAAAACATCAAAAATTTCAGTCCTGCATGATTCTACCAAGACATGTGTGTTCATTGAAACAGCTGGTTTTTGATAGTTTGGGCCCTATTGAATAATGAATGTTTTGAATTTTCTCCAAAAGTAAAGTAGTTGCAAACTCATCCTTTTAGAAACTTGTTTGGGCTGTTGAGAGGAGTAAAAAACCATCAAAAATTTCAATCCTGCATGATTCTACCAAGAAATGTGATTCTTCATTCAAAACGCTGGTTTTTGCTATTGGGCTCTATTGAATAATGAATGTTTTGAATTTTCTCCAAAAGTAAAGTAGTTGCAAACTCATGCTTTTAGAGACTTGTTTGGGCTCATGAGAGGAGTAGAAAAACATCAAAAATTTCAGTCCTGCATGATTCTACCAAGAAATGTGTGTTCATTCAAACCGCTGGTTTTTGATAGTTTGGGCCCTATTGAATAATGAATGTTTTGAATTTTCTCCAACAGTAAAGTAGTTGCAAACTCATGCTTTTAGAGACTTGTTTGGGCTCATGAGAGGAGTAGAAAAACATCAAAAATTTCAGTCCTGCATGATTCTACCAAGAAATGTGTGTTCATTGAAACGGCTGGTTTTTGATAGTTTGGGCCCTATTGAATAATGAATGTTTTGAATTTTCTCCAAAAGTAAAGTAGTTGCAAACTCATCCTTTTAGAAACTTGATTGGGCTGTTGAGAGGAGTAAAAAACCATCAAAAATTTCAATACTGCATGATTCTACCAAGAAATGTGATTCTTCATTCAAAACGCTGGTTTTTGCTATTGGGCTCTATTGAATAATGAATGTTTTGAATTTTCTCCAAAAGTAAAGTAGTTGCAAACTCATGCTTTTAGAGACTTGTTTGGGCTCATGAGAGGAGTAGAAAAACATCAAAAATTTCAGTCCTGCATGATTCTACCAAGAAATGTGTGTTCATTCAAACCGCTGGTTTTTGATAGTTTGGGCCCTATTGAATAATGAATGTTTTGAATAATTTTCTCCAAAAGTAAAGTAGTTGCAAACTCATGCTTTTAGAGACTTGTTTGGGCTCATGAGAGGAGTAGAAAAACATCAAAAATTTCAGTCCAGCATGATTCTACCAAGAAATGTGTGTTCATTGAAACCGCTGGTTTTTGATAGTTTGGGCCCTATTGAATAATGAATGTTTTGAATTTTCTCCAAAAGTAAAGTAGTTGCAAACTCATCCTTTTAGAAACTTGTTTGGGCTGTTGAGAGGAGTAAAAAACCATCAAAAATTTCAATCCTGCATGATTCTACCAAGAAATGTGATTCTTCATTCAAAACGCTGGTTTTTGCTATTGGGCTCTATTGAATAATGAATGTTTTGAATTTTCTCCAAAAGTAAAGTAGTTGCAAACTCATGCTTTTAGAGACTTGTTTGGGCTCATGAGAGGAGTAGAAAAACATCAAAAATTTCAGTCCTGCATGATTCTACCAAGAAATGTGTGTTCATTGAAACCGCTGGTTTTTGATAGTTTGGGCCCTATTGAATAATGAATGTTTTGAATTTTCTCCAAAAGTAAAGTAGTTGCAAACTCATCCTTTTAGAAACTTGTTTGGGCTGTTGAGAGGAGTAAAAAACCATCAAAAATTTCAATCCTGCATGATTCTACCAAGAAATGTGATTCTTCATTCAAAACGCTGGTTTTTGCTATTGGGCTCTATTGAATAATGAATGTTTTGAATTTTCTCCAAAAGTAAAGTAGTTGCAAACTCATGCTTTTAGAGACTTGTTTGGGCTCATGAGAGGAGTAGAAAAACATCAAAAATTTCAGTCCTGCATGATTCTACCAAGAAATGTGTGTTCATTGAAACCGCTGGTTTTTGATAGTTTGGGCCCTATTGTATAATGAATGTTTTGAATTTTCTCCAAAAGTAAAGTAGTTGCAAACTCATCCTTTTAGAAACTTGTTTGGGCTGTTGAGAGGAGTAAAAAACCATCAAAAATTTCAATCCTGCATGATTCTACCAAGAAATGTGATTCTTCATTCAAAACGCTGGTTTTTGCTATTGGGCTCTATTGAATAATGAATGTTTTGAATTTTCTCCAAAAGTAAAGTAGTTGCAAACTCATGATTTTAGAGACTTGTTTGGGCTCATGAGATGAGTAGAAAAACATCAAAAATTTCAGTCCTGCATGATTCTACCAAGACATGTGTGTTCATTGAAACGGCTGGTTTTTGATAGTTTGGGCCCTATTGAATAATGAATGTTTTGAATTTTCTCCAAAAGTAAAGTAGTTGCAAACTCATCCTTTTAGAAACTTGTTTGGGCTGTTGAGAGGAGTAAAAAACCATCAAAAATTTCAATCCTGCATGATTCTACCAAGAAATGTGATTCTTCATTCAAAACGCTGGTTTTTGCTATTGGGCTCTATTGAATAATGAATGTTTTGAATTTTCTCCAAAAGTAAAGTAGTTGCAAACTCATGCTTTTAGAGACTTGTTTGGGCTCATGAGAGGAGTAGAAAAACATCAAAAATTTCAGTCCTGCATGATTCTACCAAGAAATGTGTGTTCATTGAAACCGCTGGTTTTTGATAGTTTGGGCCCTATTGAATAATGAATGTTTTGAATTTTCTCCAAAAGTAAAGTAGTTGCAAACTCATGCTTTTAGAGACTTGTTTGGGCTCATGAGAGGAGTAGAAAAACATCAAAAATTTCAGTCCTGCATGATTCTACCAAGAAATGCGTGTTCATTCAAACCGCTGGTTTTTGATAGTTTGGGCCCTATTGAATAATGAATGTTTTGAATTTTCTCCAAAAGTAAAGTAGTTGCAAACTCATCCTTTTAGAAACTTGTTTGGGCTGTTGAGAGGAGTAAAAAACCATCAAAAATTTCAATCCTGCATGATTCTACCAAGAAATGTGATTCTTCATTCAAAACGCTGGTTTTTGCTATTGGGCTCTATTGAATAATGAATGTTTTGAATTTTCTCCAAAAGTAAAGTAGTTGCAAACTCATGCTTTTAGAGACTTGTTTGGGCTCATGAGAGGAGTAGAAAAACATCAAAAATTTCAGTCCTGCATGATTCTACCAAGAAATGTGTGTTCATTGAAACCGCTGGTTTTTGATAGTTTGGGCCCTATTGAATAATGAATGTTTTGAATTTTCTCCAAAAGTAAAGTAGTTGCAAACTCATCCTTTTAGAAACTTGTTTGGGCTGTTGAGAGGAGTAAAAAACCATCAAAAATTTCAATCCTGCATGATTCTACCAAGAAATGTGATTCTTCATTCAAAACGCTGGTTTTTGCTATTGGGCTCTATTGAATAATGAATGTTTTGAATTTTCTCCAAAAGTAAAGTAGTTGCAAACTCATGCTTTTAGAGACTTGTTTGGGCTCATGAGAGGAGTAGAAAAACATCAAAAATTTCAGTCCTGCATGATTCTACCAAGAAATGTGTGTTCATTGAAACCGCTGGTTTTTGATAGTTTGGGCCCTATTGTATAATGAATGTTTTGAATTTTCTCCAAAAGTAAAGTAGTTGCAAACTCATCCTTTTAGAAACTTGTTTGGGCTGTTGAGAGGAGTAAAAAACCATCAAAAATTTCAATCCTGCATGATTCTACCAAGAAATGTGATTCTTCATTCAAAACGCTGGTTTTTGCTATTGGGCTCTATTGAATAATGAATGTTTTGAATTTTCTCCAAAAGTAAAGTAGTTGCAAACTCATGCTTTTAGAGACTTGTTTGGGCTCATGAGAGGAGTAGAAAAACATCAAAAATTTCAGTCCTGCATGATTCTACCAAGAAATGTGTGTTCATTGAAACCGCTGGTTTTTGATAGTTTGGGCCCTATTGAATAATGAATGTTTTGAATTTTCTCCAAAAGTAAAGTAGTTGCAAACTCATCCTTTTAGAAACTTGTTTGGGCTGTTGAGAGGAGTAAAAAACCATCAAAAATTTCAATCCTGCATGATTCTACCAAGAAATGTGATTCTTCATTCAAAACGCTGGTTTTTGCTATTGGGCTCTATTGAATAATGAATGTTTTGAATTTTCTCCAAAAGTAAAGTAGTTGCAAACTCATGCTTTTAGAGACTTGTTTGGGCTCATGAGAGGAGTAGAAAAACATCAAAAATTTCAGTCCTGCATGATTCTACCAAGAAATGTGTGTTCATTCAAACCGCTGGTTTTTGATAGTTTGGGCCCTATTGTATAATGAATGTTTTGAATTTTCTCCAAAAGTAAAGTAGTTGCAAACTCATCCTTTTAGAAACTTGTTTGGGCTGTTGAGAGGAGTAAAAAACCATCAAAAATTTCAATCCTGCATGATTCTACCAAGAAATGTGATTCTTCATTCAAAACGCTGGTTTTTGCTATTGGGCTCTATTGAATAATGAATGTTTTGAATTTTCTCCAAAAGTAAAGTAGTTGCAAACTCATGATTTTAGAGACTTGTTTGGGCTCATGAGATGAGTAGAAAAACATCAAAAATTTCAGTCCTGCATGATTCTACCAAGACATGTGTGTTCATTGAAACGGCTGGTTTTTGATAGTTTGGGCCCTATTGAATAATGAATGTTTTGAATTTTCTCCAAAAGTAAAGTAGTTGCAAACTCATCCTTTTAGAAACTTGTTTGGGCTGTTGAGAGGAGTAAAAAACCATCAAAAATTTCAATCCTGCATGATTCTACCAAGAAATGTGATTCTTCATTCAAAACGCTGGTTTTTGCTATTGGGCTCTATTGAATAATGAATGTTTTGAATTTTCTCCAAAAGTAAAGTAGTTGCAAACTCATGCTTTTAGAGACTTGTTTGGGCTCATGAGAGGAGTAGAAAAACATCAAAAATTTCAGTCCTGCATGATTCTACCAAGAAATGTGTGTTCATTGAAACCGCTGGTTTTTGATAGTTTGGGCCCTATTGAATAATGAATGTTTTGAATTTTCTCCAAAAGTAAAGTAGTTGCAAACTCATGCTTTTAGAGACTTGTTTGGGCTCATGAGAGGAGTAGAAAAACATCAAAAATTTCAGTCCTGCATGATTCTACCAAGAAATGCGTGTTCATTCAAACCGCTGGTTTTTGATAGTTTGGGCCCTATTGAATAATGAATGTTTTGAATTTTCTCCAAAAGTAAAGTAGTTGCAAACTCATCCTTTTAGAAACTTGTTTGGGCTGTTGAGAGGAGTAAAAAACCATCAAAAATTTCAATCCTGCATGATTCTACCAAGAAATGTGATTCTTCATTCAAAACGCTGGTTTTTGCTATTGGGCTCTATTGAATAATGAATGTTTTGAATTTTCTCCAAAAGTAAAGTAGTTGCAAACTCATGCTTTTAGAGACTTGTTTGGGCTCATGAGAGGAGTAGAAAAACATCAAAAATTTCAGTCCTGCATGATTCTACCAAGAAATGTGTGTTCATTGAAACCGCTGGTTTTTGATAGTTTGGGCCCTATTGAATAATGAATGTTTTGAATTTTCTCCAAAAGTAAAGTAGTTGCAAACTCATCCTTTTAGAAACTTGTTTGGGCTGTTGAGAGGAGTAAAAAACCATCAAAAATTTCAATCCTGCATGATTCTACCAAGAAATGTGATTCTTCATTCAAAACGCTGGTTTTTGCTATTGGGCTCTATTGAATAATGAATGTTTTGAATTTTCTCCAAAAGTAAAGTAGTTGCAAACTCATGCTTTTAGAGACTTGTTTGGGCTCATGAGAGGAGTAGAAAAACATCAAAAATTTCAGTCCTGCATGATTCTACCAAGAAATGTGTGTTCATTGAAACCGCTGGTTTTTGATAGTTTGGGCCCTATTGTATAATGAATGTTTTGAATTTTCTCCAAAAGTAAAGTAGTTGCAAACTCATCCTTTTAGAAACTTGTTTGGGCTGTTGAGAGGAGTAAAAAACCATCAAAAATTTCAATCCTGCATGATTCTACCAAGAAATGTGATTCTTCATTCAAAACGCTGGTTTTTGCTATTGGGCTCTATTGAATAATGAATGTTTTGAATTTTCTCCAAAAGTAAAGTAGTTGCAAACTCATGATTTTAGAGACTTGTTTGGGCTCATGAGAGGAGTAGAAAAACATCAAAAATTTCAGTCCTGCATGATTCTACCAAGAAATGTGTGTTCATTGAAACCGCTGGTTTTTGATAGTTTGGGCCCTATTGAATAATGAATGTTTTGAATTTTCTCCAAAAGTAAAGTAGTTGCAAACTCATGCTTTTAGAGACTTGTTTGGGCTCATGAGAGGAGTAGAAAAACATCAAAAATTTCAGTCCTGCATGATTCTACCAAGAAATGTGTGTTCATTCAAACCGCTGGTTTTTGATAGTTTGGGCCCTATTGAATAATGAATGTTTTGAATTTTCTCCAAAAGTAAAGTAGTTGCAAACTCATCCTTTTAGAAACTTGTTTGGGCTGTTGAGAGGAGTAAAAAACCATCAAAAATTTCAATCCTGCATGATTCTACCAAGAAATGTGATTCTTCATTCAAAACGCTGGTTTTTGCTATTGGGCTCTATTGAATAATGAATGTTTTGAATTTTCTCCAAAAGTAAAGTAGTTGCAAACTCATGCTTTTAGAGACTTGTTTGGGCTCATGAGAGGAGTAGAAAAACATCAAAAATTTCAGTCCGGCATGATTCTACCAAGAAATGTGTGTTCATTGAAACCGCTGGTTTTTGATAGTTTGGGCCCTATTGAATAATGAATGTTTTGAATTTTCTCCAAAAGTAAAGTAGTTGCAAACTCATCCTTTTAGAAACTTGTTTGGGCTGTTGAGAGGAGTAAAAAACCATCAAAAATTTCAATCCTGCATGATTCTACCAAGAAATGTGATTCTTCATTCAAAACGCTGGTTTTTGCTATTGGGCTCTATTGAATAATGAATGTTTTGAATTTTCTCCAAAAGTAAAGTAGTTGCAAACTCATGCTTTTAGAGACTTGTTTGGGCTCATGAGAGGAGTAGAAAAACATCAAAAATTTCAGTCCTGCATGATTCTACCAAGAAATGTGTGTTCATTGAAACCGCTGGTTTTTGATAGTTTGGGCCCTATTGTATAATGAATGTTTTGAATTTTCTCCAAAAGTAAAGTAGTTGCAAACTCATCCTTTTAGAAACTTGTTTGGGCTGTTGAGAGGAGTAAAAAACCATCAAAAATTTCAATCCTGCATGATTCTACCAAGAAATGTGATTCTTCATTCAAAACGCTGGTTTTTGCTATTGGGCTCTATTGAATAATGAATGTTTTGAATTTTCTCCAAAAGTAAAGTAGTTGCAAACTCATGCTTTTAGAGACTTGTTTGGGCTCATGAGATGAGTAGAAAAACATCAAAAATTTCAGTCCTGCATGATTCTACCAAGACATGTGTGTTCATTGAAACAGCTGGTTTTTGATAGTTTGGGCCCTATTGAATAATGAATGTTTTGAATTTTCTCCAAAAGTAAAGTAGTTGCAAACTCATCCTTTTAGAAACTTGTTTGGGCTGTTGAGAGGAGTAAAAAACCATCAAAAATTTCAATCCTGCATGATTCTACCAAGAAATGTGATTCTTCATTCAAAACGCTGGTTTTTGCTATTGGGCTCTATTGAATAATGAATGTTTTGAATTTTCTCCAAAAGTAAAGTAGTTGCAAACTCATGCTTTTAGAGACTTGTTTGGGCTCATGAGAGGAGTAGAAAAACATCAAAAATTTCAGTCCTGCATGATTCTACCAAGAAATGTGTGTTCATTCAAACCGCTGGTTTTTGATAGTTTGGGCCCTATTGAATAATGAATGTTTTGAATAATTTTCTCCAAAAGTAAAGTAGTTGCAAACTCATGCTTTTAGAGACTTGTTTGGGCTCATGAGAGGAGTAGAAAAACATCAAAAATTTCAGTCCAGCATGATTCTACCAAGAAATGTGTGTTCATTGAAACCGCTGGTTTTTGATAGTTTGGGCCCTATTGAATAATGAATGTTTTGAATTTTCTCCAAAAGTAAAGTAGTTGCAAACTCATCCTTTTAGAAACTTGTTTGGGCTGTTGAGAGGAGTAAAAAACCATCAAAAATTTCAATCCTGCATGATTCTACCAAGAAATGTGATTCTTCATTCAAAACGCTGGTTTTTGCTATTGGGCTCTATTGAATAATGAATGTTTTGAATTTTCTCCAAAAGTAAAGTAGTTGCAAACTCATGCTTTTAGAGACTTGTTTGGGCTCATGAGAGGAGTAGAAAAACATCAAAAATTTCAGTCCTGCATGATTCTACCAAGAAATGTGTGTTCATTGAAACCGCTGGTTTTTGATAGTTTGGGCCCTATTGAATAATGAATGTTTTGAATTTTCTCCAAAAGTAAAGTAGTTGCAAACTCATCCTTTTAGAAACTTGTTTGGGCTGTTGAGAGGAGTAAAAAACCATCAAAAATTTCAATCCTGCATGATTCTACCAAGAAATGTGATTCTTCATTCAAAACGCTGGTTTTTGCTATTGGGCTCTATTGAATAATGAATGTTTTGAATTTTCTCCAAAAGTAAAGTAGTTGCAAACTCATGCTTTTAGAGACTTGTTTGGGCTCATGAGAGGAGTAGAAAAACATCAAAAATTTCAGTCCTGCATGATTCTACCAAGAAATGTGTGTTCATTGAAACCGCTGGTTTTTGATAGTTTGGGCCCTATTGTATAATGAATGTTTTGAATTTTCTCCAAAAGTAAAGTAGTTGCAAACTCATCCTTTTAGAAACTTGTTTGGGCTGTTGAGAGGAGTAAAAAACCATCAAAAATTTCAATCCTGCATGATTCTACCAAGAAATGTGATTCTTCATTCAAAACGCTGGTTTTTGCTATTGGGCTCTATTGAATAATGAATGTTTTGAATTTTCTCCAAAAGTAAAGTAGTTGCAAACTCATGATTTTAGAGACTTGTTTGGGCTCATGAGATGAGTAGAAAAACATCAAAAATTTCAGTCCTGCATGATTCTACCAAGACATGTGTGTTCATTGAAACGGCTGGTTTTTGATAGTTTGGGCCCTATTGAATAATGAATGTTTTGAATTTTCTCCAAAAGTAAAGTAGTTGCAAACTCATCCTTTTAGAAACTTGTTTGGGCTGTTGAGAGGAGTAAAAAACCATCAAAAATTTCAATCCTGCATGATTCTACCAAGAAATGTGATTCTTCATTCAAAACGCTGGTTTTTGCTATTGGGCTCTATTGAATAATGAATGTTTTGAATTTTCTCCAAAAGTAAAGTAGTTGCAAACTCATGCTTTTAGAGACTTGTTTGGGCTCATGAGAGGAGTAGAAAAACATCAAAAATTTCAGTCCTGCATGATTCTACCAAGAAATGTGTGTTCATTCAAACCGCTGGTTTTTGATAGTTTGGGCCCTATTGAATAATGAATGTTTTGAATTTTCTCCAAAAGTAAAGTAGTTGCAAACTCATGCTTTTAGAGACTTGTTTGGGCTCATGAGAGGAGTAGAAAAACATCAAAAATTTCAGTCCTGCATGATTCTACCAAGAAATGTGTGTTCATTCAAACCGCTGGTTTTTGATAGTTTGGGCCCTATTGAATAATGAATGTTTTGAATTTTCTCCAAAAGTAAAGTAGTTGCAAACTCATCCTTTTAGAAACTTGTTTGGGCTGTTGAGAGGAGTAAAAAACCATCAAAAATTTCAATCCTGCATGATTCTACCAAGAAATGTGATTCTTCATTCAAAACGCTGGTTTTTGCTATTGGGCTCTATTGAATAATGAATGTTTTGAATTTTCTCCAAAAGTAAAGTAGTTGCAAACTCATGCTTTTAGAGACTTGTTTGGGCTCATGAGAGGAGTAGAAAAACATCAAAAATTTCAGTCCTGCATGATTCTACCAAGAAATGTGTGTTCATTGAAACCGCTGGTTTTTGATAGTTTGGGCCCTATTGAATAATGAATGTTTTCAATTTTCTCCAAAAGTAAAGTAGTTGCAAACTCATCCTTTTAGAAACTTGTTTGGGCTGTTGAGAGGAGTAAAAAACCATCAAAAATTTCAATCCTGCATGATTCTACCAAGAAATGTGATTCTTCATTCAAAACGCTGGTTTTTGCTATTGGGCTCTATTGAATAATGAATGTTTTGAATTTTCTCCAAAAGTAAAGTAGTTGCAAACTCATGCTTTTAGAGACTTGTTTGGGCTCATGAGAGGAGTAGAAAAACATCAAAAATTTCAGTCCTGCATGATTCTACCAAGAAATGTGTGTTCATTGAAACCGCTGGTTTTTGATAGTTTGGGCCCTATTGTATAATGAATGTTTTGAATTTTCTCCAAAAGTAAAGTAGTTGCAAACTCATCCTTTTAGAAACTTGTTTGGGCTGTTGAGAGGAGTAAAAAACCATCAAAAATTTCAATCCTGCATGATTCTACCAAGAAATGTGATTCTTCATTCAAAACGCTGGTTTTTGCTATTGGGCTCTATTGAATAATGAATGTTTTGAATTTTCTCCAAAAGTAAAGTAGTTGCAAACTCATGATTTTAGAGACTTGTTTGGGCTCATGAGAGGAGTAGAAAAACATCAAAAATTTCAGTCCTGCATGATTCTACCAAGAAATGTGTGTTCATTGAAACCGCTGGTTTTTGATAGTTTGGGCCCTATTGAATAATGAATGTTTTGAATTTTCTCCAAAAGTAAAGTAGTTGCAAACTCATGCTTTTAGAGACTTGTTTGGGCTCATGAGAGGAGTAGAAAAACATCAAAAATTTCAGTCCTGCATGATTCTACCAAGAAATGTGTGTTCATTCAAACCGCTGGTTTTTGATAGTTTGGGCCCTATTGAATAATGAATGTTTTGAATTTTCTCCAAAAGTAAAGTAGTTGCAAACTCATCCTTTTAGAAACTTGTTTGGGCTGTTGAGAGGAGTAAAAAACCATCAAAAATTTCAATCCTGCATGATTCTACCAAGAAATGTGATTCTTCATTCAAAACGCTGGTTTTTGCTATTGGGCTCTATTGAATAATGAATGTTTTGAATTTTCTCCAAAAGTAAAGTAGTTGCAAACTCATGCTTTTAGAGACTTGTTTGGGCTCATGAGAGGAGTAGAAAAACATCAAAAATTTCAGTCCTGCATGATTCTACCAAGAAATGTGTGTTCATTGAAACCGCTGGTTTTTGATAGTTTGGGCCCTATTGAATAATGAATGTTTTGAATTTTCTCCAAAAGTAAAGTAGTTGCAAACTCATCCTTTTAGAAACTTGTTTGGGCTGTTGAGAGGAGTAAAAAACCATCAAAAATTTCAATCCTGCATGATTCTACCAAGAAATGTGATTCTTCATTCAAAACGCTGGTTTTTGCTATTGGGCTCTATTGAATAATGAATGTTTTGAATTTTCTCCAAAAGTAAAGTAGTTGCAAACTCATGCTTTTAGAGACTTGTTTGGGCTCATGAGAGGAGTAGAAAAACATCAAAAATTTCAGTCCTGCATGATTCTACCAAGAAATGTGTGTTCATTGAAACCGCTGGTTTTTGATAGTTTGGGCCCTATTGTATAATGAATGTTTTGAATTTTCTCCAAAAGTAAAGTAGTTGCAAACTCATCCTTTTAGAAACTTGTTTGGGCTGTTGAGAGGAGTAAAAAACCATCAAAAATTTCAATCCTGCATGATTCTACCAAGAAATGTGATTCTTCATTCAAAACGCTGGTTTTTGCTATTGGGCTCTATTGAATAATGAATGTTTTGAATTTTCTCCAAAAGTAAAGTAGTTGCAAACTCATGCTTTTAGAGACTTGTTTGGGCTCATGAGATGAGTAGAAAAACATCAAAAATTTCAGTCCTGCATGATTCTACCAAGACATGTGTGTTCATTGAAACGGCTGGTTTTTGATAGTTTGGGCCCTATTGAATAATGAATGTTTTGAATTTTCTCCAAAAGTAAAGTAGTTGCAAACTCATCCTTTTAGAAACTTGTTTGGGCTGTTGAGAGGAGTAAAAAACCATCAAAAATTTCAATCCTGCATGATTCTACCAAGAAATGTGATTCTTCATTCAAAACGCTGGTTTTTGCTATTGGGCTCTATTGAATAATGAATGTTTTGAATTTTCTCCAAAAGTAAAGTAGTTGCAAACTCATGCTTTTAGAGACTTGTTTGGGCTCATGAGAGGAGTAGAAAAACATCAAAAATTTCAGTCCTGCATGATTCTACCAAGAAATGTGTGTTCATTGAAACCGCTGGTTTTTGATAGTTTGGGCCCTATTGAATAATGAATGTTTTGAATTTTCTCCAAAAGTAAAGTAGTTGCAAACTCATGCTTTTAGAGACTTGTTTGGGCTCATGAGAGGAGTAGAAAAACATCAAAAATTTCAGTCCTGCATGATTCTACCAAGAAATGTGTGTTCATTCAAACCGCTGGTTTTTGATAGTTTGGGCCCTATTGAATAATGAATGTTTTGAATTTTCTCCAAAAGTAAAGTAGTTGCAAACTCATCCTTTTAGAAACTTGTTTGGGCTGTTGAGAGGAGTAAAAAACCATCAAAAATTTCAATCCTGCATGATTCTACCAAGAAATGTGATTCTTCATTCAAAACGCTGGTTTTTGCTATTGGGCTCTATTGAATAATGAATGTTTTGAATTTTCTCCAAAAGTAAAGTAGTTGCAAACTCATGCTTTTAGAGACTTGTTTGGGCTCATGAGAGGAGTAGAAAAACATCAAAAATTTCAGTCCTGCATGATTCTACCAAGAAATGTGTGTTCATTGAAACCGCTGGTTTTTGATAGTTTGGGCCCTATTGAATAATGAATGTTTTGAATTTTCTCCAAAAGTAAAGTAGTTGCAAACTCATCCTTTTAGAAACTTGTTTGGGCTGTTGAGAGGAGTAAAAAACCATCAAAAATTTCAATCCTGCATGATTCTACCAAGAAATGTGATTCTTCATTCAAAACGCTGGTTTTTGCTATTGGGCTCTATTGAATAATGAATGTTTTGAATTTTCTCCAAAAGTAAAGTAGTTGCAAACTCATGCTTTTAGAGACTTGTTTGGGCTCATGAGATGAGTAGAAAAACATCAAAAATTTCAGTCCTGCATGATTCTACCAAGACATGTGTGTTCATTGAAACAGCTGGTTTTTGATAGTTTGGGCCCTATTGAATAATGAATGTTTTGAATTTTCTCCAAAAGTAAAGTAGTTGCAAACTCATCCTTTTAGAAACTTGTTTGGGCTGTTGAGAGGAGTAAAAAACCATCAAAAATTTCAATCCTGCATGATTCTACCAAGAAATGTGATTCTTCATTCAAAACGCTGGTTTTTGCTATTGGGCTCTATTGAATAATGAATGTTTTGAATTTTCTCCAAAAGTAAAGTAGTTGCAAACTCATGCTTTTAGAGACTTGTTTGGGCTCATGAGAGGAGTAGAAAAACATCAAAAATTTCAGTCCTGCATGATTCTACCAAGAAATGTGTGTTCATTGAAACCGCTGGTTTTTGATAGTTTGGGCCCTATTGAATAATGAATGTTTTGAATTTTCTCCTAAAGTAAAGTAGTTGCAAACTCATCCTTTTAGAAACTTGTTTGGGCTTTTGAGAGGAGTAAAAAACCATCAAAAATTTCAATCCTGCATGATTCTACCAAGAAATGTGATTCTTCATTCAAAACGCTGGTTTTTGCTATTGGGCTCTATTGAATAATGAATGTTTTGAATTTTCTCCAAAAGTAAAGTAGTTGCAAACTCATGCTTTTAGAGACTTGTTTGGGCTCATGAGAGGAGTAGAAAAACATCAAAAATTTCAGTCCTGCATGATTCTACCAAGAAATGTGTGTTCATTGAAACCGCTGGTTTTTGATAGTTTGGGCCCTATTGAATAATGAATGTTTTGAATTTTCTCCAAAAGTAAAGTAGTTGCAAACTCATCCTTTTAGAAACTTGTTTGGGCTGTTGAGAGGAGTAAAAAACCATAAAAAATTTCAATCCTGCATGATTTTACCAAGAAATGTGATTCTTCATTCAAAACCTGATTTTTGCTATTGGGCTCTATTGAATAGTGAATGTTTTGAATTTTCTCCAAAAGTAAAGTAGTTGCAAACTCATGCTTTTAGAGACTTGTTTGGGCTCATGAGAGGAGTAGAAAAACATCAAAAATTTCAGTCCTGCATGATTCTACCAAGAAATGTGTTCATTCAAACCACTGGTTTTTGATAGTTTGGGCCTTATTGAATAATGAATGTTTTGAATTTTCTCCAAAAGTAAAGTAGTTGCAAACTCATCCTTTTAGAAACTTGTTTGGGCTGTTGAGAGGAGTAAAAAACCATCAAAAATTTCAATCCTGCATGATTCTACCAAGAAATGTGATTCTTCATTCAAAACGCTGGTTTTTGCTATTGGGCTCTATTGAATAATGAATGTTTTGAATTTTCTCCAAAAGTAAAGTAGTTGCAAACTCATGCTTTTAGAGACTTGTTTGGGCTCATGAGAGGAGTAGAAAAACATCAAAAATTTCAGTCCTGCATGATTCTACCAAGAAATGTGTGTTCATTGAAACCGCTGGTTTTTGATAGTTTGGGCCCTATTGAATAATGAATGTTTTGAATTTTCTCCAAAAGTAAAGTAGTTGCAAACTCATCCTTTTAGAAACTTGTTTGGGCTGTTGAGAGGAGTAAAAAACCATCAAAAATTTCAATCCTGCATGATTCTACCAAGAAATGTGATTCTTCATTCAAAACGCTGGTTTTTGCTATTGGGCTCTATTGAATAATGAATGTTTTGAATTTTCTCCAAAAGTAAAGTAGTTGCAAACTCATGCTTTTAGAGACTTGTTTGGGCTCATGAGATGAGTAGAAAAACATCAAAAATTTCAGTCCTGCATGATTCTACCAAGACATGTGTGTTCATTGAAACGGCTGGTTTTTGATAGTTTGGGCCCTATTGAATAATGAATGTTTTGAATTTTCTCCAAAAGTAAAGTAGTTGCAAACTCATCCTTTTAGAAACTTGTTTGGGCTGTTGAGAGGAGTAAAAAACCATCAAAAATTTCAATCCTGCATGATTCTACCAAGAAATGTGATTCTTCATTCAAAACGCTGGTTTTTGCTATTGGGCTCTATTGAATAATGAATGTTTTGAATTTTCTCCAAAAGTAAAGTAGTTGCAAACTCATGCTTTTAGAGACTTGTTTGGGCTCATGAGAGGAGTAGAAAAACATCAAAAATTTCAGTCCTGCATGATTCTACCAAGAAATGTGTGTTCATTGAAACCGCTGGTTTTTGATAGTTTGGGCCCTATTGAATAATGAATGTTTTGAATTTTCTCCAAAAGTAAAGTAGTTGCAAACTCATCCTTTTAGAAACTTGTTTGGGCTGTTGAGAGGAGTAAAAAACCATCAAAAATTTCAATCCTGCATGATTCTACCAAGAAATGTGATTCTTCATTCAAAACGCTGGTTTTTGCTATTGGGCTCTATTGAATAATGAATGTTTTGAATTTTCTCCAAAAGTAAAGTAGTTGCAAACTCATGCTTTTAGAGACTTGTTTGGGCTCATGAGAGGAGTAGAAAAACATCAAAAATTTCAGTCCTGCATGATTCTACCAAGAAATGTGTTCATTCAAACCGCTGGTTTTTGATAGTTTGGGCCCTATTGAATAATGAATGTTTTGAATTTTCTCCAAAAGTAAAGTAGTTGCAAACTCATCCTTTTAGAAACTTGTTTGGGCTGTTGAGAGGAGTAAAAAACCATCAAAAATTTCAATCCTGCATGATTCTACCAAGAAATGTGATTCTTCATTCAAAACGCTGGTTTTTGCTATTGGGCTCTATTGAATAATGAATGTTTTGAATTTTCTCCAAAAGTAAAGTAGTTGCAAACTCATGCTTTTAGAGACTTGTTTGGGCTCATGAGAGGAGTAGAAAAACATCAAAAATTTCAGTCCTGCATGATTCTACCAAGAAATGTGTGTTCATTGAAACCGCTGGTTTTTGATAGTTTGGGCCCTATTGAATAATGAATGTTTTGAATTTTCTCCAAAAGTAAAGTAGTTGCAAACTCATCCTTTTAGAAACTTGTTTGGGCTGTTGAGAGGAGTAAAAAAACATCAAAAATTTCAATCCTGCATGATTCTACCAAGAAATGTGATTCTTCATTCAAAACGCTGGTTTTTGCTATTGGGCTCTATTGAATAATGAATGTTTTGAATTTTCTCCAAAAGTAAAGTAGTTGCAAACTCATGCTTTTAGAGACTTGTTTGGGCTCATGAGATGAGTAGAAAAACATCAAAAATTTCAGTCCTGCATGATTCTACCAAGACATGTGTGTTCATTGAAACGGCTGGTTTTTGATAGTTTGGGCCCTATTGAATAATGAATGTTTTGAATTTTCTCCAAAAGTAAAGTAGTTGCAAACTCATCCTTTTAGAAACTTGTTTGGGCTGTTGAGAGGAGTAAAAAACCATCAAAAATTTCAATCCTGCATGATTCTACCAAGAAATGTGATTCTTCATTCAAAACGCTGGTTTTTGCTATTGGGCTCTATTGAATAATGAATGTTTTGAATTTTCTCCAAAAGTAAAGTAGTTGCAAACTCATGCTTTTAGAGACTTGTTTGGGCTCATGAGAGGAGTAGAAAAACATCAAAAATTTCAGTCCTGCATGATTCTACCAAGAAATGTGTTCATTCAAACCGCTGGTTTTTGATAGTTTGGGCCCTATTGAATAATGAATGTTTTGAATTTTCTCCAAAAGTAAAGTAGTTGCAAACTCATCCTTTTAGAAACTTGTTTGGGCTGTTGAGAGAGTAAAAAACCATCAAAAATTTCAATCCTGCATGATTCTACCAAGAAATGTGATTCTTCATTCAAAACGCTGGTTTTTGCTATTGGGCTCTATTGAATAATGAATGTTTTGAATTTTCTCCAAAAGTAAAGTAGTTGCAAACTCATGCTTTTAGAGACTTGTTTGGGCTCATGAGAGGAGTAGAAAAACATCAAAAATTTCAGTCCTGCATGATTCTACCAAGAAATGTGTGTTCATTGAAACCGCTGGTTTTTGATAGTTTGGGCCCTATTGAATAATGAATGTTTTGAATTTTCTCCAAAAGTAAAGTAGTTGCAAACTCATCCTTTTAGAAACTTGTTTGGGCTGTTGAGAGGAGTAAAAAACCATCAAAAATTTCAATCCTGCATGATTCTACCAAGAAATGTGATTCTTCATTCAAAACGCTGGTTTTTGCTATTGGGCTCTATTGAATAATGAATGTTTTGAATTTTCTCCAAAAGTAAAGTAGTTGCAAACTCATGCTTTTAGAGACTTGTTTGGGCTCATGAGATGAGTAGAAAAACATCAAAAATTTCAGTCCTGCATGATTCTACCAAGACATGTGTGTTCATTGAAACGGCTGGTTTTTGATAGTTTGGGCCCTATTGAATAATGAATGTTTTGAATTTTCTCCAAAAGTAAAGTAGTTGCAAACTCATCCTTTTAGAAACTTGTTTGGGCTGTTGAGAGGAGTAAAAAACCATCAAAAATTTCAATCCTGCATGATTCTACCAAGAAATGTGATTCTTCATTCAAAACGCTGGTTTTTGCTATTGGGCTCTATTGAATAATGAATGTTTTGAATTTTCTCCAAAAGTAAAGTAGTTGCAAACTCATGCTTTTAGAGACTTGTTTGGGCTCATGAGAGGAGTAGAAAAACATCAAAAATTTCAGTCCTGCATGATTCTACCAAGAAATGTGTGTTCATTCAAACCGCTGGTTTTTGATAGTTTGGGCCATATTGAATAATGAATGTTTTGAATTTTCTCCATTTTCAATTAACTTTATTAAATTTTAAAGTAACAGTAATGTATCTTTAGTAGCATTTAAATGTACATGTTACATTTATAAAAGGGGGGGGAGAAGGGAGGGGGTATTGGAATGAGTTTAATTGTTTTATTAAACAGACAAAGGTCAAACAAAGGAAAGAGGAAAAAAGGGGGGGGAGGGGGGGGAGGAAGGAAATATAGCAGTAATGTTACAAATATGAAATAAGTAGAGACATATCTAATTATAACAGTACAATTACAAGTACATTGCAGGTGCAAATCATGTATTTTAATACAGAAATAAAGTGAAAAACTTAACCGTTGTTTAGTAAAACAATAATGAGGTTAGGGATTGTTAATTATAAACAGTAGTACAGATAATCAAATTGGACTAAAAGTAGGAGTAGGAGAGAGACCAAGACTAAGTTAGGTAGCTCTAAAATCTGTCCAACATTTCCATCTCTTACTATAAGTTAAATAGTAGTTGTTTGCAGTAGCATGGCTTCTTTCGTAAGACTCGTGAAGATTCATTTTATCAATTATGTCGTTAATTTTGGGGATTGTGTCATCCTTCCAAAAAAGTGCTATAGCATTTTTAGTTATTAAGAATAGATGGATAATGACGGAGCGATAAAAGGGATGAATATCTTCGAGATCAAGGGATAGCAGGGCTTTATGTGGAGTTAAAGTGATTTTAGTTTTGGTGATTTCATCAATTAAACCAGAAATTTCAGACCATAAAGGTCTGATTTTTGGACAGTCCCAAAACATATGGAGTAAACTACCTATTTCACCACAATTTCTCCAGCATTCAGGAGATCTACCAGGAAAAATTTTTGCTAGTTTAAAAGGGGTGAAGTACCACCTAGATAAAATTTTAAAGTATGATTCGTGAAGATTTGCACAGATATTAGACGAGTATGTTGATTTTAATGCTTTGGACCACTGTTGTTGAGTTCTTGAAGTGTTGAGGTCCTTTTCCCAGTTAAACATAAAGGTAGTTTTTTCGGGATTATTACTAGAGTTAAGAAAATCGTAAATGTTTCTAGATTTCCAATAATACTTATTGCCAGGATTACATATGAGTAGACTAGTGGAGTCTGTTATATATGTTCTTTTTCTCAAAAGCTTCTTAATGAGTTTTTTTAGGTTAGATAAAATGTGAAAATCATCGGATGTAAATTTAAATTTAATTCGGAGTATATCATCACTGATAAAGTGTTTACCATCATGAAAATCCATTAGTTTTTTAATACCTACTTGTTTCCAATTAGAGGGAATTTCCGTTTCTAATATTAAACCAAAAATTTTGAGGGGTACGTTTTTGATTTGTTGAAACTTTGAGCCTTTTTTGGTGTGAAGTTGGGATTTAGCTAAGTATTTCCAAGCTAGTAATGTGGCTGAAAGTGTCGGAGGAAGATGTGGTAAGTTATTAAAAGATACCAATCCATCCAGAACCAATCTTGATAATGGAGTGTTATTGTTCCAAACTCTTTCTATATCTGCCCAAATTGGGCAGTTACCCTGACTGAACCATGATGAGGATTGTGTTATGAGATTTGTATAGTAATAGTTAACTAAGTTAGGGAGGGCCAGACCTCCCTCATCCTTCCTCCTAGTAAGAGTTAGAAATGCTATTCTAGCTTTTTTGTGGTTAGAGATAAATCTGTTAACTAATGACTGCAGTTGTCTAATATATTTAAGGGGAATGGAGAGAGGCAAAGACCTAAAAACGTAAAGTATCTTGGGAAGGGTAAGAAGTTTGAAGAGGACTATCCTCCCTACCCACGAAATTTCGTGTTTAGAGAGAGCATTAAATTCAATTTGAGTGTTTTTAATAAGATTCTGCATATTTACAACTATCGTTTTGAGAAAGTTTCTAGTTATGGAGATACCTAAATACAAAATTGCTTCTTTTTCCCATTCGAATTTTGTCATGTTTTTAATACTAGATATGACCTCATTGCATAAGAAAAAATCTAATATTTTAGATTTCGTATCATTTATTTTAAAAAAAGAGACTCTTGAAAATTCTTCAAAAACCGGGAGTATACCTTTAATTGAATCTAATGGGTTCGAAAGGCTTAATATAATATCATCGGCAAATAATCCTATCTTATACTGTGTCCCACCTATTTTGATACCTTCAATAAGCTCATTGGATCTAATTGTTTCTGCTAGAGGTTCCATAATTAAGGCAAAAAGTAAAGGCGAGAGGGGACAACCTTGTCTAGTACCGTTAGTAATCAGAATCTGCTTAGATAAATGGTTATTGGCATATATATTAGCAGAGGGCGATGAATAAAGTGCCATTATAGAATTTATTAATTTAGAGCTAAAACCGAATTTGTTTAGAGTAGCGGTTAAAAATTCCCAATTGACTCTGTCAAAGGCTTTTTCAGCGTCTAATGCAAGAAGTAGTGACGAAATCTTTTTAGTTTTGATATGGTTAATTAAGTTAAATACTCTCCTGGTCCCATCACTTGTTTGTCGACCACCTATAAAACCCAATTGGTCTCTATGAACTATGTGTGGAAGGAATCTTTTAATTCTTGTAGCAATTATTTTTGAATAAATTTTAACATCTGTATTAATTAATGAAATGGGCCTATAATTTTTAACGGATTCTGGGTCTCCTTTAGATTTCGGAATTAAAGATATGATGGCCTGTAGCATTTCATGAGGGAATTTCCCAGTCTTAGAAGCCTTATTAAAAACCGGAGTCAGGTATGGAGTCAATATCGAAGCAAAAGTCAGATAATAGTCGTTTGAGAATCCATCAGGACCTGGCGATTTCTTTGTTTTGAGTGTTTTTATGGCCTCTAAAACTTCTAGATCTGAAAAGGGAACCTCAAGGGATGATAATTGTTGAATAGAGAGTTTGGGTAGCTTAAGACGCATGAGAAATTCGTTAATTTTTTGTTTACTTGGTTGCGGAGTACTTTGGTCGTCTTTAAGGTTATATAGTGAGGTGTAATAGTCAGCAAATTTATTAACTATATCTGCTGGATTGACTAGGGATTCACCATTATATTTAATTTTGTTAATTCTCTTCTTTATTCTATCCAACTTGAATTTTTGGGCCATAATCTTGGTCGGCTTGTTGAATGAGGAGTAAAAATTGGATTTCATACTTTTGGCAAATTTTTCATATTCATTAAAGAGAATCGCCCTTAACTTGGATCTAAGTTTGATAATTTCCAAGTGGAGAGTCGTAGAAGGTTGGGGTAAGTTTTTCTGAATATCCTCTTTCCCTTTTAGCTCCAATTGTATTTTGTTTATGTCTTTTATATTTTGCTTTTTAATTTTACCAGAAATGTGTATCATCGTTCCTCTAATAACTGCCTTATGGGCATTCCAAATTGTAAAAGGGCATATGTCATCTGCTTCATTTTCTTTAAAGTAATTTGTGATGGAAGATTCGATTTCTTTCTTTAAATCGGGTTTGTATAAAAGTGAAGAGTTACCTCTCCATAAGGGATGATGACCCGTTGTTCTACCTAATAGCACTTCACATAGAACGGGTGCGTGATCAGAGAAGGTTCTAGGAAGTATCTCAATCTTCTTGAATTTGGAAATAGAAAGGGAATCAGTGATAATAAGGTCAATTCTAGAAAAGGTCTTATGGATCGATGAGTAATGAGTATATTCCAGAGAAGAAGTATTGAGGCACCTAAAGATATCTAAATACTCATGGTTAATAAGCCAGTTACCCAACTCTGGAAATGCTGATCTGGTGGGAGAAGTGGAGTCATATATTCCATTAGGGACAATATTAAAGTCACCAACCACAATCAAAGTGCCTTTTTTAACCTCTTGTATTTTTTTTTCCAAATTATTAAAGTAACGCATTTGACCATCATTAGGCGCATAAACATTCACTAGAGTGGTTAACTGGTTTTCTATCAAACAGATTAAAATTAGGTATCTACCCTCTGAATCAGAAAATTGTTCAATTATTTCAAATGAAATAGAGTTTTTAATTAAAGTAATCACACCCGCCTTTTTAGTTTCGTTCAAAGATTTGAATGAGTGAGGGAAATTCTTATTTTCTATCCTGGGATGTCCTGACCTAGCTAACTTCACCTCCTGTAGACAGATTATATCTGCTTTGCTTCTTTTGATCTCTCTCCACGTCCAGTACCTCTTGACAGGGCTATTTAAACCCCTAACATTAAAGGATAAAATCTTAACCATAATAAAATAACAACAAATATAAACAATTAACAATCAAATACAATACAGGAAGCAACTGCAATTTTGCAGATAAGCTTCCTAGATGGGGAAAGTTCGTGAATCTCTGTAGGAAGCCTCCTACATAAAAGAAAATAAGCTGAAACATAAATTTTTCTTCAACCCGGAGTTTCTCCTCTCTTATCCAAGGAATCAAGAAAATTCATACCCTCCTGTGGAGACAAAATTGGAATGACCCTGCCACCATGGTTGATTAGGAGCTTGGTAGGAAACCCCCATCTATACATCACATTTTTCTTCCTTAGTATAGCAGTTACCTCATTAAAGTTTCTCCTTGTTTGAATAGTATCTTTTGAGAGGTCCGCAAATGATTTAATATGATCGTAAGGGTGGGGGAGATGTTTGTTAGTTCTAAGATAATTTAAGAATTTTTCTTTTGTGGAGAAGAAATGGAATCTAAGTATCGTATCTCTAGGGACATCAGATGGTATGGATCTAGGCCGGGGAAGTCTATGTATCCTATCAATCATAAGTTCTGGTTCTGGGATAGATGGCAATATTTTAATTAATATCTCTTTAACGTAATTCTGTAAGCTATTTTGGTTTATCTGTTCTGAAATTCCTCTCAGTTTTAAGTTATTTCTTCTACTGCGGTCCTCAAGATCAGCTAGTTTGTTACGTAGAAAGGTAATCTCTTTTTGAGTATCAGATTGTCGTTTTTGAAAGGTCTCGGATTTTTTCTCCAGAGCCTCTATTTTAGTAACATTTTTGTCAATCCTAGTATTGATTGTGTCAATTTTAATCTGTAAGCGATTAGTATTTTCATCTAACGTTGATTTAATAGATCTATTAAAGGCTTGCATTATATCTTTAATATATTGTTCAGAAGCCCCTTTCTCTGAAGCCTGGATATCGTCGAGGTCTGTGAGAGTATTTGAGTCCTCAGCGACAGAGCTAGCGTCTATCCTAGGCCTACTTTTATCTGGGCTTTGTAAGGGAGAAGCTTCATAATATTCTTCTTCATCTGAGAGAGCAGAAATATTCCCTAATTTAGGCTCGTCTCTCTTAGTTTTCCTATTTATAGTAGTATCCATCTCCGTTTGAATGATATCTAATTCCTGCAACATATTGGTGTCCCCCTTCTGCCCAATCGAGAACTTAGTATTTTTAGGAGTGGTTGGGGGGCTAATACAAATAGCTTCGTCTCGTTCGGTCGACTCTGGTTTATGGGGCTTCTCCTTTAGCTGTTTCGATCTACTGCTTCTCTGACTCATTATGCCAATGAAGAGGGAGGGAGGGATCCCTATCTATTAATTAATGGGCCAGGAGTAAATGACAATACCTGTTACAGTTCAAATGCAGCAAGATAAGTGCAGAACAAATAATAGTAATAAGGATCAGTTTAAAACTACTCCCACAAGCTACACACAAGCCTCTTTATAATACAAGGTAAAGGAATTATTATACCAGAACCTCAATTAAAACCATGCACAATCACAACAAACAGAAAGAGGTCTCATTGTAGAAAGACATCATTTGAAATTACACCACAGAGTTCAAATCACCCGTAGATAAAGGCTCAGAAGATTTGGAAGCCCAGCGCTTCAGTCAGGACTCAGGGGAACCACAACAACAGGATAACCCCAGATACACCTTAATACTCACTGAGGCTCCTTTATAGTGACTTCAATGTGTGGTTCAGTTTTCCTATTCCAAGAATTGCAGCCAAATTGAAGACGCAGAAATCACCCACCGATGTTAACCTTTTAGTATCAATCGATTCCTTCTAAAGCCGCTACAACACTCCTTAGAATTGCTAGATGATACTGCCGATTCTTGTGCTTCTCCTTTGCTTCGAAAACCTACGACGTTTGCTCCTGTTCTGCTGTTGCTCCCAATCGTGGACTTTGATGCGGAATTGCTACTGATTAGTTCCTCTATGATCCAACAGGCCCGCTGGGACTCAGCATAAAACTCGAAACGTTGTTGGCAAATAGGGAATTATTGCCAGAGGGACCTCTGCGTTACTACTCCACCAACTCTCTTAATGTTATAGCAGTCTTAGTATAGCACTCACCCACCGTAGGGAACTTCCCGATGGTTGTCACTCAGATATGTAGTTATTAATTTCTTCTAAGTGTAACCGAGCTCTCCAGCAAATACACCAGCCACCGCTTCAGTCTATCCACTTCTTATATCCTGTTCAGTGTCCCCGTCGACTTGTTCCGTTTCTGTTCCGGTTCCAAACGCCGCTGAACTCTGCCGTTGATCCTGGTCCTTGATGACAGCTACCAACAGTCAATTGTATTCAGCCAGAGTATTAAATTTACACTGCTGACCCTGAAGACCACTCTGCCTGGTTTTGCGCCTTTTTTACAAGTGATTCTCCTCCTCTCCGCTTAGATGCGCCGCTTCATAGAGGAGCAAGCGCGGGAAAATTCAAATTAATCCTCCAGCTCTAAAACCAGCTCGCTCCTGATCTTTCCTTAAGGCGCCGCTGCTCCTTTCACCAATAGTCCGAGCCTCTCCTCTTCTCCTTTATCTTCTAACCCAGCAGCGTTCTCCTCACCTTTATCTGGGAGCTCTGTTACAATGGAGTACAGGGACAGAGAAATTCCCGCCAAATTACTGCACCGCTGGTCAGTCCCCCGCTCTTCCTTTCAGACACTGTCTCTCCTTTTCTTCTGACCTCCTCCTCTCCACTTGTTTACCGGACCGCTGTTTTTACCAGCACTTCTGCACTGCAGGTCCACCAATCTTCCTGCCGCTGGCCTCTGCAGTAATGTCCGTTTCTTTCAGCAGACTCCCGAGCCGCTACTAATTAGTTTTCCCGCCAAATCTACAGCGTCCTCTTCTCCTTTGACTGGGCTCTCCGTTTTAATAGAAAGCAGAAGCAGATAGTCCCGCCAAGTCTCTCCACCGCTGATTAATCCCCCGCTTTCTTCTTTAAACTCCACCGCACTTTCTTCCAGCTTCCTTTCTCTCCACTTATTTACCGGCACCGCTGATCATACCAGCACTGCAGCGCCACAGGTCCTCTGATCTTCCCAGGACCGCCGCTGGACCCCGCTGTGCTGTCTCTTCTTTATCAAATTTCCAAACTTCTTCTGTTAAATTTTCCCGCCAAATCCAGCCGTATCTCTCCTCACTTCTGCCTGGGCGCGCGGCTGCAGCCGAAGGCAGACGCTGGAAAATTCTGCTGAGTCACTCCACCTCCGGATTCAGAAGGCTGTATCTCTGGAATAATCCGACCCAGAGACCCCAGGAAGGTCTCAAAATGTTCCTGGAGATAATGTTTCTTACATCCAATAAATTTTTAAGGCAGATTTCTTCTTGTTTCTTTTCTTCGTCGCTTAACAAGGAAGGCTTCCTCAGAGCTCAGAGCTCACACAGCCTGCTCCATCGAGCTCCAGACCACGCCCCTTCTTGAATTTTCTCCAAAAGTAAAGTAGTTGCAAACTCATGCTTTTAGAGACTTGTTTGGGCTCATGAGAGGAGTAGAAAAACATCAAAAATTTCAGTCCTGCATGATTCTACCAAGAAATGTGTGTTCATTCAAACCGCTGGTTTTTGATAGTTTGGGCCCTATTGAATAATGAATGTTTTGAATTTTCTCCAAAAGTAAAGTAGTTGCAAACTCATGCTTTTAGAGACTTGTTTGGGCTCATGAGAGGAGTAGAAAAACATCAAAAATTTCAGTCCTGCATGATTCTACCAAGAAATGTGTGTTCATTGAAACCGCTGGTTTTTGATAGTTTGGGCCCTATTGAATAATGAATGTTTTGAATTTTCTCCAAAAGTAAAGTAGTTGCAAACTCATCCTTTTAGAAACTTGTTTGGGCTGTTGAGAGGAGTAAAAAACCATCAAAAATTTCAATCCTGCATGATTCTACCAAGAAATGTGATTCTTCATTCAAAACGCTGGTTTTTGCTATTGGGCTCTATTGAATAATGAATGTTTTGAATTTTCTCCAAAAGTAAAGTAGTTGCAAACTCATGCTTTTAGAGACTTGTTTGGGCTCATGAGAGGAGTAGAAAAACATCAAAAATTTCAGTCCTGCATGATTCTACCAAGAAATGTGTGTTCATTGAAACCGCTGGTTTTTGATAGTTTGGGCCCTATTGTATAATGAATGTTTTGAATTTTCTCCAAAAGTAAAGTAGTTGCAAACTCATCCTTTTAGAAACTTGTTTGGGCTGTTGAGAGGAGTAAAAAACCATCAAAAATTTCAATCCTGCATGATTCTACCAAGAAATGTGATTCTTCATTCAAAACGCTGGTTTTTGCTATTGGGCTCTATTGAATAATGAATGTTTTGAATTTTCTCCAAAAGTAAAGTAGTTGCAAACTCATGCTTTTAGAGACTTGTTTGGGCTCATGAGAGGAGTAGAAAAACATCAAAAATTTCAGTCCTGCATGATTCTACCAAGAAATGTGTTCATTCAAACCGCTGGTTTTTGATAGTTTGGGCCCTATTGAATAATGAATGTTTTGAATTTTCTCCAAAAGTAAAGTAGTTGCAAACTCATCCTTTTAGAAACTTGTTTGGGCTGTTGAGAGGAGTAAAAAACCATCAAAAATTTCAATCCTGCATGATTCTACCAAGAAATGTGATTCTTCATTCAAAACGCTGGTTTTTGCTATTGGGCTCTATTGAATAATGAATGTTTTGAATTTTCTCCAAAAGTAAAGTAGTTGCAAACTCATGCTTTTAGAGACTTGTTTGGGCTCATGAGAGGAGTAGAAAAACATCAAAAATTTCAGTCCTGCATGATTCTACCAAGAAATGTGTGTTCATTCAAACCGCTGGTTTTTGATAGTTTGGGCCCTATTGAATAATGAATGTTTTGAATTTTCTCCAAAAGTAAAGTAGTTGCAAACTCATGCTTTTAGAGACTTGTTTGGGCTCATGAGAGGAGTAGAAAAACATCAAAAATTTCTGTCCTGCATGATTCTACGAAGAAATGTGTGTTCATTGAAACCGCTGGTTTTTGATAGTTTGGGCCCTATTGAATAATGAATGTTTTGAATTTTCTCCAAAAGTAAAGTAGTTGCAAACTCATCCTTTTAGAAACTTGTTTGGGCTGTTGAGAGGAGTAAAAAACCATAACAAATTTCAATCCTGCATGATTTTACCCAGAAATGTGATTCTTCATTCAAAACCTGATTTTTGCTATTGGGCTCTATTGAATAATGAATGTTTTGAATTTTCTCCAAAAGTAAAGTAGTTGCAAACTCATGCTTTTAGAGACTTGTTTGGGCTCATGAGAGGAGTAGAAAAACATCAAAAATTTCAGTCCTGCATGATTCTACCAAGAAATGTGTGTTCATTCAAACCGCTGGTTTTTGATAGTTTGGGCCCTATTGAATAATGAATGTTTTGAATTTTCTCCAAAAGTAAAGTAGTTGCAAACTCATGCTTTTAGAGACTTGTTTGGGCTCATGAGAGGAGTAGAAAAACATCAAAAATTTCAGTCCAGCATGATTCTACCAAGAAATGTGTGTTCATTGAAACCGCTGGTTTTTGATAGTTTGGGCCCTATTGAATAATGAATGTTTTGAATTTTCTCCAAAAGTAAAGTAGTTGCAAACTCATCCTTTTAGAAACTTGTTTGGGCTGTTGAGAGGAGTAAAAAACCATCAAAAATTTCAATCCTGCATGATTCTACCAAGAAATGTGATTCTTCATTCAAAACGCTGGTTTTTGCTATTGGGCTCTATTGAATAATGAATGTTTTGAATTTTCTCCAAAAGTAAAGTAGTTGCAAACTCATGCTTTTAGAGACTTGTTTGGGCTCATGAGATGAGTAGAAAAACATCAAAAATTTCAGTCCTGCATGATTCTACCAAGACATGTGTGTTCATTGAAACAGCTGGTTTTTGATAGTTTGGGCCCTATTGAATAATGAATGTTTTGAATTTTCTCCAAAAGTAAAGTAGTTGCAAACTCATCCTTTTAGAAACTTGTTTGGGCTGTTGAGAGGAGTAAAAAACCATCAAAAATTTCAATCCTGCATGATTCTACCAAGAAATGTGATTCTTCATTCAAAACGCTGGTTTTTGCTATTGGGCTCTATTGAATAATGAATGTTTTGAATTTTCTCCAAAAGTAAACTAGTTGCAAACTCATCCTTTTAGAAACTTGTTTGGGCTGTTGAGAGGAGTAAAAAACCATCAAAAATTTCAATCCTGCATGATTCTACCAAGAAATGTGATTCTTCATTCAAAACGCTGGTTTTTGCTATTGGGCTCTATTGAATAATGAATGTTTTGAATTTTCTCCAAAAGTAAAGTAGTTGCAAACTCATGCTTTTAGAGACTTGTTTGGGCTCATGAGAGGAGTAGAAAAACATCAAAAATTTCAGTCCTGCATGATTCTACCAAGAAATGTGTGTTCATTCAAACCGCTGGTTTTTGATAGTTTGGGCCATATTGAATAATGAATGTTTTGAATTTTCTCCAAAAGTAAAGTAGTTGCAAACTCATGCTTTTAGAGACTTGTTTGGGCTCATGAGAGGAGTAAAAAAACATCAAAAATTTCAGTCCTGCATGATTCTACCAAGAAATGTGTGTTCATTGAAACCGCTGGTTTTTGATAGTTTGGGCCCTATTGAATAATGAATGTTTTGAATTTTCTCCAAAAGTAAAGTAGTTGCAAACTCATCCTTTTAGAAACTTGTTTGGGCTGTTGAGAGGAGTAAAAAACCATCAAAAATTTCAATCCTGCATGATTCTACCAAGAAATGTGATTCTTCATTCAAAACGCTGGTTTTTGCTATTGGGCTCTATTGAATAATGAATGTTTTGAATTTTCTCCAAAAGTAAAGTAGTTGCAAACTCATGCTTTTAGAGACTTGTTTGGGCTCATGAGAGGAGTAGAAAAACATCAAAAATTTCAGTCCTGCATGATTCTACCAAGAAATGTGTTCATTCAAACCGCTGGTTTTTGATAGTTTGGGCCCTATTGAATAATGAATGTTTTGAATTTTCTCCAAAAGTAAAGTAGTTGCAAACTCATCCTTTTAGAAACTTGTTTGGGCTGTTGAGAGGAGTAAAAAACCATAAAAAATTTCAATCCTGCATGATTCTACCAAGAAATGTGATTCTTCATTCAAAACGCTGGTTTTTGCTATTGGGCTCTATTGAATAATGAATGTTTTGAATTTTCTCCAAAAGTAAAGTAGTTGCAAACTCATGCTTTTAGAGACTTGTTTGGGCTCATGAGAGGAGTAGAAAAACATCAAAAATTTCAGTCCTGCATGATTCTACCAAGAAATGTGTGTTCATTGAAACCGCTGGTTTTTGATAGTTTGGGCCCTATTGAATAATGAATGTTTTGAATTTTCTCCAAAAGTAAAGTAGTTGCAAACTCATCCTTTTAGAAACTTGTTTGGGCTGTTGAGAGGAGTAAAAAAACATCAAAAATTTCAATCCTGCATGATTCTACCAAGAAATGTGATTCTTCATTCAAAACGCTGGTTTTTGCTATTGGGCTCTATTGAGTAATGAATGTTTTGAATTTTCTCCAAAAGTAAAGTAGTTGCAAACTCATGCTTTTAGAGACTTGTTTGGGCTCATGAGATGAGTAGAAAAACATCAAAAATTTCAGTCCTGCATGATTCTACCAAGACATGTGTGTTCATTGAAACGGCTGGTTTTTGATAGTTTGGGCCCTATTGAATAATGAATGTTTTGAATTTTCTCCAAGAGTAAAGTAGTTGCAAACTCATCCTTTTAGAAACTTGTTTGGGCTGTTGAGAGGAGTAAAAAACCATCAAAAATTTCAATCCTGCATGATTCTACCAAGAAATGTGATTCTTCATTCAAAACGCTGGTTTTTGCTATTGGGCTCTATTGAATAATGAATGTTTTGAATTTTCTCCAAAAGTAAAGTAGTTGCAAACTCATGCTTTTAGAGACTTGTTTGGGCTCATGAGAGGAGTAGAAAAACATCAAAAATTTCAGTCCTGCATGATTCTACCAAGAAATGTGTGTTCATTCAAACCGCTGGTTTTTGATAGTTTGGGCCATATTGAATAATGAATGTTTTGAATTTTCTCCAAAAGTAAAGTAGTTGCAAACTCATGCTTTTAGAGACTTGTTTGGGCTCATGAGAGGAGTAGAAAAACATCAAAAATTTCAGTCCTGCATGATTCTACCAAGAAATGTGTGTTCATTGAAACCGCTGGTTTTTGATAGTTTGGGCCCTATTGAATAATGAATGTTTTGAATTTTCTCCAAAAGTAAAGTAGTTGCAAACTCATCCTTTTAGAAACTTGTTTGGGCTGTTGAGAGGAGTAAAAAGCCATCAAAAATTTCAATCCTGCATGATTCTACCAAGAAATGTGATTCTTCATTCAAAACGCTGGTTTTTGCTATTGGGCTCTATTGAATAATGAAAGTTTTGAATTTTCTCCAAAAGTAAAGTAGTTGCAAACTCATGCTTTTAGAGACTTGTTTGGGCTCATGAGAGGAGTAGAAAAACATCAAAAATTTCAGTCCTGCATGATTCTACCAAGAAATGTGTGTTTATTGAAACCGCTGGTTTTTGATAGTTTGGGCCCTATTGAATAATGAATGTTTTGAATTTTCTCCAAAAGTAAAGTAGTTGCAAACTCATGCTTTTAGAGACTTGTTTGGGCTCATGAGAGGAGTAGAAAAACATCAAAAATTTCTGTCCTGCATGATTCTACGAAGAAATGTGTGTTCATTGAAACCGCTGGTTTTTGATAGTTTGGGCCCTATTGAATAATGAATGTTTTGAATTTTCTCCAAAAGTAAAGTAGTTGCAAACTCATCCTTTTAGAAACTTGTTTGGGCTGTTGAGAGGAGTAAAAAACCATAAAAAATTTCAATCCTGCATGATTTTACCAAGAAATGTGATTCTTCATTCAAAACCTGATTTTTGCTATTGGGCTCTATTGAATAATGAATGTTTTGAATTTTCTCCAAAAGTAAAGTAGTTGCAAACTCATGCTTTTAGAGACTTGTTTGGGCTCATGAGAGGAGTAGAAAAACATCAAAAATTTCAGTCCTGCATGATTCTACCAAGAAATGTGTGTTCATTGAAACGGCTGGTTTTTGATAGTTTGGGCCATATTGAATAATGAATGTTTTGAATTTTCTCCAAAAGTAAAGTAGTTGCAAACTCATGCTTTTAGAGACTTGTTTGGGCTCATGAGAGGAGTAGAAAAACATCAAAAATTTCAGTCCAGCATGATTCTACCAAGAAATGTGTGTTCATTGAAACCGCTGGTTTTTGATAGTTTGGGCCCTATTGAATAATGAATGTTTTGAATTTTCTCCAAAAGTAAAGTAGTTGCAAACTCATCCTTTTAGAAACTTGTTTGGGCTGTTGAGAGGAGTAAAAAACCATCAAAAATTTCAATCCTGCATGATTCTACCAAGAAATGTGATTCTTCATTCAAAACGCTGGTTTTTGCTATTGGGCTCTATTGAATAATGAATGTTTTGAATTTTCTCCAAAAGTAAAGTAGTTGCAAACTCATGCTTTTAGAGACTTGTTTGGGCTCATGAGATGAGTAGAAAAACATCAAAAATTTCAGTCCTGCATGATTCTACCAAGACATGTGTGTTCATTGAAACAGCTGGTTTTTGATAGTTTGGGCCCTATTGAATAATGAATGTTTTGAATTTTCTCCAAAAGTAAAGTAGTTGCAAACTCATCCTTTTAGAAACTTGTTTGGGCTGTTGAGAGGAGTAAAAAACCATCAAAAATTTCAATCCTGCATGATTCTACCAAGAAATGTGATTCTTCATTCAAAACGCTGGTTTTTGCTATTGGGCTCTATTGAATAATGAATGTTTTGAATTTTCTCCAAAAGTAAAGTAGTTGCAAACTCATGCTTTTAGAGACTTGTTTGGGCTCATGAGATGAGTAGAAAAACATCAAAAATTTCAGTCCTGCATGATTCTACCAAGACATGTGTGTTCATTGAAACGGCTGGTTTTTGATAGTTTGGGCCCTATTGAATAATGAATGTTTTGAATTTTCTCCAAGAGTAAAGTAGTTGCAAACTCATCCTTTTAGAAACTTGTTTGGGCTGTTGAGAGGAGTAAAAAACCATCAAAAATTTCAATCCTGCATGATTCTACCAAGAAATGTGATTCTTCATTCAAAACGCTGGTTTTTGCTATTGGGCTCTATTGAATAATGAATGTTTTGAATTTTCTCCAAAAGTAAAGTAGTTGCAAACTCATGCTTTTAGAGACTTGTTTGGGCTCATGAGAGGAGTAGAAAAACATCAAAAATTTCAGTCCTGCATGATTCTACCAAGAAATGTGTGTTCATTCAAACCGCTGGTTTTTGATAGTTTGGGCCATATTGAATAATGAATGTTTTGAATTTTCTCCAAAAGTAAAGTAGTTGCAAACTCATGCTTTTAGAGACTTGTTTGGGCTCATGAGAGGAGTAGAAAAACATCAAAAATTTCAGTCCTGCATGATTCTACCAAGAAATGTGTGTTCATTGAAACCGCTGGTTTTTGATAGTTTGGGCCCTATTGAATAATGAATGTTTTGAATTTTCTCCAAAAGTAAAGTAGTTGCAAACTCATCCTTTTAGAAACTTGTTTGGGCTGTTGAGAGGAGTAAAAAGCCATCAAAAATTTCAATCCTGCATGATTCTACCAAGAAATGTGATTCTTCATTCAAAACGCTGGTTTTTGCTATTGGGCTCTATTGAATAATGAAAGTTTTGAATTTTCTCCAAAAGTAAAGTAGTTGCAAACTCATGCTTTTAGAGACTTGTTTGGGCTCATGAGAGGAGTAGAAAAACATCAAAAATTTCAGTCCTGCATGATTCTACCAAGAAATGTGTGTTTATTGAAACCGCTGGTTTTTGATAGTTTGGGCCCTATTGAATAATGAATGTTTTGAATTTTCTCCAAAAGTAAAGTAGTTGCAAACTCATGCTTTTAGAGACTTGTTTGGGCTCATGAGAGGAGTAGAAAAACATCAAAAATTTCTGTCCTGCATGATTCTACGAAGAAATGTGTGTTCATTGAAACCGCTGGTTTTTGATAGTTTGGGCCCTATTGAATAATGAATGTTTTGAATTTTCTCCAAAAGTAAAGTAGTTGCAAACTCATCCTTTTAGAAACTTGTTTGGGCTGTTGAGAGGAGTAAAAAACCATAAAAAATTTCAATCCTGCATGATTTTACCAAGAAATGTGATTCTTCATTCAAAACCTGATTTTTGCTATTGGGCTCTATTGAATAATGAATGTTTTGAATTTTCTCCAAAAGTAAAGTAGTTGCAAACTCATGCTTTTAGAGACTTGTTTGGGCTCATGAGAGGAGTAGAAAAACATCAAAAATTTCAGTCCTGCATGATTCTACCAAGAAATGTGTGTTCATTGAAACGGCTGGTTTTTGATAGTTTGGGCCATATTGAATAATGAATGTTTTGAATTTTCTCCAAAAGTAAAGTAGTTGCAAACTCATGCTTTTAGAGACTTGTTTGGGCTCATGAGAGGAGTAGAAAAACATCAAAAATTTCAGTCCAGCATGATTCTACCAAGAAATGTGTGTTCATTGAAACCGCTGGTTTTTGATAGTTTGGGCCCTATTGAATAATGAATGTTTTGAATTTTCTCCAAAAGTAAAGTAGTTGCAAACTCATCCTTTTAGAAACTTGTTTGGGCTGTTGAGAGGAGTAAAAAACCATCAAAAATTTCAATCCTGCATGATTCTACCAAGAAATGTGATTCTTCATTCAAAACGCTGGTTTTTGCTATTGGGCTCTATTGAATAATGAATGTTTTGAATTTTCTCCAAAAGTAAAGTAGTTGCAAACTCATGCTTTTAGAGACTTGTTTGGGCTCATGAGATGAGTAGAAAAACATCAAAAATTTCAGTCCTGCATGATTCTACCAAGACATGTGTGTTCATTGAAACAGCTGGTTTTTGATAGTTTGGGCCCTATTGAATAATGAATGTTTTGAATTTTCTCCAAAAGTAAAGTAGTTGCAAACTCATCCTTTTAGAAACTTGTTTGGGCTGTTGAGAGGAGTAAAAAACCATCAAAAATTTCAATCCTGCATGATTCTACCAAGAAATGTGATTCTTCATTCAAAACGCTGGTTTTTGCTATTGGGCTCTATTGAATAATGAATGTTTTGAATTTTCTCCAAAAGTAAAGTAGTTGCAAACTCATGCTTTTAGAGACTTGTTTGGGCTCATGAGAGGAGTAGAAAAACATCAAAAATTTCAGTCCTGCATGATTCTACCAAGAAATGTGTGTTCATTCAAACCGCTGGTTTTTGATAGTTTGGGCCCTATTGAATAATGAATGTTTTGAATTTTCTCCAAAAGTAAAGTAGTTGCAAACTCATGCTTTTAGAGACTTGTTTGGGCTCATGAGAGGAGTAGAAAAACATCAAAAATTTCAGTCCTGCATGATTCTACCAAGAAATGTGTGTTCATTGAAACGGCTGGTTTTTGATAGTTTGGGCCCTATTGAATAATGAATGTTTTGAATTTTCTCCAAAAGTAAAGTAGTTGCAAACTCATCCTTTTAGAAACTTGTTTGGGCTGTTGAGAGGAGTAAAAAACCATCAAAAATTTCAATCCTGCATGATTCTACCAAGAAATGTGATTCTTCATTCAAAACGCTGGTTTTTGCTATTGGGCTCTATTGAATAATGAATGTTTTGAATTTTCTCCAAAAGTAAAGTAGTTGCAAACTCATGCTTTTAGAGACTTGTTTGGGCTCATGAGAGGAGTAGAAAAACATCAAAAATTTCTGTCCTGCATGATTCTACGAAGAAATGTGTGTTCATTGAAACCGCTGGTTTTTGATAGTTTGGGCCCTATTGAATAATGAATGTTTTGAATTTTCTCCAAAAGTAAAGTAGTTGCAAACTCATCCTTTTAGAAACTTGTTTGGGCTGTTGAGAGGAGTAAAAAACCATAAAAAATTTCAATCCTGCATGATTTTACCAAGAAATGTGATTCTTCATTCAAAACCTGATTTTTGCTATTGGGCTCTATTGAATAATGAATGTTTTGAATTTTCTCCAAAAGTAAAGTAGTTGCAAACTCATGCTTTTAGAGACTTGTTTGGGCTCATGAGAGGAGTAGAAAAACATCAAAAATTTCAGTCCTGCATGATTCTACCAAGAAATGTGTGTTCATTCAAACCGCTGGTTTTTGATAGTTTGGGCCCTATTGAATAATGAATGTTTTGAATTTTCTCCAAAAGTAAAGTAGTTGCAAACTCATGCTTTTAGAGACTTGTTTGGGCTCATGAGAGGAGTAGAAAAACATCAAAAATTTCAGTCCAGCATGATTCTACCAAGAAATGTGTGTTCATTGAAACCGCTGGTTTTTGATAGTTTTGGGCCCTATTGAATAATGAATGTTTTGAATTTTCTCCAAAAGTAAAGTAGTTGCAAACTCATCCTTTTAGAAACTTGTTTGGGCTGTTGAGAGGAGTAAAAAACCATCAAAAATTTCAATCCTGCATGATTCTACCAAGAAATGTGATTCTTCATTCAAAACGCTGGTTTTTGCTATTGGGCTCTATTGAATAATGAATGTTTTGAATTTTCTCCAAAAGTAAAGTAGTTGCAAACTCATGCTTTTAGAGACTTGTTTGGGCTCATGAGATGAGTAGAAAAACATCAAAAATTTCAGTCCTGCATGATTCTACCAAGACATGTGTGTTCATTGAAACAGCTGGTTTTTGATAGTTTGGGCCCTATTGAATAATGAATGTTTTGAATTTTCTCCAAAAGTAAAGTAGTTGCAAACTCATCCTTTTAGAAACTTGTTTGGGCTGTTGAGAGGAGTAAAAAACCATCAAAAATTTCAATCCTGCATGATTCTACCAAGAAATGTGATTCTTCATTCAAAACGCTGGTTTTTGCTATTGGGCTCTATTGAATAATGAATGTTTTGAATTTTCTCCAAAAGTAAAGTAGTTGCAAACTCATGCTTTTAGAGACTTGTTTGGGCTCATGAGAGGAGTAGAAAAACATCAAAAATTTCAGTCCTGCATGATTCTACCAAGAAATGTGTGTTCATTCAAACCGCTGGTTTTTGATAGTTTGGGCCCTATTGAATAATGAATGTTTTGAATTTTCTCCAAAAGTAAAGTAGTTGCAAACTCATGCTTTTAGAGACTTGTTTGGGCTCATGAGAGGAGTAGAAAAACATCAAAAATTTCAGTCCTGCATGATTCTACCAAGAAATGTGTGTTCATTGAAACGGCTGGTTTTTGATAGTTTGGGCCCTATTGAATAATGAATGTTTTGAATTTTCTCCAAAAGTAAAGTAGTTGCAAACTCATCCTTTTAGAAACTTGTTTGGGCTGTTGAGAGGAGTAAAAAACCATCAAAAATTTCAATCCTGCATGATTCTACCAAGAAATGTGATTCTTCATTCAAAACGCTGGTTTTTGCTATTGGGCTCTATTGAATAATGAATGTTTTGAATTTTCTCCAAAAGTAAAGTAGTTGCAAACTCATGCTTTTAGAGACTTGTTTGGGCTCATGAGAGGAGTAGAAAAACATCAAAAATTTCAGTCCAGCATGATTCTACCAAGAAATGTGTGTTCATTGAAACCGCTGGTTTTTGATAGTTTGGGCCCTATTGAATAATGAATGTTTTGAATTTTCTCCAAAAGTAAAGTAGTTGCAAACTCATCCTTTTAGAAACTTGTTTGGGCTGTTGAGAGGAGTAAAAAACCATCAAAAATTTCAATCCTGCATGATTCTACCAAGAAATGTGATTCTTCATTCAAAACGCTGGTTTTTGCTATTGGGCTCTATTGAATAATGAATGTTTTGAATTTTCTCCAAAAGTAAAGTAGTTGCAAACTCATGCTTTTAGAGACTTGTTTGGGCTCATGAGAGGAGTAGAAAAACATCAAAAATTTCAGTCCTGCATGATTCTACCAAGAAATGTGTGTTCATTGAAACTGCTGGTTTTTGATAGTTTGGGCCCTATTGAATAATGAATGTTTTGAATTTTCTCCAAAAGTAAAGTAGTTGCAAACTCATCCTTTTAGAAACTTGTTTGGGCTGTTGAGAGGAGTAAAAAACCATCAAAAATTTCAATCCTGCATGATTCTACCAAGAAATGTGATTCTTCATTCAAAACGCTGGTTTTTGCTATTGGGCTCTATTGAATAATGAATGTTTTGAATTTTCTCCAAAAGTAAAGTAGTTGCAAACTCATGCTTTTAGAGACTTGTTTGGGCTCATGAGAGTAGAAAAACATCAAAAATTTCAGTCCTGCATGATTCTACCAAGAAATGTGTGTTCATTGAAACCGCTGGTTTTTGATAGTTTGGGCCCTATTGAATAATGAATGTTTTGAATTTTCTCCAAAAGTAAAGTAGTTGCAAACTCATCCTTTTAGAAACTTGTTTGGGCTGTTGAGAGGAGTAAAAAACCATAAAAAATTTCAATCCTGCATGATTTTACCAAGAAATGTGATTCTTCATTCAAAACCTGATTTTTGCTATTGGGCTCTATTGAATAGTGAATGTTTTGAATTTTCTCCAAAAGTAAAGTAGTTGCAAACTCATGCTTTTAGAGACTTGTTTGGGCTCATGAGAGGAGTAGAAAAACATCAAAAATTTCAGTCCTGCATGATTCTACCAAGAAATGTGTTCATTCAAACCGCTGGTTTTTGATAGTTTGGGCCCTATTGAATAATGAATGTTTTGAATTTTCTCCAAAAGTAAAGTAGTTGCAAACTCATCCTTTTAGAAACTTGTTTGGGCTGTTGAGAGGAGTAAAAAACCATCAAAAATTTCAATCCTGCATGATTCTACCAAGAAATGTGATTCTTCATTCAAAACGCTGGTTTTTGCTATTGGGCTCTATTGAATAATGAATGTTTTGAATTTTCTCCAAAAGTAAAGTAGTTGCAAACTCATGCTTTTAGAGACTTGTTTGGGCTCATGAGAGGAGTAGAAAAACATCAAAAATTTCAGTCCTGCATGATTCTACCAAGAAATGTGTGTTCATTGAAACCGCTGGTTTTTGATAGTTTGGGCCCTATTGAATAATGAATGTTTTGAATTTTCTCCAAAAGTAAAGTAGTTGCAAACTCATCCTTTTAGAAACTTGTTTGGGGTGTTGAGAGGAGTAAAAAACCATCAAAAATTTCAATCCTGCATGATTTTACCAAGAAATGTGATTCTTCATTCAAAACCTGATTTTTGCTATTGGGCTCTATTGAATAGTGAATGTTTTGAATTTTCTCCAAAAGTAAAGTAGTTGCAAACTCATGCTTTTAGAGACTTGTTTGGGCTCATGAGAGGAGTAGAAAAACATCAAAAATTTCAGTCCTGCATGATTCTACCAAGAAATGTGTTCATTCAAACCGCTGGTTTTTGATAGTTTGGGCCCTATTGAATAATGAATGTTTTGAATTTTCTCCAAAAGTAAAGTAGTTGCAAACTCATCCTTTTAGAAACTTGTTTGGGCTGTTGAGAGGAGTAAAAAACCATCAAAAATTTCAATCCTGCATGATTCTACCAAGAAATGTGATTCTTCATTCAAAACGCTGGTTTTTGCTATTGGGCTCTATTGAATAATGAATGTTTTGAATTTTCTCCAAAAGTAAAGTAGTTGCAAACTCATGCTTTTAGAGACTTGTTTGGGCTCATGAGAGGAGTAGAAAAACATCAAAAATTTCAGTCCTGCATGATTCTACCAAGAAATGTGTGTTCATTCAAACCGCTGGTTTTTGATAGTTTGGGCCCTATTGTATAATGAATGTTTTGAATTTTCTCCAAAAGTAAAGTAGTTGCAAACTCATCCTTTTAGAAACTTGTTTGGGCTGTTGAGAGGAGTAAAAAACCATCAAAAATTTCAATCCTGCATGATTCTACCAAGAAATGTGATTCTTCATTCAAAACGCTGGTTTTTGCTATTGGGCTCTATTGAATAATGAATGTTTTGAATTTTCTCCAAAAGTAAAGTAGTTGCAAACTCATGCTTTTAGAGACTTGTTTGGGCTCATGAGATGAGTAGAAAAACATCAAAAATTTCAGTCCTGCATGATTCTACCAAGACATGTGTGTTCATTGAAACGGCTGGTTTTTGATAGTTTGGGCCCTATTGAATAATGAATGTTTTGAATTTTCTCCAAAAGTAAAGTAGTTGCAAACTCATCCTTTTAGAAACTTGTTTGGGCTGTTGAGAGGAGTAAAAAACCATCAAAAATTTCAATCCTGCATGATTCTACCAAGAAATGTGATTCTTCATTCAAAACGCTGGTTTTTGCTATTGGGCTCTATTGAATAATGAATGTTTTGAATTTTCTCCAAAAGTAAAGTAGTTGCAAACTCATGCTTTTAGAGACTTGTTTGGGCTCATAAGAGGAGTAGAAAAACATCAAAAATTTCAGTCCTGCATGATTCTACCAAGAAATGTGTGTTCATTCAAACCGCTGGTTTTTGATAGTTTGGGCCCTATTGAATAATGAATGTTTTGAATTTTCTCCAAAAGTAAAGTAGTTGCAAACTCATGCTTTTAGAGACTTGTTTGGGCTCATGAGAGGAGTAGAAAAACATCAAAAATTTCAGTCCTGCATGATTCTACCAAGAAATGTGTGTTCATTGAAACGGCTGGTTTTTGATAGTTTGGGCCCTCTTGAATAATGAATGTTTTGAATTTTCTCCAAAAGTAAAGTAGTTGCAAACTCATCCTTTTAGAAACTTGTTTGGGCTGTTGAGAGGAGTAAAAAACCATCAAAAATTTCAATCCTGCATGATTCTACCAAGAAATGTGATTCTTCATTCAAAACGCTGGTTTTTGCTATTGGGCTCTATTGAATAATGAATGTTTTGAATTTTCTCCAAAAGTAAAGTAGTTGCAAACTCATGCTTTTAGAGACTTGTTTGGGCTCATGAGAGGAGTAGAAAAACATCAAAAATTTCAGTCCTGCATGATTCTACCAAGAAATGTGTGTTCATTCAAACCGCTGGTTTTTGATAGTTTGGGCCCTATTGAATAATGAATGTTTTGAATTTTCTCCAAAAGTAAAGTAGTTGCAAACTCATGCTTTTAGAGACTTGTTTGGGCTCATGAGAGGAGTAGAAAAACATCAAAAATTTCAGTCCTGCATGATTCTACCAAGAAATGTGTGTTCATTGAAACCGCTGGTTTTTGATAGTTTGGGCCCTATTGAATAATGAATGTTTTGAATTTTCTCCAAAAGTAAAGTAGTTGCAAACTCATCCTTTTAGAAACTTGTTTGGGCTGTTGAGAGGAGTAAAAAACCATCAAAAATTTCAATCCTGCATGATTCTACCAAGAAATGTAATTCTTCATTCAAAACGCTGGTTTTTGCTATTGGGCTCTATTGAATAATGAATGTTTTGAATTTTCTCCAAAAGTAAAGTAGTTGCAAACTCATGCTTTTAGAGACTTGTTTGGGCTCATGAGAGGAGTAGAAAAACATCAAAAATTTCAGTCCTGCATGATTCTACCAAGAAATGTGTGTTCATTGAAACCGCTGGTTTTTGATAGTTTGGGCCCTATTGAATAATGAATGTTTTGAATTTTCTCCAAAAGTAAAGTAGTTGCAAACTCATGCTTTTAGAGACTTGTTTGGGCTCATGAGAGGAGTAGAAAAACATCAAAAATTTCAGTCCTGCATGATTCTACCAAGAAATGTGTGTTCATTCAAACCGCTGGTTTTTGATAGTTTGGGCCCTATTGAATAATGAATGTTTTGAATTTTCTCCAAAAGTAAAGTAGTTGCAAACTCATCCTTTTAGAAACTTGTTTGGGCTGTTGAGAGGAGTAAAAAACCATAAAAAATTTCAATCCTGCATGATTCTACCAAGAAATGTGATTCTTCATTCAAAACGCTGGTTTTTGCTATTGGGCTCTATTGAATAATGAATGTTTTGAATTTTCTCCAAAAGTAAAGTAGTTGCAAACTCATGCTTTTAGAGACTTGTTTGGGCTCATGAGAGGAGTAGAAAAACATCAAAAATTTCAGTCCTGCATGATTCTACCAAGAAATGTGTGTTCATTCAAACCGCTGGTTTTTGATAGTTTGGGCCCTATTGAATAATGAATGTTTTGAATTTTCTCCAAAAGTAAAGTAGTTGCAAACTCATGCTTTTAGAGACTTGTTTGGGCTCATGAGAGGAGTAGAAAAACATCAAAAATTTCAGTCCTGCATGATTCTACCAAGAAATGTGTGTTCATTGAAACCGCTGGTTTTTGATAGTTTGGGCCCTATTGAATAATGAATGTTTTGAATTTTCTCCAAAAGTAAAGTAGTTGCAAACTCATCCTTTTAGAAACTTGTTTGGGCTGTTGAGAGGAGTAAAAAACCATCAAAAATTTCAATCCTGCATGATTCTACCAAGAAATGTAATTCTTCATTCAAAACGCTGGTTTTTGCTATTGGGCTCTATTGAATAATGAATGTTTTGAATTTTCTCCAAAAGTAAAGTAGTTGCAAACTCATGCTTTTAGAGACTTGTTTGGGCTCATGAGAGGAGTAGAAAAACATCAAAAATTTCAGTCCTGCATGATTCTACCAAGAAATGTGTGTTCATTGAAACCGCTGGTTTTTGATAGTTTGGGCCCTATTGAATAATGAATGTTTTGAATTTTCTCCAAAAGTAAAGTAGTTGCAAACTCATGCTTTTAGAGACTTGTTTGGGCTCATGAGAGGAGTAGAAAAACATCAAAAATTTCAGTCCTGCATGATTCTACCAAGAAATGTGTGTTCATTCAAACCGCTGGTTTTTGATAGTTTGGGCCCTATTGAATAATGAATGTTTTGAATTTTCTCCAAAAGTAAAGTAGTTGCAAACTCATCCTTTTAGAAACTTGTTTGGGCTGTTGAGAGGAGTAAAAAACCGTCAAAAATTTCAATCCTGCATGATTCTACCAAGAAATGTGATTCTTCATTCAAAACGCTGGTTTTTGCTATTGGGCTCTATTGAATAATGAATGTTTTGAATTTTCTCCAAAAGTAAAGTAGTTGCAAACTCATGCTTTTAGAGACTTGTTTGGGCTCATGAGAGGAGTAGAAAAACATCAAAAATTTCAGTCCTGCATGATTCTACCAAGAAATGTGTGTTCATTGAAACCGCTGGTTTTTGATAGTTTGGGCCCTATTGAATAATGAATGTTTTGAATTTTCTCCAAAAGTAAAGTAGTTGCAAACTCATCCTTTTAGAAACTTTTTGGGCTGTTGAGAGGAGTAAAAAACCATCAAAAATTTCAATCCTGCATGATTCTACCAAGAAATGTGATTCTTCATTCAAAACGCTGGTTTTTGCTATTGGGCTCTATTGAATAATGAATGTTTTGAATTTTCTCCAAAAGTAAAGTAGTTGCAAACTCATGCTTTTATTTTCCAATAATCTTTATTAGAGTTTCAAATTTTTGAGGAAAGGAAGGGAATACAAAACAAAGGAAGGGTAGGGAAACATAAATCCCTGTAAAGACAGGGAAACCCCCAAGCATGGGGGAATAGGCAGACTATATACACAACACATCAGAGATCACAAAATTTTACATATTAGCTTAAAAAAATGCAAGTAATCATTTGAGTGATCGTCAAGTTAAATATCAGTAGAAGTAAAGTCAATACACAGGATTATGTTATACTTCACATATCTGTGTTAGCTACTAAAAGTTGCAACCTCGACGTAACCAACCAGTTGCGTATCTTACTAGAATGATTTAAAGTCTTCTTATCAGTACCTGCAAAAAAAAAACAATTATCCTTATTCGCCTCCAATGTGTCAATTAACAAACATATATAAGGTAGAATGTAGGAGGTATAGTAGCCTGCCCCGTCCGGGACAACCATTGATGTCCCTAAGACCTATTGGGGGGAATGTCCGGTTCAATTCCAGAATATTAAAAAGTGGAATACATTAGTAATTAAGACCAATGTGAGAACTTGGAACAAGTACAAATATTAAAGGCAATTTTTCAGTCGCGATGATAGTCTGAGTTCAAGGAGGAAAAGATTTTGCGGAGGATCTTAAAAATTCTAAGAAATCAGTCCCTTCGTCTGGAGAAGTGATGGGGACCAGCCTCTCTGCATATTTCACCAATAGAGTCGAAGATTGTGTCCAAAAATATGGAATCTTGGCACGTAGCAGTTCACGTGTAGTAGAGGAGAATGACTTCCTTTTTTTCAAGGTGCTTTTTGATAAGTCTTTAAAAAAGGATAGATGACTATAGCGGGAAGATTTGAATTCTGGATCTTTAGACAGTCCAAGAAGCGCACTTCTTAACCAGTTTGGATGAAACGACACAATAACATCTCTTGCTAAATCTTGCGGCAGTTCAAGTGGTCTGCGTATTCGAAAAGTTTTTTCAATCAGATAAGCTTCGTTGGCATTGGGGAATAAGGAGGTGACCATTGAGGATATGTAACTCTTTAGCTGGAAGACCTGAACTGACTCAGGAATCCCTCGTATTTTTACATTGTTTTTTCTTTTAAAATCTTCATAATTGGACAAGGTGGAGTTGAAAGAAGCAATGTCCTTTTTAATAGCATTCAGTGAGTCTGAAAACGCGGACAGCATATGGGAGTCGCTTGATTGTAATATGTTGTTTTTAGGTTTGAGTGACTCAATTATCTCTGGATCATGGGGATAACATCCAGAAGCCCTTGAAGAAATCGGAGCAATTAAATGTGTATCGTCGGCTAGTATTGTTGATGACTTGTGATTTCCATTAGGAAGGTCGGTCAATTTTAAAGTAATAGGGGGTCGGGACTCATGCTTTCCATGGGGGTCGGGAACTTCAAGATTTTTTATGGTGGTTTTAAAATTTCTAGCAGAATTAGGATAGGAGTCGTCGGTGAGGCGCAATAAAGTGTCCCTAAAAAGATTTTTAATAAAGATTTCAGATGCCTTGAACTCGTTTTGTTTAAATAAGTTACTCTGGATAGTATGGTTTTCTACCGAAACATCTAATGATTTCAAGAGGGCAACACACATTTTGGTTACGAAATCTTCTGAAGGATGGTCACCTGAGGCGGGTATGTCGTCTATCAACGTAGTGTTAATCTCAGAAGTACTATTTCCCTCAGAGGAAGAGTATGAAGATAAAATCTTATCACTACCATTTACTTCATATGAATCAACTTCATAAAAGGATTCTGTAGTATAAATGCTCTCCAGATCATCATCAAAACCAAATGTAATCTCATTTATCTGGGAACTTGCCATCTTTTTTTGGTATGCCTCCCCTTTAAATGCTATAAAATTGGTAGGGTCTGTATGAAATCCATTTTTTTCCCCATCCCCCAATTTGAATTGTTTAGAATGTTGTTTTTTACACTCCTGGACCTCAGGGATTTTAGTAGCATTGTTTTCTAAAAATATTGTGTTATTAATCACCCCAGATGACTGATCCACAGATCCCTTCCCTCCATATTCTACTAATTCTTTTTTATAATTTAAGGCCTCATCCAGAGCCTTCTGCTCATTTATGGTTTTTAATTGTTCCCCTTGTGATGAATTGAAGTATAATTCCCAATTCATGCTCTGCTGTGACGGAGTTTTCCCCCGTTCCTCCTCCCCCAACGGTTGAGTCCAGGCACCTCCATTTCTGAGTGTTGCAGGCACAAACACCGCTGCATCATATCTCAAGTTGCCTTCTCCTGGTTCAAAACATTCCACTCCCATCTCCCCCCGCCATGTTCCAACTTCTGTCCCTTGTATGTTCACTCGATAACTCCCATCAGTCTCTTCCCCAGACATAAGCACCGACCTTCCACCGCCTGTTGTATGAAGCTCCAGTCCCTGTCTCCGGGCATCTGACGCCCCCCCTGCGTCCAACACCAGCCGCTGCAAAGATCGCGCTGGCCTCTGCAGTCCCATCGCCGGCCGTATTATATCCTGACCTCTGTCGCCAGGTTCCCGATGTCCCCCGGATCCTCCAGCTGCTGACAAAGCCGCATCAAGTATGGAGAGCGTAGCCGTGGCTTCTTCCATCACAAATAAGGTCGCCGCTGCTATTCCCGCTCTGCCTCCTCCATCTCCCTCTGCGTCGTGTCCCAGCAAGGCCCCGACGGGACTCACCGCTGTGATCTCCTGCTTCTCTGTCTCCACGGCAACCATGCGATCCTTCTTGCCGGCCGCCTGGGGAGAAATTACCGCTGCATTCCTTGGCCCGCTCCTCACCCCTGAGCTAGATGACAGCATCCAGACAGGCCTCTTCTGTAGTGCCGGTTCCACGCTCTTCTTCTGTACAGTTGCTGCAGCGGTATTACTGCCTCTCCTCCTGCCGCCGGGAGCCGGTGGTGACGTCATCACCCTTCTTCCCGGTTCTCTGTAAATGCTCCGGTTGCTTGATTTTGAGCCGGTAGGCTCCTTCAGCGGCAGCGCTTCCATCTTCTTAGTCACAGGCTTCTCTGCAGCCGCCATCTTTCTTCCACCAGACAGCGGGGATGACACAGCATTTTCAGGCCGCTTCTTTCCAGCCCCTGCAGAAAGCTTTTTATCCACTGGATTTTCCTCCTTCTTCATTTCTTTAGTTCCTGGCATGTTCTCATAGGTCTTCCACATCAGGTAGTTGCAGAAAATCCACTTCTTGTAGGCTTTAGGTAGCTTCTTTTAGGGGAATCTCAGGAGCTCTTGCAAAGCACGTCTGCTCCTGGCCCCTGCAAACCACGCCCCCCAAACTCATGCTTTTAGAGACTTGTTTGGGCTCATGAGAGGAGTAGAAAAACATCAAAAATTTCAGTCCTGCATGATTCTACCAAGAAATGTGTGTTCATTGAAACCGCTGGTTTTTGATAGTTTGGGCCCTATTGAATAATGAATGTTTTGAATTTTCTCCAAAAGTAAAGTAGTTGCAAACTCATCCTTTTAGAAACTTGTTTGGGCTGTTGAGAGGAGTAAAAAACCATCAAAAATTTCAATCCTGCATGATTTTACCAAGAAATGTGATTCTTCATTCAAAACCTGATTTTTGCTATTTTGCTCTATTGAATAGTGAATGTTTTGAATTTTCTCCAAAAGTAAAGTAGTTGCAAACTCATGCTTTTAGAGACTTGTTTGGGCTCATGAGAGGAGTAGAAAAACATCAAAAATTTCAGTCCTGCATGATTCTACCAAGAAATGTGTTCATTCAAACCGCTGGTTTTTGATAGTTTGGGCCCTATTGAATAATGAATGTTTTGAATTTTCTCCAAAAGTAAAGTAGTTGCAAACTCATCCTTTTAGAAACTTGTTTGGGCTGTTGAGAGGAGTAAAAAACCATCAAAAATTTCAATCCTGCATGATTCTACCAAGAAATGTGATTCTTCATTCAAAACGCTGGTTTTTGCTATTGGGCTCTATTGAATAATGAATGTTTTGAATTTTCTCCAAAAGTAAAGTAGTTGCAAACTCATGCTTTTAGAGACTTGTTTGGGCTCATGAGAGGAGTAGAAAAACATCAAAAATTTCAGTCCTGCATGATTCTACCAAGAAATGTGTGTTCATTGAAACCGCTGGTTTTTGATAGTTTGGGCCCTATTGTATAATGAATGTTTTGAATTTTCTCCAAAAGTAAAGTAGTTGCAAACTCATCCTTTTAGAAACTTGTTTGGGCTGTTGAGAGGAGTAAAAAACCATCAAAAATTTCAATCCTGCATGATTCTACCAAGAAATGTGATTCTTCATTCAAAACGCTGGTTTTTGCTATTGGGCTCTATTGAATAATGAATGTTTTGAATTTTCTCCAAAAGTAAAGTAGTTGCAAACTCATGCTTTTAGAGACTTGTTTGGGCTCATGAGATGAGTAGAAAAACATCAAAAATTTCAGTCCTGCATGATTCTACCAAGACATGTGTGTTCATTGAAACGGCTGGTTTTTGATAGTTTGGGCCCTATTGAATAATGAATGTTTTGAATTTTCTCCAAAAGTAAAGTAGTTGCAAACTCATCCTTTTAGAAACTTGTTTGGGCTGTTGAGAGGAGTAAAAAACCATCAAAAATTTCAATCCTGCATGATTCTACCAAGAAATGTGATTCTTCATTCAAAACGCTGGTTTTTGCTATTGGGCTCTATTGAATAATGAATGTTTTGAATTTTCTCCAAAAGTAAAGTAGTTGCAAACTCATGCTTTTAGAGACTTGTTTGGGCTCATGAGAGGAGTAGAAAAACATCAAAAATTTCAGTCCTGCATGATTCTACCAAGAAATGTGTGTTCATTCAAACCGCTGGTTTTTGATAGTTTGGGCCCTATTGAATAATGAATGTTTTGAATTTTCTCCAAAAGTAAAGTAGTTGCAAACTCATGCTTTTAGAGACTTGTTTGGGCTCATGAGAGGAGTAGAAAAACATCAAAAATTTCAGTCCTGCATGATTCTACCAAGAAATGTGTGTTCATTGAAACGGCTGGTTTTTGATAGTTTGGGCCCTATTGAATAATGAATGTTTTGAATTTTCTCCAAAAGTAAAGTAGTTGCAAACTCATCCTTTTAGAAACTTGTTTGGGCTGTTGAGAGGAGTAAAAAACCATCAAAAATTTCAATCCTGCATGATTCTACCAAGAAATGTGATTCTTCATTCAAAACGCTGGTTTTTGCTATTGGGCTCTATTGAATAATGAATGTTTTGAATTTTCTCCAAAAGTAAAGTAGTTGCAAACTCATGCTTTTAGAGACTTGTTTGGGCTCATGAGAGGAGTAGAAAAACATCAAAAATTTCAGTCCTGCATGATTCTACCAAGAAATGTGTGTTCATTCAAACCGCTGGTTTTTGATAGTTTGGGCCCTATTGAATAATGAATGTTTTGAATTTTCTCCAAAAGTAAAGTAGTTGCAAACTCATCCTTTTAGAAACTTGTTTGGGCTGTTGAGAGGAGTAAAAAACCATCAAAAATTTCAATCCTGCATGATTCTACCAAGAATCATAGAATCATAGAATCATAGAATCATAGAATCGTAGAGTTGGAAGGGACCTCCTGCGCCATCTGGTCCAACCCCCTGCTCAAAGCAGGATTCGCTAAATCATCCCAGTCAGATGTCTGTCCAGCCTCTGTTTGAAGACTTCCATTGAAGGAGAACTCACCACTTCTCGTGGCAGCCTGTTCCACTAATTGATCACTCTAACTGTCAAAAAGTTTTTTCTAATATCTAATCTGTGTCTCTTCCCATTCAGTTTCATCCCATTGCTTCTAGTCTTTCCTTGTGCAAATGAGAATAAAGTTGATCCTTCTACAATGTGACAGCCCTTTAGATATTTGTAGACAGCTATTAAGTCTCCTCTCAGTCTTCTCTTTTGCAAACTAAACATTCCCAAATCCTGCAACCTTTCCTCATAAGACAGGGTTTGCAGACCGGTCACCATTCTGGTCGCTCTTTTCTGAACTTGCTCCAGTTTGTTGATGTCTTTTTTAAAATGTGGTGCCCAAAACTGGACACAATATTCCAGATGAGGTCTGACCAAAGAGGAGTAGAGGGAAATAATGACTTCACGTGATCTAGACTGTATGCTTCTGTTAATACATCCTAGAATTGCATTTGCCTTTTTTGCTGCTGCATCACACTGTTGACTCATATTCAGTCTGTGATCTATTAGTATACCCAAGTCTTTTTCACATGTGCTGTCACTTAGCCCTATTCCTCCCATTCTATATATGCTTTTTTCATTTTTATTGCCCAGATGTAGTACTTTGCATTTCTCCCTGTTAAAAACCATTCTGTTAGTTGCTGCCCACTTCTCCAGTTTATTTAAATCTTTTTGAATCCTCTCTCTCTCTTCTCTAGTATTAGCTATCCCTCCTAGCTTTGTGTCATCAGCAAATTTAATCAGTTTACCCTCAATTCCTTCATCTAAATCATTGATAAAGATGTTGAACAATACAGGGCCCAGGACAGAGCCCTGTGGTACCCCACTTGAGACATTCTTCCAACTGGATGTGCAGCCATTTACGACCACTCTTTGGGTCCGATCACTAAGCCAGTTATGAATCCACCTAACAGTTGCCTTGTCCATTCCATACTTAGTCATTTTTTCAATAAGGATTGTATGAGAGACTTTGTCAAATGCTTTGCTGAAGTCAAGATATACTATATCTACAGCATTTCCTTGATCCACCCAATCAGTGATACCGTCATAGAAGGAAATTAAGTTAGTCTGACATGACTTATTAGTTAGAAACCCATGCTGACTCTGTTTAATCACTTCATTCTTATCCAGGTATTGACATACATGTTGTTTAATAATTTGTTCAAAGATCTTTCCTGGTATAGAAGTCAGACTCACCGGCCTATAGTTGCCTGGGTCCACCTTCTTCCCCTTTTTGAAGATAGGAACAACATTTGCTCTTCTCCAGTCTTCTGGCACTTCTCCTGTTCTCCAAGAATTTTCAAAGATTATGGAGAGGGGTTCAAAAATTTCTTCTGCTATCTCCTTCAGTACTCTGGGGTGTAATTCATCTGGACCTGGAGACTTGAATTCATTTAGGTTAGCTAAGTGTTTCCTCACTATCTTTCTGTTTATAGATATCCTGGATTCTTCTATTCCCTTAATAGGACAGTGAATAACAGTTGATGTTGCATTTCCTTTCTGAGAGAAAACAGATGCAAAATAGGAATTTAACAGTTCAGCCTTCTCAACATCCTGTCTTACCATTTCATCATTTTCATCCTGTAAAAATCCTATAGCATCTTTGACTTTTCTTTTACTTTTGACATATCCCCAAAATCCTTTATTATTGCTTTTGACATCTCTTGCAAGCCTCAGTTCATTTTCAGCTTTAGATAATCTGATTTGTGCCCTGCAGGTTCTGCAGACAGCATTATATTCTTCTTTAGATATGCCTCCCTCTTTCCATTTTATAAACATTTTTTTCTTCCTTTTTAGCATGTGCTTAAGTTCTGTGTTCATCCATCCTGGTTTCCTTAAATGCTTCCTATTCTTCCCTCTTTTCGGAATTGTTAACAACTGTGATTCTTCATTCAAAACGCTGGTTTTTGCTATTGGGCTCTATTGAATAATGAATGTTTTGAATTTTCTCCAAAAGTAAAGTAGTTGCAAACTCATGCTTTTAGAGACTTGTTTGGGCTCATGAGAGGAGTAGAAAAACATCAAAAATTTCAGTCCTGCATGATTCTACCAAGAAATGTGTGTTCATTGAAACCGCTGGTTTTTGATAGTTTGGGCCCTATTGAATAATGAATGTTTTGAATTTTCTCCAAAAGTAAAGTAGTTGCAAACTCATCCTTTTAGAAACTTGTTTGGGCTGTTGAGAGGAGTAAAAAACCATCAAAAATTTCAATCCTGCATGATTCTACCAAGAAATGTGATTCTTCATTCAAAACGCTGGTTTTTGCTATTGGGCTCTATTGAATAATGAATGTTTTGAATTTTCTCCAAAAGTAAAGTAGTTGCAAACTCATGCTTTTAGAGACTTGTTTGGGCTCATGAGAGGAGTAGAAAAACATCAAAAATTTCAGTCCTGCATGATTCTACCAAGAAATGTGTGTTCATTGAAACCGCTGGTTTTTGATAGTTTGGGCCCTATTGAATAATGAATGTTTTGAATTTTCTCCAAAAGTAAAGTAGTTGCAAACTCATCCTTTTAGAAACTTGTTTGGGCTGTTGAGAGGAGTAAAAAACCATAAAAAATTTCAATCCTGCATGATTTTACCAAGAAATGTGATTCTTCATTCAAAACCTGATTTTTGCTATTGGGCTCTATTGAATAGTGAATGTTTTGAATTTTCTCCAAAAGTAAAGTAGTTGCAAACTCATGCTTTTAGAGACTTGTTTGGGCTCATGAGAGGAGTAGAAAAACATCAAAAATTTCAGTATTGCATGATTCTACCAAGAAATGTGTTCATTCAAACCGCTGGTTTTTGATAGTTTGGGCCCTATTGAATAATGAATGTTTTGAATTTTCTCCAAAAGTAAAGTAGTTGCAAACTCATCCTTTTAGAAACTTGTTTGGGCTGTTGAGAGGAGTAAAAAACCATCAAAAATTTCAATCCTGCATGATTCTACCAAGAAATGTGATTCTTCATTCAAAACGCTGGTTTTTGCTATTGGGCTCTATTGAATAATGAATGTTTCGAATTTTCTCCAAAAGTAAAGTAGTTGCAAACTCATGCTTTTAGAGACTTGTTTGGGCTCATGAGAGGAGTAGAAAAACATCAAAAATTTCAGTCCTGCATGATTCTACCAAGAATTGTGTGTTCATTCAAACCGCTGGTTTTTGATAGTTTGGGCCCTATTGAATAATGAATGTTTTGAATTTTCTCCAAAAGTAAAGTAGTTGCAAACTCATGGTTTTAGAGACTTGTTTGGGCTCATGAGAGGAGTAGAAAAACATCAAAAATTTCAGTCCTGCATGATTCTACCAAGAAATGTGTGTTCATTGAAACGGCTGGTTTTTGATAGTTTGGGCCCTATTGAATAATGAATGTTTTGAATTTTCTCCAAAAGTAAAGTAGTTGCAAACTCATCCTTTTAGAAACTTGTTTGGGCTGTTGAGAGGAGTAAAAAACCATCAAAAATTTCAATCCTGCATGATTCTACCAAGAAATGTGATTCTTCATTCAAAACGCTGGTTTTTGCTATTGGGCTCTATTGAATAATGAATGTTTTGAATTTTCTCCAAAAGTAAAGTAGTTGCAAACTCATGCTTTTAGAGACTTGTTTGGGCTCATGAGAGGAGTAGAAAAACATCAAAAATTTCAGTCCTGCATGATTCTACCAAGAAATGTGTGTTCATTCAAACCGCTGGTTTTTGATAGTTTGGGCCCTATTGAATAATGAATGTTTTGAATTTTCTCCAAAAGTAAAGTAGTTGCAAACTCATGCTTTTAGAGACTTGTTTGGGCTCATGAGAGGAGTAGAAAAACATCAAAAATTTCAGTCCTGCATGATTCTACCAAGAAATGTGTGTTCATTGAAACCGCTGGTTTTTGATAGTTTGGGCCCTATTGAATAATGAATGTTTTGAATTTTCTCCAAAAGTAAAGTAGTTGCAAACTCATCCTTTTAGAAACTTGTTTGGGCTGTTGAGAGGAGTAAAAAACCATCAAAAATTTCAATCCTGCATGATTCTACCAAGAAATGTGATTCTTCATTCAAAACGCTGGTTTTTGCTATTGGGCTCTATTGAATAATGAATGTTTTGAATTTTCTCCAAAAGTAAAGTAGTTGCAAACTCATGCTTTTAGAGACTTGTTTGGGCTCATGAGAGGAGTAGAAAAACATCAAAAATTTCAGTCCTGCATGATTCTACCAAGAAATGTGTGTTCATTCAAACCGCTGGTTTTTGATAGTTTGGGCCCTATTGAATAATGAATGTTTTGAATTTTCTCCAAAAGTAAAGTAGTTGCAAACTCATGCTTTTAGAGACTTGTTTGGGCTCATGAGAGGAGTAGAAAAACATCAAAAATTTCAGTCCTGCATGATTCTACCAAGAAATGTGTGTTCATTGAAACGGCTGGTTTTTGATAGTTTGGGCCCTATTGAATAATGAATGTTTTGAATTTTCTCCAAAAGTAAAGTAGTTGCAAACTCATCCTTTTAGAAACTTGTTTGGGCTGTTGAGAGGAGTAAAAAACCATCAAAAATTTCAATCCTGCATGATTCTACAAAGAAATGTGATTCTTCATTCAAAACGCTGGTTTTTGCTATTGGGCTCTATTGAATAATGAATGTTTTGAATTTTCTCCAAAAGTAAAGTAGTTGCAAACTCATGCTTTTAGAGACTTGTTTGGGCTCATGAGAGGAGTAGAAAAACATCAAAAATTTCAGTCCTGCATGATTCTACCAAGAAATGTGTGTTCATTCAAACCGCTGGTTTTTGATAGTTTGGGCCCTATTGAATAATGAATGTTTTGAATTTTCTCCAAAAGTAAAGTAGTTGCAAACTCATGCTTTTAGAGACTTGTTTGGGCTCATGAGAGGAGTAGAAAAACATCAAAAATTTCAGTCCTGCATGATTCTACCAAGAAATGTGTGTTCATTGAAACCGCTGGTTTTTGATAGTTTGGGCCCTATTGAATAATGAATGTTTTGAATTTTCTCCAAAAGTAAAGTAGTTGCAAACTCATCCTTTTAGAAACTTGTTTGGGCTGTTGAGAGGAGTAAAAAACCATCAAAAATTTCAATCCTGCATGATTTTACCAAGAAATGTGATTCTTCATTCAAAACCTGATTTTTGCTATTGGGCTCTATTGAATAATGAATGTTTTGAATTTTCTCCAAAAGTAAAGTAGTTGCAAACTCATGCTTTTAGAGACTTGTTTGGGCTCATGAGAGGAGTAGAAAAACATCAAAAATTTCAGTCCTGCATGATTCTACCAAGAAATGTGTGTTCATTCAAACCGCTGGTTTTTGATAGTTTGGGCCCTATTGAATAATGAATGTTTTGAATTTTCTCCAAAAGTAAAGTAGTTGCAAACTCATGCTTTTAGAGACTTGTTTGGGCTCATGAGAGGAGTAGAAAAACATCAAAAATTTCAGTCCTGCATGATTCTACCAAGAAATGTGTGTTCATTGAAACGGCTGGTTTTTGATAGTTTGGGCCCTATTGAATAATGAATGTTTTGAATTTTCTCCAAAAGTAAAGTAGTTGCAAACTCATCCTTTTAGAAACTTGTTTGGGCTGTTGAGAGGAGTAAAAAACCATCAAAAATTTCAATCCTGCATGATTCTACAAAGAAATGTGATTCTTCATTCAAAACGCTGGTTTTTGCTATTGGGCTCTATTGAATAATGAATGTTTTGAATTTTCTCCAAAAGTAAAGTAGTTGCAAACTCATGCTTTTAGAGACTTGTTTGGGCTCATGAGAGGAGTAGAAAAACATCAAAAATTTCAGTCCTGCATGATTCTACCAAGAAATGTGTGTTCATTCAAACCGCTGGTTTTTGATAGTTTGGGCCCTATTGAATAATGAATGTTTTGAATTTTCTCCAAAAGTAAAGTAGTTGCAAACTCATGCTTTTAGAGACTTGTTTGGGCTCATGAGAGGAGTAGAAAAACATCAAAAATTTCAGTCCTGCATGATTCTACCAAGAAATGTGTGTTCATTGAAACCGCTGGTTTTTGATAGTTTGGGCCCTATTGAATAATGAATGTTTTGAATTTTCTCCAAAAGTAAAGTAGTTGCAAACTCATCCTTTTAGAAACTTGTTTGGGCTGTTGAGAGGAGTAAAAAACCATAAAAAATTTCAATCCTGCATGATTTTACCAAGAAATGTGATTCTTCATTCAAAACCTGATTTTTGCTATTGGGCTCTATTGAATAATGAATGTTTTGAATTTTCTCCAAAAGTAAAGTAGTTGCACACTCATGTTTTTAGAGACTTGTTTGGGCTCATGAGAGGAGTAGAAAAACATCAAAAATTTCAGTCCTGCATGATTCTACCAAGAAATGTGTGTTCATTGAAACCGCTGGTTTTTGATAGTTTGGGCCCTATTGTATAATGAATGTTTTGAATTTTCTCCAAAAGTAAAGTAGTTGCAAACTCATCCTTTTAGAAACTTGTTTGGGCTGTTGAGAGGAGTAAAAAACCATCAAAAATTTCAATCCTGCATGATTCTACCAAGAAATGTGATTCTTCATTCAAAACGCTGGTTTTTGCTATTGGGCTCTATTGAATAATGAATGTTTTGAATTTTCTCCAAAAGTAAAGTAGTTGCAAACTCATGCTTTTAGAGACTTGTTTGGGCTCATGAGAGGAGTAGAAAAACATCAAAAATTTCAGTCCTGCATGATTCTACCAAGAAATGTGTGTTCATTGAAACCGCTGGTTTTTGATAGTTTGGGCCCTATTGAATAATGAATGTTTTGAATTTTCTCCAAAAGTAAAGTAGTTGCAAACTCATCCTTTTAGAAACTTGTTTGGGCTGTTGAGAGGAGTAAAAAACCATAAAAAATTTCAATCCTGCATGATTTTACCAAGAAATGTGATTCTTCATTCAAAACCTGATTTTTGCTATTGGGCTCTATTGAATAATGAATGTTTTGAATTTTCTCCAAAAGTAAAGTAGTTGCAAACTCATGTTTTTAGAGACTTGTTTGGGCTCATGAGAGGAGTAGAAAAACATCAAAAATTTCAGTCCTGCATGATTCTACCAAGAAATGTGTGTTCATTGAAACCGCTGGTTTTTGATAGTTTGGGCCCTATTGTATAATGAATGTTTTGAATTTTCTCCAAAAGTAAAGTAGTTGCAAACTCATCCTTTTAGAAACTTGTTTGGGCTGTTGAGAGGAGTAAAAAACCATCAAAAATTTCAATCCTGCATGATTCTACCAAGAAATGTGATTCTTCATTCAAAACGCTGGTTTTTGCTATTGGGCTCTATTGAATAATGAATGTTTTGAATTTTCTCCAAAAGTAAAGTAGTTGCAAACTCATGCTTTTAGAGACTTGTTTGGGCTCATGAGATGAGTAGAAAAACATCAAAAATTTCAGTCCTGCATGATTCTACCAAGACATGTGTGTTCATTGAAACGGCTGGTTTTTGATAGTTTGGGCCCTATTGAATAATGAATGTTTTGAATTTTCTCCAAAAGTAAAGTAGTTGCAAACTCATCCTTTTAGAAACTTGTTTGGGCTGTTGAGAGGAGTAAAAAACCATCAAAAATTTCAATCCTGCATGATTCTACCAAGAAATGTGATTCTTCATTCAAAACACTGGTTTTTGCTATTGGGCTCTATTGAATAATGAATGTTTTGAATTTTCTCCAAAAGTAAAGTAGTTGCAAACTCATGCTTTTAGAGACTTGTTTGGGCTCATGAGAGGAGTAGAAAAACATCAAAAATTTCAGTCCTGCATGATTCTACCAAGAAATGTGTGTTCATTCAAACCGCTGGTTTTTGATAGTTTGGGCCCTATTGAATAATGAATGTTTTGAATTTTCTCCAAAAGTAAAGTAGTTGCAAACTCATCCTTTTAGAAACTTGTTTGGGCTGTTGAGAGGAGTAAAAAACCATCAAAAATTTCAATCCTGCATGATTCTACCAAGAAATGTGATTCTTCATTCAAAACGCTGGTTTTTGCTATTGGGCTCTATTGAATAATGAATGTTTTGAATTTTCTCCAAAAGTAAAGTAGTTGCAAACTCATGCTTTTAGAGACTTGTTTGGGCTCATGAGAGGAGTAGAAAAACATCAAAAATTTCAGTCCTGCATGATTCTACCAAGACATGTGTGTTCATTGAAACGGCTGGTTTTTGATAGTTTGGGCCCTATTGAATAATGAATGTTTTGAATTTTCTCCAAAAGTAAAGTAGTTGCAAACTCATCCTTTTAGAAACTTGTTTGGGCTGTTGAGAGGAGTAAAAAACCATCAAAAATTTCAATCCTGCATGATTCTACCAAGAAATGTGATTCTTCATTCAAAACGCTGGTTTTTGCTATTGGGCTCTATTGAATAATGAATGTTTTGAATTTTCTCCAAAAGTAAAGTAGTTGCAAACTCATGCTTTTAGAGACTTGTTTGGGCTCATGAGAGGAGTAGAAAAACATCAAAAATTTCAGTCCTGCATGATTCTACCAAGAAATGTGTGTTCATTCAAACCGCTGGTTTTTGATAGTTTGGGCCCTATTGAATAATGAATGTTTTGAATTTTCTCCAAAAGTAAAGTAGTTGCAAACTCATGCTTTTAGAGACTTGTTTGGGCTCATGAGAGGAGTAGAAAAACATCAAAAATGTCAGTCCTGCATGATTCTACCAAGAAATGTGTGTTCATTGAAACGGCTGGTTTTTGATAGTTTGGGCCCTCTTGAATAATGAATGTTTTGAATTTTCTCCAAAAGTAAAGTAGTTGCAAACTCATCCTTTTAGAAACTTGTTTGGGCTGTTGAGAGGAGTAAAAAACCATCAAAAATTTCAATCCTGCATGATTCTACCAAGAAATGTGATTCTTCATTCAAAACGCTGGTTTTTGCTATTGGGCTCTATTGAATAATGAATGTTTTGAATTTTCTCCAAAAGTAAAGTAGTTGCAAACTCATGCTTTTAGAGACTTGTTTGGGCTCATGAGAGGAGTAGAAAAACATCAAAAATTTCAGTCCTGCATGATTCTACCAAGAAATGTGTGTTCATTCAAACCGCTGGTTTTTGATAGTTTGGGCCCTATTGAGTAATGAATGTTTTGAATTTTCTCCAAAAGTAAAGTAGTTGCAAACTCATGCTTTTAGAGACTTGTTTGGGCTCATGAGAGGAGTAGAAAAACATCAAAAATTTCAGTCCTGCATGATTCTACCAAGAAATGTGTGTTCATTCAAACCGCTGGTTTTTGATAGTTTGGGCCCTATTGAATAATGAATGTTTTGAATTTTCTCCAAAAGTAAAGTAGTTGCAAACTCATCCTTTTAGAAACTTGTTTGGGCTGTTGAGAGGAGTAAAAAACCATCAAAAATTTCAATCCTGCATGATTCTACCAAGAAATGTGATTCTTCATTCAAAACGCTGGTTTTTGCTATTGGGCTCTATTGAATAATGAATGTTTTGAATTTTCTCCAAAAGTAAAGTAGTTGCAAACTCATGCTTTTAGAGACTTGTTTGGGCTCATGAGAGGAGTAGAAAAACATCAAAAATTTCAGTCCTGCATGATTCTACCAAGAAATGTGTGTTCATTGAAACCGCTGGTTTTTGATAGTTTGGGCCCTATTGAATAATGAATGTTTTGAATTTTCTCCAAAAGTAAAGTAGTTGCAAACTCATCCTTTTAGAAACTTGTTTGGGCTGTTGAGAGGAGTAAAAAACCATCAAAAATTTCAATCCTGCATGATTCTACCAAGAAATGTGATTCTTCATTCAAAACGCCTTTTTTTGCTATTGGGCTCTATTGAATAATGAATGTTTTGAATTTTCTCCAAAAGTAAAGTAGTTGCAAACTCATGCTTTTAGAGACTTGTTTGGGCTCATGAGAGGAGTAGAAAAACATCAAAAATTTCAGTCCTGCATGATTCTACCAAGAAATGTGTGTTCATTGAAACCGCTGGTTTTTGATAGTTTGGGCCCTATTGAATAATGAATGTTTTGAATTTTCTCCAAAAGTAAAGTAGTTGCAAACTCATCCTTTTAGAAACTTGTTTGGGCTGTTGAGAGGAGTAAAAAACCATCAAAAATTTCAATCCTGCATGATTTTACCAAGAAATGTGATTCTTCATTCAAAACCTGATTTTTGCTATTTTGCTCTATTGAATAGTGAATGTTTTGAATTTTCTCCAAAAGTAAAGTAGTTGCAAACTCATGCTTTTAGAGACTTGTTTGGGCTCATGAGAGGAGTAGAAAAACATCAAAAATTTCAGTCCTGCATGATTCTACCAAGAAATGTGTTCATTCAAACCGCTGGTTTTTGATAGTTTGGGCCCTATTGAATAATGAATGTTTTGAATTTTCTCCAAAAGTAAAGTAGTTGCAAACTCATCCTTTTAGAAACTTGTTTGGGCTGTTGAGAGGAGTAAAAAACCATCAAAAATTTCAATCCTGCATGATTCTACCAAGAAATGTGATTCTTCATTCAAAACGCTGGTTTTTGCTATTGGGCTCTATTGAATAATGAATGTTTTGAATTTTCTCCAAAAGTAAAGTAGTTGCAAACTCATGCTTTTAGAGACTTGTTTGGGCTCATGAGAGGAGTAGAAAAACATCAAAAATTTCAGTCCTGCATGATTCTACCAAGAAATGTGTGTTCATTGAAACCGCTGGTTTTTGATAGTTTGGGCCCTATTGAATAATGAATGTTTTGAATTTTCTCCAAAAGTAAAGTAGTTGCAAACTCATCCTTTTAGAAACTTGTTTGGGCTGTTGAGAGGAGTAAAAAACCATAAAAAATTTCAATCCTGCATGATTTTACCAAGAAATGTGATTCTTCATTCAAAACCTGATTTTTGCTATTGGGCTCTATTGAATAGTGAATGTTTTGAATTTTCTCCAAAAGTAAAGTAGTTGCAAACTCATGCTTTTAGAGACTTGTTTGGGCTCATGAGAGGAGTAGAAAAACATCAAAAATTTCAGTCCTGCATGATTCTACCAAGAAATGTGTTCATTCAAACCGCTGGTTTTTGATAGTTTGGGCCCTATTGAATAATGAATGTTTTGAATTTTCTCCAAAAGTAAAGTAGTTGCAAACTCATCCTTTTAGAAACTTGTTTGGGCTGTTGAGAGGAGTAAAAAACCATCAAAAATTTCAATCCTGCATGATTCTACCAAGAAATGTGATTCTTCATTCAAAACGCTGGTTTTTGCTATTGGGCTCTATTGAATAATGAATGTTTTGAATTTTCTCCAAAAGTAAAGTAGTTGCAAACTCATGCTTTTAGAGACTTGTTTGGGCTCATGAGAGGAGTAGAAAAACATCAAAAATTTCAGTCCTGCATGATTCTACCAAGAAATGTGTGTTCATTGAAACCGCTGGTTTTTGATAGTTTGGGCCCTATTGAATAATGAATGTTTTGAATTTTCTCCAAAAGTAAAGTAGTTGCAAACTCATCCTTTTAGAAACTTGTTTGGGCTGTTGAGAGGAGTAAAAAACCATCAAAAATTTCAATCCTGCATGATTCTACCAAGAAATGTGATTCTTCATTCAAAACGCTGGTTTTTGCTATTGGGCTCTATTGAATAATGAATGTTTTGAATTTTCTCCAAAAGTAAAGTAGTTGCAAACTCATGCTTTTAGAGACTTGTTTGGGCTCATGAGATGAGTAGAAAAACATCAAAAATTTCAGTCCTGCATGATTCTACCAAGACATGTGTGTTCATTGAAACGGCTGGTTTTTGATAGTTTGGGCCCTATTGAATAATGAATGTTTTGAATTTTCTCCAAAAGTAAAGTAGTTGCAAACTCATCCTTTTAGAAACTTGTTTGGGCTGTTGAGAGGAGTAAAAAACCATCAAAAATTTCAATCCTGCATGATTCTACCAAGAAATGTGATTCTTCATTCAAAACGCTGGTTTTTGCTATTGGGCTCTATTGAATAATGAATGTTTTGAATTTTCTCCAAAAGTAAAGTAGTTGCAAACTCATGCTTTTAGAGACTTGTTTGGGCTCATGAGAGGAGTAGAAAAACATCAAAAATTTCAGTCCTGCATGATTCTACCAAGAAATGTGTGTTCATTGAAACCGCTGGTTTTTGATAGTTTGGGCCCTATTGAATAATGAATGTTTTGAATTTTCTTCAAAAGTAAAGTAGTTGCAAACTCATCCTTTTAGAAACTTGTTTGGGCTGTTGAGAGGAGTAAAAAACCATCAAAAATTTCAATCCTGCATGATTCTACCAAGAAATGTGATTCTTCATTCAAAACGCTGGTTTTTGCTATTGGGCTCTATTGATGGTTTTTTACTCCTCTCAACAGCCCAAACAAGTTTCTAAAAGGATGAGTTTGCAACTGCTTTACTTTTGGAGAAAATTCAAAACATTCATTATTCATTAGGGCCCAAACTATCAAAAACCAGCGGTTTGAATGAACACACATTTCTTGGTAGAATCATGCAGGACTGAAATTTTTGATGTTTTTCTACTCCTCTCATGAGCCCAAACAAGTCTCTAAAAGCATGAGTTTGCAACTACTTTACTTTTGGAGAAAATTCAAAACATTCATTATTCAATAGAGCCCAATAGCAAAAACCAGCGTTTTGAATGAAGAATCACATTTCTTGGTAGAATCATGCAGGATTGAAATTTTTGATGGTTTTTTACTCCTCTCAACAGCCCAAACAAGTTTCTAAAAGGATGAGTTTGCAACTACTTTACTTTTGGAGAAAATTCAAAACATTCATTATTCAATAGGGCCCAAACTATCAAAAACCAGCGGTTTGAATGAACACATTTCTTGGTAGAATCATGCAGGACTGAAATTTTTGATGTTTTTCTACTCCTCTCATGAGCCCAAACAAGTCTCTAAAAGCATGAGTTTGCAACTACTTTACTTTTGGAGAAAATTCAAAACATTCACTATTCAATAGAGCCCAATAGCAAAAATCAGGTTTTGAATGAAGAATCACATTTCTTGGTAAAATCATGCAGGATTGAATTTTTTGATGGTTTTTTACTCCTCTCAACAGCCCAAACAAGTTTCTAAAAGGATGAGTTTGCAGCTACTTTACTTTTGGAGAAAATTCAAAACATTCATTATTCATTATTCAATAGGGCCCAAACTATCAAAAACCAGCGGTTTCAATGAACACACATTTCTTGGTAGAATCATGCAGGACTGAAATTTTTGATGTTTTTCTACTCCTCTCATGAGCCCAAACAAGTCTCTAAAAGCATGAGTTTGCAACTACTTTACTTTTGGAGAAAATTCAAAACATTCACTATTCAATAGAGCCCAATAGCAAAAATCAGGTTTTGAATGAAGAATCACATTTCTTGGTAAAATCATGCAGGATTGAAATTTTTTATGGTTTTTTACTCCTCTCAACAGCCCAAACAAGTTTCTAAAAGGATGAGTTTGCAACTACTTTACTTTTGGAGAAAATTCAAAACATTCATTATTCATTAGGGCCCAAACTATCAAAAACCAACGGTTTGAATGAACACACATTTCTTGGTAGAATCATGCAGGACTGAAATTTTTGATGTTTTTCTACTCCTCTCATGAGCCCAAAAAGTCTCTAAAAGCATGAGTTTGCAACTACTTTACTTTTGGAGAAAATTCAAAACATTCATTATTCAATAGAGCCCAATAGCAAAAACCAGCGTTTTGAATGAAGAATCACATTTCTTGGTAGAATCATGCAGGATTGAAATTTTTGATGGTTTTTTACTCCTCTCAACAGCCCAAACAAGTTTCTAAAAGGATGAGTTTGCAACTACTTTACTTTTGGAGAAAATTCAAAACATTCATTATTCAATAGGGCCCAAACTATCAAAAACCAGCCGTTTCAATGAACACACATGTCTTGGTAGAATCATGCAGGACTGAAATTTTTGATGTTTTTCTACTCATCTCATGAGCCCAAACAAGTCTCTAGAAGCATGAGTTTGCAACTACTTTACTTTTGGAGAAAATTCAAAACATTCACTATTCAATAGAGCCCAATATCAAAAATCAGGTTTTGAATGAAGAATCACATTTCTTGGTAAAATCATGCAGGATTGAAATTTTTGATGGTTTTTTACTCCTCTCAACAGCCCAAACAAGTTTCTAAAAGGATGAGTTTGCAACTACTTTACTTTTGGAGAAAATTCAAAACATTCATTATTCATTATTCAATAGGGCCCAAACTATCAAAAACCAGCGGTTTCAATGAACACACATTTCTTGGTAGAATCATGCAGGACTGAAATTTTTGATGTTTTTCTACTCCTCTCATGAGCCCAAACAAGTCTCTAAAAGGATGAGTTTGCAACTACTTTACTTTTGGAGAAAATTCAAAACATTCATTATTTAATAGAGCCCAATAGCAAAAACCAGCGTTTTGAATGAAGAATCACATTTCTTGGTAGAATCATGCAGGATTGAAATTTTTGATGGTTTTTTACTCCTCTCAACAGCCCAAACAAGTTTCTAAAAGGATGAGTTTGCAACTACTTTACTTTTGGAGAAAATTCAAAACATTCATTATTCAATAGGGCCCAAACTATCAAAAACCAGCGGTTTCAATGAACACACATTTCTTGGTAGAATCATGCAGGACTGAAATTTTTGATGTTTTTCTACTCCTCTCATGAGCCCAAACAAGTCTCTAAAAGCATGAGTTTGCAACTACTTTACTTTTGGAGAAAATTCAAAACATTCATTATTCAATAGAGCCCAATAGCAAAAACCAGCGTTTTGAATGAAGAATCACATTTCTTGGTAGAATCATGCAGGATTGAAATTTTTGATGGTTTTTTACTCCTCTCAACAGCCCAAACAAGTTTCTAAAAGGATGAGTTTGCAACTACTTTACTTTTGGAGAAAATTCAAAACATTCATTATTCAATAGGGCCCAAACTATCAAAAACCAGCGGTTTCAATGAACACACATTTCTTGGTAGAATCATGCAGGACTGAAATTTTTGATGTTTTTCTACTCCTCTCATGAGCCCAAACAAGTCTCTAAAAGCATGAGTTTGCAACTACTTTACTTTTGGAGAAAATTCAAAACATTCATTATTCAATAGAGCCCAATAGCAAAAACCAGCGTTTTGAATGAAGAATCACATTTCTTGGTAGAATCATGCAGGATTGAAATTTTTTGATGGTTTTTTACTCCTCTCAACAGCCCAAACAAGTTTCTAAAAGGATGAGTTTGCAACTACTTTACTTTTGGAGAAAATTCAAAACATTCATTATTCAATAGGGCCCAAACTATCAAAAACCAGCGGTTTCAATGAACACACATTTCTTGGTAGAATCATGCAGGACTGAAATTTTTGATGTTTTTCTACTCCTCTCATGAGCCCAAACAAGTCTCTAAAAGCATGAGTTTGCAACTACTTTACTTTTGAAGAAAATTCAAAACATTCATTATTCAATAGAGCCCAATAGCAAAAACCAGCGTTTTGAATGAAGAATCACATTTCTTGGTAGAATCATGCAGGATTGAAATTTTTGATGGTTTTTTACTCCTCTCAACAGCCCAAACAAGTTTCTAAAAGGATGAGTTTGCAACTACTTTACTTTTGGAGAAAATTCAAAACATTCATTATTCAATAGGGCCCAAACTATCAAAAACCAGCGGTTTGAATGAACACATTTCTTGGTAGAATCATGCAGGACTGAAATTTTTGATGTTTTTCTACTCCTCTCATGAGCCCAAACAAGTCTCTAAAAGCATGAGTTTGCAACTACTTTACTTTTGGAGAAAATTCAAAACATTCACTATTCAATAGAGCCCAATATCAAAAATCAGGTTTTGAATGAAGAATCACATTTCTTGGTAAAATCATGCAGGATTGAATTTTTTGATGGTTTTTTACTCCTCTCAACAGCCCAAACAAGTTTCTAAAAGGATGAGTTTGCAACTACTTTACTTTTGGAGAAAATTCAAAACATTCATTATTCAATAGGGCCCAAACTATCAAAAACCAGCGGTTTCAATGAACACACATTTCTTGGTAGAATCATGCAGGACTGAAATTTTTGATGTTTTTCTACTCCTCTCATGAGCCCAAACAAGTCTCTAAAAGCATGAGTTTGCAACTACTTTACTTTTGGAGAAAATTCAAAACATTCACTATTCAATAGAGCCCAATAGCAAAAATCAGGTTTTGAATGAAGAATCACATTTCTTGGTAAAATCATGCAGGATTGAATTTTTTGATGGTTTTTTACTCCTCTCAACAGCCCAAACAAGTTTCTAAAAGGATGAGTTTGCAACTACTTTACTTTTGGAGAAAATTCAAAACATTCATTATTCATTATTCAATAGGGCCCAAACTATCAAAAACCAGCGGTTTCAATGAACACACATTTCTTGGTAGAATCATGCAGGACTGAAATTTTTGATGTTTTTCTACTTCTCTCATGAGCCCAAACAAGTCTCTAAAAGCATGAGTTTGCAACTACTTTACTTTTGGAGAAAATTCAAAACATTCACTATTCAATAGAGCCCAATAGCAAAAATCAGGTTTTGAATGAAGAATCACATTTCTTGGTAAAATCATGCAGGATTGAAATTTTTTATGGTTTTTTACTCCTCTCAACAGCCCAAACAAGTTTCTAAAAGGATGAGTTTGCAACTACTTTACTTTTGGAGAAAATTCAAAACATTCATTATTCATTAGGGCCCAAACTATCAAAAACCAACGGTTTGAATGAACACACATTTCTTGGTAGAATCATGCAGGACTGAAATTTTTGATGTTTTTCTACTCCTCTCATGAGCCCAAAAAAGTCTCTAAAAGCATGAGTTTGCAACTACTTTACTTTTGGAGAAAATTCAAAACATTCATTATTCAATAGAGCCCAATAGCAAAAACCAGCGTTTTGAATGAAGAATCACATTTCTTGGTAGAATCATGCAGGATTGAAATTTTTGATGGTTTTTTACTCCTCTCAACAGCCCAAACAAGTTTCTAAAAGGATGAGTTTGCAACTACTTTACTTTTGGAGAAAATTCAAAACATTCATTATTCAATAGGGCCCAAACTATCAAAAACCAGCCGTTTCAATGAACACACATGTCTTGGTAGAATCATGCAGGACTGAAATTTTTGATGTTTTTCTACTCATCTCATGAGCCCAAACAAGTCTCTAGAAGCATGAGTTTGCAACTACTTTACTTTTGGAGAAAATTCAAAACATTCATTATTCAATAGAGCCCAATAGCAAAAACCAGCGTTTTGAATGAAGAATCACATTTCTTGGTAGAATCATGCAGGATTGAAATTTTTGATGGTTTTTTACTCCTCTCAACAGCCCAAACAAGTTTCTAAAAGGATGAGTTTGCAACTACTTTACTTTTGGAGAAAATTCAAAACATTCATTATTCAATAGGGCCCAAACTATCAAAAACCAGCGGTTTCAATGAACACACATTTCTTGGTAGAATCATGCAGGACTGAAATTTTTGATGTTTTTCTACTCCTCTCATGAGCCCAAACAAGTCTCTAAAAGCATGAGTTTGCAACTACTTTACTTTTGGAGAAAATTCAAAACATTCATTATTCAATAGAGCCCAATAGCAAAAACCAGCGTTTTGAATGAAGAATCACATTTCTTGGTAGAATCATGCAGGATTGAAATTTTTGATGGTTTTTTACTCCTCTCAACAGCCCAAACAAGTTTCTAAAAGGATGAGTTTGCAACTACTTTACTTTTGGAGAAAATTCAAAACATTCATTATTCAATAGGGCCCAAACTATCAAAAACCAGCGGTTTCAATGAACACATTTCTTGGTAGAATCATGCAGGACTGAAATTTTTGATGTTTTTCTACTCCTCTCATGAGCCCAAACAAGTCTCTAAAAGCATGAGTTTGCAACTACTTTACTTTTGGAGAAAATTCAAAACATTCACTATTCAATAGAGCCCAATATCAAAAATCAGGTTTTGAATGAAGAATCACATTTCTTGGTAAAATCATGCAGGATTGAATTTTTTGATGGTTTTTTACTCCTCTCAACAGCCCAAACAAGTTTCTAAAAGGATGAGTTTGCAACTACTTTAGTTTTGGAGAAAATTCAAAACATTCATTATTCATTATTCAATAGGGCCCAAACTATCAAAAACCAGCGGTTTCAATGAACACACATTTCTTGGTAGAATCATGCAGGACTGAAATTTTTGATGTTTTTCTACTCCTCTCATGAGCCCAAACAAGTCTCTAAAAGCATGAGTTTGCAACTACTTTACTTTTGGAGAAAATTCAAAACATTCATTATTTAATAGAGCCCAATAGCAAAAACCAGCGTTTTGAATGAAGAATCACATTTCTTGGTAGAATCATGCAGGATTGAAATTTTTGATGGTTTTTTACTCCTCTCAACAGCCCAAACAAGTTTCTAAAAGGATGAGTTTGCAACTACTTTACTTTTGGAGAAAATTCAAAACATTCATTATTCAATAGGGCCCAAACTATCAAAAACCAGCGGTTTGAATGAACACACATTTCTTGGTAGAATCATGCAGGACTGAAATTTTTGATGTTTTTCTACTCCTCTCATGAGCCCAAACAAGTCTCTAAAAGCATGAGTTTGCAACTACTTTACTTTTGGAGAAAATTCAAAACATTCATTATTCAATAGAGCCCAATAGCAAAAACCAGCGTTTTGAATGAAGAATCACATTTCTTGGTAGAATCATGCAGGATTGAAATTTTTGATGGTTTTTTACTCCTCTCAACAGCCCAAACAAGTTTCTAAAAGGATGAGTTTGCAACTACTTTACTTTTGGAGAAAATTCAAAACATTCATTATTCAATAGGGCCCAAACTATCAAAAACCAGTGGTTTCAATGAACACACATTTCTTGGTAGAATCATGCAGGACTGAAATTTTTGATGTTTTTCTACTCCTCTCATGAGCCCAAACAAGTCTCTAAAAGTATGAGTTTGCAACTACTTTACTTTTGGAGAAAATTCAAAACATTCATTATTCAATAGAGCCCAATAGCAAAAACCAGCGTTTTGAATGAAGAATCACATTTCTTGGTAGAATCATGCAGGATTGAAATTTTTGATGGTTTTTTACTCCTCTCAACAGCCCAAACAAGTTTCTAAAAGGATGAGTTTGCAACTACTTTACTTTTGGAGAAAATTCAAAACATTCATTATTCAATAGGGCCCAAACTATCAAAAACCAGCGGTTTCAATGAACACACATTTCTTGGTAGAATCATGCAGGACTGAAATTTTTGATGTTTATCTACTCCTCTCATGAGCCCAAACAAGTCTCTAAAAGCATGAGTTTGCAACTACTTTACTTTTGGAGAAAATTCAAAACATTCATTATTCAATAGAGCCCAATAGCAAAAACCAGCGTTTTGAATGAAGAATCACATTTCTTGGTAGAATCATGCAGGATTGAAATTTTTGATGGTTTTTTACTCCTCTCAACAGCCCAAACAAGTTTCTAAAAGGATGAGTTTGCAACTACTTTACTTTTGGAGAAAATTCAAAACATTCATTATTCAATAGGGCCCAAACTATCAAAAACCAGCGGTTTGAATGAACACATTTCTTGGTAGAATCATGCAGGACTGAAATTTTTGCTGTTTTTCTACTCCTCTCATGAGCCCAAACAAGTCTCTAAAAGCATGAGTTTGCAACTACTTTACTTTTGGAGAAAATTCAAAACATTCACTATTCAATAGAGCCCAATATCAAAAATCAGGTTTTGAATGAAGAATCACATTTCTTGGTAAAATCATGCAGGATTGAATTTTTTGATGGTTTTTTACTCCTCTCAACAGCCCAAACAAGTTTCTAAAAGGATGAGTTTGCAACTACTTTACTTTTGGAGAAAATTCAAAACATTCATTATTCAATAGGGCCCAAACTATCAAAAACCAGCGGTTTCAATGAACACACATTTCTTGGTAGAATCATGCAGGACTGAAATTTTTGATGTTTTTCTACTCCTCTCATGAGCCCAAACAAGTCTCTAAAAGCATGAGTTTGCAACTACTTTACTTTTGGAGAAAATTCAAAACATTCATTATTCAATAGAGCCCAATAGCAAAAACCAGCGTTTTGAATGAAGAATCACATTTCTTGGTAGAATCATGCAGGATTGAAATTTTTGATGGTTTTTTACTCCTCTCAACAGCCCAAACAAGTTTCTAAAAGGATGAGTTTGCAACTACTTTACTTTTGGAGAAAATTCAAAACATTCATTATTCAATAGGGCCCAAACTATCAAAAACCAGCGGTTTCAATGAACACATTTCTTGGTAGAATCATGCAGGACTGAAATTTTTGATGTTTTTCTACTCCTCTCATGAGCCCAAACAAGTCTCTAAAAGCATGAGTTTGCAACTACTTTACTTTTGGAGAAAATTCAAAACATTCACTATTCAATAGAGCCCAATATCAAAAATCAGGTTTTGAATGAAGAATCACATTTCTTGGTAAAATCATGCAGGATTGAATTTTTTGATGGTTTTTTACTCCTCTCAACAGCCCAAACAAGTTTCTAAAAGGATGAGTTTGCAACTACTTTACTTTTGGAGAAAATTCAAAACATTCATTATTCATTATTCAATAGGGCCCAAACTATCAAAAACCAGCGGTTTCAATGAACACACATTTCTTGGTAGAATCATGCAGGACTGAAATTTTTGATGTTTTTCTACTCCTCTCATGAGCCCAAACAAGTCTCTAAAAGCATGAGTTTGCAACTACTTTACTTTTGGAGAAAATTCAAAACATTCATTATTTAATAGAGCCCAATAGCAAAAACCAGCGTTTTGAATGAAGAATCACATTTCTTGGTAGAATCATGCAGGATTGAAATTTTTGATGGTTTTTTACTCCTCTCAACAGCCCAAACAAGTTTCTAAAAGGATGAGTTTGCAACTACTTTACTTTTGGAGAAAATTCAAAACATTCATTATTCAATAGGGCCCAAACTATCAAAAACCAACGGTTTCAATGAACACACATTTCTTGGTAGAATCATGCAGGACTGAAATTTTTGATGTTTTTCTACTCCTCTCATGAGCCCAAACAAGTCTCTAAAAGCATGAGTTTGCAACTACTTTACTTTTGGAGAAAATTCAAAACATTCATTATTCAATAGAGCCCAATAGCAAAAACCAGCGTTTTGAATGAAGAATCACATTTCTTGGTAGAATCATGCAGGATTGAAATTTTTAATGGTTTTTTACTCCTCTCAACAGCCCAAACAAGTTTCTAAAAGGATGAGTTTGCAACTACTTTACTTTTGGAGAAAATTCAAAACATTCATTATTCAATAGGGCCCAAACTATCAAAAACCAGCGGTTTCAATGAACACACATTTCTTGGTAGAATCATGCAGGACTGAAATTTTTGATGTTTTTCTACTCCTCTCATGAGCCCAAACAAGTCTCTAAAAGCATGAGTTTGCAACTACTTTACTTTTGGAGAAAATTCAAAACATTCATTATTCAATAGAGCCCAATAGCAAAAACCAGCGTTTTGAATGAAGAATCACATTTCTTGGTAGAATCATGCAGGATTGAAATTTTTGATGGTTTTTTACTCCTCTCAACAGCCCAAACAAGTTTCTAAAAGGATGAGTTTGCAACTACTTTACTTTTGGAGAAAATTCAAAACATTCATTATTCAATAGGGCCCAAACTATCAAAAACCAGCGGTTTGAATGAACACATTTCTTGGTAGAATCATGCAGGACTGAAATTTTTGATGTTTTTCTACTCCTCTCATGAGCCCAAACAAGTCTCTAAAAGCATGAGTTTGCAACTACTTTACTTTTGGAGAAAATTCAAAACATTCACTATTCAATAGAGCCCAATATCAAAAATCAGGTTTTGAATGAAGAATCACATTTCTTGGTAAAATCATGCAGGATTGAATTTTTTGATGGTTTTTTACTCCTCTCAACAGCCCAAACAAGTTTCTAAAAGGATGAGTTTGCAACTACTTTACTTTTGGAGAAAATTCAAAACATTCATTATTCATTATTCAATAGGGCCCAAACTATCAAAAACCAGCGGTTTGAATGAACACACATTTCTTGGTAGAATCATGCAGGACTGAAATTTTTGATGTTTTTCTACTCCTCTCATGAGCCCAAACAAGTCTCTAAAAGCATGAGTTTGCAACTACTTTACTTTTGGAGAAAATTCAAAACATTCATTATTCAATAGAGCCCAATAGCAAAAACCAGCGTTTTGAATGAAGAATCACATTTCTTGGTAGAATCATGCAGGATTGAAATTTTTGATGGTTTTTTACTCCTCTCAACAGCCCAAACAAGTTTCTAAAAGGATGAGTTTGCAACTACTTTACTTTTGGAGAAAATTCAAAACATTCATTATTCAATAGGGCCCAAACTATCAAAAACCAGCGGTTTCAATGAACACATTTCTTGGTAGAATCATGCAGGACTGAAATTTTTGATGTTTTTCTACTCCTCTCATGAGCCCAAACAAGTCTCTAAAAGCATGAGTTTGCAACTACTTTACTTTTGGAGAAAATTCAAAACATTCACTATTCAATAGAGCCCAATATCAAAAATCAGGTTTTGAATGAAGAATCACATTTCTTGGTAAAATCATGCAGGATTGAATTTTTTGATGGTTTTTTACTCCTCTCAACAGCCCAAACAAGTTTCTAAAAGGATGAGTTTGCAACTACTTTAGTTTTGGAGAAAATTCAAAACATTCATTATTCATTATTCAATAGGGCCCAAACTATCAAAAACCAGCGGTTTCAATGAACACACATTTCTTGGTAGAATCATGCAGGACTGAAATTTTTGATGTTTTTCTACTCCTCTCATGAGCCCAAACAAGTCTCTAAAAGCATGAGTTTGCAACTACTTTACTTTTGGAGAAAATTCAAAACATTCATTATTTAATAGAGCCCAATAGCAAAAACCAGCGTTTTGAATGAAGAATCACATTTCTTGGTAGAATCATGCAGGATTGAAATTTTTGATGGTTTTTTACTCCTCTCAACAGCCCAAACAAGTTTCTAAAAGGATGAGTTTGCAACTACTTTACTTTTGGAGAAAATTCAAAACATTCATTATTCAATAGGGCCCAAACTATCAAAAACCAGCGGTTTCAATGAACACACATTTCTTGGTAGAATCATGCAGGACTGAAATTTTTGATGTTTTTCTACTCCTCTCATGAGCCCAAACAAGTCTCTAAAAGCATGAGTTTGCAACTACTTTACTTTTGGAGAAAATTCAAAACATTCATTATTCAATAGAGCCCAATAGCAAAAACCAGCGTTTTGAATGAAGAATCACATTTCTTGGTAGAATCATGCAGGATTGAAATTTTTGATGGTTTTTTACTCCTCTCAACAGCCCAAACAAGTTTCTAAAAGGATGAGTTTGCAACTACTTTACTTTTGGAGAAAATTCAAAACATTCATTATTCAATAGGGCCCAAACTATCAAAAACCAGTGGTTTCAATGAACACACATTTCTTGGTAGAATCATGCAGGACTGAAATTTTTGATGTTTTTCTACTCCTCTCATGAGCCCAAACAAGTCTCTAAAAGCATGAGTTTGCAACTACTTTACTTTTGGAGAAAATTCAAAACATTCATTATTCAATAGAGCCCAATAGCAAAAACCAGCGTTTTGAATGAAGAATCACATTTCTTGGTAGAATCATGCAGGATTGAAATTTTTGATGGTTTTTTACTCCTCTCAACAGCCCAAACAAGTTTCTAAAAGGATGAGTTTGCAACTACTTTACTTTTGGAGAAAATTCAAAACATTCATTATTCAATAGGGCCCAAACTATCAAAAACCAGCGGTTTCAATGAACACACATTTCTTGGTAGAATCATGCAGGACTGAAATTTTTGATGTTTATCTACTCCTCTCATGAGCCCAAACAAGTCTCTAAAAGCATGAGTTTGCAACTACTTTACTTTTGGAGAAAATTCAAAACATTCATTATTCAATAGAGCCCAATAGCAAAAACCAGCGTTTTGAATGAAGAATCACATTTCTTGGTAGAATCATGCAGGATTGAAATTTTTGATGGTTTTTTACTCCTCTCAACAGCCCAAACAAGTTTCTAAAAGGATGAGTTTGCAACTACTTTACTTTTGGAGAAAATTCAAAACATTCATTATTCAATAGGGCCCAAACTATCAAAAACCAGCGGTTTGAATGAACACATTTCTTGGTAGAATCATGCAGGACTGAAATTTTTGCTGTTTTTCTACTCCTCTCATGAGCCCAAACAAGTCTCTAAAAGCATGAGTTTGCAACTACTTTACTTTTGGAGAAAATTCAAAACATTCACTATTCAATAGAGCCCAATATCAAAAATCAGGTTTTGAATGAAGAATCACATTTCTTGGTAAAATCATGCAGGATTGAATTTTTTGATGGTTTTTTACTCCTCTCAACAGCCCAAACAAGTTTCTAAAAGGATGAGTTTGCAACTACTTTACTTTTGGAGAAAATTCAAAACATTCATTATTCAATAGGGCCCAAACTATCAAAAACCAGCGGTTTCAATGAACACACATTTCTTGGTAGAATCATGCAGGACTGAAATTTTTGATGTTTTTCTACTCCTCTCATGAGCCCAAACAAGTCTCTAAAAGCATGAGTTTGCAACTACTTTACTTTTGGAGAAAATTCAAAACATTCATTATTCAATAGAGCCCAATAGCAAAAACCAGCGTTTTGAATGAAGAATCACATTTCTTGGTAGAATCATGCAGGATTGAAATTTTTGATGGTTTTTTACTCCTCTCAACAGCCCAAACAAGTTTCTAAAAGGATGAGTTTGCAACTACTTTACTTTTGGAGAAAATTCAAAACATTCATTATTCAATAGGGCCCAAACTATCAAAAACCAGCGGTTTGAATGAACACATTTCTTGGTAGAATCATGCAGGACTGAAATTTTTGATGTTTTTCTACTCCTCTCATGAGCCCAAACAAGTCTCTAAAAGCATGAGTTTGCAACTACTTTACTTTTGGAGAAAATTCAAAACATTCACTATTCAATAGAGCCCAATATCAAAAATCAGGTTTTGAATGAAGAATCACATTTCTTGGTAAAATCATGCAGGATTGAATTTTTTGATGGTTTTTTACTCCTCTCAACAGCCCAAACAAGTTTCTAAAAGGATGAGTTTGCAACTACTTTACTTTTGGAGAAAATTCAAAACATTCATTATTCATTATTCAATAGGGCCCAAACTATCAAAAACCAGCGGTTTCAATGAACACACATTTCTTGGTAGAATCATGCAGGACTGAAATTTTTGATGTTTTTCTACTCCTCTCATGAGCCCAAACAAGTCTCTAAAAGCATGAGTTTGCAACTACTTTACTTTTGGAGAAAATTCAAAACATTCATTATTTAATAGAGCCCAATAGCAAAAACCAGCGTTTTGAATGAAGAATCACATTTCTTGGTAGAATCATGCAGGATTGAAATTTTTGATGGTTTTTTACTCCTCTCAACAGCCCAAACAAGTTTCTAAAAGGATGAGTTTGCAACTACTTTACTTTTGGAGAAAATTCAAAACATTCATTATTCAATAGGGCCCAAACTATCAAAAACCAACGGTTTCAATGAACACACATTTCTTGGTAGAATCATGCAGGACTGAAATTTTTGATGTTTTTCTACTCCTCTCATGAGCCCAAACAAGTCTCTAAAAGCATGAGTTTGCAACTACTTTACTTTTGGAGAAAATTCAAAACATTCATTATTCAATAGAGCCCAATAGCAAAAACCAGCGTTTTGAATGAAGAATCACATTTCTTGGTTGAATCATGCAGGATTGAAATTTTTGATGGTTTTTTACTCCTCTCAACAGCCCAAACAAGTTTCTAAAAGGATGAGTTTGCAACTACTTTACTTTTGGAGAAAATTCAAAACATTCATTATTCAATAGGGCCCAAACTATCAAAAACCAGCGGTTTCAATGAACACACATTTCTTGGTAGAATCATGCAGGACTGAAATTTTTGATGTTTTTCTACTCCTCTCATGAGCCCAAACAAGTCTCTAAAAGCATGAGTTTGCAACTACTTTACTTTTGGAGAAAATTCAAAACATTCATTATTCAATAGAGCCCAATAGCAAAAACCAGCGTTTTGAATGAAGAATCACATTTCTTGGTAGAATCATGCAGGATTGAAATTTTTGATGGTTTTTTACTCCTCTCAACAGCCCAAACAAGTTTCTAAAAGGATGAGTTTGCAACTACTTTACTTTTGGAGAAAATTCAAAACATTCATTATTCAATAGGGCCCAAACTATCAAAAACCAGCGGTTTGAATGAACACATTTCTTGGTAGAATCATGCAGGACTGAAATTTTTGATGTTTTTCTACTCCTCTCATGAGCCCAAACAAGTCTCTAAAAGCATGAGTTTGCAACTACTTTACTTTTGGAGAAAATTCAAAACATTCACTATTCAATAGAGCCCAATATCAAAAATCAGGTTTTGAATGAAGAATCACATTTCTTGGTAAAATCATGCAGGATTGAATTTTTTGATGGTTTTTTACTCCTCTCAACAGCCCAAACAAGTTTCTAAAAGGATGAGTTTGCAACTACTTTACTTTTGGAGAAAATTCAAAACATTCATTATTCATTATTCAATAGGGCCCAAACTATCAAAAACCAGCGGTTTCAATGAACACACATTTCTTGGTAGAATCATGCAGGACTGAAATTTTTGATGTTTTTCTACTCCTCTCATGAGCCCAAACAAGTCTCTAAAAGCATGAGTTTGCAACTACTTTACTTTTGGAGAAAATTCAAAACATTCATTATTTAATAGAGCCCAAAAGCAAAAACCAGCGTTTTGAATGAAGAATCACATTTCTTGGTAGAATCATGCAGGATTGAAATTTTTGATGGTTTTTTACTCCTCTCAACAGCCCAAACAAGTTTCTAAAAGGATGAGTTTGCAACTACTTTACTTTTGGAGAAAATTCAAAACATTCATTATTCAATAGGGCCCAAACTATCAAAAACCAGCGGTTTCAATGAACACACATTTCTTGGTAGAATCATGCAGGACTGAAATTTTTGATGTTTTTCTACTCCTCTCATGAGCCCAAACAAGTCTCTAAAAGCATGAGTTTGCAACTACTTTACTTTTGGAGAAAATTCAAAACATTCATTATTCAATAGAGCCCAATAGCAAAAACCAGCGTTTTGAATGAAGAATCACATTTCTTGGTAGAATCATGCAGGATTGAAATTTTTGATGGTTTTTTACTCCTCTCAACAGCCCAAACAAGTTTCTAAAAGGATGAGTTTGCAACTACTTTACTTTTGGAGAAAATTCAAAACATTCATTATTCAATAGGGCCCAAACTATCAAAAACCAGCGGTTTCAATGAACACACATTTCTTGGTAGAATCATGCAGGACTGAAATTTTTGATGTTTTTCTACTCCTCTCATGAGCCCAAACAAGTCTCTAAAAGCATGAGTTTGCAACTACTTTACTTTTGGAGAAAATTCAAAACATTCATTATTCAATAGAGCCCAATAGCAAAAACCAGCGTTTTGAATGAAGAATCACATTTCTTGGTAGAATCATGCAGGATTGAAATTTTTGATGGTTTTTTACTCCTCTCAACAGCCCAAACAAGTTTCTAAAAGGATGAGTTTGCAACTACTTTACTTTTGGAGAAAATTCAAAACATTCATTATTCAATAGGGCCCAAACTATCAAAAACCAGCGGTTTCAATGAACACACATTTCTTGGTAGAATCATGCAGGACTGAAATTTTTGATGTTTTTCTACTCCTCTCATGAGCCCAAACAAGTCTCTAAAAGCATGAGTTTGCGACTACTTTACTTTTGGAGAAAATTCAAAACATTCATTATTCAATAGAGCCCAATAGCAAAAACCAGCGTTTTGAATGAAGAATCACATTTCTTGGTAGAATCATGCAGGATTGAAATTTTTGATGGTTTTTTACTCCTCTCAACAGCCCAAACAAGTTTCTAAAAGGATGAGTTTGCAACTACTTTACTTTTGGAGAAAATTCAAAACATTCATTATTCAATAGGGCCCAAACTATCAAAAACCAGCGGTTTCAATGAACACACATTTCTTGGTAGAATCATGCAGGACTGAAATTTTTGATGTTTTTCTACTCCTCTCATGAGCCCAAACAAGTCTCTAAAAGCATGAGTTTGCAACTACTTTACTTTTGGAGAAAATTCAAAACATTCATTATTCAATAGAGCCCAATAGCAAAAACCAGCGTTTTGAATGAAGAATCACATTTCTTGGTAGAATCATGCAGGATTGAAATTTTTGATGGTTTTTTACTCCTCTCAACAGCCCAAACAAGTTTCTAAAAGGATGAGTTTGCAACTACTTTACTTTTGGAGAAAATTCAAAACATTCATTATTCAATAGGGCCCAAACTATCAAAAACCAGCGGTTTGAATGAACACATTTCTTGGTAGAATCATGCAGGACTGAAATTTTTGATGTTTTTCTACTCCTCTCATGAGCCCAAACAAGTCTCTAAAAGCATGAGTTTGCAACTACTTTACTTTTGGAGAAAATTCAAAACATTCACTATTCAATAGAGCCCAATATCAAAAATCAGGTTTTGAATGAAGAATCACATTTCTTGGTAAAATCATGCAGGATTGAATTTTTTGATGGTTTTTTACTCCTCTCAACAGCCCAAACAAGTTTCTAAAAGGATGAGTTTGCAACTACTTTACTTTTGGAGAAAATTCAAAACATTCATTATTCATTATTCAATAGGGCCCAAACTATCAAAAACCAGCGGTTTGAATGAACACACATTTCTTGGTAGAATCATGCAGGACTGAAATTTTTGATGTTTTTCTACTCCTCTCATGAGCCCAAACAAGTCTCTAAAAGCATGAGTTTGCAACTACTTTACTTTTGGAGAAAATTCAAGGGGGCGTGGTCTGGAGCTCAATGCAGCAGGCTGTGTGAGCTCTGAGCTCTGAGGAAGCCTTCCTTATTAAGCGACATACAAAGCGAACAAGAAGAATTTGGACAAAAAGATTTATTGGACTAGAGAGCCTTATTCTCCAGGATCATTTTGAGACCTCTCTGGAGTTCTTGTGATGAATATTCCCCGAGATATGACCTTCTAATGCCTGAGGAGCGGTGAATCAGCAAGTTTTTCCCGCGCCTGCTTCTCTTTGCAGCGGTGGGCCCGAGAGGGGAAGAGGTGAGACGTTGCTAGAAAAACTGAAAGAGGCCGACAGAGGAGACTCCAGGGCCCGTTGTGACAAGCGGCGGGTCTCGGGGGTCTGGCTGAGGCAGCGTTACACAGCGACGCCGGCAAGTATAGCGACGTCTGAAGAAAGTAGCAGGAGGAGTGAACCGGCCAGGATTTTCCCGCGCTTTTTCCCACACTTGTAGACCGGGCGTCCTCTCTGATACCTGAGACTTCAACGACCCTTTGTGGAACCTCTCAGCTTGAAATTTACATTATTGAACACCCTGGACCGGGAGCTGACGTGGCCTGTTTGCTGTGAGTGATCCCCCGGTGTTAAACCTCATACCGCCGCTGTTTTTGGGGTACTGCTCACTCCTGGAGCTTTGGATACATCGGGAGCCTGTTTCCCTGGAACCGGGGGACCTCTCCGAACAGAACGAGACCAGGCACGCCGGGATTGAGGCAAGATTCGGCTTTTCCTAACTAAAAATCATTGGCGGTAGAAGAAAGCTGCAGGGGTAAGGATTTGAGTGACAGCCGCGGCCGCGCGCTCGGACCCGCCGAGCTTTTTGTGATATTGTGAGCTTCTGGAGGTCCGGTTCTGTGGAAATTTTGTTCCCTGGAGTCAGGGAGATCCCTCTAAGAAGATTGAGCACTGCCATATTGAAATCCAAAGAGAACTCGGGCTTTGCTGAAGCAAGGCTCTGGGCGGTGCAGGGGAAGGCAGGAGCCGGATACCTGTAATAGCGGCTGCCGCAGCCTTACACCCGCCGCGGTTTTGGTGGAATAACTTGATCTTGGAACCTCGGATTGGAGTGTTTTTTTTTTCCCAGAGTCGGGGTCCACCTTCTGAGCAGGGAGACACCAGGCACACTACGACCAACGGCGGCGTTGATTTTCAGAAACCGACGCTTGATTGACTGGGGCTGTTATTTTAATTGGTAAGCTTCTATATATTCTTGTCGATTTGTCCCTGCTCATCCTGCCTGCTGGAGAATATTTGGGGATTCACCCTGAAGAACAAGAGGGATCTTGGATTTCATTGAGTTTGATTTTCCCGCTATTGTTATTGTTTTAATATAAATAGCGCACTAAATCGCATCTATAGTGATTCTGTGAGTTTCTGATGTAACGGCTACTTAAAGTTGTCACTCTAAATATAGGAAGCTGCTTATTATTATTTTCATACAGTTAATTACTCATTTTCATACAGCAACTGTCATATAATAATCTGCTTAGACTTTTATAGGATATTCTGGTTTTTGGTTTTATATATCTGATATAAACAGCTATCATAATACTCCCTTAAAGAGCTTGGGTTTAAGATACATACTTGATCTCCTATCTACAGATACACATATTCGTGATTTATCTCTCTCTTTGAGCGTGTTGGTGGAATAGAAATATCTCTGCTGTTCCTTAAGGATAGTGAAAGCTTTATAAATATAAAAAAAAAAAAAAAAATGAGTCAGAAAAACAATAAAGCGAAACAGCAGAAAGATAAGTCCACGCGCAAACAAGATATGACTAATCTAGATGAAGCTATATGCATTAGCCCTCCTCCCTCCCCCAAAAAACCTACTAAATTCGAAATCGGACAAAAGGGTGACTCCCATACTTTAATGATACAAGAGTTGGATAACATCCAATCAATAATGGATACCTCTGTTAATAGAAAATCTAAAAGAGATGAGTCTAAAGGGGAGGGTAGGTCTGTGTTGTCAGACGAGGAAGAATACTACGAAGCCTCTCCATCTCACAGTCCAGAAAAAAGTAGACCCAGAAAAGACTATAGTTCTGTAGAGGAGGAGGAGGAGGCTAGTAGCAGTGGACATGAGGGTCTGGAAAACTTCCAGGCTTCTGAAAGAGGGGTCTCTGAAAAATATATTAAAGACTTAATTCTAGCATTAAATAAAAGCTTTGAGTCCTCTCTGAATAAACATGTAAACCGTCTACAATCCAATCTTGACACAGTTAACACTAGGATTGACAATAATGAAAAGACATTAGAAGCTCTAGGGAAAACCTCAGATTCCATTCAAAAACAACAAACTAATGCCCAAAAAGAGATCCTTTTTTTACGAAATAAAGTAGCCGACCTAGAAGACCGCAGTAGGAGGAACAACATTAAATTGAGAGGGATCTCGGAAAAAATTAACCAGCACAATTTACAAAAATATGTTAAAGAGATTTTAATCAAAATTCTGCCATCCGTCCCTGAGGTAGAACTAATGATAGATAGAATCCACAGACTCCCGAGGCCTGCATCTATCTCGGCTGAGCTCCCTAGAGACACTATCTTAAGATTCCATTTTTACTCCACCAAAGAAAAATTCTTAAACTATTTTAGGACCAATAAACACCTTCCCCACCCCTATGATCACATCAAATCATATGCAGACCTTTCAAAAGAAATTATCCAAACAAGGAAGGGATTTAATGAAGTTACAACAATTCTGAGACAAAAGGGTGTGGTTTATAGGTGGGGGTTCCCTACTAAGCTTTTGATAATTCATGGTGGGAAGGTAGTAGTAATCCTATCTCCACAAGAGGGGAAAAATTTTCTTAAATCCTTGGACAAGAGAGATGAGGCTCCAGGGTGAAAAATGCAAATTTTAATTGCTATATCACTTACATTATTTGTATGCAGGAGGCTTCCTGCGGAGTTTCACGAGCTTTTCCCCATTTTAGGAAGTTTACCTAAGATTGTGGTAATCTCTTCCTGTTTATTGTTCTGTTTATATTTCCGTTTTTGTTTTTTGTTTTTTTTGTATTCTTTAGTATATGGTTAAGATATTATCACTCAATGTGAGGGGATTGAATAGTCCCGCTAAGAGGTATCTCACGTGGAGGGAGATCAGGGGCAACAGAGCAGATATAATTTGCCTCCAAGAGGTGAAATTGGCTAGGGATGGACACCCCAAGATAGAGAATAAAAATTTCCCATATATATACAAATCTCTTAATGAAAAGAAACGAGCAGGAGTCCTCATACTAATTAAAGACACTATTTCATTCGAAATCATTAACGAATACTCTGACAGCGAGGGCAGATATTTGATTCTTACTTGTCTGATAGACAATCAACTAACGACACTTGTGAATGTTTATGCTCCATGTAACGGTCAAATGCGTTTCTTCAATGGTCTCGATAGAAAAATCCAGGAAGTAAAAAAAGGTGTTATTGTTTTGGTGGGTGATTTCAACATTGTTCCTGATGGAGCAATGGATTCCACCTCTCTCACTCGCTCATCATTTCCTGAATTAAAAAATTGGCTTTGCAACCATGAATACCTAGATGTATTCAAATGTTTAAATACATCCTCTAAGGAATATACCCATTTCTCAGAGGCACACAAGTCTTTCGCTAGGATTGACTTGTTTCTGACAGATACATTCTCAATTTCGAAATTTAAGAAAATTGAAATTCTCCCCAAAACATTTTCTGATCACTCTCCAATTGTTGCAGAAATTTTCCTTGGTAGGTCGGCGGAGTTCAGATCCCAATGGAGATGCGACTCATCCCTGTTGTTCAACCCAAAATTTAAAAAAGAAATTGAAAAAGCCTTAAATAATTATTTCATAGAAAATGATATAAACAACATTTGCCCATTCACCCTTTGGAACGCGCACAAGGCAGTAATTAGGGGGGTTATGACATATCTGGCCTACAACAAAAAAAATCTTTCCAAAGAAAAAATCTGTACCATACAATTAGAGTTACAAAAATTGGAAGCAATATTACAAAATTCATCCTCTCCTCCACCAAATATACACTCGGAGATTCTTAAACTAAGAATAGATCTTAGATCGGAGTTATTCAGTGAATACGAAAAATTCGCAAAACTAATGAAATCCAACTATTATTCTTCATACAACAAACCCACTAGACTTATGGCACAAAAATTCAGATCAATTAGGATCAAATGCAAAATCAATAAAATTAACCATGGGGGCAATAAATTGGAACACCCCAAGAAAATCGTTGAAGCATTTGCTAAATATTATTCGTCTATTTACAATCTTAAACTAGATGAACATACCCAACAACCCGACGAACAAGGCATAAATGATTTTCTTGCCCCTCTGGGGTTACCTAAGATTACCCCCCAACAACTGTCTAAACTTGAGGCCCCTTTCTCTGCGTCTGAAGTCCTGGAAGTAATTAAATCATTTAAAAAAAAGAAAACTCCGGGCCCCGATGGATTCTCGAATGAATATTACCAAGCATTCGCAAATATCATAACCCCACATTTAGTCCGCATATTTGACAAAGCATCCCGGACTGGAGAATTTCCTCAGGAAATGTTACAGGCTAATATAATTTTAATACCCAAACCTAAGGGAGACCCGGAGTCAGTCAAAAATTATAGGCCTATCTCTCTAATAAATACCGATGTCAAACTATATTCAAAAATTATAGCAAATAGACTAAAAAATATCCTCCCAAACATTATTCATAAAGATCAACTCGGGTTTATAGAGGGACGCCAGACTATCGATGGCACTAGGAGAACATTGAACTTGGTAAATTTTATTAAAAGAAAGAAAATCCCCTCTCTCCTCCTGGCTTTAGACGCAGAGAAAGCCTTCGACAGGGTTAATTGGGACTTCCTCAAAGCAACTCTGAATAAATTTGGCTTCAGTGTTAATATAATAAAAACTATAATGGCTTTATACACAAACCCTTCCGCTAATGTTTATGCAAATAACCACACTTCAGATCGCATCATGATAACTAACGGAACTAGACAGGGATGCCCACTCTCCCCCCTGTTATTTGCGCTGATTATGGAACCCTTAGCAGAAGCAATAAGAACCAATGATGAGATCCATGGTATCCAAATTGAAGATCACCAATTTAAAATCGGTCTATTCGCTGATGACATTATACTGAGTCTATCAGATCCACTGAACTCTATTAGGGGTGTATTATCTACTATCGAGAATTTCTCTAAAATCTCATTTTACAAAATCAATGAGAACAAATCTAAAATCTTGGATTTCTTTCTAGACGACCTAACCATCTCACGCATTAAGGAAATTTCCCGGTTTGATTGGGAGAAAGAGGATGTTTCATACTTGGGTATTCGTATATCCAGGAACTTTAGGAAGACAGTTGAGTTGAACATACAAAACATTACAAAAAAGACTCAGATCGAATTGAACAATTTTGCGACTCACGAAATTTCATGGGTGGGAAGGATAACACTATTTAAACTTTTTACCCTTCCAAAGATACTATATATCTTTAGAGCAATACCTTTACTTGTTCCCTTAAAATTTATTAGGAAACTTCAGTCTATTATAAATAAGTTCGTTTGGAATAAGAAAAGGGCGAGAGTGGCTTCCCATATACTATACAGAAGCAAAGTCAATGGAGGCCTAGCCCTTCCAAATTTAATTAATTATTACTATGCCAATTTAATAAAACAATCCTTTTCTTGGGTTAATTCAAATAACGTCCCAGCTTGGGTAGAAATCGAGACATATTTTAATAAAAACAAAACTCTTTTAAGCGCAATTCTAGAGTGTTTGGGGTCATCTACTCCTTTACGTTATGACTCCCCAATAATCTCCGCAACTCTCTCTGCTTGGAAGCAACTGGCTAAGCCGCAGGTTAAGAGAAACAGAAGCCAGAGATACGTTCAATTAAAAAATATTCCTATCAAATTTCTTGGTTTACTAATGGATAAAAAAATCCCGAAAGAATGGATAAAATTTGGTATTAAGGTGATAGGAGATTTGTTCGATGGTAAGAAATTTATAAGCAACGAATCTTTAATATCTCAAAATAATTTTTCTTGCCAGGATTTGGAACTCCTTCCCTCGATTAAGAAAAATATCTCAAAATTTTTGAAAAGAAAATCTTACATTACAGAATCTACAAGTTTGCTACTTTGCAATCCTAATGTTAAGGTCCATTGGAGATCAAGAAATATATATGATTTTTTGAACGGCTCTGATATTGGAGAAAAAACTTCATATATGATTAAATGGGAGAGCGATTTTGATACTCTATTCTCTCTGGAACAATGGGAGCTGGCTCTCAAACAGACATATTCATCCAACATTTGCGCATCTCTACATGAATCCTTTTACAAACTGACATCTAGATGGTACTATACTCCTGTGAAGCTGGCCAGGATGTTCCCAGGTAGATCCCCAGATTGTTGGAGAGATTGCGGATTCACAGGTACACTATTACATGTATTCTGGGAATGTCCTAAAATCAGGCCCATTTGGATAGAAATCTCTAGAACAATTAATATTCTGACTAAACAGAACATCACCCTTACGCCACAGATGGCATTACTGTCCATAGGTTTAGAAGTGATTCATACATCTCATATCCCAACAGTTATCCACCTTTTTCTAATAACTAAAAATGCCATAGCATCCTTATGGAACGAAGAGGCTACTCCCAAAATTAGTGATATTGTAGACAAGATGTCATTACATTGCTCATACGAAAAAAGCCATGCTTTGGCAAATGACTACTTCAGTACATATAGCAAAAGGTGGAATTCTTGGATAAGATTTACCTCTGATCAGAATTTCTCCTAATTGAACTGCTCTTGGTCTCTCCCACTATGTGATTTTTTTTATTTTTATTGCTGATATCTCTCCTCTCTGAATTTATCTGGTAAAAACGCGCTTTACTCTCTTAAAACAGAAAACAATGTAACTCATTACGTTAGTTTATTATAGGATTATCTCTTGGTTCTCTGACAATATATCACACTACTGTTAAGTGTTTATATTATTAGGTGTATTGTTACTCCTACTGATCTACTCAATGTAATACATTACTGTTATTTTGTATATTATCCTGAACCCTACCGTCAATAATATGCTGTAAAAATACTGCTGTTAACTTTATGTAAAATTTTAATAAAGTTATTGAAAATGGAGAAAATTCAAAACATTCATTATTCAATAGAGCCCAATAGCAAAAACCAGCGTTTTGAATGAAGAATCACATTTCTTGGTAGAATCATGCAGGATTGAAATTTTTGATGGTTTTTTACTCCTCTCAACAGCCCAAAGAAGTTTCTAAAAGGATGAGTTTGAAACTACTTTACTTTTGGAGAAAATTCAAAACATTCATTATTCAATAGGGCCCAAACTATCAAAAACCAGCGGTTTCAATGAACACACATTTCTTGGTAGAATCATGCAGGACTGAAATTTTTTATGTTTTTCTACTCCTCTCATGAGCCCAAACAAGTCTCCAAAAGCATGAGTTTGCAACTACTTTACTTTTGGAGAAAATTCAAAACATTCATTATTCAATAGAGCCCAATAGCAAAAACCAGCGTTTTGAATGAAGAATCACATTTCTTGGTAGAATCATGCAGGATTGAAATTTTTGATGGTTTTTTACTCCTCTCAACAGCCCAAACAAGTTTCTAAAAGGATGAGTTTGCAACTACTTTACTTTTGGAGAAAATTCAAAACATTCATTATTCAATAGGGCCCAAACTATCAAAAACCAGCGGTTTCAATGAACACACATTTCTTGGTAGAATCATGCAGGACTGAAATTTTTGATGTTTTTCTACTCCTCTCATGAGCCCAAACAAGTCTCTAAAAGCATGAGTTTGCAACTACTTTACTTTTGGAGAAAATTCAAAACATTCATTATTCAATAGGGCCCAAACTATCAAAAACCAGCGGTTTGAATGAACACACATTTCTTGGTAGAATCATGCAGGACTGAAATTTTTGATGTTTTTCTACTCCTCTCATGAGCCCAAACAAGTCTCTAAAAGCATGAGTTTGCAACTACTTTACTTTTGGAGAAAATTCAAAACATTCATTATTCAATAGAGCCCAATAGCAAAAACCAGCGTTTTGAATGAAGAATAACATTTCTTGGTAGAATCATGCAGGATTGAAATTTTTGATGGTTTTTTACTCCTCTCAACAGCCCAAACAAGTTTCTAAAAGGATGAGTTTGCAACTACTTTACTTTTGGAGAAAATTCAAAACATTCATTATTCAATAGGGCCCAAACTATCAAAAACCAGCCGTTTCAATAAACACACATGTCTTGGTAGAATCATGCAGGACTGAAATTTTTGATGTTTTTCTACTCATCTCATGAGCCCAAACAAGTCTCTAAAAGCATGAGTTTGCAACTACTTTACTTTTGGAGAAAATTCAAAACATTCATTATTCAATAGAGCCCAATAGCAAAAACCAGCGTTTTGAATGAAGAATCACATTTCTTGGTAGAATCATGCAGGATTGAAATTTTTGATGGTTTTTTACTCCTCTCAACAGCCCAAACAAGTTTCTAAAAGGATGAGTTTGCAACTACTTTACTTTTGGAGAAAATTCAAAACATTCATTATTCAATAGGGCCCAAACTATCAAAAACCAGCGGTTTGAATGAACACATTTCTTGGTAGAATCATGCAGGACTGAAATTTTTGATGTTTTTCTACTCCTCTCATGAGCCCAAACAAGTCTCTAAAAGCATGAGTTTGCAACTACTTTACTTTTGGAGAAAATTCAAAACATTCACTATTCAATAGAGCCCAATAGCAAAAATCAGGTTTTGAATGAAGAATCACATTTCTTGGTAAAATCATGCAGGATTGAAATTTTTGATGGTTTTTTACTCCTCTCAACAGCCCAAACAAGTTTCTAAAAGGATGAGTTTGCAACTACTTTACTTTTGGAGAAAATTCAAAACATTCATTATTCAATAGGGCCCAAACTATCAAAAACCAGCGGTTTGAATGAACACATTTCTTGGTAGAATCATGCAGGACTGAAATTTTTGATGTTTTTCTACTCCTCTAATGAGCCCAAACAAGTCTCTAAAAGCATGAGTTTGCAACTACTTTACTTTTGGAGAAAATTCAAAACATTCACTATTCAATAGAGCCCAATAGCAAAAACCAGGGTTTTGAATGAAGAATCACATTTCTTGGTAAAATCATGCAGGATTGAAATTTTTGATGGTTTTTTACTCCTCTCAACAGCCCAAACAAGTTTCTAAAAGGATGAGTTTGCAACTACTTTACTTTTGGAGAAAATTCAAAACATTCATTATTCAATAGGGCCCAAACTATCAAAAACCAGCGGTTTCAATGAACACACATTTCTTGGTAGAATCATGCAGGACTGAAATTTTTGATGTTTTTCTACTCCTCTCATGAGCCCAAACAAGTCTCTAAAAGCATGAGTTTGCAACTACTTTACTTTTGGAGAAAATTCAAAACATTCATTATTCAATAGAGCCCAATAGCAAAAACCAGCGTTTTGAATGAAGAATCACATTTCTTGGTAGAATCATGCAGGATTGAAATTTTTGATGGTTTTTTACTCCTCTCAACAGCCTAAACAAGTTTCTAAAAGGATGAGTTTGCAACTACTTTACTTTTGGAGAAAATTCAAAACATTCATTATTCAATAGGGTCCAAACTATCAAAAACCAGCGGTTTCAATGAACACACATTTCTTGGTAGAATCATGCAGGACTGAAATTTTTGATGTTTTTCTACTCCTCTCATGAGCCCAAACAAGTCTCTAAAAGCATGAGTTTGCAACTACTTTACTTTTGGAGAAAATTCAAAACATTCATTATTCAATAGAGCCCAATAGCAAAAACCAGCGTTTTGAATGAAGAATCACATTTCTTGGTAGAATCATGCAGGATTGAAATTTTTGATGGTTTTTTACTCCTCTCAACAGCCCAAACAAGTTTCTAAAAGGATGAGTTTGCAACTACTTTACTTTTGGAGAAAATTCAAAACATTCATTATTCAATAGGGCCCAAACTATCAAAAACCAGCGGTTTCAATGAACACACATTTCTTGGTAGAATCATGCAGGACTGAAATTTTTGATGTTTTTCTACTCCTCTCATGAGCCCAAACAAGTCTCTAAAAGCATGAGTTTGCAACTACTTTACTTTTGGAGAAAATTCAAAACATTCATTATTCAATAGGGCCCAAACTATCAAAAACCAGCGGTTTGAATCAACACACATTTCTTGGTAGAATCATGCAGGACTGAAATTTTTGATGTTTTTCTACTCCTCTCATGAGCCCAAACAAGTCTCTAAAAGCATGAGTTTGCAACTACTTTACTTTTGGAGAAAATTCAAAACATTCATTATTCAATAGAGCCCAATAGCAAAAACCAGCGTTTTGAATGAAGAATCACATTTCTTGGTAGAATCATGCAGGATTGAAATTTTTGATGGTTTTTTACTCCTCTCAACAGCCCAAACAAGTTTCTAAAAGGATGAGTTTGCAACTACTTTACTTTTGGAGAAAATTCAAAACATTCATTATTCAATAGGGCCCAAACTATCAAAAACCAGCCGTTTCAATGAACACACATGTCTTGGTAGAATCATGCAGGACTGAAATTTTTGATGTTTTTCTACTCATCTCATGAGCCCAAACAAGTCCCTAAAAGCATGAGTTTGCAACTACTTTCCTTTTGGAGAAAATTCAAAACATTCATTATTCAATAGAGCCCAATAGCAAAAACCAGCGTTTTGAATGAAGAATCACATTTCTTGGTAGAATCATGCAGGATTGAAATTTTTGATGGTTTTTTACTCCTCTCAACAGCCCAAACAAGTTTCTAAAAGGATGAGTTTGCAACTACTTTACTTTTGGAGAAAATTCAAAACATTCATTATTCAATAGGGCCCAAACTGTCAAAAACCAGCGGTTTCAATGAACACACATTTCTTGGTAGAATCATGCAGAACTGAAATTTTTGATGTTTTTCTACTCCTCTCATGAGCCCAAACAAGTCTCTAAAAGCATGAGTTTGCAACTACTTTACTTTTGGAGAAAATTCAAAACATTCATTATTCAATAGGGCCCAAACTATCAAAAACCAGCGGTTTGAATGAACACACATTTCTTGGTAGAATCATGCAGGACTGAAATTTTTGATGTTTTTCTACTCCTCTCATGAGCCCAAACAAGTCTCTAAAAGCATGAGTTTGCAACTACTTTACTTTTGGAGAAAATTCAAAACATTCATTATTCAATAGAGCCCAATAGCAAAAACCAGCGTTTTGAATGAAGAATCACATTTCTTGGTAGAATCATGCAGGATTGAAATTTTTGATGGTTTTTTACTCCTCTCAACAGCCCAAACAAGTTTCTAAAAGGATGAGTTTGCAACTAATTTACTTTTGGAGAAAATTCAAAACATTCATTATTCAATAGGGCCCAAACTATCAAAAACCAGCCGTTTCAATGAACACACATGTCTTGGTAGAATCATGCAGGACTGAAATTTTTGATGTTTTTCTACTCATCTCATGAGCCCAAACAAGTCTCTAAAAGCATGAGTTTGCAACTACTTTACTTTTGGAGAAAATTCAAAACATTCATTATTCAATAGAGCCCAATAGCAAAAACCAGCGTTTTGAATGAAGAATCACATTTCTTGGTAGAATCATGCAGGATTGAAATTTTTGATGGTTTTTTACTCCTCTCAACAGCCCAAACAAGTTTCTAAAAGGAGGAGTTTGCAACTACTTTACTTTTGGAGAAAATTCAAAACATTCATTATTCAATAGGGCCCAAACTATCAAAAACCAGCCGTTTCAATGAACACACATGTCTTGGTAGAATCATGCAGGACTAAAATTTTTGATGTTTTTCTACTCATCTCATGAGCCCAAACAAGTCTCTAAAAGCATGAGTTTGCAACTACTTTACTTTTGGAGAAAATTCAAAACATTCATTATTCAATAGAGCCCAATAGCAAAAACCAGCGTTTTGAATGAAGAATCACATTTCTTGGTAGAATCATGCAGGATTGAAATTTTTGATGGTTTTTTACTCCTCTCAACAGCCCAAACAAGTTTCTAAAAGGATGAGTTTGCAACTACTTTACTTTTGGAGAAAATTCAAAACATTCATTATTCAATAGGGCCCAAACTATCAAAAACCAGCGGTTTCAATGAACACACATTTCTTGGTAGAATCATGCAGGACTGAAATTTTTGATGTTTTTCTACTCCACTCATGAGCCCAAACAAGTCTCTAAAAGCATGAGTTTGCAACTACTTTACTTTTGGAGAAAATTCAAAACATTCATTATTCAATAGGGCCCAAACTATCAAAAACCAGCGGTTTGAATCAACACACATTTCTTGGTAGAATCATGCAGGACTGAAATTTTTGATGTTTTTCTACTCCTCTCATGAGCCCAAACAAGTCTCTAAAAGCATGAGTTTGCAACTACTTTACTTTTGGAGAAAATTCAAAACATTCATTATTCAATAGAGCCCAATAGCAAAAACCAGCGTTTTGAATGAAGAATCACATTTCTTGGTAGAATCATGCAGGATTGAAATTTTTGATGGTTTTTTACTCCTCTCAACAGCCCAAACAAGTTTCTAAAAGGATGAGTTTGCAACTACTTTACTTTTGGAGAAAATTCAAAACATTCATTATTCAATAGGGCCCAAACTATCAAAAACCAGCGGTTTCAATGAACACACATTTCTTGGTAGAATCATGCAGGACTGAAATTTTTGATGTTTTTCTACTCCACTCATGAGCCCAAACAAGTCTCTAAAAGCATGAGTTTGCAACTACTCTACTTTTGGAGAAAATTCAAAACATTCATTATTCAATAGGGCCCAAACTATCAAAAACCAGCGGTTTGAATCAACACACATTTCTTGGTAGAATCATGCAGGACTGAAATTTTTGATGTTTTTCTACTCCTCTCATGAGCCCAAACAAGTCTCTAAAAGCATGAGTTTGCAACTACTTTACTTTTGGAGAAAATTCAAAACATTCATTATTCAATAGAGCCCAATAGCAAAAACCAGCGTTTTGAATGAAGAATCACATTTCTTGGTAGAATCATGCAGGATTGAAATTTTTGATGGTTTTTTACTCCTCTCAACAGCCCAAACAAGTTTCTAAAAGGATGAGTTTGCAACTACTTTACTTTTGGAGAAAATTCAAAACATTCATTATTCAATAGGGCCCAAACTATCAAAAACCAGCGGTTTCAATGAACACACATTTCTTGGTAGAATCATGCAGGACTGAAATTTTTGATGTTTTTCTACTCCACTCATGAGCCCAAACAAGTCTCTAAAAGCATGAGTTTGCAACTACTTTACTTTTGGAGAAAATTCAAAACATTCATTATTCAATAGGGCCCAAACTATCAAAAACCAGCGGTTTGAATCAACACACATTTCTTGGTAGAATCATGCAGGACTGAAATTTTTGATGTTTTTCTACTCCTCTCATGAGCCCAAACAAGTCTCTAAAAGCATGAGTTTGCAACTACTTTACTTTTGGAGAAAATTCAAAACATTCATTATTCAATAGAGCCCAATAGCAAAAACCAGCGTTTTGAATGAAGAATCACATTTCTTGGTAGAATCATGCAGGATTGAAATTTTTGATGGTTTTTTACTCCTCTCAACAGCCCAAACAAGTTTCTAAAAGGATGAGTTTGCAACTACTTTACTTTTGGAGAAAATTCAAAACATTCATTATTCAATAGGGCCCAAACTATCAAAAACCAGCGGTTTCAATGAACACACATTTCTTGGTAGAATCATGCAGGACTGAAATTTTTGATGTTTTTCTACTCCACTCATGAGCCCAAACAAGTCTCTAAAAGCATGAGTTTGCAACTACTCTACTTTTGGAGAAAATTCAAAACATTCATTATTCAATAGGGCCCAAACTATCAAAAACCAGCGGTTTGAATCAACACACATTTCTTGGTAGAATCATGCAGGACTGAAATTTTTGATGTTTTTCTACTCCTCTCATGAGCCCAAACAAGTCTCTAAAAGCATGAGTTTGCAACTACTTTACTTTTGGAGAAAATTCAAAACATTCATTATTCAATAGAGCCCAATAGCAAAAACCAGCGTTTTGAATGAAGAATCACATTTCTTGGTAGAATCATGCAGGATTGAAATTTTTGATGGTTTTTTACTCCTCTCAACAGCCCAAACAAGTTTCTAAAAGGATAAGTTTTCAACTACTTTACTTTTGGAGAAAATTCAAAACATTCATTATTCAATAGGGCCCAAACTATCAAAAACCAGCCGTTTCAATGAACACACATGTCTTGGTAGAATCATGCAGGACTGAAATTTTTGATGTTTTTCTACTCATCTCATGAGCCCAAACAAGTCTCTAAAAGCATGAGTTTGCAACTACTTTACTTTTGGAGAAAATTCAAAACATTCATTATTCAATAGAGCCCAATAGCAAACACCAGCGTTTTGAATGAAGAATCACATTTCTTGGTAGAATCATGCAGGATTGAAATTTTTGATGGTTTTTTACTCCTCTCAACAGCCCAAACAAGTTTCTAAAAGGATGAGTTTGCAACTACTTTACTTTTGGAGAAAATTCAAAACATTCATTATTCAATAGGGCCCAAACTATCAAAAACCAGCGGTTTCAATGAACACACATTTCTTGGTAGAATCATGCAGGACTGAAATTTTTGATGTTTTTCTACTCCTCTCATGAGCCCAAACAAGTCTCTAAAAGCATGAGTTTGCAACTACTTTACTTTTGGAGAAAATTCAAAACATTCATTATTCAATAGAGCCCAATAGCAAAAACCAGCGTTTTGAATGAAGAATCACATTTCTTGGTAGAATCATGCAGGATTGAAATTTTTGATGGTTTTTTACTCCTCTCAACAGCCCAAACAAGTTTCTAAAAGGATGAGTTTGCAACTACTTTACTTTTGGAGAAAATTCAAAACATTCATTATTCAATAGGGCCCAAACTATCAAAAACCAGCGGTTTGAATGAACACATTTCTTGGTAGAATCATGCAGGACTGAAATTTTTGATGTTTTTCTACTCCTCTCATGAGCCCAAACAACTCTCTAAAAGCATGAGTTTGCAACTACTTTACTTTTGGAGAAAATTCAAAACATTCACTATTCAATAGAGCCCAATAGCAAAAATCAGGTTTTGAATGAAGAATCACATTTCTTGGTAAAATCATGCAGGATTGAAATTTTTGATGGTTTTTTACTCCTCTCAACAGCCCAAACAAGTTTCTAAAAGGATGAGTTTGCAACTACTTTACTTTTGGAGAAAATTCAAAACATTCATTATTCATTTGGGCCCAAACTATCAAAAACCAGCGGTTTGAATGAACACACATTTCTTGGTAGAATCATGCAGGACTGAAATTTTTGATGTTTTTATACTCCTCTCATGAGCCCAAACAAGTCTCTAAAAGCATGAGTTTGCAACTACTTTACTTTTGGAGAAAATTCAAAACATTCATTATTCAATAGAGCCCAATAGCAAAAACCAGCGTTTTGAATGAAGAATCACATTTCTTGGTAGAATCATGCAGGATTGAAATTTTTGATGGTTTTTTACTCCTCTCAACAGCCCAAACAAGTTTCTAAAAGGATGAGTTTGCAACTACTTTACTTTTGGAGAAAATTCAAAACATTCATTATTCAATAGGGCCCAAACTATCAAAAACCAGGCGTTTCAATGAACACACATGTCTTGGTAGAATCATGCAGGACTGAAATTTTTGATGTTTTTCTACTCATCTCATGAGCCCAAACAAGTCTCTAAAAGCATGAGTTTGCAACTACTTTACTTTTGGAGAAAATTCAAAACATTCATTAGTCAATAGAGCCCAATAGCAAAAACCAGCGTTTTGAATGAAGAATCACATTTCTTGGTAGAATCATGCAGGATTGAAATTTTTGATGGTTTTTTACTCCTCTCAACAGCCCAAACAAGTTTCTAAAAGGATGAGTTTGAAACTACTTTACTTTTGGAGAAAATTCAAAACATTCATTATTCAATAGGGCCCAAACTATCAAAAACCAGAGGTTTCAATGAACACACATTTCTTGGTAGAATCATGTAGGACTGAAATTTTTTATGTTTTTTTACTCCTCTCATGAGCCCAAACAAGTCTCCAAAAGCATGAGTTTGCAACTACTTTACTTTTGGAGAAAATTCAAAACATTCATTATTCAATAGAGCCCAATAGCAAAAACCAGCGTTTTGAATGAAGAAACACATTTCTTGGTAGAATCATGCAGGATTGAAATTTTTGATGGTTTTTTACTCCTCTCAACAGCCCAAACAAGTTTCTAAAAGGATGAGTTTGCAACTACTTTACTTTTGGAGAAAATTCAAAACATTCATTATTCAATAGGGCCCAAACTATCAAAAACCAGCGGTTTCAATGAACACACATTTCTTGGTAGAATCATGCAGGACTGAAATTTTTGATGTTTTTCTACTCCTCTCATGAGCCCAAACAAGTCTCTAAAAGCATGAGTTTGCAACTACTTTACTTTTGGAGAAAATTCAAAACATTCATTATTCAATAGAGCCCAATAGCAAAAACCAGCGTTTTGAATGAAGAATCACATTTCTTGGTAGAATCATGCAGGATTGAAATTTTTGATGGTTTTTTACTCCTCTCAACAGCCCAAACAAGTTTCTAAAAGGATGAGTTTGCAACTACTTTACTTTTGGAGAAAATTCAAAACATTCATTATTCAATAGGGCCCAAACTATCAAAAACCAGCGGTTTGAATGAACACATTTCTTGGTAGAATCATGCAGGACTGAAATTTTTGATGTTTTTCTACTCCTCTCATGAGCCCAAACAAGTCTCTAAAAGCATGAGTTTGCATCTACTTTACTTTTGGAGAAAATTCAAAACATTCACTATTCAATAGAGCCCAATAGCAAAAATCAGGTTTTGAATGAAGAATCACATTTCTTGGTAAAATCATGCAGGATTGAAATTTTTTATGGTTTTTTACTCCTCTCAACAGCCCAAACAAGTTTCTAAAAGGATGAGTTTGCAACTACTTTACTTTTGGAGAAAATTCAAAACATTCATTATTCATTAGGGCCCAAACTATCAAAAACCAGCGGTTTGAATGAACACACATTTCTTGGTAGAATCATGCAGGACTGAAATTTTTGATGTTTTTCTACTCCTCTCATGAGCCCAAACAAGTCTCTAAAAGCATGAGTTTGCAACTACTTTACTTTTGGAGAAAATTCAAAACATTCATTATTCAATAGAGCCCAATAGCAAAAACCAGCGTTTTGAATGAAGAATCAAATTTCTTGGTAGAATCATGCAGGATTGAAATTTTTGATGGTTTTTTACTCCTCTCAACAGCCCAAACAAGTTTCTAAAAGGATGAGTTTGCAACTACTTTACTTTTGGAGAAAATTCAAAACATTCATTATTCAATAGGGCCCAAACTATCAAAAATCAGCTGTTTCAATGAACACACATGTCTTGGTAGAATCATGCAGGACTGAAATTTTTGATGTTTTTCTACTCATCTCATGAGCCCAAACAAGTCTCTAAAAGCATGAGTTTGCAACTACTTTACTTTTGGAGAAAATTCAAAACATTCATTATTCAATAGAGCCCAATAGCAAAAACCAGCGTTTTGAATGAAGAATCACATTTCTTGGTAGAATCATGCAGGATTGAAATTTTTGATGGTTTTTTACTCCTCTCAACAGCCCAAACAAGTTTCTAAAAGGATGAGTTTGCAACTACTTTACTTTTGGAGAAAATTCAAAACATTCATTATTCAATAGGGCCCAAACTATCAAAAACCAGCGGTTTCAATGAACACACATTTCTTGGTAGAATCATGCAGGACTGAAATTTTTGATGTTTTTCTACTCATCTCATGAGCCCAAACAAGTCTCTAAAAGCATGAGTTTGCAACTACTTTACTTTTGGAGAAAATTCAAAACATTCATTATTCAATAGAGCCCAATAGCAAAAACCAGCGTTTTGAATGAAGAATCACATTTCTTGGTAGAATCATGCAGGATTGAAATTTTTGATGGTTTTTTACTTCTCTCAACAGCCCAAACAAGTTTCTAAAAGGATGAGTTTGCAACTACTTTACTTTTGGAGAAAATTCAAAACATTCATTATTCAATAGGGCCCAAACTATCAAAAACCAGCGGTTTCAATGAACACACATTTCTTGGTAGAATCATGCAGGACTGAAATTTTTGATGTTTTTCTACTCCTCTCATGAGCCCAAACAAGTCTCTAAAAGCATGAGTTTGCAACTACTTTACTTTTGGAGAAAATTCAAAACATTCATTATTCAATAGAGCCCAATAGCAAAAACCAGCGTTTTGAATGAAGAATCACATTTCTTGGTAGAATCATGCAGGATTGAAATTTTTGATGGTTTTTTACTCCTCTCAACAGCCCAAACAAGTTTCTAAAAGGATGAGTTTGCAACTACTTTACTTTTGGAGAAAATTCAAAACATTCATTATTCAATAGGGCCCAAACTATCAAAAACCAGCGGTTTGAATGAACACATTTCTTGGTAGAATCATGCAGGACTGAAATTTTTGATGTTTTTCTACTCCTCTCATGAGCCCAAACAAGTCTCTAAAAGCATGAGTTTGCAACTACTTTACTTTTGGAGAAAATTCAAAACATTCACTATTCAATAGAGCCCAATAGCAAAAATCAGGTTTTGAATGAAGAATCAGATTTCTTGGTAAAATCATGCAGGATTGAATTTTTTGATGGTTTTTTACTCCTCTCAACAGCCCAAACAAGTTTCTAAAAGGATGAGTTTGCAACTACTTTACTTTTGGAGAAAATTCAAAACATTCATTATTCATTATTCAATAGGGCCCAAACTATCAAAAATTAGCGGTTTGAATGAACACACATTTCTTGGTAGAATCATGCAGGACTGAAATTTTTGATGTTTTTCTACTCCTCTCATGAGCCCAAACAAGTCTCTAAAAGCATGAGTTTGCAACTACTTTACTTTTGGAGAAAATTCAAAACATTCATTATTCAATAGAGCCCAATAGCAAAAACCAGCGTTTTGAATGAAGAATCACATTTCTTGGTAGAATCATGCAGGATTGAAATTTTTGATGGTTTTTTACTCCTCTCAACAGCCCAAACAAGTTTCTAAAAGGATGAGTTTGCAACTACTTTACTTTTGGAGAAAATTCAAAACATTCATTATTCAATAGGGCCCAAACTATCAAAAACCAGCGGTTTGAATGAACACATTTCTTGGTAGAATCATGCAGGACTGAAATTTTTGATGTTTTTCTACTCCTCTCATGAGCCCAAACAAGTCTCTAAAAGCATGAGTTTGCAACTACTTTACTTTTGGAGAAAATTCAAAACATTCATTATTCAATAGAGCCCAATAGCAAAAACCAGCGTTTTGAATGAAGAATCACATTTCTTGGTAGAATCATGCAGGATTGAAATTTTTGATGGTTTTTTACTCCTCTCAACAGCCCAAACAAGTTTCTAAAAGGATGAGTTTGCAACTACTTTACTTTTGGAGAAAATTCAAAACATTCATTATTCAATAGGGCCCAAACTATCAAAAACCAGCGGTTTCAATGAACACACATTTCTTGGTAGAATCATGCAGGACTGAAATTTTTGATGTTTTTCTACTCCTCTCATGAGCCCAAACAAGTCTCTAAAAGCATGAGTTTGCAACTACTTTACTTTTGGAGAAAATTCAAAACATTCATTATTCAATAGAGCACAATAGCAAAAACCAGCGTTTTGAATGAAGAATCACATTTCTTGGTAGAATCATGCAGGATTGAAATTTTTGATGGTTTTTTACTCCTCTCAACAGCCCAAACAAGTTTCTAAAAGGATGAGTTTGAAACTACTTTACTTTTGGAGAAAATTCAAAACATTCATTATTCAATAGGGCCCAAACTATCAAAAACCAGAGGTTTCAATGAACACACATTTCTTGGTAGAATCATGTAGGACTGAAATTTTTTATGTTTTTTTACTCCTCTCATGAGCCCAAACAAGTCTCCAAAAGCATGAGTTTGCAACTACTTTACTTTTGGAGAAAATTCAAAACATTCATTATTCAATAGAGCCCAATAGCAAAAACCAGCGTTTTGAATGAAGAAACACATTTCTTGGTAGAATCATGCAGGATTGAAATTTTTGATGGTTTTTTACTCCTCTCAACAGCCCAAACAAGTTTCTAAAAGGATGAGTTTGCAACTACTTTACTTTTGGAGAAAATTCAAAACATTCATTATTCAATAGGGCCCAAACTATCAAAAACCAGCGGTTTCAATGAACACACATTTCTTGGTAGAATCATGCAGGACTGAAATTTTTGATGTTTTTCTACTCCTCTCATGAGCCCAAACAAGTCTCTAAAAGCATGAGTTTGCAACTACTTTACTTTTGGAGAAAATTCAAAACATTCATTATTCAATAGAGCCCAATAGCAAAAACCAGCGTTTTGAATGAAGAATCACATTTCTTGGTAGAATCATGCAGGATTGAAATTTTTGATGGTTTTTTACTCCTCTCAACAGCCCAAACAAGTTTCTAAAAGGATGAGTTTGCAACTACTTTACTTTTGGAGAAAATTCAAAACATTCATTATTCAATAGGGCCCAAACTATCAAAAACCAGCGGTTTGAATGAACACATTTCTTGGTAGAATCATGCAGGACTGAAATTTTTGATGTTTTTCTACTCCTCTCATGAGCCCAAACAAGTCTCTAAAAGCATGAGTTTGCATCTACTTTACTTTTGGAGAAAATTCAAAACATTCACTATTCAATAGAGCCCAATAGCAAAAATCAGGTTTTGAATGAAGAATCACATTTCTTGGTAAAATCATGCAGGATTGAAATTTTTTATGGTTTTTTACTCCTCTCAACAGCCCAAACAAGTTTCTAAAAGGATGAGTTTGCAACTACTTTACTTTTGGAGAAAATTCAAAACATTCATTATTCATTAGGGCCCAAACTATCAAAAACCAGCGGTTTGAATGAACACACATTTCTTGGTAGAATCATGCAGGACTGAAATTTTTGATGTTTTTCTACTCCTCTCATGAGCCCAAACAAGTCTCTAAAAGCATGAGTTTGCAACTACTTTACTTTTGGAGAAAATTCAAAACATTCATTATTCAATAGAGCCCAATAGCAAAAACCAGCGTTTTGAATGAAGAATCAAATTTCTTGGTAGAATCATGCAGGATTGAAATTTTTGATGGTTTTTTACTCCTCTCAACAGCCCAAACAAGTTTCTAAAAGGATGAGTTTGCAACTACTTTACTTTTGGAGAAAATTCAAAACATTCATTATTCAATAGGGCCCAAACTATCAAAAATCAGCTGTTTCAATGAACACACATGTCTTGGTAGAATCATGCAGGACTGAAATTTTTGATGTTTTTCTACTCATCTCATGAGCCCAAACAAGTCTCTAAAAGCATGAGTTTGCAACTACTTTACTTTTGGAGAAAATTCAAAACATTCATTATTCAATAGAGCCCAATAGCAAAAACCAGCGTTTTGAATGAAGAATCACATTTCTTGGTAGAATCATGCAGGATTGAAATTTTTGATGGTTTTTTACTCCTCTCAACAGCCCAAACAAGTTTCTAAAAGGATGAGTTTGCAACTACTTTACTTTTGGAGAAAATTCAAAACATTCATTATTCAATAGGGCCCAAACTATCAAAAACCAGCGGTTTCAATGAACACACATTTCTTGGTAGAATCATGCAGGACTGAAATTTTTGATGTTTTTCTACTCATCTCATGAGCCCAAACAAGTCTCTAAAAGCATGAGTTTGCAACTACTTTACTTTTGGAGAAAATTCAAAACATTCATTATTCAATAGAGCCCAATAGCAAAAACCAGCGTTTTGAATGAAGAATCACATTTCTTGGTAGAATCATGCAGGATTGAAATTTTTGATGGTTTTTTACTTCTCTCAACAGCCCAAACAAGTTTCTAAAAGGATGAGTTTGCAACTACTTTACTTTTGGAGAAAATTCAAAACATTCATTATTCAATAGGGCCCAAACTATCAAAAACCAGCGGTTTCAATGAACACACATTTCTTGGTAGAATCATGCAGGACTGAAATTTTTGATGTTTTTCTACTCCTCTCATGAGCCCAAACAAGTCTCTAAAAGCATGAGTTTGCAACTACTTTACTTTTGGAGAAAATTCAAAACATTCATTATTCAATAGAGCCCAATAGCAAAAACCAGCGTTTTGAATGAAGAATCACATTTCTTGGTAGAATCATGCAGGATTGAAATTTTTGATGGTTTTTTACTCCTCTCAACAGCCCAAACAAGTTTCTAAAAGGATGAGTTTGCAACTACTTTACTTTTGGAGAAAATTCAAAACATTCATTATTCAATAGGGCCCAAACTATCAAAAACCAGCGGTTTGAATGAACACATTTCTTGGTAGAATCATGCAGGACTGAAATTTTTGATGTTTTTCTACTCCTCTCATGAGCCCAAACAAGTCTCTAAAAGCATGAGTTTGCAACTACTTTACTTTTGGAGAAAATTCAAAACATTCACTATTCAATAGAGCCCAATAGCAAAAATCAGGTTTTGAATGAAGAATCAGATTTCTTGGTAAAATCATGCAGGATTGAATTTTTTGATGGTTTTTTACTCCTCTCAACAGCCCAAACAAGTTTCTAAAAGGATGAGTTTGCAACTACTTTACTTTTGGAGAAAATTCAAAACATTCATTATTCATTATTCAATAGGGCCCAAACTATCAAAAATTAGCGGTTTGAATGAACACACATTTCTTGGTAGAATCATGCAGGACTGAAATTTTTGATGTTTTTCTACTCCTCTCATGAGCCCAAACAAGTCTCTAAAAGCATGAGTTTGCAACTACTTTACTTTTGGAGAAAATTCAAAACATTCATTATTCAATAGAGCCCAATAGCAAAAACCAGCGTTTTGAATGAAGAATCACATTTCTTGGTAGAATCATGCAGGATTGAAATTTTTGATGGTTTTTTACTCCTCTCAACAGCCCAAACAAGTTTCTAAAAGGATGAGTTTGCAACTACTTTACTTTTGGAGAAAATTCAAAACATTCATTATTCAATAGGGCCCAAACTATCAAAAACCAGCGGTTTGAATGAACACATTTCTTGGTAGAATCATGCAGGACTGAAATTTTTGATGTTTTTCTACTCCTCTCATGAGCCCAAACAAGTCTCTAAAAGCATGAGTTTGCAACTACTTTACTTTTGGAGAAAATTCAAAACATTCATTATTCAATAGAGCCCAATAGCAAAAACCAGCGTTTTGAATGAAGAATCACATTTCTTGGTAGAATCATGCAGGATTGAAATTTTTGATGGTTTTTTACTCCTCTCAACAGCCCAAACAAGTTTCTAAAAGGATGAGTTTGCAACTACTTTACTTTTGGAGAAAATTCAAAACATTCATTATTCAATAGGGCCCAAACTATCAAAAACCAGCGGTTTCAATGAACACACATTTCTTGGTAGAATCATGCAGGACTGAAATTTTTGATGTTTTTCTACTCCTCTCATGAGCCCAAACAAGTCTCTAAAAGCATGAGTTTGCAACTACTTTACTTTTGGAGAAAATTCAAAACATTCATTATTCAATAGAGCACAATAGCAAAAACCAGCGTTTTGAATGAAGAATCACATTTCTTGGTAGAATCATGCAGGATTGAAATTTTTGATGGTTTTTTACTCCTCTCAACAGCCCAAACAAGTTTCTAAAAGGATGAGTTTGAAACTACTTTACTTTTGGAGAAAATTCAAAACATTCATTATTCAATAGGGCCCAAACTATCAAAAACCAGAGGTTTCAATGAACACACATTTCTTGGTAGAATCATGTAGGACTGAAATTTTTTATGTTTTTTTACTCCTCTCATGAGCCCAAACAAGTCTCCAAAAGCATGAGTTTGCAACTACTTTACTTTTGGAGAAAATTCAAAACATTCATTATTCAATAGAGCCCAATAGCAAAAACCAGCGTTTTGAATGAAGAAACACATTTCTTGGTAGAATCATGCAGGATTGAAATTTTTGATGGTTTTTTACTCCTCTCAACAGCCCAAACAAGTTTCTAAAAGGATGAGTTTGCAACTACTTTACTTTTGGAGAAAATTCAAAACATTCATTATTCAATAGGGCCCAAACTATCAAAAACCAGCGGTTTCAATGAACACACATTTCTTGGTAGAATCATGCAGGACTGAAATTTTTGATGTTTTTCTACTCCTCTCATGAGCCCAAACAAGTTTCTAAAAGCATGAGTTTGCAACTACTTTACTTTTGGAGAAAATTCAAAACATTCATTATTCAATAGAGCCCAATAGCAAAAACCAGCGTTTTGAATGAAGAATCACATTTCTTGGTAGAATCATGCAGGATTGAAATTTTTGATGGTTTTTTACTCCTCTCAACAGCCCAAACAAGTTTCTAAAAGGATGAGTTTGCAACTACTTTACTTTTGGAGAAAATTCAAAACATTCATTATTCAATAGGGCCCAAACTATCAAAAACCAGCGGTTTGAATGAACACATTTCTTGGTAGAATCATGCAGGACTGAAATTTTTGATGTTTTTCTACTCCTCTCATGAGCCCAAACAAGTCTCTAAAAGCATGAGTTTGCATCTACTTTACTTTTGGAGAAAATTCAAAACATTCACTATTCAATAGAGCCCAATAGCAAAAATCAGGTTTTGAATGAAGAATCACATTTCTTGGTAAAATCATGCAGGATTGAAATTTTTTATGGTTTTTTACTCCTCTCAACAGCCCAAACAAGTTTCTAAAAGGATGAGTTTGCAACTACTTTACTTTTGGAGAAAATTCAAAACATTCATTATTCATTAGGGCCCAAACTATCAAAAACCAGCGGTTTGAATGAACACACATTTCTTGGTAGAATCATGCAGGACTGAAATTTTTGATGTTTTTCTACTCCTCTCATGAGCCCAAACAAGTCTCTAAAAGCATGAGTTTGCAACTACTTTACTTTTGGAGAAAATTCAAAACATTCATTATTCAATAGAGCCCAATAGCAAAAACCAGCGTTTTGAATGAAGAATCACATTTCTTGGTAGAATCATGCAGGATTGAAATTTTTGATGGTTTTTTACTCCTCTCAACAGCCCAAACAAGTTTCTAAAAGGATGAGTTTGCAACTACTTTACTTTTGGAGAAAATTCAAAACATTCATTATTCAATAGGGCCCAAACTATCAAAAATCAGCTGTTTCAATGAACACACATGTCTTGGTAGAATCATGCAGGACTGAAATTTTTGATGTTTTTCTACTCATTTCATGAGCCCAAACAAGTCTCTAAAAGCATGAGTTTGCAACTACTTTACTTTTGGAGAAAATTCAAAACATTCATTATTCAATAGAGCCCAATAGCAAAAACCAGCGTTTTGAATGAAGAATCACATTTCTTGGTAGAATCATGCAGGATTGAAATTTTTGATGGTTTTTTACTCCTCTCAACAGCCCAAACAAGTTTCTAAAAGGATGAGTTTGCAACTACTTTACTTTTGGAGAAAATTCAAAACATTCATTATTCAATAGGGCCCAAACTATCAAAAACCAGCGGTTTCAATGAACACACATTTCTTGGTAGAATCATGCAGGACTGAAATTTTTGATGTTTTTCTACTCATCTCATGAGCCCAAACAAGTCTCTAAAAGCATGAGTTTGCAACTACTTTACTTTTGGAGAAAATTCAAAACATTCATTATTCAATAGAGCCCAATAGCAAAAACCAGCGTTTTGAATGAAGAATCACATTTCTTGGTAGAATCATGCAGGATTGAAATTTTTGATGGTTTTTTACTCCTCTCAACAGCCCAAACAAGTTTCTAAAAGGATGAGTTTGCAACTACTTTACTTTTGGAGAAAATTCAAAACATTCATTATTCAATAGGGCCCAAACTATCAAAAACCAGCGGTTTCAATGAACACACATTTCTTGGTAGAATCATGCAGGACTGAAATTTTTGATGTTTTTCTACTCCTCTCATGAGCCCAAACAAGTCTCTAAAAGCATGAGTTTGCAACTACTTTACTTTTGGAGAAAATTCAAAACATTCATTATTCAATAGAGCCCAATAGCAAAAACCAGCGTTTTGAATGAAGAATCACATTTCTTGGTAGAATCATGCAGGATTGAAATTTTTGATGGTTTTTTACTCCTCTCAACAGCCCAAACAAGTTTCTAAAAGGATGAGTTTGCAACTACTTTACTTTTGGAGAAAATTCAAAACATTCATTATTCAATAGGGCCCAAACTATCAAAAACCAGCGGTTTGAATGAACACATTTCTTGGTAGAATCATGCAGGACTGAAATTTTTGATGTTTTTCTACTCCTCTCATGAGCCCAAACAAGTCTCTAAAAGCATGAGTTTGCAACTACTTTACTTTTGGAGAAAATTCAAAACATTCACTATTCAATAGAGCCCAATAGCAAAAATCAGGTTTTGAATGAAGAATCAGATTTCTTGGTAAAATCATGCAGGATTGAATTTTTTGATGGTTTTTTACTCCTCTCAACAGCCCAAACAAGTTTCTAAAAGGATGAGTTTGCAACTACTTTACTTTTGGAGAAAATTCAAAACATTCATTATTCATTATTCAATAGGGCCCAAACTATCAAAAATTAGCGGTTTGAATGAACACACATTTCTTGGTAGAATCATGCAGGACTGAAATTTTTGATGTTTTTCTACTCCTCTCATGAGCCCAAACAAGTCTCTAAAAGCATGAGTTTGCAACTACTTTACTTTTGGAGAAAATTCAAAACATTCATTATTCAATAGAGCCCAATAGCAAAAACCAGCGTTTTGAATGAAGAATCACATTTCTTGGTAGAATCATGCAGGATTGAAATTTTTGATGGTTTTTTACTCCTCTCAACAGCCCAAACAAGTTTCTAAAAGGATGAGTTTGCAACTACTTTACTTTTGGAGAAAATTCAAAACATTCATTATTCAATAGGGCCCAAACTATCAAAAACCAGCGGTTTCAATGAACACATTTCTTGGTAGAATCATGCAGGACTGACATTTTTGATGTTTTTCTACTCCTCTCATGAGCCCAAACAAGTCTCTAAAAGCATGAGTTTGCAACTACTTTACTTTTGGAGAAAATTCAAAACATTCACTATTCAATAGAGCCCAATAGCAAAAATCAGGTTTTGAATGAAGGATCACATTTCTTGGTAAAATCATGCAGGATTGAATTTTTTGATGGTTTTTTACTCCACTCAACAGCCCAAACAAGTTTCTAAAAGGATGAGTTTGCAACTACTTTACTTTTGGAGAAAATTCAAAACATTCATTATTCATTATTCAATAGGGCCCAAACTATCAAAAACCAGCGGTTTCAATGAACACACATTTCTTGGTAGAATCATGCAGGACTGAAATTTTTGATGTTTTTCTACTCCTCTCATGAGCCCAAACAAGTCTCTAAAAGCATGAGTTTGCAACTACTTTACTTTTGGAGAAAATTCAAAACATTCATTATTCAATAGAGCCCAATAGCAAAAACCAGCGTTTTGAATGAAGAATCACATTTCTTGGTAGAATCATGCAGGATTGAAATTTTTGATGGTTTTTTACTCCTCTCAACAGCCCAAACAAGTTTCTAAAAGGATGAGTTTGCAACTACTTTACTTTTGGAGAAAATTCAAAACATTCATTATTCAATAGGGCCCAAACTATCAAAAACCAGCGGTTTGAATGAACACATTTCTTGGTAGAATCATGCAGGACTGAAATTTTTGATGTTTTTCTACTCCTCTCATGAGCCCAAACAAGTCTCTAAAAGCATGAGTTTGCAACTACTTTACTTTTGGAGAAAATTCAAAACATTCATTATTCAATAGAGCCCAATAGCAAAAACCAGCGTTTTGAATGAAGAATCACATTTCTTGGTAGAATCATGCAGGATTGAAATTTTTGATGGTTTTTTACTCCTCTCAACAGCCCAAACAAGTTTCTAAAAGGATGAGTTTGCAACTACTTTACTTTTGGAGAAAATTCAAAACATTCATTATTCAATAGGGCCCAAACTATCAAAAACCAGCGGTTTCAATGAACACACATTTCTTGGTAGAATCATGCAGGACTGAAATTTTTGATGTTTTTCTACTCCTCTCATGAGCCCAAACAAGTCTCTAAAAGCATGAGTTTGCAACTACTTTACTTTTGGAGAAAATTCAAAACATTCATTATTCAATAGAGCCCAATAGCAAAAACCAGCGTTTTGAATGAAGAATCACATTTCTTGGTAGAATCATGCAGGATTGAAATTTTTGATGGTTTTTTACTCCTCTCAACAGCCCAAACAAGTTTCTAAAAGGATGAGTTTGAAACTACTTTACTTTTGGAGAAAATTCAAAACATTCATTATTCAATAGGGCCCAAACTATCAAAAACCAGAGGTTTCAATGAACACACATTTCTTGGTAGAATCATGTAGGACTGAAATTTTTTATGTTTTTTTACTCCTCTCATGAGCCCAAACAAGTCTCCAAAAGCATGAGTTTGCAACTACTTTACTTTTGGAGAAAATTCAAAACATTCATTATTCAATAGAGCCCAATAGCAAAAACCAGCGTTTTGAATGAAGAAACACATTTCTTGGTAGAATCATGCAGGATTGAAATTTTTGATGGTTTTTTACTCCTCTCAACAGCCCAAACAAGTTTCTAAAAGGATGAGTTTGCAACTACTTTACTTTTGGAGAAAATTCAAAACATTCATTATTCAATAGGGCCCAAACTATCAAAAACCAGCGGTTTCAATGAACACACATTTCTTGGTAGAATCATGCAGGACTGAAATTTTTGATGTTTTTCTACTCCTCTCATGAGCCCAAACAAGTCTCTAAAAGCATGAGTTTGCAACTACTTTACTTTTGGAGAAAATTCAAAACATTCATTATTCAATAGAGCCCAATAGCAAAAACCAGCGTTTTGAATGAAGAATCACATTTCTTGGTAGAATCATGCAGGATTGAAATTTTTGATGGTTTTTTACTCCTCTCAACAGCCCAAACAAGTTTCTAAAAGGATGAGTTTGCAACTACTTTACTTTTGGAGAAAATTCAAAACATTCATTATTCAATAGGGCCCAAACTATCAAAAACCAGCGGTTTCAATGAACACATTTCTTGGTAGAATCATGCAGGACTGACATTTTTGATGTTTTTCTACTCCTCTCATGAGCCCAAACAAGTCTCTAAAAGCATGAGTTTGCAACTACTTTACTTTTGGAGAAAATTCAAAACATTCACTATTCAATAGAGCCCAATAGCAAAAATCAGGTTTTGAATGAAGGATCACATTTCTTGGTAAAATCATGCAGGATTGAATTTTTTGATGGTTTTTTACTCCACTCAACAGCCCAAACAAGTTTCTAAAAGGATGAGTTTGCAACTACTTTACTTTTGGAGAAAATTCAAAACATTCATTATTCATTATTCAATAGGGCCCAAACTATCAAAAACCAGCGGTTTCAATGAACACACATTTCTTGGTAGAATCATGCAGGACTGAAATTTTTGATGTTTTTCTACTCCTCTCATGAGCCCAAACAAGTCTCTAAAAGCATGAGTTTGCAACTACTTTACTTTTGGAGAAAATTCAAAACATTCACTATTCAATAGAGCCCAATAGCAAAAATCAGGTTTTGAATGAAGAATCACATTTCTTGGTAAAATCATGCAGGATTGAAATTTTTTATGGTTTTTTACTCCTCTCAACAGCCCAAACAAGTTTCTAAAAGGATGAGTTTGCAACTACTTTACTTTTGGAGAAAATTCAAAACATTCATTATTCATTAGGGCCCAAACTATCAAAAACCAGCGGTTTGAATGAACACACATTTCTTGGTAGAATCATGCAGGACTGAAATTTTTGATGTTTTTCTACTCCTCTCATGAGCCCAAACAAGTCTCTAAAAGCATGAGTTTGCAACTACTTTACTTTTGGAGAAAATTCAAAACATTCATTATTCAATAGAGCCCAATAGCAAAAACCAGCGTTTTGAATGAAGAATCACATTTCTTGGTAGAATCATGCAGGATTGAAATTTTTGTTGGTTTTTTACTCCTCTCAACAGCCCAAACAAGTTTCTAAAAGGATGAGTTTGCAACTACTTTACTTTTGGAGAAAATTCAAAACATTCATTATTCAATAGGGCCCAAACTATCAAAAAACAGCGGTTTCAATGAACACACATTTCTTGGTAGAATCATGCAGGACTGAAATTTTTGATGTTTTTCTACTCCTCTCATGAGCCCAAACAAGTCTCTAAAAGCATGAGTTTGCAACTACTTTACTTTTGGAGAAAATTCAAAACATTCATTATTCAATAGAGCCCAATAGCAAAAACCAGCGTTTTGAATGAAGAATCACATTTCTTGGTAGAATCATGCAGGATTGAAATTTTTGATGGTTTTTTACTCCTCTCAACAGCCCAAACAAGTTTCTAAAAGGATGAGTTTGCAACTACTTTACTTTTGGAGAAAATTCAAAACATTCATTATTCAATAGGGCCCAAACTATCAAAATCCAGCGGTTTCAATGAACACACATTTCTTGGTAGAATCATGCAGGACTGAAATTTTTGATGTTTTTCTACTCCTCTCATGAGCCCAAACAAGTCACTAAAAGCATGAGTTTGCAACTACTTTACTTTTGGAGAAAATTCAAAACATTCATTATTCAATAGAGCCCAATAGCAAAAAACAGCGTTTTGAATGAAGAATCACATTTCTTGGTAGAATCATGCAGGATTGAAATTTTTGATGGTTTTTTACTCCTCTCAACAGCCCAAACAAGTTTCTAAAAGGATGAGTTTGCAACTACTTTACTTTTGGAGAAAATTCAAAACATTCATTATTCAATAGGGCCCAAACTATCAAAAACCAGCGGTTTGAATGAACACACATTTCTTGGTAGAATCATGCAGGACTGAAATTTTTGATGTTTTTCTACTCCTCTCATGAGCCCAAACAAGTCTCTAAAAGCATGAGCTTGCAACTACTTTACTTTTGGAGAAAATTCAAAACATTCATTATTCAATAGAGCCCAATAGCAAAAACCAGCGTTTTGAATGAAGAATCACATTTCTTGGTAGAATCATGCAGGATTGAAATTTTTGATGGTTTTTTACTCCTCTCAACAGCCCAAACAAGTTTCTAAAAGGATGAGTTTGCAACTACTTTACTTTTGGAGAAAATTCAAAACATTCATTATTCAATAGGGCCCAAACTATCGAAAACCAGCGGTTTCAATGAACACACATTTCTTGGTAGAATCATGCAGGACTGAAATTTTTCATGTTTTTCTACTCCTCTCATGAGCCCAAACAAGTCACTAAAAGCATGAGTTTGCAACTACTTTACTTTTGGAGAAAATTCAAAACATTCATTATTCAATAGAGCCCAATAGCAAAAACCAGCGTTTTGAATGAAGAATCACATTTCTTGGTAGAATCATGCAGGATTGAAATTTTTGATGGTTTTTTACTCCTCTCAACAGCCCAAACAAGTTTCTAAAAGGATGAGTTTGCAACTACTTTACTTTTGGAGAAAATTCAAAACATTCATTATTCAATAGGGCCCAAACTATCAAAAACCAGCGGTTTGAATGAACACACATTTCTTGGTAGAATCATGCAGGACTGAAATTTTTGATGTTTTTCTACTCCTCTCATGAGCCCAAACAAGTCTCTAAAAGCATGAGTTTGCAACTACTTTACTTTTGGAGAAAATTCAAAACATTCATTATTCAATAGAGCCCAATAGCAAAAACCAGCGTTTTGAATGAAGAATCACATTTCTTGGTAGAATCATGCAGGATTGAAATTTTTGATGTTTTTTTACTCCTCTCAACAGCCCAAACAAGTTTCTAAAAGGATGAGTTTGCAACTACTTTACTTTTGGAGAAAATTCAAAACATTCATTATTCAATAGGGCCCAAACTATCAAAAACCAGCGGTTTCAATGAACACACATTTCTTGGTAGAATCATGCAGGACTGAAATTTTTGATGTTTTTCTACTCCTCTCATGAGCCCAAACAAGTCTCTAAAAGCATGAGTTTGCAACTACTTTACTTTTGGAGAAAATTCAAAACATTCATTATTCAATAGAGCCCAATAGCAAAAACCAGCGTTTTGAATGAAGAATCACATTTCTTGGTAGAATCATGCAGGATTGAAATTTTTGATGGTTTTTTACTCCTCTCAACAGCCCAAACAAGTTTCTAAAAGGATGAGTTTGCAACTACTTTACTTTTGGAGAAAATTCAAAACATTCATTATTCAATAGGGCCCAAACTATCAAAAACCAGCGGTTTCAATGAACACACATTTCTTGGTAGAATCATGCAGGACTGAAATTTTTGATGTTTTTCTACTCCTCTCATGAGCCCAAACAAGTCTCTAAAAGCATGAGTTTGCAACTACTTTACTTTTGGAGAAAATTCAAAACATTCATTATTCAATAGAGCCCAATAGCAAAAACCAGCGTTTTGAATGAAGAATCACATTTCTTGGTAGAATCATGCAGGATTGAAATTTTTGATGGTTTTTTACTCCTCTCAACAGCCCAAACAAGTTTCTAAAAGGATGAGTTTGCAACTACTTTACTTTTGGAGAAAATTCAAAACATTCATTATTCAATAGGGCCCAAACTATCAAAAACCAGCCGTTTCAATGAACACACATGTCTTGGTAGAATCATGCAGGACTGAAATTTTTGATGTTTTTCTACTCATCTCATGAGCCCAAACAAGTCTCTAAAAGCATGAGTTTGCAACTACTTTACTTTTGGAGAAAATTCAAAACATTCATTATTCAATAGAGCCCAATAGCAAAAACCAGCGTTTTGAATGAAGAATCACATTTCTTGGTAGAATCATGCAGGATTGAAATTTTTGATGGTTTTTTACTCCTCTCAACAGCCCAAACAAGTTTCTAAAAGGATGAGTTTGCAACTACTTTACTTTTGGAGAAAATTCAAAACATTCATTATTCAATAGGGCCCAAACTATCAAAAACCAGCGGTTTCAATGAACACACATTTCTTGGTAGAATCATGCAGGACTGAAATTTTTGATGTTTTTCTACTCCTCTCATGAGCCCAAACAAGTCTCTAAAAGCATGAGTTTGCAACTACTTTACTTTTGGAGAAAATTCAAAACATTCATTATGCAATAGAGCCCAATAGCAAAAACCAGCGTTTTGAATGAAGAATCACATTTCTTGGTAGAATCATGCAGGATTGAAATTTTTGATGGTTTTTTACTCCTCTCAACAGCCCAAACAAGTTTCTAAAAGGATGAGTTTGCAACTACTTTACTTTTGGAGAAAATTCAAAACATTCATTATTCAATAGGGCCCAAACTATCAAAAACCAGCGGTTTCAATGAACACACATTTCTTGGTAGAATCATGCAGGACTGAAATTTTTGATGTTTTTCTACTCCTCTCATGAGCCCAAACAAGTCTCTAAAAGCATGAGTTTGCAACTACTTTACTTTTGGAGAAAATTCAAAACATTCATTATTCAATAGAGCCCAATAGCAAAAACCAGCGTTTTGAATGAAGAATCACATTTCTTGGTAGAATCATGCAGGATTGAAATTTTTGATGGTTTTTTACTCCTCTCAACAGCCCAAACAAGTTTCTAAAAGGATGAGTTTGCAACTACTTTACTTTTGGAGAAAATTCAAAACATTCATTATTCAATAGGGCCCAAACTATGAAAAACCAGCGGTTTCAATGAACACACATTTCTTGGTAGAATCATGCAGGACTGAAATTTTTGATGTTTTTCTACTCCTCTCATGAGCCCAAACAAGTCTCTAAAAGCATGAGTTTGCAACTACTTTACTTTTGGAGAAAATTCAAAACATTCATTATTCAATAGAGCCCAATAGCAAAAACCAGCGTTTTGAATGAAGAATCACATTTCTTGGTAGAATCATGCAGGATTGAAATTTTTGATGTTTTTTTACTCCTCTCAACAGCCCAAACAAGTTTCTAAAAGGATGAGTTTGCAACTACTTTACTTTTGGAGAAAATTCAAAACATTCATTATTCAATAGAGCCCAAACTATCAAAAACCAGCGGTTTCAATGAACACACATTTCTTGGTAGAATCATGCAGGACTGAAATTTTTGATGTTTTTCTACTCCTCTCATGAGCCCAAACAAGTCTCTAAAAGCATGAGTTTGCAACTACTTTACTTTTGGAGAAAATTCAAAACATTCATTATTCAATAGAGCCCAATAGCAAAAACCAGCGTTTTGAATGAAGAATCACAATTCTTGGTAGAATCATGCAGGATTGAAATTTTTGATGGTTTTTTACTCCTCTCAACAGCCCAAACAAGTTTCTAAAAGGATGAGTTTGCAACTACTTTACTTTTGGAGAAAATTCAAAACATTCATTATTCAATAGGGCCCAAACTATCAAAAACCAGCGGTTTCAATGAACACACATTTCTTAGTAGAATCATGCAGGACTGAAATTTTTGATGTTTTTCTACTCCTCTCATGAGCCCAAACAAGTCTCTAAAAGCATGAGTTTGCAACTACTTTACTTTTGGAGAAAATTCAAAACATTCATTATTCAATAGAGCCCAATAGCAAAAACCAGCGTTTTGAATGAAGAATCACATTTCTTGGTAGAATCATGCAGGATTGAAATTTTTGATGGTTTTTTACTCCTCTCAACAGCCCAAACAAGTTTCTAAAAGGATGAGTTTGAAACTACTTTACTTTTGGAGAAAATTCAAAACATTCATTATTCAATAGGGCCCAAACTATCAAAAACCAGCGGTTTCAATGAACACACATTTCTTGGTAGAATCATGTAGGACTGAAATTTTTTATGTTTTTCTACTCCTCTCATGAGCCCAAACAAGTCTCCAAAAGCATGAGTTTGCAACTACTTTACTTTTGGAGAAAATTCAAAACATTCATTATTCAATAGAGCCCAATAGCAAAAACCAGCGTTTTGAATGAAGAAACACATTTCTTGGTAGAATCATGCAGGATTGAAATTTTTGATGGTTTTTTACTCCTCTCAACAGCCCAAACAAGTTTCTAAAAGGATGAGTTTGCAACTACTTTACTTTTGGAGAAAATTCAAAACATTCATTATTCAATAGGGCCCAAACTATCAAAAACCAGCGGTTTCAATGAACACACATTTCTTGGTAGAATCATGCAGGACTGAAATTTTTGATGTTTTTCTACTCCTCTCATGAGCCCAAACAAGTCTCTAAAAGCATGAGTTTGCAACTACTTTACTTTTGGAGAAAATTCAAAACATTCACTATTCAATAGAGCCCAATAGCAAAAATCAGGTTTTGAATGAAGAATCACATTTCTTGGTAAAATCATGCAGGATTGAAATTTTTTATGGTTTTTTACTCCTCTCAACAGCCCAAACAAGTTTCTAAAAGGATGAGTTTGCAACTACTTTACTTTTGGAGAAAATTCAAAACATTCATTATTCATTAGGGCCCAAACTATCAAAAACCAGCGGTTTGAATGAACACACATTTCTTGGTAGAATCATGCAGGACTGAAATTTTTGATGTTTTTCTACTCCTCTCATGAGCCCAAACAAGTCTCTAAAAGCATGAGTTTGCAACTACTTTACTTTTGGAGAAAATTCAAAACATTCATTATTCAATAGAGCCCAATAGCAAAAACCAGCGTTTTGAATGAAGAATCACATTTCTTGGTAGAATCATGCAGGATTGAAATTTTTGATGGTTTTTTACTCCTCTCAACAGCCCAAACAAGTTTCTAAAAGGATGAGTTTGCAACTACTTTACTTTTGGAGAAAATTCAAAACATTCATTATTCAATAGGGCCCAAACTATCAAAAATCAGCTGTTTCAATGAACACACATGTCTTGGTAGAATCATGCAGGACTGAAATTTTTGATGTTTTTCTACTCATCTCATGAGCCCAAACAAGTCTCTAAAAGCATGAGTTTGCAACTACTTTACTTTTGGAGAAAATTCAAAACATTCATTATTCAATAGAGCCCAATAGCAAAAACCAGCGTTTTGAATGAAGAATCACATTTCTTGGTAGAATCATGCAGGATTGAAATTTTTGATGGTTTTTTACTCCGCTCAACAGCCCAAACAAGTTTCTAAAAGGATGAGTTTGCAACTACTTTACTTTTGGAGAAAATTCAAAACATTCATTATTCAATAGGGCCCAAACTATCAAAAACCAGCGGTTTCAATGAACACACATTTCTTGGTAGAATCATGCAGGACTGAAATTTTTGATGTTTTTCTACTCATCTCATGAGCCCAAACAAGTCTCTAAAAGCATGAGTTTGCAACTACTTTACTTTTGGAGAAAATTCAAAACATTCATTATTCAATAGAGCCCAATAGCAAAAACCAGCGTTTTGAATGAAGAATCACATTTCTTGGTAGAATCATGCAGGATTGAAATTTTTGATGGTTTTTTTACTCCTCTCAACAGCCCAAACAAGTTTCTAAAAGGATGAGTTTGCAACTACTTTACTTTTGGAGAAAATTCAAAACATTCATTATTCAATAGGGCCCAAACTATCAAAAACCAGAGGTTTCAATGAACACACATTTCTTGGTAGAATCATGCAGGACTGAAATTTTTGATGTTTTTCTACTCCTCTCATGAGCCCAAACAAGTCTCTAAAAGCATGAGTTTGCAACTACTTTACTTTTGGAGAAAATTCAAAACATTCATTATTCAATAGAGCCCAATAGCAAAAACCAGCGTTTTGAATGAAGAATCACATTTCTTGGTAGAATCATGCAGGATTGAAATTTTTGATGGTTTTTTACTCCTCTCAACAGCCCAAACAAGTTTCTAAAAGGATGAGTTTGCAACTACTTTACTTTTGGAGAAAATTCAAAACATTCATTATTCAATAGGGCCCAAACTATCAAAAACCAGCGGTTTGAATGAACACATTTCTTGGTAGAATCATGCAGGACTGAAATTTTTGATGTTTTTCTACTCCTCTCATGAGCCCAAACAAGTCTCTAAAAGCATGAGTTTGCAACTACTTTACTTTTGGAGAAAATTCAAAACATTCACTATTCAATAGAGCCCAATAGCAAAAATCAGGTTTTGAATGAAGAATCAGATTTCTTGGTAAAATCATGCAGGATTGAATTTTTTGATGGTTTTTTACTCCTCTCAACAGCCCAAACAAGTTTCTAAAAGGATGAGTTTGCAACTACTTTACTTTTGGAGAAAATTCAAAACATTCATTATTCATTATTCAATAGGGCCCAAACTATCAAAAATTAGCGGTTTGAATGAACACACATTTCTTGGTAGAATCATGCAGGACTGAAATTTTTGATGTTTTTCTACTCCTCTCATGAGCCCAAACAAGTCTCTAAAAGCATGAGTTTGCAACTACTTTACTTTTGGAGAAAATTCAAAACATTCATTATTCAATAGAGCCCAATAGCAAAAACCAGCGTTTTGAATGAAGAATCACATTTCTTGGTAGAATCATGCAGGATTGAAATTTTTGATGGTTTTTTACTCCTCTCAACAGCCCAAACAATTTTCTAAAAGGATGAGTTTGCAACTACTTTACTTTTGGAGAAAATTCAAAACATTCATTATTCAATAGGGCCCAAACTATCAAAAACCAGCGGTTTCAATGAACACACATTTCTTGGTAGAATCATGCAGGACTGAAATTTTTGATGTTTTTCTACTCCTCTCATGAGCCCAAACAAGTCTCTAAAAGCATGAGTTTGCAACTACTTTACTTTTGGAGAAAATTCAAAACATTCACTATTCAATAGAGCCCAATAGCAAAAATCAGGTTTTGAATGAAGAATCACATTTCTTGGTAAAATCATGCAGGATTGAATTTTTTGATGGTTTTTTACAACTCTCAACAGCCCAAACAAGTTTCTAAAAGGATGAGTTTGCAACTACTTTACTTTTGGAGAAAATTCAAAACATTCATTATTCATTATTCAATAGGGCCCAAACTATCAAAAACCAGCGGTTTCAATGAACACACATTTCTTGGTAGAATCATGCAGGACTGAAATTTTTGATGTTTTTCTACTCCTCTCATGAGCCTAAACAAGTCTCTAAAAGCATGAGTTTGCAACTACTTTACTTTTGGAGAAAATTCAAAACATTCATTATTCAATAGAGCCCAATAGCAAAAACCAGCGTTTTGAATGAAGAATCACATTTCTTGGTAGAATCATGCAGGATTGAAATTTTTGATGGTTTTTTACTCCTCTCAACAGCCCAAACAAGTTTCTAAAAGGATGAGTTTGCAACTACTTTACTTTTGGAGAAAATTCAAAACATTCATTATTCAATAGGGCCCAAACTATCAAAAATCAGCTGTTTCAATGAACACACATGTCTTGGTAGAATCATGCAGGACTGAAATTTTTGATGTTTTTCTACTCATCTCATGAGCCCAAACAAGTCTCTAAAAGCATGAGTTTGCAACTACTTTACTTTTGGAGAAAATTCAAAACATTCATTATTCAATAGAGCCCAATAGCAAAAACCAGCGTTTTGAATGAAGAATCACATTTCTTGGTAGAATCATGCAGGATTGAAATTTTTGATGGTTTTTTACTCCGCTCAACAGCCCAAACAAGTTTCTAAAAGGATGAGTTTGCAACTACTTTACTTTTGGAGAAAATTCAAAACATTCATTATTCAATAGGGCCCAAACGATCAAAAACCAGCGGTTTCAATGAACACACATTTCTTGGTAGAATCATGCAGGACTGAAATTTTTGATGTTTTTCTACTCATCTCATGAGCCCAAACAAGTCTCTAAAAGCATGAGTTTGCAACTACTTTACTTTTGGAGAAAATTCAAAACATTCATTATTCAATAGAGCCCAATAGCAAAAACCAGCGTTTTGAATGAAGAATCACATTTCTTGGTAGAATCATGCAGGATTGAAATTTTTGATGGTTTTTTTTACTCCTCTCAACAGCCCAAACAAGTTTCTAAAAGGATGAGTTTGCAACTACTTTACTTTTGGAGAAAATTCAAAACATTCATTATTCAATAGGGCCCAAACTATCAAAAACCAGAGGTTTCAATGAACACACATTTCTTGGTAGAATCATGCAGGACTGAAATTTTTGATGTTTTTCTACTCCTCTCATGAGCCCAAACAAGTCTCTAAAAGCATGAGTTTGCAACTACTTTACTTTTGGAGAAAATTCAAAACATTCATTATTCAATAGAGCCCAATAGCAAAAACCAGCGTTTTGAATGAAGAATCACATTTCTTGGTAGAATCATGCAGGATTGAAATTTTTGATGGTTTTTTACTCCTCTCAACAGCCCAAACAAGTTTCTAAAAGGATGAGTTTGCAACTACTTTACTTTTGGAGAAAATTCAAAACATTCATTATTCAATAGGGCCCAAACTATCAAAAACCAGCGGTTTGAATGAACACATTTCTTGGTAGAATCATGCAGGACTGAAATTTTTGATGTTTTTCTACTCCTCTCATGAGCCCAAACAAGTCTCTAAAAGCATGAGTTTGCAACTACTTTACTTTTGGAGAAAATTCAAAACATTCACTATTCAATAGAGCCCAATAGCAAAAATCAGGTTTTGAATGAAGAATCAGATTTCTTGGTAAAATCATGCAGGATTGAATTTTTTGATGGTTTTTTACTCCTCTCAACAGCCCAAACAAGTTTCTAAAAGGATGAGTTTGCAACTACTTTACTTTTGGAGAAAATTCAAAACATTCATTATTCATTATTCAATAGGGCCCAAACTATCAAAAATTAGCGGTTTGAATGAACACACATTTCTTGGTAGAATCATGCAGGACTGAAATTTTTGATGTTTTTCTACTCCTCTCATGAGCCCAAACAAGTCTCTAAAAGCATGAGTTTGCAACTACTTTACTTTTGGAGAAAATTCAAAACATTCATTATTCAATAGAGCCCAATAGCAAAAACCAGCGTTTTGAATGAAGAATCACATTTCTTGGTAGAATCATGCAGGATTGAAATTTTTGATGGTTTTTTACTCCTCTCAACAGCCCAAACAAGTTTCTAAAAGGATGAGTTTGCAACTACTTTACTTTTGGAGAAAATTCAAAACATTCATTATTCAATAGGGCCCAAACTATCAAAAACCAGCCGTTTCAATGAACACACATGTCTTGGTAGAATCATGCAGGACTGAAATTTTTGATGTTTTTCTACTCCTCTCATGAGCCCAAACAAGTCTCTAAAAGCATGAGTTTGCAACTACTTTACTTTTGGAGAAAATTCAAAACATTCACTATTCAATAGAGCCCAATAGCAAAAATCAGGTTTTGAATGAAGAATCACATTTCTTGGTAAAATCATGCAGGATTGAATTTTTTGATGGTTTTTTACAACTCTCAACAGCCCAAACAAGTTTCTAAAAGGATGAGTTTGCAACTACTTTACTTTTGGAGAAAATTCAAAACATTCATTATTCATTATTCAATAGGGCCCAAACTATCAAAAACCAGCGGTTTCAATGAACACACATTTCTTGGTAGAATCATGCAGGACTGAAATTTTTGATGTTTTTCTACTCCTCTCATGAGCCCAAACAAGTCTCTAAAAGCATGAGTTTGCAACTACTTTACTTTTGGAGAAAATTCAAAACATTCATTATTCAATAGAGCCCAATAGCAAAAACCAGCGTTTTGAATGAAGAATCACATTTCTTGGTAGAATCATGCAGGATTGAAATTTTTGATGGTTTTTTACTCCTCTCAACAGCCCAAACAATTTTCTAAAAGGATGAGTTTGCAACTACTTTACTTTTGGATAAAATTCAAAACATTCATTATTCAATAGGGCCCAAACTATCAAAAACCAGCGGTTTCAATGAACACACATTTCTTGGTAGAATCATGCAGGACTGAAATTTTTGATGTTTTTCTACTCCTCTCATGAGCCCAAACAAGTCTCTAAAAGCATGAATTTGCAACTACTTTACTTTTGGAGAAAATTCAAAACATTCATTATTCAATAGAGCCCAATAGCAGCCCAAAACCAGCGTTTTGAATGAAGAATCACATTTCTTGGTAGAATCATGCAGGATGGAAATTTTTGATGGTTTTTTACTCCTCTCAACAGCCCAAACAAGTTTCTAAAAGGATGAGTTTGCAACTACTTTACTTTTGGAGAAAATTCAAAACATTCATTATTCTATAGGGCCCAAACTATCAAAAACCAGCGGTTTCAATGAACACACATTTCTTGGTAGAATCATGCAGGACTGAAATTTTTGATGTTTTTCTACTCCTCTCATGAGCCCAAACAAGTCTCTAAAAGCATGAGTTTGCAACTACTTTACTTTTGGAGAAAATTCAAAACATTCATTATTCAATAGAGCCCAATAGCAAAAACCAGCGTTTTGAATGAAGAATCACATTTCTTGGTAGAATCATGCAGGATTGAAATTTGTGATGGTTTTTTACTCCTCTCAACAGCCCAAACAAGTTTCTAAAAGGATGAGTTTGCAACTACTTTACTTTTGGAGAAAATTCAAAACATTCATTATTCAATAGGGCCCAAACTATCAAAAACCAGCGGTTTCAATGAACACACATTTCTTGGTAGAATCATGCAGGACTGAAATTTTTGATGTTTTTCTACTCCTCTCATGAGCCCAAACAAGTCTCTAAAAGCATGAGTTTGCAACTACTTTACTTTTGGAGAAAATTCAAAACATTCATTATTCAATAGAGCCCAATAGCAAAAACCAGCGTTTTGAATGAAGAATCACATTTCTTGGTAGAATCATGCAGGATTGAAATTTTTGATGGTTTTTTACTCCTCTCAACAGCCCAAACAAGTTTCTAAAAGGATGAGTTTGCAACTACTTTACTTTTGGAGAAAATTCAAAACATTCATTATTCAATAGGGCCCAAACTATCAAAAACCAGCGGTTTCAATGAACACACATTTCTTGGTAGAATCATGCAGGACTGAAATTTTTGATGTTTTTCTACTCCTCTCATGAGCCCAAACAAGTCTCTAAAAGCATGAGTTTGCAACTACTTTACTTTTGGAGAAAATTCAAAACATTCACTATTCAATAGAGCCCAATAGCAAAAATCAGGTTTTGAATGAAGAATCACATTTCTTGGTAAAATCATGCAGGATTGAATTTTTTGATGGTTTTTTACAGCTCTCAACAGCCCAAACAAGTTTCTAAAAGGATGAGTTTGCAACTACTTTACTTTTGGAGAAAATTCAAAACATTCATTATTCATTATTCAATAGGGCCCAAACTATCAAAAACCAGCGGTTTCAATGAACACACATTTCTTGGTAGAATCATGCAGGACTGAAATTTTTGATGTTTTTCTACTCCTCTCATGAGCCCAAACAAGTCTCTAAAAGCATGAGTTTGCAACTACTTTACTTTTGGAGAAAATTCAAAACATTCACTATTCAATAGAGCCCAATAGCAAAAATCAGGTTTTGAATGAAGAATCACATTTCTTGGTAAAATCATGCAGGATTGAATTTTTTGATGGTTTTTTACAGCTCTCAACAGCCCAAACAAGTTTCTAAAAGGATGAGTTTGCAACTACTTTACTTTTGGAGAAAATTCAAAACATTCATTATTCATTATTCAATAGGGCCCAAACTATCAAAAACCAGCGGTTTCAATGAACACACATTTCTTGGTAGAATCATGCAGGACTGAAATTTTTGATGTTTTTCTACTCCTCTCATGAGCCCAAACAAGTCTCTAAAAGCATGAGTTTGCAACTACTTTACTTTTGGAGAAAATTCAAAACATTCATTATTCAATAGAGCCCAATAGCAAAAACCAGCGTTTTGAATGAAGAATCACATTTCTTGGTAGAATCATGCAGGATTGAAATTTTTGATGGTTTTTTACTCCTCTCAACAGCCCAAACAATTTTCTAAAAGGATGAGTTTGCAACTACTTTACTTTTGGAGAAAATTCAAAACATTCATTATTCAATAGGGCCCAAACTATCAAAAACCAGCGGTTTCAATGAACACACATTTCTTGGTAGAATCATGCAGGACTGAAATTTTTGATGTTTTTCTACTCCTCTCATGAGCCCAAACAAGTCTCTAAAAGCATGAGTTTGCAACTACTTTACTTTTGGAGAAAATTCAAAACATTCATTATTCAATAGAGCCCAATAGCAAAAACCAGCGTTTTGAATGAAGAATCACATTTCTTGGTAGAATCATGCAGGATTGAAATTTGTGATGGTTTTTTACTCCTCTCAACAGCCCAAACAAGTTTCTAAAAGGATGAGTTTGCAACTACTTTACTTTTGGAGAAAATTCAAAACATTCATTATTCAATAGGGCCCAAACTATCAAAAACCAGCGGTTTCAATGAACACACATTTCTTGGTAGAATCATGCAGGACTGAAATTTTTGATGTTTTTCTACTCCTCTCATGAGCCCAAACAAGTCTCTAAAAGCATGAGTTTGCAACTACTTTACTTTTGGAGAAAATTCAAAACATTCATTATTCAATAGAGCCCAATAGCAAAAACCAGCGTTTTGAATGAAGAATCACATTTCTTGGTAGAATCATGCAGGATTGAAATTTTTGATGGTTTTTTACTCCTCTCAACAGCCCAAACAAGTTTCTAAAAGGATGAGTTTGCAACTACTTTACTTTTGGAGAAAATTCAAAACATTCATTATTCAATAGAGCCCAATAGCAAAAACCAGCGTTTTGAATGAAGAATCACATTTCTTGGTAGAATCATGCAGGATTGAAATTTGTGATGGTTTTTTACTCCTCTCAACAGCCCAAACAAGTTTCTAAAAGGATGAGTTTGCAACTACTTTACTTTTGGAGAAAATTCAAAACATTCATTATTCAATAGGGCCCAAACTATCAAAAACCAGCGGTTTCAATGAACACACATTTCTTGGTAGAATCATGCAGGACTGAAATTTTTGATGTTTTTCTACTCCTCTCATGAGCCCAAACAAGTCTCTAAAAGCATGAGTTTGCAACTACTTTACTTTTGGAGAAAATTCAAAACATTCATTATTCAATAGAGCCCAATAGCAAAAACCAGCGTTTTGAATGAAGAATCACATTTCTTGGTAGAATCATGCAGGATTGAAATTTTTGATGGTTTTTTACTCCTCTCAACAGCCCAAACAAGTTTCTAAAAGGATGAGTTTGCAACTACTTTACTTTTGGAGAAAATTCAAAACATTCATTATTCAATAGGGCCCAAACTATCAAAAACCAGCGGTTTGAATGAACACACATTTCTTGGTAGAATCATGCAGGACTGAAATTTTTGATGTTTTTCTACTCCTCTCATGAGCCCAAACAAGTCTCTAAAAGCATGAGTTTGCAACTACTTTACTTTTGGAGAAAATTCAAAACATTCATTATTCAATAGAGCCCAATAGCAAAAACCAGCGTTTTGAATGAAGAATCACATTTCTTGGTAGAATCATGCAGGATTGAAATTTTTGATGGTTTTTTACTCCTCTCAACAGCCCAAACAAGTTTCTAAAAGGATGAGTTTGCAACTACTTTACTTTTGGAGAAAATTCAAAACATTCATTATTCAATAGGGCCCAAACTATCAAAAACCAGCGGTTTCAATGAACACACATTTCTTGGTAGAATCATGCAGGACTGAAATTTTTGATGTTTTTCTACTCCTCTCATGAGCCCAAACAAGTCTCTAAAAGCATGAGTTTGCAACTACTTTACTTTTGGAGAAAATTCAAAACATTCATTATTCAATAGAGCCCAATAGCAAAAACCAGCGTTTTGAATGAAGAATCACATTTCTTGGTAGAATCATGCAGGATTGAAATTTTTGATGGTTTTTTACTCCTCTCAACAGCCCAAACAAGTTTCTAAAAGGATGAGTTTGCAACTACTTTACTTTTGGAGAAAATTCAAAACATTCATTATTCAATAGGGCCCAAACTATCAAAAACCAGCGGTTTCAATGAACACACATTTCTTGGTAGAATCATGCAGGACTGAAATTTTTGATGTTTTTCTACTCCTCTCATGAGCCCAAACAAGTCTCTAAAAGCATGAGTTTGCAACTACTTTACTTTTGGAGAAAATTCAAAACATTCATTATTCAATAGAGCCCAATAGCAAAAACCAGCGTTTTGAATGAAGAATCACATTTCTTGGTAGAATCATGCAGGATTGAAATTTTTGATGGTTTTTTACTCCTCTCAACAGCCCAAACAAGTTTCTAAAAGGATGAGTTTGCAACTACTTTACTTTTGGAGAAAATTCAAAACATTCATTATTCAATAGGGCCCAAACTATCAAAAACCAGCGGTTTCAATGAACACACATTTCTTGGTAGAATCATGCAGGACTGAAATTTTTGATGTTTTTCTACTCCTCTCATGAGCCCAAACAAGTCTCTAAAAGCATGAGTTTGCAACTACTTTACTTTTGGAGAAAATTCAAAACATTCATTATTCAATAGAGCCCAATAGCAAAAACCAGCGTTTTGAATGAAGAATCACATTTCTTGGTAGAATCATGCAGGATTGAAATTTTTGATGGTTTTTTACTCCTCTCAACAGCCCAAACAAGTTTCTAAAAGGATGAGTTTGCAACTACTTTACTTTTGGAGAAAATTCAAAACATTCATTATTCAATAGGGCCCAAACTATCAAAAACCAGCGGTTTCAATGAACACACATTTCTTGGTAGAATCATGCAGGACTGAAATTTTTGATGTTTTTCTACTCCTCTCATGAGCCCAAACAAGTCTCTAAAAGCATGAGTTTGCAACTACTTTACTTTTGGAGAAAATTCAAAACATTCATTATTCAATAGAGCCCAATAGCAAAAACCAGCGTTTTGAATGAAGAATCACATTTCTTGGTAGAATCATGCAGGATTGAAATTTTTGATGGTTTTTTACTCCTCTCAACAGCCCAAACAAGTTTCTAAAAGGATGAGTTTGCAACTACTTTACTTTTGGAGAAAATTCAAAACATTCATTATTCAATAGGGCCCAAACTATCAAAAACCAGCGGTTTGAATGAACACACATTTCTTGGTAGAATCATGCAGGACTGAAATTTTTGATGTTTTTCTACTCCTCTCATGAGCCCAAACAAGTCTCTAAAAGCATGAGTTTGCAACTACTTTACTTTTGGAGAAAATTCAAAACATTCATTATTCAATAGAGCCCAATAGCAAAAACCAGCGTTTTGAATGAAGAATCACATTTCTTGGTAGAATCATGCAGGATTGAAATTTTTGATGGTTTTTTACTCCTCTCAACAGCCCAAACAAGTTTCTAAAAGGATGAGTTTGCAACTACTTTACTTTTGGAGAAAATTCAAAACATTCATTATTCAATAGGGCCCAAACTATCAAAAACCAGCGGTTTCAATGAACACACATTTCTTGGTAGAATCATGCAGGACTGAAATTTTTGATGTTTTTCTACTCCTCTCATGAGCCCAAACAAGTCTCTAAAAGCATGAGTTTGCAACTACTTTACTTTTGGAGAAAATTCAAAACATTCATTATTCAATAGAGCCCAATAGCAAAAACCAGCGTTTTGAATGAAGAATCACATTTCTTGGTAGAATCATGCAGGATTGAAATTTTTGATGGTTTTTTACTCCTCTCAACAGCCCAAACAAGTTTCTAAAAGGATGAGTTTGCAACTACTTTACTTTTGGAGAAAATTCAAAACATTCATTATTCAATAGGGCCCAAACTATCAAAAACCAGGCGTTTCAATGAACACACATGTCTTGGTAGAATCATGCAGGACTGAAATTTTTGATGTTTTTCTACTCATCTCATGAGCCCAAACAAGTCTCTAAAAGCATGAGTTTGCAACTACTTTACTTTTGGAGAAAATTCAAAACATTCATTAGTCAATAGAGCCCAATAGCAAAAACCAGCGTTTTGAATGAAGAATCACATTTCTTGGTAGAATCATGCAGGATTGAAATTTTTGATGGTTTTTTACTCCTCTCAACAGCCCAAACAAGTTTCTAAAAGGATGAGTTTGCAACTACTTTACTTTTGGAGAAAATTCAAAACATTCATTATTCAATAGGGCCCAAACTATCAAAAACCAGCGGTTTCAATGAACACACATTTCTTGGTAGAATCATGCAGGACTGAAATTTTTGATGTTCTTCTACTCCTCTCATGAGCCCAAACAAGTCTCTAAAAGCATGAGTTTGCAACTACTTTACTTTTGGAGAAAATTCAAAACATTCATGATTCAATAGAGCCCAATAGCAAAAACCAGCGTTTTGAATGAACAATCACATTTCTTGGTAGAATCATGCAGGATTGAAATTTTTGATGGTTTTTTACTCCTCTCAACAGCCCAAACAAGTTTCTAAAAGGATGAGTTTGCAACTACTTTACTTTTGGAGAAAATTCAAAACATTCATTATTCAATAGGGCCCAAACTATCAAAAACCAGCGGTTTGAATGAACACATTTCTTGGTAGAATCATGCAGGACTGAAATTTTTGATGTTTTTCTACTCCTCTCATGAGCCCAAACAAGTCTCTAAAAGCATGAGTTTGCAACTACTTTACTTTTGGAGAAAATTCAAAACATTCACTATTCAATAGAGCCCAATAGCAAAAATCAGGTTTTGAATGAAGAATCACATTTCTTGGTAAAATCATGCAGGATTGAATTTTTTGATGGTTTTTTACTCCTCTCAACAGCCCAAACAAGTTTCTAAAAGGATGAGTTTGCAACTACTTTACTTTTGGAGAAAATTCAAAACATTCATTATTCATTATTCAATAGGGCCCAAACTATCAAAAACCAGCGGTTTCAATGAACACACATTTCTTGGTAGAATCATGCAGGACTGAAATTTTTGATGTTTTTCTACTCCTCTCATGAGCCCAAACAAGTCTCTAAAAGCATGAGTTTGCAACTACTTTACTTTTGGAGAAAATTCAAAACATTCACTATTCAATAGAGCCCAATAGCAAAAATCAGGTTTTGAATGAAGAATCACATTTCTTGGTAAAATCATGCAGGATTGAAATTTTTGATGGTTTTTTACTCCTCTCAACAGCCCAAACAAGTTTCTAAAAGGATGAGTTTGCAACTACTTTACTTTTGGAGAAAATTCAAAACATTCATTATTCAATAGGGCCCAAACTATCAAAAACCAGCGGTTTCAATGAACACACATTTCTTGGTAGAATCATGCAGGACTGAAATTTTTGATGTTTTTCTACTCCTCTCATGAGCCCAAACAAGTCTCTAAAAGCATGAGTTTGCAACTACTTTACTTTTGGAGAAAATTCAAAACATTCATTATTCAATAGAGCCCAATAGCAAAAACCAGCGTTTTGAATGAAGAATCACATTTCTTGGTAGAATCATGCAGGATTGAAATTTTTGATGGTTTTTTACTCCTCTCAACAGCCCAAACAAGTTTCTAAAAGGATGAGTTTGCAACTACTTTACTTTTGGAGAAAATTCAAAACATTCATTATTCAATAGGGCCCAAACTATCAAAAACCAGCCGTTTCAATGAACACACATGTCTTGGTAGAATCATGCAGGACTGAAATTTTTGATGTTTTTCTACTCATCTCATGAGCCCAAACAAGTCTCTAAAAGCATGAGTTTGCAACTACTTTACTTTTGGAGAAAATTCAAAACATTCATTATTCAATAGAGCCCAATAGCAAAAACCAGCGTTTTGAATGAAGAATCACATTTCTTGGTAGAATCATGCAGGATTGAAATTTTTGATGGTTTTTTACTCCTCTCAACAGCCCAAACAAGTTTCTAAAAGGATGAGTTTGCAACTACTTTACTTTTGGAGAAAATTCAAAACATTCATTATTCAATAGGGCCCAAACTATCAAAAACCAGCGGTTTCAATGAACACACATTTCTTGGTAGAATCATGCAGGACTGAAATTTTTGATGTTTTTCTACTCCTCTCATGAGCCCAAACAAGTCTCTAAAAGCATGAGTTTGCAACTACTTTACTTTTGGAGAAAATTCAAAACATTCATTATTCAATAGAGCCCAATAGCAAAAACCAGCGTTTTGAATGAAGAATCACATTTCTTGGTAGAATCATGCAGGATTGAAATTTTTGATGGTTTTTTACTCCTCTCAACAGCCCAAACAAGTTTCTAAAAGGATGAGTTTGCAACTACTTTACTTTTGGAGAAAATTCAAAACATTCATTATTCAATAGGGCCCAAACTATCAAAAACCAGCGGTTTCAATGAACACACATTTCTTGGTAGAATCATGCAGGACTGAAATTTTTGATGTTTTTCTACTCCTCTCATGAGCCCAAACAAGTCTCTAAAAGCATGAGTTTGCAACTACTTTACTTTTGGAGAAAATTCAAAACATTCATTATTCAATAGAGCCCAATAGCAAAAACCAGCGTTTTGAATGAAGAATCACATTTCTTGGTAGAATCATGCAGGATTGAAATTTTTGATGGTTTTTTACTCCTCTCAACAGCCCAAACAAGTTTCTAAAAGGATGAGTTTGCAACTACTTTACTTTTGGAGAAAATTCAAAACATTCATTATTCAATAGGGCCCAAACTATCAAAAACCAGCGGTTTGAATGAACACACATTTCTTGGTAGAATCATGCAGGACTGAAATTTTTGATGTTTTTCTACTCCTCTCATGAGCCCAAACAAGTCTCTAAAAGCATGAGTTTGCAACTACTTTACTTTTGGAGAAAATTCAAAACATTCACTATTCAATAGAGCCCAATAGCAAAAATCAGGTTTTGAATGAAGAATCACATTTCTTGGTAAAATCATGCAGGATTGAAATTTTTGATGGTTTTTTACTCCTCTCAACAGCCCAAACAAGTTTCTAAAAGGATGAGTTTGCAACTACTTTACTTTTGGAGAAAATTCAAAACATTCATTATTCAATAGGGCCCAAACTATCAAAAACCAGCGGTTTCAATGAACACACATTTCTTGGTAGAATCATGCAGGACTGAAATTTTTGATGTTTTTCTACTCCTCTCATGAGCCCAAACAAGTCTCTAAAAGCATGAGTTTGCAACTACTTTACTTTTGGAGAAAATTCAAAACATTCATTATTCAATAGAGCCCAATAGCAAAAACCAGCGTTTTGAATGAAGAATCACATTTCTTGGTAGAATCATGCAGGATTGAAATTTTTGATGGTTTTTTACTCCTCTCAACAGCCCAAACAAGTTTTTAAAAGGATGAGTTTGCAACTACTTTACTTTTGGAGAAAATTCAAAACATTCATTATTCAATAGGGCCCAAACTATCAAAAACCAGCGGTTTCAATGAACACACATTTCTTGGTAGAATCATGCAGGACTGAAATTTTTGATGTTTTTCTACTCCTCTCATGAGCCCAAACAAGTCTCTAAAAGCATGAGTTTGCAACTACTTTACTTTTGGAGAAAATTCAAAACATTCATTATTCAATAGAGCCCAATAGCAAAAACCAGCGTTTTGAATGAAGAATCACATTTCTTGGTAGAATCATGCAGGATTGAAATTTTTGATGGTTTTTTACTCCTCTCAACAGCCCAAACAAGTTTCTAAAAGGATGAGTTTGCAACTACTTTACTTTTGGAGAAAATTCAAAACATTCATTATTCAATAGGGCCCAAACTATCAAAAACCAGCGGTTTCAATGAACACACATTTCTTGGTAGAATCATGCAGGACTGAAATTTTTGATGTTTTTCTACTCCTCTCATGAGCCCAAACAAGTCTCTAAAAGCATGAGTTTGCAACTACTTTACTTTTGGAGAAAATTCAAAACATTCATTATTCAATAGAGCCCAATAGCAAAAACCAGCGTTTTGAATGAAGAATCACATTTCTTGGTAGAATCATGCAGGATTGAAATTTTTGATGGTTTTTTACTCCTCTCAACAGCCCAAACAAGTTTCTAAAAGGATGAGTTTGCAACTACTTTACTTTTGGAGAAAATTCAAAACATTCATTATTCAATAGGGCCCAAACTATCAAAAACCAGCGGTTTCAATGAACACACATTTCTTGGTAGAATCATGCAGGACTGAAATTTTTGATGTTTTTCTACTCCTCTCATGAGCCCAAACAAGTCTCTAAAAGCATGAGTTTGCAACTACTTTACTTTTGGAGAAAATTCAAAACATTCATTATTCAATAGAGCCCAATAGCAAAAACCAGCGTTTTGAATGAAGAATCACATTTCTTGGTAGAATCATGCAGGATTGAAATTTTTGATGGTTTTTTACTCCTCTCAACAGCCCAAACAAGTTTCTAAAAGGATGAGTTTGCAACTACTTTACTTTTGGAGAAAATTCAAAACATTCATTATTCAATAGGGCCCAAACTATCAAAAACCAGCGGTTTGAATGAACACACATTTCTTGGTAGAATCATGCAGGACTGAAATTTTTGATGTTTTTCTACTCCTCTCATGAGCCCAAACAAGTCTCTAAAAGCATGAGTTTGCAACTACTTTACTTTTGGAGAAAATTCAAAACATTCACTATTCAATAGAGCCCAATAGCAAAAATCAGGTTTTGAATGAAGAATTACATTTCTTGGTAAAATCATGCAGGATTGAAATTTTTGATGGTTTTTTACTCCTCTCAACAGCCCAAACAAGTTTCTAAAAGGATGAGTTTGCAACTACTTTACTTTTGGAGAAAATTCAAAACATTCATTATTCAATAGGGCCCAAACTATCAAAAACCAGCGGTTTCAATGAACACACATTTCTTGGTAGAATCATGCAGGACTGAAATTTTTGATGTTTTTCTACTCCTCTCATGAGCCCAAACAAGTCTCTAAAAGCATGAGTTTGCAACTACTTTACTTTTGGAGAAAATTCAAAACATTCATTATTCAATAGAGCCCAATAGCAAAAACCAGCGTTTTGAATGAAGAATCACATTTCTTGGTAGAATCATGCAGGATTGAAATTTTTGATGGTTTTTTACTCCTCTCAACAGCCCAAACAAGTTTTTAAAAGGATGAGTTTGCAACTACTTTACTTTTGGAGAAAATTCAAAACATTCATTATTCAATAGGGCCCAAACTATCAAAAACCAGCGGTTTCAATGAACACACATTTCTTGGTAGAATCATGCAGGACTGAAATTTTTGATGTTTTTCTACTCCTCTCATGAGCCCAAACAAGTCTCTAAAAGCATGAGTTTGCAACTACTTTACTTTTGGAGAAAATTCAAAACATTCATTATTCAATAGAGCCCAATAGCAAAAACCAGCGTTTTGAATGAAGAATCACATTTCTTGGTAGAATCATGCAGGATTGAAATTTTTGATGGTTTTTTACTCCTCTCAACAGCCCAAACAAGTTTCTAAAAGGATGAGTTTGCAACTACTTTACTTTTGGAGAAAATTCAAAACATTCATTATTCAATAGGGCCCAAACTATCAAAAACCAGCGGTTTCAATGAACACACATTTCTTGGTAGAATCATGCAGGACTGAAATTTTTGATGTTTTTCTACTCCTCTCATGAGCCCAAACAAGTCTCTAAAAGCATGAGTTTGCAACTACTTTACTTTTGGAGAAAATTCAAAACATTCATTATTCAATAGAGCCCAATAGCAAAAACCAGCGTTTTGAATGAAGAATCACATTTCTTGGTAGAATCATGCAGGATTGAAATTTTTGATGGTTTTTTACTCCTCTCAACAGCCCAAACAAGTTTCTAAAAGGATGAGTTTGCAACTACTTTACTTTTGGAGAAAATTCAAAACATTCATTATTCAATAGGGCCCAAACTATCAAAAACCAGCGGTTTCAATGAACACACATTTCTTGGTAGAATCATGCAGGACTGAAATTTTTGATGTTTTTCTACTCCTCTCATGAGCCCAAACAAGTCTCTAAAAGCATGAGTTTGCAACTACTTTACTTTTGGAGAAAATTCAAAACATTCATTATTCAATAGAGCCCAATAGCAAAAACCAGCGTTTTGAATGAAGAATCACATTTCTTGGTAGAATCATGCAGGATTGAAATTTTTGATGGTTTTTTACTCCTCTCAACAGCCCAAACAAGTTTCTAAAAGGATGAGTTTGCAACTACTTTACTTTTGGAGAAAATTCAAAACATTCATTATTCAATAGGGCCCAAACTATCAAAAACCAGCCGTTTCAATGAACACACATGTCTTGGTAGAATCATGCAGGACTGAAATTTTTGATGTTTTTCTACTCATCTCATGAGCCCAAACAAGTCTCTAAAAGCATGAGTTTGCAACTACTTTACTTTTGGAGAAAATTCAAAACATTCATTATTCAATAGAGCCCAATAGCAAAAACCAGCGTTTTGAATGAAGAATCACATTTCTTGGTAGAATCATGCAGGATTGAAATTTTTGATGGTTTTTTACTCCTCTCAACAGCCCAAACAAGTTTCTAAAAGGATGAGTTTGCAACTACTTTACTTTTGGAGAAAATTCAAAACATTCATTATTCAATAGGGCCCAAACTATCAAAAACCAGCGGTTTCAATGAACACACATTTCTTGGTAGAATCATGCAGGACTGAAATTTTTGATGTTTTTCTACTCCTCTCATGAGCCCAAACAAGTCTCTAAAAGCATGAGTTTGCAACTACTTTACTTTTGGAGAAAATTCAAAACATTCATTATTCAATAGAGCCCAATAGCAAAAACCAGCGTTTTGAATGAAGAATCACATTTCTTGGTAGAATCATGCAGGATTGAAATTTTTGATGGTTTTTTACTCCTCTCAACAGCCCAAACAAGTTTCTAAAAGGATGAGTTTGCAACTACTTTACTTTTGGAGAAAATTCAAAACATTCATTATTCAATAGGGCCCAAACTATCAAAAACCAGCGGTTTGAATGAACACATTTCTTGGTAGAATCATGCAGGACTGAAATTTTTGATGTTTTTCTACTCCTCTCATGAGCCCAAACAAGTCTCTAAAAGCATGAGTTTGCAACTACTTTACTTTTGGAGAAAATTCAAAACATTCATTATTCAATAGAGCCCAATAGCAAAAACCAGCGTTTTGAATGAAGAATCACATTTCTTGGTAGAATCATGCAGGATTGAAATTTTTGATGGTTTTTTACTCCTCTCAACAGCCCAAACAAGTTTCTAAAAGGATGAGTTTGCAACTACTTTACTTTTGGAGAAAATTCAAAACATTCATTATTCAATAGGGCCCAAACTATCAAAAACCAGCGGTTTCAATGAACACACATTTCTTGGTAGAATCATGCAGGACTGAAATTTTTGATGTTTTTCTACTCCTCTCATGAGCCCAAACAAGTCTCTAAAAGCATGAGTTTGCAACTACTTTACTTTTGGAGAAAATTCAAAACATTCATTATTCAATAGAGCCCAATAGCAAAAACCAGCGTTTTGAATGAAGAATCACATTTCTTGGTAGAATCATGCAGGATTGAAATTTTTGATGGTTTTTTACTCCTCTCAACAGCCCAAACAAGTTTCTAAAAGGATGAGTTTGAAACTACTTTACTTTTGGAGAAAATTCAAAACATTCATTATTCAATAGGGCCCAAACTATCAAAAACCAGAGGTTTCAATGAACACACATTTCTTGGTAGAATCATGTAGGACTGAAATTTTTTATGTTTTTTTAACTCCTCTCATGAGCCCAAACAAGTCTCCAAAAGCATGAGTTTGCAACTACTTTACTTTTGAAGAAAATTCAAAACATTCATTATTCAATAGAGCCCAATAGCAAAAACCAGCGTTTTGAATGAAGAAACACATTTCATGGTAGAATCATGCAGGATTGAAATTTTTGATGGTTTTTTACTCCTCTCAACAGCCCAAACAAGTTTCTAAAAGGATGAGTTTGCAACTACTTTACTTTTGGAGAAAATTCAAAACATTCATTATTCAATAGGGCCCAAACTATCAAAAACCAGCGGTTTCAATGAACACACATTTCTTGGTAGAATCATGCAGGACTGAAATTTTTGATGTTTTTCTACTCCTCTCATGAGCCCAAACAAGTCTCTAAAAGCATGAGTTTGCAACTACTTTACTTTTGGAGAAAATTCAAAACATTCATTATTCAATAGAGCCCAATAGCAAAAACCAGCGTTTTGAATGAAGAATCACATTTCTTGGTAGAATCATGCAGGATTGAAATTTTTGATGGTTTTTTACTCCTCTCAACAGCCCAAACAAGTTTCTAAAAGGATGAGTTTGCAACTACTTTACTTTTGGAGAAAATTCAAAACATTCATTATTCAATAGGGCCCAAAATATCAAAAACCAGCGGTTTGAATGAACACATTTCTTGGTAGAATCATGCAGGACTGAAATTTTTGATGTTTTTCTACTCCTCTCATGAGCCCAAACAAGTCTCTAAAAGCATGAGTTTGCATCTACTTTACTTTTGGAGAAAATTCAAAACATTCACTATTCAATAGAGCCCAATAGCAAAAATCAGGTTTTGAATGAAGAATCACATTTCTTGGTAAAATCATGCAGGATTGAAATTTTTTATGGTTTTTTACTCCTCTCAACAGCCCAAACAAGTTTCTAAAAGGATGAGTTTGCAACTACTTTACTTTTGGAGAAAATTCAAAACATTCATTATTCATTAGGGCCCAAACTATCAAAAACCAGCGGTTTGAATGAACACACATTTTTTGGTAGAATCATGCAGGACTGAAATTTTTGATGTTTTTCTACTCCTCTCATGAGCCCAAACAAGTCTCTAAAAGCATGAGTTTGCAACTACTTTACTTTTGGAGAAAATTCAAAACATTCATTATTCAATAGAGCCCAATAGCAAAAACCAGCGTTTTGAATGAAGAATCACATTTCTTGGTAGAATCATGCAGGATTGAAATTTTTGATGGTTTTTTACTCCTCTCAACAGCCCAAACAAGTTTCTAAAAGGATGAGTTTGCAACTACTTTACTTTTGGAGAAAATTCAAAACATTCATTATTCAATAGGGCCCAAACTATCAAAAATCAGCTGTTTCAATGAACACACATGTCTTGGTAGAATCATGCAGGACTGAAATTTTTGATGTTTTTCTACTCATCTCATGAGCCCAAACAAGTCTCTAAAAGCATGAGTTTGCAACTACTTTACTTTTGGAGAAAATTCAAAACATTCATTATTCAATAGAGCCCAATAGCAAAAACCAGCGTTTTGAATGAAGAATCACATTTCTTGGTAGAATCATGCAGGATTGAAATTTTTGATGGTTTTTTACTCCTCTCAACAGCCCAAACAAGTTTCTAAAAGGATGAGTTTGCAACTACTTTACTTTTGGAGAAAATTCAAAACATTCATTATTCAATAGGGCCCAAACTATCAAAAACCAGCGGTTTCAATGAACACACATTTCTTGGTAGAATCATGCAGGACTGAAATTTTTGATGTTTTTCTACTCCTCTCATGAGCCCAAACAAGTCTCTAAAAGCATGAGTTTGCAACTACTTTACTTTTGGAGAAAATTCAAAACATTCATTATTCAATAGAGCCCAATAGCAAAAACCAGCGTTTTGAATGAAGAATCACATTTCTTGGTAGAATCATGCAGGATTGAAATTTTTGATGGTTTTTTCCTCCTCTCAACAGCCCAAACAAGTTTCTAAAAGGATGAGTTTGCAACTACTTTACTTTTGGAGAAAATTCAAAACATTCATTATTCAATAGGGCCCAAACTATCAAAAACCAGCGGTTTGAATGAACACATTTCTTGGTAGAATCATGCAGGACTGAAATTTTTGATGTTTTTCTACTCCTCTCATGAGCCCAAACAAGTCTCTAAAAGCATGAGTTTGCAACTACTTTACTTTTGGAGAAAATTCAAAACATTCACTATTCAATAGAGCCCAATAGCAAAAATCAGGTTTTGAATGAAGAATCAGATTTTTTGGTAAAATCATGCAGGATTGAATTTTTTGATGGTTTTTTACTCCTCTCAACAGCCCAAACAAGTTTCTAAAAGGATGAGTTTGCAACTACTTTACTTTTGGAGAAAATTCAAAACATTCATTATTCATTATTCAATAGGGCCCAAACTATCAAAAATTAGCGGTTTGAATGAACACACATTTCTTGGTAGAATCATGCAGGACTGAAATTTTTGATGTTTTTCTACTCCTCTCATGAGCCCAAACAAGTCTCTAAAAGCATGAGTTTGCAACTACTTTACTTTTGGAGAAAATTCAAAACATTCATTATTCAATAGAGCCCAATAGCAAAAACCAGCGTTTTGAATGAAGAATCACATTTCTTGGTAGAATCATGCAGGATTGAAATTTTTGATGGTTTTTTACTCCTCTCAACAGCCCAAACAAGTTTCTAAAAGGATGAGTTTGCAACTACTTTACTTTTGGAGAAAATTCAAAACATTCATTATTCAATAGGGCCCAAACTATCAAAAACCAGCGGTTTCAATGAACACACATTTCTTGGTAGAATCATGCAGGACTGACATTTTTGATGTTTTTCTACTCCTCTCATGAGCCCAAACAAGTCTCTAAAAGCATGAGTTTGCAACTACTTTACTTTTGGAGAAAATTCAAAACATTCACTATTCAATAGAGCCCAATAGCAAAAATCAGGTTTTGAATGAAGGATCACATTTCTTGGTAAAATCATGCAGGATTGAATTTTTTGATGGTTTTTTACTCCACTCAACAGCCCAAACAAGTTTCTAAAAGGATGAGTTTGCAACTACTTTACTTTTGGAGAAAATTCAAAACATTCATTATTCATTATTCAATAGGGCCCAAACTATCAAAAACCAGCGGTTTCAATGAACACACATTTCTTGGTAGAATCATGCAGGACTGAAATTTTTGATGTTTTTCTACTCCTCTCATGAGCCCAAACAAGTCTCTAAAAGCATGAGTTTGCAACTACTTTACTTTTGGAGAAAATTCAAAACATTCACTATTCAATAGAGCCCAATAGCAAAAATCAGGTTTTGAATGAAGAATCACATTTCTTGGTAGAATCATGCAGGATTGAAATTTTTGATGGTTTTTTCCTCCTCTCAACAGCCCAAACAAGTTTCTAAAAGGATGAGTTTGCAACTACTTTACTTTTGGAGAAAATTCAAAACATTCATTATTCAATAGGGCCCAAACTATCAAAAACCAGCGGTTTGAATGAACACATTTCTTGGTAGAATCATGCAGGACTGAAATTTTTGATGTTTTTCTACTCCTCTCATGAGCCCAAACAAGTCTCTAAAAGCATGAGTTTGCAACTACTTTACTTTTGGAGAAAATTCAAAACATTCACTATTCAATAGAGCCCAATAGCAAAAATCAGGTTTTGAATGAAGAATCAGATTTTTTGGTAAAATCATGCAGGATTGAATTTTTTGATGGTTTTTTACTCCTCTCAACAGCCCAAACAAGTTTCTAAAAGGATGAGTTTGCAACTACTTTACTTTTGGAGAAAATTCAAAACATTCATTATTCATTATTCAATAGGGCCCAAACTATCAAAAATTAGCGGTTTGAATGAACACACATTTCTTGGTAAAATCATGCAGGACTGAAATTTTTGATGTTTTTCTACTCCTCTCATGAGCCCAAACAAGTCTCTAAAAGCATGAGTTTGCAACTACTTTACTTTTGGAGAAAATTCAAAACATTCATTATTCAATAGAGCCCAATAGCAAAAACCAGCGTTTTGAATGAAGAATCACATTTCTTGGTAGAATCATGCAGGATTGAAATTTTTGATGGTTTTTTACTCCTCTCAACAGCCCAAACAAGTTTCTAAAAGGATGAGTTTGCAACTACTTTACTTTTGGAGAAAATTCAAAACATTCATTATTCAATAGGGCCCAAACTATCAAAAACCAGCGGTTTCAATGAACACACATTTCTTGGTAGAATCATGCAGGACTGACATTTTTGATGTTTTTCTACTCCTCTCATGAGCCCAAACAAGTCTCTAAAAGCATGAGTTTGCAACTACTTTACTTTTGGAGAAAATTCAAAACATTCACTATTCAATAGAGCCCAATAGCAAAAATCAGGTTTTGAATGAAGGATCACATTTCTTGGTAAAATCATGCAGGATTGAATTTTTTGATGGTTTTTTACTCCACTCAACAGCCCAAACAAGTTTCTAAAAGGATGAGTTTGCAACTACTTTACTTTTGGAGAAAATTCAAAACATTCATTATTCATTATTCAATAGGGCCCAAACTATCAAAAACCAGCGGTTTCAATGAACACACATTTCTTGGTAGAATCATGCAGGACTGAAATTTTTGATGTTTTTCTACTCCTCTCATGAGCCCAAACAAGTCTCTAAAAGCATGAGTTTGCAACTACTTTACTTTTGGAGAAAATTCAAAACATTCACTATTCAATAGAGCCCAATAGCAAAAATCAGGTTTTGAATGAAGAATCACATTTCTTGGTAAAATCATGCAGGATTGAAATTTTTTATGGTTTTTTACTCCTCTCAACAGCCCAAACAAGTTTCTAAAAGGATGAGTTTGCAACTACTTTACTTTTGGAGAAAATTCAAAACATTCATTATTCATTAGGGCCCAAACTATCAAAAACCAGCGGTTTGAATGAACACACATTTCTTGGTAGAATCATGCAGGACTGAAATTTTTGATGTTTTTCTACTCCTCTCATGAGCCCAAACAAGTCTCTAAAAGCATGAGTTTGCAACTACTTTACTTTTGGAGAAAATTCAAAACATTCATTATTCAATAGAGCCCAATAGCAAAAACCAGCGTTTTGAATGAAGAATCACATTTCTTGGTAGAATCATGCAGGATTGAAATTTTTGTTGGTTTTTTACTCCTCTCAACAGCCCAAACAAGTTTCTAAAAGGATGAGTTTGCAACTACTTTACTTTTGGAGAAAATTCAAAACATTCATTATTCAATAGGGCCCAAACTATCAAAAAACAGCGGTTTCAATGAACACACATTTCTTGGTAGAATCATGCAGGACTGAAATTTTTGATGTTTTTCTACTCCTCTCATGAGCCCAAACAAGTCTCTAAAAGCATGAGTTTGCAACTACTTTACTTTTGGAGAAAATTCAAAACATTCATTATTCAATAGAGCCCAATAGCAAAAACCAGCGTTTTGAATGAAGAATCACATTTCTTGGTAGAATCATGCAGGATTGAAATTTTTGATGGTTTTTTACTCCTCTCAACAGCCCAAACAAGTTTCTAAAAGGATGAATTTGCAACTACTTTACTTTTGGAGAAAATTCAAAACATTCATTATTCAATAGGGCCCAAACTATCAAAAACCAGCGGTTTCAATGAACACACATTTCTTGGTAGAATCATGCAGGACTGAAATTTTTGATGTTTTTCTACTCCTCTCATGAGCCCAAACAAGTCACTAAAAGCATGAGTTTGCAACTACTTTACTTTTGGAGAAAATTCAAAACATTCATTATTCAATAGAGCCCAATAGCAAAAACCAGCGTTTTGAATGAAGAATCACATTTCTTGGTAGAATCATGCAGGATTGAAATTTTTGATGGTTTTTTACTCCTCTCAACAGCCCAAACAAGTTTCTAAAAGGATGAGTTTGCAACTACTTTACTTTTGGAGAAAATTCAAAACATTCATTATTCAATAGGGCCCAAACTATCAAAAACCAGCGGTTTGAATGAACACACATTTCTTGGTAGAATCATGCAGGACTGAAATTTTTGATGTTTTTCTACTCCTCTCATGAGCCCAAACAAGTCTCTAAAAGCATGAGTTTGCAACTACTTTACTTTTGGAGAAAATTCAAAACATTCATTATTCAATAGAGCCCAATAGCAAAAACCAGCGTTTTGAATGAAGAATCACATTTCTTGGTAGAATCATGCAGGATTGAAATTTTTGATGGTTTTTTACTCCTCTCAACAGCCCAAACAAGTTTCTAAAAGGATGAGTTTGCAACTACTTTACTTTTGGAGAAAATTCAAAACATTCATTATTCAATAGGGCCCAAACTATCAAAAACCAGCGGTTTCAATGAACACACATTTCTTGGTAGAATCATGCAGGACTGAAATTTTTGATGTTTTTCTACTCCTCTCATGAGCCCAAACAAGTCTCTAAAAGCATGAGTTTGCAACTACTTTACTTTTGGAGAAAATTCAAAACATTCATTATTCAATAGAGCCCAATAGCAAAAACCAGCGTTTTGAATGAAGAATCACATTTCTTGGTAGAATCATGCAGGATTGAAATTTTTGATGGTTTTTTACTCCTCTCAACAGCCCAAACAAGTTTCTAAAAGGATGAGTTTGCAACTACTTTACTTTTGGAGAAAATTCAAAACATTCATTATTCAATAGGGCCCAAACTATCAAAAACCAGCGGTTTCAATGAACACACATTTCTTGGTAGAATCATGCAGGACTGAAATTTTTGATGTTTTTCTACTCCTCTCATGAGCCCAAACAAGTCTCTAAAAGCATGAGTTTGCAACTACTTTACTTTTGGAGAAAATTCAAAACATTCATTATTCAATAGAGCCCAATAGCAAAAACCAGCGTTTTGAATGAAGAATCACATTTCTTGGTAGAATCATGCAGGATTGAAATTTTTGATGGTTTTTTACTCCTCTCAACAGCCCAAACAAGTTTCTAAAAGGATGAGTTTGCAACTACTTTACTTTTGGAGAAAATTCAAAACATTCATTATTCAATAGGGCCCAAACTATCAAAAACCAGCCGTTTCAATGAACACACATGTCTTGGTAGAATCATGCAGGACTGAAATTTTTGATGTTTTTCTACTCATCTCATGAGCCCAAACAAGTCTCTAAAAGCATGAGTTTGCAACTACTTTACTTTTGGAGAAAATTCAAAACATTCATTATTCAATAGAGCCCAATAGCAAAAACCAGCGTTTTGAATGAAGAATCACATTTCTTGGTAGAATCATGCAGGATTGAAATTTTTGATGGTTTTTTACTCCTCTCAACAGCCCAAACAAGTTTCTAAAAGGATGAGTTTGCAACTACTTTACTTTTGGAGAAAATTCAAAACATTCATTATTCAATAGGGCCCAAACTATCAAAAACCAGCGGTTTCAATGAACACACATTTCTTGGTAGAATCATGCAGGACTGAAATTTTTGATGTTTTTCTACTCCTCTCATGAGCCCAAACAAGTCTCTAAAAGCATGAGTTTGCAACTACTTTACTTTTGGATAAAATTCAAAACATTCATTATTCAATAGAGCCCAATAGCAAAAACCAGCGTTTTGAATGAAGAATCACATTTCTTGGTAGAATCATGCAGGATTGAAATTTTTGATGGTTTTTTACTCCTCTCAACAGCCCAAACAAGTTTCTAAAAGGATGAGTTTGCAACTACTTTACTTTTGGAGAAAATTCAAAACATTCATTATTCAATAGGGCCCAAACTATCAAAAACCAGCGGTTTCAATGAACACACATTTCTTGGTAGAATCATGCAGGACTGAAATTTTTGATGTTTTTCTACTCCTCTCATGAGCCCAAACAAGTCTCTAAAAGCATGAGTTTGCAACTACTTTACTTTTGGAGAAAATTCAAAACATTCATTATTCAATAGAGCCCAATAGCAAAAACCAGCGTTTTGAATGAAGAATCACATTTCTTGGTAGAATCATGCAGGATTGAAATTTTTGATGGTTTTTTACTCCTCTCAACAGCCCAAACAAGTTTCTAAAAGGATGAGTTTGCAACTACTTTACTTTTGGAGAAAATTCAAAACATTCATTATTCAATAGGGCCCAAACTATCAAAAACCAGCGGTTTGAATGAACACACATTTCTTGGTAGAATCATGCAGGACTGAAATTTTTGATGTTTTTCTACTCCTCTCATGAGCCCAAACAAGTCTCTAAAAGCATGAGTTTGCAACTACTTTACTTTTGGAGAAAATTCAAAACATTCATTATTCAATAGAGCCCAATAGCAAAAACCAGCGTTTTGAATGAAGAATCACATTTCTTGGTAGAATCATGCAGGATTGAAATTTTTGATGGTTTTTTACTCCTCTCAACAGCCCAAACAAGTTTCTAAAAGGATGAGTTTGCAACTACTTTACTTTTGGAGAAAATTCAAAACATTCATTATTCAATAGGGCCCAAACTATCAAAAACCAGCGGTTTCAATGAACACACATTTCTTGGTAGAATCATGCAGGACTGAAATTTTTGATGTTTTTCTACTCCTCTCATGAGCCCAAACAAGTCTCTAAAAGCATGAGTTTGCAACTACTTTACTTTTGGAGAAAATTCAAAACATTCATTATTCAATAGAGCCCAATAGCAAAAACCAGCGTTTTGAATGAAGAATCACATTTCTTGGTAGAATCATGCAGGATTGAAATTTTTGATGGTTTTTTACTCCTCTCAACAGCCCAAACAAGTTTCTAAAAGGATGAGTTTGCAACTACTTTACTTTTGGAGAAAATTCAAAACATTCATTATTCAATAGGGCCCAAACTATCAAAAACCAGCGGTTTCAATGAACACACATTTCTTGGTAGAATCATGCAGGACTGAAATTTTTGATGTTTTTCTACTCCTCTCATGAGCCCAAACAAGTCTCTAAAAGCATGAGTTTGCAACTACTTTACTTTTGGAGAAAATTCAAAACATTCATTATTCAATAGAGCCCAATAGCAAAAACCAGCGTTTTGAATGAAGAATCACATTTCTTGGTAGAATCATGCAGGATTGAAATTTTTGATGATTTTTTACTCCTCTCAACAGCCCAAACAAGTTTCTAAAAGGATGAGTTTGCAACTACTTTACTTTTGGAGAAAATTCAAAACATTCATTATTCAATAGGGCCCAAACTATCAAAAACCAGCGGTTTCAATGAACACACATTTCTTGGTAGAATCATGCAGGACTGAAATTTTTGATGTTTTTCTACTCCTCTCATGAGCCCAAACAAGTCTCTAAAAGCATGAGTTTGCAACTACTTTACTTTTGGAGAAAATTCAAAACATTCATTATTCAATAGAGCCCAATAGCAAAAACCAGCGTTTTGAATGAAGAATCACAATTCTTGGTAGAATCATGCAGGATTGAAATTTTTGATGGTTTTTTACTCCTCTCAACAGCCCAAACAAGTTTCTAAAAGGATGAGTTTGCAACTACTTTACTTTTGGAGAAAATTCAAAACATTCATTATTCAATAGGGCCCAAACTATCAAAAACCAGCCGTTTCAATGAACACACATGTCTTGGTAGAATCATGCAGGACTGAAATTTTTGATGTTTTTCTACTCATCTCATGAGCCCAAACAAGTCTCTAAAAGCATGAGTTTGCAACTACTTTACTTTTGGAGAAAATTCAAAACATTCATTATTCAATAGAGCCCAATAGCAAAAACCAGCGTTTTGAATGAAGAATCACATTTCTTGGTAGAATCATGCAGGATTGAAATTTTTGATGGTTTTTTACTCCTCTCAACAGCCCAAACAAGTTTCTAAAAGGATGAGTTTGCAACTACTTTACTTTTGGAGAAAATTCAAAACATTCATTATTCAATAGGGCCCAAACTATCAAAAACCAGCGGTTTCAATGAACACACATTTCTTGGTAGAATCATGCAGGACTGAAATTTTTGATGTTTTTCTACTCCTCTCATGAGCCCAAACAAGTCTCTAAAAGCATGAGTTTGCAACTACTTTACTTTTGGAGAAAATTCAAAACATTCATTATTCAATAGAGCCCAATAGCAAAAACCAGCGTTTTGAATGAAGAATCACATTTCTTGGTAGAATCATGCAGGATTGAAATTTTTGATGGTTTTTTACTCCTCTCAACAGCCCAAACAAGTTTCTAAAAGGATGAGTTTGCAACTACTTTACTTTTGGAGAAAATTCAAAACATTCATTATTCAATAGGGCCCAAACTATCAAAAACCAGCGGTTTCAATGAACACACATTTCTTGGTAGAATCATGCAGGACTGAAATTTTTGATGTTTTTCTACTCCTCTCATGAGCCCAAACAAGTCTCTAAAAGCATGAGTTTGCAACTACTTTACTTTTGGAGAAAATTCAAAACATTCATTATTCAATAGAGCCCAATAGCAAAAACCAGCGTTTTGAATGAAGAATCACATTTCTTGGTAGAATCATGCAGGATTGAAATTTTTGATGGTTTTTTACTCCTCTCAACAGCCCAAACAAGTTTCTAAAAGGATGAGTTTGCAACTACTTTACTTTTGGAGAAAATTCAAAACATTCATTATTCAATAGGGCCCAAACTATCAAAAACCAGCGGTTTGAATGAACACACATTTCTTGGTAGAATCATGCAGGACTGAAATTTTTGATGTTTTTCTACTCCTCTCATGAGCCCAAACAAGTCTCTAAAAGCATGAGTTTGCAACTACTTTACTTTTGGAGAAAATTCAAAACATTCATTATTCAATAGAGCCCAATAGCAAAAACCAGCGTTTTGAATGAAGAATCACATTTCTTGGTAGAATCATGCAGGATTGAAATTTTTGATGGTTTTTTACTCCTCTCAACAGCCCAAACAAGTTTCTAAAAGGATGAGTTTGCAACTACTTTACTTTTGGAGAAAATTCAAAACATTCATTATTCAATAGGGCCCAAACTATCAAAAACCAGCGGTTTCAATGAACACACATTTCTTGGTAGAATCATGCAGGACTGAAATTTTTGATGTTTTTCTACTCCTCTCATGAGCCCAAACAAGTCTCTAAAAGCATGAGTTTGCAACTACTTTACTTTTGGAGAAAATTCAAAACATTCATTATTCAATAGAGCCCAATAGCAAAAACCAGCGTTTTGAATGAAGAATCACATTTCTTGGTAGAATCATGCAGGATTGAAATTTTTGATGGTTTTTTACTCCTCTCAACAGCCCAAACAAGTTTCTAAAAGGATGAGTTTGCAACTACTTTACTTTTGGAGAAAATTCAAAACATTCATTATTCAATAGGGCCCAAACTATCAAAAACCAGCGGTTTCAATGAACACACATTTCTTGGTAGAATCATGCAGGACTGAAATTTTTGATGTTTTTCTACTCCTCTCATGAGCCCAAACAAGTCTCTAAAAGCATGAGTTTGCAACTACTTTACTTTTGGAGAAAATTCAAAACATTCATTATTCAATAGAGCCCAATAGCAAAAACCAGCGTTTTGAATGAAGAATCACATTTCTTGGTAGAATCATGCAGGATTGAAATTTTTGATGATTTTTTACTCCTCTCAACAGCCCAAACAAGTTTCTAAAAGGATGAGTTTGCAACTACTTTACTTTTGGAGAAAATTCAAAACATTCATTATTCAATAGGGCCCAAACTATCAAAAACCAGCGGTTTCAATGAACACACATTTCTTGGTAGAATCATGCAGGACTGAAATTTTTGATGTTTTTCTACTCCTCTCATGAGCCCAAACAAGTCTCTAAAAGCATGAGTTTGCAACTACTTTACTTTTGGAGAAAATTCAAAACATTCATTATTCAATAGAGCCCAATAGCAAAAACCAGCGTTTTGAATGAAGAATCACAATTCTTGGTAGAATCATGCAGGATTGAAATTTTTGATGGTTTTTTACTCCTCTCAACAGCCCAAACAAGTTTCTAAAAGGATGAGTTTGCAACTACTTTACTTTTGGAGAAAATTCAAAACATTCATTATTCAATAGGGCCCAAACTATCAAAAACCAGCCGTTTCAATGAACACACATGTCTTGGTAGAATCATGCAGGACTGAAATTTTTGATGTTTTTCTACTCATCTCATGAGCCCAAACAAGTCTCTAAAAGCATGAGTTTGCAACTACTTTACTTTTGGAGAAAATTCAAAACATTCATTATTCAATAGAGCCCAATAGCAAAAACCAGCGTTTTGAATGAAGAATCACATTTCTTGGTAGAATCATGCAGGATTGAAATTTTTGATGGTTTTTTACTCCTCTCAACAGCCCAAACAAGTTTCTAAAAGGATGAGTTTGCAACTACTTTACTTTTGGAGAAAATTCAAAACATTCATTATTCAATAGGGCCCAAACTATCAAAAACCAGCGGTTTCAATGAACACACATTTCTTGGTAGAATCATGCAGGACTGAAATTTTTGATGTTTTTCTACTCCTCTCATGAGCCCAAACAAGTCTCTAAAAGCATGAGTTTGCAACTACTTTACTTTTGGAGAAAATTCAAAACATTCATTATTCAATAGAGCCCAATAGCAAAAACCAGCGTTTTGAATGAAGAATCACATTTCTTGGTAGAATCATGCAGGATTGAAATTTTTGATGGTTTTTTACTCCTCTCAACAGCCCAAACAAGTTTCTAAAAGGATGAGTTTGCAACTACTTTACTTTTGGAGAAAATTCAAAACATTCATTATTCAATAGGGCCCAAACTATCAAAAACCAGCGGTTTGAATGAACACATTTCTTGGTAGAATCATGCAGGACTGAAATTTTTGATGTTTTTCTACTCCTCTCATGAGCCCAAACAAGTCTCTAAAAGCATGAGTTTGCAACTACTTTACTTTTGGAGAAAATTCAAAACATTCATTATTCAATAGAGCCCAATAGCAAAAACCAGCGTTTTGAATGAAGAATCACATTTCTTGGTAGAATCATGCAGGATTGAAATTTTTGATGGTTTTTTACTCCTCTCAACAGCCCAAACAAGTTTCTAAAAGGATGAGTTTGCAACTACTTTACTTTTGGAGAAAATTCAAAACATTCATTATTCAATAGGGCCCAAACTATCAAAAACCAGCGGTTTCAATGAACACACATTTCTTGGTAGAATCATGCAGGACTGAAATTTTTGATGTTTTTCTACTCCTCTCATGAGCCCAAACAAGTCTCTAAAAGCATGAGTTTGCAACTACTTTACTTTTGGAGAAAATTCAAAACATTCATTATTCAATAGAGCCCAATAGCAAAAACCAGCGTTTTGAATGAAGAATCACATTTCTTGGTAGAATCATGCAGGATTGAAATTTTTGATGGTTTTTTACTCCTCTCAACAGCCCAAACAAGTTTCTAAAAGGATGAGTTTGAAACTACTTTACTTTTGGAGAAAATTCAAAACATTCATTATTCAATAGGGCCCAAACTATCAAAAACCAGCGGTTTCAATGAACACACATTTCTTGGTAGAATCATGTAGGACTGAAATTTTTTATGTTTTTCTACTCCTCTCATGAGCCCAAACAAGTCTCCAAAAGCATGAGTTTGCAACTACTTTACTTTTGGAGAAAATTCAAAACATTCATTATTCAATAGAGCCCAATAGCAAAAACCAGCGTTTTGAATGAAGAAACACATTTCTTGGTAGAATCATGCAGGATTGAAATTTTTGATGGTTTTTTACTCCTCTCAACAGCCCAAACAAGTTTCTAAAAGGATGAGTTTGCAACTACTTTACTTTTGGAGAAAATTCAAAACATTCATTATTCAATAGGGCCCAAACTATCAAAAACCAGCGGTTTCAATGAACACACATTTCTTGGTAGAATCATGCAGGACTGAAATTTTTGATGTTTTTCTACTCCTCTCATGAGCCCAAACAAGTCTCTAAAAGCATGGGTTTGCAACTACTTTACTTTTGGAGAAAATTCAAAACATTCATTATTCAATAGAGCCCAATAGCAAAAACCAGCGTTTTGAATGAAGAATCACATTTCTTGGTAGAATCATGCAGGATTGAAATTTTTGATGGTTTTTTACTCCTCTCAACAGCCCAAACAAGTTTCTAAAAGGATGAGTTTGCAACTACTTTACTTTTGGAGAAAATTCAAAACATTCATTATTCAATAGGGCCCAAACTATCAAAAACCAGCGGTTTGAATGAACACATTTCTTGGTAGAATCATGCAGGACTGAAATTTTTGATGTTTTTCTACTCCTCTCATGAGCCCAAACAAGTCTCTAAAAGCATGAGTTTGCAACTACTTTACTTTTGGAGAAAATTCAAAACATTCACTATTCAATAGAGCCCAATAGCAAAAATCAGGTTTTGAATGAAGAATCACATTTCTTGGTAAAATCATGCAGGATTGAAATTTTTTATGGTTTTTTACTCCTCTCAACAGCCCAAACAAGTTTCTAAAAGGATGAGTTTGCAACTACTTTACTTTTGGAGAAAATTCAAAACATTCATTATTCATTAGGGCCCAAACTATCAAAAACCAGCGGTTTGAATGAACACACATTTCTTGGTAGAATCATGCAGGACTGAAATTTTTGATGTTTTTCTACTCCTCTCATGAGCCCAAACAAGTCTCTAAAAGCATGAGTTTGCAACTACTTTACTTTTGGAGAAAATTCAAAACATTCATTATTCAATAGAGCCCAATAGCAAAAACCAGCGTTTTGAATGAAGAATCACATTTCTTGGTAGAATCATGCAGGATTGAAATTTTTGATGGTTTTTTACTCCTCTCAACAGCCCAAACAAGTTTCTAAAAGGATGAGTTTGCAACTACTTTACTTTTGGAGAAAATTCAAAACATTCATTATTCAATAGGGCCAAAACTATCAAAAATCAGCTGTTTCAATGAACACACATGTCTTGGTAGAATCATGCAGGACTGAAATTTTTGATGTTTTTCTACTCATCTCATGAGCCCAAACAAGTCTCTAAAAGCATGAGTTTGCAACTACTTTACTTTTGGAGAAAATTCAAAACATTCATTATTCAATAGAGCCCAATAGCAAAAACCAGCGTTTTGAATGAAGAATCACATTTCTTGGTAGAATCATGCAGGATTGAAATTTTTGATGGTTTTTTACTCCGCTCAACAGCCCAAACAAGTTTCTAAAAGGATGAGTTTGCAACTACTTTACTTTTGGAGAAAATTCAAAACATTCATTATTCAATAGGGCCCAAACTATCAAAAACCAGCGGTTTCAATGAACACACATTTCTTGGTAGAATCATGCAGGACTGAAATTTTTGATGTTTTTCTACTCATCTCATGAGCCCAAACAAGTCTCTAAAAGCATGAGTTTGCAACTACTTTACTTTTGGAGAAAATTCAAAACATTCATTATTCAATAGAGCCCAATAGCAAAAACCAGCGTTTTGAATGAAGAATCACATTTCTTGGTAGAATCATGCAGGATTGAAATTTTTGATGGTTTTTTTACTCCTCTCAACAGCCCAAACAAGTTTCTAAAAGGATGAGTTTGCAACTACTTTACTTTTGGAGAAAATTCAAAACATTCATTATTCAATAGGGCCCAAACTATCAAAAACCAGAGGTTTCAATGAACACACATTTCTTGGTAGAATCATGCAGGACTGAAATTTTTGATGTTTTTCTACTCCTCTCATGAGCCCAAACAAGTCTCTAAAAGCATGAGTTTGCAACTACTTTACTTTTGGAGAAAATTCAAAACATTCATTATTCAATAGAGCCCAATAGCAAAAACCAGCGTTTTGAATGAAGAATCACATTTCTTGGTAGAATCATGCAGGATTGAAATTTTTGATGGTTTTTTACTCCTCTCAACAGCCCAAACAAGTTTCTAAAAGGATGAGTTTGCAACTACTTTACTTTTGGAGAAAATTCAAAACATTCATTATTCAATAGGGCCCAAACTATCAAAAACCAGCGGTTTGAATGAACACATTTCTTGGTAGAATCATGCAGGACTGAAATTTTTGATGTTTTTCTACTCCTCTCATGAGCCCAAACAAGTCTCTAAAAGCATGAGTTTGCAACTACTTTACTTTTGGAGAAAATTCAAAACATTCATTATTCAATAGAGCCCAATAGCAAAAACCAGCGTTTTGAATGAAGAATCACATTTCTTGGTAGAATCATGCAGGATTGAAATTTTTGATGGTTTTTTACTCCTCTCAACAGCCCAAACAAGTTTCTAAAAGGATGAGTTTGAAACTACTTTACTTTTGGAGAAAATTCAAAACATTCATTATTCAATAGGGCCCAAACTATCAAAAACCAGCGGTTTCAATGAACACACATTTCTTGGTAGAATCATGTAGGACTGAAATTTTTTATGTTTTTCTACTCCTCTCATGAGCCCAAACAAGTCTCCAAAAGCATGAGTTTGCAACTACTTTACTTTTGGAGAAAATTCAAAACATTCATTATTCAATAGAGCCCAATAGCAAAAACCAGCGTTTTGAATGAAGAAACACATTTCTTGGTAGAATCATGCAGGATTGAAATTTTTGATGGTTTTTTACTCCTCTCAACAGCCCAAACAAGTTTCTAAAAGGATGAGTTTGCAACTACTTTACTTTTGGAGAAAATTCAAAACATTCATTATTCAATAGGGCCCAAACTATCAAAAACCAGCGGTTTCAATGAACACACATTTCTTGGTAGAATCATGCAGGACTGAAATTTTTGATGTTTTTCTACTCCTCTCATGAGCCCAAACAAGTCTCTAAAAGCATGAGTTTGCAACTACTTTACTTTTGGAGAAAATTCAAAACATTCATTATTCAATAGAGCCCAATAGCAAAAACCAGCGTTTTGAATGAAGAATCACATTTCTTGGTAGAATCATGCAGGATTGAAATTTTTGATGGTTTTTTACTCCTCTCAACAGCCCAAACAAGTTTCTAAAAGGATGAGTTTGCAACTACTTTACTTTTGGAGAAAATTCAAAACATTCATTATTCAATAGGGCCCAAACTATCAAAAACCAGCGGTTTGAATGAACACATTTCTTGGTAGAATCATGCAGGACTGAAATTTTTGATGTTTTTCTACTCCTCTCATGAGCCCAAACAAGTCTCTAAAAGCATGAGTTTGCAACTACTTTACTTTTGGAGAAAATTCAAAACATTCATTATTCAATAGAGCCCAATAGCAAAAACCAGCGTTTTGAATGAAGAATCACATTTCTTGGTAGAATCATGCAGGATTGAAATTTTTGATGGTTTTTTACTCCTCTCAACAGCCCAAACAAGTTTCTAAAAGGATGAGTTTGAAACTACTTTACTTTTGGAGAAAATTCAAAACATTCATTATTCAATAGGGCCCAAACTATCAAAAACCAGCGGTTTCAATGAACACACATTTCTTGGTAGAATCATGTAGGACTGAAATTTTTTATGTTTTTCTACTCCTCTCATGAGCCCAAACAAGTCTCCAAAAGCATGAGTTTGCAACTACTTTACTTTTGGAGAAAATTCAAAACATTCATTATTCAATAGAGCCCAATAGCAAAAACCAGCGTTTTGAATGAAGAATCACATTTCTTGGTAGAATCATGCAGGATTGAAATTTTTGATGGTTTTTTACTCCTCTCAACAGCCCAAACAAGTTTCTAAAAGGATGAGTTTGCAACTACTTTACTTTTGGAGAAAATTCAAAACATTCATTATTCAATAGGGCCCAAACTATCAAAAACCAGCGGTTTGAATGAACACATTTCTTGGTAGAATCATGCAGGACTGAAATTTTTGATGTTTTTCTACTCCTCTCATGAGCCCAAACAAGTCTCTAAAAGCATGAGTTTGCAACTACTTTACTTTTGGAGAAAATTCAAAACATTCACTATTCAATAGAGCCCAATAGCAAAAATCAGGTTTTGAATGAAGAATCACATTTCTTGGTAAAATCATGCAGGATTGAAATTTTTTATGGTTTTTTACTCCTCTCAACAGCCCAAACAAGTTTCTAAAAGGATGAGTTTGCAACTACTTTACTTTTGGAGAAAATTCAAAACATTCATTATTCATTAGGGCCCAAACTATCAAAAACCAGCGGTTTGAATGAACACACATTTCTTGGTAGAATCATGCAGGACTGAAATTTTTGATGTTTTTCTACTCCTCTCATGAGCCCAAACAAGTCTCTAAAAGCATGAGTTTGCAACTACTTTACTTTTGGAGAAAATTCAAAACATTCATTATTCAATAGAGCCCAATAGCAAAAACCAGCGTTTTGAATGAAGAATCACATTTCTTGGTAGAATCATGCAGGATTGAAATTTTTGATGGTTTTTTACTCCTCTCAACAGCCCAAACAAGTTTCTAAAAGGATGAGTTTGCAACTACTTTACTTTTGGAGAAAATTCAAAACATTCATTATTCAATAGGGCCAAAACTATCAAAAATCAGCTGTTTCAATGAACACACATGTCTTGGTAGAATCATGCAGGACTGAAATTTTTGATGTTTTTCTACTCATCTCATGAGCCCAAACAAGTCTCTAAAAGCATGAGTTTGCAACTACTTTACTTTTGGAGAAAATTCAAAACATTCATTATTCAATAGAGCCCAATAGCAAAAACCAGCGTTTTGAATGAAGAATCACATTTCTTGGTAGAATCATGCAGGATTGAAATTTTTGATGGTTTTTTACTCCGCTCAACAGCCCAAACAAGTTTCTAAAAGGATGAGTTTGCAACTACTTTACTTTTGGAGAAAATTCAAAACATTCATTATTCAATAGGGCCCAAACTATCAAAAACCAGCGGTTTCAATGAACACACATTTCTTGGTAGAATCATGCAGGACTGAAATTTTTGATGTTTTTCTACTCATCTCATGAGCCCAAACAAGTCTCTAAAAGCATGAGTTTGCAACTACTTTACTTTTGGAGAAAATTCAAAACATTCATTATTCAATAGAGCCCAATAGCAAAAACCAGCGTTTTGAATGAAGAATCACATTTCTTGGTAGAATCATGCAGGATTGAAATTTTTGATGGTTTTTTTACTCCTCTCAACAGCCCAAACAAGTTTCTAAAAGGATGAGTTTGCAACTACTTTACTTTTGGAGAAAATTCAAAACATTCATTATTCAATAGGGCCCAAACTATCAAAAACCAGAGGTTTCAATGAACACACATTTCTTGGTAGAATCATGCAGGACTGAAATTTTTGATGTTTTTCTACTCCTCTCATGAGCCCAAACAAGTCTCTAAAAGCATGAGTTTGCAACTACTTTACTTTTGGAGAAAATTCAAAACATTCATTATTCAATAGAGCCCAATAGCAAAAACCAGCGTTTTGAATGAAGAATCACATTTCTTGGTAGAATCATGCAGGATTGAAATTTTTGATGGTTTTTTACTCCTCTCAACAGCCCAAACAAGTTTCTAAAAGGATGAGTTTGCAACTACTTTACTTTTGGAGAAAATTCAAAACATTCATTATTCAATAGGGCCCAAACTATCAAAAACCAGCGGTTTGAATGAACACATTTCTTGGTAGAATCATGCAGGACTGAAATTTTTGATGTTTTTCTACTCCTCTCATGAGCCCAAACAAGTCTCTAAAAGCATGAGTTTGCAACTACTTTACTTTTGGAGAAAATTCAAAACATTCACTATTCAATAGAGCCCAATAGCAAAAATCAGGTTTTGAATGAAGAATCAGATTTCTTGGTAAAATCATGCAGGATTGAATTTTTTGATGGTTTTTTACTCCTCTCAACAGCCCAAACAAGTTTCTAAAAGGATGAGTTTGCAACTACTTTACTTTTGGAGAAAATTCAAAACATTCATTATTCATTATTCAATAGGGCCCAAACTATCAAAAATTAGCGGTTTGAATGAACACACATTTCTTGGTAGAATCATGCAGGACTGAAATTTTTGATGTTTTTCTACTCCTCTCATGAGCCCAAACAAGTCTCTAAAAGCATGAGTTTGCAACTACTTTACTTTTGGAGAAAATTCAAAACATTCATTATTCAATAGAGCCCAATAGCAAAAACCAGCGTTTTGAATGAAGAATCACATTTCTTGGTAGAATCATGCAGGATTGAAATTTTTGATGGTTTTTTACTCCTCTCAACAGCCCAAACAAGTTTCTAAAAGGATGAGTTTGCAACTACTTTACTTTTGGAGAAAATTCAAAACATTCATTATTCAATAGGGCCCAAACTATCAAAAACCAGCCGTTTCAATGAACACACATGTCTTGGTAGAATCATGCAGGACTGAAATTTTTGATGTTTTTCTACTCCTCTCATGAGCCCAAACAAGTCTCTAAAAGCATGAGTTTGCAACTACTTTACTTTTGGAGAAAATTCAAAACATTCACTATTCAATAGAGCCCAATAGCAAAAATCAGGTTTTGAATGAAGAATCACATTTCTTGGTAAAATCATGCAGGATTGAATTTTTTGATGGTTTTTTACAACTCTCAACAGCCCAAACAAGTTTCTAAAAGGATGAGTTTGCAACTACTTTACTTTTGGAGAAAATTCAAAACATTCATTATTCATTATTCAATAGGGCCCAAACTATCAAAAACCAGCGGTTTCAATGAACACACATTTCTTGGTAGAATCATGCAGGACTGAAATTTTTGATGTTTTTCTACTCCTCTCATGAGCCCAAACAAGTCTCTAAAAGCATGAGTTTGCAACTACTTTACTTTTGGAGAAAATTCAAAACATTCATTATTCAATAGAGCCCAATAGCAAAAACCAGCGTTTTGAATGAAGAATCACATTTCTTGGTAGAATCATGCAGGATTGAAATTTTTGATGGTTTTTTACTCCTCTCAACAGCCCAAACAATTTTCTAAAAGGATGAGTTTGCAACTACTTTACTTTTGGAGAAAATTCAAAACATTCATTATTCAATAGGGCCCAAACTATCAAAAACCAGCGGTTTCAATGAACACACATTTCTTGGTAGAATCATGCAGGACTGAAATTTTTGATGTTTTTCTACTCCTCTCATGAGCCCAAACAAGTCTCTAAAAGCATGAGTTTGCAACTACTTTACTTTTGGAGAAAATTCAAAACATTCATTATTCAATAGAGCCCAATAGCAGCCCAAAACCAGCGTTTTGAATGAAGAATCACATTTCTTGGTAGAATCATGCAGGATGGAAATTTTTGATGGTTTTTTACTCCTCTCAACAGCCCAAACAAGTTTCTAAAAGGATGAGTTTGCAACTACTTTACTTTTGGAGAAAATTCAAAACATTCATTATTCTATAGGGCCCAAACTATCAAAAACCAGCGGTTTCAATGAACACACATTTCTTGGTAGAATCATGCAGGACTGAAATTTTTGATGTTTTTCTACTCCTCTCATGAGCCCAAACAAGTCTCTAAAAGCATGAGTTTGCAACTACTTTACTTTTGGATAAAATTCAAAACATTCATTATTCAATAGAGCCCAATAGCAAAAACCAGCGTTTTGAATGAAGAATCACATTTCTTGGTAGAATCATGCAGGATTGAAATTTGTGATGGTTTTTTACTCCTCTCAACAGCCCAAACAAGTTTCTAAAAGGATGAGTTTGCAACTACTTTACTTTTGGAGAAAATTCAAAACATTCATTATTCAATAGGGCCCAAACTATCAAAAACCAGCGGTTTCAATGAACACACATTTCTTGGTAGAATCATGCAGGACTGAAATTTTTGATGTTTTTCTACTCCTCTCATGAGCCCAAACAAGTCTCTAAAAGCATGAGTTTGCAACTACTTTACTTTTGGAGAAAATTCAAAACATTCATTATTCAATAGAGCCCAATAGCAAAAACCAGCGTTTTGAATGAAGAATCACATTTCTTGGTAGAATCATGCAGGATTGAAATTTTTGATGGTTTTTTACTCCTCTCAACAGCCCAAACAAGTTTCTAAAAGGATGAGTTTGCAACTACTTTACTTTTGGAGAAAATTCAAAACATTCATTATTCAATAGGGCCCAAACTATCAAAAACCAGCGGTTTCAATGAACACACATTTCTTGGTAGAATCATGCAGGACTGAAATTTTTGATGTTTTTCTACTCCTCTCATGAGCCCAAACAAGTCTCTAAAAGCATGAGTTTGCAACTACTTTACTTTTGGAGAAAATTCAAAACATTCACTATTCAATAGAGCCCAATAGCAAAAATCAGGTTTTGAATGAAGAATCACATTTTTTGGTAAAATCATGCAGGATTGAATTTTTTGATGGTTTTTTACAACTCTCAACAGCCCAAACAAGTTTCTAAAAGGATGAGTTTGCAACTACTTTACTTTTGGAGAAAATTCAAAACATTCATTATTCATTATTCAATAGGGCCCAAACTATCAAAAACCAGCGGTTTCAATGAACACACATTTCTTGGTAGAATCATGCAGGACTGAAATTTTTGATGTTTTTCTACTCCTCTCATGAGCCCAAACAAGTCTCTAAAAGCATGAGTTTGCAACTACTTTACTTTTGGAGAAAATTCAAAACATTCATTATTCAATAGAGCCCAATAGCAGCCCAAAACCAGCGTTTTGAATGAAGAATCACATTTCTTGGTAGAATCATGCAGGATGGAAATTTTTGATGGTTTTTTACTCCTCTCAACAGCCCAAACAAGTTTCTAAAAGGATGAGTTTGCAACTACTTTACTTTTGGAGAAAATTCAAAACATTCATTATTCTATAGGGCCCAAACTATCAAAAACCAGCGGTTTCAATGAACACACATTTCTTGGTAGAATCATGCAGGACTGAAATTTTTGATGTTTTTCTACTCCTCTCATGAGCCCAAACAAGTCTCTAAAAGCATGAGTTTGCAACTACTTTACTTTTGGATAAAATTCAAAACATTCATTATTCAATAGAGCCCAATAGCAAAAACCAGCGTTTTGAATGAAGAATCACATTTCTTGGTAGAATCATGCAGGATTGAAATTTGTGATGGTTTTTTACTCCTCTCAACAGCCCAAACAAGTTTCTAAAAGGATGAGTTTGCAACTACTTTACTTTTGGAGAAAATTCAAAACATTCATTATTCAATAGGGCCCAAACTATCAAAAACCAGCGGTTTCAATGAACACACATTTCTTGGTAGAATCATGCAGGACTGAAATTTTTGATGTTTTTCTACTCCTCTCATGAGCCCAAACAAGTCTCTAAAAGCATGAGTTTGCAACTACTTTACTTTTGGAGAAAATTCAAAACATTCATTATTCAATAGAGCCCAATAGCAAAAACCAGCGTTTTGAATGAAGAATCACATTTCTTGGTAGAATCATGCAGGATTGAAATTTTTGATGGTTTTTTACTCCTCTCAACAGCCCAAACAATTTTCTAAAAGGATGAGTTTGCAACTACTTTACTTTTGGAGAAAATTCAAAACATTCATTATTCAATAGGGCCCAAACTATCAAAAACCAGCGGTTTCAATGAACACACATTTCTTGGTAGAATCATGCAGGACTGAAATTTTTGATGTTTTTCTACTCCTCTCATGAGCCCAAACAAGTCTCTAAAAGCATGAGTTTGCAACTACTTTACTTTTGGAGAAAATTCAAAACATTCATTATTCAATAGAGCCCAATAGCAGCCCAAAACCAGCGTTTTGAATGAAGAATCACATTTCTTGGTAGAATCATGCAGGATGGAAATTTTTGATGGTTTTTTACTCCTCTCAACAGCCCAAACAAGTTTCTAAAAGGATGAGTTTGCAACTACTTTACTTTTGGAGAAAATTCAAAACATTCATTATTCTATAGGGCCCAAACTATCAAAAACCAGCGGTTTCAATGAACACACATTTCTTGGTAGAATCATGCAGGACTGAAATTTTTGATGTTTTTCTACTCCTCTCATGAGCCCAAACAAGTCTCTAAAAGCATGAGTTTGCAACTACTTTACTTTTGGATAAAATTCAAAACATTCATTATTCAATAGAGCCCAATAGCAAAAACCAGCGTTTTGAATGAAGAATCACATTTCTTGGTAGAATCATGCAGGATTGAAATTTGTGATGGTTTTTTACTCCTCTCAACAGCCCAAACAAGTTTCTAAAAGGATGAGTTTGCAACTACTTTACTTTTGGAGAAAATTCAAAACATTCATTATTCAATAGGGCCCAAACTATCAAAAACCAGCAGTTTCAATGAACACACATTTCTTGGTAGAATCATGCAGGACTGAAATTTTTGATGTTTTTCTACTCCTCTCATGAGCCCAAACAAGTCTCTAAAAGCATGAGTTTGCAACTACTTTACTTTTGGAGAAAATTCAAAACATTCATTATTCAATAGAGCCCAATAGCAAAAACCAGCGTTTTGAATGAAGAATCACATTTCTTGGTAGAATCATGCAGGATTGAAATTTTTGATGGTTTTTTACTCCTCTCAACAGCCCAAACAAGTTTCTAAAAGGATGAGTTTGCAACTACTTTACTTTTGGAGAAAATTCAAAACATTCATTATTCAATAGGGCCCAAACTATCAAAAACCAGCGGTTTCAATGAACACACATTTCTTGGTAGAATCATGCAGGACTGAAATTTTTGATGTTTTTCTACTCCTCTCATGAGCCCAAACAAGTCTCTAAAAGCATGAGTTTGCAACTACTTTACTTTTGGAGAAAATTCAAAACATTCACTATTCAATAGAGCCCAATAGCAAAAATCAGGTTTTGAATGAAGAATCACATTTCTTGGTAAAATCATGCAGGATTGAATTTTTTGATGGTTTTTTACAACTCTCAACAGCCCAAACAAGTTTCTAAAAGGATGAGTTTGCAACTACTTTACTTTTGGAGAAAATTCAAAACATTCATTATTCATTATTCAATAGGGCCCAAACTATCAAAAACCAGCGGTTTCAATGAACACACATTTCTTGGTAGAATCATGCAGGACTGAAATTTTTGATGTTTTTCTACTCCTCTCATGAGCCCAAACAAGTCTCTAAAAGCATGAGTTTGCAACTACTTTACTTTTGGAGAAAATTCAAAACATTCATTATTCAATAGAGCCCAATAGCAAAAACCAGCGTTTTGAATGAAGAATCACATTTCTTGGTAGAATCATGCAGGATTGAAATTTTTGATGGTTTTTTACTCCTCTCAACAGCCCAAACAAGTTTCTAAAAGGATGAGTTTGCAACTACTTTACTTTTGGAGAAAATTCAAAACATTCATTATTCAATAGGGCCCAAACTATCAAAAATCAGCTGTTTCAATGAACACACATGTCTTGGTAGAATCATGCAGGACTGAAATTTTTGATGTTTTTCTACTCATCTCATGAGCCCAAACAAGTCTCTAAAAGCATGAGTTTGCAACTACTTTACTTTTGGAGAAAATTCAAAACATTCATTATTCAATAGAGCCCAATAGCAAAAACCAGCGTTTTGAATGAAGAATCACATTTCTTGGTAGAATCATGCAGGATTGAAATTTTTGATGGTTTTTTACTCCGCTCAACAGCCCAAACAAGTTTCTAAAAGGATGAGTTTGCAACTACTTTACTTTTGGAGAAAATTCAAAACATTCATTATTCAATAGGGCCCAAACGATCAAAAACCAGCGGTTTCAATGAACACACATTTCTTGGTAGAATCATGCAGGACTGAAATTTTTGATGTTTTTCTACTCATCTCATGAGCCCAAACAAGTCTCTAAAAGCATGAGTTTGCAACTACTTTACTTTTGGAGAAAATTCAAAACATTCATTATTCAATAGAGCCCAATAGCAAAAACCAGCGTTTTGAATGAAGAATCACATTTCTTGGTAGAATCATGCAGGATTGAAATTTTTGATGGTTTTTTTTACTCCTCTCAACAGCCCAAACAAGTTTCTAAAAGGATGAGTTTGCAACTACTTTACTTTTGGAGAAAATTCAAAACATTCATTATTCAATAGGGCCCAAACTATCAAAAACCAGAGGTTTCAATGAACACACATTTCTTGGTAGAATCATGCAGGACTGAAATTTTTGATGTTTTTCTACTCCTCTCATGAGCCCAAACAAGTCTCTAAAAGCATGAGTTTGCAACTACTTTACTTTTGGAGAAAATTCAAAACATTCATTATTCAATAGAGCCCAATAGCAAAAACCAGCGTTTTGAATGAAGAATCACATTTCTTGGTAGAATCATGCAGGATTGAAATTTTTGATGGTTTTTTACTCCTCTCAACAGCCCAAACAAGTTTCTAAAAGGATGAGTTTGCAACTACTTTACTTTTGGAGAAAATTCAAAACATTCATTATTCAATAGGGCCCAAACTATCAAAAACCAGCGGTTTGAATGAACACATTTCTTGGTAGAATCATGCAGGACTGAAATTTTTGATGTTTTTCTACTCCTCTCATGAGCCCAAACAAGTCTCTAAAAGCATGAGTTTGCAACTACTTTACTTTTGGAGAAAATTCAAAACATTCACTATTCAATAGAGCCCAATAGCAAAAATCAGGTTTTGAATGAAGAATCAGATTTCTTGGTAAAATCATGCAGGATTGAATTTTTTGATGGTTTTTTACTCCTCTCAACAGCCCAAACAAGTTTCTAAAAGGATGAGTTTGCAACTACTTTACTTTTGGAGAAAATTCAAAACATTCATTATTCAATAGGGCCCAAACTATCAAAAACCAGCCGTTTCAATGAACACACATGTCTTGGTAGAATCATGCAGGACTGAAATTTTTGATGTTTTTCTACTCCTCTCATGAGCCCAAACAAGTCTCTAAAAGCATGAGTTTGCAACTACTTTACTTTTGGAGAAAATTCAAAACATTCACTATTCAATAGAGCCCAATAGCAAAAATCAGGTTTTGAATGAAGAATCACATTTCTTGGTAAAATCATGCAGGATTGAATTTTTTGATGGTTTTTTACAACTCTCAACAGCCCAAACAAGTTTCTAAAAGGATGAGTTTGCAACTACTTTACTTTTGGAGAAAATTCAAAACATTCATTATTCATTATTCAATAGGGCCCAAACTATCAAAAACCAGCGGTTTCAATGAACACACATTTCTTGGTAGAATCATGCAGGACTGAAATTTTTGATGTTTTTCTACTCCTCTCATGAGCCCAAACAAGTCTCTAAAAGCATGAGTTTGCAACTACTTTACTTTTGGAGAAAATTCAAAACATTCATTATTCAATAGAGCCCAATAGCAAAAACCAGCGTTTTGAATGAAGAATCACATTTCTTGGTAGAATCATGCAGGATTGAAATTTTTGATGGTTTTTTACTCCTCTCAACAGCCCAAACAATTTTCTAAAAGGATGAGTTTGCAACTACTTTACTTTTGGAGAAAATTCAAAACATTCATTATTCAATAGGGCCCAAACTATCAAAAACCAGCGGTTTCAATGAACACACATTTCTTGGTAGAATCATGCAGGACTGAAATTTTTGATGTTTTTCTACTCCTCTCATGAGCCCAAACAAGTCTCTAAAAGCATGAATTTGCAACTACTTTACTTTTGGAGAAAATTCAAAACATTCATTATTCAATAGAGCCCAATAGCAGCCCAAAACCAGCGTTTTGAATGAAGAATCACATTTCTTGGTAGAATCATGCAGGATGGAAATTTTTGATGGTTTTTTACTCCTCTCAACAGCCCAAACAAGTTTCTAAAAGGATGAGTTTGCAACTACTTTACTTTTGGAGAAAATTCAAAACATTCATTATTCTATAGGGCCCAAACTATCAAAAACCAGCGGTTTCAATGAACACACATTTCTTGGTAGAATCATGCAGGACTGAAATTTTTGATGTTTTTCTACTCCTCTCATGAGCCCAAACAAGTCTCTAAAAGCATGAGTTTGCAACTACTTTACTTTTGGAGAAAATTCAAAACATTCATTATTCAATAGAGCCCAATAGCAAAAACCAGCGTTTTGAATGAAGAATCACATTTCTTGGTAGAATCATGCAGGATTGAAATTTTTGATGGTTTTTTACTCCTCTCAACAGCCCAAACAAGTTTCTAAAAGGATGAGTTTGCAACTACTTTACTTTTGGAGAAAATTCAAAACATTCATTATTCAATAGGGCCCAAACTATCAAAAACCAGCGGTTTCAATGAACACACATTTCTTGGTAGAATCATGCAGGACTGAAATTTTTGATGTTTTTCTACTCCTCTCATGAGCCCAAACAAGTCTCTAAAAGCATGAGTTTGCAACTACTTTACTTTTGGAGAAAATTCAAAACATTCACTATTCAATAGAGCCCAATAGCAAAAATCAGGTTTTGAATGAAGAATCACATTTCTTGGTAAAATCATGCAGGATTGAATTTTTTGATGGTTTTTTACAGCTCTCAACAGCCCAAACAAGTTTCTAAAAGGATGAGTTTGCAACTACTTTACTTTTGGAGAAAATTCAAAACATTCATTATTCATTATTCAATAGGGCCCAAACTATCAAAAACCAGCGGTTTCAATGAACACACATTTCTTGGTAGAATCATGCAGGACTGAAATTTTTGATGTTTTTCTACTCCTCTCATGAGCCCAAACAAGTCTCTAAAAGCATGAGTTTGCAACTACTTTACTTTTGGAGAAAATTCAAAACATTCACTATTCAATAGAGCCCAATAGCAAAAATCAGGTTTTGAATGAAGAATCAGATTTCTTGGTAAAATCATGCAGGATTGAATTTTTTGATGGTTTTTTACTCCTCTCAACAGCCCAAACAAGTTTCTAAAAGGATGAGTTTGCAACTACTTTACTTTTGGAGAAAATTCAAAACATTCATTATTCATTATTCAATAGGGCCCAAACTATCAAAAATTAGCGGTTTGAATGAACACACATTTCTTGGTAGAATCATGCAGGACTGAAATTTTTGATGTTTTTCTACTCCTCTCATGAGCCCAAACAAGTCTCTAAAAGCATGAGTTTGCAACTACTTTACTTTTGGAGAAAATTCAAAACATTCATTATTCAATAGAGCCCAATAGCAAAAACCAGCGTTTTGAATGAAGAATCACATTTCTTGGTAGAATCATGCAGGATTGAAATTTTTGATGGTTTTTTACTCCTCTCAACAGCCCAAACAAGTTTCTAAAAGGATGAGTTTGCAACTACTTTACTTTTGGAGAAAATTCAAAACATTCATTATTCAATAGGGCCCAAACTATCAAAAACCAGCCGTTTCAATGAACACACATGTCTTGGTAGAATCATGCAGGACTGAAATTTTTGATGTTTTTCTACTCCTCTCATGAGCCCAAACAAGTCTCTAAAAGCATGAGTTTGCAACTACTTTACTTTTGGAGAAAATTCAAAACATTCACTATTCAATAGAGCCCAATAGCAAAAATCAGGTTTTGAATGAAGAATCACATTTCTTGGTAAAATCATGCAGGATTGAATTTTTTGATGGTTTTTTACAACTCTCAACAGCCCAAACAAGTTTCTAAAAGGATGAGTTTGCAACTACTTTACTTTTGGAGAAAATTCAAAACATTCATTATTCATTATTCAATAGGGCCCAAACTATCAAAAACCAGCGGTTTCAATGAACACACATTTCTTGGTAGAATCATGCAGGACTGAAATTTTTGATGTTTTTCTACTCCTCTCATGAGCCCAAACAAGTCTCTAAAAGCATGAGTTTGCAACTACTTTACTTTTGGAGAAAATTCAAAACATTCATTATTCAATAGAGCTCAATAGCAAAAACCAGCGTTTTGAATGAAGAATCACATTTCTTGGTAGAATCATGCAGGATTGAAATTTTTGATGGTTTTTTACTCCTCTCAACAGCCCAAACAATTTTCTAAAAGGATGAGTTTGCAACTACTTTACTTTTGGAGAAAATTCAAAACATTCATTATTCAATAGGGCCCAAACTATCAAAAACCAGCGGTTTCAATGAACACACATTTCTTGGTAGAATCATGCAGGACTGAAATTTTTGATGTTTTTCTACTCCTCTCATGAGCCCAAACAAGTCTCTAAAAGCATGAGTTTGCAACTACTTTACTTTTGGAGAAAATTCAAAACATTCATTATTCAATAGAGCCCAATAGCAGCCCAAAACCAGCGTTTTGAATGAAGAATCACATTTCTTGGTAGAATCATGCAGGATGGAAATTTTTGATGGTTTTTTACTCCTCTCAACAGCCCAAACAAGTTTCTAAAAGGATGAGTTTGCAACTACTTTACTTTTGGAGAAAATTCAAAACATTCATTATTCTATAGGGCCCAAACTATCAAAAACCAGCGGTTTCAATGAACACACATTTCTTGGTAGAATCATGCAGGACTGAAATTTTTGATGTTTTTCTACTCCTCTCATGAGCCCAAACAAGTCTCTAAAAGCATGAGTTTGCAACTACTTTACTTTTGGATAAAATTCAAAACATTCATTATTCAATAGAGCCCAATAGCAAAAACCAGCGTTTTGAATGAAGAATCACATTTCTTGGTAGAATCATGCAGGATTGAAATTTGTGATGGTTGTTTACTCCTCTCAACAGCCCAAACAAGTTTCTAAAAGGATGAGTTTGCAACTACTTTACTTTTGGAGAAAATTCAAAACATTCATTATTCAATAGGGCCCAAACTATCAAAAACCAGCGGTTTCAATGAACACACATTTCTTGGTAGAATCATGCAGGACTGAAATTTTTGATGTTTTTCTACTCCTCTCATGAGCCCAAACAAGTCTCTAAAAGCATGAGTTTGCAACTACTTTACTTTTGGAGAAAATTCAAAACATTCATTATTCAATAGAGCCCAATAGCAAAAACCAGCGTTTTGAATGAAGAATCACATTTCTTGGTAGAATCATGCAGGATTGAAATTTTTGATGGTTTTTTACTCCTCTCAACAGCCCAAACAAGTTTCTAAAAGGATGAGTTTGCAACTACTTTACTTTTGGAGAAAATTCAAAACATTCATTATTCAATAGGGCCCAAACTATCAAAAACCAGCGGTTTCAATGAACACACATTTCTTGGTAGAATCATGCAGGACTGAAATTTTTGATGTTTTTCTACTCCTCTCATGAGCCCAAACAAGTCTCTAAAAGCATGAGTTTGCAACTACTTTACTTTTGGAGAAAATTCAAAACATTCACTATTCAATAGAGCCCAATAGCAAAAATCAGGTTTTGAATGAAGAATCACATTTCTTGGTAAAATCATGCAGGATTGAATTTTTTGATGGTTTTTTACAACTCTCAACAGCCCAAACAAGTTTCTAAAAGGATGAGTTTGCAACTACTTTACTTTTGGAGAAAATTCAAAACATTCATTATTCATTATTCAATAGGGCCCAAACTATCAAAAACCAGCGGTTTCAATGAACACACATTTCTTGGTAGAATCATGCAGGACTGAAATTTTTGATGTTTTTCTACTCCTCTCATGAGCCCAAACAAGTCTCTAAAAGCATGAGTTTGCAACTACTTTACTTTTGGAGAAAATTCAAAACATTCATTATTCAATAGAGCCCAATAGCAGCCCAAAACCAGCATTTTGAATGAAGAATCACATTTCTTGGTAGAATCATGCAGGATGGAAATTTTTGATGGTTTTTTACTCCTCTCAACAGCCCAAACAAGTTTCTAAAAGGATGAGTTTGCAACTACTTTACTTTTGGAGAAAATTCAAAACATTCATTATTCTATAGGGCCCAAACTATCAAAAACCAGCGGTTTCAATGAACACACATTTCTTGGTAGAATCATGCAGGACTGAAATTTTTGATGTTTTTCTACTCCTCTCATGAGCCCAAACAAGTCTCTAAAAGCATGAGTTTGCAACTACTTTACTTTTGGATAAAATTCAAAACATTCATTATTCAATAGAGCCCAATAGCAAAAACCAGCGTTTTGAATGAAGAATCACATTTCTTGGTAGAATCATGCAGGATTGAAATTTGTGATGGTTTTTTACTCCTCTCAACAGCCCAAACAAGTTTCTAAAAGGATGAGTTTGCAACTACTTTACTTTTGGAGAAAATTCAAAACATTCATTATTCAATAGGGCCCAAACTATCAAAAACCAGCGGTTTCAATGAACACACATTTCTTGGTAGAATCATGCAGGACTGAAATTTTTGATGTTTTTCTACTCCTCTCATGAGCCCAAACAAGTCTCTAAAAGCATGAGTTTGCAACTACTTTACTTTTGGAGAAAATTCAAAACAGTCATTATTCAATAGAGCCCAATAGCAGCCCAAAACCAGCGTTTTGAATGAAGAATCACATTTCTTGGTAGAATCATGCAGGATGGAAATTTTTGATGGTTTTTTACTCCTCTCAACAGCCCAAACAAGTTTCTAAAAGGATGAGTTTGCAACTACTTTACTTTTGGAGAAAATTCAAAACAATCATTATTCTATAGGGCCCAAACTATCAAAAACCAGCGGTTTCAATGAACACACATTTCTTGGTAGAATCATGCAGGACTGAAATTTTTGATGTTTTTCTACTCCTCTCATGAGCCCAAACAAGTCTCTAAAAGCATGAGTTTGCAACTACTTTACTTTTGGATAAAATTCAAAACATTCATTATTCAATAGAGCCCAATAGCAAAAACCAGCGTTTTGAATGAAGAATCACATTTCTTGGTAGAATCATGCAGGATTGAAATTTGTGATGGTTTTTTACTCCTCTCAACAGCCCAAACAAGTTTCTAAAAGGATGAGTTTGCAACTACTTTACTTTTGGAGAAAATTCAAAACATTCATTTTTCAATAGGGCCCAAACTATCAAAAACCAGCGGTTTCAATGAACACACATTTCTTGGTAGAATCATGCAGGACTGAAATTTTTGATGTTTTTCTACTCCTCTCATGAGCCCAAACAAGTCTCTAAAAGCATGAGTTTGCAACTACTTTACTTTTGGAGAAAATTCAAAACATTCATTATTCAATAGAGCCCAATAGCAAAAACCAGCGTTTTGAATGAAGAATCACATTTCTTGGTAGAATCATGCAGGATTGAAATTTTTGATGGTTTTTTACTCCTCTCAACAGCCCAAACAAGTTTCTAAAAGGATGAGTTTGCAACTACTTTACTTTTGGAGAAAATTCAAAACATTCATTATTCAATAGGGCCCAAACTATCAAAAACCAGCGGTTTCAATGAACACACATTTCTTGGTAGAATCATGCAGGACTGAAATTTTTGATGTTTTTCTACTCCTCTCATGAGCCCAAACAAGTCTCTAAAAGCATGAGTTTGCAACTACTTTACTTTTGGAGAAAATTCAAAACATTCACTATTCAATAGAGCCCAATAGCAAAAATCAGGTTTTGAATGAAGAATCACATTTCTTGGTAAAATCATGCAGGATTGAATTTTTTGATGGTTTTTTACAACTCTCAACAGCCCAAACAAGTTTCTAAAAGGATGAGTTTGCAACTACTTTACTTTTGGAGAAAATTCAAAACATTCATTATTCATTATTCAATAGGGCCCAAACTATCAAAAACCAGCGGTTTCAATGAACACACATTTCTTGGTAGAATCATGCAGGACTGAAATTTTTGATGTTTTTCTACTACTCTCATGAGCCCAAACAAGTCTCTAAAAGCATGAGTTTGCAACTACTTTACTTTTGGAGAAAATTCAAAACATTCATTATTCAATAGAGCCCAATAGCAGCCCAAAACCAGCGTTTTGAATGAAGAATCACATTTCTTGGTAGAATCATGCAGGATGGAAATTTTTGATGGTTTTTTACTCCTCTCAACAGCCCAAACAAGTTTCTAAAAGGATGAGTTTGCAACTACTTTACTTTTGGAGAAAATTCAAAACATTCATTATTCTATAGGGCCCAAACTATCAAAAACCAGCGGTTTCAATGAACACACATTTCTTGGTAGAATCATGCAGGACTGAAATTTTTGATGTTTTTCTACTCCTCTCATGAGCCCAAACAAGTCTCTAAAAGCATGAGTTTGCAACTACTTTACTTTTGGATAAAATTCAAAACATTCATTATTCAATAGAGCCCAATAGCAAAAACCAGCGTTTTGAATGAAGAATCACATTTCTTGGTAGAATCATGCAGGATTGAAATTTGTGATGGTTTTTTACTCCTCTCAACAGCCCAAACAAGTTTCTAAAAGGATGAGTTTGCAACTACTTTACTTTTGGAGAAAATTCAAAACATTCATTATTCAATAGGGCCCAAACTATCAAAAACCAGCGGTTTCAATGAACACACATTTCTTGGTAGAATCATGCAGGACTGAAATTTTTGATGTTTTTCTACTCCTCTCATGAGCCCAAACAAGTCTCTAAAAGCATGAGTTTGCAACTACTTTACTTTTGGAGAAAATTCAAAACATTCATTATTCAATAGAGCCCAATAGCAAAAACCAGCGTTTTGAATGAAGAATCACATTTCTTGGTAGAATCATGCAGGATTGAAATTTTTGATGGTTTTTTACTCCTCTCAACAGCCCAAACAAGTTTCTAAAAGGATGAGTTTGCAACTACTTTACTTTTGGAGAAAATTCAAAACATTCATTATTCAATAGGGCCCAAACTATCAAAAACCAGCGGTTTCAATGAACACACATTTCTTGGTAGAATCATGCAGGACTGAAATTTTTGATGTTTTTCTACTCCTCTCATGAGCCCAAACAAGTCTCTAAAAGCATGAGTTTGCAACTACTTTACTTTTGGAGAAAATTCAAAACATTCACTATTCAATAGAGCCCAATAGCAAAAATCAGGTTTTGAATGAAGAATCACATTTCTTGGTAAAATCATGCAGGATTGAATTTTTTGATGGTTTTTTACAACTCTCAACAGCCCAAACAAGTTTCTAAAAGGATGAGTTTGCAACTACTTTACTTTTGGAGAAAATTCAAAACATTCATTATTCATTATTCAATAGGGCCCAAACTATCAAAAACCAGCGGTTTCAATGAACACACATTTCTTGGTAGAATCATGCAGGACTGAAATTTTTGATGTTTTTCTACTCCTCTCATGAGCCCAAACAAGTCTCTAAAAGCATGAGTTTGCAACTACTTTACTTTTGGAGAAAATTCAAAACATTCATTATTCAATAGAGCCCAATAGCAAAAACCAGCGTTTTGAATGAAGAATCACATTTCTTGGTAGAATCATGCAGAATTGAAATTTTTGATGGTTTTTTACTCCTCTCAACAGCCCAAACAAGTTTCTAAAAGGATGAGTTTGCAACTACTTTACTTTTGGAGAAAATTCAAAACATTCATTATTCAATAGGGCCCAAACTATCAAAAATCAGCTGTTTCAATGAACACACATGTCTTGGTAGAATCATGCAGGACTGAAATTTTTGATGTTTTTCTACTCATCTCATGAGCCCAAACAAGTCTCTAAAAGCATGAGTTTGCAACTACTTTACTTTTGGAGAAAATTCAAAACATTCATTATTCAATAGAGCCCAATAGCAAAAACCAGCGTTTTGAATGAAGAATCACATTTCTTGGTAGAATCATGCAGGATTGAAATTTTTGATGGTTTTTTACTCCGCTCAACAGCCCAAACAAGTTTCTAAAAGGATGAGTTTGCAACTACTTTACTTTTGGAGAAAATTCAAAACATTCATTATTCAATAGGGCCCAAACGATCAAAAACCAGCGGTTTCAATGAACACACATTTCTTGGTAGAATCATGCAGGACTGAAATTTTTGATGTTTTTCTACTCATCTCATGAGCCCAAACAAGTCTCTAAAAGCATGAGTTTGCAACTACTTTACTTTTGGAGAAAATTCAAAACATTCATTATTCAATAGAGCCCAATAGCAAAAACCAGCGTTTTGAATGAAGAATCACATTTCTTGGTAGAATCATGCAGGATTGAAATTTTTGATGGTTTTTTTTACTCCTCTCAACAGCCCAAACAAGTTTCTAAAAGGATGAGTTTGCAACTACTTTACTTTTGGAGAAAATTCAAAACATTCATTATTCAATAGGGCCCAAACTATCAAAAACCAGAGGTTTCAATGAACACACATTTCTTGGTAGAATCATGCAGGACTGAAATTTTTGATGTTTTTCTACTCCTCTCATGAGCCCAAACAAGTCTCTAAAAGCATGAGTTTGCAACTACTTTACTTTTGGAGAAAATTCAAAACATTCATTATTCAATAGAGCCCAATAGCAAAAACCAGCGTTTTGAATGAAGAATCACATTTCTTGGTAGAATCATGCAGGATTGAAATTTTTGATGGTTTTTTACTCCTCTCAACAGCCCAAACAAGTTTCTAAAAGGATGAGTTTGCAACTACTTTACTTTTGGAGAAAATTCAAAACATTCATTATTCAATAGGGCCCAAACTATCAAAAACCAGCGGTTTGAATGAACACATTTCTTGGTAGAATCATGCAGGACTGAAATTTTTGATGTTTTTCTACTCCTCTCATGAGCCCAAACAAGTCTCTAAAAGCATGAGTTTGCAACTACTTTACTTTTGGAGAAAATTCAAAACATTCACTATTCAATAGAGCCCAATAGCAAAAATCAGGTTTTGAATGAAGAATCAGATTTCTTGGTAAAATCATGCAGGATTGAATTTTTTGATGGTTTTTTACTCCTCTCAACAGCCCAAACAAGTTTCTAAAAGGATGAGTTTGCAACTACTTTACTTTTGGAGAAAATTCAAAACATTCATTATTCATTATTCAATAGGGCCCAAACTATCAAAAATTAGCGGTTTGAATGAACACACATTTCTTGGTAGAATCATGCAGGACTGAAATTTTTGATGTTTTTCTACTCCTCTCATGAGCCCAAACAAGTCTCTAAAAGCATGAGTTTGCAACTACTTTACTTTTGGAGAAAATTCAAAACATTCATTATTCAATAGAGCCCAATAGCAAAAACCAGCGTTTTGAATGAAGAATCACATTTCTTGGTAGAATCATGCAGGATTGAAATTTTTGATGGTTTTTTACTCCTCTCAACAGCCCAAACAAGTTTCTAAAAGGATGAGTTTGCAACTACTTTACTTTTGGAGAAAATTCAAAACATTCATTATTCAATAGGGCCCAAACTATCAAAAACCAGCCGTTTCAATGAACACACATGTCTTGGTAGAATCATGCAGGACTGAAATTTTTGATGTTTTTCTACTCCTCTCATGAGCCCAAACAAGTCTCTAAAAGCATGAGTTTGCAACTACTTTACTTTTGGAGAAAATTCAAAACATTCACTATTCAATAGAGCCCAATAGCAAAAATCAGGTTTTGAATGAAGAATCACATTTCTTGGTAAAATCATGCAGGATTGAATTTTTTGATGGTTTTTTACAACTCTCAACAGCCCAAACAAGTTTCTAAAAGGATGAGTTTGCAACTACTTTACTTTTGGAGAAAATTCAAAACATTCATTATTCATTATTCAATAGGGCCCAAACTATCAAAAACCAGCGGTTTCAATGAACACACATTTCTTGGTAGAATCATGCAGGACTGAAATTTTTGATGTTTTTCTACTCCTCTCATGAGCCCAAACAAGTCTCTAAAAGCATGAGTTTGCAACTACTTTACTTTTGGAGAAAATTCAAAACATTCATTATTCAATAGAGCCCAATAGCAAAAACCAGCGTTTTGAATGAAGAATCACATTTCTTGGTAGAATCATGCAGGATTGAAATTTTTGATGGTTTTTTACTCCTCTCAACAGCCCAAACAATTTTCTAAAAGGATGAGTTTGCAACTACTTTACTTTTGGAGAAAATTCAAAACATTCATTATTCAATAGGGCCCAAACTATCAAAAACCAGCGGTTTCAATGAACACACATTTCTTGGTAGAATCATGCAGGACTGAAATTTTTGATGTTTTTCTACTCCTCTCATGAGCCCAAACAAGTCTCTAAAAGCATGAATTTGCAACTACTTTACTTTTGGAGAAAATTCAAAACATTCATTATTCAATAGAGCCCAATAGCAGCCCAAAACCAGCGTTTTGAATGAAGAATCACATTTCTTGGTAGAATCATGCAGGATGGAAATTTATGATGGTTTTTTACTCCTCTCAACAGCCCAAACAAGTTTCTAAAAGGATGAGTTTGCAACTACTTTACTTTTGGAGAAAATTCAAAACATTCATTATTCTATAGGGCCCAAACTATCAAAAACCAGCGGTTTCAATGAACACACATTTCTTGGTAGAATCATGCAGGACTGAAATTTTTGATGTTTTTCTACTCCTCTCATGAGCCCAAACAAGTCTCTAAAAGCATGAGTTTGCAACTACTTTACTTTTGGAGAAAATTCAAAACATTCATTATTCAATAGAGCCCAATAGCAAAAACCAGCGTTTTGAATGAAGAATCACATTTCTTGGTAGAATCATGCAGGATTGAAATTTGTGATGGTTTTTTACTCCTCTCAACAGCCCAAACAAGTTTCTAAAAGGATGAGTTTGCAACTACTTTACTTTTGGAGAAAATTCAAAACATTCATTATTCAATAGGGCCCAAACTATCAAAAACCAGCGGTTTCAATGAACACACATTTCTTGGTAGAATCATGCAGGACTGAAATTTTTGATGTTTTTCTACTCCTCTCATGAGCCCAAACAAGTCTCTAAAAGCATGAGTTTGCAACTACTTTACTTTTGGAGAAAATTCAAAACATTCATTATTCAATAGAGCCCAATAGCAAAAACCAGCGTTTTGAATGAAGAATCACATTTCTTGGTAGAATCATGCAGGATTGAAATTTTTGATGGTTTTTTACTCCTCTCAACAGCCCAAACAAGTTTCTAAAAGGATGAGTTTGCAACTACTTTACTTTTGGAGAAAATTCAAAACATTCATTATTCAATAGGGCCCAAACTATCAAAAACCAGCGGTTTCAATGAACACACATTTCTTGGTAGAATCATGCAGGACTGAAATTTTTGATGTTTTTCTACTCCTCTCATGAGCCCAAACAAGTCTCTAAAAGCATGAGTTTGCAACTACTTTACTTTTGGAGAAAATTCAAAACATTCACTATTCAATAGAGCCCAATAGCAAAAATCAGGTTTTGAATGAAGAATCACATTTCTTGGTAAAATCATGCAGGATTGAATTTTTTGATGGTTTTTTACAGCTCTCAACAGCCCAAACAAGTTTCTAAAAGGATGAGTTTGCAACTACTTTACTTTTGGAGAAAATTCAAAACATTCATTATTCATTATTCAATAGGGCCCAAACTATCAAAAACCAGCGGTTTCAATGAACACACATTTCTTGGTAGAATCATGCAGGACTGAAATTTTTGATGTTTTTCTACTCCTCTCATGAGCCCAAACAAGTCTCTAAAAGCATGAGTTTGCAACTACTTTACTTTTGGAGAAAATTCAAAACATTCACTATTCAATAGAGCCCAATAGCAAAAATCAGGTTTTGAATGAAGAATCACATTTCTTGGTAAAATCATGCAGGATTGAATTTTTTGATGGTTTTTTACAGCTCTCAACAGCCCAAACAAGTTTCTAAAAGGATGAGTTTGCAACTACTTTACTTTTGGAGAAAATTCAAAACATTCATTATTCATTATTCAATAGGGCCCAAACTATCAAAAACCAGCGGTTTCAATGAACACACATTTCTTGGTAGAATCATGCAGGACTGAAATTTTTGATGTTTTTCTACTCCTCTCATGAGCCCAAACAAGTCTCTAAAAGCATGAGTTTGCAACTACTTTACTTTTGGAGAAAATTCAAAACATTCATTATTCAATAGAGCCCAATAGCAAAAACCAGCGTTTTGAATGAAGAATCACATTTCTTGGTAGAATCATGCAGGATTGAAATTTTTGATGGTTTTTTACTCCTCTCAACAGCCCAAACAAGTTTCTAAAAGGATGAGTTTGCAACTACTTTACTTTTGGAGAAAATTCAAAACATTCATTATTCAATAGGGCCCAAACTATCAAAAACCAGCGGTTTCAATGAACACACATTTCTTGGTAGAATCATGCAGGACTGAAATTTTTGATGTTTTTCTACTCCTCTCATGAGCCCAAACAAGTCTCTAAAAGCATGAGTTTGCAACTACTTTACTTTTGGAGAAAATTCAAAACATTCACTATTCAATAGAGCCCAATAGCAAAAATCAGGTTTTGAATGAAGAATCACATTTCTTGGTAAAATCATGCAGGATTGAATTTTTTGATGGTTTTTTACAGCTCTCAACAGCCCAAACAAGTTTCTAAAAGGATGAGTTTGCAACTACTTTACTTTTGGAGAAAATTCAAAACATTCATTATTCATTATTCAATAGGGCCCAAACTATCAAAAACCAGCGGTTTCAATGAACACACATTTCTTGGTAGAATCATGCAGGACTGAAATTTTTGATGTTTTTCTACTCCTCTCATGAGCCCAAACAAGTCTCTAAAAGCATGAGTTTGCAACTACTTTACTTTTGGAGAAAATTCAAAACATTCACTATTCAATAGAGCCCAATAGCAAAAATCAGGTTTTGAATGAAGAATCACATTTCTTGGTAAAATCATGCAGGATTGAATTTTTTGATGGTTTTTTACAGCTCTCAACAGCCCAAACAAGTTTCTAAAAGGATGAGTTTGCAACTACTTTACTTTTGGAGAAAATTCAAAACATTCATTATTCATTATTCAATAGGGCCCAAACTATCAAAAACCAGCGGTTTCAATGAACACACATTTCTTGGTAGAATCATGCAGGACTGAAATTTTTGATGTTTTTCTACTCCTCTCATGAGCCCAAACAAGTCTCTAAAAGCATGAGTTTGCAACTACTTTACTTTTGGAGAAAATTCAAAACATTCATTATTCAATAGAGCCCAATAGCAAAAACCAGCGTTTTGAATGAAGAATCACATTTCTTGGTAGAATCATGCAGGATTGAAATTTTTGATGGTTTTTTTACTCCTCTCAACAGCCCAAACAATTTTCTAAAAGGATGAGTTTGCAACTACTTTACTTTTGGAGAAAATTCAAAACATTCATTATTCAATAGGGCCCAAACTATCAAAAACCAGCGGTTTCAATGAACACACATTTCTTGGTAGAATCATGCAGGACTGAAATTTTTGATGTTTTTCTACTCCTCTCATGAGCCCAAACAAGTCTCTAAAAGCATGAGTTTGCAACTACTTTACTTTTGGAGAAAATTCAAAACATTCATTATTCAATAGAGCCCAATAGCAAAAACCAGCGTTTTGAATGAAGAATCACATTTCTTGGTAGAATCATGCAGGATTGAAATTTGTGATGGTTTTTTACTCCTCTCAACAGCCCAAACAAGTTTCTAAAAGGATGAGTTTGCAACTACTTTACTTTTGGAGAAAATTCAAAACATTCATTATTCAATAGGGCCCAAACTATCAAAAACCAGCGGTTTCAATGAACACACATTTCTTGGTAGAATCATGCAGGACTGAAATTTTTGATGTTTTTCTACTCCTCTCATGAGCCCAAACAAGTCTCTAAAAGCATGAGTTTGCAACTACTTTACTTTTGGAGAAAATTCAAAACATTCATTATTCAATAGAGCCCAATAGCAAAAACCAGCGTTTTGAATGAAGAATCACATTTCTTGGTAGAATCATGCAGGATTGAAATTTTTGATGGTTTTTTACTCCTCTCAACAGCCCAAACAAGTTTCTAAAAGGATGAGTTTGCAACTACTTTACTTTTGGAGAAAATTCAAAACATTCATTATTCAATAGGGCCCAAACTATCAAAAACCAGCGGTTTCAATGAACACACATTTCTTGGTAGAATCATGCAGGACTGAAATTTTTGATGTTTTTCTACTCCTCTCATGAGCCCAAACAAGTCTCTAAAAGCATGAGTTTGCAACTACTTTACTTTTGGAGAAAATTCAAAACATTCACTATTCAATAGAGCCCAATAGCAAAAATCAGGTTTTGAATGAAGAATCACATTTCTTGGTAAAATCATGCAGGATTGAATTTTTTGATGGTTTTTTACAGCTCTCAACAGCCCAAACAAGTTTCTAAAAGGATGAGTTTGCAACTACTTTACTTTTGGAGAAAATTCAAAACATTCATTATTCATTATTCAATAGGGCCCAAACTATCAAAAACCAGCGGTTTCAATGAACACACATTTCTTGGTAGAATCATGCAGGACTGAAATTTTTGATGTTTTTATACTCCTCTCATGAGCCCAAACAAGTCTCTAAAAGCATGAGTTTGCAACTACTTTACTTTTGGAGAAAATTCAAAACATTCACTATTCAATAGAGCCCAATAGCAAAAATCAGGTTTTGAATGAAGAATCACATTTCTTGGTAAAATCATGCAGGATTGAATTTTTTGATGGTTTTTTACAGCTCTCAACAGCCCAAACAAGTTTCTAAAAGGATGAGTTTGCAACTACTTTACTTTTGGAGAAAATTCAAAACATTCATTATTCATTATTCAATAGGGCCCAAACTATCAAAAACCAGCGGTTTCAATGAACACACATTTCTTGGTAGAATCATGCAGGACTGAAATTTTTGATGTTTTTCTACTCCTCTCATGAGCCCAAACAAGTCTCTAAAAGCATGAGTTTGCAACTACTTTACTTTTGGAGAAAATTCAAAACATTCATTATTCAATAGAGCCCAATAGCAAAAACCAGCGTTTTGAATGAAGAATCACATTTCTTGGTAGAATCATGCAGGATTGAAATTTTTGATGGTTTTTTACTCCTCTCAACAGCCCAAACAATTTTCTAAAAGGATGAGTTTGCAACTACTTTACTTTTGGAGAAAATTCAAAACATTCATTATTCAATAGGGCCCAAACTATCAAAAACCAGCGGTTTCAATGAACACACATTTCTTGGTAGAATCATGCAGGACTGAAATTTTTGATGTTTTTCTACTCCTCTCATGAGCCCAAACAAGTCTCTAAAAGCATGAGTTTGCAACTACTTTACTTTTGGAGAAAATTCAAAACATTCATTATTCAATAGAGCCCAATAGCAAAAACCAGCGTTTTGAATGAAGAATCACATTTCTTGGTAGAATCATGCAGGATTGAAATTTGTGATGGTTTTTTACTCCTCTCAACAGCCCAAACAAGTTTCTAAAAGGATGAGTTTGCAACTACTTTACTTTTGGAGAAAATTCAAAACATTCATTATTCAATAGGGCCAAAACTATCAAAAACCAGCGGTTTCAATGAACACACATTTCTTGGTAGAATCATGCAGGACTGAAATTTTTGATGTTTTTCTACTCCTCTCATGAGCCCAAACAAGTCTCTAAAAGCATGAGTTTGCAACTACTTTACTTTTGGAGAAAATTCAAAACATTCATTATTCAATAGAGCCCAATAGCAAAAACCAGCGTTTTGAATGAAGAATCACATTTCTTGGTAGAATCATGCAGGATTGAAATTTTTGATGGTTTTTTACTCCTCTCAACAGCCCAAACAAGTTTCTAAAAGGATGAGTTTGCAACTACTTTACTTTTGGAGAAAATTCAAAACATTCATTATTCAATAGGGCCCAAACTATCAAAAACCAGCGGTTTGAATGAACACACATTTCTTGGTAGAATCATGCAGGACTGAAATTTTTGATGTTTTTCTACTCCTCTCATGAGCCCAAACAAGTCTCTAAAAGCATGAGTTTGCAACTACTTTACTTTTGGAGAAAATTCAAAACATTCATTATTCAATAGAGCCCAATAGCAAAAACCAGCGTTTTGAATGAAGAATCACATTTCTTGGTAGAATCATGCAGGATTGAAATTTTTGATGGTTTTTTACTCCTCTCAACAGCCCAAACAAGTTTCTAAAAGGATGAGTTTGCAACTACTTTACTTTTGGAGAAAATTCAAAACATTCATTATTCAATAGGGCCCAAACTATCAAAAACCAGCGGTTTCAATGAACACACATTTCTTGGTAGAATCATGCAGGACTGAAATTTTTGATGTTTTTCTACTCCTCTCATGAGCCCAAACAAGTCTCTAAAAGCATGAGTTTGCAACTACTTTACTTTTGGAGAAAATTCAAAACATTCATTATTCAATAGAGCCCAATAGCAAAAACCAGCGTTTTGAATGAAGAATCACATTTCTTGGTAGAATCATGCAGGATTGAAATTTTTGATGGTTTTTTACTCCTCTCAACAGCCCAAACAAGTTTCTAAAAGGATGAGTTTGCAACTACTTTACTTTTGGAGAAAATTCAAAACATTCATTATTCAATAGGGCCCAAACTATCAAAAACCAGCGGTTTCAATGAACACACATTTCTTGGTAGAATCATGCAGGACTGAAATTTTTGATGTTTTTCTACTCCTCTCATGAGCCCAAACAAGTCTCTAAAAGCATGAGTTTGCAACTACTTTACTTTTGGAGAAAATTCAAAACATTCATTATTCAATAGAGCCCAATAGCAAAAACCAGCGTTTTGAATGAAGAATCACATTTCTTGGTAGAATCATGCAGGATTGAAATTTTTGATGGTTTTTTACTCCTCTCAACAGCCCAAACAAGTTTCTAAAAGGATGAGTTTGCAACTACTTTACTTTTGGAGAAAATTCAAAACATTCATTATTCAATAGGGCCCAAACTATCAAAAACCAGCGGTTTCAATGAACACACATTTCTTGGTAGAATCATGCAGGACTGAAATTTTTGATGTTTTTCTACTCCTCTCATGAGCCCAAACAAGTCTCTAAAAGCATGAGTTTGCAACTACTTTACTTTTGGAGAAAATTCAAAACATTCATTATTCAATAGAGCCCAATAGCAAAAACCAGCGTTTTGAATGAAGAATCACATTTCTTGGTAGAATCATGCAGGATTGAAATTTTTGATGGTTTTTTACTCCTCTCAACAGCCCAAACAAGTTTCTAAAAGGATGAGTTTGCAACTACTTTACTTTTGGAGAAAATTCAAAACATTCATTATTCAATAGGGCCCAAACTATCAAAAACCAGCGGTTTCAATGAACACACATTTCTTGGTAGAATCATGCAGGACTGAAATTTTTGATGTTTTTCTACTCCTCTCATGAGCCCAAACAAGTCTCTAAAAGCATGAGTTTGCAACTACTTTACTTTTGGAGAAAATTCAAAACATTCATTATTCAATAGAGCCCAATAGCAAAAACCAGCGTTTTGAATGAAGAATCACATTTCTTGGTAGAATCATGCAGGATTGAAATTTTTGATGGTTTTTTACTCCTCTCAACAGCCCAAACAAGTTTCTAAAAGGATGAGTTTGCAACTACTTTACTTTTGGAGAAAATTCAAAACATTCATTATTCAATAGGGCCCAAACTATCAAAAACCAGCGGTTTGAATGAACACACATTTCTTGGTAGAATCATGCAGGACTGAAATTTTTGATGTTTTTCTACTCCTCTCATGAGCCCAAACAAGTCTCTAAAAGCATGAGTTTGCAACTACTTTACTTTTGGAGAAAATTCAAAACATTCATTATTCAATAGAGCCCAATAGCAAAAACCAGCGTTTTGAATGAAGAATCACATTTCTTGGTAGAATCATGCAGGATTGAAATTTTTGATGGTTTTTTACTCCTCTCAACAGCCCAAACAAGTTTCTAAAAGGATGAGTTTGCAACTACTTTACTTTTGGAGAAAATTCAAAACATTCATTATTCAATAGGGCCCAAACTATCAAAAACCAGCGGTTTCAATGAACACACATTTCTTGGTAGAATCATGCAGGACTGAAATTTTTGATGTTTTTCTACTCCTCTCATGAGCCCAAACAAGTCTCTAAAAGCATGAGTTTGCAACTACTTTACTTTTGGAGAAAATTCAAAACATTCATTATTCAATAGAGCCCAATAGCAAAAACCAGCGTTTTGAATGAAGAATCACATTTCTTGGTAGAATCATGCAGGATTGAAATTTTTGATGGTTTTTTACTCCTCTCAACAGCCCAAACAAGTTTCTAAAAGGATGAGTTTGCAACTACTTTACTTTTGGAGAAAATTCAAAACATTCATTATTCAATAGGGCCCAAACTATCAAAAACCAGGCGTTTCAATGAACACACATGTCTTGGTAGAATCATGCAGGACTGAAATTTTTGATGTTTTTCTACTCATCTCATGAGCCCAAACAAGTCTCTAAAAGCATGAGTTTGCAACTACTTTACTTTTGGAGAAAATTCAAAACATTCATTAGTCAATAGAGCCCAATAGCAAAAACCAGCGTTTTGAATGAAGAATCACATTTCTTGGTAGAATCATGCAGGATTGAAATTTTTGATGGTTTTTTACTCCTCTCAACAGCCCAAACAAGTTTCTAAAAGGATGAGTTTGCAACTACTTTACTTTTGGAGAAAATTCAAAACATTCATTATTCAATAGGGCCCAAACTATCAAAAACCAGCGGTTTCAATGAACACACATTTCTTGGTAGAATCATGCAGGACTGAAATTTTTGATGTTCTTCTACTCCTCTCATGAGCCCAAACAAGTCTCTAAAAGCATGAGTTTGCAACTACTTTACTTTTGGAGAAAATTCAAAACATTCATGATTCAATAGAGCCCAATAGCAAAAACCAGCGTTTTGAATGAACAATCACATTTCTTGGTAGAATCATGCAGGATTGAAATTTTTGATGGTTTTTTACTCCTCTCAACAGCCCAAACAAGTTTCTAAAAGGATGAGTTTGCAACTACTTTACTTTTGGAGAAAATTCAAAACATTCATTATTCAATAGGGCCCAAACTATCAAAAACCAGCGGTTTGAATGAACACATTTCTTGGTAGAATCATGCAGGACTGAAATTTTTGATGTTTTTCTACTCCTCTCATGAGCCCAAACAAGTCTCTAAAAGCATGAGTTTGCAACTACTTTACTTTTGGAGAAAATTCAAAACATTCACTATTCAATAGAGCCCAATAGCAAAAATCAGGTTTTGAATGAAGAATCACATTTCTTGGTAAAATCATGCAGGATTGAATTTTTTGATGGTTTTTTACTCCTCTCAACAGCCCAAACAAGTTTCTAAAAGGATGAGTTTGCAACTACTTTACTTTTGGAGAAAATTCAAAACATTCATTATTCAATAGGGCCCAAACTATCAAAAACCAGCGGTTTCAATGAACACACATTTCTTGGTAGAATCATGCAGGACTGAAATTTTTGATGTTTTTCTACTCCTCTCATGAGCCCAAACAAGTCTCTAAAAGCATGAGTTTGCAACTACTTTACTTTTGGAGAAAATTCAAAACATTCATTATTCAATAGAGCCCAATAGCAAAAACCAGCGTTTTGAATGAAGAATCACATTTCTTGGTAGAATCATGCAGGATTGAAATTTTTGATGGTTTTTTACTCCTCTCAACAGCCCAAACAAGTTTTTAAAAGGATGAGTTTGCAACTACTTTACTTTTGGAGAAAATTCAAAACATTCATTATTCAATAGGGCCCAAACTATCAAAAACCAGCGGTTTCAATGAACACACATTTCTTGGTAGAATCATGCAGGACTGAAATTTTTGATGTTTTTCTACTCCTCTCATGAGCCCAAACAAGTCTCTAAAAGCATGAGTTTGCAACTACTTTACTTTTGGAGAAAATTCAAAACATTCATTATTCAATAGAGCCCAATAGCAAAAACCAGCGTTTTGAATGAAGAATCACATTTCTTGGTAGAATCATGCAGGATTGAAATTTTTGATGGTTTTTTACTCCTCTCAACAGCCCAAACAAGTTTTTAAAAGGATGAGTTTGCAACTACTTTACTTTTGGAGAAAATTCAAAACATTCATTATTCAATAGGGCCCAAACTATCAAAAACCAGCGGTTTCAATGAACACACATTTCTTGGTAGAATCATGCAGGACTGAAATTTTTGATGTTTTTCTACTCCTCTCATGAGCCCAAACAAGTCTCTAAAAGCATGAGTTTGCAACTACTTTACTTTTGGAGAAAATTCAAAACATTCATTATTCAATAGAGCCCAATAGCAAAAACCAGCGTTTTGAATGAAGAATCACATTTCTTGGTAGAATCATGCAGGATTGAAATTTTTGATGGTTTTTTACTCCTCTCAACAGCCCAAACAAGTTTCTAAAAGGATGAGTTTGCAACTACTTTACTTTTGGAGAAAATTCAAAACATTCATTATTCAATAGGGCCCAAACTATCAAAAACCAGCGGTTTCAATGAACACACATTTCTTGGTAGAATCATGCAGGACTGAAATTTTTGATGTTTTTCTACTCCTCTCATGAGCCCAAACAAGTCTCTAAAAGCATGAGTTTGCAACTACTTTACTTTTGGAGAAAATTCAAAACATTCATTATTCAATAGAGCCCAATAGCAAAAACCAGCGTTTTGAATGAAGAATCACATTTCTTGGTAGAATCATGCAGGATTGAAATTTTTGATGGTTTTTTACTCCTCTCAACAGCCCAAACAAGTTTCTAAAAGGATGAGTTTGCAACTACTTTACTTTTGGAGAAAATTCAAAACATTCATTATTCAATAGGGCCCAAACTATCAAAAACCAGCCGTTTCAATGAACACACATGTCTTGGTAGAATCATGCAGGACTGAAATTTTTGATGTTTTTCTACTCATCTCATGAGCCCAAACAAGTCTCTAAAAGCATGAGTTTGCAACTACTTTACTTTTGGAGAAAATTCAAAACATTCATTATTCAATAGAGCCCAATAGCAAAAACCAGCGTTTTGAATGAAGAATCACATTTCTTGGTAGAATCATGCAGGATTGAAATTTTTGATGGTTTTTTACTCCTCTCAACAGCCCAAACAAGTTTCTAAAAGGATGAGTTTGCAACTACTTTACTTTTGGAGAAAATTCAAAACATTCATTATTCAATAGGGCCCAAACTATCAAAAACCAGCGGTTTCAATGAACACACATTTCTTGGTAGAATCATGCAGGACTGAAATTTTTGATGTTTTTCTACTCCTCTCATGAGCCCAAACAAGTCTCTAAAAGCATGAGTTTGCAACTACTTTACTTTTGGAGAAAATTCAAAACATTCATTATTCAATAGAGCCCAATAGCAAAAACCAGCGTTTTGAATGAAGAATCACATTTCTTGGTAGAATCATGCAGGATTGAAATTTTTGATGGTTTTTTACTCCTCTCAACAGCCCAAACAAGTTTCTAAAAGGATGAGTTTGCAACTACTTTACTTTTGGAGAAAATTCAAAACATTCATTATTCAATAGGGCCCAAACTATCAAAAACCAGCGGTTTCAATGAACACACATTTCTTGGTAGAATCATGCAGGACTGAAATTTTTGATGTTTTTCTACTCCTCTCATGAGCCCAAACAAGTCTCTAAAAGCATGAGTTTGCAACTACTTTACTTTTGGAGAAAATTCAAAACATTCATTATTCAATAGAGCCCAATAGCAAAAACCAGCGTTTTGAATGAAGAATCACATTTCTTGGTAGAATCATGCAGGATTGAAATTTTTGATGGTTTTTTACTCCTCTCAACAGCCCAAACAAGTTTCTAAAAGGATGAGTTTGCAACTACTTTACTTTTGGAGAAAATTCAAAACATTCATTATTCAATAGGGCCCAAACTATCAAAAACCAGCGGTTTGAATGAACACACATTTCTTGGTAGAATCATGCAGGACTGAAATTTTTGATGTTTTTCTACTCCTCTCATGAGCCCAAACAAGTCTCTAAAAGCATGAGTTTGCAACTACTTTACTTTTGGAGAAAATTCAAAACATTCACTATTCAATAGAGCCCAATAGCAAAAATCAGGTTTTGAATGAAGAATCACATTTCTTGGTAAAATCATGCAGGATTGAAATTTTTGATGGTTTTTTACTCCTCTCAACAGCCCAAACAAGTTTCTAAAAGGATGAGTTTGCAACTACTTTACTTTTGGAGAAAATTCAAAACATTCATTATTCAATAGGGCCCAAACTATCAAAAACCAGCGGTTTCAATGAACACACATTTCTTGGTAGAATCATGCAGGACTGAAATTTTTGATGTTTTTCTACTCCTCTCATGAGCCCAAACAAGTCTCTAAAAGCATGAGTTTGCAACTACTTTACTTTTGGAGAAAATTCAAAACATTCATTATTCAATAGAGCCCAATAGCAAAAACCAGCGTTTTGAATGAAGAATCACATTTCTTGGTAGAATCATGCAGGATTGAAATTTTTGATGGTTTTTTACTCCTCTCAACAGCCCAAACAAGTTTTTAAAAGGATGAGTTTGCAACTACTTTACTTTTGGAGAAAATTCAAAACATTCATTATTCAATAGGGCCCAAACTATCAAAAACCAGCGGTTTCAATGAACACACATTTCTTGGTAGAATCATGCAGGACTGAAATTTTTGATGTTTTTCTACTCCTCTCATGAGCCCAAACAAGTCTCTAAAAGCATGAGTTTGCAACTACTTTACTTTTGGAGAAAATTCAAAACATTCATTATTCAATAGAGCCCAATAGCAAAAACCAGCGTTTTGAATGAAGAATCACATTTCTTGGTAGAATCATGCAGGATTGAAATTTTTGATGGTTTTTTACTCCTCTCAACAGCCCAAACAAGTTTCTAAAAGGATGAGTTTGCAACTACTTTACTTTTGGAGAAAATTCAAAACATTCATTATTCAATAGGGCCCAAACTATCAAAAACCAGCGGTTTCAATGAACACACATTTCTTGGTAGAATCATGCAGGACTGAAATTTTTGATGTTTTTCTACTCCTCTCATGAGCCCAAACAAGTCTCTAAAAGCATGAGTTTGCAACTACTTTACTTTTGGAGAAAATTCAAAACATTCATTATTCAATAGAGCCCAATAGCAAAAACCAGCGTTTTGAATGAAGAATCACATTTCTTGGTAGAATCATGCAGGATTGAAATTTTTGATGGTTTTTTACTCCTCTCAACAGCCCAAACAAGTTTCTAAAAGGATGAGTTTGCAACTACTTTACTTTTGGAGAAAATTCAAAACATTCATTATTCAATAGGGCCCAAACTATCAAAAACCAGCCGTTTCAATGAACACACATGTCTTGGTAGAATCATGCAGGACTGAAATTTTTGATGTTTTTCTACTCATCTCATGAGCCCAAACAAGTCTCTAAAAGCATGAGTTTGCAACTACTTTACTTTTGGAGAAAATTCAAAACATTCATTATTCAATAGAGCCCAATAGCAAAAACCAGCGTTTTGAATGAAGAATCACATTTCTTGGTAGAATCATGCAGGATTGAAATTTTTGATGGTTTTTTACTCCTCTCAACAGCCCAAACAAGTTTCTAAAAGGATGAGTTTGCAACTACTTTACTTTTGGAGAAAATTCAAAACATTCATTATTCAATAGGGCCCAAACTATCAAAAACCAGCGGTTTCAATGAACACACATTTCTTGGTAGAATCATGCAGGACTGAAATTTTTGATGTTTTTCTACTCCTCTCATGAGCCCAAACAAGTCTCTAAAAGCATGAGTTTGCAACTACTTTACTTTTGGAGAAAATTCAAAACATTCATTATTCAATAGAGCCCAATAGCAAAAACCAGCGTTTTGAATGAAGAATCACATTTCTTGGTAGAATCATGCAGGATTGAAATTTTTGATGGTTTTTTACTCCTCTCAACAGCCCAAACAAGTTTCTAAAAGGATGAGTTTGCAACTACTTTACTTTTGGAGAAAATTCAAAACATTCATTATTCAATAGGGCCCAAACTATCAAAAACCAGCGGTTTCAATGAACACACATTTCTTGGTAGAATCATGCAGGACTGAAATTTTTGATGTTTTTCTACTCCTCTCATGAGCCCAAACAAGTCTCTAAAAGCATGAGTTTGCAACTACTTTACTTTTGGAGAAAATTCAAAACATTCATTATTCAATAGAGCCCAATAGCAAAAACCAGCGTTTTGAATGAAGAATCACATTTCTTGGTAGAATCATGCAGGATTGAAATTTTTGATGGTTTTTTACTCCTCTCAACAGCCCAAACAAGTTTCTAAAAGGATGAGTTTGCAACTACTTTACTTTTGGAGAAAATTCAAAACATTCATTATTCAATAGGGCCCAAACTATCAAAAACCAGCGGTTTGAATGAACACACATTTCTTGGTAGAATCATGCAGGACTGAAATTTTTGATGTTTTTCTACTCCTCTCATGAGCCCAAACAAGTCTCTAAAAGCATGAGTTTGCAACTACTTTACTTTTGGAGAAAATTCAAAACATTCACTATTCAATAGAGCCCAATAGCAAAAATCAGGTTTTGAATGAAGAATCACATTTCTTGGTAAAATCATGCAGGATTGAAATTTTTGATGGTTTTTTACTCCTCTCAACAGCCCAAACAAGTTTCTAAAAGGATGAGTTTGCAACTACTTTACTTTTGGAGAAAATTCAAAACATTCATTATTCAATAGGGCCCAAACTATCAAAAACCAGCGGTTTCAATGAACACACATTTCTTGGTAGAATCATGCAGGACTGAAATTTTTGATGTTTTTCTACTCCTCTCATGAGCCCAAACAAGTCTCTAAAAGCATGAGTTTGCAACTACTTTACTTTTGGAGAAAATTCAAAACATTCATTATTCAATAGAGCCCAATAGCAAAAACCAGCGTTTTGAATGAAGAATCACATTTCTTGGTAGAATCATGCAGGATTGAAATTTTTGATGGTTTTTTACTCCTCTCAACAGCCCAAACAAGTTTTTAAAAGGATGAGTTTGCAACTACTTTACTTTTGGAGAAAATTCAAAACATTCATTATTCAATAGGGCCCAAACTATCAAAAACCAGCGGTTTCAATGAACACACATTTCTTGGTAGAATCATGCAGGACTGAAATTTTTGATGTTTTTCTACTCCTCTCATGAGCCCAAACAAGTCTCTAAAAGCATGAGTTTGCAACTACTTTACTTTTGGAGAAAATTCAAAACATTCATTATTCAATAGAGCCCAATAGCAAAAACCAGCGTTTTGAATGAAGAATCACATTTCTTGGTAGAATCATGCAGGATTGAAATTTTTGATGGTTTTTTACTCCTCTCAACAGCCCAAACAAGTTTCTAAAAGGATGAGTTTGCAACTACTTTACTTTTGGAGAAAATTCAAAACATTCATTATTCAATAGGGCCCAAACTATCAAAAACCAGCGGTTTCAATGAACACACATTTCTTGGTAGAATCATGCAGGACTGAAATTTTTGATGTTTTTCTACTCCTCTCATGAGCCCAAACAAGTCTCTAAAAGCATGAGTTTGCAACTACTTTACTTTTGGAGAAAATTCAAAACATTCATTATTCAATAGAGCCCAATAGCAAAAACCAGCGTTTTGAATGAAGAATCACATTTCTTGGTAGAATCATGCAGGATTGAAATTTTTGATGGTTTTTTACTCCTCTCAACAGCCCAAACAAGTTTCTAAAAGGATGAGTTTGCAACTACTTTACTTTTGGAGAAAATTCAAAACATTCATTATTCAATAGGGCCCAAACTATCAAAAACCAGCCGTTTCAATGAACACACATGTCTTGGTAGAATCATGCAGGACTGAAATTTTTGATGTTTTTCTACTCATCTCATGAGCCCAAACAAGTCTCTAAAAGCATGAGTTTGCAACTACTTTACTTTTGGAGAAAATTCAAAACATTCATTATTCAATAGAGCCCAATAGCAAAAACCAGCGTTTTGAATGAAGAATCACATTTCTTGGTAGAATCATGCAGGATTGAAATTTTTGATGGTTTTTTACTCCTCTCAACAGCCCAAACAAGTTTCTAAAAGGATGAGTTTGCAACTACTTTACTTTTGGAGAAAATTCAAAACATTCATTATTCAATAGGGCCCAAACTATCAAAAACCAGCGGTTTCAATGAACACACATTTCTTGGTAGAATCATGCAGGACTGAAATTTTTGATGTTTTTCTACTCCTCTCATGAGCCCAAACAAGTCTCTAAAAGCATGAGTTTGCAACTACTTTACTTTTGGAGAAAATTCAAAACATTCATTATTCAATAGAGCCCAATAGCAAAAACCAGCGTTTTGAATGAAGAATCACATTTCTTGGTAGAATCATGCAGGATTGAAATTTTTGATGGTTTTTTACTCCTCTCAACAGCCCAAACAAGTTTCTAAAAGGATGAGTTTGCAACTACTTTACTTTTGGAGAAAATTCAAAACATTCATTATTCAATAGGGCCCAAACTATCAAAAACCAGCGGTTTCAATGAACACACATTTCTTGGTAGAATCATGCAGGACTGAAATTTTTGATGTTTTTCTACTCCTCTCATGAGCCCAAACAAGTCTCTAAAAGCATGAGTTTGCAACTACTTTACTTTTGGAGAAAATTCAAAACATTCATTATTCAATAGAGCCCAATAGCAAAAACCAGCGTTTTGAATGAAGAATCACATTTCTTGGTAGAATCATGCAGGATTGAAATTTTTGATGGTTTTTTACTCCTCTCAACAGCCCAAACAAGTTTCTAAAAGGATGAGTTTGCAACTACTTTACTTTTGGAGAAAATTCAAAACATTCATTATTCAATAGGGCCCAAACTATCAAAAACCAGCGGTTTGAATGAACACACATTTCTTGGTAGAATCATGCAGGACTGAAATTTTTGATGTTTTTCTACTCCTCTCATGAGCCCAAACAAGTCTCTAAAAGCATGAGTTTGCAACTACTTTACTTTTGGAGAAAATTCAAAACATTCACTATTCAATAGAGCCCAATAGCAAAAATCAGGTTTTGAATGAAGAATCACATTTCTTGGTAAAATCATGCAGGATTGAAATTTTTGATGGTTTTTTACTCCTCTCAACAGCCCAAACAAGTTTCTAAAAGGATGAGTTTGCAACTACTTTACTTTTGGAGAAAATTCAAAACATTCATTATTCAATAGGGCCCAAACTATCAAAAACCAGCGGTTTCAATGAACACACATTTCTTGGTAGAATCATGCAGGACTGAAATTTTTGATGTTTTTCTACTCCTCTCATGAGCCCAAACAAGTCTCTAAAAGCATGAGTTTGCAACTACTTTACTTTTGGAGAAAATTCAAAACATTCATTATTCAATAGAGCCCAATAGCAAAAACCAGCGTTTTGAATGAAGAATCACATTTCTTGGTAGAATCATGCAGGATTGAAATTTTTGATGGTTTTTTACTCCTCTCAACAGCCCAAACAAGTTTTTAAAAGGATGAGTTTGCAACTACTTTACTTTTGGAGAAAATTCAAAACATTCATTATTCAATAGGGCCCAAACTATCAAAAACCAGCGGTTTCAATGAACACACATTTCTTGGTAGAATCATGCAGGACTGAAATTTTTGATGTTTTTCTACTCCTCTCATGAGCCCAAACAAGTCTCTAAAAGCATGAGTTTGCAACTACTTTACTTTTGGAGAAAATTCAAAACATTCATTATTCAATAGAGCCCAATAGCAAAAACCAGCGTTTTGAATGAAGAATCACATTTCTTGGTAGAATCATGCAGGATTGAAATTTTTGATGGTTTTTTACTCCTCTCAACAGCCCAAACAAGTTTCTAAAAGGATGAGTTTGCAACTACTTTACTTTTGGAGAAAATTCAAAACATTCATTATTCAATAGGGCCCAAACTATCAAAAACCAGCGGTTTCAATGAACACACATTTCTTGGTAGAATCATGCAGGACTGAAATTTTTGATGTTTTTCTACTCCTCTCATGAGCCCAAACAAGTCTCTAAAAGCATGAGTTTGCAACTACTTTACTTTTGGAGAAAATTCAAAACATTCATTATTCAATAGAGCCCAATAGCAAAAACCAGCGTTTTGAATGAAGAATCACATTTCTTGGTAGAATCATGCAGGATTGAAATTTTTGATGGTTTTTTACTCCTCTCAACAGCCCAAACAAGTTTCTAAAAGGATGAGTTTGCAACTACTTTACTTTTGGAGAAAATTCAAAACATTCATTATTCAATAGGGCCCAAACTATCAAAAACCAGCGGTTTCAATGAACACACATTTCTTGGTAGAATCATGCAGGACTGAAATTTTTGATGTTTTTCTACTCCTCTCATGAGCCCAAACAAGTCTCTAAAAGCATGAGTTTGCAACTACTTTACTTTTGGAGAAAATTCAAAACATTCATTATTCAATAGAGCCCAATAGCAAAAACCAGCGTTTTGAATGAAGAATCACATTTCTTGGTAGAATCATGCAGGATTGAAATTTTTGATGGTTTTTTACTCCTCTCAACAGCCCAAACAAGTTTCTAAAAGGATGAGTTTGCAACTACTTTACTTTTGGAGAAAATTCAAAACATTCATTATTCAATAGGGCCCAAACTATCAAAAACCAGCCGTTTCAATGAACACACATGTCTTGGTAGAATCATGCAGGACTGAAATTTTTGATGTTTTTCTACTCATCTCATGAGCCCAAACAAGTCTCTAAAAGCATGAGTTTGCAACTACTTTACTTTTGGAGAAAATTCAAAACATTCATTATTCAATAGAGCCCAATAGCAAAAACCAGCGTTTTGAATGAAGAATCACATTTCTTGGTAGAATCATGCAGGATTGAAATTTTTGATGGTTTTTTACTCCTCTCAACAGCCCAAACAAGTTTCTAAAAGGATGAGTTTGCAACTACTTTACTTTTGGAGAAAATTCAAAACATTCATTATTCAATAGGGCCCAAACTATCAAAAACCAGCGGTTTCAATGAACACACATTTCTTGGTAGAATCATGCAGGACTGAAATTTTTGATGTTTTTCTACTCCTCTCATGAGCCCAAACAAGTCTCTAAAAGCATGAGTTTGCAACTACTTTACTTTTGGAGAAAATTCAAAACATTCATTATTCAATAGAGCCCAATAGCAAAAACCAGCGTTTTGAATGAAGAATCACATTTCTTGGTAGAATCATGCAGGATTGAAATTTTTGATGGTTTTTTACTCCTCTCAACAGCCCAAACAAGTTTCTAAAAGGATGAGTTTGCAACTACTTTACTTTTGGAGAAAATTCAAAACATTCATTATTCAATAGGGCCCAAACTATCAAAAACCAGCGGTTTGAATGAACACATTTCTTGGTAGAATCATGCAGGACTGAAATTTTTGATGTTTTTCTACTCCTCTCATGAGCCCAAACAAGTCTCTAAAAGCATGAGTTTGCAACTACTTTACTTTTGGAGAAAATTCAAAACATTCATTATTCAATAGAGCCCAATAGCAAAAACCAGCGTTTTGAATGAAGAATCACATTTCTTGGTAGAATCATGCAGGATTGAAATTTTTGATGGTTTTTTACTCCTCTCAACAGCCCAAACAAGTTTCTAAAAGGATGAGTTTGCAACTACTTTACTTTTGGAGAAAATTCAAAACATTCATTATTCAATAGGGCCCAAACTATCAAAAACCAGCGGTTTCAATGAACACACATTTCTTGGTAGAATCATGCAGGACTGAAATTTTTGATGTTTTTCTACTCCTCTCATGAGTAGAGTTGAGCGATACCGTCCGATACTTCAAAGTATCGTATCGGATGGTATCGGCCGATCTTTAAAAAAAGTATCGGTATCGCCGATTCCGATACCGGAAGTCCCATTCAAGTCTATGGGACTTCCGGTATCGGAATAAGAAAAACCCTTTCCTGCCCTTGTACAGCCTCTCTGGGGTCTGTACGGGCCTTTCGGGGGGCTGTGCCGGCCTGCCAGGGGGTCTGTGCAGGCTCCGGTGGTCTGTGCCGGCCTGCCGGTGGTCTGTGCAGGCTCCGGGGGGCTGTGCCGGCCTGCCGGGGGGCTGTGCCGGCCTGCCGGGGGGCTGTGCAGGCTCCGGGGGGCTGTGCCGGCCTGCCGGGGGGCTGTGCCGGCCTGCCGGTGGTCTGTGCAGGCTCCGGGGGGCTGTGCCGGCCTGCCGGGGGGCTGTGCCGGCCTGCCGGTGGTCTGTGCAGGCTCCGGGGGGCTGTGCCGGCCTGCCGGGGGGCTGTGCCGGCCTGCCGGGGGGCTGTGCAGGCTCCGGGGGGCTGTGCCGGCCTGCCGGGGGGCTGTGCCGGCCTGCCGGTGGTCTGTGCAGGCTCCGGGGGTCTGTGCAGGCATCGTCCGATGGGACTACAAGTCCCATCGGGCGATGCCTGCTACCATGACAGTGATTGACACATTAGCCAATGATGGGACAGTAGTAGTCCCATCATCCGGCTAATGTGTTAAATGTAAAAAAAAAAAAAAAAAAAATTACATGCTACATACATACAACATGCATACTACATACATGCTACATTCATACTACATACTACATACATGCTACATTCATACTACATAAATACTACATGCAACATACATACTACATATATACTACATGCATGCTACATACATACTGCATGCTACATACATACCACATATATACTACATGCATGCTACATGCATGCTACATGCTACATACATAACACATATATACTACATGCATGCTACATACATACTACATGCTACATACTACATGCATGCTACATACATACTACATGCTACATACTACATATATACTACATGCATGCTACATACATACTACATACATACTACATATATACTACATGCATGCTACATACATACTACATGCTACATACTACATGCATGCTACATACATACTACATGCTACATACTACATATATACTACATGCATGCTACATACATACTACATGCTACATACATACTACATATATACTACATGCATGCTACATACATACTACATGCTACATACATACTACATATATACTACATGCATGCTACATACTACATGCTACATACATACTACATATATACTACATTCATACTACATACTACATATATACTACATACATACTACATACATACTACATACATACTACATGCATGCTACATACATACTACATACATACTACATGCATACCACATATATACTACATACATACAATACATTCATACAATACATACATAGACATACAGTACATATAACATAGAGTAACATACTTACCAATACTTGTCACATTGTTCCCCGAAGCCATTGTCTATTCCGGGATAAATATTAACATAACAAACCACAAAAATACTCACCCACGATCCGAAGCAGTCCACGAGTGTGTCCCACGACGATCTTGGGTAGAGAACTGCAGCATCAGATGATGCTGCCGTTCTCTACGGGCTGCAGGAATCCAATGACGGAAGGTAGGTATCCTTCCGCACTGTATTCCTCCGCCACTTAAAAAAAAAAAAGTCCCTAGTCTCACTTTATGCCATTGCTGTGTGGGAAATTCCCACACAGCAATGGCATAAAGTGAGACTAGGGACTTTTTTTTTTTAAGTGGCGGAGGAATACAGTGCGGAAGGATACCTACCTTCCGTCATTGGATTCCTGCAGCCCGTAGAGAACGGCAGCATCATCTGATGCTGCAGTTCTCTACCCAAGATCGTCGTGGGACACACTCGTGGACTGCTTCGGATCGTGGGTGAGTATTTTTGTGGTTTGTTATGTTAATATTTATCCCGGAATAGACAATGGCTTCGGGGAACAATGTGACAAGTATTGGTAAGTATGTTACTCTATGTTATATGTACTGTATGTCTATGTATGTATTGTATGAATGTATTGTATGTATGTAGTATATATGTGGTATGTATGTAGCATGTAGTATGTATGTGGTATGTATGTAGCATGCATGTAGTATGTATGTAGCATGCATGTAGTATGTATGTAGCATGCATGTAGTATGTATGTAGTATGTATGTAGCATGCAGTATGTATGTAGTATGTATGTAGTATATATGTAGTATGTATGTAGCATGCATGTAGTATGTATGTAGTATGTATGTAGCATGCAGTATGTATGTAGCATGTATGTAGTATGTATGTAGTATATATGTAGTATGTATGTAGCATGCATGTAGTATGTATGTAGTATGTATGTAGCATGCAGTATGTATGTAGCATGTATGTAGTATGTATGTAGTATATATGTAGTATGTATGTAGCATGCATGTAGTATGTATGTAGTATGTATGTAGCATGCAGCATGTATGTAGCATGTATGTAGTATGTATGTAGTATATATGTGGTATGTATGTAGCATGTAGTATGTATGTGGTATGTATGTAGCATGCATGTAGTATGTATGTAGCATGCATGTAGTATGTATGTAGCATGCATGTAGTATGTATGTAGTATGTATGTAGCATGCAGTATGTATGTAGTATGTATGTAGTATATATGTAGTATGTATGTAGCATGCATGTAGTATGTATGTAGTATGTATGTAGCATGCAGTATGTATGTAGCATGTATGTAGTATGTATGTAGTATATATGTAGTATGTATGTAGCATGCATGTAGTATGTATGTAGTATGTATGTAGCATGCAGCATGTATGTAGCATGTATGTAGTATGTATGTAGTATATATGTAGTATGTATGTAGTATGTATGTATGTAGTATGTATGTAGCATGCAGTATGTATGTAGCATGTATGTAGTATGTATGTAGTATATATGTAGTATGTATGTAGCATGCATGTAGTATGTATGTAGTATTTTTTTTTTTTTTTTTTTAACATTTAACACATTAGCCGGATGATGGGACTACTACTGTCCCATCATTGGCTAATGTGTCAATCACTGTCATGGTAGCAGGCATCGCCCGATGGGACTTGTAGTCCCATCGGACGATGCTTGCACAGACCCCCGGACATCAGCACAGCCCCCCGGCAGGCCGGCACAGCCCCCCGGCAGGCCGGTACAGACCCCCACAGGGTGCACAGACCACCGGCAGGCCGGCACAGCCCCCCGGCAGGCCGGTACAGACCCCGGGCAGTCCACACAGCCCCCCGGCAGGCCGGCACAGCCCCCCGGCAGGCCGGCAGAGACCCCCGGAAGGCCCGAAATGACGGCGCATCATGATGCGCACACACCGCGCATCATGATGACGTCAGGCCGTCAATCAACTGAACTTCCGATTCCGATGCCGAATTCCGATATTGAAAAAATATCGGAAGTCGGTATCGGAATTCCGATACAGCAAGTATCGGCCGATACCCGATACTTGCGGTATCGGAATGCTCAACACTACTCATGAGCCCAAACAAGTCTCTAAAAGCATGAGTTTGCAACTACTTTACTTTTGGAGAAAATTCAAAACATTCATTATTCAATAGAGCCCAATAGCAAAAACCAGCGTTTTGAATGAAGAATCACATTTCTTGGTAGAATCATGCAGGATTGAAATTTTTGATGGTTTTTTACTCCTCTCAACAGCCCAAACAAGTTTCTAAAAGGATGAGTTTGAAACTACTTTACTTTTGGAGAAAATTCAAAACATTCATTATTCAATAGGGCCCAAACTATCAAAAACCAGAGGTTTCAATGAACACACATTTCTTGGTAGAATCATGTAGGACTGAAATTTTTTATGTTTTTTTACTCCTCTCATGAGCCCAAACAAGTCTCCAAAAGCATGAGTTTGCAACTACTTTACTTTTGAAGAAAATTCAAAACATTCATTATTCAATAGAGCCCAATAGCAAAAACCAGCGTTTTGAATGAAGAAACACATTTCATGGTAGAATCATGCAGGATTGAAATTTTTGATGGTTTTTTACTCCTCTCAACAGCCCAAACAAGTTTCTAAAAGGATGAGTTTGCAACTACTTTACTTTTGGAGAAAATTCAAAACATTCATTATTCAATAGGGCCCAAACTATCAAAAACCAGCGGTTTCAATGAACACACATTTCTTGGTAGAATCATGCAGGACTGAAATTTTTGATGTTTTTCTACTCCTCTCATGAGCCCAAACAAGTCTCTAAAAGCATGAGTTTGCAACTACTTTACTTTTGGAGAAAATTCAAAACATTCATTATTCAATAGAGCCCAATAGCAAAAACCAGCGTTTTGAATGAAGAATCACATTTCTTGGTAGAATCATGCAGGATTGAAATTTTTGATGGTTTTTTACTCCTCTCAACAGCCCAAACAAGTTTCTAAAAGGATGAGTTTGCAACTACTTTACTTTTGGAGAAAATTCAAAACATTCATTATTCAATAGGGCCCAAACTATCAAAAACCAGCGGTTTGAATGAACACATTTCTTGGTAGAATCATGCAGGACTGAAATTTTTGATGTTTTTCTACTCCTCTCATGAGCCCAAACAAGTCTCTAAAAGCATGAGTTTGCATCTACTTTACTTTTGGAGAAAATTCAAAACATTCACTATTCAATAGAGCCCAATAGCAAAAATCAGGTTTTGAATGAAGAATCACATTTCTTGGTAAAATCATGCAGGATTGAAATTTTTTATGGTTTTTTACTCCTCTCAACAGCCCAAACAAGTTTCTAAAAGGATGAGTTTGCAACTACTTTACTTTTGGAGAAAATTCAAAACATTCATTATTCATTAGGGCCCAAACTATCAAAAACCAGCGGTTTGAATGAACACACATTTCTTGGTAGAATCATGCAGGACTGAAATTTTTGATGTTTTTCTACTCCTCTCATGAGCCCAAACAAGTCTCTAAAAGCATGAGTTTGCAACTACTTTACTTTTGGAGAAAATTCAAAACATTCATTATTCAATAGAGCCCAATAGCAAAAACCAGCGTTTTGAATGAAGAATCACATTTCTTGGTAGAATCATGCAGGATTGAAATTTTTGATGGTTTTTTACTCCTCTCAACAGCCCAAACAAGTTTCTAAAAGGATGAGTTTGCAACTACTTTACTTTTGGAGAAAATTCAAAACATTCATTATTCAATAGGGCCCAAACTATCAAAAACCAGCGGTTTCAATGAACACACATTTCTTGGTAGAATCATGCAGGACTGAAATTTTTGATGTTTTTCTACTCCTCTCATGAGCCCAAACAAGTCTCTAAAAGCATGAGTTTGCAACTACTTTACTTTTGGAGAAAATTCAAAACATTCATTATTCAATAGAGCCCAATAGCAAAAACCAGCGTTTTGAATGAAGAATCACATTTCTTGGTAGAATCATGCAGGATTGAAATTTTTGATGGTTTTTTCCTCCTCTCAACAGCCCAAACAAGTTTCTAAAAGGATGAGTTTGCAACTACTTTACTTTTGGAGAAAATTCAAAACATTCATTATTCAATAGGGCCCAAACTATCAAAAACCAGCGGTTTGAATGAACACATTTCTTGGTAGAATCATGCAGGACTGAAATTTTTGATGTTTTTCTACTCCTCTCATGAGCCCAAACAAGTCTCTAAAAGCATGAGTTTGCAACTACTTTACTTTTGGAGAAAATTCAAAACATTCACTATTCAATAGAGCCCAATAGCAAAAATCAGGTTTTGAATGAAGAATCAGATTTCTTGGTAAAATCATGCAGGATTGAATTTTTTGATGGTTTTTTACTCCTCTCAACAGCCCAAACAAGTTTCTAAAAGGATGAGTTTGCAACTACTTTACTTTTGGAGAAAATTCAAAACATTCATTATTCATTATTCAATAGGGCCCAAACTATCAAAAATTAGCGGTTTGAATGAACACACATTTCTTGGTAGAATCATGCAGGACTGAAATTTTTGATGTTTTTCTACTCCTCTCATGAGCCCAAACAAGTCTCTAAAAGCATGAGTTTGCAACTACTTTACTTTTGGAGAAAATTCAAAACATTCATTATTCAATAGAGCCCAATAGCAAAAACCAGCGTTTTGAATGAAGAATCACATTTCTTGGTAGAATCATGCAGGATTGAAATTTTTGATGGTTTTTTACTCCTCTCAACAGCCCAAACAAGTTTCTAAAAGGATGAGTTTGCAACTACTTTACTTTTGGAGAAAATTCAAAACATTCATTATTCAATAGGGCCCAAACTATCAAAAACCAGCGGTTTCAATGAACACACATTTCTTGGTAGAATCATGCAGGACTGACATTTTTGATGTTTTTCTACTCCTCTCATGAGCCCAAACAAGTCTCTAAAAGCATGAGTTTGCAACTACTTTACTTTTGGAGAAAATTCAAAACATTCACTATTCAATAGAGCCCAATAGCAAAAATCAGGTTTTGAATGAAGGATCACATTTCTTGGTAAAATCATGCAGGATTGAATTTTTTGATGGTTTTTTACTCCACTCAACAGCCCAAACAAGTTTCTAAAAGGATGAGTTTGCAACTACTTTACTTTTGGAGAAAATTCAAAACATTCATTATTCATTATTCAATAGGGCCCAAACTATCAAAAACCAGCGGTTTCAATGAACACACATTTCTTGGTAGAATCATGCAGGACTGAAATTTTTGATGTTTTTCTACTCCTCTCATGAGCCCAAACAAGTCTCTAAAAGCATGAGTTTGCAACTACTTTACTTTTGGAGAAAATTCAAAACATTCACTATTCAATAGAGCCCAATAGCAAAAATCAGGTTTTGAATGAAGAATCACATTTCTTGGTAAAATCATGCAAGATTGAAATTCTTTATGGTTTTTTACTCCTCTCAACAGCCCAAACAAGTTTCTAAAAGGATGAGTTTGCAACTACTTTACTTTTGGAGAAAATTCAAAACATTCATTATTCATTAGGGCCCAAACTATCAAAAACCAGCGGTTTGAATGAACACACATTTCTTGGTAGAATCATGCAGGACTGAAATTTTTGATGTTTTTCTACTCCTCTCATGAGCCCAAACAAGTCTCTAAAAGCATGAGTTTGCAACTACTTTACTTTTGGAGAAAATTCAAAACATTCATTATTCAATAGAGCCCAATAGCAAAAACCAGCGTTTTGAATGAAGAATCACATTTCTTGGTAGAATCATGCAGGATTGAAATTTTTGTTGGTTTTTTACTCCTCTCAACAGCCCAAACAAGTTTCTAAAAGGATGAGTTTGCAACTACTTTACTTTTGGAGAAAATTCAAAACATTCATTATTCAATAGGGCCCAAACTATCAAAAAACAGCGGTTTCAATGAACACACATTTCTTGGTAGAATCATGCAGGACTGAAATTTTTGATGTTTTTCTACTCCTCTCATGAGCCCAAACAAGTCTCTAAAAGCATGAGTTTGCAACTACTTTACTTTTGGAGAAAATTCAAAACATTCATTATTCAATAGAGCCCAATAGCAAAAACCAGCGTTTTGAATGAAGAATCACATTTCTTGGTAGAATCATGCAGGATTGAAATTTTTGATGGTTTTTTACTCCTCTCAACAGCCCAAACAAGTTTCTAAAAGGATGAGTTTGCAACTACTTTACTTTTGGAGAAAATTCAAAACATTCATTATTCAATAGGGCCCAAACTATCAAAAACCAGCGGTTTCAATGAACACACATTTCTTGGTAGAATCATGCAGGACTGAAATTTTTGATGTTTTTCTACTCCTCTCATGAGCCCAAACAAGTCACTAAAAGCATGAGTTTGCAACTACTTTACTTTTGGAGAAAATTCAAAACATTCATTATTCAATAGAGCCCAATAGCAAAAACCAGCGTTTTGAATGAAGAATCACATTTCTTGGTAGAATCATGCAGGATTGAAATTTTTGATGGTTTTTTACTCCTCTCAACAGCCCAAACAAGTTTCTAAAAGGATGAGTTTGCAACTACTTTACTTTTGGAGAAAATTCAAAACATTCATTATTCAATAGGGCCCAAACTATCAAAAACCAGCGGTTTCAATGAACACACATTTCTTGGTAGAATCATGCAGGACTGAAATTTTTGATGTTTTTCTACTCCTCTCATGAGCCCAAACAAGTCTCTAAAAGCATGAGTTTGCAACTACTTTACTTTTGGAGAAAATTCAAAACATTCATTATTCAATAGAGCCCAATAGCAAAAACCAGCGTTTTGAATGAAGAATCACATTTCTTGGTAGAATCATGCAGGATTGAAATTTTTGATGGTTTTTTACTCCTCTCAACAGCCCAAACAAGTTTCTAAAAGGATGAGTTTGCAACTACTTTACTTTTGGAGAAAATTCAAAACATTCATTATTCAATAGGGCCCAAACTATCAAAAACCAGCGGTTTCAATGAACACACATTTCTTGGTAGAATCATGCAGGACTGAAATTTTTGATGTTTTTCTACTCCTCTCATGAGCCCAAACAAGTCTCTAAAAGCATGAGTTTGCAACTACTTTACTTTTGGAGAAAATTCAAAACATTCATTATTCAATAGAGCCCAATAGCAAAAACCAGCGTTTTGAATGAAGAATCACATTTCTTGGTAGAATCATGCAGGATTGAAATTTTTGATGGTTTTTTACTCCTCTCAACAGCCCAAACAAGTTTCTAAAAGGATGAGTTTGCAACTACTTTACTTTTGGAGAAAATTCAAAACATTCATTATTCAATAGGGCCCAAACTATCAAAAACCAGCGGTTTCAATGAACACACATTTCTTGGTAGAATCATGCAGGACTGAAATTTTTGATGTTTTTCTACTCCTCTCATGAGCCCAAACAAGTCTCTAAAAGCATGAGTTTGCAACTACTTTACTTTTGGAGAAAATTCAAAACATTCATTATTCAATAGAGCCCAATAGCAAAAACCAGCGTTTTGAATGAAGAATCACATTTCTTGGTAGAATCATGCAGGATTGAAATTTTTGATGGTTTTTTACTCCTCTCAACAGCCCAAACAAGTTTCTAAAAGGATGAGTTTGCAACTACTTTACTTTTGGAGAAAATTCAAAACATTCATTATTCAATAGGGCCCAAACTATCAAAAACCAGCCGTTTCAATGAACACACATGTCTTGGTAGAATCATGCAGGACTGAAATTTTTGATGTTTTTCTACTCATCTCATGAGCCCAAACAAGTCTCTAAAAGCATGAGTTTGCAACTACTTTACTTTTGGAGAAAATTCAAAACATTCATTATTCAATAGAGCCCAATAGCAAAAACCAGCGTTTTGAATGAAGAATCACATTTCTTGGTAGAATCATGCAGGATTGAAATTTTTGATGGTTTTTTACTCCTCTCAACAGCCCAAACAAGTTTCTAAAAGGATGAGTTTGCAACTACTTTACTTTTGGAGAAAATTCAAAACATTCATTATTCAATAGGGCCCAAACTATCAAAAACCAGCGGTTTCAATGAACACACATTTCTTGGTAGAATCATGCAGGACTGAAATTTTTGATGTTTTTCTACTCCTCTCATGAGCCCAAACAAGTCTCTAAAAGCATGAGTTTGCAACTACTTTACTTTTGGAGAAAATTCAAAACATTCATTATTCAATAGAGCCCAATAGCAAAAACCAGCGTTTTGAATGAAGAATCACATTTCTTGGTAGAATCATGCAGGATTGAAATTTTTGATGGTTTTTTACTCCTCTCAACAGCCCAAACAAGTTTCTAAAAGGATGAGTTTGCAACTACTTTACTTTTGGAGAAAATTCAAAACATTCATTATTCAATAGGGCCCAAACTATCAAAAACCAGCGGTTTCAATGAACACACATTTCTTGGTAGAATCATGCAGGACTGAAATTTTTGATGTTTTTCTACTCCTCTCATGAGCCCAAACAAGTCTCTAAAAGCATGAGTTTGCAACTACTTTACTTTTGGAGAAAATTCAAAACATTCATTATTCAATAGAGCCCAATAGCAAAAACCAGCGTTTTGAATGAAGAATCACATTTCTTGGTAGAATCATGCAGGATTGAAATTTTTGATGGTTTTTTACTCCTCTCAACAGCCCAAACAAGTTTCTAAAAGGATGAGTTTGCAACTACTTTACTTTTGGAGAAAATTCAAAACATTCATTATTCAATAGGGCCCAAACTATCAAAAACCAGCGGTTTCAATGAACACACATTTCTTGGTAGAATCATGCAGGACTGAAATTTTTGATGTTTTTCTACTCCTCTCATGAGCCCAAACAAGTCTCTAAAAGCATGAGTTTGCAACTACTTTACTTTTGGAGAAAATTCAAAACATTCATTATTCAATAGAGCCCAATAGCAAAAACCAGCGTTTTGAATGAAGAATCACATTTCTTGGTAGAATCATGCAGGATTGAAATTTTTGATGGTTTTTTACTCCTCTCAACAGCCCAAACAAGTTTCTAAAAGGATGAGTTTGCAACTACTTTACTTTTGGAGAAAATTCAAAACATTCATTATTCAATAGGGCCCAAACTATCAAAAACCAGCGGTTTCAATGAACACACATTTCTTGGTAGAATCATGCAGGACTGAAATTTTTGATGTTTTTCTACTCCTCTCATGAGCCCAAACAAGTCTCTAAAAGCATGAGTTTGCAACTACTTTACTTTTGGAGAAAATTCAAAACATTCATTATTCAATAGAGCCCAATAGCAAAAACCAGCGTTTTAAATGAAGAATCACATTTCTTGGTAGAATCATGCAGGATTGAAATTTTTGATGATTTTTTACTCCTCTCAACAGCCCAAACAAGTTTCTAAAAGGATGAGTTTGCAACTACTTTACTTTTGGAGAAAATTCAAAACATTCATTATTCAATAGGGCCCAAACTATCAAAAACCAGCGGTTTCAATGAACACACATTTCTTGGTAGAATCATGCAGGACTGAAATTTTTGATGTTTTTCTACTCCTCTCATGAGCCCAAACAAGTCTCTAAAAGCATGAGTTTGCAACTACTTTACTTTTGGAGAAAATTCAAAACATTCATTATTCAATAGAGCCCAATAGCAAAAACCAGCGTTTTGAATGAAGAATCACAATTCTTGGTAGAATCATGCAGGATTGAAATTTTTGATGGTTTTTTACTCCTCTCAACAGCCCAAACAAGTTTCTAAAAGGATGAGTTTGCAACTACTTTACTTTTGGAGAAAATTCAAAACATTCATTATTCAATAGGGCCCAAACTATCAAAAACCAGCCGTTTCAATGAACACACATGTCTTGGTAGAATCATGCAGGACTGAAATTTTTGATGTTTTTCTACTCATCTCATGAGCCCAAACAAGTCTCTAAAAGCATGAGTTTGCAACTACTTTACTTTTGGAGAAAATTCAAAACATTCATTATTCAATAGAGCCCAATAGCAAAAACCAGCGTTTTGAATGAAGAATCACATTTCTTGGTAGAATCATGCAGGATTGAAATTTTTGATGGTTTTTTACTCCTCTCAACAGCCCAAACAAGTTTCTAAAAGGATGAGTTTGCAACTACTTTACTTTTGGAGAAAATTCAAAACATTCATTATTCAATAGGGCCCAAACTATCAAAAACCAGCGGTTTCAATGAACACACATTTCTTGGTAGAATCATGCAGGACTGAAATTTTTGATGTTTTTCTACTCCTCTCATGAGCCCAAACAAGTCTCTAAAAGCATGAGTTTGCAACTACTTTACTTTTGGAGAAAATTCAAAACATTCATTATTCAATAGAGCCCAATAGCAAAAACCAGCGTTTTGAATGAAGAATCACATTTCTTGGTAGAATCATGCAGGATTGAAATTTTTGATGGTTTTTTACTCCTCTCAACAGCCCAAACAAGTTTCTAAAAGGATGAGTTTGCAACTACTTTACTTTTGGAGAAAATTCAAAACATTCATTATTCAATAGGGCCCAAACTATCAAAAACCAGCGGTTTGAATGAACACATTTCTTGGTAGAATCGTGCAGGACTGAAATTTTTGATGTTTTTCTACTCCTCTCATGAGCCCAAACAAGTCTCTAAAAGCATGAGTTTGCAACTACTTTACTTTTGGAGAAAATTCAAAACATTCATTATTCAATAGAGCCCAATAGCAAAAACCAGCGTTTTGAATGAAGAATCACATTTCTTGGTAGAATCATGCAGGATTGAAATTTTTGATGGTTTTTTACTCCTCTCAACAGCCCAAACAAGTTTCTAAAAGGATGAGTTTGCAACTACTTTACTTTTGGAGAAAATTCAAAACATTCATTATTCAATAGGGCCCAAACTATCAAAAACCAGCGGTTTCAATGAACACACATTTCTTGGTAGAATCATGCAGGACTGAAATTTTTGATGTTTTTCTACTCCTCTCATGAGCCCAAACAAGTCTCTAAAAGCATGAGTTTGCAACTACTTTACTTTTGGAGAAAATTCAAAACATTCATTATTCAATAGAGCCCAATAGCAAAAACCAGCGTTTTGAATGAAGAATCACATTTCTTGGTAGAATCATGCAGGATTGAAATTTTTGATGGTTTTTTACTCCTCTCAACAGCCCAAACAAGTTTCTAAAAGGATGAGTTTGAAACTACTTTACTTTTGGAGAAAATTCAAAACATTCATTATTCAATAGGGCCCAAACTATCAAAAACCAGCGGTTTCAATGAACACACATTTCTTGGTAGAATCATGTAGGACTGAAATTTTTTATGTTTTTCTACTCCTCTCATGAGCCCAAACAAGTCTCCAAAAGCATGAGTTTGCAACTACTTTACTTTTGGAGAAAATTCAAAACATTCATTATTCAATAGAGCCCAATAGCAAAAACCAGCGTTTTGAATGAAGAAACACATTTCTTGGTAGAATCATGCAGGATTGAAATTTTTGATGGTTTTTTACTCCTCTCAACAGCCCAAACAAGTTTCTAAAAGGATGAGTTTGCAACTACTTTACTTTTGGAGAAAATTCAAAACATTCATTATTCAATAGGGCCCAAACTATCAAAAACCAGCGGTTTCAATGAACACACATTTCTTGGTAGAATCATGCAGGACTGAAATTTTTGATGTTTTTCTACTCCTCTCATGAGCCCAAACAAGTCTCTAAAAGCATGAGTTTGCAACTACTTTACTTTTGGAGAAAATTCAAAACATTCATTATTCAATAGAGCCCAATAGCAAAAACCAGCGTTTTGAATGAAGAATCACATTTCTTGGTAGAATCATGCAGGATTGAAATTTTTGATGGTTTTTTACTCCTCTCAACAGCCCAAACAAGTTTCTAAAAGGATGAGTTTGCAACTACTTTACTTTTGGAGAAAATTCAAAACATTCATTATTCAATAGGGCCCAAACTATCAAAAACCAGCGGTTTGAATGAACACATTTCTTGGTAGAATCATGCAGGACTGAAATTTTTGATGTTTTTCTACTCCTCTCATGAGCCCAAACAAGTCTCTAAAAGCATGAGTTTGCAACTACTTTACTTTTGGAGAAAATTCAAAACATTCACTATTCAATAGAGCCCAATAGCAAAAATCAGGTTTTGAATGAAGAATCACATTTCTTGGTAAAATCATGCAGGATTGAAATTTTTTATGGTTTTTTACTCCTCTCAACAGCCCAAACAAGTTTCTAAAAGGATGAGTTTGCAACTACTTTACTTTTGGAGAAAATTCAAAACATTCATTATTCATTAGGGCCCAAACTATCAAAAACCAGCGGTTTGAATGAACACACATTTCTTGGTAGAATCATGCAGGACTGAAATTTTTGATGTTTTTCTACTCCTCTCATGAGCCCAAACAAGTCTCTAAAAGCATGAGTTTGCAACTACTTTACTTTTGGAGAAAATTCAAAACATTCATTATTCAATAGAGCCCAATAGCAAAAACCAGCGTTTTGAATGAAGAATCACATTTCTTGGTAGAATCATGCAGGATTGAAATTTTTGATGGTTTTTTACTCCTCTCAACAGCCCAAACAAGTTTCTAAAAGGATGAGTTTGCAACTACTTTACTTTTGGAGAAAATTCAAAACATTCATTATTCAATAGGGCCCAAACTATCAAAAATCAGCTGTTTCAATGAACACACATGTCTTGGTAGAATCATGCAGGACTGAAATTTTTGATGTTTTTCTACTCATCTCATGAGCCCAAACAAGTCTCTAAAAGCATGAGTTTGCAACTACTTTACTTTTGGAGAAAATTCAAAACATTCATTATTCAATAGAGCCCAATAGCAAAAACCAGCGTTTTGAATGAAGAATCACATTTCTTGGTAGAATCATGCAGGATTGAAATTTTTGATGGTTTTTTACTCCGCTCAACAGCCCAAACAAGCTTCTAAAAGGATGAGTTTGCAACTACTTTACTTTTGGAGAAAATTCAAAACATTCATTATTCAATAGGGCCCAAACTATCAAAAACCAGCGGTTTCAATGAACACACATTTCTTGGTAGAATCATGCAGGACTGAAATTTTTGATGTTTTTCTACTCATCTCATGAGCCCAAACAAGTCTCTAAAAGCATGAGTTTGCAACTACTTTACTTTTGGAGAAAATTCAAAACATTCATTATTCAATAGAGCCCAATAGCAAAAACCAGCGTTTTGAATGAAGAATCACATTTCTTGGTAGAATCATGCAGGATTGAAATTTTTGATGGTTTTTTTACTCCTCTCAACAGCCCAAACAAGTTTCTAAAAGGATGAGTTTGCAACTACTTTACTTTTGGAGAAAATTCAAAACATTCATTATTCAATAGGGCCCAAACTATCAAAAACCAGAGGTTTCAATGAACACACATTTCTTGGTAGAATCATGCAGGACTGAAATTTTTGATGTTTTTCTACTCCTCTCATGAGCCCAAACAAGTCTCTAAAAGCATGAGTTTGCAACTACTTTACTTTTGGAGAAAATTCAAAACATTCATTATTCAATAGAGCCCAATAGCAAAAACCAGCGTTTTGAATGAAGAATCACATTTCTTGGTAGAATCATGCAGGATTGAAATTTTTGATGGTTTTTTACTCCTCTCAACAGCCCAAACAAGTTTCTAAAAGGATGAGTTTGGAACTACTTTACTTTTGGAGAAAATTCAAAACATTCATTATTCAATAGGGCCCAAACTATCAAAAACCAGCGGTTTGAATGAACACATTTCTTGGTAGAATCATGCAGGACTGAAATTTTTGATGTTTTTCTACTCCTCTCATGAGCCCAAACAAGTCTCTAAAAGCATGAGTTTGCAACTACTTTACTTTTGGAGAAAATTCAAAACATTCACTATTCAATAGAGCCCAATAGCAAAAATCAGGTTTTGAATGAAGAATCAGATTTCTTGGTAAAATCATGCAGGATTGAATTTTTTGATGGTTTTTTACTCCTCTCAACAGCCCAAACAAGTTTCTAAAAGGATGAGTTTGCAACTACTTTACTTTTGGAGAAAATTCAAAACATTCATTATTCATTATTCAATAGGGCCCAAACTATCAAAAATTAGCGGTTTGAATGAAAACACATTTCTTGGTAAAATCATGCAGGACTGAAATTTTTGATGTTTTTCTACTCCTCTCATGAGCCCAAACAAGTCTCTAAAAGCATGAGTTTGCAACTACTTTACTTTTGGAGAAAATTCAAAACATTCATTATTCAATAGAGCCCAATAGCAAAAACCAGCGTTTTGAATGAAGAATCACATTTCTTGGTAGAATCATGCAGGATTGAAATTTTTGATGGTTTTTTACTCCTCTCAACAGCCCAAACAAGTTTCTAAAAGGATGAGTTTGCAACTACTTTACTTTTGGAGAAAATTCAAAACATTCATTATTCAATAGGGCCCAAACTATCAAAAACCAGCCGTTTCAATGAACACACATGTCTTGGTAGAATCATGCAGGACTGAAATTTTTGATGTTTTTCTACTCCTCTCATGAGCCCAAACAAGTCTCTAAAAGCATGAGTTTGCAACTACTTTACTTTTGGAGAAAATTCAAAACATTCACTATTCAATAGAGCCCAATAGCAAAAATCAGGTTTTGAATGAAGAATCACATTTCTTGGTAAAATCATGCAGGATTGAATTTTTTGATGGTTTTTTACAACTCTCAACAGCCCAAACAAGTTTCTAAAAGGATGAGTTTGCAACTACTTTACTTTTGGAGAAAATTCAAAACATTCATTATTCATTATTCAATAGGGCCCAAACTATCAAAAACCAGCGGTTTCAATGAACACACATTTCTTGGTAGAATCATGCAGGACTGAAATTTTTGATGTTTTTCTACTCCTCTCATGAGCCCAAACAAGTCTCTAAAAGCATGAGTTTGCAACTACTTTACTTTTGGAGAAAATTCAAAACATTCATTATTCAATAGAGCCCAATAGCAAAAACCAGCGTTTTGAATGAAGAATCACATTTCTTGGTAGAATCATGCAGGATTGAAATTTTTGATGGTTTTTTACTCCTCTCAACAGCCCAAACAATTTTCTAAAAGGATGAGTTTGCAACTACTTTACTTTTGGAGAAAATTCAAAACATTCATTATTCAATAGGGCCCAAACTATCAAAAACCAGCGGTTTCAATGAACACACATTTCTTGGTAGAATCATGCAGGACTGAAATTTTTGATGTTTTTCTACTCCTCTCATGAGCCCAAACAAGTCTCTAAAAGCATGAGTTTGCAACTACTTTACTTTTGGAGAAAATTCAAAACATTCATTATTCAATAGAGCCCAATAGCAGCCCAAAACCAGCGTTTTGAATGAAGAATCACATTTCTTGGTAGAATCATGCAGGATGGAAATTTTTGATGGTTTTTTACTCCTCTCAACAGCCCAAACAAGTTTCTAAAAGGATGAGTTTGCAACTACTTTACTTTTGGAGAAAATTCAAAACATTCATTATTCTATAGGGCCCAAACTATCAAAAACCAGCGGTTTCAATGAACACACATTTCTTGGTAGAATCATGCAGGACTGAAATTTTTGATGTTTTTCTACTCCTCTCATGAGCCCAAACAAGTCTCTAAAAGCATGAGTTTGCAACTACTTTACTTTTGGATAAAATTCAAAACATTCATTATTCAATAGAGCCCAATAGCAAAAACCAGCGTTTTGAATGAAGAATCACATTTCTTGGTAGAATCATGCAGGATTGAAATTTGTGATGGTTTTTTACTCCTCTCAACAGCCCAAACAAGTTTCTAAAAGGATGAGTTTGCAACTACTTTACTTTTGGAGAAAATTCAAAACATTCATTATTCAATAGGGCCCAAACTATCAAAAACCAGCGGTTTCAATGAACACACATTTCTTGGTAGAATCATGCAGGACTGAAATTTTTGATGTTTTTCTACTCCTCTCATGAGCCCAAACAAGTCTCTAAAAGCATGAGTTTGCAACTACTTTACTTTTGGAGAAAATTCAAAACATTCATTATTCAATAGAGCCCAATAGCAAAAACCAGCGTTTTGAATGAAGAATCACATTTCTTGGTAGAATCATGCAGGATTGAAATTTTTGATGGTTTTTTACTCCTCTCAACAGCCCAAACAAGTTTCTAAAAGGATGAGTTTGCAACTACTTTACTTTTGGAGAAAATTCAAAACATTCATTATTCAATAGGGCCCAAACTATCAAAAACCAGCGGTTTCAATGAACACACATTTCTTGGTAGAATCATGCAGGACTGAAATTTTTGATGTTTTTCTACTCCTCTCATGAGCCCAAACAAGTCTCTAAAAGCATGAGTTTGCAACTACTTTACTTTTGGAGAAAATTCAAAACATTCACTATTCAATAGAGCCCAATAGCAAAAATCAGGTTTTGAATGAAGAATCACATTTCTTGGTAAAATCATGCAGGATTGAATTTTTTGATGGTTTTTTACAACTCTCAACAGCCCAAACAAGTTTCTAAAAGGATGAGTTTGCAACTACTTTACTTTTGGAGAAAATTCAAAACATTCATTATTCATTATTCAATAGGGCCCAAACTATCAAAAACCAGCGGTTTCAATGAACACACATTTCTTGGTAGAATCATGCAGGACTGAAATTTTTGATGTTTTTCTACTCCTCTCATGAGCCCAAACAAGTCTCTAAAAGCATGAGTTTGCAACTACTTTACTTTTGGAGAAAATTCAAAACATTCATTATTCAATAGAGCCCAATAGCAGCCCAAAACCAGCGTTTTGAATGAAGAATCACATTTCTTGGTAGAATCATGCAGGATGGAAATTTTTGATGGTTTTTTACTCCTCTCAACAGCCCAAACAAGTTTCTAAAAGGATGAGTTTGCAACTACTTTACTTTTGGAGAAAATTCAAAACATTCATTATTCTATAGGGCCCAAACTATCAAAAACCAGCGGTTTCAATGAACACACATTTCTTGGTAGAATCATGCAGGACTGAAATTTTTGATGTTTTTCTACTCCTCTCATGAGCCCAAACAAGTCTCTAAAAGCATGAGTTTGCAACTACTTTACTTTTGGATAAAATTCAAAACATTCATTATTCAATAGAGCCCAATAGCAAAAACCAGCGTTTTGAATGAAGAATCACATTTCTTGGTAGAATCATGCAGGATTGAAATTTGTGATGGTTTTTTACTCCTCTCAACAGCCCAAACAAGTTTCTAAAAGGATGAGTTTGCAACTACTTTACTTTTGGAGAAAATTCAAAACATTCATTATTCAATAGGGCCCAAACTATCAAAAACCAGCGGTTTCAATGAACACACATTTCTTGGTAGAATCATGCAGGACTGAAATTTTTGATGTTTTTCTACTCCTCTCATGAGCCCAAACAAGTCTCTAAAAGCATGAGTTTGCAACTACTTTACTTTTGGAGAAAATTCAAAACATTCATTATTCAATAGAGCCCAATAGCAAAAACCAGCGTTTTGAATGAAGAATCACATTTCTTGGTAGAATCATGAAGGATTGAAATTTTTGATGGTTTTTTACTCCTCTCAACAGCCCAAACAAGTTTCTAAAAGGATGAGTTTGCAACTACTTTACTTTTGGAGAAAATTCAAAACATTCATTATTCAATAGGGCCCAAACTATCAAAAACCAGCGGTTTCAATGAACACACATTTCTTGGTAGAATCATGCAGGACTGAAATTTTTGATGTTTTTCTACTCCTCTCATGAGCCCAAACAAGTCTCTAAAAGCATGAGTTTGCAACTACTTTACTTTTGGAGAAAATTCAAAACATTCACTATTCAATAGAGCCCAATAGCAAAAATCAGGTTTTGAATGAAGAATCAGATTTCTTGGTAAAATCATGCAGGATTGAATTTTTTGATGGTTTTTTACTCCTCTCAACAGCCCAAACAAGTTTCTAAAAGGATGAGTTTGCAACTACTTTACTTTTGGAGAAAATTCAAAACATTCATTATTCATTATTCAATAGGGCCCAAACTATCAAAAATTAGCGGTTTGAATGAACACACATTTCTTGGTAGAATCATGCAGGACTGAAATTTTTGATGTTTTTCTACTCCTCTCATGAGCCCAAACAAGTCTCTAAAAGCATGAGTTTGCAACTACTTTACTTTTGGAGAAAATTCAAAACATTCATTATTCAATAGAGCCCAATAGCAAAAACCAGCGTTTTGAATGAAGAATCACATTTCTTGGTAGAATCATGCAGGATTGAAATTTTTGATGGTTTTTTACTCCTCTCAACAGCCCAAACAAGTTTCTAAAAGGATGAGTTTGCAACTACTTTACTTTTGGAGAAAATTCAAAACATTCATTATTCAATAGGGCCCAAACTATCAAAAACCAGCCGTTTCAATGAACACACATGTCTTGGCAGAATCATGCAGGACTGAAATTTTTGATGTTTTTCTACTCCTCTCATGAGCCCAAACAAGTCTCTAAAAGCATGAGTTTGCAACTACTTTACTTTTGGAGAAAATTCAAAACATTCACTATTCAATAGAGCCCAATAGCAAAAATCAGGTTTTGAATGAAGAATCAGATTTCTTGGTAAAATCATGCAGGATTGAATTTTTTGATGGTTTTTTACTCCTCTCAACAGCCCAAACAAGTTTCTAAAAGGATGAGTTTGCAACTACTTTACTTTTGGAGAAAATTCAAAACATTCATTATTCATTATTCAATAGGGCCCAAACTATCAAAAACCAGCGGTTTCAATGAACACACATTTCTTGGTAGAATCATGCAGGACTGAAATTTTTGATGTTTTTCTACTCCTCTCATGAGCCCAAACAAGTCTCTAAAAGCATGAGTTTGCAACTACTTTACTTTTGGAGAAAATTCAAAACATTCATTATTCAATAGAGCCCAATAGCAAAAACCAGCGTTTTGAATGAAGAATCACATTTCTTGGTAGAATCATGCAGGATTGAAATTTTTGATGGTTTTTTACTCCTCTCAACAGCCCAAACAATTTTCTAAAAGGATGAGTTTGCAACTACTTTACTTTTGGAGAAAATTCAAAACATTCATTATTCAATAGGGCCCAAACTATCAAAAACCAGCGGTTTCAATGAACACACATTTCTTGGTAGAATCATGCAGGACTGAAATTTTTGATGTTTTTCTACTCCTCTCATGAGCCCAAACAAGTCTCTAAAAGCATGAGTTTGCAACTACTTTACTTTTGGAGAAAATTCAAAACATTCATTATTCAATAGAGCCCAATAGCAGCCCAAAACCAGCGTTTTGAATGAAGAATCACATTTCTTGGTAGAATCATGCAGGATGGAAATTTTTGATGGTTTTTTACTCCTCTCAACAGCCCAAACAAGTTTCTAAAAGGATGAGTTTGCAACTACTTTACTTTTGGAGAAAATTCAAAACATTCATTATTCTATAGGGCCCAAACTATCAAAAACCAGCGGTTTCAATGAACACACATTTCTTGGTAGAATCATGCAGGACTGAAATTTTTGATGTTTTTCTACTCCTCTCATGAGCCCAAACAAGTCTCTAAAAGCATGAGTTTGCAACTACTTTACTTTTGGATAAAATTCAAAACATTCATTATTCAATAGAGCCCAATAGCAAAAACCAGCGTTTTGAATGAAGAATCACATTTCTTGGTAGAATCATGCAGGATTGAAATTTGTGATGGTTTTTTACTCCTCTCAACAGCCCAAACAAGTTTCTAAAAGGATGAGTTTGCAACTACTTTACTTTTGGAGAAAATTCAAAACATTCATTATTCAATAGGGCCCAAACTATCAAAAACCAGCGGTTTCAATGAACACACATTTCTTGGTAGAATCATGCAGGACTGAAATTTTTGATGTTTTTCTACTCCTCTCATGAGCCCAAACAAGTCTCTAAAAGCATGAGTTTGCAACTACTTTACTTTTGGAGAAAATTCAAAACATTCATTATTCAATAGAGCCCAATAGCAAAAACCAGCGTTTTGAATGAAGAATCACATTTCTTGGTAGAATCATGCAGGATTGAAATTTTTGATGGTTTTTTACTCCTCTCAACAGCCCAAACAAGTTTCTAAAAGGATGAGTTTGCAACTACTTTACTTTTGGAGAAAATTCAAAACATTCATTATTCAATAGGGCCCAAACTATCAAAAACCAGCGGTTTCAATGAACACACATTTCTTGGTAGAATCATGCAGGACTGAAATTTTTGATGTTTTTCTACTCCTCTCATGAGCCCAAACAAGTCTCTAAAAGCATGAGTTTGCAACTACTTTACTTTTGGAGAAAATTCAAAACATTCACTATTCAATAGAGCCCAATAGCAAAAATCAGGTTTTGAATGAAGAATCACATTTCTTGGTAAAATCATGCAGGATTGAATTTTTTGATGGTTTTTTACAACTCTCAACAGCCCAAACAAGTTTCTAAAAGGATGAGTTTGCAACTACTTTACTTTTGGAGAAAATTCAAAACATTCATTATTCATTATTCAATAGGGCCCAAACTATCAAAAACCAGCGGTTTCAATGAACACACATTTCTTGGTAGAATCATGCAGGACTGAAATTTTTGATGTTTTTCTACTCCTCTCATGAGCCCAAACAAGTCTCTAAAAGCATGAGTTTGCAACTACTTTACTTTTGGAGAAAATTCAAAACATTCATTATTCAATAGAGCCCAATAGCAGCCCAAAACCAGCGTTTTGAATGAAGAATCACATTTCTTGGTAGAATCATGCAGGATGGAAATTTTTGATGGTTTTTTACTCCTCTCAACAGCCCAAACAAGTTTCTAAAAGGATGAGTTTGCAACTACTTTACTTTTGGAGAAAATTCAAAACATTCATTATTCAATAGGGCCCAAACTATCAAAAACCAGCGGTTTCAATGAACACACATTTCTTGGTAGAATCATGCAGGACTGAAATTTTTGATGTTTTTCTACTCCTCTCATGAGCCCAAACAAGTCTCTAAAAGCATGAGTTTGCAACTACTTTACTTTTGGATAAAATTCAAAACATTCATTATTCAATAGAGCCCAATAGCAAAAACCAGCGTTTTGAATGAAGAATCACATTTCTTGGTAGAATCATGCAGGATTGAAATTTGTGATGGTTTTTTACTCCTCTCAACAGCCCAAACAAGTTTCTAAAAGGATGAGTTTGCAACTACTTTACTTTTGGAGAAAATTCAAAACATTCATTATTCAATAGGGCCCAAACTATCAAAAACCAGCGGTTTCAATGAACACACATTTCTTGGTAGAATCATGCAGGACTGAAATTTTTGATGTTTTTCTACTCCTCTCATGAGCCCAAACAAGTCTCTAAAAGCATGAGTTTGCAACTACTTTACTTTTGGAGAAAATTCAAAACATTCATTATTCAATAGAGCCCAATAGCAAAAACCAGCGTTTTGAATGAAGAATCACATTTCTTGGTAGAATCATGCAGGATTGAAATTTTTGATGGTTTTTTACTCCTCTCAACAGCCCAAACAAGTTTCTAAAAGGATGAGTTTGCAACTACTTTACTTTTGGAGAAAATTCAAAACATTCATTATTCAATAGGGCCCAAACTATCAAAAACCAGCGGTTTCAATGAACACACATTTCTTGGTAGAATCATGCAGGACTGAAATTTTTGATGTTTTTCTACTCCTCTCATGAGCCCAAACAAGTCTCTAAAAGCATGAGTTTGCAACTACTTTACTTTTGGAGAAAATTCAAAACATTCACTATTCAATAGAGCCCAATAGCAAAAATCTGGTTTTGAATGAAGAATCAGATTTCTTGGTAAAATCATGCAGGATTGAATTTTTTGATGGTTTTTTACTCCCCTCAACAGCCCAAACAAGTTTCTAAAAGGATGAGTTTGCAACTACTTTACTTTTGGAGAAAATTCAAAACATTCATTATTCATTATTCAATAGGGCCCAAACTATCAAAAATTAGCGGTTTGAATGAACACACATTTCTTGGTAGAATCATGCAGGACTGAAATTTTTGATGTTTTTCTACTCCTCTCATGAGCCCAAACAAGTCTCTAAAAGCATGAGTTTGCAACTACTTTACTTTTGGAGAAAATTCAAAACATTCATTATTCAATAGAGCCCAATAGCAAAAACCAGCGTTTTGAATGAAGAATCACATTTCTTGGTAGAATCATGCAGGATTGAAATTTTTGATGGTTTTTTACTCCTCTCAACAGCCCAAACAAGTTTCTAAAAGGATGAGTTTGCAACTACTTTACTTTTGGAGAAAATTCAAAACATTCATTATTCAATAGGGCCCAAACTATCAAAAACCAGCCGTTTCAATGAACACACATGTCTTGGTAGAATCATGCAGGACTGAAATTTTTGATGTTTTTCTACTCCTCTCATGAGCCCAAACAAGTCTCTAAAAGCATGAGTTTGCAACTACTTTACTTTTGGAGAAAATTCAAAACATTCACTATTCAATAGAGCCCAATAGCAAAAATCAGGTTTTGAATGAAGAATCAGATTTCTTGGTAAAATCATGCAGGATTGAATTTTTTGATGGTTTTTTACTCCTCTCAACAGCCCAAACAAGTTTCTAAAAGGATGAGTTTGCAACTACTTTACTTTTGGAGAAAATTCAAAACATTCATTATTCATTATTCAATAGGGCCCAAACTATCAAAAATTAGCGGTTTGAATGAACACACATTTCTTGGTAGAATCATGCAGGACTGAAATTTTTGATGTTTTTCTACTCCTCTCATGAGCCCAAACAAGTCTCTAAAAGCATGAGTTTGCAACTACTTTACTTTTGGAGAAAATTCAAAACATTCATTATTCAATAGAGCCCAATAGCAAAAACCAGCGTTTTGAATGAAGAATCACATTTCTTGGTAGAATCATGCAGGATTGAAATTTTTGATGGTTTTTTACTCCTCTCAACAGCCCAAACAAGTTTCTAAAAGGATGAGTTTGCAACTACTTTACTTTTGGAGAAAATTCAAAACATTCATTATTCAATAGGGCCCAAACTATCAAAAACCAGCCGTTTCAATGAACACACATGTCTTGGTAGAATCATGCAGGACTGAAATTTTTGATGTTTTTCTACTCCTCTCATGAGCCCAAACAAGTCTCTAAAAGCATGAGTTTGCAACTACTTTACTTTTGGAGAAAATTCAAAACATTCACTATTCAATAGAGCCCAATAGCAAAAATCAGGTTTTGAATGAAGAATCACATTTCTTGGTAAAATCATGCAGGATTGAATTTTTTGATGGTTTTTTACAACTCTCAACAGCCCAAACAAGTTTCTAAAAGGATGAGTTTGCAACTACTTTACTTTTGGAGAAAATTCAAAACATTCATTATTCATTATTCAATAGGGCCCAAACTATCAAAAACCAGCGGTTTCAATGAACACACATTTCTTGGTAGAATCATGCAGGACTGAAATTTTTGATGTTTTTCTACTCCTCTCATGAGCCCAAACAAGTCTCTAAAAGCATGAGTTTGCAACTACTTTACTTTTGGAGAAAATTCAAAACATTCATTATTCAATAGAGCCCAATAGCAAAAACCAGCGTTTTGAATGAAGAATCACATTTCTTGGTAGAATCATGCAGGATTGAAATTTTTGATGGTTTTTTACTCCTCTCAACAGCCCAAACAATTTTCTAAAAGGATGAGTTTGCAACTACTTTACTTTTGGAGAAAATTCAAAACATTCATTATTCAATAGGGCCCAAACTATCAAAAACCAGCGGTTTCAATGAACACACATTTCTTGGTAGAATCATGCAGGACTGAAATTTTTGATGTTTTTCTACTCCTCTCATGAGCCCAAACAAGTCTCTAAAAGCATGAGTTTGCAACTACTTTACTTTTGGAGAAAATTCAAAACATTCATTATTCAATAGAGCCCAATAGCAGCCCAAAACCAGCGTTTTGAATGAAGAATCACATTTCTTGGTAGAATCATGCAGGATGGAAATTTTTGATGGTTTTTTACTCCTCTCAACAGCCCAAACAAGTTTCTAAAAGGATGAGTTTGCAACTACTTTACTTTTGGAGAAAATTCAAAACATTCATTATTCTATAGGGCCCAAACTATCAAAAACCAGCGGTTTCAATGAACACACATTTCTTGGTAGAATCATGCAGGACTGAAATTTTTGATGTTTTTCTACTCCTCTCATGAGCCCAAACAAGTCTCTAAAAGCATGAGTTTGCAACTACTTTACTTTTGGATAAAATTCAAAACATTCATTATTCAATAGAGCCCAATAGCAAAAACCAGCGTTTTGAATGAAGAATCACATTTCTTGGTAGAATCATGCAGGATTGAAATTTGTGATGGTTTTTTACTCCTCTCAACAGCCCAAACAAGTTTCTAAAAGGATGAGTTTGCAACTACTTTACTTTTGGAGAAAATTCAAAACATTCATTATTCAATAGGGCCCAAACTATCAAAAACCAGCGGTTTCAATGAACACACATTTCTTGGTAGAATCATGCAGGACTGAAATTTTTGATGTTTTTCTACTCCTCTCATGAGCCCAAACAAGTCTCTAAAAGCATGAGTTTGCAACTACTTTACTTTTGGAGAAAATTCAAAACATTCATTATTCAATAGAGCCCAATAGCAAAAACCAGCGTTTTGAATGAAGAATCACATTTCTTGGTAGAATCATGCAGGATTGAAATTTTTGATGGTTTTTTACTCCTCTCAACAGCCCAAACAAGTTTCTAAAAGGATGAGTTTGCAACTACTTTACTTTTGGAGAAAATTCAAAACATTCATTATTCAATAGGGCCCAAACTATCAAAAACCAGCGGTTTCAATGAACACACATTTCTTGGTAGAATCATGCAGGACTGAAATTTTTGATGTTTTTCTACTCCTCTCATGAGCCCAAACAAGTCTCTAAAAGCATGAGTTTGCAACTACTTTACTTTTGGAGAAAATTCAAAACATTCACTATTCAATAGAGCCCAATAGCAAAAATCAGGTTTTGAATGAAGAATCACATTTCTTGGTAAAATCATGCAGGATTGAATTTTTTGATGGTTTTTTACAACTCTCAACAGCCCAAACAAGTTTCTAAAAGGATGAGTTTGCAACTACTTTACTTTTGGAGAAAATTCAAAACATTCATTATTCATTATTCAATAGGGCCCAAACTATCAAAAACCAGCGGTTTCAATGAACACACATTTCTTGGTAGAATCATGCAGGACTGAAATTTTTGATGTTTTTCTACTCCTCTCATGAGCCCAAACAAGTCTCTAAAAGCATGAGTTTGCAACTACTTTACTTTTGGAGAAAATTCAAAACATTCATTATTCAATAGAGCCCAATAGCAAAAAACAGCGTTTTGAATGAAGAATCACATTTCTTGGTAGAATCATGCAGGATTGAAATTTTTGATGGTTTTTTACTCCTCTCAACAGCCCAAACAAGTTTCTAAAAGGATGAGTTTGCAACTACTTTACTTTTGGAGAAAATTCAAAACATTCATTATTCAATAGGGCCCAAACTATCAAAAACCAGCCGTTTCAATGAACACACATGTCTTGGTAGAATCATGCAGGACTGAAATTTTTGATGTTTTTCTACTCCTCTCATGAGCCCAAACAAGTCTCTAAAAGCATGAGTTTGCAACTACTTTACTTTTGGAGAAAATTCAAAACATTCACTATTCAATAGAGCCCAATAGCAAAAATCAGGTTTTGAATGAAGAATCACATTTCTTGGTAAAATCATGCAGGATTGAAATTTTTGATGGTTTTTTACTCCTCTCAACAGCCCAAACAAGTTTCTAAAAGGATGAGTTTGCAACTACTTTACTTTTGGAGAAAATTCAAAACATTCATTATTCATTATTCAATAGGGCCCAAACTATCAAAAATTAGCGGTTTGAATGAACACACATTTCTTGGTAGAATCATGCAGGACTGAAATTTTTGATGTTTTTCTACTCCTCTCATGAGCCCAAACAAGTCTCTAAAAGCATGAGTTTGCAACTACTTTACTTTTGGAGAAAATTCAAAACATTCATTATTCAATAGAGCCCAATAGCAAAAACCAGCGTTTTGAATGAAGAATCACATTTCTTGGTAGAATCATGCAGGATTGAAATTTTTGATGGTTTTTTACTCCTCTCAACAGCCCAAACAAGTTTCTAAAAGGATGAGTTTGCAACTACTTTACTTTTGGAGAAAATTCAAAACATTCATTATTCAATAGGGCCCAAACTATCAAAAACCAGCCGTTTCAATGAACACACATGTCTTGGTAGAATCATGCAGGACTGAAATTTTTGATGTTTTTCTACTCCTCTCATGAGCCCAAACAAGTCTCTAAAAGCATGAGTTTGCAACTACTTTACTTTTGGAGAAAATTCAAAACATTCACTATTCAATAGAGCCCAATAGCAAAAATCAGGTTTTGAATGAAGAATCACATTTCTTGGTAAAATCATGCAGGATTGAATTTTTTGATGGTTTTTTACTCCTCTCAACAGCCCAAACAAGTTTCTAAAAGGATGAGTTTGCAACTACTTTACTTTTGGAGAAAATTCAAAACATTCATTATTCATTATTCAATAGGGCCCAAACTATCAAAAACCAGCGGTTTCAATGAACACACATTTCTTGGTAGAATCATGCAGGACTGAAATTTTTGATGTTTTTCTACTCCTCTCATGAGCCCAAACAAGTCTCTAAAAGCATGAGTTTGCAACTACTTTACTTTTGGAGAAAATTCAAAACATTCATTATTCAATAGAGCCCAATAGCAGCCCAAAACCAGCGTTTTGAATGAAGAATCACATTTCTTGGTAGAATCATGCAGGATGGAAATTTTTGATGGTTTTTTACTCCTCTCAACAGCCCAAACAAGTTTCTAAAAGGATGAGTTTGCAACTACTTTACTTTTGGAGAAAATTCAAAACATTCATTATTCTATAGGGCCCAAACTATCAAAAACCAGCGGTTTCAATGAACACACATTTCTTGGTAGAATCATGCAGGACTGAAATTTTTGATGTTTTTCTACTCCTCTCATGAGCCCAAACAAGTCTCTAAAAGCATGAGTTTGCAACTACTTTACTTTTGGAGAAAATTCAAAACATTCATTATTCAATAGAGCCCAATAGCAAAAACCAGCGTTTTGAATGAAGAATCACATTTCTTGGTAGAATCATGCAGGATTGAAATTTGTGATGGTTTTTTACTCCTCTCAACAGCCCAAACAAGTTTCTAAAAGGATGAGTTTGCAACTACTTTACTTTTGGAGAAAATTCAAAACATTCATTATTCAATAGGGCCCAAACTATCAAAAACCAGCGGTTTCAATGAACACACATTTCTTGGTAGAATCATGCAGGACTGAAATTTTTGATGTTTTTCTACTCCTCTCATGAGCCCAAACAAGTCTCTAAAAGCATGAGTTTGCAACTACTTTACTTTTGGAGAAAATTCAAAACATTCATTATTCAATAGAGCCCAATAGCAAAAACCAGCGTTTTGAATGAAGAATCACATTTCTTGGTAGAATCATGCAGGATTGAAATTTTTGATGGTTTTTTACTCCTCTCAACAGCCCAAACAAGTTTCTAAAAGGATGAGTTTGCAACTACTTTACTTTTGGAGAAAATTCAAAACATTCATTATTCAATAGGGCCCAAACTATCAAAAACCAGCGGTTTCAATGAACACACATTTCTTGGTAGAATCATGCAGGACTGAAATTTTTGATGTTTTTCTACTCCTCTCATGAGCCCAAACAAGTCTCTAAAAGCATGAGTTTGCAACTACTTTACTTTTGGAGAAAATTCAAAACATTCACTATTCAATAGAGCCCAATAGCAAAAATCAGGTTTTGAATGAAGAATCACATTTCTTGGTAAAATCATGCAGGATTGAATTTTTTGATGGTTTTTTACTACTCTCAACAGCCCAAACAAGTTTCTAAAAGGATGAGTTTGCAACTACTTTACTTTTGGAGAAAATTCAAAACATTCATTATTCATTATTCAATAGGGCCCGAACTATCAAAAACCAGCGGTTTCAATGAACACACATTTCTTGGTAGAATCATGCAGGACTGAAATTTTTGATGTTTTTCTACTCCTCTCATGAGCCCAAACAAGTCTCTAAAAGCATGAGTTTGCAACTACTTTACTTTTGGAGAAAATTCAAAACATTCATTATTCAATAGAGCCCAATAGCAAAAAACAGCGTTTTGAATGAAGAATCACATTTCTTGGTAGAATCATGCAGGATTGAAATTTTTGATGGTTTTTTACTCCTCTCAACAGCCCAAACAAGTTTCTAAAAGGATGAGTTTGCAACTACTTTACTTTTGGAGAAAATTCAAAACATTCATTATTCAATAGGGCCCAAACTATCAAAAATCAGCTGTTTCAATGAACACACATGTCTTGGTAGAATCATGCAGGACTGAAATTTTTGATGTTTTTCTACTCATCTCATGAGCCCAAACAAGTCTCTAAAAGCATGAGTTTGCAACTACTTTACTTTTGGAGAAAATTCAAAACATTCATTATTCAATAGAGCCCAATAGCAAAAACCAGCGTTTTGAATGAAGAATCACATTTCTTGGTAGAATCATGCAGGATTGAAATTTTTGATGGTTTTTTACTCCGCTCAACAGCCCAAACAAGTTTCTAAAAGGATGAGTTTGCAACTACTTTACTTTTGGAGAAAATTCAAAACATTCATTATTCAATAGGGCCCAAACTATCAAAAACCAGCGGTTTCAATGAACACACATTTCTTGGTAGAATCATGCAGGACTGAAATTTTTGATGTTTTTCTACTCCTCTCATGAGCCCAAACAAGTCTCTAAAAGCATGAGTTTGCAACTACTTTACTTTTGGAGAAAATTCAAAACATTCACTATTCAATAGAGCCCAATAGCAAAAATCAGGTTTTGAATGAAGAATCACATTTCTTGGTAAAATCATGCAGGATTGAATTTTTTGATGGTTTTTTACAACTCTCAACAGCCCAAACAAGTTTCTAAAAGGATGAGTTTGCAACTACTTTACTTTTGGAGAAAATTCAAAACATTCATTATTCATTATTCAATAGGGCCCAAACTATCAAAAACCAGCGGTTTCAATGAACACACATTTCTTGGTAGAATCATGCAGGACTGAAATTTTTGATGTTTTTCTACTCCTCTCATGAGCCCAAACAAGTCTCTAAAAGCATGAGTTTGCAACTACTTTACTTTTGGAGAAAATTCAAAACATTCATTATTCAATAGAGCCCAATAGCAAAAACCAGCGTTTTGAATGAAGAATCACATTTCTTGGTAGAATCATGCAGGATTGAAATTTTTGATGGTTTTTTACTCCTCTCAACAGCCCAAACAATTTTCTAAAAGGATGAGTTTGCAACTACTTTACTTTTGGAGAAAATTCAAAACATTCATTATTCAATAGGGCCCAAACTATCAAAAACCAGCGGTTTCAATGAACACACATTTCTTGGTAGAATCATGCAGGACTGAAATTTTTGATGTTTTTCTACTCCTCTCATGAGCCCAAACAAGTCTCTAAAAGCATGAGTTTGCAACTACTTTACTTTTGGAGAAAATTCAAAACATTCATTATTCAATAGAGCCCAATAGCAAAAACCAGCGTTTTGAATGAAGAATCACATTTCTTGGTAGAATCATGCAGGATGGAAATTTTTGATGGTTTTTTACTCCTCTCAACAGCCCAAACAAGTTTCTAAAAGGATGAGTTTGCAACTACTTTACTTTTGGAGAAAATTCAAAACATTCATTATTCTATAGGGCCCAAACTATCAAAAACCAGCGGTTTCAATGAACACACATTTCTTGGTAGAATCATGCAGGACTGAAATTTTTGATGTTTTTCTACTCCTCTCATGAGCCCAAACAAGTCTCTAAAAGCATGAGTTTGCAACTACTTTACTTTTGGATAAAATTCAAAACATTCATTATTCAATAGAGCCCAATAGCAAAAACCAGCGTTTTGAATGAAGAATCACATTTCTTGGTAGAATCATGCAGGATTGAAATTTGTGATGGTTTTTTACTCCTCTCAACAGCCCAAACAAGTTTCTAAAAGGATGAGTTTGCAACTACTTTACTTTTGGAGAAAATTCAAAACATTCATTATTCAATAGGGCCCAAACTATCAAAAACCAGCGGTTTCAATGAACACACATTTCTTGGTAGAATCATGCAGGACTGAAATTTTTGATGTTTTTCTACTCCTCTCATGAGCCCAAACAAGTCTCTAAAAGCATGAGTTTGCAACTACTTTACTTTTGGAGAAAATTCAAAACATTCATTATTCAATAGAGCCCAATAGCAAAAACCAGCGTTTTGAATGAAGAATCACATTTCTTGGTAGAATCATGCAGGATTGAAATTTTTGATGGTTTTTTTACTACTCTCAACAGCCCAAACAAGTTTCTAAAAGGATGAGTTTGCAACTACTTTACTTTTGGAGAAAATTCAAAACATTCATTATTCAATAGGGCCCAAACTATCAAAAACCAGCGGTTTCAATGAACACACATTTCTTGGTAGAATCATGCAGGACTGAAATTTTTGATGTTTTTCTACTCCTCTCATGAGCCCAAACAAGTCTCTAAAAGCATGAGTTTGCAACTACTTTACTTTTGGAGAAAATTCAAAACATTCACTATTCAATAGAGCCCAATAGCAAAAATCAGGTTTTGAATGAAGAATCACATTTCTTGGTAAAATCATGCAGGATTGAATTTTTTGATGGTTTTTTACAACTCTCAACAGCCCAAACAAGTTTCTAAAAGGATGAGTTTGCAACTACTTTACTTTTGGAGAAAATTCAAAACATTCATTATTCATTATTCAATAGGGCCCAAACTATCAAAAACCAGCGGTTTCAATGAACACACATTTCTTGGTAGAATCATGCAGGACTGAAATTTTTGATGTTTTTCTACTCCTCTCATGAGCCCAAACAAGTCTCTAAAAGCATGAGTTTGCAACTACTTTACTTTTGGAGAAAATTCAAAACATTCATTATTCAATAGAGCCCAATAGCAGCCCAAAACCAGCGTTTTGAATGAAGAATCACATTTCTTGGTAGAATCATGCAGGATGGAAATTTTTGATGGTTTTTTACTCCTCTCAACAGCCCAAACAAGTTTCTAAAAGGATGAGTTTGCAACTACTTTACTTTTGGAGAAAATTCAAAACATTCATTATTCTATAGGGCCCAAACTATCAAAAACCAGCGGTTTCAATGAACACACATTTCTTGGTAGAATCATGCAGGACTGAAATTTTTGATGTTTTTCTACTCCTCTCATGAGCCCAAACAAGTCTCTAAAAGCATGAGTTTGCAACTACTTTACTTTTGGAGAAAATTCAAAACATTCATTATTCAATAGAGCCCAATAGCAAAAACCAGCGTTTTGAATGAAGAATCACATTTCTTGGTAGAATCATGCAGGATTGAAATTTGTGATGGTTTTTTACTCCTCTCAACAGCCCAAACAAGTTTCTAAAAGGATGAGTTTGCAACTACTTTACTTTTGGAGAAAATTCAAAACATTCATTATTCAATAGGGCCCAAACTATCAAAAACCAGCGGTTTCAATGAACACACATTTCTTGGTAGAATCATGCAGGACTGAAATTTTTGATGTTTTTCTACTCCTCTCATGAGCCCAAACAAGTCTCTAAAAGCATGAGTTTGCAACTACTTTACTTTTGGAGAAAATTCAAAACATTCATTATTCAATAGAGCCCAATAGCAAAAACCAGCGTTTTGAATGAAGAATCACATTTCTTGGTAGAATCATGCAGGATTGAAATTTTTGATGGTTTTTTACTCCTCTCAACAGCCCAAACAAGTTTCTAAAAGGATGAGTTTGCAACTACTTTACTTTTGGAGAAAATTCAAAACATTCATTATTCAATAGGGCCCAAACTATCAAAAACCAGCGGTTTCAATGAACACACATTTCTTGGTAGAATCATGCAGGACTGAAATTTTTGATGTTTTTCTACTCCTCTCATGAGCCCAAACAAGTCTCTAAAAGCATGAGTTTGCAACTACTTTACTTTTGGAGAAAATTCAAAACATTCACTATTCAATAGAGCCCAATAGCAAAAATCAGGTTTTGAATGAAGAATCAGATTTCTTGGTAAAATCATGCAGGATTGAATTTTTTGATGGTTTTTTACTCCTCTCAACAGCCCAAACAAGTTTCTAAAAGGATGAGTTTGCAACTACTTTACTTTTGGAGAAAATTCAAAACATTCATTATTCATTATTCAATAGGGCCCAAACTATCAAAAATTAGCGGTTTGAATGAACACACATTTCTTGGTAGAATCATGCAGGACTGAAATTTTTGATGTTTTTCTACTCCTCTCATGAGCCCAAACAAGTCTCTAAAAGCATGAGTTTGCAACTACTTTACTTTTGGAGAAAATTCAAAACATTCATTATTCAATAGAGCCCAATAGCAAAAACCAGCGTTTTGAATGAAGAATCACATTTCTTGGTAGAATCATGCAGGATTGAAATTTTTGATGGTTTTTTACTCCTCTCAACAGCCCAAACAAGTTTCTAAAAGGATGAGTTTGCAACTACTTTACTTTTGGAGAAAATTCAAAACATTCATTATTCAATAGGGCCCAAACTATCAAAAACCAGCCGTTTCAATGAACACACATGTCTTGGTAGAATCATGCAGGACTGAAATTTTTGATGTTTTTCTACTCCTCTCATGAGCCCAAACAAGTCTCTAAAAGCATGAGTTTGCAACTACTTTACTTTTGGAGAAAATTCAAAACATTCACTATTCAATAGAGCCCAATAGCAAAAATCAGGTTTTGAATGAAGAATCAGATTTCTTGGTAAAATCATGCAGGATTGAATTTTTTGATGGTTTTTTACTCCTCTCAACAGCCCAAACAAGTTTCTAAAAGGATGAGTTTGCAACTACTTTACTTTTGGAGAAAATTCAAAACATTCATTATTCATTATTCAATAGGGCCCAAACTATCAAAAATTAGCGGTTTGAATGAACACACATTTCTTGGTAGAATCATGCAGGACTGAAATTTTTGATGTTTTTCTACTCCTCTCATGAGCCCAAACAAGTCTCTAAAAGCATGAGTTTGCAACTACTTTACTTTTGGAGAAAATTCAAAACATTCATTATTCAATAGAGCCCAATAGCAAACACCAGCGTTTTGAATGAAGAATCACATTTCTTGGTAGAATCATGCAGGATTGAAATTTTTGATGGTTTTTTACTCCTCTCAACAGCCCAAACAAGTTTCTAAAAGGATGAGTTTGCAACTACTTTACTTTTGGAGAAAATTCAAAACATTCATTATTCAATAGGGCCCAAACTATCAAAAACCAGCCGTTTCAATGAACACACATGTCTTGGTAGAATCATGCAGGACTGAAATTTTTGATGTTTTTCTACTCCTCTCATGAGCCCAAACAAGTCTCTAAAAGCATGAGTTTGCAACTACTTTACTTTTGGAGAAAATTCAAAACATTCACTATTCAATAGAGCCCAATAGCAAAAATCAGGTTTTGAATGAAGAATCACATTTCTTGGTAAAATCATGCAGGATTGAATTTTTTGATGGTTTTTTACAACTCTCAACAGCCCAAACAAGTTTCTAAAAGGATGAGTTTGCAACTACTTTACTTTTGGAGAAAATTCAAAACATTCATTATTCATTATTCAATAGGGCCCAAACTATCAAAAACCAGCGGTTTCAATGAACACACATTTCTTGGTAGAATCATGCAGGACTGAAATTTTTGATGTTTTTCTACTCCTCTCATGAGCCCAAACAAGTCTCTAAAAGCATGAGTTTGCAACTACTTTACTTTTGGAGAAAATTCAAAACATTCATTATTCAATAGAGCCCAATAGCAAAAACCAGCGTTTTGAATGAAGAATCACATTTCTTGGTAGAATCATGCAGGATTGAAATTTTTGATGGTTTTTTACTCCTCTCAACAGCCCAAACAATTTTCTAAAAGGATGAGTTTGCAACTACTTTACTTTTGGAGAAAATTCAAAACATTCATTATTCAATAGGGCCCAAACTATCAAAAACCAGCGGTTTCAATGAACACACATTTCTTGGTAGAATCATGCAGGACTGAAATTTTTGATGTTTTTCTACTCCTCTCATGAGCCCAAACAAGTCTCTAAAAGCATGAGTTTGCAACTACTTTACTTTTGGAGAAAATTCAAAACATTCATTATTCAATAGAGCCCAATAGCAGCCCAAAACCAGCGTTTTGAATGAAGAATCACATTTCTTGGTAGAATCATGCAGGATGGAAATTTTTGATGGTTTTTTACTCCTCTCAACAGCCCAAACAAGTTTCTAAAAGGATGAGTTTGCAACTACTTTACTTTTGGAGAAAATTCAAAACATTCATTATTCTATAGGGCCCAAACTATCAAAAACCAGCGGTTTCAATGAACACACATTTCTTGGTAGAATCATGCAGGACTGAAATTTTTGATGTTTTTCTACTCCTCTCATGAGCCCAAACAAGTCTCTAAAAGCATGAGTTTGCAACTACTTTACTTTTGGATAAAATTCAAAACATTCATTATTCAATAGAGCCCAATAGCAAAAACCAGCGTTTTGAATGAAGAATCACATTTCTTGGTAGAATCATGCAGGATTGAAATTTGTGATGGTTTTTTACTCCTCTCAACAGCCCAAACAAGTTTCTAAAAGGATGAGTTTGCAACTACTTTACTTTTGGAGAAAATTCAAAACATTCATTATTCAATAGGGCCCAAACTATCAAAAACCAGCGGTTTCAATGAACACACATTTCTTGGTAGAATCATGCAGGACTGAAATTTTTGATGTTTTTCTACTCCTCTCATGAGCCCAAACAAGTCTCTAAAAGCATGAGTTTGCAACTACTTTACTTTTGGAGAAAATTCAAAACATTCATTATTCAATAGAGCCCAATAGCAAAAACCAGCGTTTTGAATGAAGAATCACATTTCTTGGTAGAATCATGCAGGATTGAAATTTTTGATGGTTTTTTACTCCTCTCAACAGCCCAAACAAGTTTCTAAAAGGATGAGTTTGCAACTACTTTACTTTTGGAGAAAATTCAAAACATTCATTATTCAATAGGGCCCAAACTATCAAAAACCAGCGGTTTCAATGAACACACATTTCTTGGTAGAATCATGCAGGACTGAAATTTTTGATGTTTTTCTACTCCTCTCATGAGCCCAAACAAGTCTCTAAAAGCATGAGTTTGCAACTACTTTACTTTTGGAGAAAATTCAAAACATTCACTATTCAATAGAGCCCAATAGCAAAAATCAGGTTTTGAATGAAGAATCACATTTCTTGGTAAAATCATGCAGGATTGAATTTTTTGATGGTTTTTTACAACTCTCAACAGCCCAAACAAGTTTCTAAAAGGATGAGTTTGCAACTACTTTACTTTTGGAGAAAATTCAAAACATTCATTATTCATTATTCAATAGGGCCCAAACTATCAAAAACCAGCGGTTTCAATGAACACACATTTCTTGGTAGAATCATGCAGGACTGAAATTTTTGATGTTTTTCTACTCCTCTCATGAGCCCAAACAAGTCTCTAAAAGCATGAGTTTGCAACTACTTTACTTTTGGAGAAAATTCAAAACATTCATTATTCAATAGAGCCCAATAGCAAAAACCAGCGTTTTGAATGAAGAATCACATTTCTTGGTAGAATCATGCAGGATTGAAATTTTTGATGGTTTTTTACTCCTCTCAACAGCCCAAACAAGTTTCTAAAAGGATGAGTTTGCAACTACTTTACTTTTGGAGAAAATTCAAAACATTCATTATTCAATAGGGCCCAAACTATCAAAAATCAGCTGTTTCAATGAACACACATGTCTTGGTAGAATCATGGAGGACTGAAATTTTTGATGTTTTTCTACTCATCTCATGAGCCCAAACAAGTCTCTAAAAGCATGAGTTTGCAACTACTTTACTTTTGGAGAAAATTCAAAACATTCATTATTCAATAGAGCCCAATAGCAAAAACCAGCGTTTTGAATGAAGAATCACATTTCTTGGTAGAATCATGCAGGATTGAAATTTTTGATGGTTTTTTACTCCGCTCAACAGCCCAAACAAGTTTCTAAAAGGATGAGTTTGCAACTACTTTACTTTTGGAGAAAATTCAAAACATTCATTATTCAATAGGGCCCAAACTATCAAAAACCAGCGGTTTCAATGAACACACATTTCTTGCTAGAATCATGCAGGACTGAAATTTTTGATGTTTTTCTACTCATCTCATGAGCCCAAACAAGTCTCTAAAAGCATGAGTTTGCAACTACTTTACTTTTGGAGAAAATTCAAAACATTCATTATTCAATAGAGCCCAATAGCAAAAACCAGCGTTTTGAATGAAGAATCACATTTCTTGGTAGAATCATGCAGGATTGAAATTTTTGATGGTTTTTTTTACTCCTCTCAACAGCCCAAACAAGTTTCTAAAAGGATGAGTTTGCAACTACTTTACTTTTGGAGAAAATTCAAAACATTCATTATTCAATAGGGCCCAAACTATCAAAAACCAGAGGTTTCAATGAACACACATTTCTTGGTAGAATCATGCAGGACTGAAATTTTTGATGTTTTTCTACTCCTCTCATGAGCCCAAACAAGTCTCTAAAAGCATGAGTTTGCAACTACTTTACTTTTGGAGAAAATTCAAAACATTCATTATTCAATAGAGCCCAATAGCAAAAACCAGCGTTTTGAATGAAGAATCACATTTCTTGGTAGAATCATGCAGGATTGAAATTTTTGATGGTTTTTTACTCCTCTCAACAGCCCAAACAAGTTTCTAAAAGGATGAGTTTGCAACTACTTTACTTTTGGAGAAAATTCAAAACATTCATTATTCAATAGGGCCCAAACTATCAAAAACCAGCGGTTTGAATGAACACATTTCTTGGTAGAATCATGCAGGACTGAAATTTTTGATGTTTTTCTACTCCTCTCATGAGCCCAAACAAGTCTCTAAAAGCATGAGTTTGCAACTACTTTACTTTTGGAGAAAATTCAAAACATTCACTATTCAATAGAGCCCAATAGCAAAAATCAGGTTTTGAATGAAGAATCAGATTTCTTGGTAAAATCATGCAGGATTGAATTTTTTGATGGTTTTTTACTCCTCTCAACAGCCCAAACAAGTTTCTAAAAGGATGAGTTTGCAACTACTTTACTTTTGGAGAAAATTCAAAACATTCATTATTCATTATTCAATAGGGCCCAAACTATCAAAAATTAGCGGTTTGAATGAACACACATTTCTTGGTAGAATCATGCAGGACTGAAATTTTTGATGTTTTTCTACTCCTCTCATGAGCCCAAACAAGTCTCTAAAAGCATGAGTTTGCAACTACTTTACTTTTGGAGAAAATTCAAAACATTCATTATTCAATAGAGCCCAATAGCAAAAACCAGCGTTTTGAATGAAGAATCACATTTCTTGGTAGAATCATGCAGGATTGAAATTTTTGATGGTTTTTTACTCCTCTCAACAGCCCAAACAAGTTTCTAAAAGGATGAGTTTGCAACTACTTTACTTTTGGAGAAAATTCAAAACATTCATTATTCAATAGGGCCCAAACTATCAAAAACCAGCCGTTTCAATGAACACACATGTCTTGGTAGAATCATGCAGGACTGAAATTTTTGATGTTTTTCTACTCCTCTCATGAGCCCAAACAAGTCTCTAAAAGCATGAGTTTGCAACTACTTTACTTTTGGAGAAAATTCAAAACATTCACTATTCAATAGAGCCCAATAGCAAAAATCAGGTTTTGAATGAAGAATCACATTTCTTGGTAAAATCATGCAGGATTGAATTTTTTGATGGTTTTTTACAACTCTCAACAGCCCAAACAAGTTTCTAAAAGGATGAGTTTGCAACTACTTTACTTTTGGAGAAAATTCAAAACATTCATTATTCATTATTCAATAGGGCCCAAACTATCAAAAACCAGCGGTTTCAATGAACACACATTTCTTGGTAGAATCATGCAGGACTGAAATTTTTGATGTTTTTCTACTCCTCTCATGAGCCCAAACAAGTCTCTAAAAGCATGAGTTTGCAACTACTTTACTTTTGGAGAAAATTCAAAACATTCATTATTCAATAGAGCCCAATAGCAAAAACCAGCGTTTTGAATGAAGAATCACATTTCTTGGTAGAATCATGCAGGATTGAAATTTTTGATGGTTTTTTACTCCTCTCAACAGCCCAAACAATTTTCTAAAAGGATGAGTTTGCAACTACTTTACTTTTGGAGAAAATTCAAAACATTCATTATTCAATAGGGCCCAAACTATCAAAAACCAGCGGTTTCAATGAACACACATTTCTTGGTAGAATCATGCAGGACTGAAATTTTTGATGTTTTTCTACTCCTCTCATGAGCCCAAACAAGTCTCTAAAAGCATGAATTTGCAACTACTTTACTTTTGGAGAAAATTCAAAACATTCATTATTCAATAGAGCCCAATAGCAGCCCAAAACCAGCGTTTTGAATGAAGAATCACATTTCTTGGTAGAATCATGCAGGATGGAAATTTTTGATGGTTTTTTACTCCTCTCAACAGCCCAAACAAGTTTCTAAAAGGATGAGTTTGCAACTACTTTACTTTTGGAGAAAATTCAAAACATTCATTATTCTATAGGGCCCAAACTATCAAAAACCAGCGGTTTCAATGAACACACATTTCTTGGTAGAATCATGCAGGACTGAAATTTTTGATGTTTTTCTACTCCTCTCATGAGCCCAAACAAGTCTCTAAAAGCATGAGTTTGCAACTACTTTACTTTTGGAGAAAATTCAAAACATTCATTATTCAATAGAGCCCAATAGCAAAAACCAGCGTTTTGAATGAAGAATCACATTTCTTGGTAGAATCATGCAGGATTGAAATTTGTGATGGTTTTTTACTCCTCTCAACAGCCCAAACAAGTTTCTAAAAGGATGAGTTTGCAACTACTTTACTTTTGGAGAAAATTCAAAACATTCATTATTCAATAGGGCCCAAACTATCAAAAACCAGCGGTTTCAATGAACACACATTTCTTGGTAGAATCATGCAGGACTGAAATTTTTGATGTTTTTCTACTCCTCTCATGAGCCCAAACAAGTCTCTAAAAGCATGAGTTTGCAACTACTTTACTTTTGGAGAAAATTCAAAACATTCATTATTCAATAGAGCCCAATAGCAAAAACCAGCGTTTTGAATGAAGAATCACATTTCTTGGTAGAATCATGCAGGATTGAAATTTTTGATGGTTTTTTACTCCTCTCAACAGCCCAAACAAGTTTCTAAAAGGATGAGTTTGCAACTACTTTACTTTTGGAGAAAATTCAAAACATTCATTATTCAATAGGGCCCAAACTATCAAAAACCAGCGGTTTCAATGAACACACATTTCTTGGTAGAATCATGCAGGACTGAAATTTTTGATGTTTTTCTACTCCTCTCATGAGCCCAAACAAGTCTCTAAAAGCATGAGTTTGCAACTACTTTACTTTTGGAGAAAATTCAAAACATTCATTATTCAATAGAGCCCAATAGCAAAAACCAGCGTTTTGAATGAAGAATCACATTTCTTGGTAGAATCATGCAGGATTGAAATTTTTGATGGTTTTTTACTCCTCTCAACAGCCCAAACAAGTTTCTAAAAGGATGAGTTTGCAACTACTTTACTTTTGGAGAAAATTCAAAACATTCATTATTCAATAGGGCCCAAACTATCAAAAACCAGCCGTTTCAATGAACACACATGTCTTGGTAGAATCATGCAGGACTGAAATTTTTGATGTTTTTCTACTCCTCTCATGAGCCCAAACAAGTCTCTAAAAGCATGAGTTTGCAACTACTTTACTTTTGGAGAAAATTCAAAACATTCACTATTCAATAGAGCCCAATAGCAAAAATCAGGTTTTGAATGAAGAATCACATTTCTTGGTAAAATCATGCAGGATTGAATTTTTTGATGGTTTTTTACAACTCTCAACAGCCCAAACAAGTTTCTAAAAGGATGAGTTTGCAACTACTTTACTTTTGGAGAAAATTCAAAACATTCATTATTCATTATTCAATAGGGCCCAAACTATCAAAAACCAGCGGTTTCAATGAACACACATTTCTTGGTAGAATCATGCAGGACTGAAATTTTTGATGTTTTTCTACTCCTCTCATGAGCCCAAACAAGTCTCTAAAAGCATGAGTTTGCAACTACTTTACTTTTGGAGAAAATTCAAAACATTCATTATTCAATAGAGCCCAATAGCAAAAACCAGCGTTTTGAATGAAGAATCACATTTCTTGGTAGAATCATGCAGGATTGAAATTTTTGATGGTTTTTTACTCCTCTCAACAGCCCAAACAATTTTCTAAAAGGATGAGTTTGCAACTACTTTACTTTTGGAGAAAATTCAAAACATTCATTATTCAATAGGGCCCAAACTATCAAAAACCAGCGGTTTCAATGAACACACATTTCTTGGTAGAATCATGCAGGACTGAAATTTTTGATGTTTTTCTACTCCTCTCATGAGCCCAAACAAGTCTCTAAAAGCATAAATTTGCAACTACTTTACTTTTGGAGAAAATTCAAAACATTCATTATTCAATAGAGCCCAATAGCAGCCCAAAACCAGCGTTTTGAATGAAGAATCACATTTCTTGGTAGAATCATGCAGGATGGAAATTTTTGATGGTTTTTTACTCCTCTCAACAGCCCAAACAAGTTTCTAAAAGGATGAGTTTGCAACTACTTTACTTTTGGAGAAAATTCAAAACATTCATTATTCTATAGGGCCCAAACTATCAAAAACCAGCGGTTTCAATGAACACACATTTCTTGGTAGAATCATGCAGGACTGAAATTTTTGATGTTTTTCTACTCCTCTCATGAGCCCAAACAAGTCTCTAAAAGCATGAGTTTGCAACTACTTTACTTTTGGAGAAAATTCAAAACATTCATTATTCAATAGAGCCCAATAGCAAAAACCAGCGTTTTGAATGAAGAATCACATTTCTTGGTAGAATCATGCAGGATTGAAATTTGTGATGGTTTTTTACTCCTCTCAACAGCCCAAACAAGTTTCTAAAAGGATGAGTTTGCAACTACTTTACTTTTGGAGAAAATTCAAAACATTCATTATTCAATAGGGCCCAAACTATCAAAAACCAGCGGTTTCAATGAACACACATTTCTTGGTAGAATCATGCAGGACTGAAATTTTTGATGTTTTTCTACTCCTCTCATGAGCCCAAACAAGTCTCTAAAAGCATGAGTTTGCAACTACTTTACTTTTGGAGAAAATTCAAAACATTCATTATTCAATAGAGCCCAATAGCAAAAACCAGCGTTTTGAATGAAGAATCACATTTCTTGGTAGAATCATGCAGGATTGAAATTTTTGATGGTTTTTTACTCCTCTCAACAGCCCAAACAAGTTTCTAAAAGGATGAGTTTGCAACTACTTTACTTTTGGAGAAAATTCAAAACATTCATTATTCAATAGGGCCCAAACTATCAAAAACCAGCGGTTTCAATGAACACACATTTTTTGGTAGAATCATGCAGGACTGAAATTTTTGATGTTTTTCTACTCCTCTCATGAGCCCAAACAAGTCTCTAAAAGCATGAGTTTGCAACTACTTTACTTTTGGAGAAAATTCAAAACATTCACTATTCAATAGAGCCCAATAGCAAAAATCAGGTTTTGAATGAAGAATCACATTTCTTGGTAAAATCAAGCAGGATTGAATTTTTTGATGGTTTTTTACAGCTCTCAACAGCCCAAACAAGTTTCTAAAAGGATGAGTTTGCAACTACTTTACTTTTGGAGAAAATTCAAAACATTCATTATTCATTATTCAATAGGGCCCAAACTATCAAAAACCAGCGGTTTCAATGAACACACATTTCTTGGTAGAATCATGCAGGACTGAAATTTTTGATGTTTTTCTACTCCTCTCATGAGCCCAAACAAGTCTCTAAAAGCATGAGTTTGCAACTACTTTACTTTTGGAGAAAATTCAAAACATTCATTATTCAATAGAGCCCAATAGCAAAAACCAGCGTTTTGAATGAAGAATCACATTTCTTGGTAGAATCATGCAGGATTGAAATTTTTGATGGTTTTTTACTCCTCTCAACAGCCCAAACAATTTTCTAAAAGGATGAGTTTGCAACTACTTTACTTTTGGAGAAAATTCAAAACATTCATTATTCAATAGGGCCCAAACTATCAAAAACCAGCGGTTTCAATGAACACACATTTCTTGGTAGAATCATGCAGGACTGAAATTTTTGATGTTTTTCTACTCCTCTCATGAGCCCAAACAAGTCTCTAAAAGCATGAGTTTGCAACTACTTTACTTTTGGAGAAAATTCAAAACATTCATTATTCAATAGAGCCCAATAGCAGCCCAAAACCAGCGTTTTGAATGAAGAATCACATTTCTTGGTAGAATCATGCAGGATGGAAATTTTTGATGGTTTTTTACTCCTCTCAACAGCCCAAACAAGTTTCTAAAAGGATGAGTTTGCAACTACTTTACTTTTGGAGAAAATTCAAAACATTCATTATTCTATAGGGCCCAAACTATCAAAAACCAGCGGTTTCAATGAACACACATTTCTTGGTAGAATCATGCAGGACTGAAATTTTTGATGTTTTTCTACTCCTCTCATGAGCCCAAACAAGTCTCTAAAAGCATGAGTTTGCAACTACTTTACTTTTGGAGAAAATTAAAAACATTCATTATTCAATAGAGCCCAATAGCAAAAACCAGCGTTTTGAATGAAGAATCACATTTCTTGGTAGAATCATGCAGGATTGAAATTTGTGATGGTTTTTTACTCCTCTCAACAGCCCAAACAAGTTTCTAAAAGGATGAGTTTGCAACTACTTTACTTTTGGAGAAAATTCAAAACATTCATTATTCAATAGGGCCCAAACTATCAAAAACCAGCGGTTTCAATGAACACACATTTCTTGGTAGAATCATGCAGGACTGAAATTTTTGATGTTTTTCTACTCCTCTCATGAGCCCAAACAAGTCTCTAAAAGCATGAGTTTGCAACTACTTTACTTTTGGAGAAAATTCAAAACATTCATTATTCAATAGAGCCCAATAGCAAAAACCAGCGTTTTGAATGAAGAATCACATTTCTTGGTAGAATCATGCAGGATTGAAATTTTTGATGGTTTTTTACTCCTCTCAACAGCCCAAACAAGTTTCTAAAAGGATGAGTTTGCAACTACTTTACTTTTGGAGAAAATTCAAAACATTCATTATTCAATAGGGCCCAAACTATCAAAAACCAGCGGTTTCAATGAACACACATTTCTTGGTAGAATCATGCAGGACTGAAATTTTTGATGTTTTTCTACTCCTCTCATGAGCCCAAACAAGTCTCTAAAAGCATGAGTTTGCAACTACTTTACTTTTGGAGAAAATTCAAAACATTCATTATTCAATAGAGCCCAATAGCAAAAACCAGCGTTTTGAATGAAGAATCACATTTCTTGGTAGAATCATGCAGGATTGAAATTTTTGATGGTTTTTTACTCCTCTCAACAGCCCAAACAAGTTTCTAAAAGGATGAGTTTGCAACTACTTTACTTTTGGAGAAAATTCAAAACATTCATTATTCAATAGGGCCCAAACTATCAAAAACCAGCGGTTTCAATGAACACACATTTCTTGGTAGAATCATGCAGGACTGAAATTTTTGATGTTTTTCTACTCCTCTCATGAGCCCAAACAAGTCTCTAAAAGCATGAGTTTGCAACTACTTTACTTTTGGAGAAAATTCAAAACATTCATTATTCAATAGAGCCCAATAGCAAAAACCAGCGTTTTGAATGAAGAATCACATTTCTTGGTAGAATCATGCAGGATTGAAATTTTTGATGGTTTTTTACTCCTCTCAACAGCCCAAACAAGTTTCTAAAAGGATGAGTTTGCAACTACTTTACTTTTGGAGAAAATTCAAAACATTCATTATTCAATAGGGCCCAAACTATCAAAAACCAGCGGTTTGAATGAACACACATTTCTTGGTAGAATCATGCAGGACTGAAATTTTTGATGTTTTTCTACTCCTCTCATGAGCCCAAACAAGTCTCTAAAAGCATGAGTTTGCAACTACTTTACTTTTGGAGAAAATTCAAAACATTCATTATTCAATAGAGCCCAATAGCAAAAACCAGCGTTTTGAATGAAGAATCACATTTCTTGGTAGAATCATGCAGGATTGAAATTTTTGATGGTTTTTTACTCCTCTCAACAGCCCAAACAAGTTTCTAAAAGGATGAGTTTGCAACTACTTTACTTTTGGAGAAAATTCAAAACATTCATTATTCAATAGGGCCCAAACTATCAAAAACCAGCGGTTTCAATGAACACACATTTCTTGGTAGAATCATGCAGGACTGAAATTTTTGATGTTTTTCTACTCCTCTCATGAGCCCAAACAAGTCTCTAAAAGCATGAGTTTGCAACTACTTTACTTTTGGAGAAAATTCAAAACATTCATTATTCAATAGAGCCCAATAGCAAAAACCAGCGTTTTGAATGAAGAATCACATTTCTTGGTAGAATCATGCAGGATTGAAATTTTTGATGGTTTTTTACTCCTCTCAACAGCCCAAACAAGTTTCTAAAAGGATGAGTTTGCAACTACTTTACTTTTGGAGAAAATTCAAAACATTCATTATTCAATAGGGCCCAAACTATCAAAAACCAGGCGTTTCAATGAACACACATGTCTTGGTAGAATCATGCAGGACTGAAATTTTTGATGTTTTTCTACTCATCTCATGAGCCCAAACAAGTCTCTAAAAGCATGAGTTTGCAACTACTTTACTTTTGGAGAAAATTCAAAACATTCATTAGTCAATAGAGCCCAATAGCAAAAACCAGCGTTTTGAATGAAGAATCACATTTCTTGGTAGAATCATGCAGGATTGAAATTTTTGATGGTTTTTTACTCCTCTCAACAGCCCAAACAAGTTTCTAAAAGGATGAGTTTGCAACTACTTTACTTTTGGAGAAAATTCAAAACATTCATTATTCAATAGGGCCCAAACTATCAAAAACCAGCGGTTTCAATGAACACACATTTCTTGGTAGAATCATGCAGGACTGAAATTTTTGATGTTCTTCTACTCCTCTCATGAGCCCAAACAAGTCTCTAAAAGCATGAGTTTGCAACTACTTTACTTTTGGAGAAAATTCAAAACATTCATTATTCAATAGAGCCCAATAGCAAAAACCAGCGTTTTGAATGAACAATCACATTTCTTGGTAGAATCATGCAGGATTGAAATTTTTGATGGTTTTTTACTCCTCTCAACAGCCCAAACAAGTTTCTAAAAGGATGAGTTTGAAACTACTTTACTTTTGGAGAAAATTCAAAACATTCATTATTCAATAGGGCCCAAACTATCAAAAACCAGCGGTTTCAATGAACACACATTTCTTGGTAGAATCATGCAGGACTGAAATTTTTGATGTTTTTCTACTCCTCTCATGAGCCCAAACAAGTCTCTAAAAGCATGAGTTTGCAACTACTTTACTTTTGGAGAAAATTCAAAACATTCATTATTCAATAGAGCCCAATAGCAAAAACCAGCGTTTTGAATGAAGAATCACATTTCTTGGTAGAATCATGCAGGATTGAAATTTTTGATGGTTTTTTACTCCTCTCAACAGCCCAAACAATTTTCTAAAAGGATGAGTTTGCAACTACTTTACTTTTGGAGAAAATTCAAAACATTCATTATTCAATAGGGCCCAAACTATCAAAAACCAGCGGTTTCAATGAACACACATTTCTTGGTAGAATCATGCAGGACTGAAATTTTTGATGTTTTTCTACTCCTCTCATGAGCCCAAACAAGTCTCTAAAAGCATGAGTTTGCAACTACTTTACTTTTGGAGAAAATTCAAAACATTCATTATTCAATAGAGCCCAATAGCAGCCCAAAACCAGCGTTTTGAATGAAGAATCACATTTCTTGGTAGAATCATGCAGGATGGAAATTTTTGATGGTTTTTTACTCCTCTCAACAGCCCAAACAAGTTTCTAAAAGGATGAGTTTGCAACTACTTTACTTTTGGAGAAAATTCAAAACATTCATTATTCTATAGGGCCCAAACTATCAAAAACCAGCGGTTTCAATGAACACACATTTCTTGGTAGAATCATGCAGGACTGAAATTTTTGATGTTTTTCTACTCCTCTCATGAGCCCAAACAAGTCTCTAAAAGCATGAGTTTGCAACTACTTTACTTTTGGAGAAAATTAAAAACATTCATTATTCAATAGAGCCCAATAGCAAAAACCAGCGTTTTGAATGAAGAATCACATTTCTTGGTAGAATCATGCAGGATTGAAATTTGTGATGGTTTTTTACTCCTCTCAACAGCCCAAACAAGTTTCTAAAAGGATGAGTTTGCAACTACTTTACTTTTGGAGAAAATTCAAAACATTCATTATTCAATAGGGCCCAAACTATCAAAAACCAGCGGTTTCAATGAACACACATTTCTTGGTAGAATCATGCAGGACTGAAATTTTTGATGTTTTTCTACTCCTCTCATGAGCCCAAACAAGTCTCTAAAAGCATGAGTTTGCAACTACTTTACTTTTGGAGAAAATTCAAAACATTCATTATTCAATAGAGCCCAATAGCAAAAACCAGCGTTTTGAATGAAGAATCACATTTCTTGGTAGAATCATGCAGGATTGAAATTTTTGATGGTTTTTTACTCCTCTCAACAGCCCAAACAAGTTTCTAAAAGGATGAGTTTGCAACTACTTTACTTTTGGAGAAAATTCAAAACATTCATTATTCAATAGGGCCCAAACTATCAAAAACCAGCGGTTTCAATGAACACACATTTCTTGGTAGAATCATGCAGGACTGAAATTTTTGATGTTTTTCTACTCCTCTCATGAGCCCAAACAAGTCTCTAAAAGCATGAGTTTGCAACTACTTTACTTTTGGAGAAAATTCAAAACATTCATTATTCAATAGAGCCCAATAGCAAAAACCAGCGTTTTGAATGAAGAATCACATTTCTTGGTAGAATCATGCAGGATTGAAATTTTTGATGGTTTTTTACTCCTCTCAACAGCCCAAACAAGTTTCTAAAAGGATGAGTTTGCAACTACTTTACTTTTGGAGAAAATTCAAAACATTCATTATTCAATAGGGCCCAAACTATCAAAAACCAGGCGTTTCAATGAACACACATGTCTTGGTAGAATCATGCAGGACTGAAATTTTTGATGTTTTTCTACTCATCTCATGAGCCCAAACAAGTCTCTAAAAGCATGAGTTTGCAACTACTTTACTTTTGGAGAAAATTCAAAACATTCATTAGTCAATAGAGCCCAATAGCAAAAACCAGCGTTTTGAATGAAGAATCACATTTCTTGGTAGAATCATGCAGGATTGAAATTTTTGATGGTTTTTTACTCCTCTCAACAGCCCAAACAAGTTTCTAAAAGGATGAGTTTGCAACTACTTTACTTTTGGAGAAAATTCAAAACATTCATTATTCAATAGGGCCCAAACTATCAAAAACCAGCGGTTTCAATGAACACACATTTCTTGGTAGAATCATGCAGGACTGAAATTTTTGATGTTCTTCTACTCCTCTCATGAGCCCAAACAAGTCTCTAAAAGCATGAGTTTGCAACTACTTTACTTTTGGAGAAAATTCAAAACATTCATTATTCAATAGAGCCCAATAGCAAAAACCAGCGTTTTGAATGAACAATCACATTTCTTGGTAGAATCATGCAGGATTGAAATTTTTGATGGTTTTTTACTCCTCTCAACAGCCCAAACAAGTTTCTAAAAGGATGAGTTTGAAACTACTTTACTTTTGGAGAAAATTCAAAACATTCATTATTCAATAGGGCCCAAACTATCAAAAACCAGCGGTTTCAATGAACACACATTTCTTGGTAGAATCATGCAGGACTGAAATTTTTGATGTTTTTCTACTCCTCTCATGAGCCCAAACAAGTCTCTAAAAGCATGAGTTTGCAACTACTTTACTTTTGGAGAAAATTCAAAACATTCATTATTCAATAGAGCCCAATAGCAAAAACCAGCGTTTTGAATGAAGAATCACATTTCTTGGTAGAATCATGCAGGATTGAAATTTTTGATGGTTTTTTACTCCTCTCAACAGCCCAAACAATTTTCTAAAAGGATGAGTTTGCAACTACTTTACTTTTGGAGAAAATTCAAAACATTCATTATTCAATAGGGCCCAAACTATCAAAAACCAGCGGTTTCAATGAACACACATTTCTTGGTAGAATCATGCAGGACTGAAATTTTTGATGTTTTTCTACTCCTCTCATGAGCCCAAACAAGTCTCTAAAAGCATGAGTTTGCAACTACTTTACTTTTGGAGAAAATTCAAAACATTCATTATTCAATAGAGCCCAATAGCAGCCCAAAACCAGCGTTTTGAATGAAGAATCACATTTCTTGGTAGAATCATGCAGGATGGAAATTTTTGATGGTTTTTTACTCCTCTCAACAGCCCAAACAAGTTTCTAAAAGGATGAGTTTGCAACTACTTTACTTTTGGAGAAAATTCAAAACATTCATTATTCTATAGGGCCCAAACTATCAAAAACCAGCGGTTTCAATGAACACACATTTCTTGGTAGAATCATGCAGGACTGAAATTTTTGATGTTTTTCTACTCCTCTCATGAGCCCAAACAAGTCTCTAAAAGCATGAGTTTGCAACTACTTTACTTTTGGAGAAAATTAAAAACATTCATTATTCAATAGAGCCCAATAGCAAAAACCAGCGTTTTGAATGAAGAATCACATTTCTTGGTAGAATCATGCAGGATTGAAATTTGTGATGGTTTTTTACTCCTCTCAACAGCCCAAACAAGTTTCTAAAAGGATGAGTTTGCAACTACTTTACTTTTGGAGAAAATTCAAAACATTCATTATTCAATAGGGCCCAAACTATCAAAAACCAGCGGTTTCAATGAACACACATTTCTTGGTAGAATCATGCAGGACTGAAATTTTTGATGTTTTTCTACTCCTCTCATGAGCCCAAACAAGTCTCTAAAAGCATGAGTTTGCAACTACTTTACTTTTGGAGAAAATTCAAAACATTCATTATTCAATAGAGCCCAATAGCAAAAACCAGCGTTTTGAATGAAGAATCACATTTCTTGGTAGAATCATGCAGGATTGAAATTTTTGATGGTTTTTTACTCCTCTCAACAGCCCAAACAAGTTTCTAAAAGGATGAGTTTGCAACTACTTTACTTTTGGAGAAAATTCAAAACATTCATTATTCAATAGGGCCCAAACTATCAAAAACCAGCGGTTTCAATGAACACACATTTCTTGGTAGAATCATGCAGGACTGAAATTTTTGATGTTTTTCTACTCCTCTCATGAGCCCAAACAAGTCTCTAAAAGCATGAGTTTGCAACTACTTTACTTTTGGAGAAAATTCAAAACATTCATTATTCAATAGAGCCCAATAGCAAAAACCAGCGTTTTGAATGAAGAATCACATTTCTTGGTAGAATCATGCAGGATTGAAATTTTTGATGGTTTTTTACTCCTCTCAACAGCCCAAACAAGTTTCTAAAAGGATGAGTTTGCAACTACTTTACTTTTGGAGAAAATTCAAAACATTCATTATTCAATAGGGCCCAAACTATCAAAAACCAGCGGTTTCAATGAACACACATTTCTTGGTAGAATCATGCAGGACTGAAATTTTTGATGTTTTTCTACTCCTCTCATGAGCCCAAACAA